>NC_064619.1:365838149-367088149 GCF_023898315.1 Schistocerca nitens
CATCCTCTCTATTTCTCTAGGTATGGCCTCCTTTTTTGGTACTGGTATTTGTGGTCTCAACTTAAAAAGTTGATGTGGTGTATCTTAAAATTCATAAGGTTCTCTCTTCATTAATCCTGGTCTATCAGAAAATACATCTTCATATTTTAACAACACACTTTCCTGCTCTCTTTTCCTATCTATATCACCAACATCAATATTCTTTAGTTCATTAATTTATTTATTATTCTAGAACCAACCTCACTCTGATTCTGACTTCCTCTTCTCTGTAGAATAACTTCCTCTTTATTTATTTCCCATTGAAAACAAAAAAATGGTTCAAATGGCTCTGAGCACTATGGGACTCAACTGCTGTGGTTATCAGTCCCCTAGAACTTAGAACTACTTAAACCTAACTAACCTAAGGACATCACACACATCCATGCCCGAGGCAGTATTCGAACCTGCGACCGTAGCAGTCCCACGGTTCCGGACTGCGCGCCTAGAACCGCGAGACCACCGCGGCCGGCACATTGAAAACACTCCCACATTATTTTTAGATAGAACTTGTCCTGCACTTTCCCTTTGGGTGTAACCATGTTACCAAATTTAATTTCTCTCTAAGCACCATTTACCATTAGAGTCATACTACCCTTCCCTATATTCATAACTGCTGCATGGTCCACCAACCAATCTGTCCATATTATTATCCCAATATAAAGATTTAGGACAACCATAGTACTAACCTCCAATAAAATTCCTTTACATTTACCTCTAACAACACTTGATTCTTTATTTTCTGACTCTTCCCTCCTACTGCAACCGTAACTGAAAGTCCTTGTAACAGTAACACTGCTATCTCACTTCTACCTCTCATTTGGTCATAGAGCACCTCTGTTACAGCACATAACTCGCTACCGGTGTCAGTAACAGCAATTGCTTTAATTCCATGTTTTAGACTACACACACTCACTCACACACACACACACACACACACACAGGAAAAGTGGATACACTACACTCTGCAAAGACTCACCATTTTACGCACTAAAGGAACACCACGTAAAAGACTACACAAACACACATACATAAACACAAAGATAACATGTAAACAAAATTCAAATTTGGCGCCTAACTCACTGGTGAACAAATGAACACTGACAGAGCTGGGACACACAACAACCACAATTACAGTGGGTTTTGGTGAAGTGCAAAGTGCTTTTACTACCAAATTTTGTGAAAATATGTTTTATATATACATGTGTTTCACAACACCTCATCACGATGATGAGAAAAAATTTCTTGCCAAACAAAAATGTAAGTATAAATGAATATAGGCGCGAAATATCGCGACAAACTAAATTACGTTTTAGAGCATAAAATGATAGGTTAACTCCCAACAAAATTTCTCATCAACATCGTTTGGTTGCAGATGAAAAGTTACTTGTAATAAATATTACATAAGAGGTCCTGAAAATCCATGCAAACTGAGTGTATAGGTACTAACTAAAAGAAACAAATTGTTGTATGAACTAAATATTGACGTAATTTTTGTAATCCTTTAGTAAAAACGTTCACATTACAGACTAAATAAAACAGAAACCCACTGATGATGACACAGAGGTGCTGAAATGTTTTGAAACTTGGAAAAAACGGTGTTTTGCATAACTGGTGGACCTTACATCCAACAATTACCTCCTCAATTCCATCCTCCTCTACTACATCTGTTAAACCCATTGCTATACCTTTCGTTGTCTCTCCCATTCGGATTTCTGTTATGTACCCTCTGCTCGTAATGGTATCTATTTTGTTAATTCTAATTACCACTTTCTCTCGATCTCTAATTTACATACACCACCATGGGCGGCCCACACAACTTGGCTGTCCTGCGCATGTCATCACCTGACGATGCGCCGGAAGACACCAGCACATTTCGCATGCGCGTGATTTGGCTTCAATACCGTCAATGTATCTGGGCTCCTCAGTAGTTGCCTACTCACCTGAAGATGGTCGGACGTCTCTGGGCCGAATACCGTGGCAGAATGTAGACGGGATCCAGATGCACGCCCGAAAATTATTAGAAGATCCTTGTAGTTGCCTACAGTGCACAAGAACGACCCTGACACAGTGAAGTGAACCAACTGGATATAAGGCAGGTTATATTTATTTTTTAATAGGTCACCTAACTAGGACAATTTGTAGGCCAAGTTAAAGGATCTTGAAATCTATGTCAAGACTGAGATTCACAGTCATTTATTGACTGGAATGATAGTCATAATTCACAATGAAAATAATAGAAAGCATTTATACAACTCATGTCAAATTACATAATAATGTTAACACAATGGAGAGATAGCTAAAAATGCGAAAGACTGTATGGAGTAAGCGCAACAAGATCTGCATATCTGGACAGCTCACGAAATCAATGTTAAGTTACAAAAGAAGCTACAGATTGTAACCAAATTAAGAAACACAAGTTGCGAGGCAAAATATGCAAGTAAAGAGCTGCATCGAGTATGAATCACGCTACTGCATCTGCGACACTTAGGTTCCCTAAACAGCTAGCGTGCGCCGATCAGCACCAGACGCCAGCTGGAGATGAGCCCCTCTCTGCGATATCCTGGAGTAGAATGCCCAGAATCTAAGTTCACAGCCCTCAGTTCTCTGCATTTAAAAAAATCTACATGGAGGAGACTCCATGCTGTTGCCAATGTGGTAGGTGAGAATTATTGCCAAATTCATGGAAAAGTTCACGATACATATTCTTTCGCGTCCAAGCAGCAAATGTTTAAAAAACAAGTTCGTACTGGTCTGAAGCAGTGTCATCATGATTGGTCAGTCTTATTCACCAAGAATGCTGTTCAGAGTGACAGAATACTATTGGCTGAATCAAATTTTTATAGCAAATGCTGTTGACTCTCCTACGCTGGAGTGATGGTGCCACGGCATCTGGCTCAATGAACTATACGCAGCAAGACAAACATGTCGTGCTTGATAACTCTCTGGGAGCTGTGGAGCGGCATCGGCGTTGACTGACAATAGCGGGTCCAGGCGTCTGCACTTCCGCGAAACTGTTCATATCCGCAGAGGAAGCCCTCCTGACCAAATGAGGTTAACAGACTGCCTTCTGCCGAGAAAAGAAGCCATACGGATGCTTCCGGCGTCACACCACCCCAGAGTGGCGACCACAAGGCTGTCGTTCCAAACACAGTATCCTCATCACTGGAGCTGTATTCATTGTCCACTCTGCAGCGTACGCCACAGTCAATCGCCAGCTTCTTCCAACAAAAGAGTACGACAACACCAAGGACATCAGCCTCGTCTGCAACATCAGAAACATTCCCCAAAACCGGAGATTCTTTGTGGAATTTCACGTAGAAAGAAGAAGATGGAGAACACAGAGGGATGGGTTACTGCAAGGCAGTGTGTTCGCGTCATTGTTATTCAACATCCTCACTATCAGCCATTACCTGAAGGAACCCAAAGTTTTTTCTGTGCTGATGACTGTGCAATCACTCCTCAGGCCGACTGTTTTAAAAAGTTGCAGAAAATCTTGTCTAGAGCCCTGGAAGGGTTTACTGTCAACTATGATGAAAATCACCTGACGCCTAATCCTGTCAAAACACAGACCTGTGTATTCCATCTCAGGAACAAACATGCAGCTGAAACCCTTCAAATCATCTGGGAAGGAATTGCTCTTGAACACTGCCCTACTCCGAAATATCTGGGAGGGACTCTGGACCGTACGCTTTTATATAAGAAACGCTGCCTAAACATGAAACAGAAGCGTCTGCCACAAACAACATAGAGCCGAAACCGACAGGTACCACGTGGGAAGCTCACCTATGCACAGTGAGAAATAGCGCGTTAGCGCTGTGTTGCTTCACTGCTGCATATACATGGTAGACATGGTACAAACCAGCCATACAGACACATACATGTGGCGCTTAATTATCACGGATTGTTTAAGACCTACATCCGTAGGTAAACTCCACTGTCTTGCACGCGTAACCCCCTCCCCCCCCCCCCCCCCTCCTGAAATTAGACGCGAGATAGCTGCTAGGAGCGAGAAACACAAGGCTATGACAACGTCAGCCAGCACATCCTCGACTGAGCTTCATGGCATCTACTGAAGCTCTTACAGGAACATTATAGCAAGCAAAGGATCTCAAAGTGACAGGGGAAATGTCAACATTTGCAGAAATGGATGGTTCAACACGGAAGAGCTCTTTCTTTGTAATTGAGAGACGTGGACAACATGGAAGGCTCTCAACAGATTACGCTCTAATAGCATGAGATGCAAGACCAACCTGCTGGAGTGGGGCCTTCCCTTGGAGTCAGTGTTTTGCAGGTGTGGTTCTGTGCACACTAACAACCATCTGCTACAGTGTTTTTCGTATCCAGCCACATACAGTGCGAGAGGCCTGATGAGGGCGACACAGATCTGACACTAAAATAACCGCGAAATAGTGGCAGAAAATGAATCAATAGTACACAGTGATATGCAACAGTAATGTCACATCGTGACATTAATGTCATTGCACGTAGCTACAAACGATATCTGTCAGGTTTCGTTAACAACATGAAGCAAATAATCTCTGTTGACATTACTGTGGTTAGTAATAAAACAGACTGGAAGAAAGGAAGTAATACACAAAACACGGTTTAAGGAAATTACATCGAAAATGCACACATTTTCATGTCAGTGACCTATCGTTTCCATTGCTTTACAAATACTATAAATTATGCTCACATAATCCTAAGCAGAGCTATAATTTTCAGGTTAGGATTATTAATGGTTAATTTTACCCCGAAAAAATGAGGCATTGCTATGTGGACCCCTGAAACGGCTTGGCCCATAGCATGTGCTAAATGATTAGAGCGTAGCTTCCACCGAAAACCAAACTTCAAATACTGATACAAGAGGGGAATGAAATGTAGATGAAGAAAATCTGTTTCACAATAGTGGTATTGTACTAACCAGAAGCAACAGTAGTAAGGGCTTCCTTTTGAAATGAGGTCATATTCGCTTCTAGCTGTTCCTGTATTTATTTCACTATTGCAATTTCGGCATTTGCAGTTTTTCAAGCATAAGATTTAATGGTGTATTATGTCATAGAAATAAGTTAAAAATAACATAGTTGTAAGACTAGGTTACTTTTGAAGGTAACCCTTCTAAAATTTACTATTGCAGGTGGTACTAAACCGTCGTTCCCGACAATCCGATATTGTTAGTTACGAATGTCAAACAGGGCATTTTACACTTATTTCGTATGCGACATACAATTGGAGACCTTACAATTATAGTTAACTAGTGCATAAAATAAATTATGACCTCCTATGAATAAAATGTAGAGCTGTAAACTTTGAGATGGTTCAGTAACACCGTAACATTCTCCTCCTTTAGTGTTCTAAGGTTGATAACAACAAATGATCATATTACCATAAACAGCTTCCCCCATGAACCATGGACCTTGCCGTTGGTGGGGAGGCTTGCGTGCCTCAGCGATACAGATGACCGTACCGTAGGTGCAACCACAACGGAGGGGTATCTGTTGAGAGGCCAGACAAACATGTGGTTCCTGAAGAGGGGCAGCAGCCTTTTCAGTAGTTGCAGGGGCAACAGTCTGGATGATTGACTGATCTGGCCTTGTAACATTAACCAAAACGGCCTTGCTGTGCTGGTACTGCGAACGGCTGAAAGCAAGGGGAAACTACAGCCGTAATTTTTCCCGAGGACATGCAGCTTTACTGTATGATTAAATGATGATGGCGTCCTCTTGGGTAAAATATTCCGGAGGTAAAATAGTCCCCCATTCGGATCTCCGGGCGGGGACTATTCAAGAGGACGCCGTTATCAGGAGAAAGAAAACTGGCATTCTACGGATCGGAGCGTGGAATGTCAGATCCCTTAATCGGGCAGGTAGGTTAGAAAATTTAAAAAGGGAAATGGATAGGTTAAAGTTAGATATAGTGGGAATTAGTGAAGTTCGGTGGCAGGAGGAACAAGACTTTTGGTCAGGTGATTACAGGGTTATAAATACAAAATCAAATAGGGGTAATTCAGGAGTAGGTTTAATAATGAATAAAAAAATAGGAGTGCGGGTTAGCTACTACAAACAGCATAGTGAACGCATTATTGTGGCCAAGATAGACACAAAGCCCATGCCTACTACAGTAGTACAAGTTTATATGCCAACTAGCTCTGCAGATGATGAAGAAATTGATGAAATGTATGACGAGATAAAAGAAATTATTCAGGTAGTGAAGGGAGACGAAAATTTAATAGTCATGGGTGACCGGAATTCGTCAGTAGGAAAAGGGAGAGAAGGAAACATAGTAGGTGAATATGGACTGGGGGGAAGAAATGAAAGAGGAAGCCGCCTTGTAGAATTTTGCACAGAGCATAACTTAATCATAGCTAACACTTGGTTCAAGAATCATAAAAGAAGGTTGTATACCCGGAAAAATCCTGGAGATACTAATAGGTATCAGATAGATTATATAATGGTAAGACAGAGATTTAGGAACCAGGGTTTAAATTGTAAGACATTTCCAGAGGCAGATGTGGATTCTGACCACAATCTATTGGTTATGAACTGCAGATTGAAACTGAAGAAACTGCAAAAAGGTGGGAATTTAAGGAGATGGGACCTGGATAAACTGAAAGAACCAGAGGTTGTAGAGAGTTTCAGGGAGAGCATAAGGGAACAATTGACAGGAATGGGGGAAAGAAATACAGTAGAAGAAGAATGGGTAGCTCTGAGGGATGAAGTAGTGAAGGCAGCAGAGGATCAAGTAGGTAAAAAGACGAGGGCTAGTAGAAATCCTTGGGTAACAGAAGAAATATTGAATTTAATTGATGAAAGGATAAAATATAAAAATGCAGTAAATGAAGCAGGCAAAAGGGAATACAAACGTCTCAAAAATGAGATCGACAGAAAGTGCAAAATGGCTAAGCAGGGATGGCTAGAGGACAAATGTAAGGATGTAGAGGCTTGTCTCACTAGGGGTAAGATAGATACTGCCTACAGGAAAATTAAAGAGACCTTTGGAGAGAAGAGAACTACTGATGGCCTTGGAAGAGCCAGTCATGACAAAACTCTACCATCTGGTGAGCAAGATGTATGAGACAGGCGAAATACCCACAGACTTCAAGAAGAATATAATAATTCCAATCCCAAAGAAAGCAGGTGTTGACAGATGTGAAAATTACCGAACTATCAGTTTAAAAGTCACAGCTGCAAAATACTAACGCGAATTCTTTACAGACGAATGGAAAAACTGGTAGAAGCGGACCTCGGGGAAGATCAGTTTGGATTCCGTAGAAATGTTGGAACACGTGAGGCAATACTAACCTTACGACTTATCTTAGAAGAAAGATTAAGGAAAGGCAAACCTACGTTTCTAGCATTTGTAGACTTAGAGAAAGCTTTTGACAACGTTAACTGGAATACTCTCTTTCAAATTCTGAAGGTGGCAGGGGTAAAATGCAGGGAGCGAAAGGCTATTTACAATTTGTACAGAAACCAGATGCCAGTTATAAGAGTGGAGGGGCATGAAAGGGAAGCAGTGGTTGGGAAAGGAGTGAGACAGGGTTGTAGCCTCTCCCCGATGTTATTCAATCTGTATATTGAGCAAGCAGTAAAGGAAACAAAAGAAAAATTCGGAGTAGGTATTAAAATTCATGGAGAAGAAGTAAAAACTTTGAGGTTCGCCGATGACATTGTAATTCTGTCAGAGACAGCAAAGGACTTGGAAGAGCAGTTGAACGGAATGGACAGTGTCTTGAAAGGAGGATATAAGATGAACATCAACAAAAGCAAAACGAGGATAATGGAATGTAGTCAAATTAAATCGGGTGATGCTGAGGGGATTAGATTAGGAAATGAGACACTTAAAGTAGTAAAGGAGTTTTGCTATTTAGGGAGTAAAATAACTGATGATGGTCGAAGTAGAGAGGATATAAAATGTAGACTGGCAATGGCAAGGAAATCGTTTCTGAAGAAGAGAAATTTGTTAACATCGAGTATAGATTTAAGTGTCAGGAAGTCGTTTCTGAAAGTATTTGTATGGAGTGTAGCCATGTATGGAAGTGAAACATGGACGATAACCAGTTTGGACAAGAAGAGAATAGAAGCTTTCGAAATGTGGTGCTACAGAAGAATGCTGAAGATAAGGTGGGTAGATCACGTAACTAATGAGGAGGTATTGAATAGGATTGGGGAGAAGAGAAGTTTGTGGCACAACTTGACTAGAAGAAGGGATCGGTTGGTAGGACATGTTTTGAGGCATCAAGGGATCACAAATTTAGCATTGGAGGGCAGCGTGGAGGGTAAAAATCGTAGAGGGAGACCAAGAGATCAATACACTAAGCAGATTCAGAAGGATGTAGGTTGCAGTAGGTACTGGGAGATGAAGAAGCTTGCACAGGATAGAGTAGCATGGAGAGCTGCATCAAACCAGTCTCAGGACTGAAGACCACAACAACACAACAACAACACCATAAACAGTAAATAGTCCTACAGCCAAGGACGGATTCTGGGGGTGGGGCCCATGGCACGGGGGCAAGAGGTCCCCTCCCCCTCCACAGACAGGTCGAAAGGGGAAAAAGAGAGAGAGAGGGAATCTCGGCATAAACAATTTTTTTCTTACAGGCAGCATGGAAAAGGTATCAAATTAACGGAAGTGTTTCTTCTGCTATGCCTTCATTGCACTTTCTGGCAGAATTTACGATGTATGTCCAGCAAAACATGACGTTGTTTGTCGTTTCGTGACTGCGTACAGATAAAGGAGCCACTGTGTAAGTTTTATTCGCTCTTCAAGTTAAGATAAATCTTTTATCGGTAAAAGATTGTAAATTTTATGGCTGCGTACAGGCTCACACATTCAGATATTTTCGGTATTCAGTGTGACATTTGTCATCCTCGCTGACGTTTTTCTTGATCTTTACAGCCGTCAAAAGCTTGTCGACATAACCACTGAAAGCCTCCAAAAGGAACGCAAAATTAGCACAGAAGCTTTTAAAATGATTCTGAATAGAGCTGAAAGCCTAGCAGAAGAGATTGGCACGGAAATCACAGTGTGCAGGCTAGCAAACTGGCAGACCAACAGACCTAATTTTCACGCACAGTCTTTAGAAGAGTCTGCCAGTGTTTTCTCGACCATTTGTTAAATCAAACGGCATTAAGACTCCCTACAACTCAGGTACAAAGAATCTGTCATCAACAAAAATTGCTATCGCAGAAGCACGCAAAGATAATCTCCCTCGTTTTTTAGCTTTGAAGAGAGAGATACAAATTTGGCAATAGACGAAAATATGCCAAGGTTGCCAGTAGAAATCTATAAAAGATCAACGGCACTATCAAACATTAGAGTGTTATCAGTCGTTGTGCACATTTCTTTTAACAACCAGCAGTGTGGAGAGATATTTCTCAACTTCCCGCCGTCTGAAGACACGTCTTCGCAGCAGGATGACAGAAGATCGTTTAAGTGCACTGTCATTGATGCACATCATCAAGATATTGCATTAATGATGAACGCTGAGTTGGATATCTTCTGTAAGAAATGCGAGAGCAAAATTTCATTGCATCACATATAATAATGACTGAAATAACTGAAGACACTGAAAAACCTCGAAAACTACACTTCGGACAAAAAGAAGTTATAATTCCTATTCGTTTGTCTCGGAGGGGGCATCCAATGATACCACACTCGAATCGCCACTCCCCTCCCGTGCATAAGTGGCTGGGGCAACTTCGAAATCATTAATGAAAACCCCCGTTTCTTAATGTAGATTAAGATTCTGCGGCAAAAACTACATACGTTTTGTGTGAAGCATTTTCTTCGTTTCGCCACAGATGGCGCTGTAATCCGAGGAATAGAACTGGGCACACAATTGTTATTTCCGACCTGCTACTCAGTGGCCCATGAATATCCAATGGTGCATGGGACCAAACCTCCAGGGCAGGACAGGCCAGTATTTCATAACTTCTAATTATAAACCCCATTCGCAACTCTGTGTTCCTCCGACATATCGAACAGGACATTACACGTCGCGTCACCGCGACCATGCAGCGAATTAAGACGTATCATAACGGGCAGTACACCGCAACCAGAGCTCACGAATCGTGCAGACGTAGAGTAGATTAGATTAGTACTTGTTCCATAGATCATGAATACGACACTTCGTAATGATGTGGAACGTGTCAGGTTAATAAAAGGTGTCTATACAAGATATTACATTGCACAAAATATTACATGACAATATTTTTAATTTTTTTGTGGGAGCTTGGGGAAATTGCCCACTTACTATATCCAAAAATTCATCTAATGAGTAGAATGAGTTGACATTAAGAAATTCTTTTAATTTCCTTTTAAATGCTGTATGGCTATCTATCAGACTTTTGATGCTATTAGGTGAGTGACCAAAGACTTTTGTGGCAGCATAATCCACCCCCTTCTGAGCCAAAGTTTGATTTAACCTTGAGTAGTGAAGATCATCCTTTTTCCTAGCGTTGTAGCCATGTACACTGCCATTACTTTTGAATTCGTTCGGATTGTTAATAACAAATTTCATAAGTGAATATATATATTGTGAGGCTACAGTGAAGAACACTAGTTCTTTAAATAAGTGTCTGCAGGATGATCTCGGATGAGCTCCAGCAATTATTCTGATTACACGATTTTGTGCAATGAACAGTCTTTTACTCAATGATGAATTACCCCATAATATGATGCCATACGAAAGCAGAGAATGAAAATAGAAGTGGTAAGCTAATTTACTGAGATGTATATCGCCAAAATTTGAAATGACCCTAATAGTATAAGTAGCTGAACTCAAACGTTTCAGCAGATCCTCAGTGTGTTTTTTCCAGTTCAACCCCTCATCAATGCATACATCTAGAAATGTTGAATATTCTAATTAGCTATCGATTTCTGATCGAAGTCTATATTTATTAATGGTGTCATTCCATTTACTGTGTGGAACTGTATATACTGTGTTTTGTCAAAGTTTAATGAGAGCCCATTTGCAGAGAACACTTAATGATTTTCTGAAAAACATCGTTTACAATTTCACCAGTTAATTCTTGTCTGTTGGGTGTGATAGCTATACTTGTATCATCGGCAAAAAGTACCAGCTTTGCATCTTCGTGAATATAGAATGGCAAGTCATTAATATATATTAAGAACAGCAGAGGATCCACGACCGAACCTTGCGGCACCCCATTCTTGATTGTTCTCCAGTTTGAGAAATCACCATTTTTTTGCATGTTATGTGAACTGTTTATTTCAACTTTCTTCACTCTTCCAGTTAGGTATGATTTAAACCATTTGAGCACTGTCCCATTCATGCCACAGTACTTGAGCTTATCTACAAGTATTCCATGATTTACACAATCAAAAGCCTTTGATATATCACATAAAATCCCATAGGTGATTTCCGGTTACTCAGAGCATTTAATATTTCATTAGTGAAAGTATATATAGCATTTTCCGTTGAAAAAGATAGCGGCTCTAAACATTACAGTACCTGCGCAGTGTTAGTTGCCTGCACACCTATCTGTCATTTGGAAAGCAGACGTGCAAGTGGACGACGAATATTGCAACCATAGCAGAAATGATCTTGATTTATGATTTACGGAGAATGTAGGAGAAATGTTGACGCTGCTGTTGTCTTCTGTGCCGAGCGTTTTCCAGAGAAAGCTAGCTCTCGTTCGTTCTTTTACGATGTTTATGTCTGATGGCAGCGTACAGAGCGGCAAGAGGAAACGAGGCAAACGTGTTACAGGAGAAGCTAATGAAATAGTTGTACCAGCGGCAGTGCACCACAACCCACAGATAAGCGCTCGCCAATTACATAGCAATTCCGATATATCCGTATGTAGTATTTTCACAATATTGCATCGTCATAGGTATCATCCATACCATGTGTCACTGCACTAAGAACTGCATGGCGCCGGTTTCCATAAGCAGGCAGTGTTTTGTGAATGGGCACGTCAACAAATGCAAACCACCCCCATGTACATTCACAAACCTTTAGTAGCATTAACAGGCATAACATGCATTCCTGAAGTGTAAACAATTCCCTCCGGTTCCAACAAGTTGACCGTCAACGTCCTTGGTCGGTTGACGTATGGTTTAGCATCACGGGGAACAAGCTCATCAATCCGTATTTTATGGACGCCACATTGAATGGACGCAAATATCAAACGTTTTGGAACAGGAACTATCGATGTTACTGCAAGATGTGCCCTGGGCGTTCGGCAACAAACGTGGTTGCGACATGATGGTTGCACAGCGCATTAAGCAATGGAAGCACGGGTGGTAAGACACCATGTTAACACTGGTCGGTGGACTGGCAGAGGTGGCCCTATTAACTGGCCCCCTAGGTCGCCGAAATTGACATCGCCGTTTTTGTTTGGGGAGGGGGGGGGGGTATTTAAAAGATAAGGTATACCATAAAGTGCCAACAGGCCGTAAAGACATGCTCGACCATATCAGAAATGTCTATGCTGCCATTCCTGCAGATATGCTTCTGACCTTCGTACGATCATCTGAGAAGCGGATCACTAAGTGTATTGAAGTTGGCAGTGCCACGTTTGAACACCTACTCTAATTGGAAAAGGAGAGTAGCGTTCACCTCGAGCCACAGCCACAGTGGCGGTTCGCGTAGTCCACTGTTCGATACGTCCGAGGAATACAACGTTGCGAGTGGAGTTTCCAGTCAGAAGTTATAAAATATTGGCCCGTCCTACCCTACCCTCGCAGCATGAAGGTAGGGTCCCATGTGCCACTGGATATTCAAGGGCCATTGAATAGCATGTCGTAGATTACGATTGTGTACCCAGTTCTATCCCTCCAATTACAGCACCATCTGTGGCGAAACTAAGAAATTGCTTCAGACAAAATGTATGAAACTTTTCCCGTAGAATTGCAATCTGCAATAAAAAATAGGAGTTCCCATTGAAGATTTAAAAGTTGCCACCCGCCGCCCATGCACGGGCAGGGGTAAACGGTCGAGTTTGGTATCACTGGATGTTCCCCTCCGAGACAAACAAATTGGAATTATAACTTCTCTTGATACGAAAATATTTTCTAACGAAATTTTAACACTGGATAGCTGATGCCAGTAGGGACCAAAATTAGTAATGCCAACGCATAATTTTTAAACTACGGAAACTTGGCATCACGCGCTCCGATTGGCCGCGGGATTGCCCTGTTGCCGGATGCTCTGGACAAAGCATGACCACGAATGCTTTGCCTACCGGAGATCGCGATGTATTCAAGGCGGCCAGCACGCTCGGTGGTTGCGCGCCAGCCTTCCAATCTGGGATTAGAGCCCACACAGAAGCATACCGACAATCCTTCTTCCTACGAACAATACGAGACTGGAATAGAAGGGAGAACCGATAGAGGTACTCAGGGTACCCTCCGCCACACACCGCCAGGTGGCTTGCGGAGTATGGATGTAGATGTAGATGTAGATGTATACCTGGAGCCGAACCTGCCGGGGTCCCGAAACATCCATTGTAGTTCCATGATAAGACGTACTCGGGACAAACCCGTCAACAGCTGTTATTTCGCGTACAAGAAGTCTTTTACAAATCGTGTCGACCCTGAAAAGGTCCTTTTATGCAGCTAGGACACTGTTTACTTAAAGCAGGTGATCGAACTGGCCACCCTCTGACGCGACACAAGCTTGGTAACGTCGAACGGTGCTTTGCTGAACTCTTTCAAAGATTCCTGGCATTGCCCTGATGTGATTGGCGGCATGCTGAATGCAATCCATTAATTCCTCTTCGTTTCTACGTGGTTCGCGTCAGGGTGGGTGAACTAGGATCTTGAAGCATCCCCACAGGCAAAAGTCCGGTGGCGTGAGGTCTGGTGATCGTGGGGGCCATTTCCTACGAGCACCTCTGCCAATTACCCGGCCGTCGAAGAGTTCATTTAAATATCCGCTCACAGCACGACTGTTATGTGCGGGCGCCCCATAATGCTGTAACCACATCTTCCAGCCGACCGGCTACAGTTTCTTGCTAAAAGTGACGGTAATTTGCCCCGGTAAGTCGAGGTAGTAGACGGACCGGCTCAATCAGGTGGTCACCCACAATCCCTGCCCAAATGTTGAGCGAAAATCGTTCCTGGTGTCCGTGGACGTATGTGACGTGAGGATCTCCCTTTGCCCAGTAATGAACGTTTGGAGTGCCATCCCGATGGAAGGTGCACTCGTCCGTAAACAACACAATGGCGGTGAAGTCGGGATCTCGTGCAACACGTCGCAGAAACCACTGGCAAAACCCTAGCCTGTGTTCACAGGATTTAGGTCTTGGACAGGGTGGAAACTAAATGAATGCTAACCGTCATCCCTCAAAACTCCCAGACTAACTGATGAGTGACCCCCAAGTCATATCCAACCGCTCGAGTACTTGCCGTAGGTGCTTCCTCGAAGCATTGGAAAACAGTCTCTTCAGATGCAGCGTCCCGTCGTGTTCGAGGTCTTCCAGCATCACCATGATATCCCGCTAACGAGCCTGTTTCGCCAAGTAACCGATGAATTGCTGTAAACGTTTGCTGGTGTGGGTGGCCTATTCCTGGGTACCGTTCCTCAGACAATCGTCGAGCTTCATGCACATTACCGTCAGCTAGTCCATAAACAAAAACCATATCTCGTTGTTCTTCAAACGAATACTGTGCCACCATTCTTACTGTACGACTAAATAGCAAGTGACGTGTTTGTGCTCCGAAGCGAAGCTTACGTGTGAATGCCTCTAACGTGAGCTGGAGGCAAACTGCAAGACCTATTCGACACGTTTGCGTATCACGTTGTGGCAGTGACGGGCGAGACACGTTTGTATGTGTGAACCGACAACCATAGCGTTGCCCGTCAACCGACGAACGGCAACAGGGCAATCCCACGGCCAATCGGAGCGCGTGGCGCCAAGTTTCCGTAGTTTAAAAATGGTGCGTTGTCGACCTACACAACGTTGGTAATTTTGGTTCATATATTCCCTCCAGAATAGAATAAAAATTGTTTATCCGTCCTGCCTACAGCAACGTCATCTTTAACCTGTTTCTATGACTAATATACCATCAAATCATGGGCTTGAAAATGCAAAGATTCCGAAATGGCAATAGTAAAATAAGAACAGTGGCAGCTAAAAGCTAATATGACGCATTTAAAAACTTTACAGAAACTGTGGACCCATATTACAAGAAATTAATAGTGAGAGAACTACACACGTAATACGAAGTGTTTCGTATTGTGAAGTCTGTTTCTCAGCCTTTATCTGTAAACAAGGAGTTGCTGTCTCCTGACGCTGTGAACCACGGTTAGCCGCGCTCCCCTCTCTATTGATTATTGGCTAATCTGCCAGCCCAAGTTTGTCACACAAAGATTACCGTCTGGCAGCGCGTATGAAAACAAGGAACAGAGAACAATGGAGGAAGGAGAGGCGTGACAGAACAGCGCATTACTTCCGGCGTCAAGCTTGCTGGGGAGCCCACGACGTGACGTTCTGATACACTGTCCCATCGGTACTTAGGTTCAACAATGGAGCTACAGCTCCGTTAAGGGGGATAATGGTGAACTTGCAGCAGTATTTCATCTAATTAAAAGTAAACGCTAAATATTAACATATCTGGATGTGACCTGGTATACCAATTCGGAGGAAATTATAGTTTTTTAATAAAAAAACGTTAAGCAATTACTACGAGCATTATTAGTTGTTAATAAATATATAGTGACATTAAACAGTTTAGGAACACACAATTTCTCAACCAAAAGACATACTATGATTAAATCCAGATAAAACAGGTTAATGGTTCAATACACAACTTGCACTAAAAGGAATAGTACAGTTCCACTCATTAAAGTTTTATGAATTGTTTATAATACGATCAGTTTTCGAATGCCAATGTTTCACGTGTTTCGTCATATACCACGTGTAATGTACCTTCTACCAACTTCATGGTAGCCTATTTTAAGCAGGTTGCCTATATACACAAGCTAAGAAAATTTGAAGATTATAGCTTAAAGCGACATGGAAGTATTTGTCCCTAAAAACTAAAAAATAACATTAGTAGGAAAATAGGTTTAAAGTTTACTTTGTTAAATTTTACAACTTGTACCTGAAATATGTGGATTTTATGAGCTTTAAAACCTTCCTGCACCACAGTCAGTCCTCCTCGTCTTCTCCTCTCTTCTGCTTTTGTATGATCTTATCAACTGCCAGTAAATTTTGGATGAGGTTATCAATAATGCTTCAGCTCAATCGATCCACTCCTTGACCAGGACTCTAAATGTTTGTAGTGTGTGCATCCCTGGATTCATCGCTAAAAGTTCTAATACCTTCACTTTTCTTCATTGCCACCATTATAATACAGATGAGTAATGTATGTTGCTATCTGAACAGTTTTATTATCACAAAATTTAGTTTTAGGGCGTCACAGCAAAATTTTATTGTTCCAGTTTTCATTACAGTTCAGTGTACCTAAAAGTAAACATATTTCTAAAGGCCTTGGGTGTGCAAGATCTCAGTACACAGGCTTTGATTCATTTGAAATTGGAGCGGGTAAGTTATTTTATGGTCATATGTTTCACCAGCCTCCCTCCATTTCCAATACAACACCAGCTGCTCGCCCTCAACCTATCACATTCAAAGCATAGTCAAACCTTAGATTTGCCTCATAGTTTCCACTGCATGCTTTTGATGTATAAAATGAACCCTGTGCATCAAAATTATTGCAATGAAAATAAAAATTACTTAGAATTCTACATCTCTTACTTAACATTTTCTATAATTTCCACTTTGCCACCAACACCATCCTCACTACAGTGTAAAAATGAGAAAAGTTCGTAGCATGAAATGCTAATATCTATCAATCTAACCCAGAAGCCTCTTGTTCACATGAATTATCAAACTGCGACTGCAAATTAGAATTATCTTTTTCTAGGAGCACTCTCATCCAGAGAACCTCCACACGGATCTTGGCACGCATTTCCTTTAGTAAATCAATTCCCGGGGGATTTGCGTTCCTTCCGTTTTAAGCTGTGCATAATTGTGGATAATATATACACAATTCACTCACAACACTCACATCTGCCCTGCATAAACATCAGTAATTATATCATTTGAAGTACTCTTTCGAGAAAGGACTAACTGACATCTAAGACAAGTTGAATCATCGAATAATTGCCATCCGTGGCTGACTTCTATACCTAATATAAAGATATTGCAATGCTTGATCGTACAGGCATCAAAGACAAAATAATATTGAAATATGCAAGCATTGGTTTGAAAGCAAGTTCAACAGCACGCAAGCTGAGGCATCGTATTGTGGATGACAGGAAAAGGGTTAATGCTCAGCTCTTCCCGAATACAAGCAATGTTTTTCTTCTTACCTATTTAAATCCGCCCATTCCATCATGAAGCATATCGAACACTGCTGTGCTTCTGCACCGAGCCTCATAATATAAAGATTTACGAGAGCTGTGTAAGCGTACCATGTCCCTCGCTCAGGCAGCCGATGGCTGATCTGCGCCCGCCACCAAGTCCTGCAGCTGTCGTCTTCTACATTACACTTATTGAAGTTCTTTTTGTTGGTTGGTCGATCGGTTGATAGGTCACCGATCCAGTTCGATTAGGGAAAAGATGACGACGGAAATCGGTCGCGGCCTTTCAAAGAAACCATCCCGGCATTTGCCTGAAGCAATTTAGGGAAATCACGGATGTAATGGATCATATTATTTTTTCTTTCCTAGTTCTTCTTTTTCTGGCTTTGTGCCAGAGATAATGTTTTCATACAAAAAAAGAGAAGAGATACGCTCTTCAATTGATTAATTTCTGTATCTTCACTTGTGTGTGAATTCCTAAGGTCATCGGTCCCTAGACTTACACACTACTTACACTAACTTTAACTTATGCTAAGAACAACACACACACATCCATGCCCGAGGGAGAACTCGAACCTCCGGCGGGAGAGGCCACACAATCCGTGACATGCCGCCTCAACCCGCACCTCCACTGCGCGGGGCTTCTCCTGTTTGTTTCTACAAATGGTAGCGGGCGGTCGTATGACTAGTTCCGCCATGCAAGTATTGTTCAAAAATGTGTATTACAACCGTATATTAAAAAGTGTTATAAGAGTTACCAGGAAGTCAAGATTATTCATATACATATTTACGCCTGTTCGTCATTTCGCCCGTGCCGAAAGTCCTGCATCAGAAGATTCGAAGCAGACAAGAGGAATTTGCTTGAGCAGTGGAGGTGCGATCCGGTAACCCACTATCAGAATCAATTCTATGCACAATGGAATTAAAGAGATGAAGTACGTAGGTCTGTTGATAATAGTACCAGTTAAAGTTCACCCAAGATATGTGTACCTTCCAATTTCTTTCAATTACTCTTTCCAAATAATTTTTTTAATTAGTCAAGCAGCAATTATTAATCAGTTTCCTTACTTTGTCCGCCCCCCCCCCCCTCCCTATATGCCACTATTCAATGACGACCGTTAAAACGACAGCGCCGAGCGAAATGTGAACAGACCTTTCAATTGTTGAGATAAAATTTTTTTGAGATAAATGATACATTCTATTGTCACAAGAAACTAATGAAACATTTGCTGTATTTGTTACTTGTCCGTGAGATTGGAAATAAGAAAAACATAAAAGGAGCAAATTAAAATTAAATTCTGCCTACACACGAGACGCGCCGGGAATGCTGGTTTCGGCGGTAAAGGTAGGAAGCTGCTACGCTGTATGCTCATATGGCCGCTATTGGCGCCGTCTCTCTGGCAGTAGATAATCTCTTTTCCTTCCAATTAATATCCTTTACCGAAAGTGCATTTCTAAAGAAAAGACGAAAATTTGTATAAAGTCAACATTAAAGTGCAAGATAAGTCATCAAATTCTATAAGACTGTGTCAGAGAATAATCAGGTTCATTAGTGAACACGCATATAAATCTACTTTAATTGAAAATTTCCGATACAGAAAAAATTTCATTTTTGAAAAATTTTATTCGTAATTCTGTTAAACACTATTCACAATGGAATCAAAGAAAACGGGCATTGTTGAAAATTCGTTACAAAATGCAATATGCCAAGATGTCGGAAATTCGAGCTTGATAACAGTTGAAAGTAACGCGCCAACTCGTGAACTAGCTGATGGCAACCAAAACAATAAGGTTGGCGTCCCAATATCAAAAAATGATGACACTGGTAATATAACTAATCATGTCGTCACTTATGATGCTCGGTGAGACAATTTCTCAGTTCTCAACGGGAAACATTTTTCCAAATAGTGAAACTGAAGCATGCGACAGCTAAATTCCTTTGACTATTTGCTCACGACGTCGCGAACGCCAAAACAGGAAACAGTTCCTAAAAGCAATGTAAATACTAGTGAGACACACAATTTCACACAATTCATGCAACTAGTAACACAACAGTTTACAAAACAACAGGAAAGCGCAGCACAACAACTTATGGGTGTGGCACAGCAGTTCACACTTGCCCGCATCTCGTGGTCGTGCGGTAGCGTTCTCGCTTCCCACGCCCGGGTTCCCGGGTTCGATTCCCGGCGGGGTCAGGGATTTTCTCTGCCTCGTGATGGCTGGGTGTTGTGTGCTGTCCTTAGGTTAGTTAGGTTTAAGTAGTTCTAAGTTCTAGGGGACTTATGACCACAGCAGTTGAGTCCCATAGTGCTCAGAGCCATTTGAACCATTTGAACAGCAGTTCACAAAACATCAGGAAAATATAGGACAACAGCTTATACAGCAAAATCAAGCATTTAACGATTTCAAGAACAGTATTAATCAACAGTTCAGTGACATGACGAAAACTATACGCACTGAATTATTTGATGGATTATCCGGGAAGTTGACAGAGCT
This sequence comes from Schistocerca nitens, assembly GCF_023898315.1. Classification (NCBI taxonomy): domain Eukaryota; kingdom Metazoa; phylum Arthropoda; class Insecta; order Orthoptera; family Acrididae; genus Schistocerca; species Schistocerca nitens. Next base: position 365,858,020 of record NC_064619.1, read on the forward strand.
GGGCAAACAACTAAAACAAGAAACAATTACCGATAATTCTCGCAATATAAACACGTTAGCGGAAAAAGTATCATCTGTAGAAGGTAAACAGGAAAGAGTTGCAAGTGAGTTACAAAACCTTAGTGGAACATATTCTCAAATTCAGGAGACACAATCCCAAGTGCGTCGGTAAAAAATGTGACTAATTCAGTCAGCGAGCTGCAAGATATATGTAAAAGCTTGCCTACAGAAGTACAAAAGTTAATTCTGGGAGTAGACCAGTCAAGTTTAGATTCAAAATTTGCCAAAAAACAGAGAGATAAGATATGTGCAGTTCTAAAGAAAATAACTGAAAAATCTGAAGTTGGGATGCTGGATAAGGGCAGCACCCTTGCTGAAAAGGTAGTGTCAGAATGCAAAATCTATGTAGGCCTATGTAGATACTGTAAATACTGTAGATACTCTAAAGGAGAAAGAAAGTCAGCATCTAGCTAAAATAGATTCGAGTTTAAAGAAAGTAGAGGAATGGGTAAGAGGCAGTATTGCTAAAACTACTGACATTCCAAAACAACGTATGACTGAAAACAAACCCATGCCTTTAGTGAGGTTAGATACTTTCACTGGTTACCCACAACACGGGGCTAGCCCGTCGAAGGAAAATAGCGAAGGTTGCAGAATGCAACAACACTTGCCGGCAGCTGTGCCAGTAGAGCAAGAGTAATCGCCAAACCCAGTGGTCTTTATCAGAGCATTTCGAAATGTCTTACCCCGTACCTGGACCGAAGCCTAGAAAATTAGATCTGTTGTTAGCTACACAAAGGATAACATTCTGCTATGGGCTACGGAATGGCGGAACGTTGCCAGTACTATGAACAATTTGAGAGGGCCTTTATGGATAAATATTGTTTCAAATGGATCTGAGCACTATGGGACTCAACTGCTGTGGTCATTAGTCCCCTAGAACTTAGAACTACTTAAACCTAACTAACCTAAGGACATCACAAACAGCCATGCCCGAGGCAGGATTCGAACCTGCGACCGTAGCAGTCGCACGGTTCCGGACTGCGCGCCTAGAACCGCGAGACCACCGCGGCCGGCGATAAATATTGGTCTGAGGTCGTACAAAAGAGGCTTTGACCTGAAGTATTCAACCCACCTCCATTTAATAGTAACATGGAAGCTTAAGGGACTACTTTGAAAAATATTTGAATAAAACCAGATACTTGACGAAACCGGTATCTCCAGTAGACGTGCTGAAAATTTTAAAAAGCCGTCTTCCTGCCCACATTAGGGAAAAACTAATTACCATTCCGGAACACAACACCAAATACTTTCTTTCTGTACTGGACTCAATAGATTTGATATATGAAGAGAGCCCAGTACAATCCAAGACTGTTAATGCGCAAATAGTACCACAGAGATTTACGAATTCGTAGTACAACACGAATGGCGACCTTACCCCACACAGACCTACGGTAACGGTAATCACAGCGGCAATGGAAATTTGTGGTAAGTTCCTATGGAACAAAACTGCTGAGGTCATCGGTCCCTAGGCTTACACACTACTTAATCTAACTTGAACTAACTTACGCTAAGGACAACACACACACCCATGCCCGAAGGAAACGGCAATGGACAAGGTCGTAAATTCAACGGTGGATATAAAGGAAATGTGCAAAAATGTAACAAAAATATCTACGACGGGCAAGTAGCGTAGGGCCAGCCTGTACAGTTTGTACCGACACAGGCTACCGGCAGCCGGCCGAAGTGGCCGTGCGGTTAAAGGCGCTGCAGTCTGGAACCGCAAGACCGCTACGGTCGCAGGTTCGAATCCTGCCTCGGGCATGGATGTTTGTGATGTCCTTAGGTTAGTTAGGTTTAACTAGTTCTAAGTTCTAGGGGACTAATGACCTCAGCAGTTGAGTCCCATAGTGCTCAGAGCCATTTGAACCATTTGAACAGGCTGCCGGCAATAATCAGCTGATCGGTTGGCAAACACAAAACAATACCAGACAGCCGAATAATCCACAGACAGCGGAATTCGGCCGCAAAGTAACGCGCATATCCCGAATAGCGCGCACAGGCAAAGATAATTACAGTTGAGGGCCTCACAGGATACTAATTGGCGTAATCAAACACCAACAGTCCATACAGTGGAAGTTACGCCTATCCCAGAGAACAATGCCACCGCGACACCGGAAAACTTGAACCGGTCACGGTAGGCCCCCGTTCAGTGACCTTGGAGGAGAGTGAGGGCACAAGCTTAATCGACACTTGCTTTGTCAGATGCGATCAAGGTAGGTATAACCTCTAAGTTGTATATATGTATATTAATAAGATTTAGGATGCTGGAAAATCACATTCCAGATTTTATATTGTTAGTTGATAAGGAAAATTTTTATTTGTGTTTTTTCTTATATGTCAAATGTGTAAACGATACGATGAGAGGGTGTGACAAGGAAGAATTTCACTTTTACGTGTCTAGAGACGACGACATTCTAAATACAGGGTGTTTCAAAAATGACCGGTATATTTGAAACGGCAATAAAAACTAAACGAGCAGCGATAGAAATACACCGTTTGTTGCATTATGCTTGGGACAACAGTACATTTTCAGGCAGACAAACTTTCGAAATTACAGTAGTTACAATTTTCAACAACAGATGGCGCTGCGGTCTGGGAAACTCTATAGTACGATATTTTCCACATATCCACCATGCGTAGCAATAATATGGCGTAGTCTCTGAATGACAACGTGTCTGGCGGAATGGCTTCACATGCAGATGAGATGTACTGCTTCAGCTGTTCAATTGTTTCTGGATTCTGGCGGTACACCTGGTCTTTCAAGTGTCCCCACAGAAAGAAGTCACAGGGGTTCATGTCTGGCGAATAGGGAGGCCAATCCACGCCGCCTCCTGTATGTTTCGGATAGCCCAAAGCAATCACACGATCATCGAAATATTCATTCAGGAAATTAAAGACGTCGGCCGTGCGATGTGGCCGGGCACCATCTTGCATAAACCACGAGGTGTTCGCAGTGTCGTCTAAGGCAGTTTGTACCGCCACAAATTCACGAAGAATGTCCAGATAGCGTGATGTAGTAATCGTTTCGGATCTGAAAAATGGGCCAATGATTCCTTTGGACGAAATGGCGGCCCAGACCAGTACTTTTTGAGGATGCAGGGACGATGGGACTGCAACATGGGGCTTTTCGGTTCCCCATATGCGCCAGTTCTGTTTATTGACGAAGCCGTCCAGGTAAAAATAAGCTTCGTCAGTAAACCAAATGCTGCCCACATGCATATCGCCGTCATCAATCCTGTGCACTGTATCGTTAGCGAATGTCTCTCGTGCAGCAATGGTAGCGGCGCTGAGGGGTTGCCGCGTTTGAATTTTGTATGGATAGAGGTGTAAACTCTGGCGCATGAGACGATACGTGGACGTTGGCGTCATTTGGACCGCAGCTGCAACATGGCGAACGGAAACCCGAGGCCGCTGTTGGATCACCTGCTGCACTAGCTGCGCGTTGCCCTCTGTGGTTGCCGTACGCGGTCGCCCTACCTTTCCAGCACGTTCATCCGTCACGTTCCCAGTCCGTTGAAATTTTTCAAACAGATCCTTTATTGTATCGCTTTTCGGTGCTTTGGTTACATTAAACCTCCGTTGAAAACTTCGTCTTGTTGCAACAACACTGTGTCCTAGGCGGTGGAATTCCAACACCAGAAAAATCCTCTGTTCTAAGGAATAAACCATGTTGTCTACAGCACACGTGCACGTTGTGAACAGCACACGCTTACAGCAGAAAGACGACGTACAGAATGGCGCACCCACAGACTGCGTTGTCTTCTATATCTTTCACATCACTTGCAGCGCCATCTGTTGTTGAAAATTGTAACTACTGTAATTTCGAAAGTTTGTCCGCCTGAAAATTTACTGTTGTCCCAAGCATATTGCAACAAACGGTGTATTTCTATCGCTGCTCGTTTAGTTTTTATTGCCATTTCAAATATACCGGTCATTTTTGAAACACCCTGTACAACGTTTCGCCTTGCGTATAGAAACAAATAAATAAACTTGTGAAACGCACGGTAGTACGCAATGCAATACGCAACTCGCCGTGACGCAAGTGGTATCAGAGCGACGCGGTGCATGCGCACTGGGGAGCAAGCTGGTGAACAAACCGCAAGCGCGTGCGCGCCAGACAGACACAGCTGAGAGTGTTGGAGCACCCAAAACAAACCAACCCTGTTAGCCACAGCCTGTACTAGCATCTGTAAAGCCTATTGTATAAACAGGGACGTAGAAAATTAAGGGAGAGTCTATACTACAACTACGACTATATTCACAATACACACATACAAAGATAAGTTAAGGGATTATATACACTGAAAGAGACCCTAAACTATGAGATATTTACTGAAGTTGCGCTACTATATAAATTACGTCTATATATGTACAATATTTAGTTACACGGCTCGCAGACTTCTGAACACTTTCGCACTATTTCATGGCTTACACTCACTAGTCGCAGACAGTTGGGGTACACTCATTCCTTCCCGAGGGGAGGGGGGGGGGGCGGCAGGAAGGGCATCCGGCCACCCCTTCAAGTAACACTGCCACATCCGATTAACCATGCCGACCCTGCGTATCCGCGGGAAAAACGGCACAAGCAAAAGAAAGAAAGAAAAGAATGTACGATATTTACAAATCTAAGTATTAAAGGTACACGTATTAATTATATTTGATGGACCAGAAAAATCTTGCTGCAGGTAAACAAGCGAGTACAATACAAGTGGAAAACTGAGTAAGAGGTCACACCACACCTATAATACACTTTATCTTTCAGATTTATAAGGTAAATAGAGATGCACACATGACATTTAATAAGTTTTGTTATAGCACGACTGCACACTGAAGTGAATGAACACATGGTTGAATATATGAAAAAAGTATTAGTAGCCACTGTACACTTATCTAGCAAGATTTAGTTTTAGGTTAGTATTAAGCTTTTCTTCCAAGGAACAATGCATCGACACGTCCTAAAGTGAAGAAGGATAAATGCTTGTAGAGCGTTAAGTACCACATAAAAATAAGGAAGGACCGTACTGCAAGATAAACATAGTTACAGGTTTATGATATGTATGAACGTGATAGCGTGAAAGTATATGAAGAAGAAAACAGTGGCAGTACGTCATATAACACGATGTTGAACTAAGGTTGAGCACTACCAAATAATCAAGGGGTTGAAACCTAACTACTGTCAGCGCCGACTACCCATGAAAGCGTCAAACACCTGATTTACATTGAAACTTTAATGCATGTTTGTTACTTACGTAAACACTGTTTTACGTTCATTGTATGTAACATGCCTATCGACGATATAGCTCTCTATACCTCAGCATATGAAATGGCTATCCTTTATACAAGGAACGTAACAAGTAAATATTGAGCTGCACTTTTAAACACTGAATTAGTATTTGATACAATTGGTATCATCAGATGTGAGTTGTGTTTATAAACAACAAACTAATTTGTTCTTGGGATCACAGTTAAGTCTAGTAACAAGACGTAACTGAGCACATAAATGCCTTTCCGTGGAATTTACTCAACCCTGTAGCGAGTAGATCCTTCCTGGAGAATACTAGAGAGGTGAGGCCATGCAAAGGTACCTGAGCAACGCGTAGTATCTATTTAGCTATTGTGTACTTTTTTAATTCTTTGGAATTAATAAATATGCTGCAACAAGAAGTCACTGTAAACTGAAATGAAATGTATGTCAATTTATGCCATAAAGGAAAACAGAAGCTGTTATTGTATGAATGTTACAGGAAGAATGTGTAACGAACGAAATGAGAGTAATACGTGTACTCATGTACTTGGATTCGAAAAAATGTAACGAAATTGTAATTTAACAAAATGTACTAAAACGAAACGACAAACAGACTATAATGTATATAAGTGACAATAATGGCATGCCCGCAAATGAATAGGATAAGTGTGTTTTGAAATTGTATTTGTATTTTATTATGTTATGTGTATAGTATGTGGAAATGACACTACAGAAACTTTATGTAATGCAACCGTATGAAAGACGCTCAAAAACAAAGCGCAAAAACATACGAAACCTGGCTGCAAAGAGTTAAGTTTGCGTGTGATATACACTGGTGAAAGCGTGATAAACTAAAGATGACAATATTTCGTATAACATCAATTTTCTGTGCTCGACAACGTCGTAAAAGCGGCAAGAAACTTACCTTGTCGACGGATGTCGTGTATACGGCTGGTGTCCCCAGTGAATGAGAGTGACGAGGTGAAATAAATTCCTCGGGCTGCTAATATGGAAACCAGTTGTCATCGCATCGAAGATTTCACAAAGGATCAAGCCGCTCAACACGAGCTTCACGAATATACAGGCTTTGTACTAGACACGTGAGCGTGAGCTGGGAGAAGGACCGTTGGCGCTGCACGCGCGTGCTTTCCAAGCTAAACACTTGTGTAGATTAGGGTGACCAAACGTCCCGGAAAACCGGGATTGTCCGGGTTTTCATCACTGTGTTCCGGCGTCCCGAAAATTTATTTCGGGACGCTCAAAAGTCCCGGAATTCAGCTTTTAAATTAATTTCGTGAAAGTTTCTCAAATTTTTGGGATTTCGCTATATTAAAGGAAATACAACACAAGAAATTAATATATTTTAGCTTATTTGCCTCCATTGTCCCATACTAGTAATCACAGTATCAGTATTGATACACTCAGGCAATAATTTACTTTGAGCGGTACTTTGGCCAACAAGTAGTAAGTCGTATTATTGTAACAGAGCTATGAAACCGTCCCATTGTCGCGCCACTTACACACTCATTGTCAGAACAGTGTAGTAGTTGATGTTTTGTCAGAGAAACTGCAATAGTTTTTTCTCATATTAGTGGTATTATTGCTGCAGTACTGTGAAACGCAATGCCGAAACGTGCCTGCAAGTTCAGTGACTGTTATTCCAAGGAATGGAATTTCATTTAGAAAGGTCGTTTTGATTACGAATCAGAGTGTTCCGTATGTAACTGTTTTATTAGTATAAGTCATGGTGGACGTTCCGACATAGTTGATCCCATCAGGTCAAAGAAACTAACAGACACAGTGCACCGAGCTGCAGTAAAACTCTACAAAATTATTTTGTGAAACATCGGTCAAGTGAAGAGACGGAAGTTCGAGCAGCCGAGCTTACACTAGCCTACCACACGGTAAAACATAACCAGACTTAAAGATCTAGTGATTCTACTAACAAGCTTAACGGCATTATGTTTGATGATTCTTCCATTGCAAAAAAGTTTAGTTCAGCAAGAACTAAAGTGTCAGCCTTAGTGAAAGGAGTTATTGTTCCCCAGAGTGTAAAGGAAAGCCTTGAATACATCACAAAGTCTTCTTTCTACTGGATATCCACTGATGCCAGCAATAATAAGGCCACTAAAATATTTCCGTTTGTTGTTCAGTTTTTCGATATTAATCAGGGAATTCAGACCAAACTTTTGAAGGTGAGTTCCCTATCTAATGAAACATCTGACGAAATTTCAAGATTTTGTATGAATGCTATCGAAATGTTTGATCTTGAGAAAAATAAATGTGTGTCGTTTTGTGGAGACAACACCAACACAAACTTTGGTGGTTTAAAAGGACAAGGCAAATGCAACGTATCTGCCAAATTAAAGGCAACATTGCATGAAAACATTGAAGGCATAGCGTGCCCTACACATGTTTTACACAATAGCGTGCAGACATCTGCTGACAGCTTAAGCTGTGATGTTGAAACTATCGTCATGAAGGTGTACTCACACTTTTACATATATACTGTTAGAACAGAGAGGCTTAAGGAGTTCTGTGATTATGTGGGAACTGAATATATGAATGTAATGTGTCACTCGAAAACTCGCTGGTTATCACTGTTTCCAGCAGTTGAAAGAGTAATCCGCCTGTTTGAACCGTTAAAAGATTTTTTTCTAAATGAAGACAAAGCCCCCAAAATATTGGTTCAGTTTTTCAGTAACCCTTTAAGTGAAGCCTACTTATGGTTTATTCACAGTCAGCTTAGCACTTTGCAGCATGGGATAAAGGAAAGTGAGGGAAGTACGAAAAGTGAAATAGAGGTAAATGATGTTTTAAAAAATACTCTGTAAACTGTTACTAAGAGGAGAGAACAGCAGTTCATTTCTTTTAATGTTAAATCTGTCCTTAAAAGAGCAGAAGTATCCGAAGCAGCGGAAAGGAGTTTTAGAGAAGAAGTTAACACGTTTTATGACACTTGTGTAGAATATCTCAGCAATTGGAGCGCCTCATATTTACCCTCATCGCCGATGTTTGATTGGATGTTACTGAAGAGAGTGCCAAAATGGGAAAGTGTTGAAGAGACAGTTTCTTATTTGAAGAGTAAAGAGACTGAAATCGATGATTCCATTCTCTTTGATCAGTTCGGCATACTGACAAATTTTGTTGAAGAAAGTCTTCACAAGTGGAATGATGATAAAAAAAAACACCATTGGAATGTCATGAGAAGTGGGTGAGTTTTTTCTGTGACTGTCTTCAGCATTACTCTGAGTTGGTAATAATTGCAAGGTATTTATTTGCAATCCCAGCCCATAATGCCAATGTGTAAAGAATATTTTCGTTCATGAATATCCAGTGGACTGATGAAAGAAACAGAATGGAGGTGGACTCTCTTGAAGCAATCCTGCAGATCCTGTACAACTACAAAATGGATTGTGCCGAGTTTTATCACTGTGTCTCAAAGAACAAAGGCATAATCAAGAAGGCTGGAGGCAGTGAAGAATACCCTTTGCTCCAAGAACAGTCAATTCCATCTACAAGTGCTCTGTAATATTAAAGCTCATATTAATATTAATTGATTAAAAGTAGAATGGCTGTAAAATTTTGTAAAAACGTAATACATTTCTGTATTACTGTATACGCTTATTAAATGTCATTAATTATACAGATAATCTAGATTATATCAATCTTTTGTATCCTCTTATTAGTTATAACAATCGGGTTAACAAAATGTATCAACAAAACATTAATATTTAAAATTAAGAAACCTGGGTATATGTGGAATGAGATGTCCATTGGCACCCGGGTGAATGTGTCCCGGTTTTCACCGAAAATAATTTGGTCACCCTAGTGTAGATGCTGAATAGCAACAATGGTACTACGCGGTTACAGCAAGCTCTGTATTGGGAGAGAAAACTTATGCATGTATGTGTTAAAAGAAGCTGCCATGTGCATATAAATTGATAACCATACAGAATTGGCCGGAAATACGGAAATAAAGGCTATGCCCATACCGGGCAGGGTTATTAACTCTCAAAAAGGGAAATAAGCTCAGGCACTGTGCACCCCCTTACGACGTCAGTGCAAAGTGGGGGGGGGGGGGGGCAATTGTAATGGATCATATTAACTTTTCTGTCCTTGTTCTTCTTTTTCTCGCTTTGTGCCAGAGATAATGTTTTGATGCAAAAAAGGAGAAGAGATACACTCTTGAGTTGATTAATTTCAGTATTTACACCTGCTTGTTTCTATAAGTGGTTGCGAGCAGACGTATGACTAGCTCCACCATGCCAGTATTGTTTAAAAATGTGTATTACAACCACATATTAATGAGTGTTATAAGAGTTATCAGGAAGGCAAGTTCATTCACATATATATTTACGCCAATTACACACGCCGTTTCATCATTTCGCCTGTGCCGAGAATCCTGCATCAGGAGGTTTGAAACAGACAAGAGGAATTTGCGTGAGTAGTGGAGGACTATCCGGTGACACCATTGTCATAATCAGCTCTATGCACAATGAAACTAATGAGAAGAACTAAGTAACTTTAAATAACGAATACTGATCTTAAACGTATTGACACTGAAGGTTCTGTTCACCCAGGATATGTGTATCTTCCAACTTCTTTCAAATATTCTTTTCAATTATTTTTTTAAATTAATTATTCAAATAGCAATTATCAATCAGTTTCCATTATTTTGCCCGCCCCCCTATATGCCACTATTCGTGGAACACCTAAATCTGTATGTTGGAAGCTCTAAGAATTAATATTTAGTATCCGTCTCTTTGTTGTGATATGTTAGGAATTTAGAGTACTAGAAGAAAATTAAAATGTTCAGTTACACAAATGTAATATTAGCTTACGTACTTCATTCTGAACACAAAATATTCAGGGTTTATCTTCAGGGAACAGCGTGATTTAAAATGAAATGGAACTCATAAATTGGAAACGTCTGTGGTTAAACAGTGTTCTAAACGTTGCAATGTTTACACCCTGTGTAGTTGTCAGTGATCGTGCGTCGACAGCACACAACGTTTAGTGTGTCTCTGCCAAAGATTCAACTGATGTCATGTGTTAATTATATAGCAGATATTTCAGTAGAGATAAGATCTGATGGGTGTTTTTTACTTTCCGTGTTCTGTTATTTACACCCAAATTAGGAAAGCCACTTATGTGATGTTGGCCTTATTATCTTCCCAAGTTGGGGCGCTAATACGTATTAATTAAACATTGTCTGGCCAAAAAAGTGAAGAACCGAGAAGACATGGTCGGATATCAGTATACCTTCGTACACATACACACCATCAGTGAGTATATAAATGATTTGACTTGTAATTCTCCGCGACAGGTTGAACGACAACCAGAATACATACCCTACCAGGCCTGGTAGGGTATGTAAAAGGAGTGAACAGCATCAGATGAGTCATCACCACGAAGAACACCGAGTTGCTGCATGTCGTGCTCGTATAACACAGTGCTCTCAGCACTTAATAGTTTCAAAGGGGCCTAATTGTGGGTCGCCATTTGGCTGGCTGGTCGAATCGTGCAGGATCCAGATTTGTGGAGCATTCGGAAGTGACAGTGTCGCAGTGTTGGACTCAGTGGGAACGTGAGAGCAGGCACACTCACTGTCAAGTTTACAGTCGACCAAAGCCGACAGTCACATGGGAAGTTTTCCATATTGTACACCAAGCACATCGTATCTCTTTCACATCTATGCTTGCCATCCGAATGCGAGTGGACTCCGTGCAACATTCTGTATCATTCCGCACCGTTAGTTGCCGATTAGTACAAGCCGAACTAGTTAATAATCCCATCGTAGGCTGTCGACAGCACTGCTACACAAACGGCTGTGATAGGACTGGTGTCGTGACTAGGAGACATGGGATGCTGTATAATGGCGTCTGACTGTGTTCTTCATGGACCGCGGTTCTGCACTACCTCGGATGACTATTGTCAGCGAGAATGATGGCGACCTGGGAAAAGGGTTCCGTTCTTCCAATGTTTTGGAGAGTTACAGCAGTTTTAGTTACTCTTGCCGTCGTGGAGTGGGGAACCACTGGGTACAATTTTAGATCATAACTAATAGTGATTGAGGAAAAACTGTCAATACAGCCGTACATCTCGTACACACTGGTTCGTAATTCGTTATCTCCAATGTGACAGTATCATGGTGCCATTTATCAAGAGTACAATGCTCATCCAAACATGTCACGTGTCTCTACTTGTATGAACTGTCTGCGTGATGCTGAGTTACTCTCGAGACCAGCAAGATCACTACACATATTTCCGACAGAACATGTGTTGGACCAGCTCCGATCTCAACTCTGTCCTTGTGCCAACATCCAGGATATTAAGTAACAGCTACAACCTTTGTGGGCCAGAATACAACATCTTTATGACACCATTTCCAACCCCATCCAGACCAGGCGGTGTACAGCGTCACACAGATAAGTGGACTTATCCTACCAAGTTCTTTGGAAATTTGGCTCGATTTTCTAATTGCACAGTATCACATAACCCTCACAACTGATGAAGTTTCATTTCGTTCACTCCTCCCCTTGTGTGCACTTTACTTTTTTGTGAGGCAGCACATTTTTTATTACGAAAAACGCACATAAGTGTTGTAAATTTCATTCAGACCGAGTAATTAAAGCCTCAGCTCAGTGTCGGTTAGGTTCTAAGGGAGAGAGCACCTCGAGTTCCTGCTGCTAATGAGGTGAGTACAACGTTCGTTTGTTATATCTTGTTACGACCTTCAAACAGGAGTGACTTATTGTCAGTTATCTGTGTAGTTACTACTTTATTTTTGTAATTTCTTGCGTGTTTTAGTGCTTAATTTTACTTTAATAAAAGTGTAGCGTTAAGTAATGCCGTTGTTATCGACCCTCATATCGTACAGGCTGTTGTTTGTTTTAGTTAGTATAGCTCAGTGTCAGTTAGACCGTCAGTGAGAGAGCACCTCGAGTTCCTGCTGCTAATAAGCCGAGTACACCATTGGTTTGTTACCTATGATAACAAGTGATTGTTTACAAGGAATTGTGATTGCTGTGTACAGACGAGCTGAGTTGGCGACCCTTCGCTCACAGCTCCAGGTGGTGTTGGCTTCCGTCACACAGCTTGTGGCTACTGCCAAGGGACATCACTGTGAGGGGTTGGACGTGGAGATGCAAGGGACGTCGATCACGTTCCACGTGTCTCCCGATCGGTCCAATGGCCGCCCTGGGTACTGCCTGCATTGATGTTGACCCCTCACCCATTGTCGAGAGGAAGATCATTCCAAAGTCTGACAGGTAGCGAAAGACTTTCTGAGGGGCCAATCGTGAGGCCTCCCCCGTTCGTTTGACGAACAGGTTTCGGGCGTTATCTGTGGCTGACGATGTCTCTAAGCCAGATGCAGTTGTGCATCTGTGGTTGCAGCAAGTAACCCAAAACAACGTAAATCGGTTGCGAAGATGGAAAAAGCCAAGGAAAAGCAGGCTACAACACTATTTTTCAGACCTACAAACAATCAAAACACCAAAGATGTTCGGGACGCATTGACGAGAGAAATAGATCCTCAACAAGAAAAATTGAGAATTATGGCTATAAGAACCACACCGACAGTGATGATAGTTGAAACGGCATCCGAAGAAGACTGTAAAAAGTTACAGGCAAGGGCAGGAACGATACAACATATTAGGTGTGAAGAAACTAAAAAACTAAGACCATTACTTATAACTCATGGGGTCCCAACTACAGTTACGGAGAGTGAATTTTTATTACAGCTTTATAAACTAAACATGGAAGGAAATATTAGCGAAGAAGAATTTTCTGAAGGGGTGAAGATTAAATTTAAATCAGGGCAGAAGGGGAGGAGCACAACTAGCATAGTGTTGGAAGTTACACCAAAGATAAGAACAATTCTTTTGAATCAAGAACGAGTCTTTATAAATTTTTTGTCACTGTATATTGAGGACTACGATGCAATAAGTAAATGTTTTAAATGCTGTGGGCTAGGCCACACAACTAAGTACTGTGATGATGAACAAATAACCTGTGCCAAGTGTGGGGAGAAGGGACATAAAAAAGTTGATTGCTTGTCAAGGGAACCCCCAATAGGATGTATTCCATGTAAAAGAAGAAACAAAGTTTGTAATAAAGGAGGAATCTCAGATTGCCCAACATACAAGATACTGCACGACAGACTGATTGCTAAAATCCAATATGAATAGAGAAGGAAACGTAAATAAATTGAGGATACTACAGTTAAATATGAAGAATAGCATCATGGTGAGTAACGAGCTTCCTAAGGCAATGGAGGAGACACGAATTGATATAGAATGTTTGCAGGAACCGTACTCAAGAAATGGCAAACTGATATGTATTCCAAGTAATAGTAGAATGATAACAGGAGATACACCACCGATGGCAGCATTGGTTGTAAAACCAGCAGATATAACTATTACTAAAATTACTCAGTTAAGTAATACTCATGCAACAACAGTAGAACTGAAAAGAGGAAATGATACGTGGATAATAGCATCCTTGTACGCCCAATATTCCGATGACATAGAACCATATGCAGATTGGATTAAGATGGTGGCCGAATATGCAAGAGGAGGAAAATTGCTCATCGCAGCTGATATTAACGCAAAGTCAACCGTTTGGCATGCAAACACTACAGATGATAGAGGAAGAATCATCAATGAAATCCTCGCTGAGCACAACCTATACGTTCTAAACAAAGAGGGAGAACCACCAACGTTCGACAATGGTAGGTCACAGAGTGAGATAGATATAACTATAGTAAACGACAAAGCCTTACCACACTGCCATAGGTGGGAAGTGCGACCAGGGCTTGTACATAGTGACCATAATGGGATAGTGATAGAGTTACATGGCACTCTAGAGACAAGTAATCGAGAAGGAAAGCAGTTCAATCTGAAGAGAGCAAACTGGCTTAAACTGAGACAGATAGTAGAATCAGCTGATCTTGCTTCAAAACTTGGTAGTGTGGACTACAAAATCCACGTCCTCACGCAACTGTTAGTGAGGGCACAGGAAGAAAGCATTCCAAAGCATAACTGCAGGCCCAAAACACGAACGCCATGGACAAATGAATTATCCCTACTTCGAAAAGATAGTAGGGAGAAACGCAAATTTTATCAAAAGGCGATCACCGCACAAGATAAAGAAATCAGACTGGCTGACTATCGTGATGCGAAGGCAAAATATAAATAAAAATTAATCGCCGCAAGGAAACAGCATTGGGACAATTATGTCAAAACGCAACTAGCTGAAAATATTTGGGGCACGCCATATAAGCTTTTGACGGAGAAGATTAAATCGCCCACCATACTGTCTACACTGAAACAAGAAAATGGGAATATGACGAGAGGATGGAGGAGCACTGCGGAATATCTGCTTTTTAAACTTTTACCAGACGATGACTTGACGTCAGATAACCTAGAACACGCAAATATGCAACGACGTTTTAATGATGTCTATCTGACAGAAGCAGTAACTCCCCCTTTCGCGAATGAAGAAGTACAAAGGGCAATTCTCAGTATGAAAAGTCGGAAAGCACCGGGCCCGGACAGTATATATCCGGAGACATTACACCAAGTAGCAGTACAGATAACGCCTTTCTTGACAAAGGTTCTAAACGATGCATTATTAGATGGGAAAATACCGGCTTCGTGGAAAACAGCAAATACGGAGATAATAAAAAAGGCAGCCGATAAAGACCCTACAAATCCGAGGTCATACAGGCCTATATGTTTATTAAACACCTTGGCGAAAGTTCAAGAAAGACTATTATGTGATCGTCTGCAAGCCCACAGAGAGCTTCAGGGGCTTAGTGAGCATCAGTATGGTTTTCGCAAGAATAAGTCAATAGATGACGCCATCAATCAAGTGCTTCGAATTATTAATGATACTGACAGGAAATATGCAGTAGCAATATTGATAGATATACAAGGAGAATTTGACAACATGTGGTGGCCTAGATTATTCTTGCGGTTAAGAGAGCTGCAGCTCCCGGGAACCCTGTACCACAGCTTGAAAGATTACTGCCGAGATAGGGTCGTCCAATGGGAAGAAGGTAACAGGAAGGTAGTTAAAAAGATAACAAAAGGATGCCCACAAGGATCGATCCTAGGGCCCCTATTCTGGGATATCACAATGGAGCCACTTCTCAGTCTCATGGAAGAAAGTGTCAATACAGAAGGGATCGTAGGCTATGCTGACGATCTAACAGTTTTAGTCACGGCGAACTCAAGAGCCGAATTGGAAACCAAGGCAAATGACACCCTGCTTGAAATGAACAATTGGTGCCAGAAATATAAGTTAACAATAGCCCCAGCAAAGACGTCATATATGTTGATGAAAGGAAACTTACAGCGGAATCCAGTGATAAGATTGGGTAATAATAACATTGCCAGGAAGAAGGTAACTAGATATCTTGGAGTCCAGCTAGACGAAAGACTATCATTTATGCAGCATATAAAGCTGACGACCGACAAGGCAGTAGCTATTCTACATAAACTCGCCAGAATAAATACCGCAGAGTATAGGATGCCACTAAGAATGATTAAGACGTATTACTATGCAATATATGAGTCGATAGTGAGTTTTGACTCTAGCACATGGGCACACAGATTACATCTATCGACATATGTGACAGCCGCCAGAAGTGGTCAGAGGAATGTACTCCTGCGGCTATCTGGCGCTTTTGGAACCACATGTACTGAAGCCCTATGTGTAGTGCTTGGCACGTATCCTATAGATATAACAATAAGGTACAGAGCAGCAGCGTATTGGCTGGGACGAGGACAGAATCACAAAGTTCAGGAGATAACTGACGAGGATGTCCCAACCAGATACGACTTAAAGCGATGGAGACTGATGGAGTGGCAAAGGCAGTGGGACACCAGTGAAAAGAGCAGGCGCTTATATGAGTTTTTTTCCTAATATTGAAGAGCGCCTGAAAATGAGACATGCTGATCCAGGCGTAGGCATGATGCACTTCCTTACGGGTCACGGACCGTACCCAACGTACTTTAATCGTATACATCGGGACAGAGATGCCAATTGCATATGCGGAAACGTGGGTACACCAGAGCATGTTGTTCTGCAGTGCAATAGACATGAGCCGGGTGAGGCATTACAACTGTTACAAGACGATGTGAAGCAAGCGCTGCGGGACCCTGATAAATGGAAGCTAATCAGTGAAATGGCAGACAGAGTCTCGAGAGCCCTTAAGGAAGAGTACAGAAGAGACAGACAACGCCTACCTGCGCAGATTCGGCCACAGCAACGACAGACACTCCAGGACGACAGTGACAGCGAGGAAACAGAGGGAGACAGCACGGATTAGAGCTAACACGATGTGCATACCAAGAATTGTAAAGTTATAATGCTCTGACGGCATAAATAGAAACTACAGATATGATGTACTAATTGCAAGTTTTATGACTGACTAACTGTAAGTTTTACGAATTGACGTAGTAGTAATATTTTAAGCTTTTAACTTGTTTTTGAGAAATGTAAGCTAGTGACTGACAACAATTTAAATGTTAATATTTATGTCAATGGCAAGTTTTATGTTATCACATCCTAGATAGGTAAGGTTTTAACGTGTTAAATGTAAAACAACGAGCTACATATGATATCTTTAATCTTAAGTTTTATATTCCTATAATCAAATATTGGTAAAGTTAGATTGGTTATACAGAAGAAGCAATTAATATGAACACATAATATATTAAGGTTTTACTTGTTTTTGAGAAATGTAAGCTAGTGACTGACAACAATTTCAATGTTAATATTTATGTCCATGGCAAGTTTTATATTATCACATCCTAGATAGGTAAGGTTTTAACGTGTTAAATGCATGTAAAACAACGAGCTACATATGATATCTTTAATCCTAAGTTTTATATTCCTATAATCAAATATTGGTAAAGTTTGATTGGTAGAAGAAGCAAATTAATATGAACACAAATAAGTCTGTTTGCATTCTTGACAAATGAACAGTAATTGGCTCTGAGCACTATGGGACTCAACTGCTGAGGTCATTAGTCCCCTAGAACTTAGAACTAGTTAAACCTAACTAACCTAAGGACATCACAAACATCCATGCCCGAGGCAGGATTCGAACCTGCGACCGTAGCGGTCTTGCGGTTCCAGACTGCAGCGCCTTTAACCGCACGGCCACTACGGCCGGCACTGAACAGTAATTGTATGTATAGTTAACTTAAACAAAATTTTATCAATATACTCCTGCATGTTTAAGACTTAATCTTTAACCACTACTTAATTTCATACAATATCTTAACTTACACTAACTTTAAACTTTAGAATTATAATTTGTTAAATCTATGTATATTTATTTTGAAATAAGTATTTATGGCTGCAATCTATACTTAGAAAGAGGGCATAGTGGTCCACCTCCACGTTGGTGGGACACGGGCAACGACACACAGAGTATGGTTGTAGCGCTCTGTGTGTCGGCTAAGAGACCATCCCATTGGCTAGAAAGGACCCGTCTTATGTATAAAGATGGCGGGTTATTACAAAGAGTAGCAGCAGTGAAAAAAAAAAGAAAGAAAGTGTCCATCATGTTCCACAGGAAGCTTCTCGGGCAGCAAGGTCTGGGTATTCACAGAAGGTTGGTTTACTGGTAGTTAGCAGTTAGCAGCTCCAGTGTTAGGTGCGTAATTGGGCCCCTTAGGAACTTGGCTGCCAAGGAGGAGAAGAAAGCAAGTGTGCACTCCGTGTGCATACCAGGAAAAGCCTTTCTGGATGTGGAAAGTGTGCTTCCAGATGCCATGAAGTATACACCGTGCAGCCAATTGCAGGTGGTGGCCCATGTCCGTACCAATGACGTGTGTCACTTTGGATCGGAGGACATTTTCTCTGGTTTCAGGCGGCTAGCGCAAATTGTAAAGACTGCCAATTTTGCTTGCGAGATTAAAGCGGAGCTCACCATCTGCAGCATCGTCGATAGAACCGACTGTGGTCCTTTCGTGCAGAGCTGAGTGGAGGGTCAGAATCATAGGTTCTGTGACCGTGTAGGCTGCAGATTTCCTGACTTGCGCCATCGGATGGTGGGTTTCCGCGTTCTGCCTAATAGGTCAGGATTCCACTACACACATGAAGCGGCTACACGGGTAGCCCGGGCTGTGTGGAAGGGACTTGGAGGTTTTTTAGTTTAGTGGGTCTCAGGAAACCACAGAAAGGGCATCTGTCTAAAAGGAGACAGGTAAAACATAGTAAGGTAGGTGCAGGAACAATCGTTATTGTAGTTGTAAATTATCGTAGCTGTGTTCGGAAAGAACCATAGCTCCAAGCTCTAATAGAAAGCACTGAAACTCAAATAGTTACAGGTACGGCATGCTGTCTACAACCGGAAATAAGTTCAGCCGAAATTTTTTCAAACGACCTAAAAGTGCTCAGAAATGATATATTAAATACAGTTGGTGATGGAGTGCTTGTTGCTGTCAGAAATAGTTTACTATGTAGGGAAATTGAAGTAGATAGTTCCTGCGAAATAGTATGGGTAGAGGTTATACTTAACAATCGAACTAAACTATTAATTGGGCCGTTTTACCGATCTCTCGACTCAGAAGATATAGTTGCTGAACAGTTCAAAGAAAACATGAGTCTCATTTTAAATAGGTACCCCGCTCATACAATTACAGTCGGTGGTGACTTCAATCTACCCTCGATATGCTAGAAAAATTATACGTTTAAAGCCGGCGGCAGGCATGAAACAACATCCGAAATTGTACTGAAGCTTTCTCATAAAATTATTTTGAACAACTAGTCCATGAGCCCACTCGAAGCGTAAATGGTTGCGAAAGCATACTTGACCTCTTAGCAACAAATAATCCTGGACAAATAAGGAGTATCTTGACGGTTACAGGGATTAGCGACCACAATGCAGTTGCTGCTAGGCTGAATACCGGAACACCTTCAACCATTAAAAAGAAACGCAAAGTATATCTATTTAAAAAAGCTGATACAAATGCTCTAACGCCTTTTTAAGAGACAGTATCCACGCCATCCGTTCTGATCATGTAAGTGTAGAAAAGACGTGGAATGATTTCAAAGATAATGGAAACAGCATGCCAAATTTAAAAGAACGCAAAATCTCCATGATTGGCAAGGTTTTGCGGAAGTTCGAAAGATAGCGCGTACTTCAATGCGAGATGCTCATAATAATTACCACAACGAAACCCTGTCTCGGAATCTGGCAGAAAACCCAAAGAGATTCTGGTCATACATAAAGCACATCAGTGGCAAGACGCAATCAATACCTTCACTGCCCGATAACAAAGATGACGTCACTGATGACAGTGCCAATAAAGGAGAGCTATTGCCAGCCGGAGTGGCCTAGCTGTTCTAGGAGCTACAGTCTGGAACCGCGCTACCGCTACGGTCGCAGGTTCGAGTCCTGCCTCGGGCAATGATGTGTGTGATGTCCTTAGGTTAGTTACGTTTAAGTAGTTCTAAGTTCTAGGGGACTGATGACCTCAGAAGTTAAGTCCCATAGTGCTCAGAGCCATTTGAACCATTTTTGGAGAGCTATTAAACACGCTTTTCCGAAATTCCTTCACCAAAGAAGATAAAGTAAATATTCCTGAATTCCAATCATGAACAACTTCCAACATGAGAAACATAGAAGTAGATATCCTCGGTGTAGCAAAGCAGCTTAAATCAGCTAATAAAGGTAAGGCTCCGGTCCAGATTGTATACCAGTCAGGCTCCCTTCAGAGTATGCTGAAACAATAGTTCCATATTTAACAATTACATACAACAGCTCGCTCATAGAAAGATCCGCACCTAATGACTGGAAAATTGCTTAAGCCACACTAATACCCAAAAACGGAAATAGGAGTAATCCGCTGAATTAGAGGCCCATATCACTAACGTCGATTTACAGTAGGGTTTTGGAACATATACTGTGTTCGAACATTATTAATTACCTCAAAGAAAACGATTTATTGACACATAGTCAGCACGGATTCAGAAAGTATCGTTCTAGTGAAACACAACTAGCTCTTTATACTCAGGAAGTAATGGGTGCTATTGACAGGGGATGTCAAATTGATTCTATATTTTTAGATTTCCAGAAGGTTTTCGACACCGTTCCTCACAAGCGTCTTCTAATCAAACTGCGGTTCTAGGCGCGCAGTCCGGAACCGTGCGACTGCTACGGTTGCAGGTTCGAATCCTGCCTCGGGCATGGATGTGTGTAATGTCCTTAGGTTAGTTAGGTTTAAGTAGTTCTAAGTTCTAGGGGACTGATGACCACAGCAGTTGACTCCCATAGTGCACACAGCCATTTGAACCATAATCAAACTGCGTGCCTATGGAATATCGCCTCAGTTGTGCGACTGAATTCGTGATTTCATGTCGGAAAGGTCACAGTTCTTAGAAATAGACGGAAATTCATCGAGTAAAACAAAAGTAATATCCGGCGTTCCCCAAGGAAGTGTTATAGGCCCTCTGTTCCTCCTGATCTATATTAACGACATAGGAGACAATCTGACTGAGTAGCGGTCTTAGATTGTTTGCAGATGATACTGTCATTTACCGTCTTGCAAAGTGATCAGATGACCAAAACGAATTGTCAAATGATTTAGATAAGATATCTGCATAGTGCTAAAAGTGGCAAGAAAATAAGCAAAAGTGAGTAAAGAAAAGTGTGAAGTTATTCACGTGAGTACTAAAAGAAATCTGCTAAATTTCGATTACGCTGTAGGTCACATAAATCTTAAGGCTGTAAATTCAACTAAATACTTGGGGACTACAATTACAAATAACCTAAATTGGCAAGACCACATAGATAATGTTGTGGGCAGAGCAAACCAAAGACTGCGAGTCATTGGCAGAAAACTTAGAAGGTGCAACAGGTCTACTAAAGAGACTGCTTACACCATGCTTGTCCGCCCTGTCCTGGAGTATTGCTATGCCGTGTGGGATCCGCATCAGGTGGGACTGACGGATGATATCGAAAAGTTCAAAGATAGGCAGCTCGTTTTGTATTAACGCGAAATAGGTGAGATAGTGCCACAGGCATGATACGTGAATTGGGATGGCAATCATTAAAACAAAGCCGTTTTTCGTTGCGACGGAATCTTCTCACTAAATTTCAATCATCAGTTTTCTTCTCCGATTGTGGAAACATACTGTTGGCGCCCACCTACATAGGGGAAAATGATCATCACGATAAATAAGAGAAATCAGGGCTCGCACAGAAAAATTTACGTGCTCGTTTTTCCCGCGCGCCGTTCGAGATCGGAACGGTAGAGAGACAGTTTGAAGGTGGTTCATTGAACCCTCTGCCAGGCACTTTATTGTGAATAGCAGAGTAATCACCTAGATGTAGATAATAAGTGTAGTATGCTAGTTTATCCCAGGAAGTGCATTTAAGTACTGTAAACTGCAATCCGAGAGGCTAATTAAAATAACCTCTGTCATCTCATGTTACATACACAACTGGTAACATAATTGTCCTTGGGCTGCCTTTGTACTTGGATTTCAGAACATAGAAGTTATTCCGAAATGCGTCATGCATACTTTGTTATCAATAAAGTCATTATTCTCCTGGCCGGCCGAAGTGGCCGTGCGGTTAAAGCCGCTGCAGTCTGGAACCGCAAGACCGCTACGGTCGCAGGTTCGAATTCTGCCTCGGGCATGGATGTTTGTGATGTCCTTAGGTTAGTTAGGTTTAACTAGTTCTAAGTTCTAGGGGACTAATGACCTCAGAAGTTGAGTCCCATAGAGCTCAGAGCCATTTGAACCATTATTCTCCTGCTGTATGACTTTTCATGCCACCTAGCCAGCTTAACTCAAAATCTAGGCATATTTGATGTTTTCGTCGCATTTCCTGGGTAATCTCGCCATTCTGGAAGGCAAAATGGATCTTCACAAGCATGCCTTTCTTCTTGGGGACCATGTCCATACCTATAAAAGCAGTTTGTTTTTCCTCGACACGATGGCGTCTACCGTCAGGATACTCCAACTTGCATACTGCTCGAAGTGTACGTGCGTGGTTCAGAGAACACAAGGATCAGTTTACCGTACTCACCTGGCTACCAAGCTCCCCGGATGTAAACCCCATCGAGAATCTGTGCGACCAGCTCGATCGGACTGATCGTGCCAGGGATCCTCAACAAAGAGACGTGGCGCAGCTGACCACCGCACTGGGGTCAGCATGGCTACACATCCCTATCGGTACCTTCAAGAACCTCTCCGACTCTCTTACTGCTCGTCTTGCAGCGTCAAAAATTTTCAATTCATACCTTTCATCTCTGCAGATACTCTCAAACACTGTTCAACGTACATCGCACAGAAATTCAACGAAGCTGTCCACAGGAGATACGAATTCATTCCCACTTTAATATCAAAGGGGAGGCCTGTTCTGGTGGCCTAGGGAAGGAAAGGTGTCGTGGATACTCTGTAAGGTATCAGTGGTAACGGCGGCGTAATGATATAAAGCGGAGACATTTTGAGGGCAAATAACGGCATGGCGCAGCTACAACAGCTGTTCAGGCCAATTCCTATAACAAAGAAAAGGGCCAAATAAAATTAATTTCGTAATTCCAAGCACAGATTCGGTTTGCCTAAAAATTATAATCTCAGTTTGGACAAATCGTTAATTAAAGAGTCTTAAAAATAATCCGTCAATTTATGCGATTAGATTAATTTTTCCCCCGCCAACGAGTACCGCTGATAGACTGTTTGCACGAGGACCATAAAATGGAGTACTTTCCACAATCTCCTTTCGTGTAATGTAAGTGCTCCAAATGGCGAAATTCCTTAAAAATTCCTGGAGGTTTCATTTGAATTTAAGTCGAAAATCCGGGGAATTGGCGTCCTAACAGGTGTCCAAACTTGAGAATCAAAGAGACCGGGTCACCCACCGCAGTGAGGCTTCACCAACAATTCCTTTCGTCCCCCTGTCATGTTGGCTGTGGTGCCATACCTGGTAACTGCAGATGCACACTATAGTGCAGTGTGTGAGTTTACAAACAGCACTGAGCAGCACTCTCCAGCCCCACCCGAGTACTGATCTTCGGTGAGCGCACATCGCACACAGTAGGAGTGCAGCAGTTACCGCTCTTTTGGTACGCAAGTGTTACCTTTCATCATCTTGGGAACAGCCTTACCATCCAGTATGCTCAGCATATTTCTCGTTAGGAAATGCGCAGGAACTACGATGGATGTTTTCGCACGAACATGTCGTTTTTCACTTTGAAAATCCGGCAGCGCCACTCCACTGGTCTCTCCGTAGTAAGCTCTGTTGTTCGGCCCTGCTTTTGCATATGTAAAACGAAGTTCGGTTTCTTGATTCGTTTCAATATAACTTTCGTCACTCTCGAGTGGACCTCTTCTTCTTTAGATTTCTCATTGTGTTTGATGTGTGTTTTTAGTTCCATCCCTTGTCCTAAAGCAT
This sequence comes from Schistocerca nitens, assembly GCF_023898315.1. Lineage (NCBI taxonomy): Eukaryota > Metazoa > Arthropoda > Insecta > Orthoptera > Acrididae > Schistocerca > Schistocerca nitens. The sequence continues at coordinate 365,881,758 of NC_064619.1, forward strand.
GTTGGCATCTCGTCAGGTCATCCAGAATTATGGATGCTTTCTATAAAACACTGTGACGGGCTTCCTCGCATTTGTGTATTTTCCTGTAATATCTATTCTAATTTAGTGGAATTTACTGTCATTGTTATGTAGCTTTCCCACAGTCCCTTTTTCTTTAAAATAAACTATCGGTTAGGCGATGAAACATCTACCAAAAGAAGTAGCCCAGCGTCTTCACGGTCCAGGGACAGGAGATTTGCAGGGAAGTGCTACTACCTGTCTTATAAACCATGACAGGCGGCGATTTTTCCCGTTTTACTCATCTCATTCATGAACTACATACCAGGTGCTGCAATGGGACTAGGGGCAATGCCTTGATCTTTACCTGGTGACCCCTCCACATTTGCCTCCCCTGGTATGATCTAAGGAATTACTGGGGTTGGAGGACAAGGATCCACCTCTCTGGTAGCCCGTCCCTTGTCAATAAGACATCCGCACTGCCGTGAGAGGATATTGTATCAGCATGGGGTATGAGGTGGAAGAGACCTCCTAGGCCAGCTGGGTCACTGCATAACAGGGCCGGTGGTAGTGGGTGGTGTCTGGATGAATGCTGTGTCAGAGTTATCTGGGGTGTGTGAGCCGTCAGGTGACGTGGCCTAATGTGACAGATGTGGCAGATCAGATGTTCCTACCCAGCTGCAGTCTCAAACGTTTGATGCCCCCAATTTCTGACAACAGCACCAGGCATCCACCAGGTCTTATGGCTGAACATGCGAGCCTCTACGTGGGAGACCGTGTGACAACTTGTGGTGAGACAAAAGCTCCAAGCTGCTCGAGATGGGTACAGAAGGTGTGCAGAACCTGCATCCACGTAGCAACTCCACTTGTAAGGTGTATGCTTCGCCGTCGATGGGCGAGGCATGACAGAATCTCTGACCAGAGAGTAGTTTATTGTTAGTTGTTGCTTGTCGCGAGTCTGCGCGAGTCGACAGTAGAAGTCAGTCTGCGCGAGTCTGCAGTAGTAGTCAGTCGGATACGGTAGTAGGGAGTCGGCATGCGTCGGCTGTGTGCTCTGGTCGCGACTCTGGTCAGGACTCTGGAGGATGAGTATTGTTATAGAAGGTAAAGAAGCAGCATTGCGCATATTTAATAATGTATGTTAATTGTAATTTAATTTGTTCAGAAAAAATGCCCCAATAATAATTTTTTATAAAGTAACTCTTTTAAAGAAAAGTAATTTCAATTTAAACAATTGTTCCACTCTTTTGAAGAAAAAGCATTCATTTCAATTTAAAGAATTTTTCCTATGCATTCCTTCCAAGAATCAAAAAAATACATATATACGCCAGCATTGCACGAAGCTGTGTCGATAAATAAGAGCAGATATAGTTGCAGTTTTTATTGAGGTAAGAATTTTGCTTTTGTTATTCAGAACACAGGGCCGAAGGTCAGCGCAGCTGTCCGTATAAAATTTACCAGATATTATTATTTCTGTTAGGAGGTTACATTTTGTTCATGGTTCATTATTCAATTAATATTATTGTGTGGTTTTTGGTCAATTTTCATTCCTTAATTTCTGTGGGGAGGTTACGCATGGTTCCATTTCACATTATTTTCATTTATCAATATTTTTGCGGGGAGGTTACACTTGGCGACATCCGGACCAGGATCGTATTTCTTTGTGAATCTTCTGAGAAGTAATCATATATCTGCTCTTAATTACTTAAACGTAGTTAGCATCTGGCGCAACGCATTTTACTAATTTGTCACTCTTTCTTCCACAGATCATCGGCAATTTGTTGCTCTTTGTTGTAATAGTGTTTGTTCGATTTTGTATTGTCTTTGTTTCATTTGTGAATAATTTTGATTAGTGAAAAATGCCGCGAAAAACTGTTAACAGTACATCGCGATGTACAATGAGTGAAATAGCCGACTTAAATAATGTGACCGATAGTACTTGTGACACGCAGTGTAATGATGACAATCGTTCAATTACAGACAATCAGTGTGTACCGACCGCTAACGTTGATTTTGATCCTAATAATGAACAAATGAATTCAGTTGTGTCCTCTGTTAATTTGACGACAATTGATGACGCGGGACGTTCTGTTACAATGAACGCTGCCCAGCTTGAAACACCCGGTTTGCAAAATTTATTTAATGAACAGACAAATTTTTCTAATGAAAATGAACAGTGTAATCAGAGTACGACAGATTTATTTAATTCCGGTGTAGTGACTAACAGTGCACATCTGATTAGCACACATTTTCAAGAATCACAAAATAACCAAATGGTTACAGAAAACGTGACAATTGCAGGTACGCCATTAAACAGGACAAAGAATACAGTAGCTAATTTTGACATGGATCGAATTATAGCATTAATGCTACAAACTAATGATAATGTCAAACAAATTAATGAACGTATTAAAAAACAAGACGCAAATTCCAAACAGTCGAAGAAAGAACAAGACGACAACTTCAAACAACTTAGTGAACAGAACAAACAACTTAATGAAAAATTAGACAACAATTCCAAACAGTTGAATGAAAAACTAGACAACAATTCCAGACAGCTTAGTGAACAGATCACAGCCGTTGCCGCGCAATGTCATGATACTAAAGAACAATTACGTGAGGAAATTGAGACTTGTGCTAGGAAAAGTAGTGAAGAAATTAGATCTGTTGCTCAAGAATTAAGGGATATGCAAACAGCTACAACAGAATCACTTAGGGATGAAATTAGTGCAGTCAGTAAACAATGCTCTGAAAAAGCAACACAGTTACGCGACGAGTTTAAATTAATGACAGCAGAACTTTCGCGCACGCTGGATGCAAAAGTAGACGCGAAATTCGACCAACAGAACAGTCAAATTGACGAACGTTTTAATCACCACCTACAAAACAGTGAAACGCGTTTCCGTAAATTTATACAGGAACAAAATAAAGTAAAACGACAAGTCATGGAAACAATTACCGCACAGAGACAGGAAGATAAACGTAAATTGTTTGCGAAAGCAAAAACATACGTGGACAACAATATTGCCACAGTATCGGACGAAATTAATACCATCAAACAGTTGAACACCGAATTGCGTGATGAAATTTCTGATCTTAAATCAAAAACAGACACACACACAGTAGATATTCAGACAGTGACAGACAGACTCGAACAATTAGAACTAACACAGGATTTTGATGACATCAAAGCTGACGTTAAAAAATTGAACGAAACCACACGTAAAATACAAAAAAAATTAATGCTTCTGACACTAAAAACGATGATCAGGTAAAAATACTGACTGAAAAATATGTTGAATTGGCCAGTCGTATTGCGTTATTGAATGTAATAATGACAGCAAATCAGACGATACGTCACCGATTTCGTTTAGCCAAACACCTGAATTCCAAAATCTACAGCAGACAATCAGTGAGATAGATTCATCTAATAATACATTACGTAGAAAATTGTCAACTTTACAGCAAGAAGTGACAGAGATAAAAAATATTTCAGTTAATAGCACGTCACACCATATGGCACATTCCGAACATTTCTCACACTTACACAGTCAGTATATTTTGGGTAATTTACAGAGGGTATGTGACTTAGATTCCGAACAGTCACAGGCAAATAGATTCTCATACAATCCTGAACCTGTTCAGACATACAGAGACGATAATTTTGATTACAAACATTTTCTATCAGTGAGAAAATTTAAAGTATTTAAAAATGACAGAACACAGATCCACCCCTTGGATTGGATACAACAATTTAGCTTTGCTTTTCCACCGACTTGGCCTGTGACGCACAAACTTGAATTTATTTGCAGTTTTTTGGAAGGCGAACCGGCAACTCGCATGAGACCGATCATGAGACAATGCTACTCGGTAGAAGAATTTCAGAATGCTATTCTGTCAGCGTATTGTTCGAAGACGACACAGCGCGGAATTAAGGATCAATTAATTAGTTTACCGAATTATGAGAAGTCAAATGTTTCCACTGTCACGCAATTTTTTGAGCACATGGTCCAACAAAATCAGTACTTAAGTGAACCATACAGTGAATCTGCACTTATTCAATTACGCATTTCTAAATTACCACGACCATTAAAAGTGTCACTTTTAACGGGTCAGCAAAAAGAAAATATTTCGGCATTCAGAGATCTGTTACAGCTTTTGGAAGTGCAGCAATTGCATTATTCCTTTATAAATAAAAATTTTTCGTATAATAACCAAGGTCAACAAACATACAGCGCCACGCAATTTCAAAGCAAAGCCAATAGACGTTTCAGGAACGAAAACTACCAGAACTTTAATAACAGATAAAACTTCAATTATCAGTATCGTCAAAATTATGAGCAAGAGGAACCACATTTTGGTAACAATAGACGTTTTTCCCAACAACAGCAACAAAACCAACCGGTTGGCATACCTAACCAACATAGTAGTGCACAAGGTCAACCAAGCTTTAATGTTTCGCCGCGGACGCGTATAGCGTCGGCCTCAACAAATAGTAATGCACAGCAACAAGGAAACCAGTACGTACAGAAAACACACTATTTCAATTCCTATCGCAGTGCACCGTATAGAAATGATTATCACGACAGACGTAAAAATAATGAGTACAATTTTCAGCGTACATTTAATAACAGTCGGTCTTATCAGCAGCAAGAACATCCGCCACAACATATAATCATGAATGAACCAGACAGTAGGTATCATCCAGAGCGTAATACGTCTGGAAGAAATAACAGAACGGTTCAAATAGTCGAAATGCTACAGAATCGTCCCGAAAATAATAACACGTCAGATAGAATTTGACTAGATACAGTACAGGTTGCATCTTCCAGCAACGTAAGCAATACTTCAGATACACAGAATCTTGTTCACGAAAATTTTATTACTTTTGACGATATCCGAGACACTCTTTTGCAGGAAAGACCAGTTGTTCAGAAAACCATTTCACACCCTGTCATCGAAGTTAAAATTGGATAATCGAAATTTTCAGCAGTAATCGATTCTGGATCACCTATGTCAGTTATAAATGAAGAAACTTTCAACGAGTGTAACAAAGAAAATAGCTATCCTACGTTACCATTAGGCAAAACGAAAGTAAAAGGAGCAGTATCTAGTAAAGGAGTTGATGTTAAATTACAGACACATTTATCATTTTGTATTGCAGGTCATACATTTCACTCAAATTTTTGGATTATTCCGTTATTGACGACAGACATTATTTTAGGTACGAATTTTCTGGTACAACACGATGCCATTATTGACTTTCAAAATTCCTATTTAATGTTGAAGGATGAAAATGTACAACTGGCTTTAGAATTTCAGCACTCTTTATCTGCAGAAGAACAAACAAATAATCGGACAGGGGTCATTTCTGCATCACTTAACATAGACTGTAATTCAACATTGTTCACAGATACGTACGTACACAACTATAATACTCCAGATGAAACCGACTATGACGTTATAGAGATGATTTCTGATAAAGTTAAACAGAGCAGTGCAAATACAGACGACGAACGCACACAACTACACAAAATTCTTTTACAGCAAGCTCCAGTTTTTGACAACGTTCCTGGTACTATGTCCGGTTTTATGTATGAATTTCAAGTTAAACAGCACGACACATTTAAAGCCAAGCATTATCCCATTCCATATATTCACAGAGAACAAGTTAAGATAGAATTGCAAGCTATGCTTGACCAGGGAATCATTGAACCGGCAGTTAGACCGTACATAAACCCGCTCCATATTGTTCAGAAAAAGGATGGCTCACTTCGCCTCGTACTTGATTCGCGCCACATCAATGACATTATTATTAATGAAACAGATCGCCCACAGACACTAGAAGAGCTTCTACAAAAATTTCATGGTACTGCTATTTATTCCGCATTAGATTTGAAATCGGGATTTTGGCAAATTCAGCTCCATCCGAACTGCAGAAAGTACACAGCATTTCTCTGTTTTGGTGACTGTTATATCAATTTTGTAAATTACCGTTCGGCTTAACAATTTCTTCAGCAGCTTTTATTCGCGGTTTGAATACAATACTTCCGACAGAACTTAAAGACAGAATCACAACGTACGTAGACGACATTCTTATTGCAGAAGCTAACTGGTCTGAACACAATCTGATTCTTGAACAACAGTTGCAAACTTTTCGTGCACAAGGACTTACAGTTAATCCCAGTAAATCGCACTTTGGTAAAACTTCTATAAAATTTCTTGGACATGTAATTTCAGCAGAAGGCATTACGCCTGACCCGGAAAAACTTCAAGCTCTACGTGACATTACTGTTCCTACGACGAAGAAACAACTACGCAGTTTTTTGGGTTTAATTAACTTTTTTCGTAAATTTATTCATTACTCTGCTTTAGATACCCCCAGATTATGTCAATTGACAGGTAAAAACACTATTTGGTCCTGGGATAGGCAAGCACATTCTGAATTTGTGAACCTGAAACAAGCCTTGTTGAATGCACCACTTTTATCGCACCCAGATCTTACCAGAAATTTTTCCATTGCCACCGACAGTTCCAACACCGCTTTAGGCGTACATATTTTTCAGGAAATTGAAGAAGATGGTTGTACAGTAGTTAAAAACATCGCCTTTGCGAATCGCATTCTGTCAGCTGCTGAGCGCAATTATTCTGTTACAGAACTTGAAACATTAAGTGTTGTATGGGCTTTTACGAGATTTCGGCATTTTCTTTATGGAAGACATACCACCGTTTACACAGACCATAGAGCTATACAGTTTTTACTTTCGGCTAAATTTACACACGACAGATTAAGTAGATGGAAACTTTATTTGCAGGAATTTAATTTTACAATTGTTCACATTCCCGGCACACAAAATATTGTAGCACACGCACTATCCCGTTCTCTCAGCAACAATCAGCAAGACATCGCAACCAACTTCTGCAAAGCAAATGTCAGCGTCATGTACATTCAACAAGTTGCATTTGAAAATTTCATTTCGCTGTCATTACAAGACATAGCACAAGAGCAGAACAAGAACAACGTATGGAAAGAGATTAAACCCCTTTGGCAAGATAGGAATAATGTTACGATTAGAAACCATTACACTGTACGCAATGACATTATGTTTCGCCGCACTCATCCTGACAGCAACAATTGGTTATTATGCATTCCTGACGAACTTGTTAACAAATTAATCTGGTATACTCATTTAAGTTACGCACATTACGGAGCTAGAAAATGTTTTCTTATACTGAGACAGAACTGTTATTTTACCAACATGGAGAAACGTATTCGATGAGTTTTAGCGTCATGTAAAATCTGCCAGAAAGCTAAATCAGATACGACTTCACATATTCCTCCATTACATCCCATTGTACCTGTTAAATTAAGACACATGGCCGCTGTAGACATTTTTGGTCCGATTCCCAGAACCAATAGAGGTTTTTGTTACATCTTTGTCGCTGTTGAACTCACTTCGAAATTTGTAACCTTCACACCATTACGCAAAGCTACTGCTAAGACTGTTTCGAAAGCATTTGTAAAACATTTTCTATTTCATGTAGGGCATGTGTTGAAAGTAATTTCCGACAATGGACCACAGTTTCGATCTGGTATATGGACACCTATGTTACGAGCTAGAAACATTTCTCCGATCTATATATCCAGGTACCATGCTTCTTCGAACCCTTGTGAACGATTAATGAAAGAAATTGGTAAACTGTGTAGAATTTATTGCCATAAAAAACATATTGATTGGGACACACACATACTCTCATTCCAAGATGTAATTAATTCCATACCGAATGAATCTATTATGCTATCTCCGTCTGTTACACTGAAAAATGTTGAACCACCTAACAAAATTAAAGAATTAGTAACATTTCCTGCATCTCGTCGACTACGACACCATGAAATAATTGACATTGCGCTGAACAACATCAAACGTGCCGCAGAGCGCCGGAGAAGACAGCAAAAACAGGTTTGTACACGCCGTGAATTTCACATTGGACAGAAGATATTAGTACGTACACACTATTTATCCACCAAAGGAAAGAGTAAATGCAGTAAATTTGAGCTTCTATACGCAGGTCCATATCGAATTCGCAGCATTCCTCATCCCAATGTAGTACACGTCGAAACTTTGAGAACCAGAAAAACCAAAGGGAACCACCACGTGTCGAACGTCAAACCTTTTATTGAATGAAGATACTTTATGATTTATCACACTGTAATGCCATTTCCTAATTTTTTTATGACCGCTTATGCAATTATATTCTCATGAACACTTACTTATGATTATCGTATTTTTTTTTCTTGGCAAGTGCCCGGCAAGGTAAGGTTAGCAGGTCGCTTTTTTTGTCGTTACACATTAGTCAGTGCACATTTTCCAGATAAAATTACGTATCTTACGAATAATTATGCAATTATATCTAGTGATATATTAATTTTATCAAATTTTCTCTCTATTAAAGTCTTCAATTCTCGCCTCTATTAACTACACAACATACAAGCTGTACACAGAGAAGATCACATTTCTTGTCGTTATACACCCTACACCGTGCATATTTTCCAATTTTATGTATGTATGATTGTTTTCCTGTTTTGTTTGTATGTACTATGAAATATTTAAGATATAACAAACACCAGTTGACTTTAACATTTTGGCTTATGATAGCTAAACATCGTGACTACTTTACTTTTTTTTGCTGCTACATTGTGATACACTGTGTACATTTTTGCTTCTGAACACTGTCAATGTTTTTGATATATTACGTTTTCTGTCATGCTATGCTGTATGCTCAATTATGTTACTATAAACCAGTTTTTATGTAATGGGTATATAAATTAAATGCAAGACATTAATCTTTGTACATCATTTTCAGAAAGAAATAACGTGTAAACAAAATAAATTAAACAGAAATGGGAATTTCACCTTCGGAATGAACGAAAGAGGATGCTATACCTCGTGATGAAGAATAAATGGATCAGAATTAACAAGCATTAACAAGAATATACTATACACATCGTATGATAGCAGTCTTAACTAATTTTTTCTTTCAGAATACGAGGCGATTGATGCAGGCTGTCAGACAGAACTACACATCTTAGTTTTAGTGATGAAATATGATCGAAATAAGGAATAGTTGTATAATGAAGTGACTCTTTTGCAGATGATAATGAATGGTGATGAATAATGATGAAGAATATGCTACTATGAATAATGAAGTTTTTCTTTACAGGTGATGATAATAATGGTGTTATGGTGATATTGATAATGAAGTTTTTCTTTGCAGATGAAAATAATGATGAAGTTTATATATTTGCTGTTAGTTAAGAGATGCTATGTAGTTATTTAAGTATTTGTTGCAGTTCGTTTTGACAGTATGTATTATATAGCATGGTATGATGACTGAAGGTTTTGGAAAGGATAGCTAGAGAACATATATATTTTTATACACATTTCACTACCTGTTAATTCGAAGTTCATTACTTTTCAGCATAATATGCGTTTCTTCTTTCAGCTCAATAAGCTTTTCCAGGAGAAGCGTTTCATGATACTTACTAAACCTGTTACTTATTAAACCTGTACTAGTACTTGCATTTTTTTTACCCAGTTGTATCTATCATTTATAAATGTGATCACATATACTGCCTTTGTTTCATAACCTTGCTACAGCTGACTCATGACGAATGACGTTACACATCTTCATTTGCAGCAATAACTCAAAAGCAAACAAAGTAATTACCAGTCCCAAATAATGCTACTAGTTTAAGAGAATTCTGAATAATACTGATCAGCTCTGAATAATATGTCACTTCAATAATGACTTCTGAATAATACAAAAAAAAAGTTTTGTAACTGGCCAATGAATGCCACTGTTTATTGTAATAAGATGACATATGATGCCAATGGTTACTATAATTAGACTAATTATGTATAAATGCTATGCCAATAATTACCTCATTTTGAATAATGACTTCTGAAGAATACAAAAAAAATGCTTTGTAACTGGGCAATGAATGCCACTGATTATTGTAATAAGATGGCTAATGAGTGCCAATGACTACTATAATTAACTGAATTATGTTAATACTATGCCATTCATTAGCTTCTGTTTTGAATGATGACTTCTGATGGTTTGTAGCTGGGCAATGAGTGCCAATGTTCTCTGTAAACAAACGATTTATGTACATTATTCTGTAATACTATGTCATTTATTAGCTCCTTTTTTGAATGATGACTTCTAATGGTTTGTAATTAGGCAATGAGTGCCAATGTTCTCTGTAAACGAACGATTTATGAACATTATTCTGTGATACTATGTCATTTATTAGCTCCTGTTTTCAATGATGACTTCTGACGGTTTGTAGCTAGGCAATGAGTGCCAATGTTATCTGTAAACAAACGATTATTGTACATTATTCTGTAATACTATGCCACTTATTAGCTCCTGCTTTCAATGATGACTTCTAATGGTTTGTAGTTGGGCAATGAGTGCCAATGTTCTCTGTAAACAAACGATATATGAACATTATTCTGTAATACTACATACATGGTACACAAATGTTCAGTAACTGGGCGATGAGTGCCACCAATTACTCAAATCAGTTGTTAGACTAGTGTAATTCTCAATGAAGACTACTATGTGACTTAATGTCCTTCACCTTCTGACCTAATTACCAGAAATTACTGCAATATCCATTTGTCCTGTCTATCCTCACGATCATGGACCACTATATTTGGTTTTTGCACTAATTCCACGTTGGTCTACTTTACAAGAACATGGTGTTGACACGACATGCTGTCCACCACCTTGAGCGATGGAGATGTTATTATGGTCCCACTGTTTGGTGTACCTAGTGTACCACCAAAATGATAGCATGGAATATTATTACGACATTTCAGTGTCTTGGCTACACTGATTAATACTTCAAGGAAAAGAGCTTCAGATTGTCTCACTTGGTGTTGTGCTTCTGTAGAAAGATATGGACTTTCAGTGCAGCTGCGTGCAACCTAAAGTGCTACAACCATGACACAATCCTTCCCATTCCTTTCCTAATTCTTGTAAAATGATAAAGACATATACTGTGCGTGTGCACTTCCTTTCATTTGTTAACAAGATCAGTTGTCCTAAAAATACTAAAGACTTCTATAGTGCATGTGCACTTTATTTCACTCCTTAATATGTTTATTTGTTGTAAAAAAAATATTAGAGAGTTTTACAGTGCGTGTGCACTTTATGCCATTTGTACTCATTACGTATACATTTTTTTGTGATTCCCAGGTATGTTCTGTATTACAGTGCGTGTGCACTTTCGTCATTTTGTTAACATGATTTGTATTCATTGTTTATACATTTTGTGATTTGAAACTTCCTGGCAGATTAAAACTGTGTGCCCGACCGAGACTCGAACTCGGGACCTTTGCCTTTCGCGGGCAAGTGCTCTACCAACTGAGCTACCGAAGCACGACTCACGCCCGGTACTCACAGCTTTACTTCTGCCAGTATCTCGTCTCCTACCTTCCAAACTTTACAGAAGCTCTCCTGCGAACCTTGCAGAACTAGCACTCCTGAAAGAAAGGATATAGCGGAGACATGGCTTAGCCACAGCCTGGGGGATGTTTCCAGAATGAGATTTTCACTCTGCAGCGGAGTGTGCGCTGATATAGAGCACTTGCCCGCGAAAGGCAAAGGTCCCGAGTTCGAGTCTCGGTCGGGCACACAGTTTTAATCTGCCAGGAAGTTTCATATCAGCGCACACTCCGCTGCAGAGTGAAAATCTAATTCTGGATTTTGTGATTTGCTGATATGTTCTGAACTACAGTGCGTGTGCACTTTTGTCACTTCTCAATATGATTTGTACACGTTGCCTATACATTTGTGATTTCCTGAAATGTTCACTACTACAGTGTGTGTGCACTTTTGCCATTTGTTAATATGTTTTGTACTCATTGTATATACATTTTGTCTTTGCTTCATATCTTCTGCACTCAGTGCATGTGCACTATATTTTATTTCATGTTCTGCACCTATATATATGTACATATTCTGTGATTGTAAAGTTGATTAATTAAGAAAAATTTGTTGCTCATGGCAAGTCCGATTGACTCACCATCGCTGCCAAATTTTTGCCCCCCCCCCCCCCCAGTGGAGGGTTATGTAGGTGTATGCTACGCCGTCGACGGGCGAGGCATGACAGAATCTCTGACCAGAGAGTAGTTTATTGTTAGTTGTTGCTTGTCGCTAGTCTGCGCGAGTCGACAGTAGAAGTCAGTCTGCGCGAGTCTGCAGTAGTAGTCAGTCGGATACGGTAGTAGGGAGTCGGCATGCGTTGGCTGTGTGCTCTGGTCGCGATTCTGGTCAGGACGCTGGAGGATGAGTATTGTTGTAGAAGGTAAAGAAGCAGCATTGCGCATATTTAATAATGTATGTTAATTGTAATTTAATTTGTTCAGAAAAAATGCCCAATAATAATTTTTTTTCTAAAGTAACTCTTTTAAAGAAAAGTAATTTCAATTTAAACAATTGTTCCACTCTTTTGAAGAAAAAGCATTCATTTCAATTTAAAGAATTTTTCCTATGCATTCCATCCAAGAATTGTATATATATATATATATATATATATATATATATATATATATATATATATATATATATATATATATATATATATATATATATATATATACGCCAGCATTGCACGAAGCTGTGTCGATAAATAAGAGCAGATATAGTTGCAGTTTTTATTGAGGTAAGAATTTTGCTTTTGTTATTCAGAATACAGGGCCGAAGGTCAGCGCAGCTGTCCTTATAAAATTTACCAGATATTATTATTTCTGTTAGAAGGTTACATTTCGTTCATGGTTGCATGGGGGCTTAATTAAATGAAATGCAAATAACTTTAATTTTTTGATTTAGTAGCTGTCTGTTCGGTTACGAAGTCTCGTAACGGTTGGCCCTGACTAGTATTATTACGCAATCTGACTGCATAGAACAACAACAAAGAATGAAATGGAAATTTTCATTAACACAATTAATTAATTAAGTCCCCAGCAACTATAAAACCTACGAAACCAAAGCACAAGTGTAACTGTTCTGTGTGTGGAAGTATGACTCAACATACGCATCTGGCACGGTTCTTCTTCAACAACACAAGAAATTTTAAATATCATTTATACTGAATTAATTAAAGAAAATAGAAATACCATAATTACTCAAGAAAACCAGAATTACACTCTAATACAAGAACACAAGCCAGATGCTTTGTTGACTGAACCTGTAATGACGCATTATTCAGGACATTGAAATAATGAGAAAGAAAAGAAAAGTAGTTTGTTACCTTAATTTATATTGATGAAAAGCACTCTAGACATTACAATCTCTCCACACCGACTCGCTACTATCACATCTCAACAAGAACTTTTCAGTATCACATCTCAGCAAGCACTGCCTACTAGCTCATCTCAACAAACACTCTCTGCTACGAGTTCTTAACAAGCACTGCCCACTACGAGTTCTCAATAATCACTGCCAGTGGAGGCGGCGGAACAATACTCTCTAGCGCGATCTCTGGCGCTGTGGCTCAGTGTAGCCACCTTTCATATGCCCTTCCTCCACAGGCTAGAATTTGATGGTATTTTTGCCAGCATTGGTGGTGAAAATACCACCAAATTCGTCAAAAAAAATACAGACAAAAATAAAAGATAATATTAATGCGTAAATATCATATAACTAGATAAAATTTTGGCTTTGCACTGACCTTTCAATAACCTAATATATAAAATACAGTAAGCAATACAAATTCCTTCATACATGTGACTTTACATAACAGTTTACACAAGTATTATGTGGTTAAACAGTTCAATCAATAGCGTCAGCAATGACGAATATGTGCAGGTAAGAGTCTCATAACTTTTCACAAACAGTAATACACAAAAAAATCAGTTTATACAAATATTCACATAAACGCTTTCCATAGCTCAAGAATAAGCAGCTGACAGTTCCAGCAGTAGCACCCAGCAATGGTCAACAGGTGCAAAAACCAAGAAGTGACATTTTTTCAGTAGAAACAGTCCATCAGTGGCACCCAGTAATGTTGAATAGGTGCAGACACCAACAAGTAACACCATTTCAGTATAAGCAGTTCCATTAGTGGCACCAGCAATGTTGAACAGGTGCAGACACCCACAAGTAACATCTTTTCGGTAGAAGCAGTCCATCAGTGGCACCCAGTAATGTTGAATAGGTGCAGACACCAACAAGTAACACCATTTCAGTATAAGCAGTTCCATTAGTGGCACCAGCAATGTTGAGCAGGTGCACACAGCAACAGGTGACATCTTTTCAGTAGAAGCAGTCCACCAGTAGCACCCAGCAATGTTGAGCAGGTGCAGACATCAACAGGTGACATCTTTTCAGTAGAAGCAGTCCATCAGTGGCACCCAGTAATGTTGAATAGGTGCAGACGCCAACAAGTAACACCATTTCAGTATAAGCAGTTCCATTAGTGGCTCCAGCAATGTTGAGCAGGTGCAGACATCAACAGGTGACATCTTTTCAGTAGAAGCAGTCCATCAGTGGCACCCAGCAATGTTGAGCAGGTGCAGACATCAACAAGTAACACCATTTCGGTAGAAGCAGTCCATCAGTGGCACCCAGCAATGTTGAGCAGGTGCAGACATCAACAAGTAACACCATTTCGGTAGAAGCAGTCCATCAGTGGCACCCAGTAATGTTGACCAGGTGCTGACCGCAGTCCATAAAATTCACTATCACTAATCACACTGTTCATCAGCAGAAATTAAACATGTCCTAGTGGCACCAATCATGTAGAAAAAGTGCAAATAACAGTTCATAATATTCCCTATCACTAATCACACAGTTCATCCGCAGAAATTAAACATGTCCAGGTGGCATCCACCATGTTGAAAAGTGCAGCACCATCACTAATCAGACAGTCAGGCATGAACAATAGTTTGAATACACATACAATGCTTTTACACTAAACATACAAATCATAACAAACACACAAATGATATCAGATAATTGTCCTATTAACTATTACAATACACAAATACCAGTAAATCTATAATATTTATGGGTGTCAGTGCAAGCCACAACAACAAGTAAAATAATATTTAGGAGATAGGTTGGGATCACTTCTCTGGGATTATAAAAGGAAAACACACAAAAGACACTCACTCATCTTTCATCCACATTTAGTGCTACTGTGTAATTGAATAGTGTTAACTGTGTAAATGCAATTCTGTCAAAATTTTGTGTTCATCATGTGTATCAAGTAGTAGTGGCAGCAATGTATAACAGTCAATAATAGTTAGTCAACGTCATAGTCATCATGTCAAGACCAATGTTTGCCAAGCCAGATCAAAATGTACGGTTGCTGAACAACTGTCAGTGAGCCAAGATATGCAAATACTTCCTCTCTTCAAAAAAAGTATATACTGCTTAGTGATTTAACAAAGTGTGTGTGTTGACATTCTTCCTTCTACTTGAGTGTTCTAGTCTGTCATCTTTATCCTCCTTGTTCCATATAGACCAACAAAAAAAATATGCTCCTCACTTACTTCACCTCTTATCCACCAAAACTCCAATAATCATCAGCATCACATAATCTCAATACTTCAATAATACCTCTTCAATACGTCGATCATCAATATCATTTACCTTACCTCTTGTCCACGAAACTCCAATAATCATCAACTTCACATAATCTCAATACCTCAATAATACGTCAATACATATAAACCTCAGCACCAATATCATTTCACTTCCATAACTACTTTTTCCTCTAGTCAGTCTCCTCGAACAAGTACAGACAAAATCCTAGTGCAACTTCAATTCAACATCCCATACAATCCGAAGACACAGTGTCCACACACAACCTCTGTGTAATCCATCTGCCACAAATTTTCTACTCATTATAAATTATAAGATACATTTTGGTTCCTTGTCCATCATTAAATAAAAGAAATGCATACATGACCTCTAACAGACTTTAGTTCGAATAACTCTCAGTAATTAAGTACGATTACGGAGTGTGAATGATCACAATATTTCATAGTGTGTACACCACTTCAAGAATCATGGCAGAAGCAAACATGTGGAGTATTTCTTGTGTCAAGTGTCACTTCCTATTTCAATTGCTCACTAAGAATGCAGTGTAATAACTCTCAATGGTCTAAACCTAGTTTTGGTATGTCATGTCGTTAGCTTCCTTCCTATTAGCATAAATTTATACAGCTTCCATAAAACCTCCGGCTCAGGTGACTTCTATGAAGTTTCTCGTACTAATGTCGTTCGTAGAATTATAGCAGTTCATTTTCTTATCTTAAAAATATAAGGCACTGAGCGTAAGCAAAACATGCAATAGCGCGACAATATACCAGTAGAGAACAGAATGTCAACAAGTGGATGCAGCACAATCCCTATAACGAGTCTCCGTCAAGTGAACAATCTATAATTAACACCATGGTGTGACTTAAACTCTATGTTCGTACACAGTATATCAGCATTTCTATATTCTAAATTGAAGAGTAGTTATGACAACAAAACAGAAATGTGTAAATATGCAATCCATACGCAAAGCAGCAAACATATATCTTACGTAATAAACAAGTCATTAGCATCATATCAGCATAAGCAAATAAATGTTCATACGTAATCTTAATAAGTAAACATGAAGACGCAAGCAGATAAATCACAAAGTATAACTTACATACGTAACCACAGTCAGCACAATTAATCAGTTGACAATTACAATTTAAATAAATAAGCACAGCAGGCACATAATAAAAAAATATGACATCAGTGAAAAAGCATAGCAGCCAAGCGATGCATAATATACACAAGTAACAACCCTGTTCATTAATCAATAATTGTCAAAATCAGCAAATGTACACAAGCACGTCGCTCCACAAGTAAATTCATAGAACATAAAATTTAGCACAAAGTATAAATCACGTAATCGCAAGCAGCAAATTACGTCTAAAGTACGTACCTAAGCGGAAATATGTTTCCTGAAAAATAAACTCAATTAATAGTTACCCTTTTTAGTGTATTAGTTTCTTCTTCGAAATTACATTCTTTCTGAAATTTTCTCCATAGCAAGTCGTCTTAACGTCGAACATGCACAGAATTTACCTGAAGGTCTTAAATATTTTATACAACCATATCCTGAAAAATACTGAACGTTAATAACATAATTTATAAAGTCACCATAGCTTTATACTGAATTTAATCCGAGAAATTAGACTGTGTATTTGTTTACGGCTGTCAGTGCATTCGCACTGAGCGCTCGATCAGCTGTCGGCGCGTGACGTACGAAGTGATTGTTTGCGGTCAACGACTGCCTTGTGCGGCGCGCAGACTGACTGTTGCTTTGAGTATGTGCGGCCGCCAAAACACAGCGCGGTATCCTTGTATTCTCTGCATGTTTACATGTAGCTGTTAGTTTCTCTAAAGTATGTCATTCCACAAAAATTTTAACGTTTGATATATGATGTATTCCCTTAGAGCGCCGAGATTTAAGAGTTTCTACTTCAACAGTGTTATCATGAATGATTTTGCGAACCCTATATGGACCATTATAAAGCAGAAAAAATTTGCGACACAAGCCTTTTCCTTTATGAGACAAACGGTGAGACTTAATTAACACCTTTTGACCAACTGACAAAATTTTTAAACGACCAGGACGTTTCGCTGATTTCTCTCTTCTAGCAGCCGCAGATGCAATATTTCGTAGAGCCAGGTTGACAACTTCAGAATGCCGCAGTTTCCGTGAAGGCGGAAAAGGAACGATTTCAGAAATGCGATTTGTTGGTACTTTATTTTTTAATATCAATAGAGGCGGTAAAGAAGTTGAGTCATTTGGAAGTTCATTCAGAATGTTTTGAAAAATATGAAGATACTGATCCCAAGTTCTGTGATTCTGATGACAATAAAGTCGGCACAATTTATTGATTTCCTTCATCCATCTCTTTGAAGCATTAGTTTGAGGGTGAAAAGTGAAATAAAAATTGGTTTAATCTTATGATGCCGTAGAGTACGAAGCCAAATTTTAGAGCGAAACTGTGATCCATTATCTGATATAACCTTATCAACATGACCAACTTCTTTAAGAAAATGTTTGATGAAAGCATTAGATACTGAACGAGCTGTTGCTTTGCGTAAAGGTGTAAAACACACATATTTTGATGTCAATTCCACTGCTACGAAAATGTACGCAAAACCATTAGTAGATCGAACCACTGGACCGAACAAATCAACTGCAGCCATCTCCTTTAATTTCGCTGGAATGATAGAAAACAACGGTGCTCTGTGAGAAATTGTTGGCGGCTTAGCCTTTTGACATAATTTGCATTTGGCAAGAACAGATCGAATACGTTTTTCCATATTACTGAAGTAGCAATTTTCTCGCAATTTATGAAAGCATTTTCTGGGACCAAAGTGCGCATAACTGAAATGTGTAAACGAGGTGTGGCCAAATCAACCAATCTAACAAAGCGTCTAAGAAAATTACAGACACCAAGGAAACTACGAACATCACGTTTTGTGGTAGGAACAGCATAATTACGAATAGCGTCTAGTTTCTCTGGATCAGGGAGAATACCTTCTGTAGAAATAATGTGACCGAGAAATTTCACCTGAGAACGACCAAATTCAGATTTTTCCAAGTTCACTGTAATGGCAACTCTTGCAAAGATACGTAATAATGAATCCAAAATTTTGTTGTGCTCACTCCAGGAATGTTTAGCAATAAGAATATCATCAACATATGAAGTAATATTGTTACGAAGATAAACAGGTAAGATATCGTTTAAATTACGAATGAATGCTGCAGAAAATATAGTAAGTCCAAACGGTAATTTCCAAAGTCACTTTTGGGTAAAACAGTCAATCCGGTTATTCTTTACCTACTGTCTAGATAGATGGATAGTAGAAGAATTGTTTTTATAGATACAAAGAATAGTGAAAGAGTAGGCAGCGGTGCAGAAAACTAAAAGGGAAATAGTACCACTACAGCTCGGGGCCCTGTGATCGCTACGGCACATATTCACTTAATGTAGTGAATCCCCTGAGGACCTTAATAGCTGCACATAAATTTCAGTTTGTGACTTAGTGGCACATCTGGCGGAAGTGCGTACGTAAACTGATCTAACCATGAACATGGATGTATGACATTCCTAGAATTGCAAAAGATCTTAAATTTCCGAACAGTCAAAAAGTGTTTATAGTCAAAGTTTTCGCCTCGTGGCGACAAAGACCTACCGCGTCTGTCCCACTTTGAATGTCGATTATTGTCAAGTTCACGCGCCTGACGCTCTCTTGTTGCTTCTCGTAAATGAAATAAATTACTTTCTTCAAACCCCTCTGCTACCTGTGATTCTAAAATTCGTCTGCTGTCTTTTCCTGCGATTTCGCTTTCAATATATTTGTCTTGCTTTTGTAATGCCTCAAATTCCCTTTTGACGCGTTCATTAAATTTTCCCTGATTTTCAACATGCTTATTTATGTTCTGGTACTCTTCGGTTTCTGCAAATGGTAATGGAGCTGTATCATCCGAATCTCTGTCCCCATGTAAACTAAGACTCGTCAATTTATCTGAAATCTCAACTCCTTCCGATGAGTCACCTATTTTTTCTTTCTGTTTATTTACGTCTTCCGTAAGTGTCGCGACTCGGGTTTCGGTATTGTCACATTTAGTAGTTAACTGTTCATATTGTTGTGTTAGGTTATTTGTTACAGATTCCTCGATTCTCGCAAATATTTCCTCCTTATCGTGTGCACTTTGTAAATTTAAATCTGAAAAATTTTGTACTATCACGCGATCTTTTTCTTCCCGTTCTCTGTCCTGTTCCTCTTTTCTGATTTCTGTTGAAATTAAGCTATTATTGTGAGCCTTCAAAATCGGTTGTACTTCTTCTCTAATTTCTTTATTTGATTTGTCTTTCATGTATTTGAAACATGTCCCTGTTCGTGAGCCTAACTGTGTTTCCATTGTTCCCATATCAGTTTCTAATCCAGATCGTAACTGTGATCCCACTGCTTTCATCTCGGTTCTAATTGTTCCTATTTGTGAGCATAACCGTGTTGTCATTGCTTTCATTTGTGATCCCAGTGAGTCTAACCGTGTTTCCATTGTTCCCCTTTGTAAGTCTAACCGTGTTGTCACTGTTTTTAATTCAGATCCCAAATTTAATATTGCACCCATCAACTGCTCCATAGTAACTGGTTCGAAATTCCTTTCTCCCCAAACATTTCCCGCAAAACTAACTTCCTTCTGCATAGCCATAAAGCTATCTGTATTCGATACTATTTCAGAATCTTCTGTCGTTAATCTCGTATTCTGAAAATTTTTTGATTGTGAAAAATTTTGAACTGTTTCCGGATTATTTTCGCGACTTATTACATTGTTTTCCACTTCATTATTCATGATACTGTTTTCCTCTGTTGGCGAGTTCGCCATGTTAACAATTTCGTCATTCTCACTATCCATCATTTTTGCCTTTTTCATCGATCGTGTAATCATTTACAAAACACACAAAACTCGTCACTATATGAAAATTACACACAATGACACTTTATCTCCAACAATACCATTCACACAAAATGTGTCCCTCAAACACGATTAATCGAACAATTGAAATAATTGCACTAATTGTCAAACCCGTAGACAAGATAACAGAAATGAAATTTTTCAAAAAAAAAATACCATTAGAAGAATGACAATTACCAAATCTACACATGCAAAATAGACTACAATTACTAAACTACAAATTACTACAACAATACTACTGTCTACTATTTTTACAATCAGAAGATTCCAAGGGACGATCCGAAACAGCGGTCGCCACGTGCATGGGGGCTTAATTATTATTGAATGCAAATGACTTTAATTTTTTTGATTTAGTAGCTGTCTGTTCGGTTACGAAGTCTCGTAACGGTTGGCCCTGACTAGTATTATTACGCAATCTGACTGCATAGAACAACAACAAAGAATGAAATGGAAATTTTCATTAACACAATTAATTAATTAAGTCCCCAGCAACTATAAAACCTACGAAACCAAAGCACAAGTGTAACTGTTCTGTGTGTGGAAGTATGACTCAACATACGCATCTGGCACGGTTCTTCTTCAACAACACAAGAAATTTTAAATATCATTTATACTGAATTAATTAAAGAAAATAGAAATACCATAATTACTCAAGAAAACCAGAATTACACTCTAATACAAGAACACAAGCCAGATGCTTTGTTGACTGAACCTGTAATGACGCATTATTCAGGACATTGAAATAATGAGAAAGAAAAGAAAAGTAGTTTGTTACCTTAATTTATTTGATGAAAAGCACTCTAGACATTACAATCTCTCCACACCGACTCGCTACTATCACATCTCAACAAGAACTTTTCAGTATCACATCTCAGCAAGCACTGCCTACTAGCTCATCTCAACAAACACTCTCTGCTACGAGTTCTTAACAAGCACTGCCCACTACGAGTTCTCAATAATCACTGCCAGTGGAGGCGGCAGAACAATACTCTCTAGCGCGATCTCTGGCGCTGTGGCTCAGTGTAGCCACCTTTCATGGTTCATTATTCAATTAATATTATTGTGTGGTTTTTCGTCAATTTTCATTCCTTAATTTTTGTGGGGAGTTTAAGCTTGGCTCCATTTTGCATTATTATTAAACATTATTTTCGATGGGAGGTTACACTTGGCTCCATTTCAAATTTTTAATTTAACATTTTTCGTGTGGAGAGGTTACACACTGGCAACGGCCTATGACGGGGATGTGCTGGTATGTAATGACGAATATTGTCAATGCTTGTCCTGACCTCGTCGACAGCATTATTCTGGTCAAATGCATGTTCTGACCAACCACTTGACCTCTGAATTTGACATTAGATGGAATAGTGCAGTTGTCAGGAGTGTGTATGTCTGTATAGCTGTGGAAATCCGCGAATGCAAATGACACAATGGTGTACAGAGCTTCCTCAAATGCCAAAAGGCTGGAAAGAGTCCAGAAGATAGCTTCCTTATTTGTTGCCATCTAGGCCACTTGGGGAATTTAGACAGACCATCCAACACTAACAGCCACATTGTTCCCTGAAACATTCCAGTGTAGTTACTGCGCACCGGATCCCAAGGGTGCTCTGGCTTGGACTATGGGGACAAACGCTGCGCCTGTGTTGCCTCATTTGCAGCTGCTGCAAGAAAAAATGGTTCAAATGGTTCTGAGCACTATGGGACTTAACATCTGTGGTCATCAGTCCCCTAGACCTTAGAACTACTTAAACCTAACTAACCTAAGGACATCACACACATCCATGCCCGAGGCAGGATTCGAACCTGCGACCGTAGCAGTCGCGCGGTTCCGGACTGCGCGCCTAGAACCGCTAGACCACCGCGGCCGGCGCAGCTGCTGCAAGACTAGACCATATGTTCGATATCGGCATCTATGAGTGACGAGTGAACGTTACACCAAGCCAACGCTTTTACATGCATCATCCCCCAATGAGACTGGTGGAATAGCCAGAACGTATTCGGCTGGAGGAGGGGAGGGATGACGAGCTTACATGCCGTTTCATCAAAGGCCAAAAGAAATACGCAGTCGCTGACGTTACGGCATATGTTTGGCTAACTTTAGCACTTTGATTAAAGTGCAAACGAGCTGCCACAATGCGAGATTGCGGACCAAATTGCTGACGCAACAAATCACAAACACCATTGAAATCTGTGGTACTGGAGTCCAGAGGGTGGCCACAAACTCTGTACCATTTAGTACGACTAGAAGACAGTTCCTTCCGCTTAGAAATCTACCACTTTACTAACCTCACAGTAGGGTATGAAGCAGCGTAATTGCGTTTCGCAAGTCTCCTTAGACTCGCCGAAATTGTCGAACGACGTTGGTGGAGGAAAGGATGCAGCAATCTTTTGTAGCACTAGCTGTCGCGTTGGCATCGTTGTTCCTTTTGATGCTGGTGTTGCTTCTGCTATTCCTGCTGTTGCAGTAACTAATGCTGAAGCTGCCGCTCTTGTTGTTACAGATGTATTTGCTACTGCCACAATTCAAAATATCAGTCGCTTGATCTTAACTGCGCACCCACTGCCATATGTCTACAGATGCGCAAAACGTTCGAGCTTACGATGGACCGAAGTGCACCGAATTTACCACAAAATTCAAAGTAGCGTACATCTGAAGGAAGCTTGAGACAACCTAAATATGACTCTCATACTCTAAAGCCGAGTAAGAATAGCCAAGACGTGAGTTCGGGAGAAAACTCCTAAACAACAACCAAGAGAGTAAGCAAAACACAATAACGAAGTCAGTCTAGAATACAACAAACGCAGCAAAACGAAATATTTAATAGAGTGCAGCGCAGTCGTTTGACTCTGGCTAGCGCCGCGCCTAAATACGAGCGAGAGGCGCCGTGCATTTCACCCCGCGTGGTTTCGGCTTATTGAGTCATTAGCGAGCGTAGCGCAAACCACCCTCAGCACAACCTGCCCTTCGCAGCAGACAGTCATCGGGTCTGCTGACTGGCTAACGTTCATGACGTCATGAGAAGGCAGCTAGGTCATTAATCACGAACCACAGATGTCTCTCCAGTTTGCTCCCAGTACCGTGCCATTCGTAGCGGCAATATTCAAAATTAATTTCGTAGCGAAGTGTTGGAATACTTTCGAAGTTTTGAAACACGTTCGCCGCATATTAAACAGATCCATGAAACTTCTTCTTGCCTGCACAGCGTCGTTTGTCATAAAAAATTCCCTGTTGCATTTGATTTGAAACATTATGTTTTTTCGATGCATGAGAAAAAGAAGGGAAAAGTGGACCAAATTTTCCAATTTTTTAATATTTTAGTTTTGTATTTTTTTATTTTTGTCTATTTTGAGGTAAACAAGATACATTGTGTTTCATATGCCTTTATCTACAAACTAACACAATAGTTTTTCAAAAAATGTAAATATAGTTTTTGACAGGAAATGATTATGTAAGTTGGAATATGTGCCCTGTATGTGAGGCAAGTTTTCTAGCCTACTTAAAATGTACAGGGTAAAATTTTCCAACTGTGCTTCAAATGGTGAAACATGTAGTAAATCTTGCTTGTTACTGAATATGTATTTTTTATTGTAAACTTAGCCAACCACAATTGTAAAATCCTTGCCGTGCAGGATTTTTGTGCACGAACTGACTTCTGGATTATGCACCATAAATGTTCGATGAGATTCATGTTGGGCGAGCTGGGTAGCTAAATCATTCTCTCGAATCGTCCAGAATATTCTTCAAACCATTCGCAAACAACTGCGGTTCCGAGACATGGCGCATTGTCATGCATAAAAATTTCATCGTTATTTGCGAACATGAAGTCTATGAATGGCTGCAAATGATCTACAAGTAGCGGAACATTACCATTTCCAACCAATGGTGGGTTAAGTTGGACCAGATGACCTATTCCATTCCATATAACCCCAGACCACACCATTATGGAGGTACCACCAGCTTGCACAGTGCCTTGTTGGTAACTTGGGTCCATGGCTTCGTGTGATCTGCACCACACTTGAACCCTACTATCAGCTCTTACCAGCTCATATCGGGACTTATCTGACCACGCCACGTTCTACCAGTCGTCTAGGATCCAACCGATATGGTCCGAAGCCCCAGGGCTACGCGAATGCCGCTAATCTCGTTCGTTAAATGAAGGGCGTCAGCTTCTGCGTTGTCCATGGTGAGTGGCAATGCCTGAATTTGATATTCTCGGCACACTCTTGACCCTGTGGACCTCGGAATATTGTAGTCTTTAACGACTGCCAAAATGGAATGACCCATGCATCTAGCTCCAACTATGATTCCGAGTTCCAAGTCCGTGGAGTTCCGTCATGTGGCCATAATCATGTTAGAAACTTTTTCACATGAATCACCTGAGTACAAATGACAGCTCGACCATTGCACTACCCTTTTATACCTTTTGTACACGATACTGCTGCCATCTGTATATGTGCATATCGCTAATCCATGACTTTTGTCATCTCTGTTTAGATATCAGAAGTCTTCATGAGGTACTGAACCAGCATTTGGTCTTGTTCAGGAGTAAAAACCTGCACAAAAAACCCCAAAAAATTACTAGAACTTTGAAGTTTAGTAGGAGAATTATAACTTACAGATATGTATAATAGCCTATGTTTCGGTCTTTGTGGTGATGTTGGTGATCACCATTAGTGGGTACAAAGCCTACTTACTCTCCACCGTTTTGTGTATTCTGTTGGCAGCATGTTCGAAGGAGGTCTTGCAAGTGGTCGTACTTCTGATGGTGATAGGCCTACTTCTGTTGATGTTCCTTCTGTATCATCAGTGTGGTCAATACATGAAACAATACAATATTAATTACATAAATATGCATATGTAGGACAAGTAGATACATATGCTGAAATAACAGTGATAATACAATTCTCATACATACAGTGGTACTACACAGTGTTAATATAACAATAATAGTGACAGTGACAACAATAATAATACGGTATATTCATCACATATACAATAGTATCATATATAACTATGTTTTAATTCAAGTACAAATGGCTCTGAGCACTAAAATGGTTCAAATGGCTCTGAGCACTACGGGACTTAACGTCCGAGGTCATCAGTCCCCAAGAAGTTAGAACTACTTAAACCTAACTAACCTAAGGACATCACACACATCCATGCCCGAGGCAGGATTCGAACCTGCGACCGTAGCGGTCGCGCGGTTCCAGACTGAAGCGCCTATAACCGCTCGGTCACACAGGCCGGCAATTCAAGTACCATGTAGAAAAATGTATAAATGCTTATATATTATTGTCACAGACATATAGGCATAGTACATAGTGTAGTTACCTGATACTCATTGCCTATCTCCAGTGTGTCACTGTTTAGGAACTCGTCAATTGAATAGTATGGCAGATATTTGAGTCACATTTCTTTGGTATACTTAAAGCTATTCGTGGGTAGATCGCTCACTGTCTTTCGGAGTTGGTTATAGAATTTGAAGCATAGGTACTTATGGGTCTTAAGCGCTAATCTCAGTCTTGAGTACAGAAGATCTAGGTTACTATTATTTGGCGTATTATGGACATGCGCTTGCGATCTTAAGTTCCTTACGTTTTCTTTACCATATTTACTAGGCAGTATCATCATCTTCAGTTCATTAAAGCTATTTTTGCAGCCTTGTCTTAGTGTTAGACCTGTTATACATCTAACTACTTTCCTCTGTCACTTGAAGATGGTACTGGAACCCAGTGAGTTAACCCAAAGCAGTACTCCATATTGCTTCTTTAAAGCATATGAATATTACAGTCAGTTGCAAATAACTGTTTGGTACGATTGACCTAGATTTCGACACCTGCTAAGGGTGTCTTCATCAGAATGAAATTCTGAAGAACCGTAAAATAACATTGTGAAAAAGCAATGGTTGGAATTTAGGTGACAAGGCTGGAACATATTTTATTTCAATTTTGACTTGAGCATAACTGCTCTAAATTCCGACCATTGCTTTTTCGCAATGTAATTTCACGATTTTCCAAAATTTATTTCTGATGAAGACACCCTTAGTATGTGTCGAAACCTAGGCCAAGTGTACCAGACAGTTATTTGCAACCAGTTGGCTGAAAAACCCCTATGTTTAATAATTGTGTATGGTTGCTGAGAAACAGCCATGTTCAAAACTGTAAGAATCCGTACTACAGATGTGACCTTAAGAAAGCACAGTATGTAGAAATTAATAGCTTTATACTAATAATGTGTCTCAACTTGTGCAGTAGGAAGAGTGTACGACCAAGTTTGCCACACAATTTTTGAATGTCTTCATGGTGAAATAAATTTCCTCAGTTTCTATTTTATTTATGGATAAAAGACTGTCCCGGCATCATCATGCTCATTTCAGTTACTAATTTGCCGCATTCTACGAAATCTTCTAGATTTTCTCCGTCTTTAATTAGAGTCATGTCATGAGAATACGGTACATTGCCACATTGCATGTAATTTGGGAAATCACTGATAAATGTAATGAACAGGAAGGGTCCAACCACTGAGTCTTATTTTCATGGGTGTTGACTTTTGGTTGTTTTCCTTTACTAACTGTAACATGTTGCTTAAATAACTGAAATAGTTGTATTGGTTTATCTACAACACCATAAAGTTCTAGCTTTCATATCATTGTAACATGTGTATCAGAGTCAAAGTCTTTGCTTAAATTTAACAGTGTCGCCCAAGTGAGTTCCTTGTTCTCAACTCCAAATATGTTACTGAGGAGACACTCTACTTCTTTTGTCGTTGACAGTTGACATCGAAACCAATTACTGTCATTAACTCAATAATCTATTAAAATAGTTTGCTATTCCTCTGTCGTCTTTCTTATAGCTGAGAGTGTAACCTTTAAGACATTCAGGGAACACACCTTATCGAGAATACAATCCAAGGTACGGGTACATTACTGGCACCATGACAGCAAAAGCTATGTATTTCATAATATTGTTACTAACCGCAAAGTAACCCTCTGTTTTGAGTTTTTAAGTCTCTTTATAGATTTTATGATGTTACATGAGGTGATATATGACCAGAGAGAATTTCTTGGTTGCCGGTTTTTGTTGCTTAAGCAGAGACACAGTATTTAAACAATCATTAGAATTATTTCTACTGAATTACGAATGGGAGCTGGCAAAGATTTAATGTGTTCTTTAAGGATACTGCGGTCTATTAAAGCAACAGAAAAAATCTGATAGGAAATTAGCAGCCTAAAACGTTCCGGAGCAACAGAAAAGTATTTGAAAGGAAAATCGCTACTTCCGACGCGCAAACAGTGCAGAAATTATGTCTGACACAAAGGAGCTGAATGCACGCATCCATTTCGCCCATGGTTGCAAGGTTAATTTCCTCCTCAAGTTACAGGGCGAACCCGATGACTGGAGCAATTATTTGCAAATGGATATGGAGACATAGGACATTCCTAACTTCTCACATAACACAACAGAATATAAGGGAAATAACTTCCAGGCGTTAATGGTTGATAATAATATTGCGATTCTTGGCAACAAGAAGATTTAAAAAATGTCAAAACAAGCATTAAGTGAAACAACAGCTGATATATGTGAAGTTTTATAAGTGTCCTGAAGAGTGAATTCGCGAATACACATGAAGTATTTCAGTCATGTAATTTATCAATTGTGACACATTACAGACAATGTTCTTGCGTTTTGGATGTGTTTTGAACTCCATATATTCCAATAAATTACAGAAGTGCCCAACGAGGTAACTTTTACTTTGTTTCTGAAAATACGGTTATTTTCAGTTACATGCCTCAACTACAACAGCAACATGTTATAAACATTCGTTCCTTAATACAAAACTGCAATTGAAATTCTGCGCAGGGATTTATAGCCTATATGAAAAGCTGTAGTTTGGGAGTAGGTGGACGTCTAAATGGCAGAGATTTATACGCGCAAAGAAGGCAGAATTTACAGTTTGCTCAACTTACCTTGTTTTCTCTGTTAAAGAATGATAAGCAGCTGCCTTTTTGTACCTATTGTTGTATTCCTACATCTTAACCTTACACAAACATGTGTGACTCCTATGTATTTAAATTAATTCAACAGTGAAAGCACTCACACGTATCACTATTTTAGAATTCGCCGTGTACACAAAGACGAGAAACACTAGACTGAAAAACGGCTGACTCACACACGTTTCGCACACCAGATTTGCGATGAACTCCTGGCCACATGCTAAGAGTTGTCTGCGCAGATTGATTTCCGCCCACAGGTTTGAGTAATTTTGCTCATACCTCCAACTCCTAGGTTTGTGCACATCTTAACCTCCTTGCCACCGAAGAGAACACAAGCAAACAGTCAACGGCTAACGAGACTTCTCTCTGGTGTAAACAGTAGGCGTACATGCACAAACGGCATTCTCTTTGGTTCGTCGATTATCGATTTTTCATCAAATAATCAAAGGAAGTTCGCGTCCTCTTCGCTTGGCGCTGATGGACAGAAATCTTTCGTCCGCTGTATTGTTTACTTTTGTTATTTTTGACAAATTTTGTGAGCGGTGGAGTAGTCTGAATAGAATGTATTGTTGTTGATAGAAGAACATTGCAATTATACGTGCCTCGGTTATCGGAGACATCCAAAGCGCAAATGCCGAAGGAAAAGACATACATTCATGGAAAATTGCTGAAGGACTCAAAGGACCAACTGGGGCCGTAAGGAAGGCGATAAATTCATTATGTGACTGCATCAGGCAGAAATGGTTGGAATAATCACAAGCTTCATAATTCTTTTTATTAAAAAGTAAAAGCACATAAATTTTCTTGTAAGCAAACAAGTGTGAGTATGTATCTATTATGCTGACAAAAACTAAATATTTACGATAGTCTGACCATTCTTGTATCTTACGTTCATGGTATCTCCAATTACAAGGCCGATGTATCACTGTTATATAACAGGTTTTTGATGACAAATAAGAATGGTTTAGCCAGGATCACGCTTCTGACCTCTAACAAATTATACAGGGTGAATCAACTAAAACTATTGCGGAGATGGAAACTGCTTTTGATGTGCGGTTTTCCCAGAATGGATTGGTTGTCAGTGGCTAGTGTTGTTAGCCAATATAAAAACTTACATAATACTTAGAAATCATATTTTTTGTGCGAACATGCACTTTTAAAATGGAACAATCCCTGTTGACATTAACAAACAAAAAGTAGGATAAATTAAAATGTCAGTGGTGTTTGTTGCAGGATTCTACTGCAATTCGTTTACGAAATACCGTATTTTGAATAGCTTTCACACCGACACTTGTTTGTGCCATTCAGTGTACTTACTGTTGAGGTACGATATTGTTATGTTTGCTTACAGAGTGCTTGTGTGTTCCTTGAGTGCATTGCGACTTGCTGGTCAGTTAGTGTGTGACAGTCCAAGCAGTAGGTCGTGAGTGGACGATGAGATTTATCAATGCAGAAAAAACCAACATGCTCATGACGTATAGAGAGTATAGGAAAAATGCAATCCGTTCTTGTTTGGTGCATGTAGTAAGCTATCCCAGCAGATGTCAACCATCTTGGCAGTTATTTATCAATTTCTTCAACCAGTTACATGAAAGTGGTAGCGTAACATCTAGACAACGCAACAGAAGGAAACAAGTGACGACAGAAAGGGGGGGGGGGGAATAATTAATGTTCTCGGTGCTGTTGCAGTTGATCAGCACGTTAACTCCTGCACAATCACACAAGGAAGTAACATGAATCAGTCAAGTGCCCTATACATTCTCCATCGACATAGGTTCCATCCCTATCACATCTCTCTCCATCAAGAGCTGCATCAAAACGATTGTTAGAATCATGTTAACTTCTGTATGTGGGCATTAAAACACGATACTCTATGTATCATGTATCTTGTTTAGTGATGAAGCCACATGTGCCAATCACGTCCAAGTAAACTGTTGAAACATGCACTATTGGTCTGTTGACAATCCCCATTGGCTTCTTCAGGTGGGACATCAGCGTCAGTGGAGTGTAAACATGTGGAATCATCAGCTCTTAGATGTAACACCAAATGTGTACAAGTATCACAGCTTCCTAACAGACCATTTTCCATGGATACTGGATGACGTTTCTCTGCTGACTAGGAGGAACCTCTGGTACCAACACGATGGCTGTCCAGCCTATAGTGCACGAAGCTCTACAGCGTGTCTTCGTGAATTGTTTCCAAATCGTGGGACTGGACGCAGAGGACCTGTACCTTGGCCGGCCCATTCTCCAGTTTGACACTGAAACGTCCCCTTAGAAAAATTATAAATGACTGTGCTTAAACTGACACACAATATTTTTAGCGCAACGCAATCTGACTTTCAATAATCTCTACAAAGGAATGGCCCTGACTAACAATAACCTATACCTTTAATGAATCACTTACCTCACAAAAATCTTCGTTACTCGAACTACTGCAATACAGCGACCGCCACTACTGCCAGCTAAATAAAAGATTCTAACTACTGAAGGTGCTAACTACTGATAGGCATAGTTAGCAAATGAAAGATTTCGATAGAAACAAACAATGTATATATCCGTTCATGACATCCAGTCTTACAAATTTACTGTCTCTGATGGACACACGTCCAGATCATCCGCTCTCAAAACTCCGCCATCTCTCTCCCCACATCCACCACTGCTGGCGGCTCACCTCCAACTGCGCAACGCTACGTGCTGTTAACAGCCAACTGTCCACGACAATAGAGAATATTACAACAATGCCAACCAGCCACAGACTGCACACAGCACAGCCAGTGATTTTCACACAGAGCGCTACGTGGCGTTACCAATATAAAAACCTAAACAACCTACTTACATAGCCACCATGCTCCCCACAAAAAATTTTACAAATTGTTTTGGGCCTTGGCCAATACAGATTTGAAAAATATTTTCATCATTACAATAACAAAGATATCAAATGCACACACTTATTGATATATTGTAGGTCAAATGCAAAGCACCAAAAAAAAACCTGTATCCAGAATGAGATTTTCACTCTGCAGCTGAGTGTGCGCTGATATGAAACTTCCTGGCAGATTAAAACTGTGTGCCGGATTGAGACTCGAACTCAGGACCTTTGCCTTTCGCGGGCAATTGCTCTACCATCTAAGCCAACCAAGCACAGCTCACGCCCCGTCCTCATACCTTTACTGCCGCCAGTACCTCGTCTCCTACTTTCCAAACTTCACAGAAGCTCTCCTGCGAACTTTGCTGAACTAAGCCATGTCTCCGCAATATCCTTTCTTCCAGGAGTGCTAGTTCTGCAAGGTTCGCAGGAGAGCTTCTGTGAAGTTTGGAAAGTAGGAGACGAGGTGCTGGCGGAAGTAAAGCTGTGAGGACGGGGCGTGAGTCGTGCTTGGGTAGCTCAGATGGTAGAGCACTTGCCCGCGAAAGGCAAAGGTCCCGAGTTCGAGTCTCGGTCCGGTACACAGTTTTAATCTGCCAGGAAGTTTCACACACGCCAGAGAGCAGTACCCAATCTTCCATATTTCAACGCTCTACTAAGTACTCATTGATGCCACTCAATAAGCACTATCGGAATGGTATGATATCATACAGCGTGATCTCGTCATAACTGCATTTATTCTAAAAATAAAATGAAAATCGCTTATTTGTATCTTTTTAGACAAGATTAAAATTTTGGTGTGCATTAAGTGAAGTACCTAGAAACCGAAGAAATTCAGAAACTTTCCAGAAAATTGTGGTTCAGCTTCCCATGGAAACCGATATCTTCGGACAGTAAATAGTTAAGGTAGTAGATACCTACTTCCTCTCTTTCTGTTAACATACCCTAAAAATCACAGCATCAGTGAACGCAAAAACCAAAAAAACATCCAAAAACCCACTACCACGTACATCTAAACCTGCAGCTTTCGGCAGCTGTATTCAGAAAAATTACTTCTTTGTTGAATGCATGAAAGAGAGACAAATGAACGCAATGTGCTACACTGAAGACTCTGTTGTTTGGAGAAATGACAACCACTTGTCAATTGTCGGTCTAAATTATTGCTTACTATTTCACACTTACAAAACACTGAATCATAACCATAAATCTCTTTTTGGTTGCTTAAGGGAAAAATAAAAAAGAAATAAAAACTATAAACAATAATCATAAACCTCTCTTTAGATCATTAAGGGAGAAACGGAAAAGAGAAAGTTACTTAAAAAATTGAGATCTAAACAGAAAACTAAAGAGACAAATTCTGTATTTACTTATTTAACTTACAGTAGAACAGAACTTCGATGGAATGTAATTGTTACCATGGGCTGATGAATAGTCTTTTGTTAAATTTTCAACCTTTTTTTACTTTATTTATTGATCCACATCATTGTCAAACAGTGACAAGACAGAAACTTTATCAGAGAAACATTATCAGTCAAATACCATAAACACTGCCCTTTCTTCTGTAAAGCTACTTCTTTTTCTTTAAATTCTTTATTACAATAATAATAAGAATTATACAAACTTAACCCACTTCCTTAAATGAGTAGGGGGTTCTAATTTTACCTGTACATTAATTGCAGCTAGATACATATTTGATTAACTTGTGAGCTACAACTTTAACTAAATAACAGTGGGCAACTAAAATTATTAATATTAAATATATATTACCTACGCTTAACTAGACTCTATTGCCTGCAGCGTCACAGTTGTGTCAGTAGTTTATAAACCTAGTTTTAGAGCCTTGCCCATCGAGCTAATCCCGATGAGCGTGCCTCTGACACTGGACACGCCAAGGATGTTATTCGCTGCAGGTTCCTAAATAGCTAATTTCCTATTCTAAGTCCTACTAACTGGTTCTAACCTAAGTCAAGTCCGGTGCTTTGTCTTGTATCGGTAATGTTGTACACCACTCCCCATAATCCCGTATGCGGCGGATTCCAGACTATGAGGAAAGTCGGCCTGTCCACACACAGGCGGTATGGGAATAGGACGCAAAATTCAGTTTTTGGTGTGTCTCAAATTGTTAGATTAGTTTATGTCCCTCAGGTATTCCTTTAACACTTTCCATGATACCTCATCTGCCAATTGGTTAAGAGTTTGAAAAGTGTCTTCTTGTCTTAGTAGGTGGTATGTGTCATGGTCAGGTAATTGGTCACGTAATGTGGATGCTACATCATTGAAAATGGGGCACTCGTATTCCACATGATCGGGGTTACCTTCTGATTCACCACATTCACACGCGGGTGTTGCCCTTTTCCCGAACCGACATAAATATGTCGGGTATGGCCCCTTGTAACGCCGGAAATGCATATCCTCCAATTTCCATCTATTGCACTGTAAATTTTTTTCCTTATTTTGTTACCTGAAGATATAACATTTCTGTGTCTTTGTATATTGTAATTGTTTTACTATTTGTATATATATGCATTTATGTCGATGTATAATTGGTTGTTTTGTAAATATTATTTGTATTTTACGCTGGGTCTTGCCTAGGGAAAACTATGCTATCGAACGAATACATCGATAGGTCGTGTGAAGAACGAAAGTGTTTAGGATCTTTGGTAGTGTTAACTCTGCCGCGTGTAGCGCGGGCAGAGGGAGAGTCTGGCTGGGGTAGTGCAGTGGAGCAGGTGTGTTGCCGCGCTTTCGGGGTTTGGCAGCATGTAATTGCGCTCGACTGGCTATAATAGTTTCTAACACGGTGTCGCGGACGGGAATCATTAGCTGGCACACATCAAGAGCCCGTTTCGCCTGGTGACCGTGTCGAGAAGAAGGCGCGCCAGCATCCAGCTTCTGCAACAGCGACGGCCGACAATGAGTGACTGTCGCCACCTCCTCGATCGACGACTTCAAACCTTCAATCAACCAACAAGGAAGACTAAACAACGTAAAGTTTCAGAACTGTATGGCAGACCTCAGCTTTTAAAATTGTTGCATCACAAAATTACAGCAACTGAGCATGAACCTTTGTTGCTCATTGTCCCAATTGT
Organism: Schistocerca nitens; assembly: GCF_023898315.1. Lineage (NCBI taxonomy): Eukaryota > Metazoa > Arthropoda > Insecta > Orthoptera > Acrididae > Schistocerca > Schistocerca nitens. The sequence continues at coordinate 365,916,264 of NC_064619.1, forward strand.
ATTGCCAAGCAGGGTCCCTTCCTTTTCCGAAATGAACCCGAGTGTCATTGAAATTCAAACGCCAGCATTAAAGTAATATAATTCGATTTCAATTTCAAAGTTCAGTTAAAGTATTCATAGCTGGCTACAATATTTAGATTACACAAGCACAAATTAAGAGTGCGAGTTTTGTTAGCATATTTTAGCTTACCTGTGATTGCAGCTCAGCTTGGTACGTACTAAATTTTACTAGTGTTAATTGTTCAGAATCATTTAATTCAAGTTCAAAGTTAAATCTCTTATTTCTAAATTGCGTAGATTCAAGTAGCTTTTGAAATGATTGTTGAGGTAGCCTTTGACTAACCATATTTTACTGAATTTCGATATGCTTCAGAAACAAAGCTCACTCTTAATTTCAGTCACTAAATTAACTTTCAATTTTCCGGTTTTATTAATTCTTTTGCTAAATTAAGTCAGAGTGTAGCGAAATTTATTACTTCTGACGAACTTTCAGTTTTCACACTACACGTGTCAACATTCAGTTGCCACGCTTCTAGTGCTAATTATATGTGTAATAACCTTTCTTTTTCAGTTACTATAATAATTGTCCTTAGGACTGGCGACCGTAATTTCCCCCAAATCTCAAATAAATAATTACCGCTAGTTAATTGTTAACGTAACGGCCGCACATTTACTTTCTTTATTAACTTTACCCCTTTTCAAAATTAATTTCCACCAGTTTCATTTGCATTTTTCCTTTCATTTGGATGTAACCCTTTCCTCCCTCTTTACCGACAAATTAACTTCGGCGACGATTGCTTTTCCCAAATTTCCATTAGGTACACGCGGTTTAATTTTTCACTGTCATTAAGGTCGATAAGCGAGGGGGAGGTTACACCCTGACCAGTGAGAAAATGGATCAGTCCTCGAGTAAGTTCAAAGTATCTCATGTCCAGTCGTTCCCTGACGCTAGGAAGAAATTCAAAATTTCTACGCCCTGTTTCTTCGGCTTCCCATAGTTCTTGCCAGAATTGCTCACCTCTTTGCCTTATCTCGCCCTTATCCTCAACCCCAATGCCTGTTCTCGAATTTTGATGTCTAGGGGGCAGAGGCCCATTATGACTGATAGAGCTCCGCCCCCGGAGAAGTTCTATAGGCCCCTACAGATCTCAGTATCATATTTCTCTGAACCCTTCTCACCGTCATGGTGGGCACAACACTCGTGAGCCTGTGTGCCCAGACTCCCGAGCCATAACCCACAATCGATGTTAGAATACTATTGTGATATAGTTTTATGAGATGAGGGGGAAGATTAAATCTTTTGTGTCCGATGGAGATGAGATTGTTTAGTGTTTGAAGGGCTTTCTGGGTTATGGTGTCAATGTGTTTCCCGAAGTTCCACCTTTTGTCAATAATGATTCCCAAGTATCATGTCTCACGTCGACGAAGAACCGGTGAGCCCTCAGTTCTCACAGTTGTGTTTCGAATTAACTGTCAGTTTAGTAATAGGTAGGTTGACTTGATTGGTGATATTCTCCTTTTGGTGTTTTGGAACCATAGTTGCAGTTTATTAATGGCTCTTTCTATTTTTGGCTCTATGTCCTCGCGATTATGGCCACCAACCAACAGGAGGAGGTCATCTGCATAGGCTATCACCTCTAGCACTTCTTTGCTTTGTTGTAAGGTATCCAATAGTGGCTCCATGTGGATGTCCCAGAATAGGAGTCCTAACACGGAACCCTGGGGCATCCCTTTGTTATTGATTTTCTAATTTTCCCGCTAGGGGATGATAGCCAAACTCCCCGATCCTCACAATAGCTCCTCGGGCAGCCATATAGCGGCCCTGCACACTCTTTCTCCCACAAGCAGGAGAAGAGCGAAGGCCACCACAGGTTGTCGAAGGCGCCACTAATGTCTACCATGATGCCCACAACGTACTTACGTGGGGTAGAGCCACAGACCTCGACCGCCAGGGCAATTGCATCAGATGCCAATCGCCCAGACCTGAAGCCGAACTGCCTGCTGCTCATCCCACACAGCACTCGGTGTGCAGTCAGTCTGTCAGCTAGTAGTTTTTCTATATTTTCCCAAGTATGTCTAGCAAACATATGGGTCTATATGACTTTGTTTCTGTCGGGTCTTTATCGAGACCTTTTTTGATGATCACTACATTTTCTGTCTTCCAGATCTTTGGGAACTCTCGTTGTTTGGGGCATTCATTATACAGGTGAGTGAGTGGTGCAGTTAGCTGGGGGGCTAGGAATTGCACCACCTCCACTACAATGCCGTCTGGCCTGGGAGCTTTACCCCTCTTTAGTGATTTAATGTGGGCATCTACCTCCTCTTCTGAGAAGGGGTAGACTGCCGTGTAATTGCTGTATTCTTCGAGGCCGTTATGTCGTAGCTGCCGCTGTCCTTCAGATACCCCATCCACGCTATCGTCAGGCAGCAGGGACCGGAGGCGGACTTCAGCAGTCTCCTGCCAGGATTCCGTCATCCTGTCCCCATGCCTGACTGTTGACAGTTCCATAGGAGAGCGGATCTTTTCTAATTTGTATGGCGTGCTTCAGGGGTCTAATGCCAATTGAATTTTAACAAAGCTCTCCCAGCTTCTTGTCCCAACGGCTTTTAGTTCCTTTTGGAACCTAAGTTTAGCCTCCCAGTGCTGCAGCAGCCACCTTTGCCGTTCCAGCCAGACGACACTGCGTTGGTAGTGCCTCCACAACCTTCTGACAGACCGGCGCATCTCCTCGAGTTCGGCCGAACATGATGACGGAGAGGCCGCCATGGTCTTCCTCCTAGTTGGTACGGCTGCTTTCACCGCTCTAGTTATTGTGCTCACCAGTTCCTCGGCTCTCTCATTTATGTCTATGTCCAGGTGTGTGTCACCCTCTGGCAAGACAGGAATGTCGCACTCCCTCGCTAGGCTCCCCAGTCAGCCCTTTTATAGTTAAATTACACCTCCTACCCCATGGCCCAACGGGACACTCTATCACTTAGGGTGAATGTTATAAGATTGTGGTCGCTAGTAGTGGCATTTTCTTCGACTTTCCATTGTTGTATGATGTTGACTAAGTTTGGTGTTACAAGAGTTACATCAATGTTTGGGCCTGGTCCTCCCCCCGCAGCGTAGGTAGGAGGGTTGCTGGGCTTGTTTGCCACCACTAGTTTTGAGGCCATGATAAAATCTTCAACCTTTTCCCCGTTTGTGTCCCTTGTACTGCTGTACCATAGGGGGGATTTAGCATTGATGTCAGCTGTAACGATCATTTTCCGTCCCTGCAGTGCCATGGTTACTGTGGTCAGGTGATCGAGATGTCTTTCAATATTGTCACCGTATTGAAAATACATGTTGATTAGTGTTATTGCTCCGACGGGAGATTGCAACTCCACGACATTGCAGTGACTAGTCGTGTATTGTGAGAGTGTCGTTGCTCTCAGGGCTTTGTTTACAATTATTATTGCCGCTTTCGGGTCTTCTCCCTGGCTGATGAGCTTGAGAGTACGGCTCCTGTAGGCAGAGCACATCCAGCCTCCTCTCCTCCACCTCCTTACGCAGCTCCTGCATCACAAGTCTGCTGTTACGGGTGTTAAGTTGGCCAATGATAATTTTGGTCATTAAGGAAAGTAGGTATGTATGTGGTCGTTAGGCCATGTCTTACTCCAGTCAAACGTAATTCGTCCATTTGCCAACACAGATTGTTCATAGATATCATTTAGGTCGAATTTCTCTCCTCATTTTTCAAAAACTTTCTTTAGTAGGTCTCGAAGGGCTCCGAAGTCGGTGGTGAGATTTACTGACTTTAGCTGTATCCTGTCTACAGCCTCCATTACCGAGAAGGTGACTTTCCTGCCGTTTTCGTGTCCCACACGAACCAGATGTCGTAAGGCTGTCGTCACGGTGGCAGGCTGCTCCAACCTCGCCAATTGCATTGTGTATTCCATATTAGGATATACTCTGATCGGGTCTACTGGCCTTACTACAGGGGTTTCTTGTGAGCTCGTCACTGTGCTTTCTTGGACTGGTTATTGTTCTTTATGATTGATTTCATTTGGGATTGCCACTAGCACAGGATGCCACTGCTGGTCTTGAATCGGCCTCGTTCCCAAGCTGTGAGAGGAGGGAGTTGTGTCCGTGAGGGTGGGCTCAGTCTGAATACCTACGTCCATCGTTGGGAAGTTAGTTTGAACACTTTTTTCGACTGTCTCAGTTTTCGAGTTACTCGAAAGAGACCTCAGAAATTCTTTGAACTTGTTCACCCTAATGGCATCCCTCTTCCTTTTGCTCGGGGATTTCCACATTGACATCCTGTTCTGTTTGACGTACTCAACCATAATCGATTCTGGAAATCAATCTTTGTTCCAGCATCCGGTATGTAGGGCAATTCCGACCTGTGGCTCCACCAGATTTCTTACCGCGTCTCTTGCACAGGATACAGACAGCCACAGCCCTACAATCTTTTCGGGTATGACCGTCTTTGCCGCACCTGGAGCACGCCGACTCCCTGGTGCAGTGCTTCAGTATGTGGTCAAAATCTCCACAGTCGTGGCGGCGAGGTACCACGAGACAGTCTCTGACGTTAACGGCATGAAAGCCAACATATAGTCTGCCCATTGTTATTACTTTCCTCCTCATGGGTGCGGTAACCTCGGCAACGTGATGTACAACATCACGATAGCGAGGCCCCGTTTTGAATCTCATCTTGAAGGAGTTTTTGAATTCCTCATCATTCATTTGCTCAAAATTTTGTTCTTTGATTGTTGCATGAAGTTCCTCATTTGTCATTGTTGTAGGAACGTCATATAGTATAATCAGTGGGTATCTTTTTCTCGGTGGTTCAAACTTGACCACCGAGTTCAGCTTTGGGTTGTTTAATAATTTTCCTTATCTTCCTCGATGGCAACCTCAACAATCACCGAATTTTTGCTTGGTTTGACTTTATTTATTTTAATTTTATCTTTTACTGGGTCCATGGTTGTGGTTAGTAATTCTTGTATTTTTTTACACTAGTGTCTTGGCCAGGCAGGGTCCTGAGAAAGACCGCCGTGTCTGGCCGCTTGGTAACCTTAGCGATCGTGTCTTTTGTTGTTTGCGACTCGGGTGGCGCTTGCGCAACCGCTCCCGCCCAGGTCTTGGTCGGTTGCCTCCTCAGTCTGTCATTCTCCTTTTCTAATTCTTTTACGCGGCCTTCGAGTTTGGCGTGGGCAATAGCCCATGCAGCCAACTCGTTTTTAATGATTGACAATGAGGCTTGACTGATTTTTCCGTTTTTAATATTTTGCTCCAGGAGCAACGTAACTCGCGCATGCCTCTGAGTCACAGTTTCATCGTCTGCCTCTCCCAACTCGTCCTGAGAAGAGGGATCAAGCATCGTAGATGCACGCTTCGGCGCACTCGTATCACAGTTCCAGCCATCTTTGTAACGAGTGATAAAAAGGTGGGAGCCCGTCTCTTACCCCGGACCGGCTCCTCTGGCAGGGGGGGGGGGGGGGGGGGGGACAAGAACGCAGCTCGTCCACCGGCCTCGACCCAAGGCCAAGGGCACTCTCGAACTGCAGGGTTCAGCGCCAACATACTGGTCCATCGGTGGCTCCATCATCGACGATGTCACCCGACGCTCCTCGGTAAGGGCACCCCGCACTCCACAAAGGCAGATGCACCTCTCGCCGTTCGCCGCCTACTAGCCAGAGCTTCCACCTCGGCCAAGGACCCACTCCTACTCAGGTGGTGAGCCGGTCATCCAGTCGTTCAGCGGTCTGGACACAGCTAACTTGCCCCAGGCGATGTCACCACCTCCTGGGTTTGACAGAACACGCCCCAGTTACCCAGGGGCGCGGCGAAGCACCCTTGCCGACTCGCGCAGCGATCCCACGCCGACAAACGAGGTTGCGGGCATGCAGAGCACCTGCTGGTCTGTGTCCTGCGAAAAGAGAGAGAGACAGATCGTCGGTCCCTGAGACACAGCTCCCCCTGTGTCACGCACCCTTTGCTTTCGCATCGGGTTGGGTCGCAGCTCTCCCTTCTGTCGCAAGGCAGCGTTCGGGCGAACCCGAAAAGGCCGAGCTTAACGTCTGGCACCACGGGAAGGCCGAAAGAGCCACTTGGGAAGGAGAGGCTATAAGAGACGCATCACTTCCCCTTGTGAGGACTGCCGCGGCACGCCCGACGAGAAGCGATACGTCCTAGTGCGAGCCTCCGTGCCTTACGGCGCGCCGGCAACGGACAGGGCCGCACCGTCGAGCGACCGACCTCACGCTGCTTTTACCAAAAGACTTCAAAAGCACAAGCCGGCAGGGTGCTTTTACTGAAAAAATAAACTGAACACATGGCTTGAAGTAGGATGTCGCGATGAACGAGCAAACATCTGACAGTGGTGCTGCCTTAACCTTGCTTGTAATTTGGTAATAAACATAAACTAATGATATTTTTGTATAAATTTTTATATAAACTAATGATATTTTTACGGAAAAATAGCCCTCGCCTTCCATCGAGCTTGGTGTATTGCAACTGGAGGTCGAATGTTAAATTTTCTGTGTATCTCCGCTTAAAAATATCACAGAAATCTCTGTCAATTTTCGATTATCATCTCTAAGACTTTAGTCAATTCAGTTCAGTAAAACTCAAGAAGATTGTCAAATTCGGGCTTTTCTTTTATAGGGCTATATTTTATCTTGATCGGTACTTTTCCAATAATCTTGGAACTTTTTGAACAGTGGAATTTCAGGATTTACTGTCACTTGACTGAGTTTTACTTCGAACACGCTTTTTAACACCAATTCAAACACGTGATGACAGCAAGCAAAAATAACCATATCTCTGTTAAATTTTTGTTCAAGAAGCTCACAGATATGACCCATATTTGAACCTGTAGTATCTCAATAAAGAATCTGCCCTTTATCTTCGAGATGTCACTCTACAACCGCATTACAAATTGCTTGCGCCTATTGGCATCCTGAAGAGCTTTCCAGCATTGGCACAGCAATAAGTTTCTTTTATTCAAATACGAAGTAACTATTGGAAGACATTCTTCTTTTGATTTCCAATCATATAAAGCGGGCAATAGTTTGCCATCCCAGTGAACAGTCACAATATCTGCTACCTCGTTTGGAAAATCAGCTTTTATGGCTTCCTCATGCTCTTTCCATTATTCTGATTGAATTCTTGGAATCGAGAACTTACTTGTAGGAAATTCATCAGTATTATATCCAAGTCCCTAAATGTAGCTTCAAGCATAAACACTTAATCTTTCGTATTAACTTGCATCTATCCACTCCTACTAATTTTGGAGTGATGAAATGCATCCCCATAGATGTATGTTCCTGAACAGTGTTAGAAAATCTTTTTGCAAATTCATGTCAATTTCATTAAAATCAGAAGATGGGTCTTTTGTAAGGGTTCATAAGATTATGTCGGAGGAGTTTACTTGGAAAAGTATGCAAGCACTCCGTTTTACTTAATAGTTCTGAGCACGCCCTTCCTTCTTTATTAGCCGATTTTTTGTCCACTCCAGCTAAATGATCAGGCCCACCGCTCTTCGTTAATTGAAGCGCATCGCCTTGTGCAGTGTCAAAAAAATTACCTAAGTTGTTGACAAACTCTTGTGAGATTTGTGGTTTTTGGCTGCAGCCAACATTAGCTAGATGACAGTTCTATGCGAGGTGGGCGTTATTGTCTGCTGCGTTACTTTTTTGCAGTTCAACGTATTTAGTACTGTTTTCAATACGCGTGACGAAAGAGTTTTGGTTTTTTTTTTCATTTTTTGTAACTCCCTCCAAGCTTCACTCAATTAGGCAAGAATTTGATAGGAATACAGTGAGATTTGTGGTTTCATTTATAGTTAAAGTCACTTCACTGATATGGTAAAATAAAAGTACCGAAACTTCTCATTATAGAGTAATTTTAAGCCTTATTTTTGATGTTTTACGCCGCCTGTTTAAAACATACACTTTTAGAACTACTGTAGCATGCTAACTTGTAGTTGACAGACCACTCCCTAGCCCTGAATCGGCAGAAGTCGGTAAAAGAGAAACAGCTTTGGCGGATAGTCATTCGTTTTTGACTGCAGCCAACATTAGCTAGATGACAGTTCTATGCGAGGTGGGCGTTATTGTCTTCTGCGTTACTTTTTTGCAGTTCAACGTATTTAGTACTGTTTTCAATTCGCGTGACGATTTCAGTTCCGTTTACGAACAGTATTTCAGCGATTTTTTACTCCTGTGCATGACTTCTGCTTTCACGGAAGCATGTAGCGTAGTTTGTGGTACCAGAACTGAACCAGTAACTTACAGTTAACACACTGTAATTTTACTGACATGTTCACTGATTGACAACAATTCGTTCACTGACAGTGTTAAAATGTTTGCAAACACGTCAACACAATACTGCACGTTCGCCTTACTTAGCAAGTACCATGTTTCGATACAAGTCGGCATGGCTTACCGAGGTCCTACGTTTTCGAAATTTTATTTACAATTGTTTTTCACATCGGATAAATGAATTAAGAGGATATGCATTCAACAAAAACGACTTACATTTTTTTGGAACACCCTAGCGGCCATTAAATAAAAATTGTCCGTTTCTGTGTGAAACGTGAACTTCGACATTTGTTTCGGGGACCAAAAGTGTCGTAATCACAGAGAGAGGGGTCCGGACTGTATGAAGGGTGGTCGAGAACCTCCTATTTGAACTGTGTTACGATTTTGACCGTATGAGGCTTTGCATTGTCGTGGAGCAGAATGGCTCCACGGGTGGGATCGCCTAGTAGTTTTGATTTGATCGCTTGGTGAAGTGTGGTCGAAGTTTGCGAGTAACGCTGGGCATTCACTGATGTCCCATGCTGCAGGCAGTGAATCAGTAGGGGGCCATCTTGGTCGAAGAAGAACGTCAGCATAACCGTGCGACTGGCAGCGTTGGACAATTGACGCATGCAGCGGCTAGCTCTGTATAGTCACGTGACGTGCACGCGTGTTCTCTAGCGACGGGATATGAACTTCCACACTCTGGTCGGAACCACCCCTCGTCACACACGCCACGATATTACCATTCTGTCACCAGTTAGCGCATTCCAGACTCGGGCTCGTTTCTTTTTTGAACGGCTGCTATTGGAGATCTGCTGCCAACATTGTACAAGTCATCTTCTGTCCTCAGTGTAATGAAGTTACATCACACTAAATGTCCGGAATGATCACTATTGTGATTTCGCTGCAAATATAGACGTAGACTACAATTTAGTAATGATGAAGAAAGGCTGGAAGTTTAAAAGACTAGTCAGGAAGAATCTATGCGCAAAGAAGTGGGACACGGAAGTACTAATTAATGAAGGGTACACTTCAAGTTCTCTGAGGCAATAGATACTTGTTGTTGTTGTGGTCTTCAGTCCTGAGACTGGTTTGATGCAGCTCTCCATGCTACTCTATCCTGTGCAAGCTTCTTCATCTCCCAGTACCTACTGCAACCTACATCCTTCTGAATCTGCTTAGTGTATGCATCTCTTGGTCTCCCCCTACGATTTTTACCCTCCACGCTGCCCTCCAATACTAAATTGGTGATCCCTTGATGCCTCAGAACATGTCCTACCAACCGATCCCTTCTTCTGGTCAAGTTGTGCCACAAACTCCTCTTCTCCCCAATCCTATTCAGTACCTCCTCATTAGTTATGTGATCTATCCATCTAAGCAGCATTCTTCTGTAGCACCACATTTCGAAAGCTTCTATTCTCTTCTTGTCCAAACTATTTATCGTCCATGTTTCACTCCATACAAATACTTTCAGAAAAGACTTCCTGACACTTAAATCTATACTCGATGTTAACAAATTTCTCTTCTTCAGAAACGCTTTCCTTGCCATTGCCAGTCTACATTTTATATCCTCTCTACTTCGACCATCATCAGTTATTTTGCTCCCCAAATAGCAAAACTCCTTTACTACTTTAAGTGTCTCATTTCCTAATCTAATACCCTCAACATCACCCGACTTAATTCGACTACATTCCATTATCCTCGTTTTGCTTTTGTTGATGTTCATCTTATATCCTCCCTTCAAGACACCATCCATTCCGCTCAACTGCTCTTCCAAGTTCTTTGCTGTCTCTGACAGAATTACAATGTCATCGGCGAACCTCAAAGTTTTTATTTCTTCTCCATGGATTTTAATTCCTACTCCGAATTTTTCTTTTGTTTTCTTTACTGCTTGCTCAATATACAGATTGAATAACATCGGGGAGAGGCTACAACCCTGTCTTACTCCCTTCCCAACCACTGCTTCCCTTTCATGTCCCTCGACTCTTATAACTGCCATCTGGTTTCTGTACAAATTGTAAATAGCCTTTCGCTCCCTGTATTTTACCCCGGCCACCTTTAGAATTTGAAAGAGAGTATTCCAGTCAACATTGTCAAAAGCTTTCTCTAAGTCTACAAATGCTAGAAACGTAGGTTTGCCTTTCCTTAATCTTTCTTCTAAGATAAGTCGTAAGGTCAGTATTGCCTCACGTGTTCCAGTATTTCTACGGAATCCAAACTGATCTTCCCCGAGGTCGGCTTCTACTAGTTTTTCCATTCGTCTGTAAAGAATTCGCGTTAGTATTTTGCAGCTTGTGACTTATTAAACTGATAGTTCAGTAATTTTCACATCTGTCAACACCTGCTTTCTTTGGGATTGGAATTATTATATTCTTCTTGAAGACTGACGGAATTTCGCCTGTCTCATACATCTTGCTCACCAGATGGTAGAGTTTTGTCAGGACTGGCTCTCCCAAGGCCGTCAATAGTTCCAATGGAATGTTGTCTTCTCCGGGGGCCTTGTTTCGACTCAGGTCTTTCAGTGCGCTGTCAAACTCTTCACGCAGTATCGTATCTCCCATTTCATCTTCATCTACATCCTCTTCCATTTCCATAATATTGTCCTCAAGTACATCGCCCTTGTATAGACCCTCTATATACTCCTTCCACCTTTCTGCTTTCCCTTCTTTGCTTAGAACTGGGTTTCCATCTGAGCTCTTGATGTTCATACAAGTGGTTCTCTTATCTGCAAAGGTCTCTTTAATTTTCCTGTAGGCAGTATCTATCTTACCCCTAGTGAGATAAGCCTCTACATCCTTACATTTGTCCTCTAGCCATCCCTGCTTAGCCATTTTGCACTTCCTATCGATCTCATTTTTGAGACGTTTGTATTCCTTTTTGCCTGCTTCATTTACTGCATTTTTATATTTTCTCCTTTCATCAATTAAATTCAATATTTATTAATGAAGAAGGAGACATTGAACTACTTTTCTCCACCCACTTGGAACAGCAAAGTCATTCTTTTGGCCTGAGAAGGAAAACTCTGTTTTGTGCCTTTGGAAAAAATTTTATGTGCTGCTAGTGTATGTAAATCAACATCATTAGGCGGAATGTATTCATTACTTTAATGAAAAATATGTGAAGCTAACAGAATATAATTTGTCACAGTGGATTAAAACCAGAGATGCTCTTAAAAAGTTTCATTGATAGTTTCACTGCTGAACATGTACATTTTAAATTAACATTAGTGTGGATAGAATAATTGCTGTTTAAAGATTGACACCCTAAATAAAGTTAACCCATGTAATGAAAATGTTTCAGTTAAATTTATAACTTTTGGTTCTGTACATTCACAAGGCAGCCTTACTGTAGAGTGTCAGTTTACATACTCTGATTTGAATGATCTTCTGAACAATGATGTGATATAGTGAAATGAATATCCAATATCTATCAAAACTCAGGGTGCTTTTTCCTTTTTAAAATCCGGCCGCTGTGGCCGAGCAGTTGTAGGCGCTTCAGTCCGGAACCGCGCTGCTGCTACGGTTGCAGGTTCGAATCCTGCCTCGGGCATAGATGTGTGTTGTGTGATGTCCTTAGGTTAGTTAGACTTAAGTAGTTCAAAGTCTAGGGGACTGATGACCTCAGATGTTAAGTCCCATAGTTCTTAGAGCCATTTAAACTTTTTTAAAATAATAATATCGGAGTTTTGATAAAAATAAATCTTCTGTCAGCTGGCAGAAAGTGTTTTACATACTATTTAAAAATCATTGTTTGGGCCTCAACAGCTTAAGTTGATTTTCTATGTTTCAACAGGTCAAGAGTAGTTATTATTTTTATCCAATAAAGATACACCCCTTCTCTGATATCTGGCAAAATATGACTGTGATGTATTGAAAATAAGATACTTTCTGTTGTTGTTGTTGTCTGAAGTAATGAAATCTAAATGACAAACTTCAGTTGCTGCATTTACATTTGTAAACAATTTCCATTTATTGTCCTCAAACTATATGAAGTATGTGGAGATACTTTGCATTTATTATTGCCATCCAGAAAGTAACAAATAGAAAAAGTTCCGTGAATACTGAAGCAGTGGCTGTTAGGTATGGATGAGCTTACTTAGAATTATTTCTTTTCATCGCAACAAAGACTATTGTGATTCTGATTTATTTGTTTGTCCATTTGTAGAAAACTCATTAATAATTTTATTTTATTGAATTATTTAAGACCAATTATAAGTTCCCACCAGGTTGGAGACTGTGATATAGGCATTTTTCAATGTGTCTTACTTTTTTTTCAGAAATAGGAAAGTGCTATATATTAAAACTTACAATAGATACTGTGATGATGAAAAGCCCAGTAGCACCTTCAGTTGAAGAAGAATGGACATCTTTGAAAAGGGCAATCACAGAGATTGGAGAGAAAAACGTAGGTACATCGAAGGTAACCGCCAAGAAACTATGGGTAACACAAGAAATACTTCAGCTGATCGATGAAAGGAAGAAGCACAAAAATATTCTGGAAAATTCATTAATACAGAAATACAAGTCACTTAGGAATGAAATAAATAGGAACTGCAGGCAAGCTGAGGCGAAATAGCAACACGATAAATGTGAAGAAATCGAAAAAGAAATTATTGTCAGAAGGACTGACTCAGCATATAGAAAAGTCAAAACAACCACCGGTGAAATTAAAAGCAAGGGGGGTTATATTAAGAATGCAATCGGGATTCCACTGTTGAATGCAGAGGAGAGAGCGGATAGTGAAAGAGTATATTGACGGCCTCAATGTGGGGAGGACTTTTCTAATGACGTGATAGAAGAAGAAACAGAAGTAAATAAGGAAGAAATGGGGGATCCAGTATTAGAAACAGATTTTAGAAAAACTGGAAGACTTAATATGAAAAAAGGCAGTAGGAAAGGGTGACGTTCCTTCGTTATTTCTAAAACCACTCTAGGGAAGTGGCAACACAACGATTATTTACAATGATATTTAGAATGCATGAGAGTGGCGATATACCATCAGACTTTCGGAAAATCGTAATCCGCAAAATTCCCAAGACAGCACGAGCCGACAAGTATGAGAATCATCGTGCAATCAGCTTAAAACCTCACACATCTAAGCTGCAGAAAAGAATAATATACAGAAGAATGGAAAAAAATTGGGGATGTATTAGATGACGATCAATTTGGCTTTAGGAAAGGTAAAGGCACAAGAGAGGCAGTTCTGACGTTGAAGTCGATAATGGAAGCAAGACTAAAAAAGTCAAGTAACATTCATAGCATTTGTCGACCTGGAGAATGTGTTCGACAATGTGAAATGGTGTAAGATGTTCGAAATACTGAGGAAAATAGGGGTAAGCTATAGGAAAAGACGGGTAATATACAATATGTACAAGAATCAAGAGGAAACAGTAAGAGTGGAAGACCAAGAACGAAATGCACAGATCAAAAACGGTGTAAAACAAGAATGTAGTCTTTCACCCCTACTGTTCAATCTGTACATCGAAGAAGCAATGACGGAAATAAAAGAAAGTTTCAAGAATGCTATTAAAATTTAGAGTGAAAGGATACCACTGTTAATTTTTGCTGATGATATTGCTATGAAACTTCCTGGCAGATTAAAAGTGTGTGCCAGACCGAGACTCGAACTCGGAACCTTTGCTTTTTGCGGGCAAGTGCTCTACCAACTGAGCTACCCACGCACGACTCCCGGCCCGTCCTCATAGATTTACTTCTGCCAGTACCTCGTCTCCTACCTTCCAAACTTCACAGAAGCTTCATATCAGCGCACACTCCGCTGCAGAGTGAAAATCTCATTCTGGAAACATCCCCCAGGCTGTGACTAAGCCATGTCTCCGCAATATCCTTTCTTTCAGGAGTGCCAGTTCTGCAGGTTCGCAGGAGAGCTTCTCTAAAGTTTGGAAGGTAGGAGACGAGGTACTGGCAGAAGTAAATCTGTGAGGATATGGCATGAGTCTTGCTTGGGTAGCTCAGATGGTAGAGCGCTTGCCTGCGAAGGACAAAGGTCCCGAGTTCGAGTCTCGGTCCGGCACACAGATTTGATCTGCCAGGAAGTTTCATATCAGCGCATACTCCGCTGCAGAGTGCGAATCTCATTCTGATATTGCTATTTTTAATGAAAGTGAAGAATAATTAATAGGATCTACTCAACGGAATGAACACTCTAATGAGTACAGAATATGGATTGAGAGTAAATCGAAGACGAAAGTAATGAGAAGTAGCAGAAATGACAACAGCGAGAAACTTAACGTCATTATTGGTGATCACGAAAGAGATGAAGTTAACGAACTCTTCTAACTAAGCAGCAAAATAACCAATGATGGACGGAGTATGGAGGACATAAAAAGCAGATTAGCAATGGCAAAGGGGGCATTTCTGAGAGAATTCTACTAGCATCAGACATACGTCTTTATTTGAGGAAGAAATTTCTAATAATGTATGCTTAGAGCGCAGCATTGTGTATTTGTGAGACATTGACTATGTAACGAATTTGGCAGGGGGAGACTGGAATTGTATCATAATTACAACAAAAATAATCATTGAAAGATTATCTGATTAAACAAAGCATTTGAAAAGTTTGTTGTTACACTTCTGTTCCAATGACATCAAGAACGTGTGATCATGGGGTGTCTTTGTTACTGATCACTCTGGCTTCCAACACTTGAGATAAATAGGGGAAAACTGTGTAAAGTGGCCACCCTACGAAAAACGTTTTGTTTCATTTACCTTGTTTGACACATAAGCATGTAGAAAGTATCTTATTAATCTATGTAATTCTAGAACCATAAAAAAGTTGTATTATTACTCAATACCTTGTTCTGTAGTAGATAAGTGGGCTTAAATGAATGTGTGCAAAATGGCCACTTTGCCCAGTAGGTAGGGAAAAGTAGCCACAGGTGGATAATAGGTAAAAAGAGTCAAAGAACAAGTTTAGGACACTGTGAATAGAAAGGAATTGCTAAATGAAGAACGTAGCCTACACATTTACGGAATGAAATTTATTTAAATTTGAGAAAAAATATTCAAACTTATTAACAATTTACCAAATTATACAAAACGTTAATAGCTTTACCTTCCAAGTTACAGTGCATAATTTGTCATGAGATCAAAGTGAAATTAGGGTCATAAGTCACCTATCTCTACAATATTCACACACGAACACATCATCATCTTCATCACATCGGGTACATTCTTCATGAGCCCACAGCTTCCCATCAGAGCATCTAATCCAACCTTCATTGTCTTTATACTTAGAGAAAGCCTCATTACAATAAAAACGTTCAGTGTCCTTATCTTCCTCGCTGTAGTCTTCATCTCTGTATTCTCCAAATAGCTGCTTTTTGCACTTTACTCCTAGCTTTCCTATTTGCACTTTTGCTTTGTTATTAGGCCTTTTTATTTCAACAGCTGGTTTAGACGTGTTGGTCATTTCTTCTTTTTCTACAGGTTTTGTTCTTCTTTTCTTGATCTGCTTTTTCTTCTTCGCCTTATCTTCTAACAGCTCGGTTTTGTAAGGGCTAGGGGTTATTATCGTTGCCTGACCCCTTCTTTGCCCTTTCTTTCTTTGTTGTTGCTGCTGGCCTAACTTTAATTTTGGTGAAGGTAGGCCTATAATATTGTTTGGGCTCACTGCAAAAGATGTTGACTGTGTTACCTTCTCATTTGCGTCAGCCATGAAAGTGCCCTCATTATTGTTATTGCCACTCACTTCTCCTTCCTGCACAGCTTCATTTTCATTAGTAGGTCTATCAACTGCTTCTTCGCTATTTGCTGCTACAACATCACATTCGTCTTCTTCAATTTGCGTAGGCCTATTAACTACGTCTTTAACACCTTCAGTTCCTTTGTTTGTCTCATTTACTGTGTCACTTCTATTACCATTTAAGCTTTCTCCACAGATTATGCCTATGTCCGATATGCACACCTCTGCAGCAACGAAATCAGCACCTGAAAATGTAGATGGGTGCAAAGGGACAATCCCGCATTTACGAAATCCATTTATCGCTGTAGACGGTACTGCTGCCCGCAGAAATGCCTCTCCAAGAAGCTTACTGATTTAGAATCGTGTTATTACCCTTCCTGGGTTGTTTCGGAGAAACTTTTTACAAGCTCTGGCATAGAACGTTTAGAAAGGTGCCATAAAAGATACATCTAGAGGTTGTAGTTTGTTGCTACAATGTGGTGGCAAACGCACTACAGTTGTATGATTTTCTCTGGCTTTTTTTGTGAAGTCAATATTTTTTGTGTGGGTGGCGTGTCCAACCAGAATAAGTAGGACTGGATCGTCAGCCGTAGGTTTTGTGTAATTCAAGAAATGATCAAACCATTTCATGAAAATATCCATCTGCATCCATCCACTGTGAAGGCAGGCAAATGTGGTTCCAGGAGGAGCACCAGTTGAAGTTCAACTTTCATTCTTTGTCTGGGAAATATCACAAAGGGTGGAATAATTGTCCCCCCTGCAGACATGCATATGGCTACTGTTGAAAGCAAACCTTTTTCTGCTGACGTAATAGCACCAACTTGGCATCTGCCTTTACAAGAGAAAACTTCGAAATATCTAGACTGAACTGTCGTTAGACCAGTTTCGTCAACATTGTAGATTCTATGAGCAGGAGAATGTTGAAAAATCTTTGCACATCAGCTTTATTAAAGCCCTGAGCCCTGGTCATTGAAGTGGATTCTGGTTTCCTAAGGCTTATGTTTGGATGTCTTTTCCGAAACTGTGCCACCCAGTCCTTGCCTACTATCTTTTTTTCTTTATTAAATGGGTGTGGTAGATTATTCCGCTCAGCAAGTTGAAACGCCGAGTGTAGTAAATCAGTTACTGGTATGCCATAATATCTTCGTTCCATGTCAAAAATGTGGCTAACAAGTTCTTCTTCTTGCTTTTCGTTGAAAACACAAATAAAGTTTCCAAGAATCCTCTTAGTTTCAATAGCATCACGGTTTTTCTTCTGGAATCTTCTTTTAAGTGTGTTTCTTGGAACATTGAACTGTTTGGCTGCTGTTGCAAAGGACATCATTTTTTTTTTTCTTACAGCTTGTAGTGCCTGTTGCATAGCCTGGGAATCCCACGATTGTTGCAGCGATTTTCTCAAATAATTCGACGGCACCTTAGCACATTCCTTTAATAATAGAATATACATTTCAAAAATCGGTTAATATATTAATGCTTTAGTATATCTACGTATTTTCAGACAGAATATTTTCTTATTATCAGTCAGTTGTTTTAAAATAGATAGCCTAAGCAGTTATTGAGAGTATGTTCGGGCAAAGTGGCCGCTTGGCCACTTTGTCCTGCCAGACGACTGGCCACTTTGCCTGACTGGACGAAATTACGCTGATTGTTGTCTGAAAACGACAATACGTAACTACCAAATACATAGTTCCCAAGGTTAAAATATAACGTTTTACTAGCACTATAGCAATTACTTAATACATACATTGTAAATATACGCTATTAAATTGGTCATTTACTTTCCATCAGAGGTATAGAAAACACAAAACATGTCACTGCAGACGAGTGCGCACGTCTATCTCCACAAGACTCGCTGGCAATACCAAATGAGTCTCTTTGAATAGTTTTACATGTTCTCCACTAGGCTGCAGCACTCTCGAAGGGAATAAAAGCAAGTGGCTACTTTACCCACCCTGGCCACTATAGCCGCCCATACCCTACGTATGTTCACTGCTAGAACGGTTTCCAAACGTTACACTTTAGTAATTAGTTCTGCAGTGACCTATAAAGTTCAGTTTATTGCTTATAAATATCTGAGTTCTGTGTAACTCGGAGTAATCTGCTTCCTGCCGCTGCTGCTGAAATCGTCGTCCTGGTCCATTTCATCTGCAAACTGGATCTACTTACATGAATTCCATGAAATAATCCGGGTACCAAGTCGTTTTATAGTGGTTTATTAATGACAAGCTGCAAAACTTGTTCTTGGTGGGAGCCCACTCCACGTAACAGGCTACATAGTCACAAAACCGTAGTACAACAATTATACAGGGTGATTCAAAAAGAATACCACAACTTTAGGAATTTAAAACTCTGCAACGACAAAAAGCAGAGCTAAGCACTATCTGTCGGCGAATTAAGGGAGCTATAAAGTTTCATTTAGTTGTACATTTGTTCGCTTGAGGCGCTGTTGACTAGGCGTCAGCGTCAGTTGATGCTAGGATGGCGACCGCTCAACAGAAAGCTTTTTGTGTTATTGAGTATGGCAGAAGTGAATCGACGACAGTTGTTCAGCGTGCATTTCGAACGAAGTATGGTGTTAAACCTCCTGATAGGTGGTGTATTAAACGTTGGTATAAACAGTTTACAGAGAATGGGTGTTTGTGCAAAGGGAAAAGTTCTGGACGGCCGAGAATGAGTGATGAAAATGTAGCACGCATCCAGCAAGCATTTGTTCGCAGCCCAGGAAAATCGACTCGCAGAGCTAGCAGAGAGCTGCAAATTCCACAATCAACTGTATGGAGAGTCCTACGAAAAAGGTTAGTTATGAAACCTGAACGTCAACTACCCGAGGCGATGGATCGGCCGCCAGGCAGCCCGTGACAGAGCACTTCACCACTGGCCTGCAAGAAGCCCTGATCTTACCCTCTGCGATTTTTTCTTATGGGGGTATGTTAAGGATATGGTGTTTCGGCCACCTCTCCCAGCCACCATTGATGATTTGAAACGAGAAATAACAGCAGCTATCCAAACTGTTACACCTGATATGCCACAGAGAGTGTGGAACGAGTTGGAGTATCGGGTTGATATTGCTCGTGTTTCTGGAGGGGGCCATATTGAACATCTCTGAACTTGTTTTTGAGTGAAAAAAAAACCTTTTTAAATACTCTTTGTAATGATGTATAACAGAAGGTTATATTATGTTTCTTTCATTAAATACACATTTTTAAAGTTGTGGTATTCTTTTTGAATCACCCTGTATTATTACACTGACGTGCGACACAGTGGTCGCGTCTATGAGTGTCTCCAACTGACCCTTTTCTGGGCCTTCTGCTCCCCCCCTATTTATATGTTCTTAACAGTGAAGTTAACAAAACTACAGTGCAAATTTATAAAATTAACAATTAAAAGTTCAAAGTTATTATAAATAACTATACACAAAACCTTACGTATGTTACGCCCAATCTGGCATATACAATATAACAGATTTTTACGTAAGACATACATCACAATATACAAAGTAGTGGAAAACAACAATGACAACCTAATTTTTCTTAATTATGGCTTAATTAGTGAATGCAAAATAATGATAGCATATATTGGACGAACATAACATACAAGTAAACAAATGAAATAATTCTAAGATAAGGAATGAGGATGTTCTCCACAGAACTGGAGAAGAAAGAAATACATGGAAAACATTGTCAAGTAGAAGGTACAAGATGGTAGGACATCTGTTAAGACATCGGGGAATTACTTCCACGGTAGGAAGCTGAAGAGGTTAAAAACTGTAGAGGAAGACAGAGTTTGGGATATCTCAAGCAAATACTTGAGGACGTAGGTTGCAAGTGTTACTCTGATATGAAAAGGTTGGCAAAGGAGAGCAATTCGTGGCAGGCCGTATCCAACCAGTCAGAAGACTGATGATTCGAAAAAAAATCTTGGTGCAGAACAAAGTGAATTAGCTAATGAAGAAATTGAAAATTCACGTACTTCAGACCCGATCTAGAATCGTGCTCTGAAAGCGATACAGACACTGTAATTGGTGATTATTTATATGAAATTGATTCAGCCCTTAATGCTTTATGTGAAGTAAATGTTCCAAATGATAATACTTCATGTGAATCGAATGAGCCAATAAATGGTCAGCACATCGGTCAAATTATGGAACTGTTACAAAGTTTACAGGCAACTGAAGTAAGTACAAAACGTCTTAAACGGCGCATCTGAAAAAACAGTGCATTGATTTAACAAATTTGACTACTAGTTCTAACAATTAGTCACTGCAGGTCAAGTTACACAACTAAAACGTTCTGTAATGATCTTTCGGAGCCCATATGTTCCCTTCCAAGGAACAAAAACAATTAAAAGATACTGTACAAAAAGTAGAAAATAAAGTTGACACTTTTGTGGAAGAGCGGGGACCTAAATGTCATAGGCAATTTAATTATCAGTGCAAGCACATTGTTAATGACATTTCACAATGGCTTCCCTATAAGGATTTGGAAACTAATGACAAACTAAATTCAGAAACAGAACGTTTTGTATGTGAATCGGTCACAGCTACTACGTCCGAGCGAGACAATTCTGGCGAATCAGCAAACCCCAAATTAGCATAGATAGAAATCGCTTTAAACCAAGATTTGCCGCAATGGCATGACCAAGCTAATTACGACAGTGCATAAGGAACTGTTTGCGGTCATGTGCATAGTTCAAGACACCCCGTCATCTGATAAGAAAGTACGTGATAGTTAACATCATTCCTGCTGAGTATTACATGACGCAAAGTACAAAATGAATTCCCGTGATGTATCGCCAAACCATGTACCATACGATGTAGGAGTAGGGCCTTCACTATCTTTAATACCATGAGGTTTGTCCAGACAGTAATGCACCTCATTTGTTTTCTTCAACAATTCTGAACATAATGAGAATTACACATAGGAAAGAAGGATGTTTTATCTATACACCCTGTTTTTCCACGTAGTCTCCACCCCGTTCTATGGCCTTCCTCCAGCGCTAAACGAGGGAGTGTATGCCCTGTGGGTACCAACATTGTGAAAAATATACTTTGTGAATCACGTCTTCATCGTTCTCAAACTGCTGAATCGTAATGTGTCTGTCCTTACGAATGACAACATCAGCTCGCTGCAACATGCCAGGTTTGGCAGCCGTGGGTGGGTCTCCCTGAGCGCTGCAAATCGTGGAGATCCGCGGAACCGCCTTCTGATGACCTCACCCTCTGTGCCCAGCGACTAACTGTACTTCTTTCGACAGCGTATGCTCCAAGATTTTGCACAAGCGTTTGTGAATATTCCCCACGGTTTCTTTCTCTGCAGTGAGAAATTCAATAACAGCATGTTGCTTGTTACGTACATCACCTACAGAGGCCATTTTGAAACTGTCCTGCAGCTACGCTATCTGTCGGAAGTGACGGAAACGTGGCGCGCTCACTCAGAAGACTTCAAATAATAAATACGTAACGTTTCGTATTCTTGGAGTTGTTTTCGGAGAAGAACAAAAATGCGGTGCATTTGGGGCAACCTTCTTAATTGAAGGAAGTTTTATTAAACATAGACAATTCCAAATCCTTCTGACAAATAAACTTGTACCACATCCCGCAGTATTCATACAGGCTTTCAAAGATGTGCTACTCCAATACTAAACTGAACAACAAAAGATGCGCTTCACAACACGATACATGCAAGGTGATGGCACCATTTGGGCCACAGAACTGGCTGATGCCAAACATACAAGCAATTTGAAACAGCATTTCTATCTAAGAACGGTCAAGACGTCTGCAGGATATGCTTAGCAAACAAGTACTCAATCATTAGCCCTTTCATGCTACGTAGAGTAGTCTAAGTGAATATTTTGAGAAATACTCCAATAAAATTCATTTTGGGACAAATTGGTTTCTCATAAAAATGTGTTAAGAATTCTCAAAGCGAAGCTGCCTTTAGACATTCACGAGAAATTAGTACATATACCAGATGATAACATATAATATTTTATGTCAATACCAGGCTCCATAGACTTGACACGAGAAGACTGAAGGTCAATAATAATAACAGTAATGGCTACAATAACACACAACCACCAAATCAGCACCACAGCTCAGCTTGGCCAAATGGCTGTCACACTGTCTACAAGATCACCCCTGTCATCACACAGCCATGACACACAGCATAATAATCGCCGCCAGCTGAATGTGAATAATAATAACAGGAGAAAGTACAATAATCGGTATCATCCTGGAAACCAAGGTAGCATAGGCAGATAGTTTTATGGAAATAATGGCAATAGTCACTGGAATTCACGTAATGTGAATCAGAGTCAAGGAAGTGTGAATAATATCCATCTGTCTATTAATCCACTGTATAATGGTCCACATGATACTGGCAGAATCAGGATCCATTGGTAAATATCACTGAAATGACCAATGCACCACAACTAACAACAAAGCTTTGTCAATCTGGTTCCAACCTCACTAAGCCTCTGATGATGGTCGTTTCATGGGGTGAGGGCAACAATCACAGTAACCTGTTAAGATATAAAGAAGGTCTTGATATAAGTGATGAATTGAGTATGGATCGCCGGCCGGAGTGGCCGAGAGGTTCTAGGCGCTACAGTCTGGAGCCGCGCGACTGCTACGGTCGCAGGTTCGAATCGTGCCTCGGGCATGGATGTGTGTGATGTCCTTAAGTTAGGTGGGTTTAAGTAGTTCTAAGTTCTAGGGGACTCATGACCTCAGAAGTTAAGTCCCATAGTGCTGACAGCCATTTGAGTATGGATCAACACACGTGTTCTAATAACACATAGAAATTAGTTCAAGCTTGAACTGATGCCATAGTTGTAAAAATTCTTACTTGAGTTGTTTTAGACACAGTTGCCTCCATTAACATTGTCACACAAATTATTCAATAAGATTAAAGAGATAAATAAAGTGTCAACCTACTCAGTGCAGAACTTTAGGTGGAAAGTCACAACATGCCAAGTGGCAGACACAACAAGATGTCATAATAGGAAACGAAGTTATGTTACACACAATCTTATACTTGAAGGTCCTCACAGTTGATTACTTCCTTGGAATGACCTTTTTCAAGGTAAAGGGTGCAAAAGTTTTCTTTAATAACTATTATTTATGCACCAAAGGCAAAGATATCATAGTTGATTTAATACAAACACCAGTAGCACATGAGAAATATTATCAGGGTATTAAAATAAAATTCCTGAAAACAAAGAGCACACTTGTAAGTAATTCTTTGTCTCTCAGTAAGGATGAGGATTACCAACCTTACATCCAAGAAAAAGTAACGAAATCTACTTATTTCATTCCAAAGAAATGAAATGACTGCCTTGTTGGAATGTCATTAAGCCTCCTCACTCCCCACACTCCAGTCCACTATAAGCAGTAAATAAACCTAACGACCAAATTCGTTTAGTCCAGGATGCACATGTCATTAACAAAATAATTGTGTCAGTTTGCACACAGTTGAAACTTGGACAAGCTGTTGCAGAAATTTCAGAGAGTGCACTTTTTAAATACCATATGTCTGAGGCTTTATTACTGGCAGGTCTTGTTTTTCAAATAATCCATAAGGTATATGGCCTTTTTCCATGCTGGCAAAACTAACATTTTTGTGTATTATCATTTTGACTCAATGTAAGTTCTGGTGTGTTCTCTGTAACACTAAATACAGTTCTGGGATCGGACCTGCTAGATAAACGAACATTGTGTGTAGAATAACATCTTAACTACTAACATTATTTGGAAAAAAAAAGCTTGATTTACTTGATAGACAATTATGTAACTTCCAGAATGAGATTTTCACTCTGCAGCGGAGTGTGCGTTGATATGAAACTTCCTGGCAGATTAAAACTGTGTGCCCGACCGAGGCTCGAACTCGGGACCTTTGCCTTTCGAGGGCAAGTGCTCTACCATCTGAGCCACCGAAGCACGACTCACGCCTGGTCCTCACAGCTTTACTTCTGCCAGTATCTCGTCTCCTACCTACCAAACGAAATACTGGCAGAAGTGAAGCTGTGAGGACCGGGCGTGAGTCGTGCTTGGGTAGCTCAGTTGGTAGAGCACTTGCCCGCGAAAGGCAAAGGTCCCAAGTTCGAGTCTCGGTCCGGCACCACACAGTTTTAATCTGCCAGGACGTTTCACTATGTAACTTTTTCACAGGCTGGAGTGACGGCCAACCTCTAAAAGGCATTAGTATGTTGTGTAACATATGACTGAAACCCAGAGTCAGGCATATGTTGCATAGTGCAACCAGAGTTTCGCCAGTACAGACGCTTCAAAGAGGTGAAAACTTCGCTTACCTGTGTTCAGTCCTATGAGTCACTAGTTTCCTGTGGTTCAGTGTGCAGAAGAACATTGTGCTTGAGCTTATTCACGAGGTATCCCATACAAAATCTCACATAACTAGGTAGCCATGACACTGTATCGCTAACTTACTGTGAGCTCTAGCCACACATGCAGCGATTCCAGATTGAGTTTTCTAAATTTCCTCAGACAAATTTCACCCAAAATGATACTATTTGGGCACATTTCCCCAAAGATCTTAAATGATAGTTAAAAGGTGTAGGTGTGTTTATCATCAGTATTGGCAACATGAAGAGGTAGAATTACATGTCCAGAACTGTAAAATTACCATACATAGAAAAAATATACATCAACTAAAGTTTTTAATTTATGAATAAAAATAGATACCATGAGCAAAAAAAGCATGATTTATGGGCACCACAATTGCTTTCTTCATGATTTTTTTGTTGTCCCATTGGTTTACCACTAGCTGCTACAGAAACTTTAGAAACAGATAAAAGAGCTATTCTGTGGCTTATAGAGTGAAAAAGTACAAGTATGGCCACATATTTTAAAATTTTTTAATCTCTTATAAACAATGAAAGTTTTCTCTACCATAAAAATTATCGTACATTGATGTATCATCGTAAAGGTGGCATGTTACATGGTACACACAATGAAATTATGTGACAAGTAGATCAACTATAATTGTTGTACTAATGTAAACACTGTTGATTATCATTTACTTTTTCAATAAAACAACATTAAAGCCAGTATGATTAATATTTTTACGCCAGAAGTGACATGACATGAACATCATTGTAAGTATTATATACATTCTCTGACTTACATTTCCTAAGCATTTCATTACATGCCTGGAATTTATTACACCCTTCATTCTTCAAAATGTATTGCACTCTAATTACGCAATCTGCTGTGCTTGTGTGCATTCTGCTTCTCAATTTGTCTTTTACCACATTCATTATGGAGAATGTCCTCGCCACATTAGCACTGTAGAATAGCCGACTCAAACCTCCTGTCACCAATTTGCTGGTAATCGAGATTTCCGCTCTCTAGCAGCATCTTCAAAGGCCGACACTTTGCCTCAAGTGCCTCTGCTATTGAATTCATCTTGTTCTGTTGTTGGAAATTAAGAACTCGCCATTGATCCAAAGTGCTGTCAACATTGTCAGCTCCAAACAATTATTTAAAATTAGCCATTATACCTCCACATCAGGCCAGACATGGCTAGTAGCCAAATCAGGTGTGAAACAGGCAGTTTTTCCAAAAGCTTTAGATTTTGGAAATTCTCCTCTAAATTTCTTGGCATAATAGACAAAAAATGATACACACCGTTCTTTTATAACTCTCAAATCTGTTTGGTCAATACGACCTGTCGCTTCATTGTAACTAAATCCAAAATTGATGCATTCAACATTCATCACATAATCCCTGAAACCGAAACCTGTCAAATCTTGTCTCTTGACATTACTTAATCATTCTGGAAGAACTAAAACTGATAGATAGTTCAGCAACAAAGAATGTAGTTCTGATAACAGCTTTAAGAGATTCAACATTATCAGCCTGGAACATGTGATTAACATCAGTTGTTGCTTTTAGTGAGTGTTTCAAAACTGTAAGATATAATGTATTGGGTTTTGATAATAGTGTAACATGTAAATGACCAGGAGCATTGTATCTTTCTTTATCCTTGGCCAATTTAAAGTGAGGCTCTAAAGCATCCTATTGGTCTAAAATTTTAGTAATGGCTCCTGTGTAAGCCAGCCAGTGTCTCCCTGATGACATGTCTATTTTGAATGGTTTCATTCTGGCCAGAGTTTCATGCAGCAGAGAATATTCAATTTGCTGCTTGGTACTTCATGAAAAACAGTTGTGAACTTCTCCAATGATGTATTCTAAATTCGAAGGTAATACTTAACAAGCGATTTCTGTGGCTAGATGCACTGAGTGTGACACATATTTCACTTTAGTAAGATGGGGCAAAGATACTTTCAAAATTGAAGAGAATGAATGAAGCTCTCCTGCCATTACATTATCTCTGTCCACACGTATATCTATTAACTTACTTACATTAAGGCAGTCTGTAGCTAGTTGGTTTTTAAACACATTAGCTAAAGAGTCAACTGATCACCACCTTTTGTTTCCAACAGTCTGTAAGAGGTGTATTGCTCCTGCAATATGCAAGGTATAAGAAAATCTCTGACCAGAGAGCAGTGTTGACTGATGTAGCAACTGTGTAGCTGTAGCAGTAAGTTGTTGCTAGTCTGGAGTCTGCTCTGGTCTGGTATGGTGTATCGTGTTGGCTGGCCCGGTCGCGGTGCAGCTATGTCGGAGCCTGAGTATTAATGTAAGTCCCATGTAAATGTTTTAAAAATCTCATAATAATAATCTTTCTCATGAAAAGTAACTTTTAACAATCATTCATTTCAATTTAAAGAATTAACTAATTTCTCCCATCCATGATCATCCCGATTATTGCAACAGAAAAATCAGTTGCTTCCTTTCATAAATGACAGATAGGTCGGCCAGCATTGCACAGAGCTGTGCCGGAAAAATTTAATGTAAGAGCAGATATATCCGGCGACTTCATGGAGGTAAGAATTTTTTCTTTTTTTTTTATTCAGAATGATCTTTCAGGGCCATGACGCAGCACTGCTGTCGTCCAAAATTTACCAGGTTAAATTCACAGTGAATTATTAAAATGTCATAAGTGAGTGATAATTTGAGAGGTTAGTTACATTGTTTTATTACCAGGTTACTGAATTCATTTTTTATTGGGACGTTACACTGAATGTGAACGACATAATTATAATTTTTACTGTTGAGAGGTTTAGGAATTTTTCTGTTTTGAGGTTACGCTAAATGTGAATTAATTTTGAGCTCAGATTATATCAGAAAGAATTTTGTGTGGAGGTCAATGTGAAAAGAATTTTGTAGGGAGGTTTCAAAAGAGAAGGAATTCTGTTGGGAGGTTACAAGTCTGTAAAACGTTGTTATTTTCTTTGGGTTTTGACTAAAATAATGCACAATTATGCACAACATTTTCTTGGTGTCAATGGACATATTCTCATTTATTATAACAGAATAAGGACTACTGTGAATGCCCTCAAGAAGATCCTCAAGCAAACATGATGAAATTACTTTAGTAATCTGCCCTGCACATTGTAAAATTATGGGATAAGGATTTGGAAATGATAAAGTAAGTATTATTTAAAGGGTTAAATGATTTTTTAAGATTATTCTTGAATATATTATCGGATAATGGAGGGATGTTGATTATTCAAACGGTCACCATAGTTAATGAATTCTGTTGGGTGGTTACACTTGGCGACAACTGGCCAGAATCGTATTTCCTTTGTGAATTTCTGAGAAGTAGTCATATATCTGCTCTTATTTACTTAAATGTAGTTTGCATCTGGCGCAACGCATTTACTAATTTGTCACTCTTTCTTTCACAGATCATCGGCAGTTTATTGCTCCTTGTTGCAATTGTATTTGTTCCATTTTTGCTTTGTCTTTGTTTCATTTTGTGCTTAATTTTGATTAGTGAAAATGCCGCGAAAAACTGTTAACAGTACATCGCGATGTGCAATGAGTGAAATAGCCGACTCTAACAATTTGACCAATAATTCTTGCGACAGTCAGTGTAATAGTAATAATCCTCTAATTACGGATAATCAGTGCCTGCCGATCACTAGTAATGATTTTAATTCTAATGATGAGCAAACAAATGCAATTATGTCCACAGTAAATGTAACAATTGATGACGCGGCACGTTCCGATACAATGAACGCTGCCCAGTTTGACACACCCGTTTTGCAAAATTTGAATTGTGAACAGATAAATTTATCTCACGATGATGAACAATGTAGACAGAATACGTCAGATTTATTTGATTCCGGTGTAGTGACCAACAGTGCACATCCAGTTGGCGAACCTTTTCAAGAATCAGAAAATGACGAAACGGTTACACAAAACGCGACAAATGCAGATACACCAACACACAGCATAGAAAATACAGCAGCTACTTTTCGCATGGATCAAGTTATGGCAGTATTATAACTTAATGAAAAACTAGACAACAATTCCAAACAATTGAATGAACAGAACAAACAACTTAGTGAACAAATTACAGCCATTGCCGTGCAATGTCATGATACTAAAGAACAATTACGTGAGGAAATTAAGGCTTGTGCTAGGAGCAGTAGTGAAGAAATTAGATCTGTGGCTCAAGAATTAAGTAATGCACATGCAGCCACAACTAAATTACTTAGAGATGAAATTAGTGAAGTCGCTAAACAATGTTCTGAAAACGCAACACAGTTACGCGACGAGTTTAAAATAATGTCAGCAGAACTTTGACGCACGCTGGATGCGAAAGTAGACGCGAAGTTTGACCAACAGAACAGCCAAATTGACGAACGTTTTAATCACCACCTACAAAACAGTGAAACGCGTTACCGTAAATTTATACAGGAACAGAATATAGTAAAGCAACAAGTCACGAAAACAATTACTGCACAGAGACAGGAAGATAAGCGTAAATTGTTTACGAAAGCAAAAACATAGGTAGACAACAATATTGCTACAGTATCAGACGAAATCAAACAGTTGAACACCGAATTGCATGATGAAATTTCAGATCTTAAAACAAAAACAGATACACACACATTAGACTTTCGGACAATGACCAACAGACTTGAAAAGTTGGACATAATACAGGATCCCGATGCCATCAAAGCAGACGTTCAGAAATTGAACAAAACCACACGTAAAATACAAAAACAAATTAATGCTTGTGATACTAAAAACGATGATCAGGTAAAGGCACAGACTGAAAAATATTATGAATTGGCCAGTCGTATTGACGTTATCGAAAATAACAATGAAACCAAATCAGACGATACGTCACCAGTTTCGCTTAATCAAACACCCGAATTCCAAAATTTACAGCAGACGATCAGTGAGATAGGTTCGTCCAATAATACATTATGTAGAAAATTGTCATCTTTACAGCACGAAGTGTCGGAGATGAAAAATATTTCAGCCTTTAACACATCACAGCATACGCCACTTTCAGAACTTTAGTTATACTCACACAGCCAGTATAATTTAGGTAATTTACAGAGAGTACGTGAGTTAGATTCCGAACAGTCACAGACAAATAGATTATCATACAATCCTGAACCTGTTCAGACATTCAGAGACGAAAATTTTGATTACAAGCACTTTCTATCCGTTAGGAAATTTAAAGTATTTAAAAATGACAGAACACAGATTCATGCTTTGGACTGGATACGACAATTTGCTTTTGTATTTTCACCAGTTTGGCCTGTAATGCAGAAACTAGAATTGGACTGGATACGACAATTTGTTTTTGAATTTTCACCGCCATTGCCTGTAACGCAGAAACTAAAATTTATTTGCAGCGCGTAATTGACCTCAGGGGATTCATTACGCTTCGATGAATATGTGCCGTAGCGTGCACAGGGCCCCAAGCCGTAGTAGTGCTATTTCATTTTTAGTTTTATGCACTGCTGCCTTCTCTTCTACTATCCTTCATATCTGTCAAAACAGCTCTTCAACTATCGATCTATCTAGAATTAGAAACGAGTAAAGAAAACCCGACGTGACAAGTTTTACCGAAAGTGACAATTTTCATTAGACACTCCCGGAATGAAAAGAAATAACAGCGTAATTTTAATAGCAGACAAAATTTTAATTATCAGTATCGTCAAAATTATCAGCAACCGCATTTTGGTAACAACAGAGGTTTTTTCCCCACAACAGCAACAAAACCAGCCGGTTAGCATACCTAACCAACAATGTAATGTGCATGGTCAACCAAGCTTTAATATTTCGCCGCCTACACGTATAGCGTCAGCTCCACCAAATAGTAACGCACAGCAACAAGGAAATCAGTAAGTACAGAAAACACACCATTTCAACTCATATCGCAATGCACCGTGTAGAAATGACCATCATGACAGACGTAAAAGTAATGAGCACAATTTTCAGCGTACGTTTAATAACAGTCGGACTTACCAGCAGCAAAATCATCCGCAACAACAGATTATCATGAATGAACCAGACAGTCGGTATCATCCCGAACCTAATGCGTCAGGAGAAATAACAGAACAGTACAAATAGTCGAAATGCCACAGCATCCTCCCGCAAATAATAGCACGTCAGATAGAATTTGACTAGATACAGTACAGGTTGCATCTTCCAGCAACGCAAGCAATACTTTTGACACACAGAATCTTGTTCACGAAAATGTTATTACTTTGGACGACATCCGAGGCACTCTTTTGCAGGAAAAACCAGTTATTCAAAAAACCATTTCACACCCTGTCATTGAAGTAAAGATTGGATCATCCAAATTTTCAGCAGTAATCGATTCAGGATCACCTATGTCCGTTATAAATGAGGAAACTTTCAACGAATGTAACAAAGAGAATACCTATCCTACATTACCATTAGGCAAAACTAAAGTAAAAGGAGCAGTATCTGGTAAAGGAGTAGATGTAAAATTACAGACACACTTATCATTTTGTATTGCAGGTCATACGTTTCACTCAAATTTTTGGATTGTTCCCTTATTGACAACAGGCGTTATTTTAGGTACGAATTTTCTAGTACAACACGACGCAATTATTGACTTTCAAAATTCCTATTTAATGTTAAAGGATGAAAATGTACAACTGGCTTTAGAATTTCAGCACTCTTTATCTGCAGAAGAACAAACAATTAATCGGACAGAGGTCATTTCTGCATCACGTAACATAGACTGTCATTCCACATTGTTCACAGATACGTACGTACACAACTATAATATGCCAGACGAAGCCGACTATGACGTTATACAAATGATTACTGATAAAATTAAACAGAGCAGTGCAAATACAGACGACGAACGTTCAGAGGTACGCAAAATTCTTTTACAGCAAGCTCCAATTTTTGACAACGTTCCTGGTACTATGTCCGGATTTATGTATGAATTTCAAGTTAAACAGCACGACACGTTTAATGCCAAACATTATCCCATTCCGTATATTCACACAGAACAAGTTATGAAAGAATTGCAAGCTATTCTTGACCAAGGAATTATTGAACCGGCAGTTAGTCCGTACATAAACCCGCTCCATATTGTTCAGAAAAAGGATGGTTCACTTCGCCTCGTACTTGATTCACGTCACATCAATGACATTATTATTACTGAAACAGATCGCCCTCAAACACTAGAAGAACTTCTACAGAAATTTCATGGTACTGCTATTTATTCCACATTAGATCTGAAATCGGGATTTTGGCAAATTCAGCTCCATCCGAACTCCAGAAAGTACACGGCCTTTCTCTGTTTTGGTGACTGTTATCAATTTTGCAAATTACCGTTCGGTTTAACTATTTCTTCAGCAGCATTTATTCATGGTTTGAATACTATGCTTCCGACAGAATTAAAAGACAGAATCACTACGTATGTAGATGACATTCTTATTGCAGAAGCTAACTGGTCTGAACACAAGTTGATTCTTGAACAAGTGTTACAAACTTTTAGTGCACAAGGACTCACAGTTAATCTTAGCAAATCACACTTTGGCAAAACTTCTATAAAATTTCTTGGACATGTAATTTCAGCAGAAGGTATTGCGCCTGACCCGGAAAAACTTCAAGCCTTACGTGACATTACTGTACCTACGACGAAGAAACAACTACGCAGCTTTTTGGGTTTAATTAACTTTTTTCGTAAATTTATTCATTACTCTGCTTTAGACACCCCTAGATTATGTCAATTGACGGGTAAAAACACTATTTGGTCATGGAATAGCCAAGCACAGTCTGAATTTGTCAATCTGAAACAAGCTTTGTTGAATGCACCATTTTTATCACACCCAGATCTTACTAGAAATTTTTCCATTGCCACCGACAGTTCTAACACCGCTTTAGGCGTACACATTTTTCAGGAAATTGAAGAAGATGGTTCTACAGTAATTAAAAGCATCGCCTTTGCGAGTCGCATTCTGTCACCTGCTGAACGCAATTATTCTGTCACAGAACTTGAAACATTATGTGTTGTATGGGCATTTGCGAGATTTAGGCATTTTCTTTATGGAAGACACACTACCGTTTACACAGATCATACAGCTATACAGTTTTTACTTTCAGCAAAATTTACACATGACAGGTTAAGCAGATGGAAACCCTATTTACAGGAATTTAATTTTACAATTGTTCACATTCCCAGTACGCAAAATATTGTAGCAGACGCACTATCCCGTTCTCTCAGCAACAATCAGCAAGACATTGCAACCAGCTTCTGCCAAGCAAATTTCAGCGTCATGTATATTCAACAAGTTGCATTTGAAAATTTCATTTCGGCATCATTACGAGACACAGTACAAGAGCAGAGTAAAGGCAACGTATGGAAAGAAATTAAACACCTTTGGCACGATAGGAATAATGTTACCATCAGAAACCACTACACTATACGCAATAATATTCTGTTTCGCCGCTCTCACCCTGATAGCAACAACTGGTTACTATGCATTCCTGACGAACTGGTTAACAAATTAATTTGGTATACTCATTTAAGTTACGCACATTACGGAGCCAGAAAATGTTTTCTTATACTGAGACAGAACTGTTATTTTGCCAACATGGAGAAACGTATTCGACGAGTTTTAGCGTCATGTAAAATCTGCCAGAAAGCTAAGTCAGACACGACTTCACATATTCCTGCGTTACATCCCATTGTACCTGTTAAATTGAGACACATGGCCGCTGTAGACATTTTTGGTCCGATTCCCAGAACTAATAGAGGTTTTTGCTACATCTTTGCCGCTGTTGAACTCACTTCAAAATTTGTAACCTTCACTCAGTTACGCAAAGCTATTGCTAAATCTGTTTCGAAAGCATTTGTAAAACATTTTCTATTTCATGTAGGGTATGTATTGAAAGTAGTTTCTGACAATGGACCACAGTTTCGATCTGCCATAAAAAACATATTGATTGGGATACACACATACTGTCATTCCAGGATGTAATTAACTCCATACCAAATTAATCCACTATGCTATCTCCGACTGTTATACTGAAAAATGTTGAACCACCTAACAAAATTAAAGAATTAGTATCCTTTCCTACCTCTCGTCGACTACGACACCATGAAATAATTGAAATTGCACTCAACAACATCAAACGTGCCGTAGAGCGCCGGAGAAGACAGCAAAAACAGGTTTGTACACGCCGTGACTTTCACATTGGACAGAAGATATTAGAACGTACACATTATTTATCCAACAGAGGAAAGAGTAGATGTAGTAAATTGAGCTTTTATACGCAGGTGTATATCGAATTCGCAGCATTCCTCACCCTAATGTAGTACACGTCGAAACTTTGAGAACCAGGAAGAGCAAGGGCAATCACTATGTCTCCAATATTAAACCCTTTATTGAATGAACATACTTTATGATTTATCACACTGTAATGCCATATCCTGATTTTTATATGTCCACTTATGAAATTCTATCTATGTGACTATTTACTGATGATTATCATATTTTTTCTTGTCGAGTGCCCGGCAAGGTAAGGTTAGCAGGTCGCTTTTCTTGTCGTTACACATCAGACCGTGCACGTTTTTCCAGATAAACTTACATATTTTATGACCACTTATGCAATTACATTTATATGACTACTTACTGATGATTATCATATTTTTTTCTTGGCAAGTGCCCGGCAAGGTAAGGTTAGCAGGTCGCTTTTCTTGTCGTTATATATCAGACCGTGCACATTTTCCATTTTTCGTGTATGTATGATGGTTTTCCTGTTTTGTTTGTATGCACTACGAAATCTTTAAGATATAACAAATACCAGTTGACTTTGACATTTTGCCTTATGATATCTCAACATCGTGACTATTTTACATCTTTTACTACTACATTATGATCCTCTGTGTGCATTTTTTGCACTTGAAAACTGTCTATGTTTTTTGACATAATACGTTTTCTGTCATGCTATGCTGTATGCTTAATTATATCACTAGAAACAAGTTTTTATTTAATGGGTATATGATTTAAATGCAAGATATTAATCCCTATTCATCATTTTCAGAAAGCAATAACGTGTAAAAGAAATAAATTAAACAAACCACAGTGGATTACTATGAAATGGGAATTTGACCTTCGGAATGAACGAAAGAAAATGGAATACCTAGTGGTGAAGAGTAAATGGATCAGAATTAACAAGAATGTATTATACACATTGTATGATAGCAGTCTTAACTATTTTTTTTTCTTTCAGAATACGAGGCGATTGATGCAGGCTGTCAGACAAGAACTACACATCTTAGTTTTAGTGATGAAATATGCTAGAAATAAGAAACTCTATACCATGAATAGGTATATGAAGTAAATGGTAATATGAATAATTAATAATGAAGTGTCTTTTTGCAGATGATAATGAATGATGATGAATAGTTATATGAAGAATATGCTAATATGAATAATGAAGTTTTTCTTTGCAGGTGATGATAGTGATTCATTTTATATGGCCACTCAACGCACCACTTTTAAGTTTTTCTTTGCAGATGAGAATAATGATGAAGTTTATATATTAGTTAAGAGATGCTATGTAGTTATTTAAGTATTTGTTGCAGTTCGTTTTGACAGTATGTCTAATGTCGCATGGTATAATGACTGAATGTTTTGGAAAGGACAGCTAGAGTACATACATATTGAGTAGACGTTTCATTACCTGTTAATTCGAAGTTCACTACTTTTCACCATAATATGCGATTCTTCTTTCAGCTGAATAATCTATTTTGTATTTTTTACAGGAGAAGCTGTTCATGAAATTAATGTGCTATAAGCAGTTAGTTATTAAACCTGTTGTAGTATTTGCATTTTTTTTACCCATTTGTGTGTGTCATTCATGAATGTGATCACATATACTCTACTTGTTTCATAACCTTGCTACAGCTGACTCATGACGAATGACGTTACTAATCCTTATTTGCAGCAATAAGTCAAAAGCAAATATTTTCATGCCCCAGTAATTAATTATTGATCCCAACACAATGCATTGTTAGCACAAAAAATAGACCTTGAATAATAGTTACAGTGTGTTACATTTTAAATATGTCTTATGTCACTGGAATGATGAGTTCTGAGTAATACTGAATGATGTTTTCTAACCACAGACCTTGAATAAAAGTTACAGTGTGTTACATTTAAATATGTCTTATGTCACTGGAATGATGAGTTCTGAGTAATACTGAATGATGTTTTCTAACCACAGACCTTGAGTAATAGTTATAGTGTGTTGCATTTTAAATATGTCCTATGTCACTTGAATGATGAGTTCTGAGTAATACTGAATGATGTTTTGTAATAATGCATAAATACTATTCCAATAATTTCCGTAAATAATATTTTTGTTATACTCTATAAATGCTATGCCAATAATTAAATCTCATTTTGAATGATTACTTCTGAATAATACTGAATAATGTTTTATAAAACTATATGAATACTTTGTAACTGGCCTATGAATGCCACTGTTTTTTTAATACTTTTGAATTTGTCTTATATCACTTACAGGATATCATATATGAATACCAGTAGCTTCATGCTACACTCATTAACTCTTGTTTTGAATGATGACTTCTGAATTATGCATAAAAATGGTTTGTAACTGGCCAATGAGTGCCAATGATTACTATAATTAGATGAATTATGTAAATACTATGCCACTAATTAACTTTTGTTTTGAATGATGACTTCTGAATTATGCATAAAAATGGTTTGTAACTGGCCAATGAGTGCCAATGATTACTATAACTAGATGAATTATGTAAATGGTATGCCATTAATTAACTTTCTTGCTTTGAATGATGACTTCTGAACAATTCATAAATATGGTTTGTAACTGGCCAATGAGTGCCAATATTTAGTGTAATCTGATGACTTATGAATACTGTTCTGTAATACTCCATACATAGTACAGAAATATTTAGTAACTAGGCAATGAGTGCCAACAATTACTCAAACCAGTTGATAGACTAGTGTAATTCTCTATGATGACAAGTATAAGACTTAATGTCCTTCACCTTCTGACC
Organism: Schistocerca nitens; assembly: GCF_023898315.1. NCBI lineage: Eukaryota > Metazoa > Arthropoda > Insecta > Orthoptera > Acrididae > Schistocerca > Schistocerca nitens. The sequence continues at coordinate 365,952,668 of NC_064619.1, forward strand.
TAAATGCAATATCCATTTGTCCTGTCCATCCTCATGATCATGGAGCACTATATTTGGATTTTGCACTAATCCTACGTTAGTGAAAAAGTATCACTTCTGCAGGAGTGTGGTGTTGGCACATCATGCTGTCCACCACCTTGAACGATGGAGATGTTATTATGGTCCCACTGTTTGGTGTACCTAATGTACTACCAAAATGATAACATTGAATATTAATACGACATTTCAGTGTCTTGGCTACACTGATTAATACTTCAGGGAAGAGAACTTCAGATTGTCTCACTTGGTGTTGTGCTTCTGTAGAAAGATATGGACTTTCAGTGCAGCTACGTGCAACCTACTGTGCTACAATCATGATGCAATCCTTCCCTTTCCTTTCCTAGTTCTTGTAAAATGGTAGAGATATATACAGTGCATGTGCACTTTATGTCATTTGCTAATATGTTTTGTACTCATTGCGTATCCTAGTTCTTGTAAAATGGTAGAGATATATACAGTGCGTGTGCACTTTATGTCATTTGTTAATATGTTTTGTACTCATTGTGTATAAATTTTGTCATTTCTTGATATGTTCTGTACTCAGTGCATGTGCACTCTATTTCATTTCATGTTCTGCACTTATATATATATATATATATATATGTATGTATGTATATACTCTGTGACTGTCAACTTAGTTAATTAAGTAGATTTTAGAAAAATTTGTTGCTCATGGCAAGTCCAATTGACTCACCATCGCTGTCAAATTTTTGCCCCCCCCAGTGGAGGGTTATGTAAGAGGTGTATTGCTCCTGCAATATGCAAGGTATAAGAAAATCTCTGACCAGAGAGCAGTGTTGACTGCTGTAGCAACTGTGTAGCTGTAGCAGTAAGTTGTTGCTAGTCTGGAGTCTGCTCTGGTCTGGTATGGTGTATCGTGTTGGCTGGCCCGGTCGCGGTGCAGCTATGTCGGAGCCTGAGTGTTAATGTAAGTCCCATGTAAATGTTTTAAAAATCTCATAATAATAATCTTTCTCATAAAAAGTAACTTTTAACAATCATTCATTTCAATTTAAAGAATTTACTAATTTCTCCCATCCATGATCATCCCGATTATTGCAACAGAAAAATCAGTTGCTTCCTTTCATAAATGACAGATAGGTCAGCCAGCATTGCACAGAGCTGTGCCGGAAAAATTTATTGTAAGAGCAGATATATCCGGCGACTTCATGGAGGTAAGAACTTATTCTTTTTTTTTATTCAGAATGATCTTTCAGGGCCATGATGCAGCACTGCTGTCGTCCAAAATTTACCAGGTTAAATTCACAGTGAATTATTAAAATGTCATAAGTGAGTGATAATTTGAGAGGTTAGTTACATTGTTTTATTACCAGGTTACTGAATTCATTTTTTATTGGGACGTTACACTGAATGTGAATGACATAATTATAATTTTTACTGTTGAGAGGTTTAGGAATTTTTCTGTTTTGAGGTTACGCTAAATGTGAATGAATTTGAGCTTAGATTAAATCAGAAAGAATTTTGTGTGGAGGTCAATGTGAAAAGAATTTTGTAGGGAGGTTTCAAAAGAGAAGGAATTCTGTTGGGAGGTTACAAGTCTGTAAAACGTTGTTATTTTCTTTGGGTTTTGACTAAAATAATGCACAATTATGCACAACATTTTCTTGGTGTCAATGGACATATTCTCATTTATTATAATAGAATAAGGACTACTGTGAATGCCCTCAAGAAGATCCTCAAGCAAACCTGATGAAATTACTTTAGTAATCTGCCCTGCACATTGTAAAATTATGGAATAAGGATTTGGAAATGATGAAGTAAGTATTATTTAAAGGGTTAAATGATTTTTTAAGATTATTCTTGAATATATTATCGGATAATGGAGGGATGTTGATTATTCAAACGGTCACCATAGTTAATGAATAAAAAACTGAACAGTAAGATTTCATTTGAATACACATATATAAAAATTAGAAATATTCTTATGTCCGTTCTTGAAATTATTTACTGTACCTCTTCACTGCTGTGGTGACATGTTGGTGTTTCCCTCCATTTTTACTGGTGTCCTTGCAGGTTCACATGATCGTCCTCAAACAACTTTTTAATACTGTCCTGAATATATTTTCACACATAACCTACATGAAATACAGTCACAACGTTAAAATATATCAGTGTGCATACATTTTTATACAAGTCATCACATGCATCTGGTCTCTTTAGATCTAAGTACAGACAGAGAGCCACTAACTAATTAGTGTATGCTGCATTGCCTATTAATAATCTTTTCTGGCCTCGCTATTTTTTATTGTTGTCAAAGCTGTTATTACTAATTATTGGCCACAGAGCTTGTGCCTTAACAGTTTAAAAATTACTGCCACATCTGCACCCTAATGTGTGATGTATAGAAAAATATTTAGCACACAGTACTTACAGATAGTTTATCACTCCTATCTGGTAAGCAGAGTGTAGGCAGTCTCCTTAGTAGGTCTGTTGCATTTTCTAAGTGTCCTGCCAATAAAACGCAGTCTTTGCTTAACCTTCCCCACAAGATTTTCCACGTGTTCCTTCCGATTTAAGTTGTTCGTAATTGTAATACCTAGATATTTAGTTGAATTTATGGCTTTTAGATTAGACTGATTTATCGAGTAACCGAAATTTAATGAGTTCGTTTTGGCACTCATGTGGATGACCTCCCACTTTGCGTTATTTAGGGTCAACTGCCACTTTCCACACCATTCAGATATCTTTTCTAAATCGTTTCCAGTTTGTTTTGATCTTCTGATGACTTTATTAGTCGATAAACGACAGTGTCATCTCCAAACAACCGAAGATGGCTGCTCAGATTGTCTCTAAAATCGTTTATATAGGCGAGGAACAGCAAAGGGCCTATAACACTACCTTGGGGAGCACCAGAAATCACTTCTGTTGTACTCGATGACTTTTCGTCAAATACTACAAACTGTGACCTCTCTGACAGGAAATCACAAATCCAGTCACATAACTGAGACGATATTCCATAAGCATGCAATTTCACTATGAGCCTCTTGTGTGGCACTGTGTCAAAAATTATGATGGGAACCTCTTTCATAATAACTCTAAATATTGTTTCGTATTATTATGACAAAAATAAACAAAAGAGAAACAGGTATTAATTACATAAATTGGTTATCCTATTCTTGTGGAAGTGTGATAATTCTTTGCAGTTTTGCACTCCAGCTTACACAAATATGAAAAATATTCTAATATTACAGTACATAGACATATGTATACAAGCAAAATTTTCACTTCCCCTTTCTTGGTCCAATACGTAAGTAAAATCGGCGAATGACATTTTTTTTATTTTTCGTTCTTTCCTTAACAAGTTTTTCAAACTTTCCAGTTAATATTGTGAGTTTACACGAGGTCTTTATTGACTGCAGAGAGAGGAAAAATTTGATTGTTTTCGTTGGCGCCACTGGTTGGGTACATTTCTGGATTTCACAGCCACTAGCAGTATCACTGGCCATGGCTAGCTATTGTTCATTGTTTGAGTAGCTATGGCGTTGTCTTTACTCGTACATGGTACCTTGCAATCTCACACACAAACTACTCTTGTAACCCTGTCGAGTCACAGACCAGTTTTTCTTATGTTTGTCTAGGTGATACACAGACTCCAACAACACAGATGTGCATCGCCTTAAGAACCCACTGGAACATCAATGCCTGACGAAAAAATCTCAGTACACAAGGTGAGTATGGCATGCCTTCGCCAAAAATCTGTCATTGTTCCGCTCATAAAGCTTGGCTTCGTTATAAAATGGATTCCTTCTCCTGGTTTGTGCACTTAAAAGACTGTACTTTTAACAATGTGCAGCACATTAATTTTTCACTGGATGGATTGATTTGAGGTATGTAACACTTTCATTGCATTGCACTTTACCACTTTATCATAACATCTTTGGGACACTTAATTCACTACATCATGATTTTTTCTGATTCACACGTTTTTGATCACACATGTTTGCACTTCCACGTATAAAATTTGCATACAAGTAGTAGGGCAAAGAGAACATCATCCCACTCTGCATTGTTACCAAATTTATTCAAGATGGCGGATCCAAGATGGCGGCCATAGATGTTGCAATGTCACACTGACATCATGGCTAGAAATTCAAATTTTAGTGCGTAAATAGGACAAATGGACCACTTCCACTAAGGAAATTCCACACCCAACCCTGCAACCTCCTCACACCTTCCCCTTCCCTCCTCCATCTGGAACGTGGCAGGAAAAGTTAGTACTGGGCTGTCAGGTAGGATGGATGTAAGACTTTATTTTGTATGCATTGCAGTACAATGTTTATTTAAACAAATTGACTTGTCATTGATTGAGCACTAGACGGTAGCTCCATACAGTGTGTTCACCTAGAGGTCTGCAGCCCAACTGACCTAGTTCACAACACCCACCAAGAGCACTGTTGGCACTGCCCCTCCCCCCCCCCCTCCCCCAGCCTCCTGTGACGTAATCGAAGATGGAGGGCAAGGAAAAATTGGTGGGAAATATGCTCAGTCTGTTTCCAGATGCCAGATTGGAATTACCTCACAGCAGTAGACTAATATAGCATGTGCAGGGCACTGTTGAAACAATTTGTTTAGGAATATTGTTTATTTATTTCTGAAATCACAATACACCTAAAAAACTGACACTGGGTTTAAACAATTTAGACAATGTTAAACAATAGCTGTACATTTTTTATTCCGATAGTGAAAAGAACAACTTAGTTACATATCGTCACAGATCAGACCGAATGTACCTGGGAAACTTTCTCTTCCCGCTCCTTGCACCAAAGTCGCGTCCCCTGGAAGTAGTCATGTGCTGGGATGCAGCACCGGCCACCAGCCACTAGCAACCACAGGGCAGCGCACTAAGCACTTCCTGTTGCGCTGGAAATACCCACAGCCTTCCTTCTATTCATCCCTGGCGCATTTTCATTCTTCATGGAAAAGGGATACCTCTTGTTGAATACGAACTGCTTCAGAATTCTTAAATCTGGTGTTTAAGCAATGTGTACAATACTGTGACGTACATATTCTGAAGATATCACAGGAACTAATCTACCGCTGCACAAAAAGAGACAGGGAGAGAGAGAGAGAGAGCTTCACAGATGACACAAGAATATTTAAACAATTTGCGATGTAATTACACATTTTATTCCGAGGAATACCGCTACAATTGACCATGCACTCTAAAAAGATCGCAGTGGGTTCTGCCATACATTTGTGAAACCTCCCAGTCCTTATCCAGCCTTCCTCTCTGAGATATTTCGCTCGTTTTTGTGGGATATAGATCCCGAAACCGAGATCAGCTGCAACATCCGATTATGCGCGCCAAAACGGCGATATTTGGAAGTCGAAATAAACATCTCTGTAACTCTGAACAGGACCCCCACAAGTTTTCGAGTTTTGACTGCTTGTTTGAAGACACTGCCAGAGAGAGAAAAAATTACTGATTCACACAGCTGCTGTGGCGTTTATCACTTCTCTGAAACACTGAGTGGATTTAGTTTATACTTGATGCCGGAGCCAGGGACGTTAACGCTCTTCTTTTTTTTATTTTCCTCACTTTTCGAAGCACAAATGTTCAAATGTGTGTGAAATCTTATGGGACTTAACTGCTCAGGTCATCAGTCCCAAAGCTTACACACTACTTAACCTAAATTATCCTAAGGACAAACACACACACCCATGTCCGAGGGAGGACTCAAACCTCCACCGGAACCAGCAGTACAGTCCACGACTGCAGCGCCTCAGACCGCTCGGCTAATCCCGCGCGGCTTCGAAGCACATTAGTGTCTAAGCACAGATGGGAAAATCAGAACCATTACATATCTAAAAGTTCATGACATATTTCCGAACCCACAACACATCATGAAAAAAAAGCACAAAGACAATTTGAAGCACTGCTGGAATTTTCGGCTAATTTTCGATGTCCTGCATCTGCTGGTCTGGAGATGCTCTAAAGCCACATAGGCAGTTGGAGACACCGTCGCACCTGTCCAAACCAGAGGAGGATGGCCTGCTTGGACTTTTCTCTGAACACTCAAACAAAGATAACATGACACGACTCAGATGTCACGGAACTTCCCGTACATACCTTACCCTTGTCTCGTTAGAACTGGTCTGTAGACGCTCCTCTGCCCCGGGCAAAGGGTGTCTTGTGACTCTCTGATGTCGTGGAACTTCGGGTGAATGGAGCATTCTGTTTGGTTCTTACTGAATTTACCTGCCAAATTGCGCTGAGGACTCTATATCTGGTTTGTATGTGGCTCATAGACCCAGCAGGACTACGGGTAGTGCAGACATCCAAGATGTTCCATGGCACATTAGCACAGCCTTCTGTGTTCGATGCCAACGTTCAAGCATGCCTTTGCTGGCCGGGTGATAACTGGTATTTTTGTGATGGATGTAGCCACAGAACTTCACCAACTGTGTGAACAAATCTGGCTAGAACTGTCAGCCTCTGTCGGTGGCGATATGGAGCAGACAGCCGAATCTCGCCAGCCAGGTTGATGTGAAAGCGGTGGCTAGTGCTTCTGTGGAGATGTTGTCCATAGGTACTGCTTCAGGCCATCGCATATATCTGTCAGTCATTGTGAATATGTACTGCTGACCATCTGATAGAGGAAGTGGTCCTACAACATCAAGATGAACATGGATGAAGCATGAAGAAGTGTCCGGGAACTCTTCTATTGGGAAATGATGTGGAGAGTGATTTTGCAAAGTTGGCAATGCTGGCAAGTTCTCGTACATTCGTGGCAGTCTCTTTCTATCCCTGGCCATACGAATCATTGAGACACTAGCTTGAATGTTGACCGCATTCCTGGGTGGAAAAGATTATGTAAGGACTTGAACACTGGCCTGCGAAATGCAATGGGAACAAAAGGGCGTGATCTCTCGTGTGACACTTCACAGTACAATTTCATGTTCTCACCAGGAATGTCGACTTGCTGTAACTTACGTGCTGCAGGTCCTCATGCAATATGGTGTGTAGCTCGTAATCTTCTTGTTGCGCCCTGGCAAGAGCCATCGTGTCCACAGGCTGTGAGACACTGGTGAGATGTTTATATATATTTCCCACCTTCGCGTTGCAAATGTTTTGAGTGAAATGCCCAGTCGATGCGCTGTTGTTTTCACGTCAATTCTACCAACATTGAGAGTTGTTTAGTTCTCGGGGTTTTGTAAAATTCCTAGATTCATGTCTCGTCGCTGTGCAGCCTATGAAAAGGATTGCAGAAGACTCCCAAATAAATTCCAAAGTACAGTGCAGTTTTAATACCAATATATTTCCAGGACTCTGGTGTCTGAGCCTGGTGAACTGTACCAGTTACATCACATGTACCCAAAGTTGACATCAAACGATACAGAGTTCACAACAATCAATAAACGAGTGAGCCTAGAATACATTTGCTCGCAACCCTAGCCAAAAAACGAATGCTCCAAGGTGCCTGCGTGACCTCTATTTATACTTTAGTTAACAATTACCTACAATGAAAATTACAATTTTATGTAAAGTCACAATTAAAAGTTAAACCAAATATGAGCTACACATTGCTAAAAATTTACAATCTCCGTGCTGAACAAGGTGAACCTATTTTCAACTTAGTTACGAGGTAATATAACATTTTCTGACTAATTATGTTACAGGTAACAATTGCATTTCTAAATTTGTTTATAACAAATCAACTAGTGCCTGAATTTTAGTGCTAACATATATTGGAGATTCAATTAAGATGCTTTATTTATATGTTCTATTTAATTTGCTGTAGTAATTTTATACTGATAGGTTTACTGGTACATCCTGACCATGTGCTACATTTCTTTCGATTAGTTACAGTATTAATTCCTCATTTATATTATGTTTCTCACATAAGAACAATGTTAATCAGCAAAGCATCATTTTCGAATTATATGTATACTGAAATAGTGGTTATTTTTGTATGTAATTTGGAAACAGGTCACTTTACAATTGGGCAATTAGGACTGGTGTTTATCTTTAATGCTCTTTGAGGGCTTCTGATAGGTAGCAATGAGATACAGTAATATTTCAATACCCCCCGAAGAGTTTTGCCTAGCCTGATAGATGAAACTCTTCTCACAGAAATATTAGTGTGATTGATGTGATACAGTACTAGTTGTACAAAATAACAGAAACTGCGGGTGTGTGTGTTGGGGTTTATGGGCGAACAGAAACTGCATATATCTTAAAATGTACAAAATTGGATCATGAAACTTTACATACAGATAAATTTTCCATATAGCTACAAATATATACATCAAGAAAACAAGAATTGGAAATATGAGATTACAAAGAAATTTCCAAACTTTTGCAAAATCAATATTTACATAAAATTTTCGGAATGAATGTTTTTTCAAAACTATCACTTCTAGAGCGTCCATTAATTTTCCCTCCTTCAAACACTCAGGCACAACTAAGTTAACAAATTACAAATTTGATTGGAGTGATTACGTTGCACTTTTAAAGTGTCCATATGACATGTTCTAGAATAATATTATCACATAAAAGACAGAAGAATAAAATTTATCCTAACAGTTTGCAATACCATAAAATATTTTACAAATCTTATCAAACATGAATTTTCAAAATTATATTTGTATATTTATATTGTGACAGTATAGAAACTGTTCATTTATATCCAATTCGGGTTGTTGTCACAAGTATCTGAATATACTATGTATAGTCAATATTTCTTGGCTTTGTACATCAAATGCAAAACGTTTCAAAATGTTACCAGACATCCAGAAAGTCATATCAAACTAACAGTGAGAAACAGCTTCAAGATTTTATAAATTGTGACAAAATGAGTAATATGTCAATAAAATTCCTGAAAGTGGCAAGATACACTTAAGCAAGTGAAACTGTAATTGTGTTATAGTTAGCAACCTTGCAGTAAGGAGATTCTGTAAAAAAAATCCAGAACCTTGTCACATGGCATCTTATATTTCATTTCATCAAAGTCCTCAGTCTGTCTATTAAAGTTGTCATTTCCTACCCCTCAATACCAAACTAGTCTCCAGATTGTGTGTTGTGAGATGTGACTAATGTAAACTAATAGTTTTTCAATGTGATTTGTGTGCTATGTGTTGTCATAGTTGTTCAAAATAACTCTCAAGTTTAATTTCACATCAGCAGTTCCTTCAATCAAAATGTATAAGAGTTCTACTTCATGTGATTCAAATGATTCATTAGTTCTGTTATGTGTGACTACACAGTACCATCATCATCATAATCCTCTCAATTAAATGAATCATCAAAACCATTAATAAATGAGGGTTGAACACCACCAACCACCTCAGCAGCATTGCATATCCTATCATCATCAACATCATCCGAATACCCCTACAAAATGCAAGCCAAAACAAAACCATCTTCCATCAATAAACCGTAAACATCAATTCATGTGAATCAGAAACAGGAATGAGTCTGCAACCTCAAATCCTTAATACAAATGCAAATCACAACATCACTTTCCTTATTTCAAGATAATCCACAACAATTCATATCTCTCGTGTGTACATAACTGAGTGAAACATGTATATAGTATATCACGGTGATAATCCCTTCTTAACAGCGTAAATCATTTCACCCCTTTCATAAATCATAACGTCTTTCAACATCTCATGTGTTCTTATATATAGTAACACACAAATTCTGTTGTCAATCGTATAATGGCATGAGAAGCAAAACATAGTAATTCCTTCCATGTGAATAATATATATAAGATAAAAACAGTGAAAAGATGTCTATAGTTCTTTTTAACTGCACAAATGTACCATAAAATCTTTAAGTATGTATTAATAAGTCTAGTGTATCTTCACACAATTCACCTTTCATTTCTGGATAAGCTGATATAAATACAGTATCGTCTGTTATCTGTAAAGATGTGTAACTGTTCCTCACTAGAAAATGCATATTGGTTTTTCCTGGCAACGTAAGTTCAAATCATAGTCCTCACATATCAGTAATAGTCACAATCGGTAGGATGTAAATGTCAAATTATCAATACATCTGAGGATGCAGATTACTCAGTCAAAACAAAATGTATCTTATACTACAAAATAAAATCACATGAAAATATCTTACATAACAAATATAAGCAAACATAGGCACAAAAAATTTACGTATCTATTGTTAGAAGTTTGTGTGTCGGAAAGGTATCGTAGAATGTGGCATCAGTGTTTTCGAGAAGAAAATGTCACATTAGCTGGGACACCTTGCATAAGCCACACGCATAGTACACAAAGATTGTGTACCCCCGTGAGGGATTGCAATTATTGCACATAAGGTTTCAACTGAGTGACATTTCTTAAACCAAATAGCTTTTTTGATTTGGGATAGGTAAGTCGATAGGCATTTGGATGTGGTTTCTCATAAACTTCAAATGGACCAATGTAAATATCGAAAAATTTATTGATCTCTCTATTGATTGCCTTGGATTTCTCATAACTTTTGGTTAAGACTAAATCGCCTACACTGTACTGTGTAAACTTTCCTTTTGAATCATGTTTGAGCTTTCTCTTGGCACAGTGTGTTTCAATATTTTTCTTTACTATTTCCATTCTCTCGTCCAGTGTTAACTCATTACAGACAGGAAATTGATCAATTCATACAAGATGTTTGGTGGGTGTTTGTTAAAGTGGACTTCATAAGGCATAAAGCCAGCTGTTGTATGTTGTGAGGTGTTCAAAACATCTTCAAAATCACATATGTAACTTGACCAATTTGTATGATCTTTAGAGCAGTAAGTTCTACAAAGCCTGCCTATTTCACACATATAGCGCTCAGTTGGGTTACAAGATGGAGAATAAACAGAAATAAGGACGTGCTTAATGTCTTCATCTTTCATGAAATCTTTCCAAATGTTAGATGTAAATTGTCTCCCATTGTCTGAAAGAATGGCTTTTGGTTTTCCAATCTGTGTGAAGTAATCATTACAGAAACAGTTTAAAATTTTCCTGCTTGTTGACTTCTTTAGTGGATACAATTTTACTAGTTTAGTGAATAAGTCAACAACTACAAACAAATATGTATAGCCCTCTTTAGTTCTCGGCAATTGACCAAACAAATCAATTCCTATCAGTTCCAATTTGCCTTTTGGCACAATACTTTGTAAATAACCTTGGTATTTCTGATTTGTGACTTTTACTCTTTGACACCGATCACATTTTTGTATAACCTGTCTTACTCTTCTAAACATATTATTAAAATAGACATTTTCCTTACGTTTATCACTACGTTTCATGATTCCACAGCGTCCATAGCTCTCATGTGTGTACTTAATTAAAACGTCAACACATTGTATCGGCCAACAAACCTTCCAGATGTCAGAGTCAGTGTTATGTCTCCTGAATAAAATACCTTTAAAGTTTTGATAATACATGCCAACCTTTTCAAAACCCTTTTTTACCAATAATGCTTTTCACAAGTTTCAAATCACCATCCTGGTTCTGGTATCTCCTAAGCTGACTGCAAATGTTAGTAATTTCCTTTTCACCCTTAATTCCTCTCATGTACATTATTTTAAACACTTTGTTATCCAATAGTTCTTCTTCCTGACCACCCCCCACAGGTAATCTAGACAAAGCATCAGCAATTATATTCTGATCCCCTTTTATATACTGAATGCTATAATCAAATTGTTACAAAAATATGTCCCACCTGGTTAATCTACTATTGAAAAGTTTAGTCTTGAATATAACATAGAGCTTTGTGATCCGTGAAAGCTATGACTTTATGGCCTGCTAGATAGTTCCTGTATTTAGTGAAACCCCACACAATGGCAAGTAGTTCCTTCTCAGTCACTGTGTAATTACGTTCATGTTTCTGCAGGCCTCGGCTGGCAAAACTGATTGAAAGATATTCTATTTTTCCATTAATTTCCTTCTGTTGAAACAAATGTACACTCAATCCGTAATCTGAACTATCTGTCATTAGGCAAAATGGTAGTGAAAGGTCAGGTCTGTGGAGTAATTGACTGTTATTTAGTTGTTGTTTGATCTCATCGAATGCTGCTTGATACTGATCTGTCCATTCCCATATGGTGTTCTTTTTTAATAGCTCTCAAATGCGGTGCATTTAAAGCTTGGGTGCTGACATACTTACGTTAAAAATTACATAGACCATAAAGTGATCTCAGCTGTTTCTTGTTCTTTGGACATGGAAACTGGACAATTGCAGAAATTTTATTACTGTCAGGTAGAATGCCTTCTCTGTTAATTATATAGCCTAAAAACTTCAAGTCTGATACTCCATATTTGCATTTACTTAATTTAAGGGTCATACCGCCTTGCCTGAACGTACTGGCTAATTTGCACAAAGTATCAAGGTGTCCCTCCCAAGTTTTGCTGGTTATTAATATATCATCCACGTAAATAATTAGTTTAGATAGTAGTTCACTTCCAATGACGTGATCCAAAGTTCGAATAAACTCGGCTACAGACACATTCAGCCCAAATGGAACAACACAATAACGAAAACATTTACCATTATATAAAAAGGCTGGTGCTGCCTCGAATCCTGTGCTAATGTGATTTGATGAAAACCTGAGGTCAAATCCAGGCTAGAAAAATATTTTGTATCATTGAATTTGTACAGGAGTTCCTCCATAGATTCAGGATGATCTGTTTCTCTTTCTATAAACTTATTCAGGTGACATGAATCCAATACCAGCCTAACACCACCATCCTTTTTCGAAATACAGACCATCGGGCTGTTATACGAACTGTGACTTCTCTCTACTATTCTCCATTTTTGCATTTTCTGGAGTTCCCTCTCCACTTCTTTCCATTTACAGATTGGTACCCCATAAGGCTTAATGAAAAAGGGTTTGTGTGGCTTTAACTTCAATTGACATTCATAACCTTTGACCCTACCAGGTCGGTCACTAAAAATGTTACAGTTTTCCCAAAGAAAATTTTCTAATTCCCACTTTTCAGACTCAGTCAAGTCATTTGCTTCTTTTACCTTTTCTGATATGGTTAGGGAGTAACTATCATCAACCAAATTCTGGTTATTGTGATCCCTATTTCCTCTTCCTCCATGTAATGGCTACACTCTGGATAAACTATTTACCTAATATGGTTACTATTGTTTGTACTTGAATTTAAATGGATCACTACTTTTCCTTGAATACTGGACTTTGGTTCAGTGAACAGTAATTCTGAATTTTGCCAATCAAAACTCACTTTTGCTTTGACTATCCAGTCCATCCCTAAAATCATTTGCTCATTGAGATTTGTAATAACTAAACAACCATGTTCAAAATTAATGTTGCCAACAGAAAATGTAATTAAAGCTTGTTTATTTATTAACTTACTAAACTTGCCAGTGGCGCCTTTAATCCGTACAAATGTGATTGGAAATTCGATGTAACTTTCAGTCTTTTATCCTGTTCCTCAACTTGGCTGAGATACTACCAATGGGACTGCCAGTGTCAATCAAACGAAGTCCTGACCAATGCTTATTTCTATGTAAGGGCTACCTAAGGTAATATTTGGGTCACTATTCACATTCTCTGCCAGCAAGTCACTTTCTAATTCAGTTGTATCAATGTTGTTACATACTTCTTCACTACAGGTTACAATGTCAGAATCAACACAAGATTGATTGTGATTATGACTGGAATGAAATACACATAAGACATATACCTTTCTTTCATTAGACTTAAAATTATCTTTCATGGATGGATCTGATTTGATGACTTCACTTTCCTTATTATTTTCTAAACAAACTTCATTTTCACTGATAATAGATTCCAAAATCTTCTCACCTATTAACTTAGCTTGTTCCTTCTTATTAGCAGATTTACTTAAGATTTCTTTTATACAAATTGGTACCAATACATTGTCTGCACTCTTAATATCTCCACATGAACCAATTTCGCATTCAGAGTTACTTTCAGCTGCAACACCATTATCAATAACTTCAACATAAATAATGCCATCTAACTCCTCCTGTGTACATATATGATCAAATACATCATCCTTCACAACACTATCTTTACCAAAATCATCATCAAAATAATCTGTGGGTGATGCCTCTGCATGTATGTCTGCCTTAACTACAAAGTGTTCAACATCTGAAGTTACACTACTGAAATCGCTACCTGTTTAATTATCAGACTCAGGTGTTATTTCCTCATTTTCGCTACCAATTTCTACTAATATAGATACCTCATTATCCTTACCTTCATCAGAAAACAAGCTAGTGATACCATACATATCATAAGTCTGTCTACGTCAGGTGTTAATGTGTCATCAATTAATGATGAGTCATGTTCATTAAGTTCAAACTGTGGTCCTGCTTGAGTATGTGCATTATTCAATTCACTCAACATGTGATCCCGAAAATTTCGCTTATAACTAGTATCATCTAAGTAATAGTTCCTATTTACACTACATTTATGATTGCTTTTACGTTTCTGTCTCTTTCACCTTCTATTTGCCTGGTTTGTGCCATAACTATTCACCTCAAATTGACAGGCTCCCAACGAGGTGGTTACCTGTTTCCCTGGTTGGAATTGCTGTTGTGAAACTGGTTACTGTTTCTCTATTCTTGATGGTTTTCGTGTCTGTTGTAACTACTGTTTTGGTTTCCACGCCAGTTATTATTTCTGTGTCGATTATATTGTTGTGATCACCCATTCCTATTGTGAGTGTTTCTGATATTTTGATTGTAGTGTCTGTCATCATTCTGCCATGCACGGTCAATTTTGTCTACATAACGTAAAAATTCGTCAACACTGTCATCTGGTCCATATACAAGTCCCCACTGAAAACGGTGTGGTAGGCGCCGTTTCAGTGCGTCAATCTGTATCAGTTCGTCCAAAGGTTTGCTCAAATGTGACAATGTCCCTAATTGTTTTTCACAAAATTCTCGCATGCTCATTGCAAGACCTGTGTGATATTTGCTACTGTTAAGAAATTGAGATTTTATTCTTGCCTAATTGTTTTCCGACCAAAACTTTGCCAAGAATTGGCGTTCAAAATCGGCAAAAAAAGTAGTATTTGTATCAATGTTTTGGTTCGCCCATGTAAGGGCTTCACCATCCAAAAAACGTTTCGTAAATTTAACTTTAGCAAACTCTGGCATTTTAGGTTGGAAACTGTCTTTGCACTGATGCACAAAGTCAACCGGATGCAGTTTCGCATCACCCGGGTAACATTTTAAACTAACATTGTTATAACTATGCACAAACATCTGGTTTGAATCAAAATTGGACATTATATTATTTTGCAATTTTAAAACTTCAGAGCTGACTCTTTGCAGTTCTATTGTTACACTTTCTACTTTCTCGTCAATACGAGATATCTTATCAGAAACAACTTCAGAATTTAATTTCAATCTTTCCCCTACAAACTCTTTTTTTGAAACAAAGAGTTCCTGCAACATTTTTAAATCGTCTTTTCGGTTCACTAATTCATTTAAAACGACTACTTCCATGTCTTTGACATGTTCGTTAACTAATTCAATCCTTTTGTTTGTTTCTTTAAATTTAGAGATTGTGAAAGCCTCCAAGCAGTAATCTTTGGTTTCTACATGCAACAATTTGTACTTTGTTATTTGTTGCGTTGATTTCTTCCCTCAATGATTTAAAATTTTGGTCCAGAATTTCTGTGACCTCTTTAATGTTGCTACCTAATTGGTTATTTTGAGTTACCAATTGTTCTAGTTTATTATTCGACAATTGAGAAATCTGATCAGTTAAATTCGGTTGCTGATTTGCTCCCGAAAAAACCATGAAAAGGCGAACAACTACTGCTCGCGGAATTTGCTTCACTGTTTAAGTGTACATTTGGAGTTGAAGCATGAAATTGACGGCCTGACCGCGTGGTCATGCCTATTCGATTTAACTGAGTTTCCCTCATTTTGATCAAAGTGGCTAAATACTAGACAAAACACTTTCCTGCCTATCAGGTGAAATTGTCACACACACACAATGAAACAAAAACAGAAAATTGTAGGACACTGTCTGCAACTGAAATAAAAACAATTAATAAGGGTACTTATCTGATTTATTTGCGATGTCATTCCAGAATATCACTTTTGCTCCTGGCGACGTCCGTGGCGCAGTCTGCAATGTACAAGATTATGGTTCCTGCCTCTTGTACATGGAATTCTTGCGAGTCGTCCTCTGCACAGTCTTCCACTTGACCCCAGCTCCTCCACCACGTTGAGATGTATATATATTTTCCCACCTCCACATTGCAAATGTTTTGAGTCGATGCGCTGTTGCTTTCACGTCAATTCTACCAACATTGAGAGTTGTTTAGTTCTCGGGGTTTTGTAAAATTCCTAGATTCATGTCTCATCACTGTTTAGCCTATGAAAAGGATTGCAGAAGACTCCCAAATAAATTCCAAAGTACAGTGCAGTTTTAATACCAATATATTTCCAGGACACTGGTGTCTGAGCCTGGTGAACTGTACCAGTTACATCACATGTACCCAAAGTTGACATCAAACGATACAGAGTTCACAACAATCAATAAACGAGTGAGCCTAGAATACATTTGCTCGCAACCCTAGCCAAAAACGAGTGCCCCAAGGTGCCTGCGTGACCTCTATTTATACTTTTGTTAACAATTACCTACAATGAAAATTGTAATTTTATGTAAAGTCACAATTAAAAGTTAAACCGAATATGAGCTACACTACACATTGCTAAAAATTTACAATCTCAGTGCTGAACAAGGTGAACCTATTTTCAACTTAGTTATGAGTTAATATAACATTTTCTGACTAATTATGTTACAGGTAACAATTGCATTTCTAAATTTGTTTGTAACAAATCAGCTAGTGCCTGAATTTTAGTGCTAACATATATTGGAGATTCAATTAAGATGCTTTATTTATATGTTCTATTTAATTTGCTGTAGTAATTTTATACTGATAGGTTTACTGGTACATCCTGACCATGTGCTACATTTCTTTCGATTAGTTACAGTATTAATTTCTCATTTATATTATGTTTCTCATATAAGAACAATGTTAATCAGCAAAGCATCGTTTTCGAATTATATGTATACTGAAATAGTGGTTATTTTTGTATGTAATTTGGAAACAGGTCACTTTACAATTGGGCAATTAGGACTGGTGTTTATCTTTAATGCTCTCCGAGGGGTTCTGATAGGTAGCAATGAGATACAGTAATATTTCACTGGCCACTCTAGAGAGGCAGTCCACAACAACATTAGTAATGCCTGATATATGACGGATGCCTGTACTAAACTGGCTAATAAATTCCAATTGGCTGTACTGCCGTGGAGAGCAAGTGTTGCTGTTTTTCTTGAAGGCATATGTTAAAGGCTTGTGGTCGGTGTATATCATAAACTCTCATACCTCAACCTGTGGTCAAAAGTACTTGATTGCTTGATATATGACTAAGAGTTCCTAATCATGTGTGCTCAGTCTTTGTTGTGCAGGTGACAGCTTGTGCGAGAAATAATCCATTGGCTGGAGGGCTGCACCAATTGCTAACTGACTGGCATCCACCACTAATGCCAGTGGACCTTCGAGCTTGGGGTGCGCCAGCAGGGCTACTTGTGCTAGGCTCTTTTTGGTTACTTTGAAAACCGCATTCATCTCCTTGGTCCACTGCACAGGAGAACTGCTCTTAACCTTGGGACCAGCCAGTGCTGCAGTCAACAGCACCTGTTGTTCGACATTGCGTGATTAATGACAGCAGTGAAAACTGAGCATTCCTATCTGCGTAGCTCTCTTATTGTATATGACTTGGGTAATTTCAATATGGATTCAACCTTCCCAGTGAGTGGCAATGAGCCTGATGAAGATATTATATGACCCAGGAAATCGAATTGATGTTGGCCAAACACACATTTAGCTGTGTTTAACACAACACTGTACTTCTCGAAACGCTCAAAAATTTCTCTGTGGCAATGTTGTTCCTTGGACAATGAGTACACTAACACATCGTCCAGATAGCCAAAACGGAAATTCAACACACGCAAACAGAATCGATGAACCTCTGCCAGGTTTGAGCAGCATTACGCAGGCCGAAGGTCGTAAACTTGCTTTCATACAACCCAAATGGCGTAATAACAGCGGTCTTTGGAATGTTCTCTGTTGCCACGGGAATCTGTGTATACGCTTTTGTGCAGTCTATAACACTGAATACAGTGGCTCCATGCAGTGCGTGGCTATAGTCTTTTAGTAGTGGCACTGGGTAGCGATCAGGCATGGTCCATGAGTTGAGCGCTCTGTAATCGCCACACGGGCGCCAGGCTCCTCCCTTTTTGGGTACTAAATGCAGTGCAGATGACCATGGACTAGTTGAGGGTCGGATGATACCTTCTGTAAGTAGGCTGTTTAGGTTTTTTTATTGGTAACGCCACCTCTGTATGAAAATCACTGGCTGTGCTGTGTGCAGCCTGTGGCTGCTTTGCATTGTTGTAATACTCGCCATTGTAGTGTTAGGCAGCTGGCTGTGAACAGCGCGTAGCGTTGGGCAGTTGGAGGTGAGCCGCCAGCAGTGGTGGATGTGGGGAGAGAGATGGCGGAGTTTTGTAATTTGTCATGAACTGCTATATATATGATGATATCAAGGTAAATACATTGTTTGTTCTCTATTAAT
Source organism: Schistocerca nitens (assembly GCF_023898315.1). NCBI lineage: Eukaryota > Metazoa > Arthropoda > Insecta > Orthoptera > Acrididae > Schistocerca > Schistocerca nitens. The sequence goes on from NC_064619.1 coordinate 365,971,314, forward strand.
ATCTTTCATTTGCTAATTATCCCTATCAGTAGTTAGTGCCTTCCATAGTTTGAATCTTTTATTTAGCTGGCAGTAGTGGCGCTCGCTGTATTGCAGTAGCTTGAGCAGCGAAGATTTTTGTGAGGTAAGTGATTTGTGAAAGGTATAGTTTAATGTTAGTCAGGGCCATTCTTTTGTAGGGATTTTTTTGAAAGTCAGATTGCGTTGCGCTAACAAAAATATTGTGCGTCAGGTTAAGCACAGTCGTGTAAAATTGTTCAAAAGGGGACGTTTCATATGTCGACCCTTAGCCTAGGATACCTCACTGGAATCTTCTGATTTTTTCTGGTAGTTTGTGTAATTAGTGTAGATTTTGTTTATTGGTAGCGCGTAATTGTAGAGAAAATCTCCTTGGTAGTTGCAGTCTTTCATTGTTGTACAGTAAAACAGTTGTGGCACGCATGTAGATTTGCACCAAGTATTTCGCAGCTGCAATTAACTAGATATTATTTTCAGTGTTATGTTAATGTGTTCTCTTATTTTTGCTCTTCAAATTGTGTTTTTCTGTGTTGTCGTGTGAAATACTGTGACAATAATGGCGTGTGAAAAACGTAACACTAGGCTCCAAAGTAAATTGAGAAATGACAGCGAAGACGAAAGCAGTGTGTTAGCGCCACCGAGTAATGAATTAACTGATATTGAAAGTACTAATTTGGTAACTGTGCATAGGGAAATGGAGCGGGCGGCAAACAATGGTGTAGACAGCGAAACAATTAGAGAACAGGGAAGCATTATCGATCGATCGGTCGGCAATAGCTCGGCTCAGGAATCCGAAATGACACGAGACGATCTCACAAATACTGTAGATTCAGGTTTTGGATCCTCACCGTTTTCTCAAATATGTCAAGACACATTTTCTGCTTGTCAAAATGTGAATGTCGTCCGTGCAAATGCACTGCCGAAAAGCGTAGAGGAACAGATTCCAGACACTAATGCATTGTTATTACAGCTAATGCAACAAATGGAACAACACCAGAGACAAACACAGCAAAAGCTTCAAAAGTTAGACACAGTGGAACAAAATCTCAAAACGTTAGACACAATGGAACAAAATCAGAGAGAAACACAGCAAAAGCTACAAAAGTTAGACACAATGGAACAACACCAGAGACAAACACAGCAACAGTTAGATGCAATGGAACAAAAGCTTCAAAAGTTAGACTCAGTGGAAAATAAGCTTGAACAAACACGTGAGGATTTAACTAATGAGTTACATCACATTGAATCGAAATGTCAAAAAGTCTGCAATGACGTAAAAACACAAATTTGTGAGAATTTTCAACCTATTTTTTCGCGGCATGAAAATGCATTACAGAATCACGAAGCAGCCATAAAAGAACTGCAAACCATTGTTCATGAAAATCATGAGACCTTGTCGGCTAAAATTGACTCAGTTGCATCTACCGATTCGGTTACGCAACTTGCAAAAACTCAAGAAAACTTAAAGGACACAGTAGATACTCTGAAACTTGGTTCAGAAAAATACACTGAGGAAAAAAGTACACTATCGGAGAAAGTAGCCGAACTTTCGGATCAGTTCACTAATTTATCTACGAAGGTAGATGATAATCTGAACGACACAAAACCGGTAGTCTTTAATGACACAGAAGAGTGCGAACAAATTAGGAATCTGAAACAAAATCTGAATCAACACCAAAGAGAAATCCGCGAAGTACAAGATCAGCTGACACAGGTAATACAAGAATTACGTATTTCAGATGACACTCGCGCTCCAACACGGGATGAGGGACTTAGAAATACGGAAAAGCCGCAAAATAATAACACAGGGCATTTCGGAAGTTATGAAAGAAATTGGCAATGTGCACCGAATTTTGAGATGGAACGGCCGACACGACCTAACAATGACCGATATGCGACTCGCCGACATGATGATTTTGACTATAAGCTGTTCATTACTACACGTAAATTCAAAACATTTAAGAATTCTGGCAACGACATTCATCCACAAGCATGGCTCCATCAATTCTCTCATTGTTTTCCTCCCAACTGGTCATTAGAACACAGATTAGAATTTATGTGTGGCTACTTAGAGAATGAACCAGCTGTAAGAATGCGATCGGTCATTCACGATTGTCACAGTGAAGGAGAATTTTACCATGCCTTCCTCTCAGCATATTGGTCTCAAGCTACACAAGACCGAGTAAAACATAGCATCATGATGATGAAACACTTTGAACAATCTGAATTTTCCAGTCTTGTCAAATATTTTGAAGACATGTTGCATAAGAATCAGTATCTTTCAAACCCATACAGCCCCTCAGAACTCATCCGCATTTGCTTAATCAAATTACCTGAACATTTACGACATATTATTTTGGCAGGACGTTGCAAAGACGACATTGAAGCTTTTCAGGGACTGTTACAAGAACTGGAAATTGACACTGACAGTCGCGGAACGCAGGAGCACAACAATTACAGATCACATCCGTCGCAATTCCGCGATGAAAGAAATAATAACTGGACACGACAAGGCTATTCTCACAACACAAATCGTAACCAAAAAAGACACCACCCATATGACAACCGTTGGCAGAATAATAGGTACAGCGAAAGATCGCACTTCCATAGTAATGAACATGATAGAGATTACCATAGAAACAGACAATATGGGAACCAAAACAATTATTATCAAGGGAGACAGAATAACTTCAGACGCAACAGTTCGGCGCACAGTTACGATTCAGGGAGAAATTCTCCACTACGTGACGGATAAGGAAGAAACTACGGAACCTACCGACATGACTACAGACGATATATTCGTAACGACAGACCTGAATTGCATCAGAACTGGCGGGATTTAAACAGGGCAGGGCCTTCTCGTCAGAGTGAATTTGTAGAAGTTAGGTCTCCTAATGCCAATAACGGCGCGCGCCAACAAAGAGACAGACAATGACTCGAACAGCAGGCAGCCGCGTGCGCCCGCTGGCTCCGAGAAAAATAACATAAGACGCTAGCCTTGAGAAAAATTTTAGTATTCCTTACCGACGTATACTACACGATAATTGCATTCAAATCAAACTGTGAGTACTATGAAGAGTAAAGGATAGCACCACACTTCACATGTAAAACCGTTTATTGAAAGATAATCTGTTTTTTAACTTTGTCTTTGCCATAAAACTTTTCACTTCACATTTCTAGTATGCTTTGTCAGACTTAAGAAATTGTTAACATGCAACAATGTTTGAAGTTAAATATCCAGTCAAGAATCAAGAGAACTTATTTAAACAGAAATTAAGAATGCATTGTTATAGTGAACAGACGACACAGTGTTGTATTTGTACATTCTTGCTTGTTAGCTGCACGATTACGTAACGACTATCAGGCTTACATAGGACACATTCTGGTAAATGAGATTTTAATGCAACATTTTGGTTTACTTGAAAATACATTCTGGGTTTAAAGTACTTTCTGTGAGATACCAGATGACACAGAGGTTAGTTTATGTGACAGCTACACGATTTTATCACGACGCTACTAATGAGTGACAATTTACAATGTTGCTTTTGCGCTGTATCTGTTTTATATCTGCACAGTTTTCTGAATTCTTCTGGAAAGTAAAACATGTTTTAGTAGTAACTTTTGTGGTATAGCAACAATGAGACAGCCTTTTTCATGGCACAACAATACGTTACTGTACAGTACTTTCTTCATCACAACAATAAGCGTAATAACTACGATATCTATAGACAAAGCATTTCACTTTTGTTTATCATGAGGTAAGTACATTGACTTCTGCAGAACTTAGCTTTCGGAGGACGATAACTACGAGACTTCCACAGAGATTATTTTGCGACATGACACACAGTTTAGCGCTACAGGACACGTATTTGAGTGATTAATTTCGCACTTAAAACATTTTTTTTTAAGATATTTGAAGTGCAATGATACAAGGGTTTTCCGTGATACATTTCATTCCATTGCTGTAATTTGTAACACCTGAGGGTATAATTACATTAATCCTCAGGTGGGTACACGCTTACTTTGTGTACCATGTGTTTGGCACGCACAAGGAGCCCTAGCTAATATGGTATTTGCTTATACAACTTTACACATCGGTACCATATTTCTCTAACACAGAATTACACAGCTATCAGATCATTTAACTGAGAGACAAACATTTTTTCTTACTACGTCAGTGACAGATGTTTACGCAATTACACAGTTGGATACCTTCACACTTATGAAATTGTATTTTGTCTGTACTTTGTAAACTGTTCATATTTTTTCGGAACCATTGTGATACTATGAGAGCTTTGAATGATGTATTTGGTATGAGATCATGATTTTTAAGGTACGTTTGAGGTAGATGACACTATTGAAATGAGCAGAGAATATTTTTTAGGGTTTTGAAATTATTCCAGGAAGCTACGACGATTTTGAGATTTGGCTGAGGTTTTATGATGTTATGATGACGATGTGTATTACACTGTTGCGGTATGTTTATGATAAAGAAGCTGATGCTATATGAGGAATTTGATTATGCTATGTATCTTATGATGAAGTATTGAAGAAGCGTCGACGAATTTGCATTTGTGTAATAAGGTAAGGAGTAATGAATAGTGATTTAGGGCCTCTGACTTGTGAAGAAGTATGTTGGAAACCAAGAATCGTACTTTAAGAGTTATGAAATTTGTGTAAATGCGTGACTGTATCACAATGCTGACGAATATTTTTTTTGGACACTTATATTTATAGGATTTTGTTTCTACAGATTTGTAACCCAAATTCTTGACCTGTGAAATATTTTTATATGAGACTGTCACTGTAGCGGAAACTGGTGTCGTAAATATTTCGGTAAGAAAGTTCAGTGACCACCTGCACGTAATGCGTCGTGGGCACCCAGGTGAGCGGCCAGGTGTGTCAGACGCCTGGAGAAAAAGCCATTATTGCGAGCAGCGGCACAGGTAAAAAAAAAGGGGGGGAGGCCATTATCCTCGCTATTGACGTTCCTTTGTAGAAAGCATCGCAAATGCGACACGCTCATTACTTGGAAACATATCGTACTTTCTGATATTTACTGAAATGCCTAATGAAATGACAAGAAATAGTTTGTCTACACACCTGATTATGACTACTGTCTTTCTAGATGAGATATTTTTTTACTACTTATGAAATGCCACATGGCTATTGAACGATGTTCTTATGCTTTGCTTTGTACATAGTTGCTTATTTCATTTGATATCTAGTTTCTAGCTGCACTGCAGCATTGGTTAAAATAAAATTTTATAGATGTACTAATACAAATATTTTATGCCTACAGCTCCAGTAAATAATTTTATGATCTATTCAAAAAAACGAAGGAGTATAAAAAGATATTTCCCTTCACAGGAATTGCATACGGAATTTTCTTTTCAACTACTGAGTAATTTTTTGTAGAATTAGTTTTTGTGGTGCACCACTTTAATTACTTAGACATTAAGATGTGATTATACATTTTCCTTACCTGCATTGTTATCTTTAGTGTAATATTTTTTCTGCTTGAGCTATGTCATGTTTAGGTATAAGTTGCTGCTGTTTGCCAGGCATAGTGTTATTGAATTTGACTGTATTATTCTGTTAAGCCAGTTTTACTAATGATTTATTTTTATTGTTTGCTGCACATTGCCTTAGATTAGCTGTAATATTACAATTGCTTTGCTAATTTCTTAATGCTGCTTGCTTCGCAAATCTGCGTTTTTTTCATTGCTGTTTATATTAATTGTTTTATGTGATGCTGCATTGCCTCGTCCCTTGGTATATATATCTGAGCTCAGTAGATTTAAGTTAGCTTAAGAGGGGGTAGACTATATAAGAGAACAAGTTGTGATGAATTGGAAGAAATACATTGAAAATCTATAAGAAAATGGTTTGGCCAAAACAGTATTTTGAAAGAGGATATGAACCAAAAAAAGTAGGGTTTAGGGACAGCAGGTTTAGGTAGGATTTTCTTGGAAATAAATGATGAAGTAAGATAATGGAAAATAAATAATGAGGTAAGAAATATGTGAACATATATATACAGAAAGCATGCTTGAATAGGATTTTTTTGGTGGAAACAAATGTGGAAATAAGACGAAAGATCTATGGAATGAAGTTTTGGGTTGGACTGCAGTACCAAAAGTTACACTGAAAACGAACCCTGTCCTTTCCATTGTGTTATCCCCCTATGTGTTTGTGTACCCTTGTGTATTTGTTTTCTTCCTGTCTCTGTGTAGTTTCATAGAATTTTTTCTTTTCTAATACTATTCACTATGATGAGGAATACTGTTATCCTCAAATATAATTGGTATTAAATATATGTTATTTAACTTGTAAATATGCTTAGATATTATTTATTCTGTTTTGTTTTAATGCTCATGTGTAAAGTTGATGTTTCAAAAGTTATTCTGATCTTTTATGTATTTACTTATGTCATAATTCCTGTAACACTGTTGTATATGTTGCTTCGATTCTTTTGTAAAGCCTGTATTATTACAAATGTTCTCTGTATTGTTATGTTCTTTAATGATGTATTTTGTACCTTTGTAATTGTATTCTTATGTTATAAAATTGTAATTGACACCAGGTCATCAAATTAAGTAACTTGTAAGTTCCATTTCACTGCACACATTTCTGTTGGTCATAGTATATGGACAATATGTGAGAAGTAGGGACTGTTAGTGTTTGCACGTGTGTTAATAATTCAGCAAGGGACTGGATAACAGCATTGCTGGTTCTAAGGACAATTCCAAAAACTTTGTGAGTGCACAAGTGGTGGTTATGGACTTGCTAAATTATCCACAAGACTCTTCAATGGTGATTGTGCACCTGCACAGTCACAACAGATGGCTGCTGGCTGTCTCTACAAGGACTACAGTGGGTCTGCATCTTTGATGGCCCACCAGTACCATTATTTCTACAAGGACTGCAGTGGGTCTGCGCCTCTGGTGGCCCACCAATACCGTAATCTCTACCAGGACTACAGTGGGTCTGCTCTGTGATGACCTACCCACCAATACTCTTCAAAACGTCGAATGACTCGGCTGTGGGTTTGCTCTGTTGTGGCCCATTACCTGTCAGCATGTCAAGAGTCAGCACTGTCTTTCCGTTGGAAGGGCAACACTACTTCTTCAAGACTGCATGGAAATCCACTACGTCTATGTGCATTGTCTTTTACTGCTCAGATTTTGTGAAAAACATGGCAATTTTACTGTGATCAACGATCAGGACTGTCTTTATGGACTGTGAGAAAATTTTTGCTTTTGACCAACATTGTATCAATAAGTGTGTGCATTTGATTTCTTTGTTATTGTAATTGTGAAAAAAAATTTTAACAAATATGTATTGGCCAGTGCCCAACAAAATTTGTAAAATTTTTTGTGGGGAGCATGGGGGCTATGTAAGTAGGCTGTTTAGGTTTTTTTATTGGTAACGCCACCTCTGTATGAAAATCACTGGCTGTGCTGTGTGCAGCCTGTGGCTGCTTTGCATTGTTGTAATACTCGCCATTGTAGTGTTAGGCAGCTGGCTGTGAACAGCGCGTAGCGTTGGGCAGTTGGAGGTGAGCCGCCAGCAGTGGTGGATGTGGGGAGAGAGATGGCGGAGTTTTGTAATTTGTCATGAACTGCTATATATATGATGATATCAAGGTAAATACATTGTTTGTTCTCTATTAATATCTTTCATTTGCTAACTATCCCTATCAGTAGTTAGTGCCTTCCATAGTTTGAATCTTTTATTTAGCTGGCAGTAGTGGCGCTCGCTGTATTGCAGTAGCTTGAGCAGCGAAGATTTTTGTGAGGTAAGTGATTTGTGAAAGGTATAGTTTAATGTTAGTCAGGGCCATTCTTTTGTAGGGATTTTTTTGAAAGTCAGATTGCGTTGCGCTAACAAAAATATTGTGCGTCAGGTTAAGCACAGTCGTGTAAAATTGTTCAAAAGGGGACGTTTCACTTCTCGTAACATCGTGTCGAATTCTGTTTTAGCAATGGCGAGGCGTCCTGGAGCCAATCGTCTCGGCCGGCAAGACACAGCCAGCCCGTCCGTAGTTTTTATGTGGTGGACCGTATCGTGCAAAACTTGCTGTGGCGCGCCTGAAGGCCTCGTTAACGTTGGGAACTCATGCAGCAGCGAGCGATACTCCTCGTCTGCAACCTGTATAACCTTTATGTTGTATGTTATGGCATCACGATGGTACCCAGTGGTTTAAGTCCGGTAACATTTTCTATTAGACGGGAATTCGCTACATCCGGTAGGAGCTGATAGTGAGCTAATAAATCGGCACCGATTATTACTTCGGCCACGTCTGCTGAAGTAAAGTCCCATGTGAAATGACGGCGGATCCTCAAATTCAATTCTTCACGCCACATGCCATACGTTGCAATCGCTGAATTATTTGCGGCAGACAAGCTAAGTGCAGTGGGTGGCCTGCAACTGCGCAGTGACGCTCTGGGCAGGATACTAAGGTCGGACCCTGTGTCTGTTAAATACTTCCGGCCTGATACCCAGTCAGTAATGAATAGGCGCCGGGATGTAGTTGAGTAGTTGGTGGCGACTACGTCCAACCGCCGTTTGCATTTGGGTAGGCGCAGGGTCTAGTGCACTTTTTAACCTGCTCACCAAATCTTCTGTGATACCAAGAAGTGATCGACTAGCATCTGATACAGACTGAGTGGAGGAACGGCTCCTAGATCGTTTGCGGTTACTTCCTCTGTAGCGACTAGGACTTCCTTGTGACAACAGTGTGCCAATCTGTATGCTCAGTGCATCAACTTCGGGAGACAGAGCATCGTAATCTGAGCGTGAAATGGAAAGGGCCAGGGACACGACACTACCAGACATTGTTACAGCACTAACCTGTTGGTCCGGAGCTATGGCATCTTGGATGCGGTCGGCCAGTTCCGCAACAGTGTCCATCTCTGTCTGCAATGCGACGCTCGCCTTTACTTGCGGCGGCAGACGGCTGCTCCATAGCATATGCAGAAGATTGTCGGGCACTGTTCCGATGTCGACCTTGCTGCAGAGGTGACGCAGGTACTGAGACGGTTTTCTGTCGCCTATATCTTCCTGAGTCAACACTTGTCTGACACAGTCTTCCTGCGACGCTACAACTCTACGAATAAATTCAGTCTTTAATCTTTCGTATGCATTCTCGGTCGGTGGTGCCATGATTATATCTTGAACTTCGAAATTGCATTGCTCGATCTGACTCACTATTAATGCAAACTTAGTTACATCCGCTGTAATTCCGGCATAGCAAAAGCTGGCCTCAACCTGAGCGAACCATAGAACTGGATTATGTGGCCAAAACAGTGGGAGGCGAACAGCCGGTCTCGATACTGAACACGATTCCATTCTGTAATCAATTTTGTCGCGAGACGGGTTTTCTCAGCCCGAATCACGTCAGGGTCACCACTGGCAGGTATATTTTCGTCGCGTAGAGCTACCCATACTTAATAAATATTCAAACATGCACTGAGAATACACTTGAACGGTTTATTACTTGATATTACAGAAAAAGAAGCACAAATTCTATAGGTAACTTGTGAACAACAAAAACAGCAACAAAGGAACAGAATAAATATAAAAGCAAAAGTTATAACTCCAAGGAGTAGGCAACAACATTATTCAGCGCTCCAAGTGGTGGATTCAAAATCGGCGGTTTGCACCATTCCTTTGTTGTCGTTCAGTCACTGAAATCGCGACACCACTATATCTATGGATGGCGCGAACGAAACTAACGTGTGCCCACACAGCAGTCAATGTGAGTAGCAGTCGCTACACCTTCAAGCTGCCAGTAAGAGCTGCACATACTTCAGGAACAATGTTTGATATCACTTGGTTGGAGACTTTAAATAAAAAGCTGAGGCTGGTGTAGGGATGGCCAGTTGATAGGTATCTGGGCGTAAGTGCCAAAAGCTCAGTAACTGGTATAGCTTTCCGAAATTTGCTGTCAGCCTTTGATATTTTCGGTCCAGCCAAATATATCAGATATTCAAAATCTGATGCGAATGTACGGCAAAATATCTTGAAGTGTATGTTTACAACTTCCAAGTCAACCATCAAAACACTCACACTATATCTTTTTCTACTTCTGAAAACTGTGGTCGTCCACCACATGCATTTTCTTGGGTCTTTGTAGCGTCTTCTTCTACGTTCTTCCTCAGCTGAAAAGGTGCATCGCAAGGAAGCTGGCATTTGCTATAACCACTTCGTCCATTTTTAGATTAGGAAACTGGCACTGGTCACGACTGCGAGTACGGTGCGGATCCTCATGAGCTAAAGCCAGGCAAGCAACTGGATTAGTGTGGACGAAAACAGAAGCAACACGAGCGCAAGTCAGACAAGTTTGAGAAGTCTCCTGACAGACGAATATGTCGAGCACAAGTCTGGCGACCATGAGTCGCGTGGACGCGCGTTAAAAGTGGGCCTTATCGTAAGCATGTCGTGTTTGTGATAGATCTTCAATGCGACTTTACCTTGAAAAGGTATGTTGCAAATCGTAATACAAAACATCGAAATATGCGTAAGTAAATATGGTGCTGCATCTAGTCACTACCGTTTGGAACAAATACATGTTTTAGTTTTAACGTCTTCAGTATCCACTGCCTACCAAAAAGCAAAATTCGGCTTAAATTGCAGATTTGTAAGTCTGAGGTACCTGGTATTAAGTTTTTTGTTGTGGTTTTCAGGCTGTCAATTTGCTTGAGAGTATTCTCACATACTTGGTTCTTTATCATGGCTTAATATGTGATCTATTAATGCTATAAGAACGAAGAAATGAAAATGTGCCCATGAAACTGAGCGAACAGTTAAAACTTGCCAACAGTATGAAATGAAATACGGTGTGTGTCAAATTAATTGACTGCCTCAGTGGAAAAGAATAGTTCATTCTAGTAAACCGACAAAAATAATTTCATTGTTCTGCAAGACGATTAATGCTGCTAATAACGTGGAAATAAATCAGAAAACTGAAACTAATAACATATTACTTTAGTCTTCCGCTATTACCTGAATGTATTTTAATTCATTTGATAGCTTCCAGCCATGGAAATCCGTTTTGCTTCAATTTAACGTGAGAGATGCACTAAAACACCAAATAAATGAAAAGTAAACACAAGGCATGTAGAATGGAATCTACCCCCACTCCAAGCCAGACAGCTCTACATATGCATGAAACTGGCATCTTGGGCGCGCCAGAAAATTTTTTTCCGGATGGCATCTGTTTACTTGTTGCTCACTGCTCAAACAGCAAACAGCGATACTCGGAGTAGTCAGCAGTGGGAGATGACGCTGCTCAAACGCGGCTGCCGCATGCACTTAAGCCCGTTGGCGCCTGCTCATCGTGACTTGACGTGATGGTACACTGACGGACAGTGTTAATGCCACATATGAAATGTGTAGTGGAATGTTTTGACGTGGCTTAACGGCCAGTTTGAGTTGGCTCTGTCCTTCCTTAATTTTAAAACTAATCACTAAATTTTTAGGTAAATGCAGCTGTACTCTGTAAAATTCCAGAACACTGAGAGCCGCCTGATGGAATACAGAGTAAAAGTCGCCTTAAATAAACAACAATACTCTATGGCCAAATACATAGGAAAAAACCGCCTTGGGAAGAGCAAATGAAGGCCTGTGATCTGGTAGTATAGAGATCACTGATAAATATCTCTGAAGTGAGCATTCACATGCATTCTTGTATTTCTGGGCATTTATTTCCTCATTTTTGCGACCTAAAGCACAATTTTTCTTACTAGTGGCACTTTGAGGTATTTATTTAACGCATTTTAAGTACTTGCTCCCAGTTTATTAAATAAACAGTAGACTGAGTAATCTCTATACATAATCGACAAGTCACTGATAAATGCATGGAGGATAGTATTTACTGAAACAACTAACCATTCCCTTTCCTGTTCCACCAGCAAATTTACGAGAGGAATCGATTGTTTGTAAGCTTTTGTACGAGCCGTAATATCTGTTATATAGTCATATCTGTTATATAGTCATATCTGTTATATAGTTGTATACATGGAAGAACCCTGGAGATACTAAAAGGTATCAGATAGATTATATAATGGTAAGACAGAGATTTAGGAACCAGGTTTTAAATTGTAAGACATTTCCAGGGGCAGATGTGGACTCTGACCACAATCTATTGGTTATGACCTGTAGATTAAAACTGAAGAAACTGCAAAAAGGTGGGAATTTAAGGAGATGGGACCTGGATAAACTGAAAGAACCAGAGATTGTACAGAGTTTCAGGAAGAGCATGAGGGAACAATTGACAGGAATAGGGGAAAGAAATACAGTAGAAGAAGAATGGGTAGCTTTGAGGGAAGAAGTAGTGAAGGCAGCAGAGGACAAATAGGTAAAAAGACGAGGGCTAGTAGAAATCCTTGGGTAACAGAAGAAATATTGAATTTAATTGATGAAAGGAGAAAATATAAAAATGCAGTAAATGAAGCAGGCAAAAAGGAATACAAACGTCTCAAAAATGAGATCGACAGGAAGTGCAAAATGGCTAAGCAGGGATGGCTAGAGGACAAATGTAAGGATGTAGAGGCTTATCTTACTAGGGGTAAAATAGATACTGCCTACAGGAAAATTAAAGAGACCTTTGGAGATAAGAGAACCACTTGTATGAACATCAAGAGCTCAGATGGAAACCCAGTTCTAAGCAAAGAAGGGAAAGCAGAAAGGTGGAAGGAGTATATAGAGGGTCTATACAAGGGCGATGTACTTGAGGACAATATTATGGAAATGGAAGAGGATGTAGATGAAGATGAAATGGGAGATAAGATACTGCGTGAAGAGTTTGACAGAGCACTGAAAGACCTGAATCGAAACAAGGCCCCCGGAGTAGACAACATTCCATTGGAACTACTGGCGGCCTTGGGAGAGCCAGTCCTGACAAAACTCTACCATCTGGTGGGCAAGATGTATGAGACAGGCGAAATACCCTCAGACTTCAAGAAGAATATAATAATTCCAATCCCAAAGAAAGCAGGTGTTGACAGATGTGAGAATTACCGAACTATCAGTTTAATAAGCCACAGCTGCAAAATACTAACGCGAATTCTTTACAGACGAATGGAAAAACTAGTAGAAGCCGACCTCGGGGAAGATCAGTTTGGACTCCGTAGAAATACTGGAACATGTGAGGCAATACTGACCTTACGACTTATCTTAGAAGAAAGATTAAGGAAAGGCAAACCTACGTTTCTAGCATTTGTAGACTCAGAGAAAGCTTTTGACAATGTTAACTGGAATACTCTCTTTCAAATTCTAAAGGTGGCCGGGGTAAAATACAGGGAGCGAAAGGCTATTTACAATTTGTACAGAAATCAGATGGCAGTTATAAGAGTCAAGGGACATGAAAGGGAAGCAGTGGTTGAGAAGGGAGTAAGACAGGGTTGTAGCCTCTCCCTGATGTTATTCAATCTGTATATTGAGCAAGCAGTAAAGGAAACAAAAGAAAAATTCGGAGTAGGAATTAAAATCCATGGAGAAGAAATAAAAACTTTGAGGTTCGCCGATGAATTTGTAATTCTGTCAGAGACAGCAAAGAACTTGGAAGAGCAGTTGAACGGAATGGATGGTGTCTTGAAGGGAGGATATAAGATGAACATCAACAAAAGCAAAACGAGGATAATGGAATGTAGTCGAATTAAGTCGGGTGATGTTGAGGGTATTAGATTAGGAAATGAGACACTTAAAGTAGTAAAGGAATTTTGCTATTTGGGGAGCAAAATAACTGATGATGGTCGAAGTAGAGAAGATATAAAAAGTAGACTGGCAATGGCAAGGAAAGCGTTTCTGAAGAAGAGAAATTTGTTAACATCGAGTATAGATTTAAGTGTCAGGAAGTCATTTCTGAAAGTATTTGTATGGAGTGTAGCCATGTATGGAAGTGAAACATGGACGGTAAATAGTTTGGGCAAGAAGAGAATAGAAGCTTTCGAAATGTGGTGCTACAGAAGAATGCTGAAGATTAGATGGGTAGATCACATAACTAATGAGGAGGTACTGAATAGGATTGGGGAGAAGAGGAGTTTGTGGCACAACTTGACCAGAAGAAGGGATCGGTTGGTAGGACATGTTCTGAGGCATCAAGGGATCACCAATTTAGTATTGGAAGGAAGCGTGGAGGGTAAAAATCGTAGAGGGAGACCAAGAGATGAATACACTAAGCAGATTCAGAAGGATGTAGGTTGCAGTAGGTACTGGGAGATGAAGAAGCTTGCACAGGATAGAGTAGCATGGAGAGCTGCATCAAACCAGTCTCAGGACTGAAGACCACTACAACAACAACAACAACAGTCATAAAATCGTAGAAAAATAGGTCTACAGAATCAAGCCCTAATTATAAGGCGTCTCGAAATTTTTAAACATACACAGTGTCTCTTAGTAATATGATAACTATAATTAGAGCTACATGGTATGCACCCATGAAAAGTTACTATCCCTCCTTTCACATATTTTTCTTCGCATCCGTAGCAACAATAGTAATTCACCCTCGCTATTACACTATCAACAAACGGTGAAAAAAAACAAAAACTCTTGATATTATAAACTTCTAACGCTGCAGAAAGCACACACGCACAGCGAAGTCCCGAAAACACGTGACAATCCTGGTTAAATGTTGACAACATGCGCAGAACGCAATTCTCACTCCAGAGATATTTGCTCTATGATAAAGACATCGAGGTATACCCACAGTTTAACATAACAGTCGCGACACTCACTGCTGTAAAAGTTGTTGCCGTTTGACAGATGGAGCGACACTAGCGCTCCAAGCGGCAGATAAGGTGAACGTCAGACACGTCGTAAGCATAATGTTTGTTTACATCCATTTCCTACGTAATTTCCGAATTATTCGAGTTAGTTTCTTGCCTCCAAGAGTTTGTGTAGTATCAGAAGGCATATATGTTTCTAAAAATGGGTCAGCAGAAACATCCGATCTCACGCGTTGGCTTTGACCCGTGACGTAAGGGTGTTGTGGTGTGTGACGTCATTACGGCGCGGAGTTTGGTTTGTGAGTGTGGCGTGTTTGTAGACGTCGTGTTGTTGTTTGTTGTGCCCTCTGGTGGTATGTTCATGGTTTTCGTTTGTTTGGTGTGTTGGGCTCAGTTTGCTGTTGCGTAGTGGTGAGTGCTGCGTGCGCCTTTTTGAAGCGGAATTTGTATCAGTGAGTTAACGGTTTTGTGTGATGGTTAATGTAATGATGATTGCTGTATGTCGGGTGAGTTTGTTATTAAGTGTGTTCGGTTGTGGTTTTTTGTTCAGGAATGGATATGAAAGACCGGATTAATAGTGCTCGGTTGAGGGCTATGATGGGGGAGACAGCTTTAGATCTGATCAAATTTCTTCAGCTATTTGGCTTAATTGCCGAAGTCGTGAAGTGCGGTGTGTGCCGCGAACCAATGAAATTGGTTAAAGTTCCGGCCTCTCGGACCAGGGACGGTTACATGTGGCGCTGTCGCAAAGATGACATATGGCGTTCTATACAGCGCGGTACCTGGTTCGAGAAGTCTAGATTGGGCATGTGTGAGATTGTGCTTGTTACATATTATTTTTGTTATAGGTCCCCACAGAGTTTTTGTGCGCATGAGACTGGTGTGAGTGAGAGGACTGTTTTAGATTGGTATTCCTTTTGTCGTGAAGGGTGTTCGGAATTTATTAAGTACAGGGGTAAGTTGGGGGGGCATGGGGTGGTTGTGGAGGTGGACGAGTCACAGTTTGGGAAAAGGAAGTGTGGGAGGGGGAAGTCTGTGGCTGGTCTTTGGGTGTGGGGGGGGGGGGGCTGTTGTTCCGGGGGATGGGGGTTCCGAATGTGTTTTTAGGGTTGTGGAAGGGAGGTTGAAGGCTGAATTAGTGGGGTTAATTGAGGAATATATAGAGCCGGGGTCCACAATAGTTTCTGATGCTTTTTCTTCTTATAGGGGGTTGGGTGAGAGGGGATTTAATCATTTAGTAGTGAACCATAGTTAAGAGTTTAAGAATTATGATACAGGGGCTTCTACTAATACAATAGAGGGGATGTGGGGGGCAGTTAAGTCAGTTATTGGGAGGGGGAAGAGGCGCTCTTCCAACCTTCAGTCTCATTTAGATGAGTACTGTTGGCGGAAGAGTGTCCCAGAAGGCTATTGTATTGTTCGTGGTTTTTTAAGGCCTGTGGGTAAAATGTATAGGCCGAAAGTGGTTAGTTAGGGGGGGCTGGGTGGGTGGCTGTTGCTCAGGGTGGGGTGGGTGGTTTATTTTGTTGTATAGTGTTTGTTAAGGTGGGGGGGAGGGGAGTGTGTGTGTTTTTTGTTTCAGTTGTGGAGGATCTATTTCGTTGAAGTTTTTGTTGAGTTGTAGTGTGTGATTGAGATGTTTTTTATTTTGTATTTGGTTTTTGTTTGTGGGTTTTTTATTTTGGGTTTGTGGGGGTGGGGGGGGAGGGGGTTGAGGTGTGGGTAGGTTGGGTTTTTCTTTTGGTTCAGTATTTTTTCATTGGTTTGTGTGTGTGTGTGTGTGTGAGATTGTGGTGGCCAATCTAGTTTGTGGGGCTGGAACTTTCTTTTGGTAAGTTCCCTTTTTTTTGTTTTTGGCGTATGTGTTGTGTATTGGGGTATAGGGAAGTGTTTCAATGAAATTTGTGGCTGTGAATGTTGGTATTGGTATTCGTATTGGGAAATGTTTTTGAGTTACGTAGGTCAACGGTAGTGGTTGATCATAAGTTATGGGATTGGGAGTTGCTGTTGAGCTATATAGGTCAAGGGAAGTGTTCGATCCCAATTTATGGGATCGGAAGCTGCTGTAGATATATGTAGCTTAAGGAAAGTGTTTGTTCGCAATGTTTTGCGGTGTATTTTGATTTGTGTATTGGGGGATGGGATCGGTAGATGCTGTTGAGCTATATAGGTCAAGGGAAGTGTTCGATCCCAATTTATGGGATCGGGAGCTGCTGTAGATATATGTAGGTTAAGGGAAGTGTTTGTTCGCTATGTTTTGCGGTGTATTTTGATTTTTGTATTGGCGAATGGGATCGGGAGATGCTGTTGAGCTATATAGGTCAAGGGAAGTGTTCGATCCCAATGTATGGGATCGGGTGCTACTGTAGATCTATATAGGTCAAGGGAAGTGTCCGATTCCAGATAAGAACGTGTTTTGTGGTATTTGGTGAGTTTTGTGATGTCGATTTTTTTCGTCGTCTTACTTGGTTTTGTATGGTGGTGGGTGGCTAAATTTGTTTATATTTAGTTTCTCCCCAACCAAAAACCCCCAATTTCC
Organism: Schistocerca nitens; assembly: GCF_023898315.1. Lineage (NCBI taxonomy): Eukaryota > Metazoa > Arthropoda > Insecta > Orthoptera > Acrididae > Schistocerca > Schistocerca nitens. The sequence goes on from NC_064619.1 coordinate 365,988,603, forward strand.
CACGCTTGTCCCGTTAGAGTCATTAGGCTTTTTGTGAAACCTGTGTGTGTGTTGTTTTTCTATGTATTTTCGTCTTTATGATATGTATGCAACGTGTTTATATCCGCCATATTGGAATTGTCGTTTTTGGTCGTTTCCGCCATATTTGTGACGTCATGGGTCAAAGCAGACGGGCGGGATCGGACGCTTCCGTATTTCCCTAAAAAAGATTCTAAAATAAGCTCAAGTATGGACAAAAACCATGAATAGAGTGGCAAGCTACAACACATTCGTGAAGAAACACTTGTGACATTGGACAGAATTGCAGCTTACCACGTTGATATCAAAAGAATATAAACACACAGATTCACATGTAAGAAGCTCAGACATGTACCTCTACATGCAACAGCGATGAACAGCTCGTTTATCGTTCTGTAGGCCTACTGTGTTTGTCATTGTCGCCTGTTGCCACAAGTACGACCTTCATCTTTATATTATTCTAAGTGGGACAAGCAACTGCCAAATAGTGGGAGAAATATGCTGAAAACATTATAATGAGCTGATTACATTACATTTCACGAAAAACCAAATATTTGAATAATTTTCAAACAATCTGTCTGTAGGCACTTTCCTTGTCCCACAATAGTTTCGCTCGATGTCTAGCTATCTGCACATTCTGACACTTCACACGCTTTTGTAAGACACGAACAGCTGCACTGATTAACTACTTCATCGTCAAAGCAGGTCTGTGTTGATGATTCTCACGAATCTGGCACTAATACATGGAGAGTTTAACTGGCTGCTTCTGTGTCATAGGACTGTTTTACAGCTTTATATTGACTGTCGAATCCTTGTGGCAGTTTCCTCTTCATCGTCAGTTGGCTTATTTGGAATGTCAAACAGTGTGGGTACTGCATTCCATACGAGTTTGTTATTGTCTGCGTTCATGAACTGCTTTTGTTCGAAATGTAGCGAACAAAACCTAATATTATTATACAGTTAAACCGGGTCGTTCTTCATGAGGTCTTCTCGACTGCTATAACCTAGCCATTTTTTGCTCCAAAAATGAAACATTCATCATTTATACACATACGGTTTGCAAGTGTATCCTGACGATACAGTTTAGTAACATGATGGTGTATACCTCTCAGGATCCTTAGGAAACCTAAAAAAGGCAGCTGTGATGTCTTCTTCGTATTGCTGCTGCAATTTATTGCGCTACAAACGCTCCCGATGGTAAAAAAAACCATTGTAGAAATCAAAATAAACAATCACTATTCGCTTTCACGATCGCGCCGAACTCACAGTTCAATCTACCGGCCGCTTGGGGCGCTGCTGGCGCTGAAGGCAACAAATGAAAGTACCACCGCTTACGATTTGATGTTCTGTGAACCTGAACATGAATCAATTTGAAGGACAGAATATAGTTAACGCCCATTAATGGATGTCAAGTGTCTTATCTAGGAAGATGCCCCCGAAAGACTATCGCGACCGTCTGCTTAGTGATGTACACGTGGGTTTGAAAAATGTTACAGATTGTGGGACCATCAATTATGTTAAAGGAACATACGACTATTACCATTACGGATGTGACGGATTTTCAGATAAGGTACAATATTTATGCGTGGTGGCAGACAGTGCTTGTAATAGACAAACTAAACACAGTAAAAACACACACACACACACAGCCCTGAAAACGGTTAGGTATGTGAAGTTCTGAACATTTTAAGGAAAAAAAAATTAAGTATGGTTTAATAACGATAACTGGGTCCTGCGCTTTCGTAGTAATGTGTATTCTGGAAATCACATAAGCTGTAAATAGTGGGTCGAGTGTGGTAATGACCACTCCCCCATCCTTGAAAATATATGTACTGTATATTCTCCATGAAAAATATCAGAAGCCACTTCGTACATAATTCTTGCTAAAACAGATATGCATTTGTAGTTTATTAAGAAATTGTTACACCACCTTAAATGTTCAAAGCGTTGTTCCTAGATGGCTTATGTGATGGACTGCTTATAATTGTTAAACCAAGAATTTCATGTGCCATGAAGCATGCAGTAGGCCTATGTACTGAGACGCACTTTTGTTTACAAAATACAGAGGCGAAATGTCATGTTTATGGCCTTAGTAACTAAGTAACTGACCATATTTATTGAAGAATGAATTACATTTGTTGACAGGTTCAACGGATGTTGAAAATCAATTCTCACTGTAAACATTCAAATCATGCTATAATTTATCTCTGCAAACTTACTGAGTGTTTATTATCTGTGTTTAATGGTTTTTGTAGGGTTGGGGCTGTGGATACAGAACTCTCCAGACATTATGCTCCTGGGTGAAGGAAAGTCTGAAAGGAAATGGCTCACCACCACCAGTACCACATATTCGAGAAATACAGAGTGTCCTTGTTGGCATAGAGGACAAACCTACACATTTCATAGGATCGAGGGACTGGATTGGGTGCTTTGAAGTAAGTTGTTATTTGTGACTGTAGGTAAGAAGTTGTTACATACATTTATATGAAGCCACAGGTGCAAGTGAAAGAAAGCAAGCTACCTTGTAGGCAGTAGTGTGGTTGTAGTGAAATTGGTAGTATCACCAATCTCCTTTGACTGGTGATGTCACAGTTTGCATTTTTTTTTTTAAGACAAATCAGGGTTTTCAACCATTTTACTGCCACCCTCATTTGTATCTCTGTTAGTAATAAAATTTTATACCCTACCACTGGTTCCACAGTAATGATTTAGGCAATTAGGAAAGTGACTTTTCTTTATAAACTGTAAAAAGCAGAGTTACAGAAAGTTAAAGCATGTAACAAAAGATAGCTGCCAAATGCTGTACCAAAATTTTAAGAAAACCTAATGAAAAATTTATTAAAACCCACTACTGCTTACCGCCCATCAAGGAAACTGGAAGGCCAATAGTGGGCAGTAGGGACCTGATTGACTACCTATATTGCAAATTACACTTGTGGTGTAGCCCAGGATCTAGGTTAGATTGAGAGGCAATAATCTGGTTGAGAATTGCTGAAGCCAATGTGTTTGTCCTGACACTAATCGGTTTTTGTTATACAGTGTCCATTCCATAATTATATTTGTCTTCGTTGGAGAAATATTTTCAGATTGTAGTCTGATGTTTTCAAATATTTAGTGTGTTTAGTTGCATTAATAACAGAAAGAACTAGAATCAAAATCCCCCACATTCCTGTGGATTTTGAGATACTTTTGATTATTTGATGTTGTTGTCAGTGGGTCATTTCATGTCAAGTCACCCAGGCCTTGACACCAACCATGGCAGATTTTGATGAAACTTGGTACAATTACTTCTTTTATCATCCTGAAAGCACTTTTAAAATTTTTTGCTCTATCTCTTATAGCTTTTTTTTATATAAATTTTTAAAGTTTTTAGATTTGGCGTTGTTTCTGCAGTCGGAAATCGTAACTTAAACGTGTCCTCACAACTAAAACAATTTGTATATTAAAGAATACTCAAGATATCAGTATGAAATTTTGGAATAAGTTTGTGTATTATAACTAAATGTTTTAAAAAAATTACCATAAAGATATATTAAAATCTTCCAAATGAAGAAAAATTTACAAGTTTTTTTTTAGCTAACGGATGTTTAGTTTCACAAAAACTGCAATATCTAGAGTCTCAGACCCGATAGAAAGCTCAAATTTGTTTTAAAATACTCTTAATTGTATAGGCTATTAGATAAAAGAAAAATTATGTTGGCTTTTTAACCTGTTTAATAGTTATCTAATTTTTAAAATAATATTAATTATATTTTAAAAATAAAAAGTACCAAGTGACTTAGACACCGAAAATAAGTTTTTGTCTTCTTGGAGTAACAATGTACACTTGGAGTTTGTTTTGTTACTTCTGTTTTTTGAAGTAAAAAATTATTACAGTGTTAAATAGTGCTTGGATAGTATTTTATTAAGTTTATTTGAACATTCAGTAAGTTCTGTTACTTAGTTTACAGAGATTCTTTTCCAATATCCTATAAAAGTAACCAGAACGGTAATCAGACCAAAAGTGAAATCAGTATGTCAGATATTCAAACCTGTAGCGTAGGGTTATTTAAAAAATCTGACTGTTTCCAAACAACCTACACACCTTCAAAAAAGTTACAACCGGTATCTAAATTGAGTGAGGAAGAAAAAGATTTGATCCACTTACGATCTGGAATTAATCCGTGTGAATTTAAGAATATATGTTCACACCACAGCTACTACTTTTTAAATGTTTTTGAAAAGTATCAAACAACATGTGTAGACCCACTAAAAAAACACAAAAAGCCCATCAAAAAATCGTTGAGAAGTGTAGGCTTGGATCTTTCTAAACAATTACTGACAAAAAATATTAGCATAAAACCTGGACAAAAGCTTTGGCTCAACATGCCGTAACTTTTGTGAGGAAAAATTAAGAGTTGAAGTCAATGAAAGTGAAACAGATGATGAAGTCATGGTTGAATTAGAATCATTGGAATCCAGAAATGAATCCCTCGTACAAACAAACATTGCTCTTGATAATTTAGGTGTAACACCGATAAAGCTTCATGGCTTGTCAGAACAAAGTAAAGAGTCTTATTTTAAAAGGAAGGTTAGCAGTATTGAAAAAGACTGCAAAAAAGGTGGTTTCAAAAGCATTAAAATATGATGCACCAAGTTCTGATAATGACAAAGAAGATACAAGTGTGGTTGAGAAAGCAAAGGATTTTGATGTAATGATTTCTCTTGTGAAAGAGAAGATTTCATCTGTTGGGAGGTCTAGAAAAATCCAGATTCTGACCTTGGCTCCAGAGTCGAAATGAAGTGATGAAAGAATTTAATGTAAATGAGTACATGGTGCGACAAGCTAGAAAGCTAAAATCTGAAAAGGGTATTTTGGAAACTCCTGGTCCAAAAAAAGGTAAAACTCTTTCTGAAAATACAGTAAGACTTGTAACAGATTTTTATGTAAAGGATGAAAGTTCCAGAGTGCTACCTGGAACAAAAGACAAAGTAAGTGTTCAAAAAAATGTGTACATGCAAAAAAGACTCATTTTGTGTAACTTGAGAGAACTCTATTATTCTTTCAAATGGGAGAATCCCGATGTAGAAGTAGGATTTTCAAAATTTTGTTTCTTGAGACCTAAATGGTGTATCCTTGCTGGTGCTGCAGGCACACACACTGTATGTGTTTGCAGTATCCACCAGAATGTTAAACTATTACTGGATGCTGTGAAAGTTGAAGAATCTTATAAAGACCTAATTCAGATGCTTGTGTGCAACACTGAAAACCAAAACTGCATGCTATATCATTGCGACAGCTGTCCTGCAAATACTGCACTACCTGAGTACTTAACTGAAAAACTAAGTGAAGATTATGATTTAGAAGAAGAAATTGTAATCAGTCAGTGGGTTAACACAGACAGGGCAGAAATGATCAAACAGTTCATCAGTGTTGAAGACTACATTTCTTTATTGGTTAGGTCATTGGAAAAGCTCACCCCGCACTCGTTTATAGCAAAATCCCAATCAGCAGCCTTTAAAAGATTGAAAGAAGACCCACCACCCAAAACAGCAATTATTGTGATGGATTTCAGTGAAAATTATTCCTTTGTTGTACAAAATGAGATCCAAAGTTACCACTGGAATAGAGGTGGTTGTACTCTACACCCAGTTGGAGTTTTTCTAAGAAATGAGGAAAATAATGTTTTTGTTTCCAACCACTGTTTTATTAGTGATGACCAAGAACATGACACTGGTTTTGTTATTTTTGTACAAAAAGGAATTACAAAGTGGCTGTCATTACATCATACTGACATTGACTCAGTTCACTACTTTACAGATGGTTGTGCTGGGCAGTACAAAAATAGAAACAGTTTTAAAAATTTGACTGAACACTTGAGAGACTTTAATTTGAAGGCCCAACATTCTTTTTTTGCAACAAGTCATGGGAAGTCATTTGTGATGGCCTAGGAGGAACTATTAAAAGAATTTTAAGGAAAGCCAGTCTACAGCTTTCAGATGAAGAACAAATAATGACAGCAATCGATGTGTACAAGTTTTGTGAAAAAAATATTGAAAACATTCATTTTCACTTTAATGACAAAAAAGAAGCTGATTTGCTACGGTTAAAACTAGAAAAATGTTTTTCAGCAACCCGAACCATTCCCGGAACAGGAAGATTTCATAACTTCAAACCACTTCCAACAAACAACCTTGAAATTAGAAGGACTGCAGATAGTGTAAAACCCTCCTTAGTCTTTTCTTTCCATTCTTCTTCTGATTGGGTTCGTGTTGAACCATCCATAAATAGCTATGTGGCTGCAAATTATGATGGTAACTGGTACTTTGGACTGGTAAAAACAATATTCAATGATGAAGAAGATGCAGAAATTCTGTTTCTACATCCTTCAGGACCAGCTGCATCATTTTATTGGCCTGAAAGAGAAGATTCTTGCATAGTGCCTTTGGAGCACGTAGTCTGTGTAGCAGATGCACCTCAATTAAGCGGCACTGGAAGAATGTATTACTTCAAAAAAGACTGTATCAAAAGAACTGAAAGCTCTTGGATGAAGTGGAAAAATAGTTTGAATCAGCATTAATGTTTATTAAAAAGACAAAATTACTCAAAAAATTCAATGTTTCAAGCAATCAGTTGGGTTATACGTAAGTGTCGTAAGTACACTATCTTTGTACATAATTGTAATGTAATCTACTATAATTAATAAACATGTTAAAAAGCCATCATTATTTTTGTTTTATCAAGTAGCCTATATGTTTAAGAGTAAATTAAAACAAATTTGAGCACTCTATCAGGTCTGAGACTCTAGATATTGCAATTCTTATAAAACAAAACATCCGTTAAAAAAAAAGAAATTACATATATATATGTTTTTTTCATAGAAAATATTAATATATTTTAATAGTATCATTTTTATCTTCAAATATGTATAATAAATAAACTTGCTGCAAAAATTCATGATGTTATCTAAAAGAGTTTTTAAGATAAGCAATTTTAAAGTTTTGAATACAAATTAAATTTACCATTTCCGAAGGTTCGGAAAACGCAAAACATAAAAACTTTAAAAATTTATAAAAAAAACTATGAGAGATACAGCAAAAAAAAAAAAATTGCAGGTGTTGTCAGTATGGTAGTAGAACCATTTGAGCCAAATTTCATGAAAATCTAAGGAGGTGGGTGTAAAATTTATTTTTTATTGGGTGATTTGATATGGAATGACCCCAGCCTAATAGTTATGTAATGTTGACTAATAGTTGCCATGTAGATTGCATCACTGATAAAAGCAGTAGATTTCTTCATTGCATTGTGCAGCTATGTTCACTGCTTTACAAAATACAAACACCGAGCTATCAGTTTTCTTTGTGCACCTAAAATATGGCTTTAAATTGTATTTACATGTGTTGTGAAGCTTGCACAAGTTCAGGAATGGTAGGAGTCTTGCCATGCCCCACATTAGGACTGACAAGAGAGAGGAGAGGTGAAATGAAGGCAATGCCGATTCCTTGCCACAGTGCCCTTGTGTTGTGCTTATACGGAAGTAGTTGTGACACATGCAGAAATATCGCAGCACTTTGATATGAATGAGTTTATTCCATCTAGTGCCAGTTTTCTCCGCTACTGGCAGCACCACTGAAATTCACCAATTTGATGTGACCAAACAGAGTGTGACTATTCTACATCCAAATCTACACTCTAAAAACCACTGTGAACTGCACTGTAGCTGGTACATCGTGTTGTACCAGTTATTTAAGGCTGTTTCCTGTTCCATTAATATATGGAAAGAATGGTTGCTTAAATGCCTCGGTGCATGCTGTAATTGGTCTAATCTTGTCTTAGCGATCGCTTCAGGCGAATAATTAGAGGGTTGTAATATATTCCAAGAGTCATCACTTAAAGCTGGTGCCAGAAAGTTTCTAAGTAGCCCTTCGTGGAATGGTTTGTGTCAGTCTTCCAAGTGCCTGGGTCCAGTTTCTTCAGCATCCTTTTGACACTCTCCTATGGCTGAAACATCACCATTCATGCTCTTTCGTGGCATCTTTTCACTATCCCCTGTTAATCCTGTTTCGTACAGGTTCCACACTTCATCAATATCCTAGAATGCAGGCTCCTTTGTAGACAGTGCATTTGTGTAGTATTCTATCAGTGAATCACTGTCTGCCATCTGCTTTGCATACTACTGTCGATGTGATTGTTCCATTTCATATCACTATATAAATTGTTACGTCCAGGTTACTGGAATGAGTTGACTGATTCCAACTGCATAGGGGTTTGTTAGTTATTGGGAGCTCCAATGTTGGGCGGGTCATGGAGCCCCTCAGGAACATAGCAGCTAGGGTGGGGAAGAAGTCGAACGTTCACTCGGTGTGCTTGCCAGGGAGCCTTGTCCGGGATGTTGAAGAGGCTCTCCTGGCGGCTATAGAGCGTGCGGGGTGCAGCCAGCTGCAGATTGTTGCACATGTCGGGACCAACGATGTCTGTCATCGGGGTTCCGAGGAAATCCTTGGGTCCTTTCGACGGCTGGCTAAATTGGCGAAGGCAGCCTCCATCTGTCGAGGAGTGGAAGCCGAGCTGACGGTCTGCAGCATCGTACCCAGGATGGACCAGGGTCCTCTGGTTTGGAGTTGAGTGGAGAATCTAAACCAGAGGCTACATCGGCTCTGTGGCGAAAATGGTTGTAGATTCCTCGACCTACTCTATGGGGTGGAAGGTTGTAGGACGCCCCTCGATAGATCAGAAGTGCACTACATACAGGAAGCTGCTACATGGGTAGCACAGGACTTGTGGCATGCGCATGGGCTTTTTTTTAGATTATTTTCCTCTCCACGGGAAACAAACCGTTGGCACCCCCTGCGGGTTCGGGGGTTAGAATAGGCCCGCGGTATTCCTGCCTGTTGTAAGAGGCGACTAAAAGGAGTCTCAAATGTTTCAGCCTTATGTGATGGTCCCCTCTCGGGTTTGACCTCCATCTTTCTAAATTATTCCGAAGAGCGAGCCAATTGGGGAAGGGCGCCTTACATGGTACACTGTATCCTTCGTGCATTGAGACCTTTAGCCGGCTTTTTCGTCGTTGCAATGGTGTCCCGCTCGTTTTCCATCTCTTGGGCGAGGATACGTCCCTGGGTGCGATTACCACGCTGCACTATGCAGTGTTGCTTTCAACTGCGACGACGACCTTGGACATTTTTGCACCTAAGATCCAGCACAGTAGCCAGTCCGTTGTGGTGGGGCCGCCATGTACCCTGTTGGTTGTAGCCCCCTGACAACACAGGGATCGCTCTACTGATGCCTGTGCCGTTAACTCCCCATGTATGCCAAGGAGTAGATGCCCAACTCCCTGGGGCATCATGACTCCCGGCAATGGCCATCCTGCCAGGTGGCTATTGCTGCGACTGGATGGCGCCCGTGGGGAGGGCCCTTGGTCGGAGTAGGTGGCATCAGGGCGGATGACCCGCAATGAAGCGTGATACATCATCTCTCGCTGGTGGCCAGCCACCAGCAGTCTCTAAGCGTTCGAGGGCTCATTTTAAAGCTAACGTTTATGACCCCAAATCGTTCCCATTCCTGGCAATACCATGGGAGGAACGAAAGGCAATGAATGACAGTGACGTGTATTCGCCCAGGTATCTCGTCTGTACCAGAGCTGATGGTGACTCGTTTCTATCCGTGAAGCCTCAGTTCTTTGTAGAGCATTTAGAGGACAAGTTTGGGGAGGTGGAGGGCTTGTCCAAAATGCGCTCTGGGTCAGTTTTGATAAAAACGGCATCCTCTGCCCAGTCACGCAGGTTACTTGCTTGTGACAAGTTGGGGGATGTTAACGTTACCATCACCCCACATAAGAGTTTAAATATGGTCCAGGGTATTATTTTCCATCGGGACCTGCATTATGACGAGCTGCGCACAAATTTAGAACGCCGAGGTGTACATTTTGTCCGGCGCGTTCATCGGGGTCCGAGGGACAATCAGGTAGCTACCGGTGCCTTCATCTTGGCCTTCGAAGGTGATACATTACCAGAGAAGGTCAAGGTGATGGTCTACCGATGTGACGTCAAACCCTATATCCCTCCCCCGATGTGGTGCTTTAAGTGCTGGAAGTTCGGTCACATGTCCTCTCGCTGTACTTCTAGCCTCACATGTCGAGATTGTGGACGCCCATCTCATCCCGATACTCCATGTGCTCCACCTCCCGTCTGTGTCAACTGTGGAGAGCCTCATTCACCTTGCTCGCCGGACTGCAGTATCTTACAGAAAGAACGCAAAATCATAGAATATAAGACCCTGGACCGACTGACCTACACTGAGGCTAAGCGGAAATTTGAACGGCTACATCCCGTGCGCATGATGTCATCTTATGCCTCCACTATCACTCTTGCTCCAGCTCCTTCAGCTGCAAGACATACAGTCAGCTCTCAGAGTCAGAGGACCTCACCTGCCCTCTTGACGATGGGGTCCCCTTCTCTCGCTGTTGCTCCCACACCATCTACCTCGGGAGCAGCACCCACTAAACCACTGGGGACACCAGTCCCCACTTCTACGCTGGAGAAGCGTAAGTCTTCTTCGGCTTCTCTCGCTCCGAAGGGATCCCTTGGGTCACTCCCTTCCCAGGTTCCTACCAGCGGCACATCAGGCACCAACCAGTGGCTGAAGAAGCCACAGGTCGCTGGTCGTCGGGCTTCGCGATCCTCTTCGGTCTCGGAGACTGACTCCAATAAGCCCTCTCAACAACGACAACCAAAGGAACAGCGAGAGAAAATGACTTTGAAGACCCGTAAGACCAAGACACCCGCGGTGGCACCTACTCCACCACTACCTAAAAGCTCTGCGTCTGAGGATGAGGTGGAGATCCTTGCGTCCGCTGAGGACCTCAATCTCGCCGGTCCCTCAGATGCAATGGATAGCACTTGCACGGGTGCTCCATCGGAGGCAGCAGGTGACCCAGTGGCGTAATCTGCCTTCCCAGTCCCGTCATGCCTTTCTCCGCCATGGACAATACCATCCTCCAGTGGAACTGCAGCGGTTTCTTCCACCATCTAGCTGAGCTCCGCCAACTTATCAGCCTTCACCCTTTCTTCTGCATTGCTCTTCAGGAAACTTGGTTTCCAGCAATGCGAACCCCCGCCTTCCATGGCTATTGGGGTTATTATAAGAACCGGGCAGCTTATGAAAGGGTGTCTGGTGGCGTCTGCATATATGTCCTTACCTCTCTTCACAGCGAGTCTATCCCTCTACAAACAGCTTTAGAGGCTGTCGCTGTTCGGGTGTGGACGCCACAGGCTGTTACCGTCTGCAGTCTTTACCTTATTATAAGAACCGGGCAGCTTATGAAAGGGTGTCTGGTGGCGTCTGCATATATGTCCTTACCTCTCTTCACAGCGAGTCTATCCCTCTACAAACAGCTTTAGAGGCTGTCGCTGTTCGGGTGTGGACGCCACAGGCTGTTACCGTCTGCAGTCTTTACCTTCCACCGGATGGTGATGTCGCGCAGCATGTCCTGGCTGCGCTAATAGCCCAATTGCCGCCACCTTTCTTATTACTGGGCGACTTCAACGCCAAGTGAAGAATCTAAACCAAAGCTTGCATGCGAATTTCTCTATCTCCGCTATCAAGTGGAGATATATAGCGCTCCACTTAAGAGGTCAGGCATGCACTACACACAGGAACGGCTGCTATGGTAGGGGAGTACGTGTGGTGTGCACACGGTGTTTTTTTTAGCTTAGAAGCCCCCCCCCCCCCTTTCAGGATCGAAGATGATTTGCCTCTGTGGGGTGGGTCAGTGGCGGCAGGTCGAGGCGCCACCATTGAGCATTTATTGGCACAGCTCGATCTTTCGCTGGTAAATGATGGTTCCTTCACACACTTCAGTGTGGCGCATGGCACATACTCCGCCATTGACCTTTCGATCTGCAGCCCTAGCCTCTTCCCATCTGCTCAATGGAGAGTGCATGACGACCTGTGTGGCAGTGACCACTTTCCGATCTTTCTGTCACTGCCACAGCGTCAGTCTTCTAGGCGCTGTTGCAGGTGGGCAATGAATAAGGCTGACTGGGACTTGTTTTCCTCCATTGCCGCTATTGAGCCTCTCTCTAATGATGGCATTGATGCGGTGGTTCAATCGGTCACCACGGTCATCGTTACTGCCGCCAAATCTGCCATTCCCCGTTCTTCTGGGTCCCCTCGGTGGCGGACTGTCCCTTGGTGGTCGCCTGAGATCGCTGAAGCGATTAAAGATCGCCGGCGGGCGCTCCAGGATCACAAGCGACATCCCTGCATTGAACACCTCATCACCTTCAAACGGCTGCATGTGCGGGCCCGCCGCCTTATCCGCCAAAGCAAGCAGGAGTGCTGGGAGCAGTATGTGTCCACCATTGGCCTCCATGTCACTCCATCGCAGGTGTGGGCCAAGATTCGACGTGTCTACGGCTTTCCGACCCCTGTCAGCGTCCCTGCACTCTCACTGAATGGAACAGTTTGTACTGACTCCGACGTCATTGCAAACCGCTTGGCAGAGCATTTTGCTATGAGTTCCGCTTCTGCGAATTACCCCCTGGCCTTCCGCTCCATTAAAGAGCGGATGGAACGTCGGAGCCTTTCGTTTCGCACCCACCATCCAGAATCGTACAATGTTCCATTCAGTGAGTGGGAATTCCGCAGTGCCCTTGCCGCTTGTCCTGATACCGCTCCTGGGCCAGATAGCATCCACTGCCAGATGCTGAAACACCTTTCAGTGGACTGCCAGCGATGGCTCCTCGACCTTTACAACCGTATTTGGGTCGAGGGTGAGTTTCTGTCGCAATGGTGGGAAAGTATCGTTATCCCCATTCTGAAACCAGGCAAGAACCCTTTGGAGGTGGACAGCTACCGTCCCATTAGCATCACCAACGTTCCTTGCAAGTTGCTTGAATGGATGGTGAGCCGGTGCTTGAATTGGGTACTGGAGTCTTGAGGCCTTCTGGCTCCGTCTCAGGGTGGGTTCCGTAAAGGCCGCTCCGCCGCCGACAATCTGGTGAGCCTGGAGTCGGCCATCCGTACTGCCTTTGCCTGCCGTCAGCACCTGGTCGCTGTCTTTTTCGACATGCGGAAGGCGTACGATACGACATGGCGTCATCACATCCTTTCTACGCTTCATGGATGGGGTCTTCGGGGCCCTCTGCCAATCTTTATCAGAAATTTTCTGTCATATCGTACCTTCCGCGTGCAAGTCGCGGCCTCCCATAGTTCCTCCCGAGTCCAGGAGAACGGGGTACCTCACGGATCTGTCCTCAGTGTCTGCCTGTTTTTAATTGCCATAAACGGGCTCGCTGCAGTGGTGGGACATTCTGTCTCCGCTTCCCTGTATGCTGACGACTTCTGCCTTTACTACAGCTCTATTGGCATTGCAGCTGCTGAACATCAGCTACAGGGCGCTATCCGTAAGGCGCAGTCTTGGGCTGTAGCGCATGGGTTTCAGTTTTCGGCTGCCAAGACCTGCGTTATGCATTTCTGCCGGCGACGCACTGTCCACCCGGAGCCGCGGCTTTATCTTGATGGCGAACTTCTTGCTGTGGTTGAGACGCATAAGTTTTTGGGTGTAGTTTTTGATGCCCGGTTGACTTGGCTGCCTCATATTCAGCAGCTTAAACAGATGTGTTGGCGGCATGTAATGCTCTGCGATGCCTTAGCCACACCAGGTGGGGCGCCGACCGATCTACTCTCCTACGGCTCTACCAGGCGTTAATCCAGTCTCGTCTGGATTATGGCTCGGCATCCCCATCTGCGTTGCGGGTGCTGGACCCAATACTACACAGCGGGATCCGACTTGCCACTGGTGCCTTCCGCACCAGCCCTGTGGACAGCATACTTGTGGAGGCAGGTGTCCCTCCACTGCGATTGAGGCGCCAACATTTACTGGCGGCTTATGCTGCCCATGTTTTTAGCTTGCCCGGGCATCCAAACTATTGTCTCCTGTTCCTGCAATCGGTCGTCCATCTGCCAGAACGTCGGCCCCGGTCAGGTTGTATGATCGCAGTCTGCGTCAAAGAGCTTCTCTCCGGGCTTAGGGTTTTCACTGTTCCACCTCCTTTCCGGGCCACTTTGCGGACACCCCCAGCGTGTTCCTCACCCTTGCCTTCGACTCGACTTGGCACAGGACCCGAAGGACTCAGTCCCTCCAGAGGCCTTCCGCTGCCGCTTTTATTCCATCCTGGCCACATATCAGGGCTCTGGCGTTGTATGCACTGGCGGCCGTGTCGGTTATGCGCTAACTCTAGGGGACCATTCCGAACAACGTTCCTTGCTGGATGGCTGCAGCGTTTACACTGCTGAGCTGGTCGCCATCTTTCGTGCCCTAGAGTATATCCGCTCCTGCTCAGGTGAGTCCTTCGTTATCTGTAGCGATTCCCTGAGCAGTTTACGAGCTCTCGCAGTTTACGAGCTCTCGACCAGTGTTTCCCTCGTTCTCGTCTGGTGATGGCTATCCATGAGTCCCTGCATACTCTTGCACGTAGCGGCCGCTCTGTGGTCTTTGTGTGGACCCCAGGCCATGTTGGGATACCCAGCAATGAGAATGTTGACCGCCTGGCGAAAGAGGCCACCAGTAAACCACCTCTGGAGATTGGCCTCCCGGCGACTGATTTGCGGGCACTGTTACGCCGCAAAGTTTTCGATTTCTGGGACGCTGAATGGCGCAACCTGCCCGTGCCAAACAAACTCCGTCGTATCAAGGAGACGACGACTATTTGGTGGTCATCCATGCGAGCCACCCGCAGGGACTCAGTCGTCCTTTGTCGGCTCCGCATTGGCCACACCCGACTGACGCATAGTTATTTACTGTTTCGTGAGGATCCACCTCTTTGTCGTTGTGGGGCGTCCTTGACGATGGTCCATATTCTGTTGGAGTGCGCACTTTTAACTGTGCTCAGGCAGACTTTTGCGCTGCCTGATACGCTCCCTGCGCTTTTAACTGAAGACTCTGCCATAGTGGACTTAGTTTTGCGTTTTATTCGAGCATGGGGATTTTATCGCTTAATGTAAATGTGTGTGTTTTTTGTGTTTATTCTGGCCTATGGCCTACGATTTTAGTCTGCTTTTTTAATGCGTTTCTCGGTGGTTGGCTTTTCCCTTTGTTCTCTATGGTCGGCCAACCACCGTCACACTCAGTGTGATTTTAATTTGTTTTGTCTGTGCTTTGTCGGAGTATTTCTCGTCCTGTGTCGTCTGCCGTCTTTCCTGTTGTCCATTTTTTTTTCACCTCTTTGGGTGATTTTTTTTTTTTGAAAAAAGGGACTGATGACTGTCGCAGTCTGGTCCCTTTAATCCCCCAAACCAACCAACCAACCAACAAACCGTTGGCCTGAAAAATTACCAGTTCATGACACTGATGTGGGTGTGCCAACTGTAAAAATTGTTAATTCACCTAAACAGGTCATTCCAAAGGATTTAAATATGCTAAACCTCATGTTAGTAAATTGTCGAAGTGTCTTAGCAAGATCCCTGAGCTACTCTCCGAAATAAAACAGTAGCAATGCCAATATTCTATTAGGTACCAAAAGCTGGTTGAAACCAGACATAAATAGCAGTGAAATTTTGAACACGGATTTGGACAATGTTTAGGAAGGATAGAACTGATGGTATGGGAGGTGGTGTGTTCATTGCAGTTAAAACGCTGTTTAAACGCAGTTGAGATCGATACTGGGTCAGACTGTGAAATAGTATGGATAAAGCTGTCAATCAGACAAAGATTGACCATTGTATTAGGATGTTTTTATAGACCACCAGCATCCGCAAAAAACATCACAGAACGTTTCAGGGAAAGTCTTGGGTACATGGGAAATAAATATGCAAATTATCTGTTAGTTATAGGTGGAGACTTTAATCTGGCATCCATTGCCTGGGAAAATTACACATTTATCAAAGGGGGCAGAAGGAAAGACTCGTGTGAAGTTATTCTAGGAATGTTCTCAACATACAACCTTGAGCAATTGGTTAGGAAACCAACTCCAGATGGGAACATATTAGATATCTTGGCGACAAACAAACCTGATCTTTTTGAGGAAGTTACTCTAGAAGAAGGTATTAGCAACCACAACATCATTGTGGCTTCTATGTCAGTGGAAGTTGCAAAAAAAAAAAAAAAAAAAACAGCATAGAGTTTTCTTGTTTGGTAAATCAAATAAAAGTGTCATTAATGAATATCTTCATTGCCAGCTCGAAGCATTCACTGCGGAACACAAAGATATTAAGTATCTTTGGTCGGAATTTGAAGGTATTGTCCACCACGTGCTAGAGAAGTATGTGCCTAGCAAAAATATAGGGGAGGGAAAGGATCCATTTTGGTACAACAAACATATTAGGAAGTTGCTGAGAAAGCAGAGAATTTTGCAGTCTTTTTAAACACAGTCACTGCCCTGCTGACAAACAGAAATTATGCAGAATGAAAGCAGCTGTCAAAAGGTCAGTGACAGATTCTTTTAACGAATTTGAAAGCAATATTTTATCTGTAGATTCTAAAAATAACCCCAAAAAATTTTGGTCATACATAAAATCTATGAACGCAAAAAATAATTCAATACCTTCTCTTGCTGACAGTACAGGTAATGTAACGGATGATGATAAACAGAAGGCAATTCTAAACCTAGTTTTCAAAAACTTGTTTACGGTAGAAGACTGCAGCACCATTCCCCCTTTCAATTATCGAACAAACACAAGGATGGCTGTCATAGTGTTTAGTGTATCTGGGATTGTAAAATAGTTAAGATCCTTGGACTCCAGGAAGGCATATGGCCCAGACAGTATCCCCGTAAGATTATATGTTGACTATGCTACAAATATAGCACCATTCTTATCCATAATCTATCAGAGATCTTTGGAACAGTGGAAAGTTCCACGGGACTAGAAGAAGGCACAGGTCATAGCAATCAATAAAAAGGATGCACATAATTACTGGCTAATTTCACTGGCATCAATTTGTTGTAGAATCGTGGAACATATTTTGTGTTAAGACATAATGATCTTTCTAGACTCTGAGAAGCTCATCTGCAGAAACCAGCATGGTTTTAGGAAACAGCAGTCGTGCGAGACACAGCTGGCCCTCTTTTTGCATGATATCCAACAGGTTCTAGATACCGGCTCCCAGGTTGATTCTATATTTCTCGACTTCCGAAAGGCGTTCGACTCAGTTCCGCACTGTTGCTTGCTCTAAAAAGTGCGCGCTTATGGTCTATCCGATGACGTATGTGGTTGGATAGAAAGTTTTTTGACAGACAGAGAGCAGTATGTCATCCTGAATGAGGTGACTTCAACAGAAACAAGCATAACTTCAGGTGTGCCCCAGGGCAGCATAATAGGTCCACTGCTTTTTACGATTTACATAAATGATCTGGTTGATGGTGTTGACAGCGGCATTAGACTGTTTGCCGATGAAGCTGTAGTCTACAGTAATGGAGTATCACACGAAAGTTGTGAACAAATCAATGAGGATTTGCAGAAAATGAATGTGTGGTGTAATGACTGGCAGTTATCTCTCAATATTAATAAGTGTAACCTACTGCGTATAACAAGGCGAAAATCCCCATTAATGTATTGGTACAAAATAAATGCCCAGTCTTTGGAAGCAGTAACATCCGTCAAGTATCTGGGTGTGACTATTCGAAATGATCTCAAATGGAATGTTCAGATTACACAAGTAACGGGCAAAGCAAACTCTCTTATTGCGGTTTATTGGTAGAATCCTGAAGTGATTCAGTCCTTCAACAAAGGAAATTGCTTACAATATGTTAGTTCGTCCAGTATTAGAGTACTGTTCATCTGTATGGGACCCTTACTAGTTGGGTCTGATTCAAGAGATTGAGAAGGTCCAAAGAACAGCGGCAAGATTGGTGACTGGTACATTTAACCATCACAAGAGTGTTACAAACCTCATAGAAAATTCGAAGTGGGACACACTTGCAGGTAGGCGATGCGCTAAACGGAAGGGGCTGCTCACTAAATTCTGAAATCCGATCTTCGCCTAGGATGTAGAGCATATATTATTACCACCAACTTTCAAATAGCCCAATGATCACCATTCAAAGATAAGGGAATTAGAGCTCGTACTGAGGTGTTCAGACAATTGTTTTTCCCTTGCACAATCTGCAAGTGGAACAGTGGGGGGATATGGCTTTGGCGCAAATTCTGCCCTCGTCACACACTGCTTGGTGGCTGGCGGAGTATATATGTAGATGTAGACTCAGTGATAATATAATCATAGAATACTACTTTTCTTATGACATGTACAACTGTATGCTTATGAACATTTAAAGCAAGTTGCCATTCTTTGCATTTCTTTTAAATCTTATTGATACCTGACTGCAGTTTCTTTCGACAGTACTTCATTATAGATAACTATATCCTTTGCAAAAAGCTTAAGATTACTGTGTCTGCAGAATCATTCATATACACCACAGATAGCAAGGGGCCAAACACACTTCCCTGAGGCACACCTGAAGTTGGTTCTACACTGTTGATGGCTCTCCATCAGAGATAACTTGCTGTGTTCTCCCTACCAAGAAATCCTCAAAGCCGTCACATATTTGATTTGATATCTCATACAGTCATGCTTAGTTTTACACCTTTCATGCATTAGTCTATGTTTCTGTAGAATTTTTTCATAGTAACTGTACACCTTCTAGGGTTCCTCCCATCATACTTGATATATATGTGTGCAATGCTTGAGTTGCAGTTCCTCTACATGTTTATTTGTTGAGCTAAAAATTTAAAGTTCATTGGCGAGATGTGACACTACTGCTTCTTTATGTAGTTTACTGAATAAATAAATCTTTCTGTATGTTTTATATGTCATTTGTCCTTTGATAATCATTGTCTCTGCAGCTGCCTCATGCCCACTGATGATGATTTTGATGTGAATGTCATGAAAGCTAGGTCAGACATACTTGTTGCCATTGGATGTAATACATTTCCATTGTGAGTGGGGTTCCGATCTATCTGTTATAGCTAGTTTTCAGAGAAGACATGTACTAATATATCAGATGATGTCTTGTCACAGTTACCACTAACATAACTGTAATTACAACAATTGATTGTTGAATGATTGAAAGTCTGATATTAGATAAACTGAACTCCACAATGTCCACAGACAAACATAACGTCAGTGCCCATGAAAGACAGTTTTGGATTCAAGTCTCAGCCTGGCAAACAGTGTTACTTTGCCAAGATGTTGTATGAAGAAAGGAAAAAAAGAAAAGCTCACACAACACACACAGAGAGGGAGATCTGAACATACAGATAGTTTACTCTTAACTTCAGTTAACCTACATTCATAGCAAAATTTGAAAGGCTGTCAATTAAACACATATCTTTCAGAAACACTAACATACAAAGAAGCCAAGACTTGCACAAAATAAAAACAAATAACAAACTGTCACAGAAAAATGTAAACCAAACAACACAATTCATAAATCCAATAAAATTAAATACATATTCTAAAGACACCTCATGACAGAATAAAAACTATTCTACAACCACTTTCTCACTAATTTGTCTCATGTGGACAGACCCAAACAAGACGATGATAGGTCAACAGAACAACATTGTGGATGACAGCTCATATACTCTCCAAACTAACCCAAATAAATTGTCTTCCTAACAATGCCACATAAATCTTTTGCTGGTACAGGTTGTAGAACTTTTTACCATTTTCATAGTTTCCCCACATATGACATATTTAACATAATTGTCCAAGGCATCAAACTTTGGCAGAAATGACAAGGTGCACAACATTTCTCACTATCCCTCATTCAACATCCAGCTCTATTTCATTTTGTAGTAGAATCCATGGCAGTTACACTCCAGAAACACACAATAACCCCTAGATACAATTTATAAATAGCATACCAAACAGTTTTTCAGACACAAAATTTACCACAATAGAATGTCACATAAAGCTATGCCCTCTACTAACATGCCAACTCTCAAATGTACCACCATATAGGACATCACACATGGTGCTATATTCTTGTAAGACTGAGGGCCAACCATTCCTTTTGATGAAAATGCAGATTATTCTCATGTATGTTAATAGTAATTAGTCAAAAATGAATATGAGGGTGCAGATGGCAAAACAAGAGAGGAAGTAAAGAGATCCCAACTTGCTTTGTCACAATATGTGGTTTCCGGGTCTTTTGACTTAAGTCATGACATCAGATCAGTGTAATGACAAACGTTTGTTCGAACATAGTGAAACATGTTTGTGTAGGCAAGAGAATTAAAACTTGAATATGTCAGTTTTTTATGCTCACATGTTAAAAATCATGCTCTTTCTTTACAAATATGCAGTTACTTTTTTCATTATTTAATTTTAATAAATGATAAGTGTAAGAAGCTGGAAAATTTTGAAGATTTATATAAAATAAGTAATATTCTAACCCTCGTTCATTCTAACTTCTCTGATGTGGCAGTCTGTCCATATTAATCTTCTTTGTGTGTAATGTTTTCTTCCGTTAAAGATCAAACACCAACTCAGATGAAGCAACAGTTAAAACACTAAACTTGCATTTGGAAGAATGGGACTGAAATCCCTATCTGGCCATCCAGAGTTAGGTCCTGTGGTCTCCCTAAATGGCTAATTTCCTACCCCATCCTTGTATAATACAAGCTTGTATTCCATCTATAACCTTGTTTTCGATGGAATTATATTCTTACTTCCTCCCCTTTAAGGATGAAAATTAATAAGTGTAATCTAACAAAGTGCAAGCCAGTGTATGTCAGCGGAAGCGTGAAACCCTACAATTAGAACTTCTGTGTCCTGACATTCTGGATTTTCCATTACTGTAATAAAATTGTGATTATATTACATTGTACCAGTGGTTGTTGTTGTTGTGGTCTTCAGTCCTGAGACTGGTTTGATGCAGCTCTCCATGCTACTCTATCCTGTGCAAGCTTCTTCATCTCCCAGTACCTACTGCAACCTACAGCCTTCTGAATCTGCTTAGTGTATTCATCTCTTGGTCTCTCTCTATGATTTTTAATCTCCACGCTGTCCTCCAATTCTAAATTGGTGATCCCTTGATGCCTCAGAATGTGTTCTACCAATCGGTCCCTTGTTCTAGTCAAGTAGTGCCACAAATTTCTCTTCTCCTCAATTCTATTCAATACCTCCTCATTAGTTATGTCATCTACCCATCTAATTTTCAGCATTCTTCTGTAGCACCACATTTCACAAGCTTCTTTTCTCTTCTTGTCTAAACTATTTATCGTCCATGTTTCACTTCCATACATGGCTACACTCCATACCAATACTTTCAGAAACGACTTCCTGACACTTAAATCTATACTCGATGTTAACAAATTTCTCTTCTTCAGAAATGCCTTCCTTGCCATTGCCAGTCTACATTTTATATCCTCTCTACTTCGACCATCAATGTTCATTTTGCTCCCCAAATAGCAGAACTCCTTTACTACTTTGTCTCATTTCCTAATCTAATACCCTCAGCATCACCCGACTTAATTAGACTACATTCCATTATCCTCGTTTTGCTTTTGTTGATGTTCATCTTATATCCTCCCTTCAAGATACTATCCATTCCGTTCAACTGCTCTTCCAAATCCTTTGCTGTCTCTGACAGAATTACAATGTCATCGGCTAACCTCAAAGTTTTTATTTCTTCTCCATGGATTTTAATACCTACTCCAAATTTTTCTTTTGTTTCCTTCACTGCTTGCTCAATATACAGATTGAGTAACATTGGGGAGAGGCTACAACCCTGTCGTACCAGTGGTTAAGATCTCTATTTTTACATGTTTGCTATGTATGCGAATCTGTTTATAATTTCATGTGATTGTTAAGGATTTTGAATGATATTCATACAGGCCTGCCTTGTCCTAGATGTACTCTACAGTGTATCCTGCAAAGTGATACACATCCCAAGTGGTCAACAACTGTGCAAGCACATTCCTGAGCTAGTGGAACACTTCTCTCAACTAGGGTCACCAGTGATGATGGGTGGTGACAAAGATTGTTCCGCAAAGTGTATTGTTGGAGTACACACAGATGTTGAAAGAAATGAAGCGTCACTTCTAGTAGTGGTAAGATGAGTTTATTTTATAACAGTGAATGATTTCAAAACAGGTTTCTTGATATAACTTCACACTTCACAGTCCTGACAAAGTTCTTTGCTGTCAGTAGGCTAAAGTTATTAAAATTTAGTAACTTTGGCAATGGAGACAAGTGTTTGTTAGTGTGTCTGCTAGATATTTAAAACTGCTTTTAACAGTGGAAGGATAGAGGGGCAGTAGAAGTGGGTATACCATATATTAAAGTGTTTCAGACACAAGCTGAGCAAATACGTCATTGACTTATTGTTGTTACACATTATATCAGCTTTTAATCTTCATTTGTTCATCTGCCTATATGCTGTAACCATCTGCATTTCAGTTTTCACTGTTCCTATGATATTTCTTACTTAACAATTTACTTGTCATTGTCTCTTTTCTTATTAAGCTGCATGTGTAATGCACAGGAAATGTGTGTGGAATGTGTGTTTCCACAACATGTTTGCACTTTGTTTTGTCTTACATTCAGCCGACATTTGTTCGATGATTTTTCTGACATTTTGCCAACATGAGTGACTGGCATTGTCAAAGTTTCACACTCCATTTGACAATGCAAGCCACTTGTGCTGGCGAAACATCAGAAAAATCATCAAACAAACATTGGCCAAAGATATACTTGAAAAAAGAGACAGCATTGGTCGTATATTTTTTTTATACTATTGCAAAATCGATTTTCTGTCACTGAGTGACCATCTTCAGTGCTATATTGTATAACTTAAATTGGGATGCACTGTTGTCACTATGCTTACGGCAATCACATAGACATGAGTCTATGTGATCGCCGTAAGCATAGTGACAACAGTGCATCCCAATTTAAGTTATACAATATAGCACTGAAGATGGTCACTCAGTGACAGAAAATCGATTTTGCAATAGTATAAAAAAAATATACGACCAATGCTGTCTCTTTTTTCAAGTATACCTGTTATCTGGTCGTTGTGCACAAGACAACATGGAGTCGCCAATCAATTGGCCAAAGAACCTGTAGTCTTACAATATGTTAGTCTTCTGCAACAGATCCCATGGAGAGTGGTCTCTAAGATGTGGAAAGAAGCCAGTGATGTACATTTAATTTAAGTGCAGTACAGTGAAATGACTTGACATGACAAAACACGGTAGTATTACAATTGTTATTGTAGTTATAAAATAACCTAAAATGTTGAACTTAAGTTATTGTCAATGTATACCTCAGTGGAGTAGCAGAAGTTGCTGAACAGCAAATTCTTTAATCTTGTCTTAAAACACCATCACATTATTCACCTGACATTTAATGTGCTCTGGCAGTGTGTTTAATAGATGAGTATCCATGTGTATTATATTCATGTCTCTAGTACTTTCTAGAATTCTAATTTGGGAATGATAAAAGATATATATCCTTCCTGGTGGTGTTTGTGTATGTGTGTAGCAACATCAGAAAGGATAACAAAATTTTACGTGTTGACCATAAAGAGTGTAGTAGGAACAATAATGTTTAAATGTGTAAGTGACTTGTTACAATACAGGATATGAAATTTAGTAGAGATAGCTGCCACCTCTGACAGCAATACTGTCTCTGTCGCAGCTTGCCATAGTCAACTGAGTTTGCTTGACAGATATGAGTGCATCATTTATGGTGCTTTAATGCCATCTTAGTCGTTAGCAACTGAGGCATGCCAGTGTCTTGGCAACCCATGACTGAGATGTTTTCAGTGGGTGAGAGATCTGGAGAATATGCTGGCCAGGACAATAGTCAAACTCACTCTGTATCGAGTTAGATAGGGACAGTACAGGTAACATGTCGTCTTGTACATATTAGCATGATACTAGTGGAATCTTGACCAGTGTGAGGAGCAGTACCCCAGAACAATAAACTGCAGCCTCAGTAGGCCACAATCATGCTGTAGCCATAGTTGGCATGTGCTGATGAACATTGTTCCTTCTTGTATGAGGTAAAACATGCTCTTTTCACAAGCAACTGACATTCAGTTTAATTTCTGAGTGAGAATCTTTCATCTACATCTACATACATACATACACCACAAACCACTATACTGCATGTAGTGGAGAGTACCTTGTATCATTACTAATCATTTCCTTACCACTTCCACTCTCAAATGGAGTGAGGGAAAAACGACTGTTTGTATGCCTCTGTTGTTGTTATTGTTGTTGTAGTGGTGGTCTTCAGTCCTGAGACTGGTTTGATGCAGATCTCCATGCTACTCTATTCTGTGCAAGCTTCTTCATCTCCCAGTACTTACTGCAACGTACATCCTTCCGAATCTGCTTAGTGTATTCATCTCTTGGTCTCCCTCTACAACCTTTACCCTACACACTGCCCTCCAGTGCTAAGTTTGTGATCCCTTGATGCCTCAGAACATGTCCTATCAACTGGTCCCTTCTTCTTGTCAAGTTGTGCCACAAACTTCTCTTCTCCCCAATTCTATTCAATACCTCCTCATTAGTTATGTGATCTACCCATCTAATCTTCTGCATTCTTCTGTAGCACCACATTTCGAAAGCTGCTATTCTCTTCTTGTCCAAACTATTTATCGTCTATGTTTCACTTCCATACATGGATACACTCCATACAAATGCTTTCAGAAACGACTTCCTGACACTTAAATCTATACTCGATGTTAATAAATTTCTCTTCTTCAGAAACGCTTTCCTTGCCATTGCCAGTCTACATTTTATATCCTCTCTACCTCGACCATCATCAGTTATTTTGCTCCCCAAATAGCAAAACTCCTTTACTACTTTAAGTGTCTCATTTCCTAATCTAATTCCCTCAGCATCACCCGACTTAATTTGACTACATTCCATTATTGTTGTTTTCCTTTTGTTGATGTTCATCTTATATCCTTCTTTCAAGACACTGTCCATTCCGTTCAACTGCTCTTCCAAGTCCTTTGCTGTCTCTGACAGAATTACAATGTCATTTACTGCTTGCTCAATATACAGATTGAATAACATCAGGGAGAGTCTACAACCCTGTCTCACTCCCTTCCCAATCACTGCTTCCTTTATAACTCTTATAACTGCCGTCTGGTTTCTGTACAAATTGTGAATAGCCCTTTACTCCCTGTATTTTACCCCGCCACCTTTAGAATTTGAAAGAGAGTATTCCAGTCAACATTGTCAAAAGCTTTCTGTAAGTCTACAAATGCTAGAAATGCAGGTTTGCCTTTCCTTAATCTTTCTTTTAAGATAAGTCGTAAGGTCAGTATTGCCTCACGTGTTCCAACATTTCTACGGAATCCAAACTGATCTTCCCTGAGGTCGGCTATTACCCATTTGTCCATTCGTCTGTAAAGAATACACATTAGTATTTTGCAGCTGTGATTTATTAAACTGATAGTTCGGTAATTTTCACATCTGTCAACACCTGCTCTCTTTGGGATTGGAATTATTATATTCTTCTTGAAGTCTGAGGGTATTTCGCCTGTCTCATACATCTTGCTCACCAGATGGTAGAATTTTGTCAGGACTGGCTCTCCCAAGGCCGTCAGTAGTTCTAATGGAATGCTGTCTACTCCCGGGCCTTGTTTTGACTTATGTCTTTCAGTGCTCTTCAAACTCTTCACGCGGTATCATATCTCCCATTTCATCTTCATCCTCTTCCATTTCCATAATGTTGTCCTCAAGTACATCGCCCTTGTATAGACCCTCTATATACTCCTTCCATCTTTCTGCTTTCCCTTCTTTGCTTAGAACTGGGTTTCCATCTGAGTTCTTGATATTCATACAAGTGGTTCTATTTTCTCCAAAGGTCTCTTTAATTTTCCTGTAGGCAGTATCTATCTTACCCCTAGTGAGCTAAGCCTCTATATCCTTACATTTGTCCTCTAGCCATCCCTGCTTAGCCATTTTGCACTTCCTGTCGATCTCATTTTTGAGACATTTGTATTCCTTTTTGCCTGCTTCATTTACTGCATTTTTATATTTTCTCCTTTCATCAATGAAATTCAATATTTCTTCTGTTACCCAAGGGTTTCTACCAGCCCTCGTCTTTTTACCTACTTGATCGTCTGCTGCCATCACTATTTCATCCCTCAGAGCTACCCATTCTTCTTCTACTGTATTTCTTTCCCCCATTCCTGTCAATTGTTCCCTTATGCTCTCCCGAAACTCCGTACAACCTCTGGTTTAGTCAGTTTATCCAGGTCCCATCTCCTTAAATTCCCATCATTTTGCAGTTTCTTCAGTCTGTACAGACCCTAATTTCCCTTACCCCATCTTCATGGTCCTCCATGAAATGTGTTTTGGCAGTAATAAAATCATTCTGCAGTGAGCTTCAAATGCCTATACCCTGAATTTTCTCAATAGTGTTTCATGCAAGTAATGTCATTTTCCCTTTGGGTAATCTCATCTGAGTTAATGTAGCATCTTCTTAACTTTCAGTTGTTGATTAACCTACTGGTAACAAGTCTAGCAGCATGTCCCTGAATTATGTGTCAGTGTCTTCCTTCATTCTGAGTAGGTAGTGATCCCGAACACTTGAGCAGTATTGATCCCAAACACTTGAGCATTAGTGATCTCAAACACTCAAGCAGTTCTCAGGAATGCAGTCAATTGTTCTATACATGGTCTCCTTGCGGATGAGCTACAGTTCACTATAACGCTCCCAATAAACTAAAGTCAAATATATGCTTTCCCTACTATTGTCCTTATGTGCTTGTTCCATTTTATATTGCTTTGCAATGTTATGTTGAGATATTTGATTGATGTCATTACATTAAGTGGCATGTCACTAATACCGTATTAGAACGTCAGATTTTTTTTCCCTACTCATCTGTATTAACTACCGTATTTACTTGAATCTAAGCCGCACTTTTTTTCCGGCCTTTGTAATCCAAAAAACCAACTGTGGCTTAGAATCGAGTGCAAAAAAGCGGAAGTTCTGAAAAATGTTGGTAGGTGCCGCCACAACTAACTTCTTCCATCGAATATATGTAGCGCTACACAGGCATGCTTTGTAGGCACAGAGATAAATACTGGCGCCAAAACCTCTGCGTCAGTAAAAAAAAAAAAAAAGGTGGAAGACGAGCTTTTTTTTCTCCGCCCCGAGTTTCGACCACTGCATTTTCATACATTATCCAACGAAGTAAATACAAATTCCGTATTGTTCTTCTTCGAATGTAGCAGAATTTCAATGTACTACGAAAATCCTATTGGCAAGACTGTTAGGGATGTTTGTCAATATGGCCAACTCTACGTTCTGAATTTTTTCCTATCTGTGATAAGAGATGGTGGCTAATAGGAACCTGATGAAATGTGAATCACATGCAGTATTCTCTTCACCATAGGAATAATATGAATATAAACATTTTGCCATGTATTCTTTTGTGTTTGCTGGTATCTCATTTAAATCCTGTCTGCCTAATAAACTACAAAACTTGAGTGAGACAACAGCAAAACGGAAGAATATACGTATCGTGTCATGTTTATATTCGTATTATTCTTATGCCTAATAGTGATACAGTCAGAAATGAAGCACGGCAACTGACTAGATTTTTAAATGTAAGATGACTAATTTCTGTGCAGAATTTGATGTACTAAAGAAGCGGCCGCAAAGATTTTCAAACGGAGAAAAATTTTCGCCTAACTCTCATTCAGAACATGTTCTATCATACGCAATCTATTATTTGGTTCTTGTTGATCATTATCAAAGAAAGCAGCAGTGTAAGTAACAACAAATAGCAGTCTCTTGCCATTGTTTCGGTAATGAGATGATTCCTCTCCTTTTTTTGTTGTAAGCGGCAGTAGCGCGCACAAAAGCAAGCCATGCCGCGAGCGGCGACACGCCGTAAACACGCACTATCAGAATGCGACAAACAATGCATGACACAGTACAGTAACGCATTTTCAGCTTAGAGTGACGTAAACACCTATAACAAAGAAAACGGCACTTATCAGATCAAAGCAAAATAAGCAATTGATTCAAACCAGACGAAGCACGTGAAAAAGGAAGGGTACCCGTATAAATACGGACGGAGCGGAGCGCCTGACGCATAGCAATGGCTACCTGGTAAAGCTTAACTGCTAAGATTGACTCGAACCAAACCACTGTATCATCTTTCATTCGACCTAAATTGGGTCTCATATTACAATGGACAAACTTTGTTTCGATTTGGAGGTGCGGCCTAAAACTTTTCTCTCCCTTTGAATTTTGAGTCTCAAATTTCTGGCGCGGCTTAGATTCGGGAATTTTTTTTTCCTTTATTTCGAGTCTCATTTTTCAGGTGCGGCTTAGATTCGAGTGCGGCTTAGATTCGAGTAAATACGGTAATGCTTTTCTACATATAGACAAGCTGCCATTCACCAATAGACTTTCTAAGTCGTCCTGTGTCATTTTACACTCACTCAACAATAATACTGTACTATACTACATCATCATCAGAAAACAGTTGCAGGTTGTTGCTCACTGTATCTATCAGATCATTTATTTATATATCTAAAAACAAAGATGATGTGACTTACCAAATGAAAGTGCTGGCAGGTCGACAGACACACAAACATACACACAGAATTCAAGCTTTCGCAACAAACTGTTGCCTCATCAGGAAAGAGGGAAGGAGAGGGAAAGACGAAAGGATGTGGGTTTTAAGGGATGGGTAAGGAGTCATTCCAATCCCGGGAGCGGAAAGACTTACCTTAGGGGGAAAAAAGGACGGGTATACACTCGCGCGCGCACACACACACACACACACACACACACACACACACACACACACACATAACCATCCACACATATACATAGAGTAAGAGCAGTCCTATCACACTTCCCAGGGAAACTCCTGATGATACCCTTGTCTCTGATGAATACTTGCTGTCAGGGACAGCATGCTAGGTCCTAATACATAAGAAGTCTGCGAGCCACTTGCATATCTGGGAACCTGTTTTTGTATGCTTGAGCATTTGTTTAAGTATGCAGTAGGGCTTACAGAAATCTACAGGGTGTATATGACCCGGGACAACCGGGAGATCCGGGAAAAATCTGGGAATTTTTTCATCCGGGAGAAAACCAGGAAAAACCCGGGATATTTTTATAATTCCGGGAATTTTTCATTGTTTTAGTTTTCAGTTAAATTTTTGTAATTTTGACTGGTAAGAACCGATACTCTAACAAAGGATATTAGTGTATCCCGCTACTGCAGAATAATACTTCAACAATAAAATATAAACGAGAGAAAAAAACGAAAATAACTTAAATTGCAAAGAAAAGGCGCCATATACAACAACTACACACAGTGCTCATGCAAGTGTCTGCCAATTGAAAATGTGTCAAAGGCTTTAGGAAGACTATGCAGTGCTTCATAACAACAAATTGCCTCCATTGAGCGAGAAGTCGCAACTGGTTACATTTTATTTGTTTTAGCAGTTATGCGCGGGCTTATGATGCGAGGCAACGGCCGTGCCGCAGTGGATACACCGGTTCCCATGAGATCACTGAAGTTAAGCACTGTCTGGCGTGGCCGGCGCTTGGATGGGTGACCATCCAGCCGCCATGCGCTGTTGCCATTTTTCGGGGTGCACTCAGCCTCGTGATGCCAATTGAGGAGCTACTCGACCGAATAGTAGCGGCTCCGGTCAAAGAAAACCATCATAACGACCGGGAGAGTGGTGTGCTGACCACACGCCCCTCCTATCCGCATCCTCATCTGAGGATGAGACGGCGGTCGGATGGTCCCGACGGGCCACTTGTGGCCTGAAGACGGAGTGCTTATGCGCATGTGCAGTTGAGTCACGTTTGAGTAGTAGATTCTCCCGCTTCTGGCAACACGAATGTGGCTGTTGGCTGTGCAAGCAGTCGCAGCAAGGAGCTAGATGCTACCGGGAAAAGGGGGCGCCAAATTCATATTCTTGAGGAAAAAAAACTTGTTTCACAAAGCACCTAGCATCCAGCGCACGTTTGCCTATCGATTATTCATATGATTTTGAAATGGTTCCCTGTTGGTTTTTGAACACATTTTAAGTTGATTTCTGAATGAATCGTGAGTTGACTTTTGAATGCATGCATAGTGTATGTGATGTCTCTATCAGGAGAATCCTCGTTGCATCTAGAAATAAACTTTCCGCAGACAAAAGGGGACGAGGCTATACGAGCTTAGGTAGTAAAGCCGAACGGATGAATGCCAATCGCTGCCTGATTATGTGGTAGATTGGGTTTGCGATTGATCAGCATTGTTGTAATTACTAGCGAAATCCATAGCTTCAGACCACCAGAATGGAAATAAACAACTGACATGAATAACTGGTGAGAAAGATTACATATTATCTTCTCGGTGTATCCAAGAAAATGAAATTTTGACAGAAAATTTTTGGCCAGATTGCTACACTAGTAAGGACCAGTAGTACAGTCCCCGGCTAGCAGCCACGTAAGTTCTATTCTGGAAGTAACGTGGAAAACGTGTTGTTCGAACACATAATAACGCCTAACCAGAAAATAATCGCGGGACAAATAAGCCTGTGATTCTGGCAGGCTTAGTGAAGTTAATCGGCGAACTACTTTTGACAGTGGCAGCAATAGCTATAGAATTGGTGATGACAAGATTGTTTGTTAGAACGAGGAAGAAGAAGAAATGGGGACATCACACAAATTATGGAAGAATAAGACGATCCCAAATTTATATAAAAATTTCGTAATACTACTTTTCGATCTCATGCTTGAGAAGCTGGTGCGTATGAATGAAATGTGAAACTATTTCCTAACATAAAGTCTTTTGCTTGTAGTAGGACTAATAGGCATTTAATATTGGTACTTATTGGATTATAGTCTGTCGTGTTATAAAAATGGCCATTTGTGCCAAAACAGTCTCGTTTATTTGGTGTGTTACAAAATTGCTGCCATATTAGAATGGCCTATTTTGTTTTATCTAACAGACAGTGACAAAATAGACGTAATCAGATCGAGAAACCACACCAGTCTTGGGTATTATTTGTATTAACAGCTTTTTCAGTATTAGATAACGACATTTAGATTTTTCATGTAGCAAAACGTTTGACGAACTTTGATGAGGTAATAGATTCTTTCACAGAAAGAAAAGAACGCCATGTAAAGCTGTAGCAAGATTAGAAAGAAAAAAAATGCTAGGAGCTAACGTTTGAAGAAATGTGTAATTTCTTGCTTATCTCTTGTCAGTATTGGTTTTATATATCCTATATTTAATTTTATGTCACACAAAACAGTAAATTATTAACTAATAGGCAATAAAGAGTTCAGATTTTCTGAAGAGTTCGTGTTCTCTCGCTTACAAATAATCCCATTCACTATTAATTGCGAGATTTTTTTAAAGAGGGGCAGGCTGTCAAACCGGTCAACTGGGAGCAGGAGAGGCATCACAGACATTTCAATTTCCACTCTCCTGAATATAGTTTGGACGTGCGGTAGAAAAATGGTTTATGAAGAGATGTGGCACTGCACTTTGGCATATTTAAGACCAAATAATGTGTCTTACATTTCCTTGAATACATATGTTTTATGTTTCAGACTTTTCAGAATCATGTGCGCTACAAGATGAAAATATTTTGAAAATTCGATTTTTTTTAGTATTGACCCGGTTCGCAAACATTGTAGAGTCGGGACTGATGCGCAGAGCAGTCTGAGTTATAGTGGGTAGTCTCCATGTGACCAGTGTTTACATTTAGTGATTTTGCTGTTTCCCCTTTGTTTACTCTCACGTCCAATGAAAACAAAACAGATATCTGTGGCTGGGAGCTATCAAGTGAATTAAAACAAATCAAATAATTACGGAAGGCTGAAATATGTCGTTAGTTAGCTTTTATTTCATTTCCACCTTTCTGACAATAAAGCATTAATTTCCTTGCGGAACAATGAAGTTATTTTTGTCTGCTAAAGAAATTTGACTTTTGTTAACCTTTTCCGCAGAGGCAGTCAATGAATTTGAAACGAAATGTTTAATTCCACAGTACTGGCTAGTTTCAACTGTTCGCTTCTTTTCAAGTGCACGTTTTCATTTTCTAGCATGTATGGCATTATGCCATAATAAAGAACCAAACATGATATAATACAGTACTGGTGCTCCAAGAAAATTTACATCCAGAAAACCACACTGAGAAGCTTAATATCGGGTCAAGGTCTACTTCATTGGGAATCCGGACATACGAATGTGCACTTTAAGTATGCACTTTAAATGTGCACATTTTAATATTGTTCACGAAATTCTGATGCTCTTGCAGTATCCTCTGATGTCTTGTTTCTTTTATGACATAACGTATGATCTTTCAATGTTTTACACGTATGTACATACAGGCTTCCTACGTTATGAACCAAGTGCGGTGTCGCCTGTTATCTGTGCTCTCTGACAACTGCTGAACAGGTCGCGGGAAAATATTGCGAATGGTGGTTTGAAAAGCATTACTTTCAAAGTAAATATCCTTTTATGTAAGTAGAGCTATGTGCAAGAATGTACCATTAATTTATTAAATCACAGAGCGTTTGACTCTCATTTAAAAATCAACTCTTTGATGACGAGCCATTTAGGAGGATTTCGAACCCTGAAGATCAGACATTTATGACATCATTAAAAAATTTACTGGCACATTTGTGTGATATATCTTAAAGTGTAACACGCGCAAAAAAGATCAACAGTATATGCGAAAGCTTAGCTTCTCTTGCAGCTTGAGACCAATATTATATGTGAAAGCTTTGCTTTTCTTGTAGCAACACTATGTATATTAATTTAAACTATTAACTTTCCTTGTTTGTGTGTTCGTGCTACTTAACAGTGATGTTGCTGTTGGCTGACTACATCACGTGTCTTATGCTCTGAACATCCACCGTTATCGGCTGGCGAGATCACGTGACATGAGCTACGAACGGCTCACAAAAGCGCATCGAAATCTCTATTTCAATGATTCGGAAATTAACATGTGGTGTGTGGTGGAATTCCAATGTATGCTTTTGCAATATGAAAATACGCAGCGTACATGTTGCTGCACATCAAAGATATTTCCAAAACGTGTCTTTTTCCCTGAGTTTCGTTTTCTAAAGTGCCGGGAAATTGTATGCCCGTTTATAAACCATAACCATTCAAAGGATTAATAAGGGAAAATATACTGTCACCCGGGAGAAAGTGTATTTTTAACCGGGAATTTTTTTTCCTTGTCCACATATACACCCTGATCTAGGAATATTGAATTTGCCTGTTGCCCTTCATCCATGATTTGCAGGATACCATGTGAGGAAAGGGTAAGCTGAGTTTCACACAAGACTGAACAGAATGCAGATGGCATTGTTCTTATCCTTGTGCTGTCATGCTGAATTGCTGATCAGTTGCATATCTATGTAGTCCACGCCATGCCAACTTGAAGTTTCTAGCATATTATCTTCATAGTGCTGCAATTTTTGTGGCCACCAATGTATACATTGTGGAGTATTTGTCAAAATACCAAGTTTTTGAGGTCTCTGCAGGCTGTTCCAGAATTAAGACCAGATAAGTTTTCTAATAAACTTCTGTATTCTGAAAATACTCTCAATGTAAATTAAGTTTCCCTAAAATTTCATAAGGCATTAGTGAAAGGAAATGTGCAGAACATATTAGTACATTCATTTTCAAGTAAACAATGTCAGTAATCATGCCTACTGCAATATAGCTGAACCAAGTCATTTCAAGAATTCTTGGCAGGGGGTTCTCAGGTTAAGATTGTGACTTTTCTGTAGTTCCAAAAAACTTACTTTCTGCTTCTTGTATTTCATTGTTTCACAAACCTATTTTATAGTTTTGAGACCAGTGGGAACCATTGAACCATTTGTACTGAGCAATGTCAAAATTCAGTTTTGCCTTGAACCATCTAGTAATACTTTCATATATTTTGTTAGTTGCCTTTTTAAAAGAGGACTGTCCACATTTTCTGTCCATACTTATGTCATCTGTGGGAAGAACAAAATTCGCACCTTCTGAAACTGCAAGTTGAAGATCATACATGTATATCGGAGACAACAGAAGAGCCGAATTAGAACTTTGTGGTGTACCATTTCTGATTCTGAGTGCTTATTTTTTATGTGACAGATGTGTGATCAATACACTTCATTTTCTGTCATTTATAGAACCTACAGTTCATGAACCTGCTCTGTTTATTGTTTCTTAATAATTTGACTTTTAAATCAAGTCTAAAATATCCCTATTGTTGTAACCGACCAGTTACTAAAGCTACTGACCACAGCAGATGTATGTCCGCCACTACAACAAGCGTAGTGCACACTGACACTCAAACGGTGCACCTGCAACTACCGAAGGTGGGAGCCAGGGGCAGTCTTGTCACCAACTGCTGTCACTAGGTCTGCCATGTGTACGCAGCACTACACTAGCAGCACCTGACGTTGATGGTATCTTCATAGGGGCATGCATGGGCCTCCGTGGCCTCAGTTCTTAAATGTGTCCAAGATGTGTAAACTACTTTCATTGCATTCTTGTTGATGTCACTCTGTGACCCAGTAAATTACCTCTCTTTTACGGTTGTGTGTTTCCTTGTTTTCCTAGTTAGAACACAAGTGGTAACATGGAGGGTTGAATTTTTGATGTGTTTTGGATTCTTAGGTTTTTCTGTCATTTGCTTCTTCCATGGAATCTTTACTCCAGTCACTTGTGTAACAAAAGCAGGCACATACAGCTGCGTTGGGATGGTTGTTCGCTTCTTTCACCCAGGCTCAGCTGCCTGTTGTTAAGCACTGCCATACTGGCATGCGTACAAGAAGTGGCTTCCGCAACGTTTCGTAGTGTTCTGGGTGGTTGACATGGATATGAGAGAGACTTTTCTTAGCATGGATATCCCCTCATATGTATCTCCTACTGTGCCAGTTAGCTCCTCTGCAAGAATCAGCACTGCTTTCTTTTGACAGTATTTGTAGTTTGCTGTCCTGCTATCACAAGCATACACATGTAGTCACTGTAGATGTTGAATTCTACCAATAACGCAAACAGTCGCAACACTCAAATAGAGCTTAGTCTCAGGAATGGTCCGAGATGCACTCATTTGTTGGACACCAGATAAGGAGGTTGTAGTGGTTAATAAAAAAAAAAAGAAAAATATTAGAGAAGAAAAGAAAAGAAAAGGTTGAAAATGTGGGAAGAAATGGTGAATAAAAAAGTGGTTTTATAACTGTAAATGACCGTGAAAAAGGGAAAGAATGAAAAGCAAATCGGACTTCGTATTATAGAAAGGCTATCGGACTTCGTGATTCGGAAAAGCTATTGTTGGGGTGGTCCTTGTGGCGTATTTGAGCAAAAGTTAAACCAATTTCCACTACAAAAATTATTGAAAAAGAACAGAGAATAACAAAATGTAACTGACAGGTGGAAATGGCGTAGCTTAGAGTTAATTCTTTACCATGTTAACCTGTCTTCTTGTTTCGTGCGGCGTCCAGGTCTTCAAAAATCTCCTACTTCATTTCTGCGTGAAAATTCTGCTCTGAAATCTTGCAGTAAGTTTCATTGTCCAGGAATTTCTAAGGTATACAAAACCATCTTGATATTAAATGCAATTTATTTTACGTTGCTTCCCTCCTCCAAATGTCATAACAACTTCCACAATATGTCTACACATTAAAATCAGATCAAGACTAGCTAATAAGTTTTTTTACATCAGCATCAGATCACGTCTGCATTAAGCTTCCGCTCTCAAGAGACAAGAAACGAATAGAAAACAAAAAAAGAGTTACAATTTTAGTATTTTCTCTGCCGTCGAGCACTCATACCGCTGCGACGGGATATTTTTTATCTGAGGGAACGAGTGTAGCGCGGCGAAATTCAAAGTCCTGCTACATCGCCCCCTCGACAGTCACGCTAAAACATTTAGCGTGGCAGGCTAGCAAACAATAGAATAGATATACCTAAATGTCTATTATACATATTTTCATAGGAAACGCCACATGCATACTTAGGGGATTATCTTTGTCAATACTTATATTCTAAATCTATATACTACATACAATTGTTACAGTTTTGATCCTTTTTACACAATTAATATATATTTACATACAGTGTGTTTGAACAAGCTGCTCACCAGCGCAGTTAATGTTGTGCGCTTCCAGCGGTGGTTTCCCAATGCATCTCTGGCAGCACGTAGTCTTTGTGCATGCGCAATAGCATCACTGAATTTCGCGTGCGGCAGTTTCAAAATCTCTGTGTTATGACAATCTTGCACAGTATTCACTTTCACATAGTGTTCATTACAAGTTGTTATTCCAGCATAAATGGCGCGTTAAGTTCGGTGACACCATAAGATTGAGCGTGTGCGTGATCTGAAGCAACGTCCATGTCTTCTGTTACGACACAACACTCCAGGTCCTTGTGCGTTTTCATGACTATTGTTCCCGGGGCATATATGGTCGATGTAGTTTTTAGCCTCCACATCGCCTACGACAGGTGCTGAGTTTATTGTCTCCAAAGTATCTGAAGGCCGGCCAGGAACAACAGCGTCGATGTTCGCAAAGGTAGGTGTTTCACCACGTTGTTTACACTTGCCAACAAACGTTCATTTGCAGTGTGAAAATCCTCATTATCGTCGAAGTAAATTGCAGTTTATATCGATTTACAAACAGCTATTTGATTTATGCACCATAAGTTTCACAAACAACACAAAATTCGTCGTTTATAACGTTCACAGTTTGCAACACTTTTTTGCAATATTTACATTTTAACAGTTCACTTTGTCCAAGCATGTTTACATCGTTAATTATGAAAGCTTACATTTCGTGGTCACATTTCAAAATATGTTGACAATATGCAAAGTTTTAATACATATACAAATACATATAAATTTACAAGAATCTGCATGTGAAATATTTACACTAAAAAATTATACAAAGTCCCATTGGCTTTCTTTTATTGGGGTATTTTTTTTTTTTTTTTTTTTTTTTCAGGTTTGGGCGTGCCAAGGGATATCAGACTTAATACTTAAAGCACGGGCTTTCCTTCATTTATTATTTATCTCTTTCTTTTGATTCCATATCTTGGCTAGTGGTTGACCAGGCTTGTAATGCCATACTCAATTTTCTTCGTGTCTTTTAATTCATACCTGAAAGTTTACTGTCACACAATATATTCTTACATTCCATAAACAAACAATACCCAGCTGCAAGAGGTGGTAGGATAATGGAGAAAGAAAGAAAGATAGACTGGAAGAAACTATTCACTACCTAAAAACTACCAAATCCTACAGCTAATACATAAGAAAGAGAACATAATACATTAAAACATTTGCATCACCTTTAAGGGGTGTGTGAAAGGAGGTGCTTACAATTTACCAAATCATGGGTAAATGTAAGTGTCCTTACGTCAAGTCTGTGTAGTGTAACATCATGACAGATTCTCTGTTTGTGTTGTGATTGTTCATATGACTTAGTGTATTATACCTTAACAAATCCTTGCATGAGTGAATCGCATATCTGCTCAGTACTTCCTCAATATCTTCACTTCTTGTGGATACCGTCTATACAAATGGAAAATGTATCTCAGAGATTGTCTCTCTCATAATGTGTATTATATAATGACATATCAAATTTCCTCTCAAGAGTTCAACCATGAACTTTCTTCTACTTTAATGAAGGTTAAACATTATGTATGTTGTGTATATATATATCATTTCTTTCTATAAAACATAAATAAAGAACGTAGTCTTATAATTGACAGTAAAATGTCTCTTTCTCAGTGACCGTTGCTTGACATCGGCTGCACAGGTGGTCACTTCTCCTTTGCACTTACCTTGCATTACCTGAAAAGTCAAATGTTGTCTTCAAAGTAGATTTAATTTTGTCATCTGTTCGCTAAGTGGAGGTGTTGTACGAGTCGCAAAAATGGCCTTAATAACTCTCCTATCTTTTGCTTCCTCAGGGTTTTCTGTCGTGTGTAAGTATAATAAAGGCTAACATGGCACTAAATTTCACTTTCGTAAAAAAAATTTTTTTATACAAATGTAATCACATGAAGGCTGTGTAAAAACTATATTTCAACTTAAGTTCCTTAAAATATCATTCTCCTGTCTGAACACGAACTATAAATGTTTTGTTCCACACAGTGGCTTAACAAAACTTAACGAAAGGTTACCAAGTTACACTTCTGCAATAAATTAAAGCTAATGTGTTTCCAAGCTACATTCTTATTACACTTATTTCCACAGCTGTAATCATCATTATGTTCACTCTGCTTTTCTTGCATTTGTTCATTTTCAGAGGCACTGAAAATGGATTCACATTTAGCGTCTTGTACTCACGTGTTCTAACTCATCACAAATGTTTTCTTTCAAACTGAAATTCTTATGTAATCTTAAAGATGTAGACTGTTTACTCACTTCTCTATGTAGCACAATATTACAAAAACATTCTCACTCATTCCTTACTCACATATTCATCATAATATATATATCCTTATACATTAAACATATTCCTCATCAAACATTAATATATCACATACGTGGGGCACTTCCATTCTCATAAACTTCCAATAATATTTTCCTCAAATAATCTCTTGTCTCCATCAACTACTTCACAGTAACTTAACTTAAATATTAACTCATTCATACTGATCATTCATTCTTACATCCTCATTCATTCTGCTACATACCTATGTCATTATTGATTTCAACAGCTATTATCTCCTGTCATTAGAGTGCCTTGAAATAACTAACTAATTGTTGATTCACCTTATAATTTACAATTAACAACAAATGTAACCTGTGTAGATCTCATTCCTATATGAATATCTTTTCTCATTCAGTAAGTGTACTCACCTGGGTTTACATTCTCTTCATAATTATGTGTACATGTGTAACTGCAGTATATAATTTCCATAAATGAATGTTTGTGTTCTTAGACTGTATAACTTAATGTTCGTGTATTCAATACAAATATTTATGATCTCGTTTTCACAGCAACTTGCTCATGTTCAACTTAGTTACCATTATATTATATTGTTTTAGTGCACGAAGGGTTTCAAATGTCTGTGGGGATGCAGCCCCCTCGGCTTGTGAGATAACGGGTATTCTAGGGAGTAACAACCTGGGTGAGGTATGCTTGCTATTCTGAAAGGACCTGAATATAATAGCTGCCATTTTGTGTTCAGTTGTTTTAACTTTGTAGACTTGGGATGTGAATGCAAAAGAACAAGGTCATCAACCTGATAGGTTTGTGTATTTGTAACATGTTTGTCATACTTCTCTTTCCTGATCTTGGCTTTATTGCACAACGTAGTGTATGCCTGTCTTACTTTCTCTTCCAAAGGTGTATGTGTTGTGGATGCGGTTAGCTTTGGAATGGGCATAGCCCACTTGTTCTGTTCAGGTCTGTTTAATAATAATTCCTGTGGTGGGTATCCTGTTGAGGCATGAGGCAAATTGTTTACTATCTGCTCAAAGGGTGCTAAAAATTCGATCCATTTTGTGTGTTTGCGAGGTGAATGTATTCTCATGAATTGACCAAACTCTCTAAAAATCCTTTCTACGGGGTTCCCTTCTGGGTGAAATGCTGATGTAAGAATATGTTTGATGTTATGTGTGGCAACAAAAGATTTCCATTTTCTTCCCGTAAAACAGGGTGCGTTATCCGTGATAATGCTGTGGGGTTTGCCAAACCTTGTAAAGTAACTGTTAGTCAAACGTCTAGTAATAGCAGATGCGTTGACAGTGCGGATAGCATACAATTTTAAGTATTTTGAGAAGACATCAAATACAGCAATGATGTATTTCACACCTCCACAAGCCCTGGGATAAGGTCCGGCGATATCCAACAATACTAACTCCAAAGGTCGGGTTGGTACAATAGGATGTAATTCATTCAAAGATGATCGGTTGGAAAATTTTGCTTTTTGGCAGATGATACATTTACGAACAATTTGCAACACTCTCAGATGCAGATTGGGAAAATAACAGTACTGTACTATTTTATCAGTGCATTTGGTGACTCCGTAGTGTCCCCAAGTTTTGTGTGTGAACAGAATAAAATCGTCAACATGCGCGTCGGGTAGACAAACACACCAATGGTGCGAGTCTGGGGTACGCCTATGAAAAAGTACATTTTTGTGTATTGTGTAATATTTTTGTAAATGTGAAGAAGGATCTGTACGTAATTTCTTTTTGATATTTGACCACCTGGGGTCGCTGTCCTGAAGTGAAGCAAAGTTCATGCACATATTGCGGTAGTATGGGGCGTATGTACCATCATACATAAGTAAGATGTTAAAGTCTGATGTTTGCTTGGAAAGTTCCGAAAAATCCTGTATGCCTTGGGGCAAACGGGACAGGGCATCGGCTACTACGTTTGATTTACCTTTAATGTAAATAATTTCGAAGCTGTATTCTTGGAGTGAAAGGCACCACCGGGTGAGCCGTGAATGAAGCAATTTGCATGATAGCAAGAAAGAAAGGGCTTGGTGGTCTGTGTATATGCGAGTATGTTTACCCCAAAGAAAGTAACAAAACTTACGGAATGCCCAAATAATGGCAAGAGCCTCCCGTTCCGTCACTGAGTATGACCTCTCGCACTCAGTGAGCGTGCGGCTCGCAAAACTTATCGGTTTGATGACAGATTGTCTTGATTCGGATTGAATTTGAAATAGAAAAGCTCCAAGGCCGTATGATGACGAATCCATGGCTAGGCAAAAATCTGACGTCATGTCAGGGTGGCAGAGGAGGGGTGCGTTCACCAATGCATCTTTAATAGCCTGAAAATCAGCTTGGCAAAACTCTGTCCATCTCCAAATAGCGTTCTTTTTCAGTAAAGTTAGCAGGTGAGAGCTGTTCAGAAGCTGTTTTGAAACAAACTTCCGAAAGAAAGAAGATAAACCTAAGAATGCTTTCAACTGTTTGCGGTTTTGTGGAGGAGGGAAATTACGAATAGCATCAATCTTCTTAGAATCGGGACGAATGCCTTCCGGCGAGACAATATGGCCTAAAAACTTGATTTCACGCCTTCCTACTTTGGACTTAGAAAGATTTACTGTGACTCCAGCTTGTGAAAATTTAAATAAAATTTGCTGTAATGATCAATATGTTCCTCCCACGTATTTGTTGCCAGGACAATATCATCGACGTACGCTGTGACGCGTGACAACAAACACGGGCTGAGAACGGCGTCAAGCGCCTCGATGAACACGCCCGCGCTTACGCGCAATCCAAAAGGCAACACACAAAACTGATAACTGCGTCCTTCACAAAGGAAAGCAGTGTATTTATGACTGTCGTTGTGAAGGGACACCTGCCAGTACGATAAGTGGAGGTCAATATTAGTTAGGTATTGTACATTATAAAATTTTAGCAACTGTTCATCCAAGTTGACGGGTCTTGTGTTAACTGGTATAATAATTTTGTTGATTTCACGTGCGTCTAGCACCAATCTGACATTGCCATCTTGCTTGCCTACCGCCAGGATAGGACTGCAATAAGGGGAATGTGATTTTTCTATGACACCCCAGGTCAACATATGCTCGATTTCACGTAAAACTGCAGGTTTCTTCGCCCATGGAATATTATAATGTGTCCTACAATAAGTCTTATGTGGCTTAACATCCATTTTGTAGCTATAACCTCTGATTACACCAGGCCTCTCACTGAAAACTTGTGCATACTCACATAATAATTTGTACAATTCTTCTTGCTGTTGTTTCGTTAAATAGTCAGATTCGACACATTTCTGATACAATAAATCCTGCCCAGTCTCCTGATAGTCTGAATCTTCAGGTGTTAAATTACATACACTAACTATGGTAGGATATACCAATTGAAATTGACTTACTTCGTAATGTTTTTGTCGTGGTTCAATCGTCTTGTTAAGTTCAACATTAATTAGTTGTTCTCCTACAGATAATTGACATATGCCATTACTTAAATCTATGATTGCTTTGTGTTCATTCAAGAAATCCATCCCTAGGATGCAGTGTACGATAAGCTTGTCTACAATCAGAAAATTACACTTGAACTGTGTATTGGAAAATGTGAAGTTAACAAGGGCTTGCATGCGTATGTTCCTAGATTTAGTACCTGTGGCACTAACCACATAGTAATTCTGTACAGGTAATGTAGGTATGTTTATAATTTGTTTCAATTCATTACAGAATGCGGTTGACATCACACTTGCAGCAGCACCAGTATCAAATAAAATTTGTACATCATAATCGTTAAACTTAACCCATGCCGTAGCTTGTATGAATTCTTTAACACAACTGTCTGATTTAATGTTTATCTCGTCGGTTAATTCCTGTTCTGCTGTCGTTTTGTCATCGTACCTGAGAAAACAAACCGTCTCAGCCGTTGCGCTCTTACAACACCTCACGACCGAAGCACGAGTGCTTAGCTCGGTCGTCGACTGTTTTCCGTCGTCTGCTGTGTTTGGCCGGGTTCATTGACCAGCTCCACTATGTTTACATTCCGGCCGGTTGGCGCCCACACGTCAGCTGATGGCGCGCCGCAGTGTTATTGCTACTTCGTGGCGGGGAGTGCATAACTGTACTGGGGAACGGCGGTGGATTCCGTGGAGGGTTATGATTTGTCATGCGCGAATTTTGTGTGTTCCGCATATTCTGTCGGTGATTGTTAGGATTGTTATTGTTTTGGTGGTAATTATGTCTGTTATATGGCATGTTCCTGTCAAAGTAGTCCGGGTTGTACCGGTTATTCTCACGTCTCCCATTGCGGTTGTTGTTGTACTGTCTGTGATTTTCATTTTGCATGTAGTTTCCATTTTGATATGGGTGATAATTATTGTTGTAATTATTATTCCATGAATTTCTGCGGTTGTTCCTACCGTCATACACGTTTCCATTTGAATATGTTTCGCGCGCAGGCATCGTATTGTGTCGCGGCGCGGACGGATGGTTCCACCGTCCATACGGTTCCTTTGGGGTGGGTGTTGATTTTTGTTAGTAATATGAGTAAAATTTGAATGGCGTGAATCGCCTCTGTAAACTACGTCCATTTGATCTAAGAAGTTTAAAAAACTCTTAATGTCATTCTTCGGTACTCCTATTAATATGTCTCGGTATGGAAAGGGTAAGTGGCTCTTTAAAGTGTCAATTATCGCTGGCAAGTCGGCTGGTTTGGACCAGTACAGTGTCTTGTCTAGGTACCTCTCAAAGTATTGTCTTAATGTCTCTTTTTTAGGGTCATAGGTCTCCGGGTTGCACACTTCTCTCCTTAGACTCTGTTGCTCATTCTCGGACCAGAATTCAACCAAGAAGGCTTGTTCGAACTGTTCAAACGTAAGGCACCGCCGTTTCATAGCGGCACCCCATTTAGCTGCTCGTCCTCTCATGAGATTGGTGACGTATCTGATTTTATCGACTTCTGACCAACTACGTGGAAAAACACCGTCAAATGATCTAATAAACACAATAGGGTGGACTTTGTGCTTGTCCTTACTGGAAAATGTCTGGAAATACCCATGTCTTACAAACGTGTCATCGGCCATGCCGGTTGGCATAACTGTATTGATGTGATTTAGGTCAGTTGCTACTCTAGGTGTGGTACCGTAATATTGCTCGTTTGGTGGAAAAGAAAGCAGCACATTGTAATTTTGATTTGAAATAGGTGATTCCACAATAGGTGTTCTGTCTGTGTCATTAGCCATGGTTTAAGCTGCTTTGTCGTTTCCTGACGATGCGTTTGCACCAATCGCCAAACACGGCACAACATTGTCTCGTAATTTTGTCACTTCGTCTTCTATGTGTTTTGTCTCGTCTTTAACATGTGTCTTTGTTTTTGAAAGTATGTCCTGTGTAATTGTTTAAAGTTCTTTGTCCAGATAGTCGTCACACAATGTACATTCGTGTACAATTCTTTCGGCCATGTTGGTGTCGTTGTTTAGTGACGCGAGGTCCGCTCGGTCTTCTAATTTTTCTATCTTTTCTTTGAGGTGGGTTTGTTCAAGAACTACCATTGTGAGCTGTTGGGTAATATTTCCCACTTCTTCAGTCAGCTTTTCTTGGGTGGAGCTAGCTGAAGTGTGGGCCTGCGCTAACTCTTCCACACGAGTGTCCACTTCCTGCTGCACATTAACTATTTGAGTTAACTGATTCTCACATCGGGTGATATTGTTTTTTGTTTCATGTGTGAATGTAACCAAAGTTTCTTCCTGTTTTGTGACTCGATCGGACAATGTCTCA
The DNA here is from genome assembly GCF_023898315.1 of Schistocerca nitens. Classification (NCBI taxonomy): domain Eukaryota; kingdom Metazoa; phylum Arthropoda; class Insecta; order Orthoptera; family Acrididae; genus Schistocerca; species Schistocerca nitens. Next base: position 366,032,772 of record NC_064619.1, read on the forward strand.
AATCGCTGGCTGAGCTGTTGAGTGGTGTTATTTAATTCTGTCATCTGTTTTGTTGTTCGTTCAAGACTACTAATAAGTGTTTTACATCAGCATCAGATCACGTCTGCATTAAGCTTCCGCTCTCGAGAGACAATTCCCGAATAGAAAACAAAAAAAGAGTTACAATTTTAGTATTTTCTCTGCCGTCGAGCGCTCATACCGCTGCGACGGGATATTTTTTATCTGAGAGAACGAGTGTAGCGCGGCGAAATTCAGAGTCCCGCTACATCGCCCCCTCGACTGTCACGCTAAAACATTTAGCGTGGCAGGCTAGCAAACAATAGAATAGACATACTTAAATGTCTATTATGCATATTTTCATAGGAAACGCCACATGCATACTTAGGGGATTCTTTGTCAATACTTATATTCTAAATCTAAAGTCTCGCTACAAGTTGCATCAATGTGCCCTTCCCTTTGAAGACCTTATGTTAGGGGAGGTTTTGAATTCTGCACAATCATTCGAAGTCACCTGCACTGTGGACCAGCAATTAGAGGCTTAGAGTGATGTCAGTGTTGTTGACAGCATGGAACATAGCGTGCTAGAGAAAGAGTAGGTAGCCACAGTACAAACAAGCCAACTGGGCTGATTCAGATGAACACATCGTCGGCAGCTGGAACAATGAACACTGCTTCCTTCATGCCCCTTTATGTTTGCACAGCATGAGCTGATGCCCTGCTGCAAGTAGTGGGCCTCATGCCTTAAAAAAAAGAGGGAAGTCGTGTACCAGCATGATTTCAGTCTCCATCCACGCAGCAGTTATTGTAAGAATCAGTGGCTGTTGAGAGATTTAATGTTTTGTAATCATGTTTGATGTTGTCTGCAGACCAGAACAAACTTTTCATTGAAGTGCAGGTGAGGGAGAACCCTTTAATCCTACAAGTCAATACGAGGGCCACTGTGTCCCTAGTCAGCTCACAGACATACTCCAAGCTAGGCTCCCCACTGTTTGCGCATGTCAAGTGTTGGTTGGTAAGCTATAGCAGATAACAGATTCTTATTCTTGGCCAATTCAAGGCCAACACAGTTTACGAGTCAGTCGTCAGTTTTGTTATGTGTTTGGTGGTTAATGAAGCGAATACTGAAAATTTGTTTGGGTTAAATGTCTTTGCTAGTTTTCATGTTTCTATTACAGAAGCAATGCATCTGTTGCCAGACCAAGTGCTGCGTCGCAAATTGGATACCTTGTTTTCTGAGTTTTTGGATCTATTTGTCTCAGTGTTAAGTTGCGCAAACAATTTCACTGCTCACATCACCCTCCAAATCCTCTGCTGACCCTCACTTTTTTTGGGTGCAACCAGTGCCGGTTAGCATTGCATGACCATTAAGATGACACTGAGTCACTGAATGTCATTTTGGTGATCAGACTGATTTCCTCAAGTGAATGGTTACTGTAAAGATCTCGTCTGTTCAGCTTTGGCTATGTGGCAACTTAAAGGTCACTATTAATGCACAGACAGTCGTAGACACTTACTCCCTGCCTCATCAGGAGGAGTTGCTCACAAACTTGGTTAGGGGGGGTTGTCAGTTCTTTCCAAAAATCAACTTGGCCAAAGCCTACCTTCAGATTCTGATTGACAAGGCATCAAAACAGGTGGTTGTGGTTAATATGCATTTCAGCCTCTATCAACATCAACAGCTAATTGTTGGTGGCCGCTGGAACATCTGCCATTTTCCAAAGCTTTTTAGACCAGGTTACGATGGTTGTCTCTTATTGCATAAACTATCTTGATGATATTGTCATGTTGGATGCTACCCTGGAGGATCACCTACATAACCTACAATCTTTGTTTGCTCTTTTAAGGCTGTGGGCCTCCAACATAATCTCACTAAGAGTCACTTTTTCAGCCTTCCATTGCTTATTTGGGTCATGAAATTTCCCGGCAGGGTATGTTCCCCATGGAACAACATGTCACTGTCATTGTGGCTGTGCCCCGCCTATCTAATCAACAAGAACTTCAGGCATTGTTCAGAGAAGTGGTGTACTATCTCAAGCTTATTCCCAGAGCAGCTACTATGGCTCACCCTCTTGTATTTGTTGCTTCAGAAAAGTACTGCTTTTGTTTTTGTCTGCAACCTCTGAGTGTGTTTTTGTGTAGTTTAAGGATAGACTTCACTCCGCACCATGTATTGCAACATTTCAATCCAGCAAGAATTTGATCTGAAACTTCCTGGCAGATTAAAACTGTGTGCCTGACCGAGACTCGAACTCGGGACCTTTGTCTTTCGCGGGCAAGTGTTCTACCATCTGAGCTACCGAAGCACGACTCGTGCCCGGTCCTCACAGCTTTACTTCTGCCAGTATCTCGTCTCCTACCTTCCAAACTTTACAGAAGCTCTCTTGCGAACCTAGCAGAACTAGCACTCCTGAAAGAAAGGATACTGCGGAGACATGGCTTAGCCACAGCCTGGGGGATGTTTCCAGAATGAGATTTTCACTCTGCAGTGGAGTGTGCGCTGATATGAAACTTCCTGGCAGATTAAAACTGTGTGCCCGACCGAGACTCCAACTCGGGACCTTTGCCTTTTGCGGGCAAGTGCTCTACCATCTGAGCTACCGAAGCACGACTCACACCCGGTCCTCACAGCTTCACTTCTGCCAGTATCTCGTTTGGAAGGTAGGAGACGAGATACTGGCAGAAGTAGAGCTGTGAGGACTGGTTGTGAGTCGTGCTTCGGTAGCTCAGATGGTAGAGCACTTGCCCGCGAAAGGCAAAGGTCCCGAGTTGGAGTCTCGGTCGGGCACACAGTTTTAATCTGCCAGGAAGTTTCATATCAGCGCACACTCCACTGCAGAGTGAAAATCTCGTTCTGGAAGAATTTGATCCTTACCATGGACTAATCCCAGTTTGGGGTGGGATCGATCGTGGTCCATCACTGTTCAGATTGCTATTAACAGCCTGCTGGCTTTGCATCAAAAACTCTCAACTTGACTCAGCAAGATTATTCTCAGGTGAAAAAGAAGCTCTTGCTGTTGTTTATTACTTTAAAAAATTTCATGTGTACATCTGTGGTGCAAAATTTCATTTAATTAAGTGGCCATAAGCCCTCCTTTTCATATCTCTGTTATCTTGTAGGTACCATTAATGGACAAAGCCGTTCATCATCATCAGAGTTGGGCTCTGTTCTTGTTCCGGTACAGTTAGAAGATCCATTTGCGTCCCATGTCGCAACATAAAAATGTGGATGCCCTGCCTCCTTTGACCAGAAGAAACTGCTTTGTTTTCAATGGGATACAGAGGTGAGGCACATGATAGATGACTTCCCCATCACCAGTTCCCATATTGCCTCTACCATGGTGGCGGATCTGGTTCTCCAGCAGGCAGCAAGTGTGATATGCATTGTGTTTCCGGCACCTCTGCAGTGGGAGGTCCTCTGCATATTACATCAGTGTCACTGGGGGATCTCTTGTGCTAAACTGTTGGTGTGCTGCTGTTTCCTTCAGCCTAGCATCAGTCAGGAGGTGCAGTACCTTGTCACGGCCTGCTGCAAATGTTTGGTCAGCAGGTGTCACTGCACACTGTTTTTTCACTGTGGCTGACCCCTGCACTACCTGGGGAAAGAGTCCACATTGATTTCAGTGGCAATTTTTAGATACTTTCGGGTTATTGGCAGTTGGTGCTTTTTCTCATTTTCCTTAGGTTGTTCATCATCTGCCTTTGACAGCAGATTCGTTTACAAGGCTCTGTCAGAATGCATGCCTTGCCCACAGGTGTTCAGCAATGGTCCTCAGTTTGTGACTCAATCTTTCAAGGACTTCTGTATTCACAGTGGCATTTGCCACATCACAACACCTCCCTTCCATCTGCAGTTGAATGATAAAGTGGAACATATTGTCCAAACAGTTAAAACACAAATGCTCAGATATGTAGAAGATTCCCTGGCTGAGAAGGCTCAGATTTTCTCCTGCTCTTTGAGAATGACACCAGTTAGGGGAATTAAATGACCCTTGGATTGTCACACACGGAGAGTGAAATGAGACGTCAGAATGACAGTAGATTTGTTCTATTAATTTCCTTATTTTGGCGCTCAGCTGTAGTACACCAAGAACAGCTTGGTGGATGCATCCAGTTGCTTTTCATGCGAAATATTAGATGTCCGGCGTTGCTGACAGCCCAAATAGCGGGGCTGAGTGTGGTGTCACTTGACGTCGCTGTCAGCTACATCTGTGGCTGTGATGACAGTGTGGCGGTGCAGCTGACGATGATCGTGAACTCCCTCCAGCAAGCGGGCAGCTCCTGTGTGACTCGGGGCAGGCTGCCCTGTCTTGTGGTCGAACAGCAGACTCGGTACTGCATTCCAGGCTGCCTCACCTGGTCTCACAGGCTAGTGGTGTAGGCTGTCATACTGAGGTGAGAATCATTTAGTACCCCAATGGCTGAGTATTTTTTCACTCCAAACAATGGTGGTTTAGAGTTCAAGGCAAGTACTCTAAACACTTCCATGGTAGAAAGTGAGGAAAGTCCTCCCACCAGTGTATTGCAGTGTTGGCTGTTGCTATACCGCACCCAGCTGGCTATGTTTCGCAATGCCAGTCAGCTGTGTTTTGCTTTGCAACGCAACTCACTTCTGGCTTGGCTTATGTTTTCACGAAACACTGTTGATACACTACGTTACCCTCCTTTTTATTAAGACCTGATCCCTTGGATTAACCGAACTAGATTATTCTTTACACTAGAGTTCCTGGCAACTAGCCCCTCTGGCCCGATTTCGCCTCTTAAGAATTATTCTACAGCTGGTTTCCTTAGCCCTGCTCCCCTCAAGGGGCTCAGCATTTAGTTGCTGGGTACGGGCTTGGCGACCCCGTTGTCCCTGAGCTGGGGACTGGGAAGCACCACCAGTCCTCAATACCATAAGCTCTGAGCGTGCTTCAACGACCACCGTAAGGCGCGACGGTGGAATGTTGTACGGTACAGAGCCCGGGGATCTTGGCGTAACTGCCTGGGTCGTGAGGATGGTATAAACCTCTATATAAAAAAAAAAAAAAAAAAAAAAAAAAAACATCAATCTCAAGGTGTGCTGCGTGCTGACGAGACACATGGCTCTTGAGGTAGAACAGTTGCTAGCGGGTGACCTCTGGGGAACCTGCCGCCCCCGGTTGTATTAGGCTTACCCAGGCAAGTGGGGCTCTGTCTGGGTGGACATTCCTTCCCCTAGCTGCTCGTGAGACCACCATGAAATGAAATACAAATAGTGCGCAAGCACGAGTCTCTAAGAAAGCGAAGTTCAATACTTTACAGTATGACCCCCATCGTTCCCTTCCCTGTCCACACCAGGGGAGGAACGGCGGTCTATATTACCTGGTGCGACGTATTCTCCTCGATTTCTGGTTTGCAGCCGAACAGATGAGGACACATTTCTGACCACAAAGCCTCAGTTTTTTGTGGAAAATTTAGAGGACAAGTTTGGAGAAGTTGAGGGCCTGTCTAAAATGAGGTCTGGAGCAGTCCTCATACAGACAGCATCCCCAGCACAGTCATGGGCATTGCTTGCTTGTGACAAGCTCGGTGATGTTGCAGTCTCCATTACACCTCATAAGAGCCTCAATATGGTTCAGGGACTTATTTTTCATCGTGACCTGTTGTTGCAGTCTGACGACGAACTCCGTGCAAATCTGGAACACCGCGGTGTCCACTTTGTACGACGTGTCTTCAGGGGACCTAAAGATAGTAGGGTCACCACTGGCACCTTTATCTTGGCTTTTGAGGGAGACACCCTGCCCGAGAAGGTCAAGGTGATGATATATTGGTGTGATGTTAAGCCTTACGTCCCTCCTCCCATGTGCTGCTTTAAGTGCTGAAGGTTTGGGCATATGTCATCGAGATGTGATGCCGACCCTACCTGTCGGGATTGTGGATGTGCCTCCCACCCTAACGTCCTGTGTTCGCTACCCCCTGTTTGTGTCAACTGCGGACAGAAACATTCACCTTGCTCGTTAGACAGTGCGGTTTATCAAAAAGAACAGAAGATTATGACCGAGCGAGGTGGCGCAGTGGTTAGCACACTGGACTCGCATTCGGGAGGACGACGGTTCAATCCCGTCTCCGGCCATCCTGATTTAGGTTTTCCGTGATTTCCCTAAATCGCTTCAGGCAAATGCCGGGATGGATCCTTTGAAAGGGCACGGCCGATTTCCTTCCCCATCCTTTCCTAACCCGAGCTTGCGCTCCGTCTCTAATGACCTCGTTGTCGACGGGACGATAAACACTAAATCTCCTCCTCCAGAAGATTATGGAGTATAAGACCTCGGACAGGCTCACTTACACAGAGGCTAAACGCAAGTACGACCGACTTCACCCTGTGCGCATTTCATCGACGTTTGCTGCAGCAGCTTCGATGTCGCCATCCCTGGCAATGAGCCCCCAAGCTCAGCCGCTTTTTGTGGGCCCTCCAGCCCAGGCATCTATTCCTGCCCACCAGGTAGTTGGGGGAACACCCTCTTCCGTTGCTCCCCTGTTATCGACATCGGGAGTAACAACCCCTCCTTCTTTGGGGACTTCAGTCCCCACTTCTGAGCTGGAGAAGTGGCTGCCTCCTCCGGCTCCCCTAGCACAGAAGGGATCGCTTGGTGCCCTCCCTTCCATGGTTACTACCCCTCCAGATGTCAGCCAGTGGCTGAAAAAGCCACCACCTGAGAGCCGTAGGGCTTCCAGGTCTTCCTCGGTCCATGAGCCTGGGTCGGAAAAGCCCACCCAGCCTGATAAACCGAGGGACAAACGGGACCCTACCAAAAAGAAGAAAAAGCAGAAGGAGAAGGACATAGACAGAAAAGGAGTTCACCACTGCACCTGAAGATGATGTGGAGCATCTAGCGTCCCCTCAGGAGTTAGATGTTGCTCGACCCGCAGCTCCTATGGAAGTTGATCAGGCTACTTCTCAATTGGTGGCGGCGAGCGCTTCTAAGGCGTAACCTTAATCCCCTCTCCCCAGGTTCTTTCATTTCTTCACAGTTGGATACCATTATCCTTCAAATGAATTGTCGTGGTTTTTTCCACCACCTTGCTGAGTTGAAACAGATTTGGTGCCACTTCCCTGCCACTTGTCTGGCCCTACAGGAAACCTGGTTTCCTGTTCGGCGGACCCCCTCCGTCTGTGGCTAGTGGCTACCGTGGTTACTATAAGAACCGCGTAGGATACGACAGGGTGTCTGGCGGTGTCTGTGTTTATATTCTTGCCACTGTTCCTAGTGACCCAGTGCCACTTCACACTGCTCTCGAGGCTGTGGCTGTTGAGAGTCCGGGCAAGAATGGAGTTTACCCTCTGTTCCCTCTACCTTCCACCAGATGAGGTTGTCCCTCTTGCCAACCTAGCTGCCTTGTTCGCCATTCCTCTTTTTGTGGGACTTTAATGCCCACCACCCTTTATGGGGTGGGGCCCAGATTTGGGCCAGGGTAGGAACGTTGAGGCTCTCTTGGCACAGCAGGACATTTGCCTCCTTAACACTGGTGCTCCCACATATTTTAGGTTGACTCATGGCACATACTCAGCCATTGACCTCTCTCTTGGTAGCCCAGGTCTTCTTCCATACCTCAGTTGGAGGGTCCACGACGACCTCTGTGGTAGCGACCACTTTCCTATCCTGGTTTCTCTTCTTCAATCCCAACCCCCTGACCAGCTGCCACGATGGTCTCTTCATGGAGCTGATTGGGCAGCCTACACCTCAGCTACTATGGCCATTGCTCCGCTTCCTGTTGACATTGATTTGGCAGTGGACGAGGTCACTATGGCCATTGTTTCTGCTGCCGAGGCAACTGTCCCCTGCTCTTCAAGTACCCTAAGGCGTAAGTCAGTCCCTTGGTGGACACCAGATTGCAGAAGCTATCCGGGACCGCCGGCGAGCCCTGCAACGACACCGGCGTCATCCTTCCCTAGAGACTCTGGTTGCCTTTAAATGGCTATGGGCCCAGGCTCAGTGGTTAATCCGGCGGAGCAAACAGGACTGCTGGGAACGATATGTTGCCACCATAGGTTCTCACACCTCCCCATCTCAGGTGTGGTCACGGGTTCGGTGCATTTTTGGCTTTCGCCCTCATGCATCTGTCCCCTGCCTTTCTCTTCGGGGTACACTTTGTACTGACCCAATCGCCAACATCTAGCAGAGTACTTCGCTTGTATTTCTGCGACAGCAGGCTACAGTGCAGAATTCCGCGCCATTAAAGAGCAGGCTGAGTGTACGCAGTTGTCATTTCGTACGCACCATTGGGAACGATACAACGCTCCATTTAGTGAATGGGAATTCCAAAGTGCCCTTACAGCTTGCCCCGATACCTCTCCAGGTCCAGACCGAATTCACAACCAGTTTCTTCGCCATCTCTTGGCGCACTGTCAGGGTCAATTACTCCCTGTTTAACCGCATCTGGACGGAGGGCGTTTTCCCAACTCGTTGGCAGGATAACGTTACCATCCCAGTGCTGAAACCTGGTGCAGATCCACTGGTGGCTGATAGCTATTGCCCTATCAGCATTACCAATGTTGTGTGCAAACTCCTGGAATGGGTGGTGAGTTGGTGGCTCATGTGGATCCTTTGCTCGGGGCCTCCTAGCCCAACAACAGAGGGGCTTCCGTCAGGGCCGCTCAGCGATCGACAATTTAGTCTCGCTAGAGTCGGCTATTCGTACAGCTTTTATTCAGCGAGAACATCTAGTTGTTGTTTTCTTTGATCTTCGGAAGGCATACGATACCACCTCGTGCCATCATATCCTTGCTATGCTGCACGAATGGGGCGCACGGGATCCACTACAGAATTTTCTATCCAATCGCTCCTTTTGGGTTAGAGTTGGCACATATTTTAGATCTGCTCATATTCAGGAGAATGGTGTTCCGCAGGGCTCAGTTCTCAGTGTTCCCCTCTTTTTGGTAGCGATTAATGGTCTTGCGGCTGCGGTGGGCTCATCGGTCTGTTCCTCTCTATATGCTGATGACTTTTGTCTTTATTACAGTTCCCCAAGCATCAGTGTCGCTGAACGGCAGCTGCAGGGAGCTATCCGTAAGGCACATTTTTGGGCATCCAACCATGGTTTTCAGTTCTCAGCCTCTAAGACCCGAGTGATGCATTTCTGTCGTCGTCGAACGGTCCACCTCCATCCAGAGCTCTACCTTGCCAATGAAGTCCTTCGTATTGAGGAGACACATTGCTTCCTTGGCATGCTGTTTGATGCTCAGCTCACTTGGACACCTCATCTTCGTGAGCTTAAACAACGGTGCTGGCGGCACCTCAACATCCTTCGCAGCCTCAGCCACACCGTTTAGGGAGCTGCACGAACAACCATCTTACAGCTCTATAAGGCCTTAGTCCAGTCATGTCTCAACTACGGGAGCGTGGTATACGACTCAGCAGCACCTTCAATGTTGCAGATCCTCGACCCGATTCTCCATTGTGGCGTCAGACTGGCGACAGGTGCCTTCCGCACTAGTCTGGTGACTAGCCTTCTTGTAGAACCTGGAATCCCTCCCCTATGATTCCACCAACAACAGTTGCTTGCGTCATACATCGCCCGCATCCATGCCTCGCCCAACCACCCAAACCGCAGGCTCCTTTTTCCATCTTCTGCACTCCCCTCCCCACGCCGGCCGCCTAGGTCGGGTCTCCCGATTGCTGTCCGCGTTCGTTCCCTTCTCTCGTCACTCAAGTCCTTTCTTCTTCCTCCATCCTTCCGGCCCTTTTTTTCTACCCCTCCTTGGTCCCTCCCTCACATGCTGCTTTCCTTGGATTTGTCCTGCGACTCCAAGTCCTCCGTCCCACCTGCTGTCTTCGTCAACAATTCCTGGCTCTTCTTGCCTCGTTTCGCGATGCAGATGTAGTCTACACCGATGGTTCTGTGGTCGATGGATGCACTGGGTTTGCTTTCATCCATAGTGATTACGTTGAGCAGCATTACCTGCCTTGTGGGAGCAGTGTTATCACTGCGGAGCTGGTTGCTCTTTATTGTGCACTTGCTCACCTTTCCTCCTGCCCTGGGGAGTCATTTGTCATATGCAGTGACTACCTGAGTAGATTGCAAGCACTCGACCAGTGTTTTTCTCGGGACACTTTGGTGCGCAGTATTCAAAATGCTGTTTTTGCTCTCGCCGAGTGTGGTCGTTCAGCGATGTTTGTGTGGACCCCGGGCCACATCGGCATTCAAGGAAACGAACATGTCGATCGGTTGGCCAAGCAGGCCACCACTTCACCACCCCTGGAGCTTGGTCTCGTGGAAAGAGACCTCCGGTCAGCCCTAAATCGCAAGGTCCGCGATGTCTGGAGCTCTGAATGGTCTGTCTTGAACACGCCAAATAAGCTCCACATGATAAAGTCTTCCATGGCCGTATGGAACTCATCCTTGAGGAGCACGCTTAGTGACTCAGTTGTTCTCTGCCGCCTCCGAATTGGACATACACGGTTGACCCACAGCTATCTCCTTCGCCGTGAGATCCCGCCCATGTGTCGCTGTGATACAGGGCTGACAGTGGTTCATCTTCTGATGGACTGCCCCCTTTTAGCCCCCTTGTGGCAGTCCTTTAATTTACCAGCTGCACTTCCTTGAATTCTATGTGGCGATGCCTCTGTAGTTGACTCAGTTTTACGTTTTATCCGTGCAGCTGGGTTTTATCACTCACTCTAGTGTGGGCGCTCTCGCATGATTTCTCAGGCTACACCCACTCCAGCGACTGTGACAAGGGTACCAAAATAGTGTCTTTTATGGTAACAAGTTGTGTTGGTACCTCTATCAACGCTTTCCAGCTGGAGGCTCTTTGTTTGCCGTTGAGTGGTTGACCTTTTACCTGCTCCATCAACCATTGTAGTCTGTTTTACTCTAGTCAACTATTTTCTCTGCTCCTTTTAAGTGTCCTCTATTTTGTGTTACTGCGGTGTTCATTTTAGCTCTGTACCCCTTGGTGTTCCCTCCAAGTGCAGAGGTTACGCTTTTACTGTATAGGTCTTTTACAAGTATGTGTGTTTGGAACTGGGGACTGATGACCTCGATGTTTAGCCCCCATCAAACCCCAAAACCAACCAACCAACCAACCAACCAACCAACCTACCTACCTTAGCCCTGCTACTCGATCTTTCACATTTCCACAGGCCCGCTTCCTGTGCTCTTTAACTCAAATACCATAAAACTAATTTCATTACTAGGCCTTTTTCACAATAACTTCTAACTCTCTATTCCCGACTTACAAACTAAAATGAACTAACTATTCTTAATACAACCCCCTTATGCTTTCAGCTTCCTTCCAGTCCACTGGAATATGAATGATGGCTGGATCCTAGCTCAGTCTTGTGATTAGTCTTCTATGTACATAAAAAAGGGACTACGCTCAGCAGAACAAGTGTCGCTGCGGAGGTTGGTATTACAATAGTCAATGTAGTCTCTTTCTGGTACTGACTTTCCTGATATGGATTTACATGCTGCAATAAGGCTTGCGGGGAGACTTGTCCCTTCTGCTGGTCCAGAAGTGTGTTTATAGACTGCATTAATTCTGCCTTGATAACTTCTTTATTGCATTATCTTACCTCCTTTTGTCCCATTAGCAATTTCACTCTGCTGGAATTATGCCCCTCTTGTTACCATTTTCGGACAGTCTGTGATTTCCCCTTGCTAGCATTTTTGTAACTTTGCTCCCTCTATTCCTACATATCTTCCTTTGTCTTTTGCAGTTAATAGCAGTTGCTGCATTTTTACTCTTACAAATTTCTTCAGTACCCCCCACTTGACAGGATATGCATGAACTATATAGAATTCTTAATATGCTTGTTTCCCTGATAGGAAATGTAAATTTCTGCCCCATCAGTTCTCACTGATACTGTGGCTGCCTTGCAATAAAAGGGTTTTTTGTGCTCAGGTTCTAAAACCAACCCCAACTCTGGCAGTACTTCCTTCTGTACTTCCCTTAAGATTTCTACTTTGGTTTGTAGTTTCCGGGTTTCTGATTAACCGACTCTTCTGCTGCTCTGGCATATTGCATTACTTCTCCAGTAAGTTGCTGTAGTAGTTATGTGATATTGAATATGTCTTTGTCTAAACTTGCAATCTGCATAGTGTGCCAGTCACTCATGACTTTGTTTCCTTTTTCCCACTGCTTAACCTCTTCCACAGTATCGTTCACCCTTTCGATGTCTTCCTCATCAGCAGTGCAAAATATTGTTTTAATAAGCAGACCTCAAGTATTGATCCAACCCTTCTTCCTTTGTGTATGTGGAATAACCTCCAGCATCTAGGTCATCTCACTCCTTAATTTCTCGTATGCTCCAAGTATTCTCTCTCGTACCTGGGCACTTCCTTTAAGTATCCCGTGCCTTCCATTCCCTGGTGGAATTTGTCAAATACTTTTTCCAATCTTCGTACCTTGTTACTTATCTCCCATGCCTTGAATACCACCTGTAGCACCCAGCAATGACTGGTGATCACTGCCAGCTGGAGTGGCCAAGCGGTTCTAGGCGCTACAGTCTGGAACCGTGTGACCGCTATGGTCGCAGGTTTGAATCCTGCCTCGGGCATGGATGTGTGTGATGTCCTTAGGTTAGTTAGGTTTAAGTAGTTCTAAGTTCTAGGGGACTGATGACCTCAGCAGTTAAGTCCCATAGTGCTCAGAGCCATTTGAACTGGTGATCACTACTTCTTCCTGCTTGGCGAACAGCACTCCCTCTTCCAGGTGCTGGTTCCGCAATGCTTCCACCCCAACAAAGAACAATAATCTAGCAGTGAACTGTGTTATCTTGCCTTCTCTGCATTCTACCGTCAGGCAAGACTGACTACCTGTTACTTTCATCCCCCTTAAATTCATTACTGCTCTACAGCTGCTTCTACTAATTACACTAAATCTATACCTAACCAAAAACAATACATATATTAAATGACTGCCTCCTAGATCTAACTCCATACTTGTTTATCTTCCAATATCTTCCTCCTCACTCTCCCTTTCTGGTCGCATCTCCTGCCCTGGAATATCTTCCACACTCGCTGGAAAAGGTGTCAACCACCCTACATGCACAATTTTTGTTCTTGTCGGCAGTTTAACTTGACATTTACTGTTGACATAGTGTCTGGCAATTGGTATGGCCCCTGATGATTTCTTTGTCTTTCCTTCATCATATACAAAGTTGATAATATCACCCAGTGACCACCCTTTACTGTGGGATTCTTCCTGTTTCTCCAGTGCTCATGTGTTTGCCATAGGTACTATCTTCCAAATGCCCCTAATCACTCTGGCAAATTCCTTAACAGACTCTCCAGTCTTCCCTTTCAAAATGTCGAACAGTGATGGAATTTTATGACCGTATACTACTGCATATACAAATAATCCTGTATTTGTGTGCTGATTTAAGTTGTAGGCAGACAGCATACTTCAAATAGACATCCCAGTTGATGTCATATGAGTCAGTGTAGTATCCAAGCATCTTCCCGATTGACCTATTCACTGTTTCAGTTCTTTCATTGGCTTATGGATGGAGAGGACTTCTTTACATTCAATAACTTTCACAATTCCTTGACTAGATCTGATATGAAGTTTGTTTCTTGGTCTGTTGTTATTGTTTCAGGCACTCAAAACTTCAATACTAATTATTCACAAGTGCTTGTGGCACTGTTGCTGCCTGCTGGTTTGACATTACGACCATTTCTGCGTGTCTTGAAAAATGGTCTATGATTGTGAGTAAGTGCTTATTACCTGCAAGTGTTTTATTGAATGAACCTAAAACATCAATCCCTCAAAATTCAAATGGTGCTAATGCTTCAGGTAATCTCTGCAATGGTACTCTTCATTGACACAAACCTGATCTCTGTGCGCACTGTATGCAATTCTGCATATGCTGGTTTATGACCATCTGCCTATTCCTCCACCAGTACCTTTCTGCTGGTATTCTGTTGATAGATCTGCAACCTTCATGACCTGGTAATGTGATCATGAGCACTCAGCTCCTTAGCTTTGTTGGTACCACTATCCACAGACCTAAATTGGTTTCTCTACGTAGCAATCCATCCTGCATACAAAACTTGGGCTGCTTAAAATACTACATACATTCATCATCCACTTTCTATGCAATTTGCCATTCCTTTGCTCATTACTCCCAATATGTAATAATGTTACTTTTCTACTTAAGCCATCTGTATTTCTGTGCTTCTCCCAGATTTGCATGTGACTTCAAAATCAAATTGACGTAGTCTTATCATCCATTGTTAGAATCCTTACTAGAAGGATTCTTTAAACCCAACAACCATTTTTTTGCTGTATGATCTGTTTTTTCATTAAACATTTTACCACACAGAAAACATTTGAAACAAGTAATTCCATAAATAAGGCTTGACATCTCTTTCTTCACTGTGTAACAATTTCTTTATGCAGAATTTAGTTACCTTGATGTGTAAGCTATTGGATGCTCTATGCCTTCTACCTCTTGTGACAACACACAGCCAAGTGCGTGATTTGATGCATCACATGATAAAACAAATTCTGTATCAAAGTCTGGAAATACCAATATCGGACTCAACGGTAAAGCTTCTTTTAGCTCCTCAAAAGCATGCTGCCACTCTTCTGACCACACAAATTTAGTACTGTGTCAACCGTCTAGCAATATCTGCAAATCATTTTACTAACAGGTGGTAAAAATTCATGACTCCTACGAATGAGTGAAACTCCTTTACAGGAGATTCATGTATAATTCTCATTAATCTTGGATCTGTCTTAACCCCAGCTTTACTTATGATGTGATATAGGTATGCTATCTCTTCCATCACAGAATTGCACTGTTCTGTATTCAGTGTTATCCCTCCTATAGACAATTGTGTCATAGAGATACATTAAGTATTGCCGTGAGCCATCCAACAATCTCTGGAATGTCTCAGGTGCATTGTTTAATCTGAATGGCATTCTTCTGAATTGGTAGCATCCTCAGGGTGCCGAAAGTGCTGTTTTGTGTCAACCTGTAACGTTCCCTGGCAAACTCACGTTATTAAAGAACAAGAGTTTATTTGTAACATATACGCCGCTCTGGGCAAGTTGTATATATCGTAATTATTGAACAAAAATATTACTGAATGTGGTGTAAAAGACATTTGTTATTCTCCTTATATTTTTTGTTGTAATATTTCTCTGTATTTAGGATAGGAATTTTTCTGTATTTATTATGTGATTGTAAAATGTGTCAATATTTGCGGTATCAGAGACATGAAAATTTGCCAGAAGAGAATAATATCGTCAATTTACAAAGAAATGTTAATAGTCAGCAATGCTATTTAAGCACAATTCATTATGTATTCTCTGGTCTTCTCTGTTCAGAAGTCATTGCGGTAGGACACTGTGAAAGAGTTTTTTACGAATGTGTAGACTTCTTTTGTCTCTGTCTGGACTTAGCCGCCATTAGACGATGCGTTACGAATTAATGTGAGTTGTATTACTGTTTGATCTAAATATATCAGTATTTATCAAAAGTGTGAATTATTTATGTAAATTAGCTTGCCCACGTCATCTATAAAATTTCTTTAAGAATTTTTCAGCATTTTTTAGCGGTGTTGCTGGGCTGTCGCAACCAACAATAGCAGAGGCGGCACATTTAAAAAATTATCAAACCCGTAAAACGGGAACAGATGCATAAAAATCAATAGTGAATTAAGAAATTGTTCTTCTTTTTCAGTGATCCTGTGGCTGATAAAATTTGAATTAATTATACGTTTGTGCATTCGTAGGCGGATAGTTAATGTTAGCTAACATTGAAATTTAAACAGTTTGGTTCTTTAAAATAACTCAAATGCATAGTGAAGTAGGTTTGATCAGTGATAAATGTCGGCTTGGCAATAATTAAAACATTTTCTGCTAATAGAGGTAATCTTGTGTTCTATGGCTAGTGCCGGGATAAAATTCAGTAAAAATATTTAAAAAAAAAACCACTGCAGCTGGAAAGTGTGTGCCAAGGCCGAATGATCTAAAGGACTCAATTCTCAACCAAATATTATTATCCAGTTAATATGAGTGCACGTAAATATTTTTTTTCTTTAAATGTACGTAATTCTTAAGAAAGTAAATTTTTTTATTACCACACGAAAATAAGAGAGTGGTTCTACAACGAAGTTCGCACGAAAGGTAAAGAAAATTAACTTAAAAGCAAAAGATAAAATTTATTATTCTTCTTTAACGAAATTTCAGACCATTCATATTCAGATTTCGTTAAATTGGCGCCCAACGTGGGGCTCGAATATGCAGTGGCCACTAAATACCCGTGAGATAACTAGGGAATTAATATAGTCGAACTTTGTTGCAGAACATTTAATAATTTTTCTATGTATTGTATGTATTGCATAACCAATATTGTGTGGTAATACCTGTGTATGATTTTTTTGCATGAGAACACTATGTACCCAGAGGCAAGCTGAAGAAGAGAGCTCAATATTTCGAAAAATTAATTACCTACCACAATATCAGGGGGCAGCTGCACCCAAGATAGATCACCAAAAGGTAAAGCTACAGTGTAGTTGTCCTGTGGGTAGTAAAGTAGCCTCAGTGCAGTGTTCTCGGATCATTAGTGGTGTGCTTGTTGTTAGTGCTTTGTTTTAAAATAACAGGACATTTAAGTAGTTAGTCATTGTAGTATATAGTAAGTGTGTATTAGTTAATGTCCATTTCTTGTGTGATTATGTCAGTGAAACCTGAGCGTTAGGATATTTAGTTCAGATTTTATTTCTTTTGTTTACTATGGTTAGATTGCGTAGTCAGAAAGATATCAACATGGATAATGAGCAACAGTCAGTAAGTAGTGATACCGAGTTAGAAAGTGGGACACAAAGTAATGTTAGTGACGTAGTTCAGGAAGTACAATGTGAGAATCTGGGGGCAGAAGGGCAAGAAATGTTGCCACTGCCACCCAGTGATTCAGTTGATAGCGGAAATACTGTGCCATCCGCAAGCACTGGACACGGACCAGAGAGTGGTGAGGTGTCAGAAGTGCAATCATTAAGAGTTATGTTCGAGCGCATGCTCAATTTCCAAGCTGAATTTGTACGTGTGCAAGCAGAGCGTGATAAAGAACGTGATGCTGAACAAGCAAAGCGTGACCAGAGATTGGTAGCTGAATTTGCTTGTATGCAAGCAGAGCGCGATAGAGAACGTGATGCTAAACAAGCAGAGCGTGACCGACGCCTGCATGAGAGGGACTTGCAGTTGATGCAAACTTTAGAAGTTATGCAAAGTGACATTGTTAGTTTGAAACAAAAATATGAAACCATACCCAAAACGGTGCAAGAATTAAGCGAAAGAGTAGATAGTATTCAAGTGGCTAACGCCAATATCGTAGAGGAAATCAGTGTCCTGACTAACAGAGTCGAACAATTAGAAATTGACACAACTCAAGTAATTGAGAACAAAGTGACCGAACAAGTGCACAAAGTAGAAAATGAAGTTACAAAAGAAATAGATCAGAAAGTGCACGCCGCAATTGAGGCCAGAGAAGTGGACTCAAAAGCGGAAGTGCAGAATCTAAAAAAGATTGTACAAAAAGACATTCCGCTGTGGCAGCGGAGTGTGGACCGTCGTCTTGCCGAGATGGAGCTTAGCTTGCGGCATGACGAGGCACAGGCGTATGTCACGCCAGCCAGGTCCAACAATGATAGGCATATAAATACAGCAGTAAAAAATTGCGACTGCGAGACAGAACAGGCAACCAGTGTAAGCGAAACAAATAAATGTCATTCCAAAGTAGTGATTGAAGAAAGCCTGATTAGGAACCGACAGTTTCAGATCTTTACAACGGAGAAGAAATCTGTTCACCCTGTAGTGTTTATCAAAGGATTTAGAAACATTTTGCCTAGCGTTTGGAGTCATACCCAGAAAATACAGTTCGTTATGTCTTACATACAAGGAGATGCTGCATTATGGGCAACCGAAGCAGCTGATAGTTGTGATACATATGAGCAATTTGAAAAGGCATTTTTGGCCAAATGTTGGTCAACATGTATTCAGGAGAGATTACGGAAGGAGGTATATAATCCAGAGCCGTATTCTCCACGACTAGGCAATTTACGAAAATATTTTGAGAAGTACATTAATAAGACCCGTTACTGGGACGAGCAGATTTCATCTCGGGATTTGATCAGACTTTTGAAATCACACTTGCCGATACATGTAAAGGAAAAACTTATACACGTGCCCGAAAATGATATGGAACATTTCTTGTCTGTTCTGGACTCAATTGACCTGATTCAGGAGGATGTTAAAGCAGCCTCTGAACAGGCTAGAAATAACGGAAACGGTTATAGAAATGGTAGAAATAACACGCCTCCACCAAGTAATGGAAACGGCGGAGGTAACAATAGGAGACAAGATTATGCACAAAACGGGAATAGAGGTAGAGACCGGAATGGCAATAGTCCGCCGGTGAATAATGACAGGAAAAGGAGGTTCGATGACCGGTATGAAACAGGCCCACCAAGCAATAGTAGATGGAAAAATGCCAGGGGGCCGAGCAACACTAATACTTATAATGATGCAAACCGAACTTGGCCACAGAACCAGAGGCCCAGTCCGGACCGGCAAAACAGTGATAGATTTGACAATAACCGACCGCCACCACAAAATGCGCCAATTGCGCAACCGTGGCGGCCGACGTAACACAACTTGCATATAGTGGAGGTCAGTGACACAGAGCAGCCACACCCATCCACTATCAATAATTCAACAAACTAGGTGCAGCCGAGATACGCTCTCCATCGTCGGCTGAGGTTTGGAGTGAGAGCAGCCCGACACAGAACAAAACACCGAACAAAATCTGTATCCTTAGGTATAATGACGGGGTACAGATGGGAGATGAACTAATAACTGAACCATCCTCGTGCATAAAGGAGCACAAAGACAAAGTACAAGCGATAATAGAGATCAAAATTAACAATATTGATGTGCAAGCGGTCGTAGATACAGGTGCTACTGTCAGTGTTATGAGTATGGACTTATTCAAAGTACTGGGGAAGGAAAGGCGTATGCTGACTTTTCCCGTGAATAATTGTAAAGTCACTGGAGCCATAAGTGCACAGCGACAAATAATTAAACTCCAAGTGCGGGTAGAGATGTATTTAGGGGATGAAGCCATAGCGTGCTCATTCCTGGTAGTAAAGGGTTTAAAGGTAGCCTGCATTTTGGGGGTAGATTTTTTGAGAGAAAGGGACGCAATAATCGACCTTTCTCGGGGAAAATTAAGTTTGATGAATGCTGGTAGGAGAATAGAATTGTCCATGCTCAGATCTGAAGAGGTACCTGTACCTAATTGTAATGCTATTAACATAAAGTGTAGGAATCAGTCGATACTACATTTAGACAATCATTGTCTAGGACAGAATCTCTATTATCCTGACGTACAAGGTGATCAATCAAAAGCAAATATGGACGCATTAGTGAACAAAGTATCACAGTCCGAAAATTTGAATTCTATGCAACAGCAGGATTTGGTACAGTTATTATTTAATTATGCAGAGGTATTTTCAGAACGACCAGGAATTGTTAAGGGATATCAGTACAAGATCGAGGTAAAGCCTCATAAAACTTACTGTCGAGCCTCATACTCCATTCCTTGGTCCAAGAAGGAAATAGTAGCTAAAGAAATAAGAAAATTGATCGAGTGGGGAATAATAGAACCGTCTTTGTCCCCTTATAGTAGTCCTTTGGTGGCGGTAGCAAAAGCAGACGGACAGGTACGGTTAGTACTAGATGCAAGAGACATAAATGAAATTATTGTACCTGTCAGGACTCATCCGGAAAACCTTGATGAGCAAATTCAAAAATTCCATGGAGTGCAATATTTGACATCTATTGATATGAGAAGTTCATTCTGGCAAATCCTGCTCACACCCGAGTCGAGGAAATATACTGCATTTATATTTGGGGGAAGGAGCTACCAATTTAGGGTACTACTTTTCGGCCTAAATGTAAGTGCAGGAGTTTTCATAACAGCCCTCGACGCGGTTTTGGGTCCGGATTTGTTGCAAAGGGTAACAGTGTATGTAGACGATCTAGTGATTGCCACTGCCACCTGGGAGGAGCACATAGAACTACTGAGTAAAGTCTTAGAAAGATTTAAGCAAGCGGGAGTAACAGCGAATCTTGATAAATCCAAATTTGGACGTAATCAGATTAAATTTCTAGGTCACATAATAACACCACAAGGCATCAAACCTGACAGCAAAAAACTTGATGCAATTCGTGGGTTTCCTAGTCCGAGAACTAAGAAACAGCTCAAAGCATTTATAGGTCTAGCATCTTTTTTTAGACGGTTTGTTCCCAACCAATTAATGAATAATGAATCTTTGTTGAGCCTGTTGCGTAAAAATGCGCACTGGGTGTGGACAGAAGAATGTCAACGCGCATTTGACGCTATCAAAAATGCCTTGGTGAATGCAAACATACTGCGACACCCAGACATGACAAAAGATTTTTGTATAGCGACAGATTCGTGTTCATACGGTCTGGGCGCGTGTTTATTTCAGTGGGACAGGAGCAACGACCCCACAACAATCAATGTAATCGGATTTGCCAGCCGCACACTAAACAGCTGCGAGAGAGCATATTCCGCTACCGAATTAGAGGCTCTTGCAGTGGTTTGGGCGGTAAAGAAATTTAACTATTACATCTATGGTAAAGAAGTCAAAGTATTCAGTGACCACCAGGCTTTGAGCTATTTAATGACTTGCAAATTATACCATACCCGCTTGCTAAGATGGAGGTTAGCATTACAGGAATATAAAATTAAAATCATGTACCTAAAAGGACAAGATAATGTTGTAGCTGACGCCTTGTCGAGGCTACCACTAGGGCAATCCTCAATGTCAAATATTTTGGAACAATCGGAGGAATATCGAATACTCTTAGTACAAGATAAGGTACATAGGAGGGACTTTTTACATATGTGTAAGAATATGTCTAGATTGCAGGAAACTGATCCGATTTGGCGAGATATCACTAGCAAAATTAAAGAAGGAACCAATCTTAAAAGTGTTCAGAATTTCAAAATAGTAGATAATATTCTGTATTATAAAACAGGTGTGTCAAATGACCATGGAGTCGTGTGTATACCGCAACAGGCTATCCCAGCTGTTGTGTGGCACACGCATTTAGCATGGGGTCACGCTGGGATAGGCAAAACAATAAGGATTTTATCCAGATTCTGTTATTTTAAGGGGATAAGCCAGCAGACTCGCAACATTATCAGGACTTGTCCTCTGTGCCAAAAAGCTAAGTTTCAAAATAAGTCCACAAGGTTTGAACTGCATCCTATAGTGCCTCATCGGCCACTTCAGTTAGTGTCTATAGACATAGCAGGACCCTACCCACGAGCCGGGGGTGGATTGAAGTACATTTTAGCGGTGTATGACCTTTTCTCTAAATACTTAAAAATATACTGCCTTAAATCAGCCACTGCTCGTGGAATAGTTAAATGGTTAGGGAAGGAATATTTTACGCAAGTAGGTAAGCCTGAAGCGATAATATCAGATAATGCTTCCTATTTTACAGGCCATACCTGGAAAAACTATTTACATGAACAAGATATAAAGCATATACTAATTTCCCGCTTTCACCCACAAGCAAGTTTAGTAGAGAGAACATTTGGAGAGTTAAATAAATTTTTCAGGTTATACATTGCATATAAACACACAAGATGGCCAGATCTGATACCTAAGTTTGTAGAAATTCACAACGCAACCCCGCATGCTTCTACGGGGTATCCACCAAACGAGATATTAATGAATAATAATAGAATACTGAATGAGTGGCTGGCACCTTTGCCTAAGGTCCCAGTCATTCCTGAGCCTAAGGAAGAGAAGATAAGAAAAGCAGGGTGCAACCTTACCAGGTGCGCTCAGAAAAGGAAAGAAAAATATAATCGACATGTGACGAATAACCAAAAATTTAGTGTTGGGGACTTGGTACTCTTACGCAATCATCCTAAGTCCTCGGCATCCTTGAAACAGAATAGCAAGTGGCAATTGGTGTACAATGGACCTTTTAGAGTAGTAAGTGTGCCACATGAGTGTAGCTATCTCTTAGCAGATCCCCACTCAGGGAGAGTACGGGGACAGTATCCGCGTAAGGATGTAAAAGCATTCCTACAGTAAAAGACTAATAGTCCTATGTGGACACCATTCTTTTGTAAATAATGAACATTAATAATGTGTGATCTCTAGAGATAATGTACTAGTGTAGAAGTATTTAGTTATAAGAATATGATTGACTTTCTCATGTGTATGGATATTTGTGTTATGTACTCTTTTAATTTGTGTTATCTAAAACATGCTCTAAATGTCTGCACAGATAATCTGATTAGTGCAACTATTTGTAGTGTTAAGCTGTGACAAAGTTCAGTCAAGAAGAACATTTTAGTAATGATTAGTTAGCGTACTACATAATTTCCTATATGTGTGTCATATTTGAAATATTTCTTGGCACAATCTTTTCTATTATGTGTATGTATGTATATATGTGTAGCTGTCAGATTGACAGATTCGAACCCAGAATAATATCAGTAATATGAGGCCCTGAGAACTTTATTATCTAACCAATGTTATCAGAGAAAATAATGCACCCAGTAGTGACCTGAGGGCACCACGGGAGGCAAACTTGTTGCAAAGTTATGTAACGCAAAGTTACGCACAAAGAAGCTTCAATTGAAGCATGTGCATATTCAACCAGTAAAAAAGGGAACTAGCCAAATATACTCCAAGTCAATTTTTGCCTACAGAGACTACACTGTAGTTACGTAGGACGTTGATAGTAAAGTGTGACATGAGTTCAAAGGAGTTATTGAACAATATGCCTGAATCTGGCTGGAATGCACAAATAAAATATAATCGAACACGAATATAGATGACTTTTGGGCAAACTAATACGAATTTTTAATATTTGTGACCATGTACGCAAATATCACACCTTGGTAAAGAGTTGCGAATGTGCTGTTACAAAAAAAATTGTACAGCGGACACTGTAAATAAAAATAAAGGAACTTTAACAAAAGTGCAGTATTGTGCGGCAGAGACAGACAGTGACTGTTAAACCTGCAGCAATACGTCACGGAGTATTTGTGTATAAGTAATAAAAAACTGTATCATCGCCGTGTGTGCAAGTGGACAAGGAACTAGCACGACACGAACAGTGAACCGATAACGGACGGTGGATCATGTTAGTGTCAAACTTTAACTCTTTGTGTGTCAAGGGACGCTAGGAAAGCGCATTGACTACGAAGATACATTTTGTCCTGAGGTGAAAACTTGCGTGTGACTAATGACAAGTCATGACATGGTGAAAAATATTGTGTGCCCATAAAACGTGTTACTGTGACAACGAAACATTGTGCAAACCAGACTAGTGAAGGCCTACTGAGTAATAACTGCCACTAACTGTGTGCGTTCTTTCCCACAGCAGGAAAAATGCCTATAAGGATAGTACACTGTTTGTGAACTTGTTGCATGTTTCCTGGAGCACTGCAAGAAGACGTCGCACGGGCGAGCTGATATCCAACGCGCATCCGGCTACACCAGCTATGCAGCGGCCGCAGCAGCCCGTAGCAGACAGACAGCCACGCCCCTCCGCGCCGTTGCTGTCAACGCCGGGGGCGGTGACCTACACGGAGTCAGCGCGCCGCGCCGAGCGCCGCTCAACAATCACTCCGCACCGCTCACCAAATACAGCATTATTGACTTTTTTGAAATGTTCACATAAACTGAATAACATGTCAATGACTTCATTTCGATAAACATTGAACATTTACTATGTATGTCCGTAAGTGATATATCCTAGGACAAGTGACCTTGTAGTGTATCACAAGAATAATAGCATCACACACAAAAAACTTCCGTTGAACTGTATGTGACTGTGATATTGTGTAATTGTGTAACCGTTTGTGACAAACTGCTAATTTAATTCAAATGAATAACTGTTGAAGAGACAATATTGACTATGAACCAACTGGGATGGCTGGGCTCTGGCACAGTTTTGCCCAGGTTTCCTGTCTGCCTACGCCCAAATGGGGGAGCCATGAACTTATATAACCCTGGGACTAAATAAAAGAGCCATTCCGTAAAAAAAAAATACAGAACTGAAAAGAACGTTACTGGCACCATTGTGTCAAAGTGTAAAAACTCTTTGCCAAATGCTGCCAGGGGGCAATGTAACGTTCCCTGGCAAACTCACGTTATTAAAGAACAAGAGTTTATTTGTAACATATACGCCGCTCTGGGCAAGTTGTATATATCGTAATTATTGAACAAAAATATTACTGAATGTGGTGTAAAAGACATTTGTTATTCTCCTTATATTTTTTGTTGTAATATTTCTCTGTATTTAGGATAGGAATTTTTCTGTATTTATTATGTGATTGTAAAATGTGTCAATATTTGCGGTATCAGAGACATGAAAATTTGCCAGAAGAGAATAATATCGTCAATTTACAAAGAAATGTTAATAGTCAGCAATGCTATTTAAGCACAATTCATTATGTATTCTCTGGTCTTCTCTGTTCAGAAGTCATTGCGGTAGGACACTGTGAAAGAGTTGTTTACGAATGTGTAGACTTCTTTTGTCTCTGTCTGGACTTAGCCGCCATTAGACGATGCGTTACGAATTAATGTGAGTTGTATTACTGTTTGATCTAAATATATCAGTATTTATCAAAAGTGTGAATTATTTATGTAAATTAGCTTGCCCACATCATCTATAAAATTTCTTTAAGAATTTTTCAGCATTTTTTAGCGGTGTTGCTGGGCTGTGCCACAACCAACAATAGCAGAGGCGGCACATTTAAAAAATTATCAAACCCGTAAAACGTGAACAGATGCATAAAAATCAATAGTGAATTAAGAAATTGTTCTTCTTTTTCAGTGATCCTGTGGCTGATAAAATTTGAATTAATTATACGTTTGTGCATTCGTAGGCGGATAGTTAATGTTAGCTAACATTGAAATTTAAACAGTTTGGTTCTTTAAAATAACTCAAATGCATAGTGAAGTAGGTTTGATCAGTGATAAATGTCGGCTTGGCAATAATTAAAACATTTTCTGCTAATAGAGGTAATCTTGTGTTCTATGGCTAGTGCCGGGATAAAATTCAGTAAAAATATTTAAAAAAAAACCACTGCAGCTGGAAGGTGTGTGCCAAGGCCGAATGATCTAAAGGACTCAATTCTCAACCAAATATTATTATCCAGTTAATATGAGTGCACGTAAATATTTTTTTTCTTTAAATGTACGTAATTCTTAAGAAAGTAAATTTTTTTATTACCACACGAAAATAAGAGAGTGGTTCTACAACAAAGTTCGCACGAAAGGTAAAGAAAATTAACTTAAAAGCAAAAGATAAAATTTATTATTCTTCTTTAACGAAATTTCAGACCATTCATATTCAGATTTCGTTAAAAACCCTGTGGTGCAACCCCTATCTGCTGATAATCACTCTTCAAATCCATTGCCTAAAAAATACTTGCATTGCCCTAAATGATCGATGTTTGGCAAAGGGTAGGTGTCTGTTATGTTTTTGCATTTAGGTGTCTGTAATCA
The DNA here is from genome assembly GCF_023898315.1 of Schistocerca nitens. NCBI lineage: Eukaryota > Metazoa > Arthropoda > Insecta > Orthoptera > Acrididae > Schistocerca > Schistocerca nitens. Next base: position 366,058,311 of record NC_064619.1, read on the forward strand.
CAACAAAACCTACATTTTTGAGTTCCATCCATTGATTTTTTTCTGGCATGACAAACATTCCTGCCCCCAATGGAGTATTATTTTCTTCAGTTATTCCATCTTTCTGCTGTTGATTGATAGATTCCTCCAAAATTTGCTGCAAGTACCTAGGTATTCTGTATGGTTTGCAGTAGACTGGTACTTTAATTCCCGTTGGTATGAGGTGGGGTGTAATGTGTGTAGCTGGTAATGGCCATTTTGGAAAAAATAAATCCTCTCTAGCCACTTTGCGTTTCCTTGTAGCACAGTTTCAGTGGTGTCTGGTGATTGTCCATGGCTGGCACCCCTCATGTCTCATTCCTCTTCCTCCAGGATTTCATATTAGTGATTAACAACCCCTTTGTTAATCTTGTGTCCTCTGTGCTAAAATTACCTGTAGAAACAGGTACCTTCTTTTCACCCTTTATTTCTTGTATATGTAGAATACCTCTTTTGACTAAGCAACCTGCCTGATCTAATACTTCACTCTCTTCTAACAGTTCCACCACACACTAAATTTCTGCCGGCAGCCTAGACTCGAAACTGACCCAAATTGATTTCCCCGTACCCTTGGGTACACCATCGTGCAAATCAAGTCTTAGCGGGATTGTTCGCAGTTTAATTGGTTCATCTTTCAGAACAGGCCCCGCTCGTGACATCACTACATTGGCAATGGTTTCACCTAACGGAAACATTTTTCTATCAAGTTCCACCCTATGTTGCTGAAGATCGATTATGGTACAATGACAATACAAGAAATCTAATCCTAGAATCATGTCATAGCCCTCACATGTGTGTGGCACAGTCACTAGCCAATGTTTAAATTTAACCATATCCAGGCAAAAGTCTATATCCATTGATCCTAATGGCACGTCATTTTATCCCCCACCCCACGTGATCTGTACTGTGGTGGGTCCTGATGCTTGCATTTCACCAGATCACTAGTGCCGACTGACAAGTTGGCTCTGTATCCAATAATATCTGCAGCCCGTTTTTCCTACTATTCCTCTTATCACACGCTCCACCTCTGCATATGATTTCATAGCATCCAATGTTATTGGGAAAGACTATAGGTGAACCTTGGGTTCCCATTGGTGTTTAACACCTTATTCCTCACTGGTCCTCTAGTGCTAAAACTATTACTTCCGCTTACTTTATTCACATAACCCTGAGGCTGGCGACACAGCCTCATTATATGCCCCATTTGTCCACACTTGAAACATTTTATATTAGCTGCAAACACTATCAGTTTACCCTGCATTCCAGTCAACAAATCGATCTCCTCACACTCTCTAGCTAACCGCACTGCTGTGCGCAAATCTGTTGGACCCCAAGCCTGCACAAGTCTTCGTATTTCTGCATGCAACCCTCTTAAAAAAGCACCCTCTGCTCAGCTTCTGCAAAATAATTTCATAGCTGCAGCATCCTGTCCTAAATCATAGGTACATGCATTAATTTTCCTTATACAATCTGCAAATTGTATTACAGTTTCTGTATTTTTCTTAGTTATTATTCCTAATTATTCCCTATAGTTTCTGGCACTATTTTGTTTTGAATATCTCTGAATTAATCCTTCTTTAAGTTCTTCGAATGTTGTGACTCCCTTAAGAGCTTCTGTATATCCACATAAGTTTTCACTTCACCTGTTAGTCTAAATTTTGCAACACTCAATAATTCCATATCAGACCAACCTTCCATCTGCACCAGATTTACAAGGTCTCCCACAAAGGTCTTCACATCCTCTGTTGCTTCCATTTCTGACACACCTTGTGCCTCTGGTTCTGTTGAAGCTTTGTCCATGACAACACTTATTTTGAGAACTAACTTTAACAAGACAAGAAAGCAAAATACATTAACTTAATTCTTGCATCTAATCATGGGCCATCTCAACTCCTGACATTGCCTAGCCATATGCTCCCAATGATTATTTGTGTAACATTTTACTGGAACTGATTTCGTACATGGTGCTGAGGGTTACAGTGAGCGCATCTAGCAGGCAGTAGCTTATTGTGACTTCAATTGCCTCTAAAACTAGACAAATCCACTGGTTCTCTTCTTGAAGTAAAATCTATTTTATAAAATGCATGACCATCAAACCTCTTCTCCATGACCAAAATACGATTCTTTCTTTCTTTTTTTCCCCTTCTCTCTCTGACAGTAGATTGGTTCAGTTAATTTCTTTATTCCAGCCCTTGGCCATGGTACACCAGGAATAGCTTAGTGGACAATGTCAAACATGCCTTGAGCAGAAGTGTAGCAACCATTTTAGCATAGCTTGATTTCTGCAAGGCTTTTAATACTGCTGATTTTGATATATTACTTCTGAATCTTGTTTGTTAATTTTATGGAAAGACAAGAATTTTGAAGTCTTTTATGAGATGTTAAGAAAAATGGGAAGAACTGTTAAACTGGCATGATTTTGAATATCCATCCTAAGCCTAGACTTGACTTAGTGACTTCCACCTCTCCATGCCAAAGAAAAAGTGGCAACATGTGGCAGAATTTTATACAAAGGGGATTTTTGAGTTGATTATGAGATTTGATAAATGCTTGAATCTTAATGGTGCTTATGTAGAGAAATAATATAAAAGTGTAATTTTAAGTACTTTCTAATAAATTTACTTTAACTATTTCAGTATTATATTTGTAGTGCGTGTCACAATTTTTAAATAGACACATTCTCAACACTTTGCATAGTGAGATACTTTTGCAATTCATTAAGGCTCTCTGTATAATTAATCCAGGACCCACACTTTTGGGGCGTTGCTGCAGATCGTTACCAACTACAGAGAGAAGGCTGGGTGTGTTGGAAACAACTTTCAGAGTTCCTGGATAGCTCCTTCTACAACCTGTGCCTGCCACAGCTTTCTTCAGAATTGGAGCCTTCAGTTTGATCCATAACTGCAGTCAGAACAGCACCTCACATTCAGTAGCCATAATTTTATCATCATCTTTGTTTTCAAATGTGTCATTAGGGTTGCACTTCATGTCTTTGGTATAGTGCAAACATGACATTTTCTTGAAGTAACATTAATAGTATTTATTTTATGAATGTATTATGGTACTGATTAAATGTGAACATTACAAAAGTTTGTACCGATTTTTATTTAAAATTTGATAGTATTTCCTTATCTGCTAATCAGGAAGTTATTGTGAATTGCCTTTTTTCCCTACATATCAGGAGTGGGGCCTGACTAGATTCTGTCGAAAATCCAAAATTATGTGCACCTTATTATAAGCTCTTCCTTTGGTTAATTTTTAAAAGTCTGACTATAGCACAAGTATATTCCTTTTTATGTTTTCTCCGATGTTGATCATTAAAAAGCTATAGGAACTTATTTGTTTTGTGAGAGATGTCAACCATATGAGGAAAAGGGTCAATTGCTCATGTAAAGATGACCTGTTGAGTTGCAGACAGGTACAATGAAAAGACTCAAGCATTATAACTTCTTTACTAAAGAAAACAAACATGCACATTGACACAAGAAAGCACACCTTATATACACATGACGTGAGATGTGTTTGCGCGCGCGCGCGCGTGTGTGTGTGTGTGTGTGTGTGTGTGTGTGTGTGTGTGTGTGTGTGTGTGTGTGTGTGTGTGTGTGTTTTCTTTGCTGAAGAAGGCTTTGGCTAAAAGCTATAATGTGTAACAGTCTTTCCATTGTGCCTGTCTGCAACTCAATAGGTCATCTTTATGGTGAGTAGCAATCTGTCCTTTTCCTAATCTTGTTGATATTCCAACCTGGAGTTTCTATTGTTTGGTTTCGTTAAATATAATTGCACTAATACCTCATAAGCACTGATCCTATGACAGCAATAGAAAACAGGTGGGTGGTGAGAACAGAGGACATGTAATGCTAGTTCCCACCTGCAAAGTATTTAGAAACTGTGTCTGGGGGAAGAATCCAGATGGCACATGTGGCGCGTGTGGTGAAGCATGCACCAAGGTCACAATTGTCATGTTATAGAGCATGCTCTGCAATAGGGTATTGCATGTTGCCAATATACACCTCCTGCCTATGCCCATTCATCCTAACTGATAATTTGGTGTAGTAATGCCAATGTGAGAGGTCAAGTAGTGTTTACATAACAGTTGATATATGACGTCACATTTAACAGATTGTTGTGGGAAGTTCCTATGGTACCAAACTGAGGTCCCTGTTTCACAGGTTTCCCTTTTATAGTGCATATTTTGCCAGTTACAGGACTGGTAAGGTGGTGGTAGGAGAGGGTGCATAGGACAAGTCTTTCAGGGAGGACTGTCACAGGGGCAGGAGCCATAAGGTAGGGAGATGGGGGATTTCCTTGTCCTCATTGAACGACAGCTACACACTTCTGTCACATAAAATCTATTAACAAACAACAGTACTTCCATTTTGACAGTTACCATCCTTTCCATGTCAAACATTCCCTCATTTACAGCCTTGGCATGCGAGGCAAATGTAATTATTGGGATACAGACTCATAACAGTAGTGCACCACCATTCTCACTTCAGCTTCCACTGGATGTAGTTACCTCACCAGCCTAGTTCAAAAGCAGATTTCCTGGGTCACCACATCCAATCCTGATGCTTCTGATCCCTCCAAACAACAGCTTCGGAGCACACCACTGGTCACTCAGTATTATCCTGCTCTGGACTTCATTAATCAGCTACTTCGATAAGGCCATGACTTCCTAAAATCATGCCCTGAAATGAGATCCATTCTGTCTGAGATTTTGCCCTCCACACAGAGTAGCTTTTCATCGCCCTCCCAATCTCGGCAGTATTCTTGTCAGACCCTGTGCTCCTGCACCCATCTCCCTACCCTATGGCTCCTACCCTTGTGACATCCCTGCTGCAAGTCTTGCCCTATGTACCCTCCTACCACCAACTATACCAGGCCTGTAACTGGCAAAACATACACTATCAAGTCATAGCCACCTGTGAAACGAGATGCCGTATACCAACTGTTATGTAAACAACTATTCGGCCTTTTACATTTTCAAGAGTACCACCAAATTATCAGTTAGGATGAATGGGCATAGGCAGGGGGTGTACACTGGCATCATGCAATACCCTGTTGCACAGCGTGCTCTATAAGATGACAATTGTCACCTCAGTGCATGCTTCACCACAGGTACCACATGTGCCATCTGGATTCTTCCCCCAGACACAGTTTCTAAGAACTCTGCAGGTGGGAACTAGCATTGCATGTGGTTTGTTCTCACCACCCACCTGCCCTTAATTTACATTAATTTTTTCCACCTCAGCATTTCTGCAAGATAACTACCCCTTTCTTCACTCTGTTTTAGTTTTATACATCTTTCATTATCTTATCTGTCTATTTTTCACTGCCCCCCTCCCTCCTCTGTAACGTACAATGCACTTAGCTTTCCTCTCTCATTACCTCATGCATGATGTTTAAGCAGTAATCTCTGTCTTGCGTATTACGCTTGTTTTCCACCTGTAAGCTCTCAGGTTTTCAAATCTCATCCGGTGTAGTTCCCAACAATCAGTCTTTCCTTCTCATCCTGTCCGGCGAGTCTCCCTTGACCTGCAGTTCTGGGTGACTTTACCAAAGTCTAGCCCTTTTCCTAGATCTAAGCTGTCCATTTCCTTCACCCCTCTTCCTTCCCCTTCAACCCTTCTGGCTGAAGGAGGAGCCACTGGCTCCGAAAGCTTACCTAATTATAATCTTTTATGTGTGTGTTTTGCTGCCACTTAGTGAGTAGATTTTTTCTATCTATCCAGTTACCTTATTTCTTTCTGAAGTGTTTGTTGTCCTTGTTTCACTTCTGTGCAAGTCTACACTTGAAGGCAAATACATTTGGAAAAATACTTCCTATCCAAATTTCTGCTCTGTTCCCTTCGCAGCTTGCACAGTGTACAGACTGAAAAACTTCAAGACTCATTCCAAGTATAGACTAATTTCACCTTCCATTGTTCCTTTCTTTGCCTCTGAGCTCTTAATATTCATACTGTGCTTCTATTTTGTCCAAAAGTCTTTTTAATTTTTGAATAGGCTGTGTCCATCTTTTCTCTGGTCCTACTTGCTTTTAGAGCCTTGCCCTTGTGCTCTAGCCATACCTGCTTAGCTGTTTTCCACTTTGTCATTCTCAGCTTAAGATGTCTATATTCCCTTTTGCCTGCTTGACTTTTATATTTTCTCCTTTTATCAATTAAATTAAATCTTTCATGTGTTACCTAAGGATTTCTACTGATTGTTGTCTTTGTCTATTTAATCACTGTGCTACCTTCACTATTTCATCTCTCAAAGCTACCCTTTTGCCTTGTATCATATTGGGATGGTGCCATTATTACAGTGACAAGATTTTATTTTATTAGTATAAAATACACAGCACTGCATTACATTACAATACGATACACAATAACAAGACTGGTACACTATTCAGTGATGTAATCCCCATCTTTGGTGGTGACTGCCTGCCAAAGTTCAGGTAAGAGTTCACGTCTCTCTCGTATAACTGTTGTGCCTTTGAGTTAAAGAAATCTCTTAGCTAGCTGCTAAGAGAAACTTCATTGTGGAACTCCTGAATTTTGTTAGAGTGAGACCATAAAAGATGATAATCAGAAAGGGTGAAGTCTGATGAATTTGGAGGGTGAGGAAATGGTTCTCAATCAAGTTCAGCAATCCCATAGGTGGGTGTGCATTATTGAGAAGTAACAACACAGGTTTACCAGTTGTTTTGTTTTCAATAGCAACAGCTTTTATCGTTTCATTTCATGGTAGCAGTTCATGCTGATGAATGACTGTTTGGTTCCTTCAGATGCACAGCATGATTTTTTGAGGGTGTGCACCATCCTTCACATTGGGTCTTTTTTAGATTAGTTGAACTATTTCTTGTTACCTGTAACAATGTTCCCAAGGAACGCCTTGTGCCTGTGATAGACCAAACAGTACATAGTTTCTCATTGAGTTTTGTTGATGCTTAGAACTTCTTGCTTCTCACCCTGTGAATGCAAATAGCACATAATAGTTGTGTGGTTGCATTCCATAATTTGTGCCATTTCCCACATGTGGTGAGGATTATTGTGACCCTACTAATTCAGGTAATTTTCATGAAAAAAGAGGTCTTCCACAATGGGATACATCACAAAAGTTGAATTTTCCTTCTCGGAAATGAGAAAACCATATATGTGCCATCCTCTCAGCAAATAATTCCCTTCCATGTGCACTACAAATTATTCTTGTGGCTTCTACAACACTAGATCCTCAATTAAGTTTTAAGGGTAAAATGTGTTGGGAAGTGTTCATCTTTCTCTACTTGAAACTCCATTCTGATTAACCTTGAAAATAACCAAAACAATCTGTTAACAACACGCAAGCTCCTATTTGTGATAGTCAAATTCTAAATTGGTGAAAAAGATTGAATAATGAAAAACAAAAGCTTCACACTGCAGTGATGCCAACCCAGTGAGGAACTGCAGAGACCTGTACAACTTCCCAATATTTCTTTCCCCATTTCTGTCAACAATAGCCTAAAGCTCCCTTTGTAACTCCCAACAACCTCTGGTTCAGTTCAATTTAACCTGCAATTTCTTCAAGATTTAATTTGCAATTTGTAACCAGTAAATGTTAATCAGAGTCTACTCCTGTGGAAATGTTATGCAGTTTACAATTTCCTTTCAGAATCTTTGTTTTACCACTATATAATGTACCTAAAACTTTCCCATTTCACCAGATCTCTGTAATCTTTAAATGACTCTAATATTTGTTTCTACTTTCACAGATGGACTTTCAGATGTGCACATTGCTCCAACACTTCTTAATAAAATGCAGTAGAGAAATTCTAGAAACAAATTCTTGTATTGGAAATTTTCAGTAACTAGCAGGCTTTCCCAGTAATAGTGTACATCACATCTTAAGACACAGAAAAACTAGCTCCACAAAATAATAGTACTGGCTCTTCAAACGTTTTACCTATACATTTTGAACAGTTCTGTTTCTTTTGACAGCATTTTTGAATAGTTGTATTTCCCAAACTTCATAATTTTGAAAGAAGATGAAATGTAGAGATTCTAATTTCATTTTTAGTGAACAACTTGAACTGAAAACAAAATATGTATTGAAAATTTTAGTAAAATATTGTTACAAAGATAATACAGTCATCATGGCAAATCTTTGCATTTTTATTCTATTTATTCTTTGTATGATTACAGTAATGCTGAAAAGTATTTTGACAGCATAAAATTCATTATTATTTCTCTTAGAATAAAACACTATCGGTCAGTGTCTCGAGTATAGTGGAGAGCAGTATAACTGTGATTATTTGAAGGTATCAGGTTGCGACATGTTTGTTTATACTTTGTGCTGCTGGATGAATGCAACTTTTAGCGAGTTCAAAAGTATTTTGACACATAGTTTCTCCATGAATTTGTGGATGTTACTTGCTTCCTTGTTCTGATTTCTACTGATATTTACTTACAGTGATTACTTCAATACGCCAAAACTTAAGGAATATTCCAGTGACTTTAGAAATGCCATTATAATGTACTAAAGTAAGGACTGAAACAAATCAAGGTATCTCATATTTTTAAAGTGCCCTGTAAACTCGTTAGTACATGGACAAGATTGTACAATAAACGAAACACTGTCAAAAATAAGTCTCACAGTGGATGTCCAAAAAATGTCTCCTAAAGTCAATCATATCATAAAAAAAGTTATCAACAAGTGATGTTCGCAAGCTGGCTGTAATGATACAAAGAGAACTGAGAGAAAAATATAACATTGACATTCACGTTTCCACTGTCAAATGACACTTGAAACTCTTTGGAGTACATGGACGAAGATACAAAAAGCCTTTAGTATCTATGAAAACCAGGAAGGCCGATTTGCATTTGCAAAATGGAACAGATCAAGATCAAGTTCAGACTGGTCAAAAATCCTGTGGAGTGATGAGAGCAAATTTAATTTAATGGTATGTGATGGTATCAAGTATGTTCCTGTAAATAAAAGATATGAGTTTCAGTACCAAATTCCCATGGTCATATATGGACGTGGCAGTGTGGTAGTTTGGGGATGTTTTTCATGCTCTGGAGTTTGACTGTTAGTTCGAATTAAAGGTAATATGGATTGGTTCATTTATAAAAAGTATTGAAGACTCAAATGCTACCATACACTAAACACCACATGCCAGCTGGCTGGTATTTTCCACAATATAACGATCCCAAGCACAAGTCCAAGTACATTAGTGATTTTTTTTAAAACACAAAAAAGTCAACATTTTGGAGTGGCCAAATCAAAGTCCAGATTTGAATCCTATAGAATATCTGTGGGAGGAGTTGGATCGCAGAATAAGAATAAAAAATTATTTGAACAAAGACGCTTTTCTTGGATATCTCAAAACTGAGTGGAATAAAATTCTGATGGATTAATTTCCCAAAGTGGGCCAACTCAATGCCAGCATGATGTGAGGCTGCATAAAAGCCAAGGGATATCCTACCAAATATTGATTTTCTTACTGTGGTAGATGCTAATTATGTGTTTAAAAAATATTTTTTATGATATCAAAATACTTTTGCTCCACCAATGCCCTCATTTAAAAAAATTACACTCTATTATATTGCGAACAAGGGCTGCTTGGTCAATATTCTGTAGAACATTGAATATCCATTAATGAAATAAATTACTGATTTTCAGGTTTCATATTTGTTTTTAATTAATCCAATTAATATGTTTGTCACAATACTTTCGAGCACTACTGGATGTATTTGACATTCCATGCATCTGCCTCACACAACAAAAATATTATTTATAAATATTTCATAATGTTAAATATGTATGGGAACTGGCCTATCTCTTAATTCCTTCTCACCTCTCTCTCTCTCTCTCTCTCTCTCTCTCTCTCTCTCTCTCTCTCCAGCTCTTCCTCCCTCCCCTCTCTTTGTTCATCTCCCCCTCCCCCTGTCTTCTCTGTCCATCTCCTGCCCCCTCTTCTCTGTCCATCTCCTCCCCCCCCCCTCTGACCATCTCCTGCCCCCCCCCCCCTCCCGTCTATCTCTTCATCCCTTTTGCTGACCTTGAGCCTTGTTTTTCGGTATTAAAAATGAAACCTTGATTGAAATGAATGGGCAAACCAACTGGGATAATTGATATAAGGGGTATGAGAGGCCTCTCCTACTGCTGAATCAGGGGGGATAACAGTTTCAATGACAGTATTTCGCATATTTTTAATCTGTGAAGATGTAGGATTTCAAAGTTTCACACTTCAGATTGTGCAGTAGTATTCTAATTGCAAGCTGTTGAGCCATAAATACAACTGTCTTGTGTTCTGTTAAAACCAACTATGAGGAAGAAAATGAAACAGCACATTGCTGTGATTACAGCTTTTGTTTAAAATATGTAAGGAGAAAAAATATGTGTAGGATAAAAACTTTTCTAATGGTTTAAATACTGTTATAGTTAAAACTGACTGAGAGAAAAAGAGCGAAACTGCACATTTTCATAGTACAGCATTTTCTTTCTCACATTCAGTTTTAACAGAAAACCTATACATTATTTTTAAAAAGTATATATAGCTCATGTCTGTCTGAATGTGTATTTGAGCATCATGTAAAATTTTAAAATAAATTGCTCAAGAACTTTTTGACCTTTTAGATAATAATATTAAAGAATATCTTGTCCGTATATAGTAGTATAGACATATGTAACACCTGCTATTAACAAGAATTTTTAGGCATTGCATGTATTTTGCTACAATTTTCAAACATACTTTTCGCATTAAAATTATCTTATATCCATAATTTGTACAAAAGGTACTGGAAAATGGTCTCTAACCAAAACCATTCATCAGTGGTAGGCTACAATCCTGCCTCACCGCCTTTTGAACTGCTGCTTCCCTTTTACTCTTATGCACAACTGCATTCTGTTTTCTGTACAAGCTGTATATAATCTTTCATTCCCTGTATTTCATCGCTGCTAACTTCAAAATTTCAAAGAGAGTAGTACTGTCAACCTTGTCACAAGCTTTCTCAAAATCTTTGGTTTGCATTTTTTCAGCGTGTCTTCAAAGACAAGATGTAGGCTCAGTATTGCCTCACATGTTCCTACATTCCTCTGGAACCCAAACTGATCTTACCCGAGGTCCTCTTCTACCAGTTTTTCCATCTTTTGTAAATCTTTCATGTCAGTATTTTGCAACCATGGAATTGCAAGTATAATATCCTTCTTGATGTGTGAAAATATATCCCTTGTCTTGCATATCATTTATGAAATTAGGTATATCAGTCTTTATTCGAGCACTTATTTGAGGGGTCAAAATTTTGAGATCACTTAGTTGTACTGGAAATAACCAAACAATGCAATATTAGTTAGAGGTGACATTAACCCACCCATATAGACTGATATAACATTGCCGATGGTATGGACAGGCAGTCTTATGAAGTATTTTTACATGTTTTCCAAAAACTGTTTCAAACAGCTAGTTCAGCAGCCCACTTGCAATGGAAATATTTTAGATCTTGTAGTTACAAACAGGCCAGACCATATTGACAGTGTCAATACAGAAACTGGGATTAGTGATCATGATGTCATCATAGCGACAATGGTTACTAAAGTCAATAAATCAATCAAGAAAGTTAGGGGAGAGTTTTTGCTAGAAAGAGCAGTTAAGTAGTTGTTAGCATCCAACTTAGAAAATGAGTTGTAATCATTTAGTTCCAGTATGATGGATATAGAGGTGCTATGGGTGAAGTTTAAACAGACGGAAAATTGTACCCTGGAGAAGTATGCACTGATTAAGCACATGAAGGGCAGAAAAGACAAAATTTTGAAATTGCGGAGGAAGCAGAGACTGTTGCAAACTCTGTTCAGAAAAGAACACACAAATAACACCAGGAAAAAATTAGTAAAATTTGTGTATCTGTAAAAAGACCAGTGTGCGAAGCATAACAGCTACATCTACCATCACACCTTACCAAAAGATCTTGCCGAGAACCCAAGAAGATTCGGGTCCTACGTAAAATTGTCAATTGGGTCAAAGGCTTCTATCTAGTCACTCATTGACCAATATCATGTGACAATAGAATACAGCAAAAGGAAGTTTTAAATTTTGTGTTTACAGAATCGTTCATGCCAGAGGATCGTGCAAACATATCATTGTGTAATAGGCATCCCTGGCATAGATAACAGCTAGCTGAATGAGTTGAAATGAAAGTTGCCAGGTCAAATGGTATCCGAATTCGGTTTTACAGTTAGCACTCTATGGCATTGGCCCTTTACGTAGCTTGCATTTATTGCAAATCACTCGCCCAATGCAAAGTGCTAAGCATCAAGAAAAAGTGCTTGTGATTCCTGTATATAAGGAGAGTAAAAGAATGCACCCGCAAAACTTCAGACTAATATCCTTAACATAGGTTTGCTGCAGAATTCAACATATTCTCATTTCAAATACAGTAAACTTCCTTGAGACAGAAGAGCTTCTGTCCACATATCAACTGGATTTAGAAAGCATCGGTCATGCGAAACTCGGCTTGCTCGTTCCTCACCATGTGATAGCTTCGAATCATTGATGAAGGGCAACAAGTAGAGTCCATATTCCTAGATTCCCAGAAAGTGTTTGACTCAGTATCACATTGCTGACTGTTAACAAAGGTCCAAGCATACAGATTGGAGTCCCAGAGTGAGTGGCTCAAAGACTTCTTATGTAATAGAACCCAGTACATTGTCCTTGACAGGAAGTGTTCGTCAGAGACAAGAGGAGTGTCAGGAGTACTGCAGGGAAGTGTGATAGGATCATTCTTGTTCTCTGTACACAAACATTATATGATGGACAGGTTGAGCAGCAATCAGCAGCTGTTTACTGATGATTGTGGCATGTGGGAATGTGCCATCATTGATAGACTGCGGAGGAAACAAAATGATTTAGACAAAATTTGTGGTTGATTTGATGAACAGTTTTTTCTGTATGTAGTAAAATGAAAATTAATACAGGTAAGTGCGAAAAACAATCCTGTAATGTTTGAATACGGCATTGGTAGTGAGCTTCCTGACAGAGGCACTTCTAATGTTGCAAAGTGATCTGAAATGGAATGAGCTTATATTGATGGTAGTAGGGAAGGCAAATGGTCGACTTTGGTTTATTGGGAGAATTTTGAGGAAGTGTGGCTCTTAAGATAAAGAAATTAGAGCTTGTACAGATGCATATAGACAGCCACTTTTCACTCACTCTGTTTGCGAGTGGATCAGTAATGGTGCAAGTAGCCCTCCACTGTGCACCATACACCGACTTATGAAGTATGTCTGTAGATGTAGATCATGTGGAATGGCTCAGTAGGCAATTGGTCCAGTGATTAAAATTTCTTAAAAGTACTCCCTCACATAATTTCCACCCAAGAGAGACAAATATTTGATTTATCTTAAACAACTTGAAGTACCTGATTGTATATTTTATATTAGAGCTAAATTTTGACATAGAGTCCTAATCTTCATTTTATGTTAATGTATTTATGTAGTTTTGAGGACTATAGCAGCGACTGTCACATTCATAATCACAAGGGGGTGCCTACACCAGTCATCAGGTAATAAGTTCTGTGTACATTTATACATATTATTTGGGGGTTACAGTTTTATAAGGAAGGTGCCCAACACCTGAGCTGATTGCACAATAATTTTCTTTTCATTAGGTGCAACAGGGCCTTATTGCCTTTTGGTGTTGGGTAGTAAAAATTATTGCAGAATTGAAAAGGTTTGACTTTTTAAAGTGGTGATGAATATTTCAGGATTCTTAGCACTACAGATTCTGTTTTAAGTAGTAAGCTGTAAGAACAGTATTGACTGCACCATCCATAGAGAGCAAAAGAGGTTAGCAGTTCCTGACCAATGACTGGTCAGAGGGAAGTGAGAGCAAGGTCTGTGTAGGCTAAGGGTCATGGCCCTGTTAAGCCATAGACATTTACTGGAGATGCAAAAGGCGATAGCTTCCAACTGATGTGGCCATAAGTACATCTCAGATTATTAATAGTTCCATGAGTAAAAGGTGTGTCAGACCTCTCTGTAAATATCAAACAGCATGATAATGATTAAATGGAACCCATTTGGATAAGCTACTGTAGCCCATGTGTGTAAGAAGCTTAGGTTGCTAATGTGCACTATTGTAGTGGAGCACTACTGAAGTAGTTAAAGCCCACTGGGGTGGAAGAAATTTTCATTGCCAAATTTGGCGGGCAAGGGAAGGAGATATGCTGGTATACTCTTTCTGATCCCCCATATTTACGCCAGTTTCCTGGGTTACATTCCAAACCTCTCCACATTATTTCTTGGAGTGAGGATGTGTGACACTGTTGATGGTCATCAGACCACTATATGGGGAAGTTAAGCTCCATGGATAACTTGGTGCTTTTCGAGAGGAGTAGACTATATGCTAAAATCTCTACATCACCCCACTCATCAGTCACCTAAACTGGAAAGATGAAGTTGAGATGCAACACTGGTACTGGCAGAAGTGAAGTTGTGAGGGCAAGTCATAGCTGTGCCTGGAGAGCTCAGTTGGTACAACTATTGGCTGCTAAAGGCAAGGTTCTGGATTTGTGTGCTAGTTCAGCACCAGGCATTGTCTTTTTCATTAGTGTAAAAAGTAAAATTACTGTTATAGAATTTATTATAACTTTCCAGCCACTTTGCCAACAGTAACAAATTTCAACTTTACAGCACTAAACTTCTGAAGTTAAAGCATCAGGGAAAGTACCTCGTACATTAACTTAGGTTTGCCAAAAGTATTAACTGAAGCTAATATATATATATATATATATATATATATATATATATATATATATATATATATATATATATATATAGACACACACAAAGATGATGTGACTTACCAAATGAAAGTGCTGGCAGGTCGACACACACAAACATACACACAGAATTCAAGCTTTCGCAACAAACTGTTGCCTCATCAGGAAAGAGGGAAGGAGAGGGAAAGACGAAAGGATGTGGGTTTTAAGGGACAGGGTAAGGAGTCATTCCAATCCCGGGAGCAGAAAGACTTACCTTAGGGGGAAAAAAGGACAGGTATACACTCGCACACACACGCATATCAATCCACACATATACAGACACAAGCAGACATATTTAAAGACAAAGAGTTTGATATATTTATATTAACAAAAGCACTTACAAAAATATCTCATATTTTATAAGATATATTTCATGATATAATACAACATTAAACAAATTATGAAAAAGAATTGTTTCTTATGTAGTAGGAATTGGTGCATCTTCTGTTACACACCCTATAATGCAACCTGCAAAACAAAGAAATTAAAATATTGGTGATTTTGTCCATTTTAAAAAATAAGTAGCATATATGTGCATAAAATTAATGGAGAACATATGTTGTGTATGACTTAAGTCATCCCAGCATCTGAGAATTCATTGTAAAGTGAAATAGATTAGAAAAAATTGGACAAGTGCAAGTAGGACTCACACACTGAGGCTTCTGTAGAAACTTTATTTTTTAATATATTTCTTCTATAGATTCTGATGAGTGAGTTTGTGAGTATCAAAATATGTGACGTAAATGGCCACGTCTTTTGATTACATTGACTTAGAAGCTTACATTTTTTACACTGCCAGTGGACTGTAGATCTTTGTATGAGACATAAATTTCAACTCGATACATCTACCCATTCCTGAGAAAAAGGGGTCTTAACAGATGGACAACAAAGTGATGTACAAGGTGTGATTGGAAAGTTTTAAGAATGGATCCACTACTGCTTTCTGGTTTGGCGGGCCGGTACATGGAGTGTGGGGAGTGAGTTGTTGCCTTGTCCTTGAACGCCCTCTGATGGGAAACTATGTTTCCTTAATTCAGTTTGTTGTGGAAGCTGGTTGAGTGTGAGTCTGTTACGGCTTGTTACCAGATTCTGTCCACGTGAAAATGAATGTAAAAATGGAGCAACGAGTTTGTGTGAAATTTTGTTTTAAAACCAGGAAATCAGCTTCTGAGACTTACCAACTATTAAAAACAGCTTTTGGAGATAATTGTAAGAGCCAGTCAAATGTTTTTGTCTGGTTCAACAGATTTAAAGATGGTTGCGAATCATCTGAAATTGAACCAAAGCCCGGCCATTCTTCCACCTCAAAAACGTTTGAAAGTGTTGTGAGAGATCCCGACTTTGTGCGCTCTGATCTAGACTTGCAATAAGGAAGATGGCTGATGACCTTGATTTAAGTTTCTATGCAGTTCAGTCAATTTTAACTGAAGATATGAACATATGTTGAGTGTCTGGAAAATTCATTCCAAAAGTGTTGTCAAGTGAACAGAGACAATACCGACTTGAAGTGTGCCAAGAACTTGATTAATCGGACTAAAAATGACCCAGATTTGTTAAATAGCGTAATTACAGGGGATGAATCGTGGGTATATAGATATGATCCTGAAACCAAAGTGCAGTCTTCACAGTGGAAGACTCCAGGTTCACCACAACCGAGAAAAGCACGGCAAAGTCGGTCGAAGGTGAAGACAATGTTGATGATTTTTTTCGATTCTACCATTATTGTGCATCATGAATTTACCCCTGGAGGACAGACAATTAACCATGAATACTAAAAAATGTGTCCTTGAGCGTTTGCGCGAAAAGGTGCAAAAGAAAAGGCCTGCATTGTGGAAAGACATGAGCTGGGTGCTACACCATGACAATGCTCCGGCTCATCATGCCTTCTCCGTTGTTGAATTTTTGACCAAATTCAGAATACCTGTGCTTCCACAACCACCAAATTCCCATGATTTGACCACTGAAGACTTCTATCTGTTTCCTAAACTGAAATTTTCACTGAAAGGGAAGTGATTTGACTCGATTGATGAAATCCAGACAAACACAGAGAGCGTCCTTAAAAAAATTTCCAGAAATGTTTCCAAAACTGGAAACACCATTGGAATCAGTGTGATCAGTCAGAAGGGGACTATTTTGAAGGAGATGCATCACAGTATCATGTAAGTACCACCATTGTACAATTACAGGCCCATTCTTGAAAGTTTCTAATCACACCTCGTATAAGGGTTCCATTTTTACTGTTGTAGGTATGAAACCCAAACAAAAATTAATAATATAGTACCAGGAAAAAACAAATAAATAAATAATTAGTACACCTGGAATAACGCCTTCACTTATGGTCCATTGACAGCATATGCCACCTGATGATAGTGGAAGTATTAATAATGGTTTGAATGTTGTCCTCCAACAGAACACATAATGGCATAGCTACCAAACTGCCATCTTTGTCTATTCTTTAATAGGGAATGCTTTCAGCCAGAAGGTTAGGTGTGGTGCAAGTGAGTGAAGCAAGCAAGCAACTATGCTAGATAGGTGCACTTGTGCTTCCTATAGTCAATTGAGTGATTTTAAAAGGGGTCAAATTGTGGCCTTCTGAGTTCTGGGATTGTTCTTTTGAAGAATTGCCACACAGGTTGGACATGCTGCATCAGTTGTGAAATGATGCTGGTATCAGTGGTCACATGAACATTCTCAAACCTGTAGACGAGGTTCTGGACATACATGCAACACAGATGTCTGTCAGGATCATCTTATTGTAAGGGCAGCAGTTGCAGATCATTCTGCTACCACAGCACAGCTAGAGGACTTGAGAGCACAACATATCAACACGAACTATTGCGAATTGGTTATTATCAGTGGGAATACAGGTGTGCACACCTCTAGCCCATCTCCCACTCGTGTCACAGCATCAACAGGCACGCTCAAGTGGTGCCTTCAGAGCATCACCTGAAAGATGGAATGGCATGCTGTGGTCTTTTGCAATAAAGCTCTGTGGCGTTTAGCAGTGAAAGCAGATACTGTCTGCACGCCAGTGATGGTCATTTGTACATATGACACAGACCGGTTGAGCTCTGTTTCGCAGAGTACATTCATCCAAGACACACTGGTCTCACCTCAGGCCTTATAATCTGGGGTTTGATAAGCTACAACTCTCGTTAACCTTTGGTATTTCTGGAGAAGATGCTAACCAGCGCTTGGTATGTGCAGAGAGTTGTTAGATGTATTCTATTGCTATTCTTGCAGCAGGGAGGTGATGTTTTCCAACAGAACAGTGCTCTCCCACATCATGCCTGTGAAAGTCAACATGCTCTGTAAGACATGCAGCAACTTCCCTGGCCATCATGATCTCCAGACTTGTCTCCAGTCGAGCTTGTGTGGGATATGAAGGGATGAGAAGTGACTCGTGCAACTTGTCAACCAACAACTCTTACAGAACTATATGAACAGGTCAAGAGGCATGGCATAATGTACCCAGGACAGTATTCAGCATCTGTACAATCAACTGGATGCCAGGTCAGTGCATGCATTGCCGCCCATGGAGACTACACCACATACTTACAAAATTGGGTACCTCTGAGCTGGATGTGCTATAGGTCTATAAATATGATCAAACAATGGAAAATCCAGAATGGAATGTAACAATATTATGAGAAGGAAAGTTGCTACTCACCATATAGTAGAGATGCTGAGATGCAGATAGGCACAACAAAAAAACTTTCACAATTAAAGCTTTCGGCCATTGGCCTTCAACAATAACCACACATACGTGTGCACACACACAAAAACTGCAATCTCAGGCAACTGAAACCACATTGCAAGTGCATGATGGGAGTGGCAACTGGGTGGGGGTAAAAAGGTGGCTGGGGTAGGGAGGGGGAGTGATAGTATGGTGGGGTTGGAGGACAGTGAAGTACTGCAGGTTAGATGGAGGGCAGACGAGAGTTGGGGAGAGGGGGCGGGAGTAGTGGAAAAGGAGAGAAATAAAAAGACTGGGTTTGGAGGTGGAATGACGGCTGTGTAGTGCTGGAATGGGAACAGGGAAGGGGCTGGATGGATGAGGACAGTGACTAACGAAGATTAAGGCCAGTAGAGTTACGGGAAAGTAGGATGCATTGCAGGGAAAGTTCCCACCTGAGCAGTTCAGAAAAGCTGGTGTTGGTGGGAAGGATCCATGTGGCACAGGCTGTGAAGCAGTCATTGAGATGAGGGATATTATGTTTGGCAGCGTGTTCATCAATAGGATGGTCCACTTGTTTATTGGCCACAGTTTGTTGGTGGCCATTCTTGTGGACAGACTGCTTGTTAGTTGTCATGTCTACATAGAATGCAGCACAGTGGTTGCAGCTTAACTTGAAGACCACATGGCTGGTTTGACAGGTAGCCCTGCCTTTGATGAGGTAGGTGATGTTAGAGACTGGACTGGAGTAGGTGGTGGTGGGAGAATGTGTGGGACGGGTCTTGCATCTAGGTCTATTACAGGGGTATGAACCATGAGGTAAGGAACTGGGAGCAGGGGTTGTGTACGGATGGATGAGTATATTGTGTAGGTTTGGTGGATGGTGGAATACCACTGTGGGAAGGGTGGGGAAAATAGTGGGCAGAACATTTCTCATTTCAGTGCAGGACGAGAGGTAATCGAAACCCTGGTGGAGAATGTAATTCAGATGCTCCAGTCCTGGGTGGTACTGAGTTACGAGGGGAATGCTGCTCTGTTTTTGGATGATGGGACTTTGGGAGGTGGTGGGAGACTGGAAAAATAAGGCATGGGAGCTTTGTTTTTGTACAATGTTGTTTCCCCCTTTTGCATCCATTTAATTCTTTTCATGATTTTTCACACGTACTTGAGAGTATTTTTGCGAAATTTTTCAGATGGTAAGCCTACGTTATTTACATAATTTTTCTCATTTTTTCACCACCATGGGTCCTTGCTCCTTCTATCTGCATCAATACAGAAATGTTTCCTTATCCCTAACCAGACCCCAGTCCCACATACTGTTCCTGCATTGTTGCTTGGCACATGGAATCCCCCCTAATGGCCTTACCATGAAATTACTCATCTCTGGCTGCCACCCCTCCTTCCCCAATGACCTCCACCTGTTCAGATTCTGCCAGTCTGTAGCCTTCACCAACACAGTCCTGCAAAATGATATCAACCAAATCCCAAATCTCCTTGCAGTACCTTCTCTCCATCCAGAGACTTCTCCTACTATGCAATCCCAGATTCCTGGAACCCATAACACACATTGAAACTCTTACCCTGCAGGAATTTGAGCATTGTCCCATGTCCCCTCATAGCTGACAAACCATGTCTCGCAGAATACTACACTTACCCCACCCCCCAACACTCCCTCCCACCACCACACAGAATCCAGAACCTAAACAGACCCGCTACACAGTCATATACCTTTTCTCCAGAAGCCTTAGCCCCACAGAAATATTAGTCCTTCCCAAAAGCCTCACCTTTTGCCCCCACTCCCAAATCCAATCATGCAGGACTTATTAAACTCCTTCTCTCCTTCTCCCGGTCCCTACAGTGGAAACACTTTTTTGCCGCCAACCCTACCAATCAGACTAAACCAAAGACCAATATTGAACCTAGCGTAACTCAGTTCACTCCTCCATCCAACCATCATCCACCCCTACTGCCCCAAAGCACCCCCTGTTAATTTTCCAGAATTTCTTAACATCGAATCCTGCCTCACCACCATTCCCCAAATTCCTCAACATGCAAACTAATCTTACATCCACAGAAAGAACCGCAGTCCACCATCTAAAAACTGATCCTGACTTTATAAATCCTTCATGTGGACAAAGGCTCCACCACTGTTGTTTTGAACCACAAGGATTACCTGGTGGAAGGACTCTGCCAGCTGTCAGATACTTCCACCTACAAACCTTGCCACAGTGACCCAATTTCAGTAATCCAGTAGTATCTCCAGTCACTACTCAAATACTTAGGCCCATCCCAGAACCTCTCCCCAGAGTCCATCTCTCTACTCACCTTTACCACTCCCTGAACTCCTACCTTCTACATTCTTCCTAAAGTCCATAAACCTAACCACCCAGGATGCCCCATAGTGTCTGGTTACTGTGCCCTCATTGAGAGAATCTGTGCTCTTTTAGACCAACACCTTTAACCTATCACCCGGAACCTACCCTTGTATATAAAAAACACCAACAATTTCCTCCACCGACTCTCCACTATTCCTGTCTCTTTACCACACGGTACCCTGCTTGTCACTATTGATGCCACCTCCTTGTACAGTAACATTCCCAATGCCCATGGCCTTACCGCTATTGAACACTACCTTTCCCAGCGCCCTACGGATTCCAAACTGACAACCTCCTTCCTAGTTGCCATGACCAACTATATCCTCACCTACATTTACTTCTCCTTTGACGGCATTACCTACAAACAAATCTGGGGCATGGCACCATCCTATGCCAACCTATTAATGGGCCATTTAGAGGAATCCTTCGTAAAAACCCAGAATACTGAACCCCTCACATGGTTCAGATTCATTGATGAAATCTTTGCTATCTGGATCGAAGGTGAGGACACCCTGTGCACATTCCTCCTGAGCCTCAATGGCTTCTTCCCCATTTGCTTCACCCGGTCCCATTCAACCTAACAAGCCACCTTCCTGGATGTTGACATCCACTTCAAAGATGGCTACATCAGTACATCCATCCATATCAAACCTACTAACCACCAGCAATATCTCTTCTTTGACAGCTTGCCACCTGTTCCATACCACTAAGTCCCTTCTGTACAGCCTAGCCATTCGTGGTCATCACATCTGCAGTGACGAGCTGTCCCCCTCAAAATATACCGAGAGTCTCACTGAAAACTTCACTGATCTTAATTATCTCCCCAACCTTGTACAAAAACAAATCTTTCCAGTCTCCCACCACCTCCCGAAGTCCCGCCATCCAGCCACAGAGGAGCATTTCCCTCATAACTCACAAGGGAACCTCCCCATCGCACCCCCCTCAGATTTAGTTATAACTTGGCACAGTGGATAGGCCTTGATAAACTGAACATAGATCAATTGAGAAAACAGGAAGAAGTTGTGTGGAACTGTGAAAAAATGAGCAAAATATACAAACTGAGTACTCCATGGGCCACATAGGCAACATCAAGGCGAACATGAGCTCAGGAGTTCCGTGGTCCCGTGGTAGCGTGAGCAGCTGCAGAAGGAGAGGTCCTTGGTTCAAGTCTTCCCACGAGTGAAAATTTTACTTTCTTTATTTTTGCATAGTTATTATCTGTCCATTCGTTCATTGACGTCTCTGTTCACTGTAATAAGTTTAGTGTCTGTGTTTTGCGACCGCATCGCAAAACCGTGCAATTAGTAGACGAAAGTACGTGCCTCTCCAATCGGAACCGAAAACATTTGATCGCAAGGTCATAGGTCAACCGATTCCTCCACAGGAAAACACATCTGATATATTCTGTACGACACTGGTGACTACATGTGCGTCACATGACAGGAATATGTTGTCGACCCACCTAACTTGTACACTTGGCGAATGGGTAAAAAGATTCTTCTACCTTGCCCGATTTAGATTTTCTTGTGGATGTGATAATCACTCCCAAAAAAGTGATGAAAACATAAGAGTTTGTCACATAAACTGAAAATAAAAAATTAAAGTTTTCACTCGATGGAAGATTTGAACCAAGGACCTTTCGTTCCGCAGCTGCTCACGTTTCCATGAGACCACAGCGCTCCTGCGGGCCCAGTGTCCTTGATATTGCCTATCTTCCCATGAACTACTCAGTTTGTATATTTTGCTTATTTTTTCACAGTTCCACACAACTTCTTCCTGTTTTCTCAATTGATCTGTGTTCAGTTTTTCAAGGCCTATCCACTGTGCCAACTTATAACTAAATCTGAGGGGGGTGCGATGGGGAGGTTCCCTTGTCAGTACCACTGTATAGCTACATAAGGAAAAGCCAGAACAAGCCACAACAAAAATTTAAAACCAATGATAATAAACATCAGCGTGGCCACTGTAAGCATCGATAAAGATATATTTTGCTACGCCGGAAGGCGAATAACAAATGATAAAAACTCCATTCAATTTTTTTGTCCGTCATTAGAGAGACTCTGTCTTTAGTCCTTGTGGTGAGAAGACGTTTTTCTTGTAATACAATGTGTTGTCTGAATAATAATTCTATGAAAATATGAAGTCTGAAAATTTGTTTTTGTGCAAAACCACGAAAGTTTCCTTTTCTTCTGCGCATTATTCCAATGTCAGGTCAACAAGCCACCTGCATCAGAAGAGGAAGTCCGATTAAGAATTAATATAATACACATGGTCAAGAATGATAAATACTTTTGGCGGAAGAAGATGAATACAACCCAGGATACCAGATTCGATGTAAGTTCACTACACCAATGGCTCACAATTTACGAAATTTGTTAATTAAATGAAAAGACAATTTATTCGCTGCAAAATTGATAAAAATCATATATGTCAATAGTATAATTAATTTGTTTAATTATATATTTTTATACATATAAATTTGCACATCACCCAGGACTGGAGCATATGAATTACATTCTCCACAGGAGTTCAATTACCTCTCATCGTGGCCTGAAAACAGAAATGTCCTGTCCACTATCTTTCCCACCCCTCCTACAGTGGTATTCTGCCATCCTACATCCTACACTCCTGTAATCCTTCTGGCCTCAACCTTCGTTAGTCACTGTCCTCACCCATCCAACCCCTTCCCTGCTTCCCTGTTCCTATTCCAGCATTACACAGCTGTCATTCTACCACCACACCCAGTCTTTTTATTTCTCTCCTTTTCCACTACTCCCCCCCCCCCCCCCCCCACTGCCCCTTCTCACCTTGCCACTGCCCTCCATCTGCAGCACTTCACTGTCCGCCACCCCTGCACACGGGCGCACCTGTGTGTGTGTGTGTGTGTGTGTGTGTGTAAGTCTTTTTGTTGTGCCTATCTGCGACTCAGCATCTCCACTATATGGTGAGTAGCAACTTTCCTTCTCATAACCTTGCTATAAATGTGATCACTCATGTTTTCCGTAAGCACTATTGCAACAATAAATCAAGCACGAGATGGAAACATCTAAATGGTGTACCTTTTTTGTGACAGTGTAATTATACTTTTTACAGAAAATTGTTATTTTGATGCATTATTTATTTTAGGTTTGAGTCGAGTACAATCACTGAAATGCCAATGTGTACATCTTTTCTCAAATAAGTTTGAAGATTTTTTTTTCTTCAGTAATGCTCTTATTTCTGAACCAGTCAAAATCATGTTACTTCTGTATTGCTAGAATAATTGGTACATTTCATTACACACAAAAAATATCCACACATCGAAGTGTTATGTAATGTTAGGCTGTATAAAACTATTATCACAAAACAGTTCTCATTTATATAACCTTTTGGTAATACAATGGTGAAACAATTTCAGCAATATATAGTGTACAGTTCATCGTTGACAGCCATCTGAATTGGTTAGTGTGTCAGCTGTGATTAAAAATCGAGAAAACAGAGTTTTATGCTGTTATTAAAGATTTTCATTTGAAGGCTTGGACTGCCACATAGGTCAAAACAAAATTGTATGTAGTTCATACAGACTCTGCACCGTCATTGAAGACCATTTACTTGTGGATTAATAAATTAATGGCATGATACAAAGTGTGTTCCGACCATTCCCCTGAAGTCACCACAAAGGAAACCACTGACGAAGTCTATGATATGGTGATGGAAGACTACCAAATAAAAATTTTTGAGATTGCTGAGACTGTAGGCATCTCAACTGAGTGAGCGCATGATATCCTGTGCAGAGAATTTGCTGTATAGAAACTGTACTTGAGGTGGGTGCTGTGATTGCTCACAGTTGACGAAAGCGCATCCAGCACAACATTTCAACACAATGTCTCGTGGTGTTTTAATTATAATCCGCAAGACTTTTTGCACCACTTTGAGTTGATGAAACCTGCATCCATCAGTACAGACTAGAATCAAAACAGCTGTCAAAACAATGGACAGAGGCTGTGAAAGTGCACCAAAAAAGGCAAAGACTCAGCTGGTAAGGTGATGGCCACAGATTTTTGGAATTACCAAGAAATAATCCTCGTAGATTACCTGGAAAAAGGTAGAGCCAGAACTACACCCTCTTGTGCTCCATTGTTGGCATCCTATTCACCAGACTTAGCCCCAAGTGATTTCTTCGTAGTCCCTAAATTGAAACTTTGGCTTGCTGGGATTTTCATCGAATGAGGAAGTAATAGTTGCAGTCAATGAGTATTTTGCAGAATTTGCTAGAACCTATTTCCCGATATGATGAAACATCTGGAGGATCGCTGGACCAGTGGAGAGTTTGTGAAACAAACATTTTTTCTTTCTTTTTTATCGCACATATCAAACCACTCTCGTATAATAGATTTTAAATCTGACAATAATTACCTTTACTTGAAACTATCGTAAACAAATACTGTTAATGTATGCAATATTTCTTTCTTTTAGCCATAGTGGCTATTCTTGAGAAAATTGAAACAGTGAAATTAATGGAAGAACTTTTAATTGTAAGTTCTGGTAGACTGAGACTGGGATCAAACTTGGTACCTTTGCCTTTCACAGGCAAGCGTTCAACCTACTGACCTATCCAAGCATGATTAATGACCCATCTGACTGTCCATTGTGTTTTTACGTTGCCAATGTACGTTTTGAAGAACGGTTTCAGTTGGTTATTGGAGGATCTTCATTGTGATGTCAACGTGTGAGAACCGATGTGTTCACATTGCAATGATGCATTGTTGATAACCAACTGAAGCCCTTATAATGAAGTTGTCATCTGAGGTGTGCATAGGCAAAGTAAAAACAGTATTGTAAAGACAGATGACAGACTTAATTATTAAGTTTGCTATATTTTTATTGTTGAAATGCAGTTGTGTGTTAAGTGTGGCATGTATCAGCATTAGGGTAGCCAGTGCTGTTTTCATGTGTGATTATGTGTTATAACCTTAGTGAGAAGTGATACTGGTCAATTTAGGAAATCCCAATATCACTACCACCATTGGCAAAGAGCCCCTGCTCTTGAAACTTGTAGCTGATTTGGCACTTTTACGGGAAAAGAGAGATAGTTGTGAACTGCCATTTTCAGTGTTAATGTTAGTACTAGATAAGAATTTAGCATAATAGGTCAAGCCCTGCAGATCAGCAAAAGATTGAGAAACTGCTGCAAGTTAGGTAGGTTCAGTCTAGCCATCTCCAATAGCTTCATTGCTTTGGTGAAATTGGAGAGGCAGCACATCCGGTGCAAGCTTATGTTAGAAAGGAGTGGTTTGATGAATACGAGCTCATACATATAAACCAAAAGCAATAATATGGAGAACAGGGGTGGGGAGATTAATACACAAAGATTGGAATAAGTTTCCAGACCCTACAAGTTAAAATAATATTGCAGTGGAAAGCTTCTTGAATGATAATAGGCACAGTAGTGGATCTGGAAACATGCAAGCTAGTACTACAGATATCAACACACCTACGGTCCATAAGCAGGAAGTATCTTCAAGTTATACTGTACAGTCTATAAAATGCATCAAGCGTATATTAACTAGGCTACACTCATTCAATGGGAGAATTGTTGAGGAGACTTCAACATGGGTAGTTTTTAGTGTACTGAATAGTAAACCTCTGTCTTGGGAAGCCAGGATCTTCTTATCACAAAGCAGGATAAAGGGGAAATGATGAATGAGTTAACATCTTGTTTAAAGCAATCTTAGTTCAAGTACCTCTTCTGGTACTACTTTGTAAAGGCATCTTGTCAGAGTTATGAAGAAGTAATAGTCTTACTAATATGGAACACCACAGAGTGGAAGCAGCAAACTTCACTGTGGGATTTTCACATGCACAAACTGCATCTTGAACAAAGAAGACAGCAGTTTTTTCAATACCTATGGTTGGCAGAAATCAAGAAGATAGGTACAGAAATTGTTGATTCACCCCCATGAACCATGAACCATGGACCTTGCTGTTGGTGGGGAGGCTTGCATGCCTCAGCGATACCGATAGCCAGGTACAACCACAACTGAGGGGTATCTGTTGAGAGGCCAGACAAACAGGTGGTTTCTGAAGAGGAGCAGCAGCCTTTTCAGTAGTTGCAGGGGCAACAGTCTGGATAATTGAATGATCTGACCTTGCAACATTAACCAAAACGGCCTTGCTGTGGTGGTACTGCGAACGGCTGAAAGCAAGGGGAAACTACAGCCGTAATTTTTCCCGAGAGCATGCAGGTTTACAGTATGGTTAAATGATGATGATGTTCTCTTGGGTAAAATATTCTGGAGGTGAAATAGTCCCCCCATTCAGATCTCATGGTGGGGACTACTCAGGAAGACGTTGTTCTCAGGAGAAACAAAACTGGCGTTATGCAGATCGGAGCGTGGAATGTCAGATCCCTTAATCAGGCAGGTACGTTAGAAAATTTAAAAATGGAAATGGATAGGTTAAAGTTAGATCTAGTGGGAATTAGTGACGTTCAGTGAGAGGGGGAACAAGACTTCTAGTCAGGTGAATACAGGGTTATATATACAAAATCACATAGGGGTAATGCAGGAGTAGGTTTAATAATGAATAAAAAAACATAGGAGGTACTACAACCAGCACAGTGAACGCTCATTGTAGCCAAGATGGACACAAAGCCCATGCCTACCACAGTAGTAGAAGTATACAGGGTGGTCCATTGATAGTGACTGGGCCAAATATCTCACGAAATAAGCATCAAACGAAAAAACTACGAAGAACGAAACTCGTCTAGCTTTTGGCGCTGCCATAGGTCAAACAGATATCAACTGCACTTTTTTAAATAGGAACCCCGATTTTTTAATCACATATTTGTGTAGTACGTAAAGAAATATGAATGTTTTACTTGGACCACTTTTTTCGGTTTGTGATAGATGGTGCTGTAATAGTCACAAACTTATAAGTACATGGTATCAAGTAACATTCCGCCAGTGCGGACGGTTTTTGCTTCGTGATGCATTAACCGTGTTAAAATGGACCGTTTACCAATTACAGAAAAGTAGATATCGTGTTGATTTATGGCTATTGTGATCAAAATGCCCAACGGGCGTGTGCTATGTATGCTGCTCAGTATCCTGGACGACGACATCCAAGTTTCCGGACCATTTGCCGGATATTTACATTATTTAAGGAAACAGGAAGTGTTCAGCCACATGTGAAAACCACGACCTGCAACAAATGATGATGCCCAAGTAGGTGTTTTAGCTGCTGTCGTGGCTAATCCGCACATCAGTAGCAGACAAATTGCGCGAGAATTGGGAATCTCAAAACTTCAGTGTTGAGGATGCTACATCAACAATGATTGCACCTGTACCATATTTCTATGCACCAGGAATTGCATGGCGACAACTTTGAACGTCATGTGCAGCTCTGCCACTGGGCACAAGAGAAATTACGGGACGATGACAGATTTTTTGCACGCCTTCTATTTAGCGACGAAGCGTCATTCACCAACAGCGGTAATGTAAACCGGCATAATATGCACTATTGGGCAACAGAAAACCCACGATGGCTGCAACAAGTGGAACATCAGTGACCTTGGTGGGTTAATGTTGGTTCAGCATTATGGGAGGAAGGATAGTTGGCCCCCATTTTATCAATGGCAATCTTAATGGTGCAATGTATGCTAATTTCCTACGTAATGTTCTACCGATGTTACTACAAGATGTTTCACTGCATGACAGAATGGCGATGTACTTCCAACATGATGGATGTCTGGCACGTAGCTCGAATGCGGTTGGAGTGGTATTGAATAGCACATTTCAGTACAGGTGAATTGGTCGTCAAAGCACCATATGATGGCCCGCACATTCACTGGATCTGATGTCCCCGGATTTCTTTCCGTGCGGAAAGTTGAAGGATATTTGCTATCATGATCCACCGACAATGCCTGACAACATGCATCAGCCCATTGTCAATGCATGTGCGAACATTACGTAAGGCGAACTACTCGCTGTTGAGAGGAATGTCGTTACATGTATTGCCAAATGCATTGAGATTGACGGACACCATTTCGAGCATTTATTGCATTAATTTGGTACTTGCGGGTAATCACGCTGTAACAGCATGCATTCTCAGAAATGATAAGTTCACAAAGGTACAGGTATCACATTGGAACAACCGTAATAAAAATGTACAAACGTACCTAAGTTCCGTATTTTAATTTAAAAAAACCTACCTGTTACCAACTGTTCGTCTAAAATAGTGAGCCATATGTTTGTCATTATTACAGCGCCATATATCACAAAGTGAAAAAAGTGGTCCAAGTAAAACACTGATATTTCTTTATGTACTACTTGAATATGTTATAAAAAATGGGGGTTCCTATTTAAAAAAAACAGTTGATATCCGTTTGACCTATGGCAGTGCCATCTAGTGGGCCAACCATAGCCCCATCTGGTTTCCCCCTTCAAGCTAGACAAGTTTCGTTCATTATAGTTTTTTCGTTTGACGCTTATTTCGTGAGATATTTGGCCCGGTCACAATCAATGGACCACCCTGTATATGCCAACTAGCTCTGCAGATGAAGAAGAGATTGAAGAAATTTATGATGAGATAAAAGAAATTATTCAGACAGTGAAGGGAGATGAAAATTTAATAGTCATGGGGGACTGAAATTTGGTAGCAGGAGAAGTAAGAGAAGGAAACATAGTAGGTGAATATGGAATGGGGGTAAGGAATGAAAGAGGAAGCGTCTGGTAGAATTTTGCACAGAGCAAAACTTAATCATAGCTAACATTTGGTTTAAGAATCATGAAAGGAGGTTGTATACATGGAAGAGGCCTGGAGGCACTGGAAGGTTTCAGATAGATTATATAATGGAAAGACAGAGATTTAGGAACCAGGTTTTAAATTGTAAGACATTTCCAGGGGCAGATGTGGACTGTGACCACAATCTATTGCTTATGAACTGTAGATTAAAAGTGAAGAAACTCAGAAAGGCAGGAATTTAAGAAGATGGGACCTGGATAAACTGAAAGAACCAGAGGTTGTAGAGAGTTTCAGAGAGACTATTAAGGAATGATTGACAAGAACGAGGGAAAGAAATGCAGTATAGGAAGAATGGGTAGCTTTGAGAGATGAAATAGTGAAAGCAGCAGAGTATCAAGTAGGTAAAAAGATGAGGGCTTGTGGAAATGCTTGGGTAACAGAAGATATATTGAATTTAATTGATGAAAGGAGAAAATATAAAAATGCAGTAAGTGAAGCAGGCAAAAAGGAATGCAAACGTCTCAAAAATGAGATCAACAGGAAGTGCAAAATGGCTAAGCAGGGATGGCTAGAGGATAAATGTAAGGATTTAGAGGCTTATATCACTAGGGGTAAGATAGATACTACCTACAGAAAATTAAAGAGACCTTTGGAGAAGAGAGAACCACTTGTATGAATATCAAGGGCTGAGATGGAAAACCAGTACTAAGCAAAGAAGGGAAAGCAGAAAGGTGGAAGGTTGATGTACTTGAGGGCAATATTGTAAAGATGGAAGAGGACATAGATGAAGATAAGCTGGAAGATATGATACTGCGTGAAGAGTTTGACAGAGCACTGAAAGACCTAAGTCAAAACAAGGCCCTGGGAGTAGACAACATTCCTTTGGAACTACTGATAATCTTGGGAGAGCCAGCCCTGACAAAACTCTACCATCTGGTGAGCAAGATGTATGAGACAGGCAAAATATCCTCAGACTTCAAGAAGAATATAATAATTCCAATCCCAAAGAAAGCAGGTGTTGACAAGTGTGAAAATTACTGAAGTATCAGTTTACTAAGTCAACGCTGGAAAATACTAACACAAATTCTTTACAGATGAATGGACAAACAAGTAGAAGCAGTGTCGGGGAAGATCAGTTTGGATACCATAGAAATGTTGGAACATGTGTGAGGCAGTACTGCTCCTATGCCTTATCTTAGAAGATAGACTAAGAAAGGGCAAACCTACATTTCTAGCATTTGTGGACTTAGAGAAAGCTTTTGACAATGTTGACTGGAATACTCTCAAATTTTGAAGGTGGCAGGGGGTCGAATACAGGGAGTGAATTGCTATTTACAATTTGTGCAGAAACCAGATTGCGGTTAGAAGAGTCAAAGGGCATGAAAGGGAAGCGGTGGTTGGGAAGGGAGTGAGACAGGGTTGTAGCCTATCCCCGATGTTATTCAATCTATATATTGAGTATGATGGGATATAGTCGAATTAAATCAGGTGATCCTGAGAGAATTAGGATAGGAAATGAGACACTTAAAGTAGTAGATGAGTTTTGCTATTTGGGGAGCAAAATAACTGATGATGGTCGAAGTAGAGAGGATATAAAATGTAGACTGGCAATAGCAAGGAAAGCGTTTCTGAAGAAGAGAAGTTTGTTAACTTCGTGTATAGATTTAAGTGTCAGGAAGTCTTTTCTGAAAGTATTTGTATGGAGTGTAGCTTTGTATGGAAGTGAAACATTGACAATAAATAGTTTAGACAAGAAGAGAATAGAAGCTTTCGAAATGTGGTGCTACAGAAGACTGCTGAAGATTAGATGTGTACATCACGTAACTAATGAGGAGTTACTGAATAGAATTGGAGAGAAGAGGAATTTGTGGCACAACTTGACTAGAAGATGGGATAAGTTGGTACGACACATTCTGAGGCATCAAGGGATCACCAATTTAGTATTGGAGGGCAGCGTGGAGGGTAAAAATCATAGAGGGAGACCAAGAGATGAATACACTAAGCAGATTCAGAAGCATGTTGGTTGCAGTAGGTACCTGGAGATGAAGAAGCTTGCACAGGATAGAGTAGCATGAAGAGCTGCATCAAACCTGTCTCTGGACTGAAGACAACAACAACAACAACAACAACAACACCAACACCTGTAAGGGAGAGAAACTATTTTAATGCAGGCAGTTCTCTGCAAAAAGTGTCTGGATGGCTGCTTCTTAGGTAAAATATTCCAAAAGTAACGTCTTTCGACATTCAGATATCCAGGTGCGAAAACCAAGGCAGAGCTATCAAGCAGTACAAGAACACTAACAGGGTAAGTGTATGAAATGTTTGAAAGACAAGGTAATGTGGTAAATTAGAAAATTTAAAGGGAGAAACATTGGCTGTGGTGGTCTAGTGGGCAGAGCAGTAGAATGTGACCCTTGAGATCTCAGGTAGAAGCAGGGATTTTTCTCATTCCAGTCCTTCCAGGTTGCCCCCTTGTCCACTCAGCCTGCTGTCGAATTGGGTACCGGGTTCTTGGGTGTAAAAGACAAGAATGGTGACTGATTCACCATCCTTCCCCTACTAGTACCACAGCGAACAAAAGGCTGGACTCAGCTGTCAGTCAAGACAGAAATCCACTCACTAGTGTGTGCTACAGGCTTTAATTTACTAAATGTAGAAATTAAAAGAGGGAATACAGATATTTTAACATTTGTTGAGATTTTTGAAGTTGGTATCACAAGCTTATTCATACTAGATCAAATTATGGTAGAGCAGGAGTGGTAAGAAAACTGGCAATAGAGTAAAGGGTTATCTGCAGCAAACAGAAAGAACGTTGATGGAGAAATTAAATAGGTAGACAACAGACCATGGATGCAGATGACAATGATAATGAAAAAGGGTATGACAGTATCAATTAATTCGTGTAATATGTCAAAGGTGGTGAGAATTTAATCATACTGGAAGACTGCAATGCAGTCATAGGTGAAAATAGGAAATGATAGAGGAAGAAGATTAATAGAATTTATGCTGGACATGAGAGTATTCATTGTGAATACACTTTTTGTGAACCGTGTGAGATGAAAGTAACACAGTACACATCAGGTAATCAAGAAACATAGGGGACTGATTATATTTTGGTAAAAGAAAGAACCAGATATAAAGTTAAGAGCTGAAAAAATTATTCTGTTGTGATTTAATCAGGTACTAATGAAATACCAGTTGAAATTCAAGGAGTTAAAGTGAAAGCATCAGAAATATAGACACCTATACAGATTGAAGGAACTTGAAAATCTGCCTTGGAAGAATATTTGACAAAAGAAATGATGACACTTGCAAGAGCTTGGTAAACTAATGAAATGGTACTAAGAGATGTGAAATAAATGCAGCAGAAAAAACACTATCATTAAAATGGGTGGGCATGTAGAACAGCCCTGATATCAGGACTGATAAAGAACAGCAACAATGCATGCCACTTAGAGATGAAACTAACTGGTGCTCTGAAAAGTTAAAAAAAAGTGATTAAATAAGTAATGAGATATATACAAAACTGAAATCAGCAGACCATACAGGGATTTAGTGTATGGTCATTTTAGGGAGTACAGAACATGTAGTATGATTAGAGATGGAGAAGGTCATTGGGTGAGGGAAGCAGAAAATATAGTGAGAAGATATGAACAATAATAGGAAAAACTTCATACTTCCTCAGTGGAAATTAGGCCATGACAATGATACACAGTGTATGAAGATGATAGGAAATGCTCAATACTTTACATGAACTTAATAAGTGCTTTGCTATTGATGAAAAATTTTACTTTCAATTCTGACTCTCCCAAGGTCATCTAATACCTCCTCATAAATTTTCACAATTGTAACAACACTAATAATTGCAATATAGCTCTGCACAATAAAATCCATCTTGTGTTTCTGACTGACTACCTAGCTGCCAACTCATTTGTATGGTCCAGTTTCGTCATTAGGATCTCTGAGAGTGAGTGAGTTAGTTTTATTTACAGCACGGCTATTGATAATTTCATAGTGAGATACAACACAACACCAGTATCAAAGTTATCATTTAGAGTGTTGCTTGTGTGAAGGGTAATGGCACTATAGTAATGACAGTGTTCTTGAACTGCTAATTAAAACTGTTAGTGAAAAAGTTTTGGTAGTTCTTATTTCGGCATACCTTCTGTAAACTGATGCCTTATCAGGGTTTCAAGAGATGTGCAGATATTTCCTGGGATAATCTTTAATGAGTCTAATGCAATATTTTGGTTGATGATTTTGTGTTAAGAGGTACAGTCAGATATGAAGAATAACCACAGTAATATCTCTAGCAGTGAGGAGTGATACTACTGAGAATGGCAGTGGTAGGCAGGCAGCATAGCTTGAGCTGATCCATGAGATGGGGAAAATTGGGCAAGGAAGACAGGGTGATGAAATGTTAACTGAACTTTTGGTGTCAGTTGTTATCAACTGCATTACAGACTGCCATGTAATCACAGTAATAACACAGCCAAGTATGGTGGTACTTTCAATTAGATTCTGTAGAACAGTCTTGTGTTTCATTTACATAATCTCACATACCCTGTCTTGTTTGCCAGTTTGTGATGTGCTGCCACCAGCAGCAATGCTAATCAGTTCCTGCTGGAGCATTGAATTTTGCTGTCTTTGGTAACATATATATCATCAAACTAAATATAGCATTTAATGTAACTGGATAGATAAAAAGTCTATCCACCAAGTGGCAACAGGAGAACACACATATATAAAGGTTAAGAAAATTTGCAAGCCTTTGGAGCCATTGGTTCCTTCTTCTGGTAGAAGGGTTCAGGGGGATGGAAGAAGGGTGAAGGTGAGTTTTAGGAAATGGGGAGAGTTTGGAAAAATTACCCAGAACTTTTTGTCAGGGGAGAACTGGATGGCATAAGAAGAAAAGACTGACTGTTGACATCCCCAACAGTCTGTCTTTCCTTCTCATCCCATTCAGTAAGTCTCCTCT
This sequence comes from Schistocerca nitens, assembly GCF_023898315.1. Taxonomy (NCBI): domain Eukaryota; kingdom Metazoa; phylum Arthropoda; class Insecta; order Orthoptera; family Acrididae; genus Schistocerca; species Schistocerca nitens. Next base: position 366,092,862 of record NC_064619.1, read on the forward strand.
GATTGTGGATCTGGCCAACTTTTCTAAACTCTTGACATTTCCTAAACCTGGCCAGTCCTTTTCCTTCATCCCTCTTGCTTCTCCTTCAACCCTTTTGCCAGAAGAAACCATTGGCTCCAAAAGTGTGCAGATTTCCTTAACCTTTATACGTGTGTCTTCTGTCACCACCAGTTGGTGAGTAGATTTTTTCATCTATCTGGTTGTATTATATTTTCAGAAACTGACAGTTTTCATTGACATAAATACAGCATTTGATTAATACAGCATTTACACACACACACACACACACACACACACACACAGAGAGAGAGAGAGAGAGAGAGAGAGAGAGAGAGAGAGAGAGAGAAATAATATCAGTAAAAAACATCCCAAGGAGTGTGAAATAAAATATATGGTGTACCGTAATAAAATGAATGAGTTAACATGACTCGTAGCCTTTATTCAATTATTAAAATTAGTGAATGTATTTATCAATATAATGTACTCACAACAAAGTATAAAGGGAAAATGACATACCTTATAGGTAATGCAGTTAATCAGTGTTCAGAGTAAGGCATACACCCTGCAGTACCCAGTGAGATTCATGTTCATCTGTTGCAAGGGCTGCCTCAAAGACAAGTCCAACACCCATGGCATTTCTCCGTTGTGGAGTTGTATACACAGGTGTTTTAAATGTATTCTGTAAAAATTAACAGCTTGTAGGCAATATCTTGCAACCAAATAAATTGGGAAAACATTACTTAAAAAACAGTAATCAAGGAATATTTATGCCACAGGTGACAATAACCAACAAGGAACTGGAACTAGAGAAGAGTAAAATAGTGACAGTGACTCATACCTAGCTTATTCTTGATTCTATAACAGCACCGCCTATGAAGAAAACGTCCACAACTCGTACATATTGTTTGAAGGACATCCTGTCTGTTTTGGTATATGCAGCTTAATCACTATGTTCACAACCACAATTGATGTGAATGTATCCATTATTTTCGTGGTTGTAGTTCTCATTTCCTTTGGATTTACTGACTGGGTTGTGCTTGAGAATGAACTGTGTATTTAAATTGCAATAATAGTCAATGAAGAAGACTGCTGTAAGTGGAACACAGTGTCCTACAAAGTGCTGAGCATACTGTAGACTTTTGTGTAAGGCATTGAGCATGCTGTTATCAGTAAAGGCAACTAGCCTCTTGAAAATGAACTAGGTAATAAGAAGATTCGAACCAATCGACTGTGATTTGCACACAGTCAAAATTTTGATGTTATATGTTACAGAAATACTTTTAAGTGTACAATGTTCACTCCTTTCTAATTTTCATTAATATTGTTTGATAATTTGGAAGTGGCATTAATAGAAATCAGTTTGTTGAAGATTACTGCTAGTTACCTAAATAATTCATCTAAAATCCTGTTGTGGGAAAACAGTAAAAAGTGCTTATCATGCCTATTTTCATTCTAATCTCAAATATGGGATCATATTTTGGGTAATTCAAATACAGCTATTACTACTTTCAGGTTGCGAAATGGTCATCAGAATCATGAGTGGATGGAATCCCCCTCTCTGAAGTCTAAAGCATTTCTCCTCTACCTCGTTATCTACATAATGGAAACTCTTACATTGTTTAAATTAAATTTAATTGTTAAGGAAAGCAGACTTAAATCTGTTATGTTCTTGATCATTAACACCAAATATGAAAAAAAAACTTACATTTGAAACATACCAAATCATCCTGCTGTCAGAAAATTACTTAACTCAAGGGAATTAAATTTCATAACAAACTTCCCAACATTTAAAAACCTTTGGAAAATCTTTGTCATCATATTTACAGTATGACCACTTTTATTTTAATGCTGAATATTTGAGTAAGTAAAGTGAATTACTTAGTGTATGCAAATGTTCATGTTGACAGTGGGAACTCTGCTTGGTGGAGTGTGATGAAGTAGCAACAGTGAGGTGAAAACGTAATGTAGGTGATCTCACTAATGGGGTACAAGGTAACATCAACATCAGTGACTACAAAGCAATGTAGAAAAAGGTAGGAAAATATTTTAGCTTAGTTTGAGTGAAAAGATACAAATTGTAGAGTATTTGATTGGTCAACATCAATTATTCAGCTTTCTGAGAACGAAGTGTACAGTACAAATGGATAAAATTTAAAACCACTGCTCAAGATGCTTTAGACCAGTATGTGCTGAGCAATGTTTCAAGGGATAAGAAAGACTGACTGTGATTCAATAACTGAGGCAGAAAGCTGCTACAAAAGCAGATTGACAAACAAAATTTGAGCCAAGTAAAAATGAGCATAAGGAGAGCAACATGAGAAGCATTCAATGAATCGGAAAGAAAAATTTTGCATTTGAAGATGACTAAAAACTTTTTAAGAAATTTTGGTCTTTTATGAAGTCAGTAAATGGTTCAAAATAATGTGTTGTGTTACTCAGTAACCATACTGACTCTAAAACAGAAGGTGACAGAGAGAAGGCAAAAATACTAGATTGGCCTTCTTAGATTGTTTCACCAGAGACCATCATAATACACTTTCTTATTTCAATCTTCGCACAAATGCTGAAATGGAAGATATTAAGCTAAGTGATTGCAGTATATAAAAGCAACTGGGATTGCTTAATAGTGGAAAAGCATGTGGATTAGATGAGCCTCTGAAATTCTACAGGGACTATGCAAAAGAACGTGCTCCCTTTTTGGCAGTAGTTTACTGTAGTTTGTTGGAGTAACAAAAGATACCTAGTGACTGGCAAAAGAGTGCAAGTCATTCCTGTTTTCAAGAAGGGTCATTGAACAGATGCGCATAATTATTGGTCTATATTGCTGACAGCAATCTGTCATAGAATGAAGGAACATATTTGATGTTCAAATATCGTGACATTATTGAAGAATTAAAAACTGCTGTACAAAATCAACAAGGCTTCCATAGAGATCGTGCAAAACTCATCTCCCTTTGTTCATCAGTGAGATCCCTAGTGTTGCAACATTGGTGGATTCAGTTTGCTAGCGTAGATGGCTGCCATGTAGAGGAGCCAGGTTTGATTCCCAGTACTGCCAAGGATGTTTTCTTGGTGGGAGGACTGGTACTGGATGCACTCAGGTTCATGATGCCAACTGAGGAGCTACTTGAAAGAGAAATAATGGCTCCATGGTCTGGGAAGTTGGCTCAATAGTTGAAAGAGTTATGTACTGATTACAATCCCCTCCATACTGCATCTGCATTAAGCCATGAGGCAGAGGATGGCACAATGGTTAGTCAACATCCCATTAGGCATTCAAGGCCTGAATGAGGGGCTTGTTTTTTGATACAGTTCCATACTGTCATTTAGAGCAAAATATATGATCTTGTGGAGTATTGAGCCATGTTTGTGACTGGATTCAGTACTTTCTTGTGCATGGAACTCAGTACAATGCTCTTAACAGAACAAAATTGATAGATCTAAAGGTAGTTTCAGGAGCAGTATAAGGAAGTGTGATAGGATCGTTACTGCTACAATATATAAAAATGATGTAATGGATAACAACAGAAGCTCCATGAGGCTGTTTGCAGTTGACACAGATGTTTATAAGAAATTAGAAATGCCACACGATGGTAGCAAATTGCAGGAAGACCTACAGAGGATCCATGATTTGTGCAAGGACTGGCAGTTGACCCTGAAGATTAATATATAGGCCAGTGCATAATAACAACATGTTCCAAAAAGTGGCAAGCAAGAATGTGATTTTTCAGAAGGCCATATTGGTTTCTATTGATCACAGAGATAAGGGGTCAAGTGTTTTAGACAGCCCTTGGCCTAGTGACCATTTGTATACCTATTGGGAGAACAGGAATACTGTAACTACCCTACACAACAGGGTCAAAATTTGAACATTACACACTTCCTCCAGCCCAGGCAAATTGAGAAAATTGGTAAGTTCTTTTGCATTAGGTGTGGACTAGGGTGGACCTTAGGTCAATTGTAAAAGCACTGTTTGTTCGTGGATGATTCCTAAGAGAACCCTGAAAAACTATGATACATGTACCAAGGGTGGGGATGACTACTTTTATAATTTCTGTTCAAGGCAGATCATTGAAATTTTAATCATATGTTCGTAAGATGATATTCTCGGGGAATAAGGACTTTTTTTTTTTTTTTAAAATATTATTATCTATTAGTGAGATGCAGAGGTTCAGGTTTACCTTTCTTACACGGAAAACAGCAAAATCTGGTTTTTGGCCATTTTTGCACAATGGGACACAATTATGTAAATTACTAACCATAGTAAGTGGCTCAAAGTACATGTGAAGATTCATGACTTTTGGTTACGAAAAGTACCATTTGTGATTTCTGTTCATGGCAAATCAAAATTTTTATCATATGTTCTAAAGATGATGATCTCAGAGAACCTTGAAACTTTTTATCCATTACTGAGATGCAGAGATGAATCGGAAAGACCAGTACTGCCAAGGATGTTTTCTTGGTGGGAGGACTGGTACTGGATGTACTCAGCTTCGTGATGCCAACTGAGGAGCTACTTGAAAGAGAAATAATGGCTCCATGGTCTGGGAAGTTGGCTCAATAGTTGAAAGAGTTATGTACTGACTACAATCCCCTCCATACTGCATCTGCATTAAGCCATGAGGCATCGATTTGTACATATCTTCATATTAATTTATATTGATTGTTATAGATCACTACACATTGATCTTGCTAAAAGCCGAGAAGCGATTCTTCTTAGTGTTGTAGCTCCCTGGGGCACTCTGGGATGCACTCTTGGCACTACCTCATTCTCTGGGTATCTCTGGGAATCTCTGGGTCTACTTAGTCTATTGTATTTAGTTCAGATCAGTTCGTTCTATTTAGTTAATTTTTTTTAAGAATTGTGTGTACTGTCTTTAGTTGAGATCAGTTCGTTCTATCTCGTGAGATTTTTTTTTTTTTTTTAAAAAAGATTAAAATACTAATTCAGTTACTGAAGCATCTATATCTTCTATGGGTTGCAGGGGTTGATGCATGAAGCATCTGATCTGAGCAGTCAATTTGGTTTTAAGTGCTATAGTGAACACACAGCAGAGGTCCTAAATTCATCGCAAGGATTCTGAGGTCAGCAAACTGTTTTTCGCCAGCATTTTTTCACCAATAAAACTTTATGGTGTAGTGGTACATGTTGCTATAAAGCATAGCAACACATCTCACTTTCCTTTTACTAGACCAATGAAAGATGTGGGTATGAAAAATGTGACATTAGTTAATAGTAGCGTAAAGAGCATCCACTATGCCAGGGATTGCTGGAATTTATGCTGAAAAATGTGGGCACAGAGCAGAAAGTGACGACAGATGTGTAATTTGGACTGGCCAGTGAGGGGTCACCTGCACTTTGCAGTCATGCTTTGGGGGTGCTGTAGACTCCAAAGATGAAAGGGGCATGATGACTATTGTCATGCACTAAATAAAAATTAATGTTGTTATATAGACTCTAAGCTACACTATTTTGATTTAACTACAAACTTGTGGTTTTAGTCAAGCACTGAACCATCATGTATGAACATATTGTCTGAAAAGCTTTGTTAATGATCAGCTGTTGTGAGTTGAGAACTTATTTGAATATGTTGTTGTTGTTGTTGTGGTCTTCAGTCCTGAGACTGGTTTGATGCAGCTCTCCATGCTACTCTATCCTGTGCAAGCTTCTTCATCTCCCAGTACCTACTGCAACCTACATCCTTCTGAATCTGCTTAGTGTATTCATCTCTTGGTCTCCCCCTACGATTTTTACCCTCCACGCTGCCCTCCAATACTAAATTGGTGATCCCTTGATGCCTCAGAACATGTCCTACCAACCGATCCCTTCTTCTGGTCAAGTTGTGACACAAACTTCTCTTCTCCCCAATCCTATTCAATACCTCCTCATTAGTTACGTGATCTACCCATCTAATCTTGAGCATTCTTCTGTAGCACCACATTTCGAAAACTTCTATTCTCTTCTTGTCCAAACTATTTACCGTCCATGTTTCACTTCCATACATGGCTACACTCCATACAAATACTTTCAGAAATGATTTCCTGACACTTAAATCTATACTCGATGTCAACAAATTTCTCTTCTTCAGAAACGCTTTCCTTGCCATTGCCAGTCTACATTTTATATCCTCTCTACTTCGACCATCATCAGTTATTTTGCTCCCCAAATAGCAAAACTCCTTTACTACTTTAAGTGTCTCATTTCCTAATCTAATACTCTCAACATCACCCGACTTAATTCGGCTACATTCCATTATCCTCGTTTTGCTTTTGTTGATGTTCATCTTATATCCTCCCTTCAAGACACCATCCATTCCGTTCAACTGCTCTTCCAAGTCCTTTGCTGTCTCTGACAGAATTACAATGTCATCGGCGAACCTCAAAGTTTTTATTTCTTCTCCATGGATTTTAATACCTACTCCGAATTTTTCTTTTGTTTCCTTTACTGCTTGCTCAATATACAGATTGAATAACATCGGGGAGAGGCTACAACCCTGTCTTACTCCCTTCCCAACCGCTGCTTCCCTTTCATGTCCCTCGACTCTTATAACTGCCATCTGGTTTCTGTACAAATTGTAAATAGCCTTTCGCTCCCTGTATTTTACCCCTGCCACCTTTAGAATTTGAAAGAGAGTATTCCAGTCAACATTGTCAAAAGCTTTCTCTAAGTCTACAAATGCTAGAAACATAGGTTTGCCTTTCCTTAATCTTTCTTCTAAGATAAGTCGTAAGGTCAGTATTGCCTCACGTGTTCCAGTATTTCTACGGAATCCAAACTGATCTTCCCCGAGGCCGGCTTCTACTAGTTTTTCCATTCGTCTGTAAAGAATTCGTGTTAGTATTTTGCAGCTGTGGCTTATTAAACTGATTGTCCGGTAATTTTCACATCTGTCAACACCTGCTTTCTTTGGGATTGGAATTATTATATTGTTCTTGAAGTCTGAGGGAATTTCACCTGTTTCATACATCTTGCTCACCAGATGGTAGAGTTTTGTCAGGACTGGCTCTCCCAAGGCCGTCAGTAGTTCCAATGGAATGTTGTCTACTCCGGGGGCCTTGTTTCGACACAGGTCTTTGAATATACACTCCTGGAAATGGAAAAAAGAACACATTGACACCGGTGTGTCAGACCCACCATACTTGCTCCGGACACTGCGAGAGGGCTGTACAAGCAATGATCACACGCACGGCACAGCGGACACACCAGGAACCGCGGTGTTGGCCGTCGAATGGCGCTAGCTGCGCAGCATTTGTGCACCGCCGCCGTCAGTGTCAGCCAGTTTGCCGTGGCATACGGAGCTCCATCGCAGTCTTTAACACTGGTAGCATGCCGCGACAGCGTGGACGTAAACCGTATGTGCAGTTGACGGACTTTGAGCGAGGGCGTATAGTGGGCATGCAGGAGGCCGGGTGGACGTACCGCCGAATTGCTCAACACGTGGGGCGTGAGGTCTCCACAGTACATCGATGTTGTCGCCAGTGGTCGGCGGAAGGTGCACGTGCCCGTCGACCTGGGACCGGACCGCAGCGACGCACGGATGCACGCCAAGACCGTAGGATCCTACGCAGTGCCGTAGGGGACCGCACCGCCACTTCCCAGCAAATTAGGGACACTGTTGCTCCTGGGGTATCGGCGAGGACCATTCGCAACCGTCTCCATGAAGCTGGGCTACGGTCCCGCACACCGTTAGGCCGTCTTCCGCTCACGCCCCAACATCGTGCAGCCCGCCTCCAGTGGTGTCGCGACAGGCGTGAATGGAGGGATGAATGGAGACGTGTCGTCTTCAGCGATGAGAGTCGCTTCTGCCTTGGTGCCAATGATGGTCGTATGCGTGTTTGGCGCCGTGCTGGTGAGCGCCACAATCAGGACTGCATACGACCGAGGCACACAGGGCCAACACCCGGCATCATGGTGTGGGGAGCGATCTCCTACACTGGCCGTACACCACTGGTGATCGTCGAGGGGACACTGAATAGTGCACGGTACATCCAAACCGTCATCGAACCCATCGTTCTACCATTCCTAGACCGGCAAGGGAACTTGCTGTTCCAACAGGACAATGTACGTCCGCATGTATCCCGTGCCACCCAACGTGCTCTAGAAGGTGTAAGTCAACTACCCTGGCCAGCAAGATCTCCAGATCTGTCCCCCATTGAGCATGTTTGGGACTGGATGAAGCATCATCTCACACGGTCTGCATGTCCAGCACGAACGCTGGTCCAACTGAGGCGCCAGGTGGAAATGGCATGGCAAGCCGTTCCACAGGACTACATCCAGCATCTCTATGATCGTCTCCATAGGAGAATAGCAGCCTGCATTGCTGCGAAAGGTGGATATACACTGTACTAGTGCCGACATTGTGCATGCTCTGTTGCCTGTGTCTATGTGCCTGTGGTTCTGTCAGTGTGATCATGTGATGTATCTGACCCCAGGAATGTGTCAATAAAGTTTCCCCTTCCTGGGACAATGAATTCACGGTGTTCTTATTTCAATTTCCAGGAGTGTAGAATAATTAGAGAAACTGTGTTTTGTCATTTCATAGTGAGTTGTTTAAAGGTAGAAGCTCTTTTTTAGCTCTTGCCCCTCTTCAATCGAAAAGACATCAAGACATCAACAGTCAAATACTTGGCAATGCATCACAGGACCACAACATCAAGAGAAAACAAGATGGTAAACAAGGGATTCAGAAAAGTAGATTACTGTTTTTACAGTGAGTGAGTAAAGACTTGCATCTCTCAATGTATCTGTCACTTAAAATCAACCCACACCCCCCCAGGGGCTCAGCATTCATTTGCTGAGTACGGGCTTGGCGACCCCGAGGTCCTGAGCTGGGGACTGGTCTGCGCCGCCAGTCTCCTGTCACCGTAACCCCCGGATATGCTTCAGCGACCACCGTATGGCGCGGCGGTGGAATGTTGTGTGCTGCGGGGAATGGTAATCTTGGCTTGACCGCCTGGATTGCGAGGGAGGCCAGCCTCTATAAAAACCCCTCAATCTTACGGTGTGCTCCGCGCCTATGAGATGCATGGCTGTTGGGGTGGAACATTCGCAAGCGGGCAACCTCTGGGGCACCTGCCGCACCCCAATTGTATACGGCTTACTCAGGCACGCGGGGCTCTATCTGAGCGGACCTTTAGTTCCCTAGCTGCTCGTGGGACCGCAATGGACCCTTCGACCTCTACATTTCCCCCTACCAGTGGATTGGGTGGACCACTGGTAGGAAAACACACCCCATCGAAAAAGCGACTTCGTGCTGCGAGTCCTCCAGCTCCTGGTGTTGCTAGAGATTTATCAGACTGTCGTAACAGAGCACATGCTGATAATCAGAATGTGTTTTTGATTATTAAACGGAAGGAGGGTAGCTTTGAGAGGGTTTCTCCCTTTTACATCCACAAAGGTCTTGAGGGAATTGCAGGTACACTGAAATCTGTTAAGCGACTGCGCAATGGTACTCTGTTAGTTGAGACTTCTAGTTCCCGTCAAGTCGCTTCTCTTCGGAAAGCAACCTGTCTCGGAGAGTACGCTATCGAGACCAAGCTCCACTCCACTTTGAACTATAGTAAGGGTGTTGTGATATGTAGAGACTTGGTGTATTACCCCACAGATGAGTTAAAATCTGAGTGGGCTGACGACGGTATTGTTGACGTGCAGCATATTATGAAATGAGTCGATGGGGACCTAGTCAAATCCGACTCGTTTATTCTCACATTCAGTTGCCCGAGACTCCCAGAGCATGTTAAAGCGGGGTTCTTACGTTTGCCAGTACGACCATATTTCCCCAACCCAATGCGCTGTTTTAAATGTCAGCGCTTTGGGCATACTACGTTGGGGTGCAATGGGATAGCCACTTGTGGTAAATGTGGTCGGCCTGCCCATGAAGGAGCCGATTGTTCATCGCCTTTGAAGTGCGTGAATTGCTCTGGGAGTCACCGTGTCTGGAGCCGGGTCTGCCCCGTCTATCTCGACAAACGGAAGATCCAGGAGATCAAAACATCTAAGCACATCCCCTATGGTGAGGCCAAGAAGCTCTTTAAGGCCATGCAACCTCCTGTATTTACGACATCTTTCGCTGCCGCTCTGAAAAAACCGGTACAAATGGCCGCTGTTGCTACGCAAACGGAGGTTGCTAGTGTTAGCACACCTTAGGTCAATTGTAAAAGCACTGTTTGTTCGTGGATGATTCCTAAGAGAACCCTGAAAAACTATGATTTTTGGGCACAAAATGTACCAAGGGTGGGGATGACTACTTTTATAATTTCTGTTCAAGGCAGATCATTGAAATTTTAATCATATGGTCGTAAGATGATATTCTCGGGGAATAAGGACTTTTTTTAAAAAAATATTATTATCTATTAGTGAGATGCAGAGGTTAAGGGTTACCTTTCTTACACAGAAAACAGCAAAATCTGGTTTTTAGCCATTTTTGCACAATGGGACACAATTATGTAAATTACTAACCATAGTAAGTGGCTCAAAGTACATGTGAAGATTCATGACTTTTGGTTACGAAAAGTACCATTTGTGATTTCTATTCATGGCAAATCAAAATTTTTATCATATGTTCTAAAGATGATGATCTCAGAGAACCTTGAAACTTTTTATCCATTACTGAGATGCAGAGATGAATCGGAAAGACCAGTACTGCCAAGGATGTTTTCTTGGTGGGAGGACTGGTACTGGATGTACTCAGCTTCGTGATGCCAACTGAGGAGCTACTTGAAAGAGAAATAATGGCTCCATGGTCTGGGAAGTTGGCTCAATAGTTGAAAGAGTTATGAACTGTGCATCCTCAACTCTGGTGCTCCCACTCATTTCTGTACTGCTTCTGGGTCGTCATCAGCTATTGACCTTTCCTTTTGCTCTCCAGCACTCGTGGATTCTGCTCTGTGGGAGGTTGCTGCTGACCTCCATTCTAGTGACCACTTCCCCCTTTGCATTCGCCTCCTGGATGAGGCTATGGCATTACCAGTGCCGCCCTGGTGGCACCTCTGCCGAGCTGACTGGACACTTTTCAGCCAACTGGCTGTTTTGGAACACCATGCCAACGTCCACGAATGGGTAGACCATGTTACAGCCGTGATCTCCCATGCTGCTGAATTGTCAATCCCACGGTCATCTGGTCATCCCAAGAGGCGTCCTGTCCCTTGGTGGACCACTGAGTGCCGCTCAGCCATTCGAGCCCGCCGTGCAGGTCTGCGCCGCTTCAAGTGCCGTCCCTCAGCTGACAATCTTGCGGCCTTTCGGGTGGCAAGGGCCAAAGCGCGGCCAGTGATTAAAGAGAGCAAACGACGGTCATGGCAATCGTTCTTGAACTCCATCTCCCGCTCCACTAGTTCTACGAAAGTATGGGAAGCCATCAGGAGGATTTCCGGGAAACTCGGCCAGCTACCTGTCACGGCATTGCTGCATCAGGGAAGTCTTCTCATGGCACCGAGAGACATTGCCCAGACACTGGCCATGCATTTTGCGGCATCTACCGCCACTATTAATTGTGATCCAGATTTCTGCCGCTACCGCAGTGCCATCGAGAGGGGTCACTTGGACTTCCGGTCTCCAAATTCTGAACCCTACAACTGCCCCTTCACAATGTGGGAACTGGATTCGGCGCTGTCTGTGGCTCATGATACTGCGCCTGGTCATGATCAAATCCGGTACAGCATGCTGCAGCACTTGTTTCTGCCATCCAAGGAAGTTCTCCTGAATTGTTTTAATATGATATGGTTATCCGGCACGTACCCTGACTCGTGGAGGGAGGCGATTTTGATTCGCTCCTCAAACCTGGGAAGGACCGAACGCATCCCAGTAGTTATCAGAGTATTGCTTTGACGAGCTGTGTCGGGAAGACGTTGGAACGCATGGTCAACCGTCGCCTGGTTTGGCTGCTCGAGACCAGGCAGCTCCTTAGCCCCTCTCAGTGTGGCTTTCGGAGATGTCGTTCCACTATCAACAACTTGACCCTGCTTGAGGCGGCCATCCAGCAGGCCTTCCTATGTAACCAGCATTGTCTAGGTGTATTCTTTGATATTAATAAGGCGTATGACACTACTTGGCGCCGCTTTATCCTCAATCAACTCCATCAGTGGGGCTTTTGTGGCCGTCTCCCCATCTTCATTCGGTCCTTTCTTTCCCACCGCCTCTTTCGATATCGGGTTGGTACTGTGCTTTCTGATTTGTACGTGCAGGAGAATGGTGTTCCTCAGGGAAGCGTTTTAAGTGTCACCCTCTTTGCCGTCGCCATTAACAGTATCACGTCCACTATCCGGAGTCCTGCCCAATGCTCCTTGTTTGTGGACGATTTTGCTGTTTTCTGTTCTTCCTCTAGTCTTGTCACTGCTAGTCGGCAGTTGCAGCTTACGATAAAGCGATTAGAGGCATGGACTGCGAAGATGGGTTTTACCTTTTCTGCAGACAAATGTGTGTGTGTTCATTTTAATCGTTCTCGACGTCTTTTTACCTCCCCTGAATTGCGTCTGAGGGACACCATTCTTTCTTTTAGAGACACTGTGAGGTTGCTGGGCCTCACTTTTGATTCCAAGTTGTCGTGGTTGCCTCACCTTAAAGACTTCAAGGTGCGGGCCCTGAAGGCACTGAATATTTTGAAGTGTCTGAGCCATCGGTCCTGGGGAGCAGATTGGGCGCGTCTGCTGCAATTTTATAGGGCTTTCGTCCGATTGCGTCTTGACTATGGTTGCACCGTGTATGGGTCCGCAAGGCCTTCGTATCTGAAGATTCTTGACGCAGTACACCATGAGGGTATCAGGCTGGCCATTGGTGCCTTCCGTACTAGTCCCATCCCCAGCCTGTGTGCTGAGGCAGGGGAACTGCCGCCCGCCATCCAGCGGAAACTCCTCATGGTGCGACGGGTGTGTCAATTCCTTGCCTGTCCTACCTCCCCTGCGTACCCTACCATTGCCCGACCGCCTATGGAATGTCTCTTTTCCAGTCATCCCAGGGCAACGAGACCATTTGGGATTCGTGCCAAGCATTAGCTTGAGTCCCTTGGTGTGGAGCGTGTGGCCCCCCAACGACTGGGTTTTACTCGTCTCCCTCCCTGGTTGCTCCAGAGGCCAGGCGTCCTTTTAGACTTGTCGGAGTCCCGGAGGAGCTGCACTTCTGCGTTTGTTTTTACCTCCTTATTTTCCGATATTTTACACCAGCATCCGGACCATGTACCAGTATTTACGGATGGCTCTAACCAGGGGGACTCTGTTGGTTGTGCTGTTGTTTTCCCTGATCGAGTCATCAAGTTACGGCTTCCTGCGGCGTTTACCATCTTTGATGCCGAATTGTTTGCGATCCTGCGGGCATTGGAGCAGATGGGATGTGTTCCCAGTCGTAAGTTCCTCATCTGTTCTGACTCCCTGAGTGCCCTTCAGACCATTCAACACTTGTACCCAGCGGATAAGGTCGTCCAGAACATCCATGATGCCCTACTCCACCTGCAACGGCAGGGGAAGGTGGTTTCTTTCTGCTGGGTGCCGGGGCACGTGGGTATTAGGGGAAACTAACTGGCGGATGTGGCTGCCAAAGATGCATGTTCCTTCCCTCGTGTTGTTGAATTTGCTGTCCCCCTCCATGCTGTTACCACCCTCCTGCGTTTTTGTGTTATGCGTCAATGGGAAGAGGAGTGGCTGGCAGTCGGTGACAATAAGCTGCGTCTGGTCAAGGCCACCATGCGGCCATGGCGTACGTCCTACCAGTCATGCAGGCGGGATGAGGTTCTCCTCACTCGCCTCCGCATCGGGCACAGTCCCTTCACACATGGTTTTTTACTCCGGCGGGAGGATCCCCCAATCTGCAGTGCTTGTGGCGTCCAGGTTACTGTCCGCCACATTTTACTTGACTGTCTTTTATTCTCTGACCAGAGGGCGGTGGTTTCTTTGCCACCGGATTTGCCCTCTATTTTGCAAGATGACGCAACGTCTGTGGTTAAGGTTTTACGGTTTTTTGTCCTGTCCAATTTGTTGCCTCGGATTTTAGGGAGAGGGTTTTAATGTGCTGCTGGATGACTGGCTCACCCAGATTTTAGGTAAGAGGTCCGCCAGTCATGAATACCTCCTTGTTTCCCTTCGGTTTCTGTCCTCCCTTCCTTGTGTTTCCTTTCCTTTTTTAGTGCATTCCTTCTCCTCTTGTTTTGCCTCTGTATGTGAGGATTTGGAACTGCGTCAGGTCTGTGTCTTTTAGCTGTTCCCCTTGTTCGCTGTCCGTCTTAGTCCCTTCACTGCATGTGTTCCTGTTTTTATGCGTTTGGGCGCTGATGACCCCACTGTTTAGCGCCCGTAAACATCAAACACACACACACACTCACTCAACAGACACCAAGAAAAACACGTCAATTGTGCATTGCCTCTGTGTAATGGGCACTTCACACCTATACATATAGGCCCAAAATGGTACTGCAGTGACATAGAATTGACTAAAAATGCTCGTAATGCGCTGAAAAGAACTTTTAAATGGGCATGAAAAGTTATGTAAAACTGGAAAAGACAGAAAATTCAGTAAAACATTTCTAATAACATTTATACTCTTTTAAGATACAGATCATAAGGTGCGCAATTTCTGCAAACGATGAGGGGGGGAAAAAATGCAAAGGAACAAGTTCATGTTAACCTATATTATGTGTATTTATTTGTTGTTTGTATGTGACAAAGCAAATAAATATGTTGAACTTTGTAATTAAATGGTCAAAACATTAGCAACCTGTAGAAATCATTTAATAATAGCAGGGAGAAGAAAGAAGCCAGTGGAAAAAGCCTCCTATCAGAGCACAAAAAAGATGAATATGTTCCTCTTTAAAAGACTCTGGCAGAGAAGTGGGGAGCCAGCTGCCAGAAAGGAGACAGTGATCATGGGAGAGAGACAGTATCAGTGAAAGGGAAAGAGAGGGGGACAGAGATAATATATGCGGGAACCAAACAGAGACAAGATGTTGATGATCAGTGAGATAAAGTGGCAGTAAAAGAGAGAGAGGGAGAGAGAGAGAGAGAGAGAGAGAGAGAGAGGGAGAGTGAGTGAGTGAGTGAGAGAGAGAGAGAGAGAGATAGATAGATAGAAACAGTGGGAGCAAAATAGAGAGCAGACAGTGGAAATGAAAAATACAGATGAGGGGGGTGCCGACATAGTCTTGGTGGGTCGCACCCTCCCAGACCAAGGTATAGGGGAAGGCGCATTTTGGTCCAAAATTTTAACACATGGGCGTAAGGGAAAAGATAAGTTGGACGCTACATAATTTTTTAGAGACTGTGGCAGTGGGGAAGAAAGACAAAAGGAGTGAGTGAGGAGACAGTGGCAGTGGGATATACTGTAAATTAATGGGAGATAAAGGAGACAGTGGGCAAGAGATATATACAAGCAGTGACAGTGAGAGGGAGATGCTGAATATGAAGGCTTAACAATAAAGAAAGACTGCTTAAAAGAGTTTAGAATGTTCCATGTTAAAAGAACACAAATATGTTCACAGGCCAACAACTTTGTGAGACAGGTGGAATGAGGACTGAGGCAGCTGGTTCCCCACTTTTTTGTCAATTTCTTAAAAAAGAGGAAAGTAGTTGCCATTTTTGTACTCTGGCAAGAGGGTTTTTCTTCTATGTAACATACTGTACATAAAAGGAGAAGAAATCTACTACTGTACAATTTCACTATTGGCTATAGATTGCTAGAAACAATAACTACCATAAACTAATCATCTATAGTGACCTAAAGTGGAATAACTATATTCAAGAAATTGTAGGAAAAGTAAATGCCAGAAGAATCTTGAGAAAAATGTAGTTCATACATAAGAAGAGACAATTACAAAACAGTTGTTCAACCAGTTCTTGAGTATTGCTCTTTATTCTTAGACCAATACTTCTTTGGATTAGAAGAAGAGATAGGTAAGATCCAATGAACAGTGGTTCATTTGTTCATGAGATCATTTGGTCAGCACAGGTATGTTACAGATATGCTCAACAGGTGCTGTACATCACAAAGAGGTTTATATTGAAATTCTGAGAGAGTACATTTCTGGTAGAGTTGGCCAGAATATTTCTTCCTCCCACATCTGTTTCCCAAAATAGCAACACTGATAAAACCAGAGGTATTACAGCAAGTACAGAGGTTTAACACAATCATTCTTCCCACACGCCATTCAAGAATGAAATGGGGAAGGTGGCCCGTGTGGTACAGAGTGTCAGAGAACAAATTAATGCATAACTGCAACAAAATGCAATGCTTATAGTTTCTGACATGGAAGTCTTGCAAAAAGAAAAATCTCCATGGTCTTCAACACTGAAATGCACAGGTTTGTTTACATGATTTACCTCTACTCTATTATGAGATTCCATATTTTGTGGCAACTCTATGCCCTCACTTTTTTTTTTTTTTTTTTTTTTTTTTTAAAGCCCTCTGTGAATTCTACATCTGTCATCCCTGTGCACTGATAAGTCAGAAGAAAGTGCAACACAGTAGATGGATAAATGATTTGTATCTGAATAACACTTTCTTAAGCATTGTATAGTAAGGTGTGAACTATTGGCTGGTTTCATTTTCAATAGGCTTGAAGAAAATAAATAAATCTGAGCTGAAATGTTTCCTTGTAGCACACTCCTTCTGTTCTATACAAGAATTCGGCACAGTAATGAGAAATCTTCTTGGTAGTATGTAATTTATTTGTATACTCTCTCTCAGTTTTTTTTTTTTAAATTTTCCTAAATCTATATTTTTGTGTAACTTTTCTAATAATTTTGTAAACTATGTACTGACCCATTTCATGACCAAGTAGCTTCAGCACATAATGGGTATTTGAACTTGATAAATAAATAGAGAGGGTGGGTGTGATGGGGGGAGTTATTCTGGTTTTTTGGATACTGCAGCCTGGTTTCCTTTCCTGTCTTTACTGGCGGTGCAGCTGTAATACCCCTAAATGTATTGTGTGTGTATATTATTTCCAAATTTGGTGGTGTTGTATAAATACAGAAGGATATGTTACATGTATTAACATCTAACATTTATCTGTATGTATGCACGCACATGCCTTGTATATAAAATGACTTGTCCAACATCTAATGTGCCAGCAGTTTAAGAAGACCCTTAAAAATACAAATCAATACTTACCAGAGTATACAATAACACTGCACAAAATGTGACTACTGGCAAAACTACCAAGAGAATATACCACTTATAATCGGCTTCAGAAAATTTAAGATATTCACTACTTGACCATATGGCACTAATAAAATGTTATTTTTACAGAATTCCTGTTTAGAAACAGTATCATCTGTGTTCTGTTACTTTTAACTTAGAATAACCTTACTGCATTTAGGATTTTTAGTTATAAAATACTGTGTAAACTGTCTTTAAATATTTTGAATTATTGTTAACCATTTTTTATTTCTCCAGTTCCCACTGATAGTGACTACTGAAACAAAAAGAGAAAGTAACACAGTTGATAAACTGCAGAATTGAGCTAAAAACCAGACAGCACAGCATTATTATATTTTACAGTATGATGCTGATTTATGCAAAAATCAAGTAGTTATTGAACAAACAGTTACATTAAATCCGTTATTATACATTCTTGTGGCCAAGATAGACACAAAGCCCACGCCTACTACAGTAGTACAAGTTTATATGCCAACTAGCTCCGCAGATGACAAAGAAATTGATGAAATGTATGATGAGATAAAATAAATTATTCAGATAGTGAAGGGAGACGAAAATTTAATAGTCATCGGTGACTGGAATTCGGGAGTAGGAAAAGGGAGAGAAGGAAACATAGTAGGTGAATATGGATTGGGGCTAAGAAATGAAAGAGGAAGCCGCCTGGTAGAATTTTGCGCAGAACATAACTTAATCATAGCTAACACTTGGTTCAAGAATCATGAAAGAAGGTTGTATACATGGAAGAACCCAGGAGATACTAAACGGTATCAGATATATTATATAATGGTAAGATAGAGATTTAGGAACCAGGTTTTAAATTGTAAGACATTTCCAGGGGCAGATTTGGACTCTGACCACAATCTATTGGTTATGAGCTGTAGATTAAAACTGAAGAAACTGCAAAAAGGTGGGAATTTAAGGAGATGGGACCTGGATAAACTGACTAAACCAGATGTTGTACAGAGTTTCAGGGAGAGCATAAGGGAACAATTAACAGGAATGGGGGATAGAAATACAGTAGAAGAAGAATGGGTAGCTTTGAGGGATGCAATAGTAAAGGCAGCAGAGGACCAAATAGGTAACAAGACGAGGGCTAGTAGAAACGCTTGGTTAACAGAAGAAATATTGAATTTAATTGTTGAAAGGAGAAAATACAAAAATGCAGTAAATGAAGTAGGCAAAAAGGAATACAAACGTCTCAAAAATGAGTTCGACAGGAAGTGCAAAATGGCTAAGCAGGCATGGCTAGAGGACAAATGTAAGGATGTAGAGGCTTATCTCACTAGGGGTAAGATAGATACTGCCTACAGGAAAATGAAAGAGACCTTTGGAGAAAGGAGAACCACTTGCATGAATATCAAGAGCTTTGATGGAAACCCAGTTCTAAGCAAAAAAGGGAAAGCAGAAAGGTGGAAGGAGTATATAGAGGGTCTATACAAGGGTGATGTACTTGAGGACAATATTATGGAAATGGAAGAGGATGTAGATGAAGATGAAATGGGAGATATGATACTGCATGAAAAGTTTGACAGAGCACTGAAAGACCTGAGTCGAAACAAGACCCCCGAAGTAGACAACATTCCATTAGAACTACTGACAGCCTTGTGAGAGCCAGTCCTGACAAAACTCTACCATATGGTGAGCGAGATGTATGAGACAGGCGAAATACCCTCAGACTTCAAGAAGAATATAATAATTCCAATCCCAAAGAAAGCAGGTGTTGACAGATGTGACAATTACCGGACTATCAGTTTAATAAATCACAGCTGCAAAATACTAACGCAAATTCTTTACAGACGAATGGAAAAACTGATAGAAGCCGACCTCGGGGAAGGTAAGTTTGGATTCCGTAGAAATGTTGGAATGCGTGAGGCAATACTGACCCTATGACTTATCTTAGAAGAAAGATTCAGGAAAGGCAAACCTACATTTATAGCATTTGTAGACTTAGAGAAAGCTTTTGACAATGTTGACTGGAATACTCTCTTTCAAATTCTGGAGGTGGCAGGGGTAAAATACAGGGAGCGAAAGACTATTTACAATTTGTACAGAAAGCAGATGGCAATCATACGAGTTGAGGGGTATGAAAGGGAAGCAGTGGCTGGGAAGGGAGTGAGACAGGGTTGTAGCCTATCCACGATGTTATTCAATCTGTATATTGAGCAAGCAATAAAGGAAACAAAGGAAAAGTTCGGAGTAGGTATTAAAATCCATGGAGAAGAAATAAAAACTTTGAGGTTCGTCGATGACATTGTAATTCTGTCAGAGACAGCAAAGGACTTGGAAGAGCAGTTGAATGGAATGGACAGTGTCTTGAAAGGAGGGTATAAGATGAACATCAACAAAAGCAAAATGATGATAATGGAATGTAGTCGAATTAAGTCGGGTGATGCTGAGGGAATTATTTTAGGAAATGAGGCACTTAAAGTAGTAAAGGAGTTTTGCTATTTGGGGAGCAGAAGAACTGATGATGGTCAAAGTAGAGAGGATATAAAATGTAGACTGGCAATAGCAATTTGTTAACATCGAGTATAGATTTAAATGTCAGGAAGTCGTTTCTGAAAGTATTTGTATGGAGTGTAGCCATGTATGGAAGTGAAACATGGACGATAAATAGTTTAGACAAGAAGAGAATAGAAGCTTTCGAAATGTGGTGCTACAGAAGAATGCTGAAGATTAGATGGGTAGATCACATAACTAATGAGGAGGTATTGAATAGAATGGGGGAGAAGAGGAGCTTGTGGCACAACTTGACTAGAAGAAGGAATCGGTTGGTAGGACAGGTCCTGAGACATCGAGGGATCACCAATTTAGTATTGGAGGGCAGCGTGGAGGGTAATAATCGTAGAGGGAGACCAAGAGATGAATACACTAAGCAGATTCAGAAGGATGTAAGCTGCAGTAGGTACTGCGAGATGAAGAAGCTTGCACAGGATAGAGTAGCATGGAGAGCTGCATCAAAACAGTCTCAGGACTGAAGACCACAACAACAAACAACATTATACATCCCAGTTTAAATATTGATTGTTTTATTTCACTATTATGTTTAGTCCCTGCTATGAAATATGTATATCTCTGTATCCAAGAATGTGGCTTATTTATCATGTCACTTCTAGGATTGTCATCATATTTGATCTTCTTTCCTACATTTCTAAATGTTTTGTGAACGTATGTAAATTCATGATCTTCAAATATTTATTATCAGCACTAGTTGTTAAGGTCATGTATTTCTCTTAGAATCACTTATGAATCATTTTTATCTTTGCAATCTTGTTAAGGAGTTACATGTGGCAAAGTGTATGATAAACGATGTGTCACGTAGCTTACATAATTGAGCTGTTGAGTAGAAGTTACGCACATGAACAGAAACTGGAACATCGGAGCCCAGCTTATGAGTTTTGGTTTTTCTTTAGAATACACAACCACACAAAGATATATTGACTAGGTTGAAGATTTATCATATGAAGCAGATTATATCAACAAGGAAGAAAGCAGGAGAAGGGAGGAGGACAAGGGAAAAGGCAAGAAATGGAGGAACAGAAAGGGGACATGATAGGAATACAGCACTAATGAGAGGTTGCTTTTGTTTTAAACATAGCAGTAGTATGTTG
Source organism: Schistocerca nitens (assembly GCF_023898315.1). NCBI lineage: Eukaryota > Metazoa > Arthropoda > Insecta > Orthoptera > Acrididae > Schistocerca > Schistocerca nitens. The sequence goes on from NC_064619.1 coordinate 366,113,613, forward strand.
CTCACATTGAAGTACAAGGTCATATGATTAGGATACACCCCTCAGTGTCACCTGATAAATGGAAAACTTATTTTTAAAAACAAATTGAAAACATTTTCCAGTGAAAACTATTTCTATTCTACATTCAAACATGTATGGTGAAATGAATAGCATAAATACTTTTGCAAACTTAAGTAGTTTTCTTTAATATAAATATAATTACATTATCATATGTGGATCTTGTAACTGACTAAAACTAAAGTTAAAATAGTTGACACTGTTGACTGCCCAAGTTAAAAGTAGTTCTTTTATCTTCCTACCAATGAAACAGGCTCTAATAGAAACAAGAAATAAGATGTAAAGAATTTCATGTGATGGGACCTTTGCCTTTTGTTGAGAAGTGCTCTACCAACTGAGCTATCTAAGCACAACTCACGACTTCCCTTCACAGTTTTAGTTTCACAAGTAACTCTCATCTACCTTTCAAACTTCATAGAATTTTTCCTGTGTACCTTGCAGGACTATTGCAGCTGAAAAAACAGATATTACAGAGAAATGGATTGGCCACATATGTGAAGTTTACAAATTAGGGGAAAGGTACTGGTGCAAAAAAAGCTGTGAGAGTGAGTCATAAGGTGCATCTGCATAGCTCAACTGGTAGAGCTCTGGGTTGCAAACAGCAAAGGTCCTAGGTTCAAGTCCTGGTCCGACAGGCAGTTTTGATCTACCAGTGGTTTCAAATTGGTGCACTATCTGCTGCAGTGTCAAAATTCATTCTGATTACATCAGATGGCTATAAATAAATAAAAGGATATAAATTTAGGCAATATTACCTGTTGTTTTAGTCTATGTAGCTCTATAGGACGAACTTCCAGCAGTGGTAACTCTTCCACAAGAACCTTTGGTAGAGGTCTAGCCAAACAGCGATTCTTCATATCCCAGTGGGCTCCTTCAAGGTAAAGACCCTCTATCAACCAGCTATTATCCTGCAAGTATAGAGAGGAGCTCTAATCACAGTGAATTTCGGCTGTATCTTTCACTTTACTGGATATGAGAATATTTCAAAGGGTTTTTAATGAGGTCACTCGGACTTTTGGAGGACACTGGTGACCTTTAAATAAAATGAAGAATTCAGTCTTGGCATAATTTCGGTTTATATTAACAAACTATTTAAATAAATCAAAATGAGACATAACCCATGAATTCTTCAGTATATTCAATTAGTTTTGACGGGGTCTAGAACAGAAAGATTTGTAAATTAAAACAGTGTAGATAACAGATGAAACTCGGTAGTTCAGAATTATATCATAAGAAGTACACTACAAGGAGAATTCTCCTGAGTAGGTGTTATATTAACAATAAATTAATAGTAAAATTAGAATGGTTTTAAAAACAAAAGATAATTCTCAAAATAATACAAATTTATGTTCGTATATATTCTCATCCTTGTGAAGTAGCTTAACATTCCTACATTGAGTTATAAAAATGTTAAATAAAAATAAATTACATTACATGGTAATAATGAGTGATTTTCTTACAATAGAAAGGGAATAAGTTCAAATGCAACATTTCTCTAGCCTGTTTAGCCTCTGGTACTTGAAACAGAAATACTAACAATACACCCTGGAGTTCTTGCAGAGGAACAAAATGTACATCTCATGTACATTCTTCACGAACAAACAGCAGATGAACATGGAAGAATCAACTGGAATAATGGCATTGATTGTGTTCCATATATAACCTCACTCCTACTTTCCAAACTTCAAAGAGGTACTGGTAGGTGTAAAGCTGTGAGGGAAAGTCATTAACCTTTCCTGGATGGCTCCTTCAGTAGAGTATTTGCCTGCAAAAGGCAAAGGTTCTGAGTTTGAGTCCCAGTCTGGCAAACAGATTTAATCTGCAAAGAAATTTCCAATCAGTGCACACACTGTTGCAGAGTGAAAAATCAACATCATCATCATCATCATTTAAGACTGATTATGCCTCTCAGCATTCAGTCTGGAGCATAGTCCCCCTTATAAAATTCCTCCATGATCCTCTATTCAGTGCTAACATTGGTGCCTCTTCTGATGTTAAGCCTATTACTTCAAAATCATTCTTAACCGAATCCAGGTACCTTCTCCTTGGTCTACGCCTCCTACCCTCTACTGCTGAACCCATGAGTCTCCTGGGCAACCTTGCTTCTCCCATGCATGTAACATGACCCCACCATCTAAGCCTGTTCGCCCTGACTGCTACATCTATAGAGTTCATTCCCAGTTTTTCTTTGATTTCCTCATTGTGGACGATTTCCTCATTGTGGACACCCTCCTGCCATTGTTCCCATCTACTAGTACCTGCAATCATCCTAGTTACTTTCATATCCATAACCTCAACCTTGTTGATAAGGTAACCTGAATCCACCCAGCTTTCACTCCCATACAACAAAGTTGGTCGAAAGATTGAACGGTGCACAGATAAGTTAGACTTGGTACTGACTTCCTTCTTGCAGAAGAGAGTAGATTGTAGCTGAGCGCTCATTGCATTAGCTTTGCTACACCTCGCTTCCAGTTCTTTCACTATGTTGCCATCCTGTGAGAATATGCATCCTAAGTACTTGAAACTGTCCACCTGTTCTAATTTTGTTCCTCCTATTTGGCACTTAATCCATTTATATCTCTTTCCCACTGAAATTACTTTCATTTTGGAGATGCTAATCTTCATACCATAGTCCTTACATTTATGATCTAGCTCTGAAATATTACTTTGCAAACTTTCAATCGAATCTGCATATGCGAGACTGCTTATTTTGTGTTCACATATCTTAATCTCACCCAGCCAGTCTATTGTTTTCAACATATGATCCATAAATAATATGAACAACAGTGGAGACAGGTTGCAGCCTTGTCTTACCCCTGAAACTACTCTGAACCATGAACTCAATTTACCGTCAACTCTAACTGCTGCCTGACTATCCATGTAAAGACCTTTAATTGCTTTCAAAAGTTTGCCTCCTATTCCATAATCTCGTAGAACAGACAATAACTTCCTCCTAGGAACCCGATCATATGCCTTTTCTAGATCTATAAAGCATAGATACAATTCCCTGTTCCACTCATAACACTTCTCCATTACTTGCCGTAAGCTAAAGATCTGGTCCTGACAACCTCTAAGAGGCCTAAACCCGCACTGATTTTCATGCAATTGGTACTCAACTAATACTCGCACTTTCGTTTCAACAATACCTGAGAAGATTTTACCCACAATGCTGATTAAAGAGATACCTCTGTAGTTGTTACAGTCTTTTCTGTTTCCATGTTTTAAGATTGGTGTGATTACTGCTTTTGTCCATGTGATGGAACCTGTCCCGACTCCCACACCATTTCAATTATCCTTGTGTAGCCATTTAGGACCTGACATACCACTGTATTTGCTGAGTTCCGACTTAATTTCATCCACCCCAGCTGCTTTATTGCACTACAATCTATTGACCATTTTCTCCACTTCCTCAAATGTGATCCTATTTCAATCATCATTCCTATCCCATTCTACCTCGAAATCTGAAACATTACTGATCGCATTTTCACCTACATTGAGCAAGTCTTCAAAATATTCCCTCCATCTGCCCAAGGCATCCACAGGATTCACCAGCAGTTTTCCTGACCTGTCCAAAATACTTGTCATTTCCTTCTTACCTCCCTTTCGAAGACTGCTAATTACACTCCAGAATGGTTTTCCAGCAGCTTGACCCATAGTCTCCCACCTGTTCCCCGAGTCTTCCCAAGATTTCTTCTTGGATGCTGCAATTATCTGTTTGGCTTTGTTTCTTTCTTCAACATAACTTTCTCTGTCTACCTGAGTTCTAGTATGTAGCCATTTTTGATACGCCTTCTTTTTCCTTTTACAGGCTGCCTTGACTGTGTCATTCCACCAAGCTGTTTGCTTCATCCTACTTTTACACACTACTGTTCCAAGACATTCTTTAGCCACTTCTAGTACTGTGTCCCTGTACCTTATCCATTCCTTTTCCAGTGACTGTAATTGACTACATTCAACTAACTGGTACCTTTCTGAGATCGCTTTTATGTACTTGTGCCTGATTTCCTTATCCTGAAGTTTCTCCACTCTTATCCTCCTACATATGGACCTGACCTCCTGCACTTTCGGCCTCACAATCCCAATTTCACTGCAGATTAAATAATGATCAGTGTCATCAAAGAATCCCCTGAATACACGTGTGTCCCTCACAGAGCCTTCCTGAATTCCTGATCTGTTATTATATAGTCAATGACAGATCTGGTTCCCCTGCCTTCCCAAGTATACCGGTGAATGTTCTTATGTTTAAAAAAGGAGTTTGTGATTACTAAGCCCATACTGGCACAGAAATCCAAGAGTTGTTTCCCGTTCCTGTTGGCCTCCATATCCTCTCCAAATTTACCCATAACCTTTTCATACCCTTCTGTTCGATTTGCAATCCTGGCGTTAAAATCACCCATGAGCAGAACACTGTCCTTGTCCTTTACTCTAACAACTACATCACTGAGTGCTCATAAAAACTATCCATCTTATCTTGATCTGTCCCTTCACAATGCAAATATACTGACACAATCCTAATTTTCTTGCTAGACACTGTCAAATCTATCCACATCAGTCATTCGTTTACATACCTTATTGCAACTACGCTGGGTTCCATTTCTTTCCTGATGTAAATCCCTACACCCCATTGTGCTATTCCTGCTTTGACTCCTGACAGGTAGACCTTGTATTCTCCCACTTCCTCTTCTTTCTCACCCCTTACCCGAATGTCACTAACAGCTAAAACGTCCAGCCCCATCTTACTTGCAGCCTCTGCCAGCTCTACCTTCTTCCCAGAGTAGCCGCCATTGATATTAATAGCTCCCCATCTCATTACCATTTGTTTGCCAAGTCGTATCTTAGGAGTCCCTGGTTTGTCAGTTAGAGGTGGGACTCTGTCACCTCCAAAGGTCCGAGGCATTTTGCTCTGATTGTTGCCAGCATCATATTTAATGTACCAGGGAAGCAGGTTGCTAGCCTTACTTGCCCCGAGTCCCTTTGGGTTTTACCCCTAACGGCTGAGGGACTAACCGGTGGATTTGGTAGTCTTTGCCATATGAGCACAAAGGTGATCATGACTCAGAATATGTCCGAGATGCCCAGCCTTATTCCAAAGTAACTGGTATCCCGACTGTCAGGACCACTTACTTGGCCACTCATACGTTGCCCATGGCTCATGAACTAGGACATGACTACAGGAACCCACACCATGAAAAATCATTCCAGAAATTTAGTAAGGGCACACACAATGTGTATAGAGACATGCAGTAACTGTTGGAAAGTTATAAATTATCATTCAAATCACAGTTGTGATTTGATGTAAGTGATTACCATTTGAAGTCATTATGACAAACTGGTAATGGCTTAGATTAACTCAGAAGTATGATTGTAATGACTGATCAGTTAAAACAAATTTACAGTTACAAGCAATGAAGAATTAAATATGAAAAATGACAGGGTTACTAATACAGGGTCGTTATAACTAAACTTTTGCAACCTGAGAGGGCCCCCATGAAAAACAAGTGATCATAGGACAGTGAAACGTAGTGGAAACATTTGTAAGGATATGTGGAAGAGAAGTTAAGGAATAAACCATTGAAAGAAACACATTTAAATTTCTACATGAGAGGGTGAAATTTGTTAATTGCATACCATGTTCACATTCCAGGTTACAAATATTGCTCAGTGTGATGACCGTCTGCCTTCACAATAGCCTGGAGCCACACCACAGATACCATTTCACAACTTTTCACAGCACTTTTTGAATGGTCGACCATGGAATGTTCAGCTGTTGTGACACAGCTCATTCACTGCTTAAAGATTACACATTGTGTCCAGTATTCTCAGCCATGGCAATAATAACTTCAACAATTTGGGTTGCAATTGGCTCTTGGCCTCTCCCAGGACCAGTTTCAAAATCGCCAATTAATATGAACTTCTGAATAATGTTTGTAAACCCTGGTGCGGCAGTACTACTGCTGTTGTTTCGCTGTAACAGGTTTATGTGTAAAGCCCTGCTCACCTTGTCCAGACCCAAGTTGACTGACTGCAACTATAAAGCAACTCATGTCTGTGTTTCAAGCCTACTTTTCTGTATCATTACTGGTGCCTAACAGTGAGACTTGACACTAACACTGCTAAACATGCAAACCTTGCAATGCACAGTCTGAACATTATTTCTGCAAGGTTGGGTACCTATAAGGTAAATAGTTTTCTGTCTACATTGGCTCAAGTAATGAAAGTTTAATTATAACCACCATGTATGCTATTAGAAGCCATCAGAGATGACACAGGTATCAAATATATGATGAAATAATGCTTTACTGCGTAGTAGTACGTACAGTAACAGTTTCCTGAAAATTTGCTTCAATAAGGAGGACCAAAAACTTTGATAATAGAATTACAATATACACCATCTATGTGGATGTATTTTATATTTAGTATGAGATTAATTCCAAAGTACTGGCTGGAAGTGAGTGGTAGATGTGCAAGATATTGCTGCTGGTTTCCAGTAATGCATGTAGTTGGATGACATGATTTATTTGATGAGAGGTCATGACACTTCAGAACTGGAATTTGACTAATTTTGTGTGAATAGTTGTAAGCTTTTCTGCATTTGAGGGGTCATGATCTACTATCTATTGTACTTCATGTTCCTGCATGTGAAAATTAAGTAATAAAATAAAAGTTTCCTCAAGTGAAAGGTACTGAAAATTATTTAAGTAAAAGTATCTTTAAAAACAGAAAAGCAATGTGTTTCAAAGAGTATGAAATGTTGATTTTCAATACAAAGAAAAATATATGAAATTTAAAGAAATGCTACAGAATAAAATGACAGCATCAACAGCACTGGCATATAAAAAAGAAAACAACTTCTATTTTAAATTGCAGGTCAGAATTGTCCCTTATAAAACCAGCAAGTAAAAATAAAATTGTTGATAAATCAGCATTTTGATAAGCACACACAATTACCAAGTTTCTGCAGAGTAGATAGCCAAACAGACTTCATAACTTTCTCACATTGTATCATATTTGGATGTAAACCTAAGACTTACATAAAGCTCTGTTTAAGACCTCTGGCATTCCTCCTTTACCAGATATCTATGTTACGGAAGCCTTTATATTCTATAAAATAAATGTAATGGGTAAGGATTGGGAGGAAAAAAAAGCTGTATTGTTCATGATCACTTTACGAGATGGAGCAAAAACATACATATGATCCAGATAAACACACCCTTGTGGCATAAATGACATAATGGGGTTTACTCCACTGAAGAATATTCAAATGTCTGAAGCATATTATATAAATATTTAAATGTACGAAATGTATTATTTGTAATTTCACATATGTATGCATAGAAACCATTTTAAACTGTATAAACTGACTTGTTTGATGCTTATGCATAAACTGATTTGTAGACAATAGGACCAACAAAAATGTTATACAACACAATATAATAAATCTAGTCGTTTCAAGTTAATAATTTTGTTTGTCACACTGAACTGTTCTCATTAAACCCTTTCTTTCATAATATGCTTTTTATGTTGGTTTTGGACAATTAATCCTTGTCTTTTTATCTTCATTATCTAGCTACACATTGTTGATGTTTACATATTGTACTATGCAAATATAAATTGAACACGTGGTTGATGAATCAATCTTTTGTATCAGCTTCTATGTGTTGGCATTCAGTCTACTGCACTTAAATGAAGGTGGAGGTGGGGGCGGGGGGAAGGTTCCCAGTTATATAAATGTATATAATAAGTAGCTGAAGCAATAATGTTACTTTATATAAACTTACTGGGAGATCTTCAATCTGCTTAATAGCCAGCCTTGAAGCATAATCAGATACTGATGTTGCTAAAGCAGATCTGTCTAGTGGCCAACGATTCTTGCGGCATGTTGTTTGCACCAGTGCTGTGAGGTATGATTCTGGTATATGCAGCCCTGACAGCCACATTATTTTCAGGTCACTGTAACTTGCCTGGAATTAATAGAAAAGTTGTAGTATTTGCATTTTATAATTTAAAATAAAACCTGAAGAATGCAGTATCAAGTATTAAGCTTAAATGTGTATCAAATACAGACACTCACTTGATTGATGATCAATAAAAATAATTAAGCAGAACACTTTTTTTACTGCAAATAAAAATTCATACATTAATTTCTGAGAGTTTATCATATAAGTCGTCCTAACCGCCGTCTGCTTCATGTCTGCTGTGCAGCGAGCTACCTTAATTTGAGTATTAACTGTATTTTTCTTACTTGTCACTTCTTCTTCCGTGTGTTTTTGCTTTTAGGAAGCTTTAATTGTCGAGTGCTATTAATAGTGTTCCATAGATTTCGTGTTTGTTTTAAATACAGTCAGAGAGAGTCCCTTTAGTCAACCATAGTGCCAATAGTGCTAGTGTTTGTTTTCAATATAGTCCAGAGACAGGTAGTGCTATTTTCATTGCTTTCTACAAGAAGTGGCTAGCAATCACAGTTTAGTCAATAATCAGCCGCCTTTAGTGAATTAGCAGTCTAGTTAAAAGTTGATTAACTCTCTTCAGTAAATAGATTCCTTAGGATGGATAGGATGTGTGACTACTGTGTACGGACGCCGGAGGAGCTGGTCACTGTTCGCGAACAGCTGAACGTGTTGATGGCCGCGGTCAGCCGTCTTCAGGCTGCTGCCTCGGAGTGTAGCGGCAGTGGGGAGTCTGGTGCGTCACAAGGTACACCCCAGGTGTTACATGTTTCACCCACTGTCCCTGCTGTTGAGACATCTTCGCGGGTACCGGGCGCGGTTGGGCCACCCTCTCCCCAAGGGGAGTGGCGGGTCCAGCGGCGTTCGCGGCGCACGAGGCGGAGGGTAAATGTGGAGGCTGGCCGTGTGGCATCGCCCGCTCTGCCTGTGAGTGGACATGTGGCTGCTCCTTCAGCAAGGTCTGAGCAGGCACACGGGGGGACGGGTTTATTAGTTATTGGGAGCTCCAACGTTAGGCGGGTGATGGAGCCCCTTAGGGAAATAGCGGAAAGGTCGGGGAAGAAAGCCAGTGTTCACTCTGTCTGCTTGCCGGGTGGTCTCATCCGAGATGTGGTGGAGGCCCTACCGGCGGCGATAGAGAGCACTGGGTGCACCCAACTGCAAATTGTTGCTCATGTCGGCACCAATGACTCCTGCCGTCTGGGTTCAGCGGTCATCCTCAGTTCGTACAGGCGGTTGGCAGAATTGGTGAAGGTGGAAAGCCTCGCTCGCGCGGTGGAATCAGAGCTAACTATTTGTAGTATCGTTCCCAGAACCGATCGCGGTCCTCTGGTTTGGAGCCGAGTGGAAGGCTTAAACCAGAGGCTCAGACGATTCTGCGGAGATCTGGGGTGCAAATTTCTCAACCTCCGCTATCGGGTGGAGAAATGTAGGGTCCCCCTGAATAGGTCAGGCGTGCACTACACGCCGGAAGCGGCTACAAGGGTAGCGGAGTACGTGTGGAGTGCACATGGGGGTTTTTTAGGTTAGAGAATTCCCTCCCTAGGCCCGACATGACGCCTCCTGGGACGCGGCAAGGTAGGAGTAGGGAAAATGCAACAGGGAATACCAATATTAATGTGCTAATAGTAAACTGCAGGAGTGTCTATAGAAAGGTCCCAGAACTGCTCTCATTAAGAAACGGTCACAACGCCCATATAGTACTAGGGACAGAAAGTTGGCTGAAACCAGATGTAAACAGTAATGAAATCCTAAACTCAGATTGGAGTGTATACCGCAGAGACAGGCTGGACAGTGAAGGGGGAGGCGTGTTTATAGCAATAAGAAGTGCAATAGTATCGAAGGAAATTGATGGAGATCCGATATGTGAAATAATTTGGGTGAAGGTCACGGTTAAAGCAGGCTCAGACATGGTAATTGGGTGTCTCTATAGGCCCCCTGGCTCAGCAGCTGTTGTGGCTGAGCACCTGAAGGATAATTTGGAAAATATTTCGAGTAGATTTCCCCACCATGTTATAGTTCTGGGTGGAGATTTTAATTTGCCGGATATAGACTGGGAGGCTCAAACGTTCATAACAGGTGGCAGGGACAAAGAATCCAGTGAAATTTTTTTAAGTGCTTTATCTGAAAACTACCTTGAGCAGTTAAACAGAGAACCGACTCGTGGCGATAACATATTAGACCTTCTGGTGACAAGCAGACCCGAACTATTTGAAATAGTTAACGCAGAACACGGAATCAGCGATCATAAAGCGGTTACGGCATCGATGATTTCAGCCGTAAATAGAAATATTAAAAAAGGTAGGAAGATTTTTCTGTTTAGCAAAAGTGACAAAAAGCAGATTACAGAGTACCTGACGGCTCAACACAAAAGTTTTGTCTCAAGTATAGATAGTGTTGAGGATCAGTGGACAAAGTTCAAAACCATCGTACAGTATGTGTTAGATGAGTATGTGCCAAGCAAGATCGTAAGAGATGGAAAAGAGCCACCTTGGTACAACAACCGAGTTAGAAAACTGCTGCGGAAGCAAAGGGAACTTCACAGCAAACATAAACATAGTCTAAGCCTTGCAGACAAACAAAAATTACGCGAAGCGAAATGTAGTGTGAGGAGGGCTATGCGAGAGGCGTTCAATGACTTCGAAAGTAAAGTTCTATCTACTGACTTGGCAGATAATCCTAAGAAATTTTGGTCTTATGTCAAAGCGGTAGGTGGATCAAAACAAAATGTCCAGACACTCTGTGACCAAAATGGTACTGAAACAGAGGATGACAGACTAAAGGCCGAAATACTAAATGTCTTTTTCCAAAGTAGTTTCACAGAGGAAGAGTGCACTGTAGTTCCTTCTCTAGATTGTCGCACAAATGACAAAATGGTAGATATCGAAATAGACAACAGAGGGATAGAGAAACAATTAAAATCAAGAGGAAAGGCCGCTGGACCTGATGGGATACCAGTTCGATTTTACACAGAGTACGCGAAGGAACTTGCCCCCCTTCTTGCAGCGGTGTACCGTAGGTCTCTAGAAGAGCGTAGCATTCCAAAGGATTGGAAAAAGGCACAGGTCATCCCCGTTTTCAAGAAGGGACGTCGAACAGATGTGCAGATCTCTAACGTCGATCAGTTGTAGAATTTTGGAGCACCTATTATGTTCGAGTATAATGACTTTTCTGGAGACTAGAAATCTACTCTGTAGGAATCAGCATGGGTTTCGAAAAAGACGGTCGTGCGAAACCCAGCTCGCGCTATTCATCCACGAGACTCAGAGGGCCATTGACACGGGTTCACAGGTAGATGCTGTGTTTCTTGACTTCCGCAAGGCGTTTGATACGGTTCCCCACAGTCGTTTAATGAACAAAGTAAGAGCATATGGACTATCAGACCAATTGTGTGATTGGATTGAAGAGTTCCTAGATAACAGAACGCAGCATGTCATTCTCAATGGAGAGACGTCTTCCGAAGTAAGAGTGATTTCAGGTGTGCCGCAGGGTAGTGTCATAGGACCGTTGCTATACACAATATACATAAATGACCTTGTGGATGACATCGGAAGTTCACTGAGGCTTTTTGCAGATGATGCTGTGGTGTATCAAGAGGTTGTAACAATGGAAAATTGTACTGAAATGCAGGAGGATCTGCAGCGAATTGACGCATGGTGCAGGGAATGGCAATTGAATCTCAATGTAGACAAGTGTAATGTGCTGCAGATACATAGAAAGATAGATCCCTTATCATTTAGCTACAAAATAGCAGGTCAGCAACTGGAAGCAGTTAATGCCATAAATTATCTGGGAGTACGCATTAGGAGTGATTTAAAATGGAATGATCATATAAAGTTGATCGTCGGTAAAGCAGATGCCAGACTGAGATTCATTGGAAGAATCCTAAGGAAATGCAATCCGAAAACAAAGGAAGTAGGTTACAGTACGCTTGTTTGCTCACTGCTTGAATACTGCTCAGCAGTGTGGGATCCGTACCAGATAGGGTTGATAGAAGAGATAGAGAAGATCCAACGGAGAGCAGCGCGCTTCGTTACAGGATCATTTAGTAGTCGCGAAAGCATTACGGAGATGATAGATAAACTCCAGTGGAAGACTCTGCGGGAGAGACACTCAGTAGCTCGATACGGGCTTTTGTTAAAGTTTCGAGAACATACCTTCACCGAAGAGTCAAGCAGTATATTGCTCCCTCCTACGTATATCTTGCGAAGAGACCATGAGGATAAAATCAGAGAGATTAGAGCCCACACAGAAGCATACCGACAATCCTTCTTTCCACGAACGATACGAGACTGGAATAGAAGGGAGAACCGATAGAGGTACTCAGGGTACCCTCCGCCACACACCGTCAGGTGGCTTGCGGAGTATGGATGTAGATGTAGATGTAGGTGTAAGTAAGAAATTTAAATATTCATCTATACAACGTTGTATGTATGCAGCAAACATTCTATTAATCACCAAGCACCACACTTTATATTACTAATGTTTGTACATTGAAAATTAATAAATTTCTTTAGCTCATTCTTTACTGTAACTGACACGTATCCATGGTTGGACTCTGGAGGGGGTGGAACGGGCTCACAGTTTGTGATGAATACAACGTTTGATTACTCTCACTTTTAATGAGATACAAATGACCAAGACTTTATTATTCATCACAATAAAATATATAAGTAATATATTAATAACAATAATTTGTTTGATAAGTACCTATACATTGCTTTAGCGTAGCTCTACAAACAACACAGTCACAGGTTAGGGAGAACTTAAATATAAAAGATTACATTCTAGCAGCTTAGTCATACAGAATTAGTATGGGAATAGGAGGAGCTTTTGCATATATAAAAGCAGAACACAAATTCAGAAACACTGAAACGAGTAGATTTTGTAGTAATCAGCACACAAAAGTGCATGCTTCTGAATTAATACTGAAAAAAGTTCCCTTTTAATTGTAACTATATACAGACCCCCACAGGGAAATTTTGAACTTTTTATGAGGAATCAGGATTCCTTACTATGATTTCTGCCAGAAAACAATAAGCTGTTAGTAGTTTGTGGAAATTTCACTGCAAATTTTCTAAAGGATTCTGATAGGAAAATAGTCTGGAAACATTATTTTGATGTTCCATTTTGATCTAGTAATTAACTTTCCAACATGTGGATAAAGTTAGTAGGACTTTGACTGATAATGTTCTAGATGAAGGCAAGAAAGTAACTGTATACACTATGCAAATCCTCTCTCTGATCATGATGCACAGTTAGTTACGGTAAATAAGGTAGTGTCTTACAGGATAGATTCTACTCAGTGAAAACCAAATGTTTTTCTAGAAGTTTACAAGTGGTAAGCTGAAATAAAATTTACACCGAATGAACTGTTGACATAAAAATTAATGTATTCCATGATAAATTCATGCCATTGTTTGGAAATAGCTTTCCTCATAAACTAATCAGAAAGGAAATTAAGCAGCCATGTAAAACAAAAATTGATAACTAGAGTAATTAAAGTACCTAGTGAAAGCACAAGGGAAATGTATATGTTGACCAGAACAAGTAGAGATCCAGCAGTAGTTGCACACTACAAAGACTACTCATAATTACTAAGGAAAGATATAAGTGGGCACGCTACAAATGAATAGCCACAGGCAGCAGGTATTGCCAGTCTGGCAATTGGGTTCCAGCACTCAGGAGACAGTGGCCATATGTGTGTGAGTTGTGCTTGTGTGAATGTGTGAAAGTTTTCTATTTCAGAAGAACCTTGTCCCAGAGCTTTATATTATAGTGTGCCTGCTTGCAACTCAGTGTCTGCTGTATATGGTGAGTAGCAATGCATCATTTGCATGTTGTTGTTGTTGTTGTTGTTGTGGTCTTCAGTCCTGAGACTGGTTTGATGCAGCTCTCCATTCTACCCTATCCTGTGCAAGTTTCTTCATCTCCCAGTACCTACTGCAATCTACATCCTTCTGAATCTGCTTAGTGTATTCATCTCTTGGTCTCCCTCTACGATTTTTACCCTCCACGCTGCCCTCCAATGCTAAATTTGTGATCCCTTGATGCCTCAGAACATGTCCTACCAACCGGTCCCTTCTTCTCGTCAAGTTGTGCCACAAACTCCTCTTCTCCCCAATTCTATTCAATACCTCCTCATTAGTTATGTGATCTACCCATCTAATCTTCAGCATTCTTCTGTAGCACCACATTTCAAAAGCTTCTATTCTCTTCCTGTCCAAACTATTTATCGTCCATGTTTCACTTCCATACATGGCTACACTCCATACAAATACTTTGAGAAACGACTTCCTGACACTTAAATCTATACTCGATGTTAACAAATTTCTGTTCTTCAGAAATGCTTTCCTTGCCATTACCAGTCTACATTTTATATCTTCTCAACTTCGACCATCATCAGTTACTTTGCTCCCCAAATAGCAAAACTCCTTTACTACTTTAAGTGTCTCATTTCCTAATCTAATCCCTTCAGCATCACCCGACTTAATTCGACTACATTCCATTATCCTCGTTTTGCTTTTGTTGATGTTCACCTTATATCCTCCTTTCAAGATACTGTCCATTCTGTTCAACTGCTCTTCCAAGTCCTTTGCTGTCTCTGACAAAATTACAATGTCATCGGCGAACCTCAAAGTTTTTATTTCTTCTCCATGGATTTTAATACCTACTCCAAATTTTTCTTTTGTTTCCTTTACTGCTTGCTCAATATACAGATTGAGTAACATTGGGGATAGGCTACAACCCTGTCTCACTCCCTTCCTAACCACTGCTTCCCTTTTATGTCCCTCGACTCTTATAACTGCCATCTGGTTTCTGTACAAATTGTAAATAGCCTTTCGCTCCCTGTATTTTACCCCTGCCACCTCCAGAATTTGAAAGAGAGTATTCTAGTCAACATTGTCAAAACCTTTCTCTAAGTCTACAAATGCTAGAAACGTAGGTTTGCCTTTCCTTAATCTTTCTTCTAAGGTAAGTCGTAAGGTCAGTATTGCCTCACGCGTTCCAACATTTCTACGGAATCCAAACTGATCTTCCCCAATGTCGGCTTCTACCAGTCTTTCCATTCGTCTGTAAAGAATTCGTGTTAGTATTTTGCAGCTGTGACTTATTAAACTGATAGTTCGGTAATTGTCACATCTGTCAACACCTGCTTTCTTTGGGATTGGAATTATTATATTCTTCTTGAAGTCTGAGGGTATTTCGCCTGTCTCATACATCTTGCTCACCATATGGTAGAGTTTTGTCAGCACTGGATCTCCCAAGGCCGTCAGTAGTTCTAATGGAATGTTGTCTACTCCCGGGGCCTTGTTTTGGCTCAGGTCTTCCAGTGCTCTGTCAAACTCTTCACGCAGTATTGTATCTCCCATTTCATCTTCAACTACATTCTCTTGCATTTCTATAATATTGTCCTCAAGTACATCGCCCTTGTATGGACCCTCTATATACTCCTTCCATCTTTCTGCTTTCCCTTCTTTGGTTAGAAATGGGTTTCCATCTGAGCTCTTGAGATTCATACAAGTGGTTCTCTTTTCTCCAAAGGTCTCTTTGATTTTCCTGTAGGCAGTATCTATCTTACCCCTAGTGAGATAAGCCTCTACATCCTTACATTTGTCCTCTAGCCATCCCTGCTTAGCCATTTTGCACTTCCTGTCAATCTCATTTTTGAGATGTTTGTATTCCTTTTTGCCTGCTTCATTTACTGCATTTTTATATTTTGTCCTTCATCAATTAAATTCAATACTTCTTCTGTTACCCAAGGATTTCTACTAGCCCTCGTCTTTTTACCTACTTGATCCTCTGCTGCCTTCACTACTTCATCCCTCACAGCTACCCATTCTTCTTCTACTGTATTGCTATCCCCCATTCCTGTCAATTGTTCCCTTATGCACTCCCTGAAACTCTGTACAACCTCTGGTTTAGTCAGTTTATCCAGGTCCCATCTCCTTAAATTCCCACCTTTTTGCAGTTTCTTCAATTTTAATCTACAGTTCGTAACCAATAGATTGTGGTCAGAGTCCACATCTGCCCCTGGAAATGTCTTACAATTTAAAACCCAGTTCCTAAATCTCTGTCTTACCATTATATAATCTATCTGAAACCTGTCAGTATCTCCAGGCTTCTTCCATGTATACAACCTTCTTTTATGATTCTTGAACCAAGTGTTAGCTATGATTAAGTTTTGCTCTGTGCAAAATTCTACCAGGTGGCTTCCTCTTTCATTTCTTAGCCCCAATCCGTATTCACCTACTATGTTTCCTTCTCTCCCTTTTCCTACACTCGAATTCCAGTCCCCCATGACTATTAAATTTTTGTCTCCCTTCACTATCTGAATAATTTCTTTTATCTCATCATACATTTCATCAAGTTCTTCATCATCTGCAGAGCTAGTTGGCATATAAACTTGTACTACTGTAGTAGGTGTGGGCTTCGTGTCTATCTTGGCCACAATAATGAGTTCACTATGCTGTTTGTAGTAGCTTACCCACAAGCCTATTTTTTTTATTCATTATTAAACATACTCCTGCATTACCTCTATTTGATTTTGTATTTATAACCCTGTATTCACCTGACCAAAAGTCTTGTTCCTCCTGCCACCGAACTTCACTAATTCCCACTATATCTAACTTTAACCTATCCATTTCCCTTTTTAAATTTTCTAACCTACCTGCTCGATTAAGGGATCTGACATTCCACGCTCCGATCCGTAGAACGCCAGTTTTCTTTCTCCTGATAACAACATCCTCTTGAGTAGTCCCCGCCAGGAGATCCGAATGGGGGATATTTTACCTCCGGATTATTTTACCCAAGAGGACGCCATCATCATTTAACTATACAGTAAAGCTGCATGCCCTCGGGAAAAATTTCGGCTGTAGTTTCCCCTTGCTTTCAGCCGTTCGCAGTACCAGCACAGCAAGGCTGTTTTGGTTATTGTTACAAGGCCAGATCAGTCAATCATCCAGACTGTTGCCCCTGCAACTACTGAAAAGGCTGCTGCCCCTCTTCATGAACCACACGTTTGTCTGGCCTCTCAACAGATACTCCTCAGTTGTGGTTGCACATACGGTACGGCCATCTGTATCACTGAGGCACGCAAGCCTCGCCACCAATGGCAAGGTCCATGGTTCATGGGAGGATCATTTGCATACTGTTGTTAATAAACCCATGTTTTGCAATTCCAAACAAACTAAAATTACTTATAAATGGTATACACATCAATCACCATAAACTTGATGAGGCTAAATGTAGCATATTCTTGATCATCCAGTTGGATAATACACTGAGGCAGTGCCAGGATATAAGTAAGTTAACCTGCATGCTTTCACTTAGTAATCTGTATCATTGTATTGACATACATGCAGGTTTACTTTCATACCTTGCATACTTTCACCCAGGACCGTCCTATGGAATAATCTTCTGAGGGATTACAGCTATATTCAAAAACCTGCTTGCTATACAGAAGTAAAGTTAATAACTGCACATCTTGCAGTAGTCTCTTCAAGGATCTAGGGATTCTTTTAGTTAGATGCTAACACATATTCTCCTTAATGGTATTTACAGCTAAAAACATTAATGAGCTGAGGATAAGTGGCGCAGTTCATACCCACCAGAAGTAAAAATAATTTTCATGTAGACTAGAGTTTTGAAAGTAGTTCTGTAGTCTGGTAAGACAGTGTTCAACAGGCTGCCAGTAGTTATCAGATAGTAAACTGAAAATTGGCAACTATTCAAAAATAAAATAAAAAATACCTCATTAGTCCTTCTTACAATTTATCATTATATTTGGACTTAGAGATGTAAATTATGCTTGACTTTAATATTTATATTAGGCAGGCCATGATTTTTCCACAACAGAATGGGTGATCACAATTTGCAGACATGAAACTTCCTATAGGAGACGAGGTACTGATGGAATTAAAGCTATGAGGATGAGTCGTGAGTCATGCATGGGTAGCTCTAATGGTAGAGCATTTCCCTGAAAGAGGCAAAGGTCCTGAGTTCGAATCTCGCTCCAGCACACAGTTTTGATCTGCCAGGAAGTTTCATCGTCTATGTGGCTAGTAGCAGTCTATTCTTTTCATATTGTTATTCCATACTGTACTTTTCCCTGTTCAAAATTACATGATCAAATGTTTGTTTGTTTGCAGGTACATGTCTGCAGTCCTGGTACACACTGAAATTCCCAGTCCAAAGGAACATAGCATACTGCTAGAGGAGCCAAAACAAAATAGTTGCAACCTATTCATAAAGTGGAGTATTGTGTGGTAATTTATTTTCTACATTTGAAGTGAACAATGGAAGTGAATGACAACAGTGCATCATCATATGACACACTTTCAGTGTGGTGAAAAAAATCTGAATGATGATAAGTTTCAAACCATCTCCCTATCAAGAAGCAGGAATTGCAAGATAAGTGGAGGCTCTCGTAATTGAGGAGCAGTGCATCATTATCGAGGCAGTACTGGAAAAGTGACTATCACTCGTGGATCAGTTGTCAGAATTTGCCATGATAGTTTTAATATGACAAAGATTGCCCCTACTGGAATGCACGACAGTTCATTTCAGTTCAAAACTCTGATCAAACGAAGGCAGCAGCAGAAATGTTGCGGCTATCTCAGAAATGCAAACTTATACAACCAAAATCTCTGCTAAGTCATACACTACTAGAAAAAAAAAGTGTCGCAATGGAATGTGGATATATACAGGAGGAGTAACACCATCACTGAATTTCGTTGCCTCATTCGATTTTTTCTAGGTGTTAAGTAAAACTTCATGGCTAGCTCCAGTAGATAGCTGACAATGTCTGCGAAAAGTTACATAAACACGTTGTTTGAATTATGTGACAAAAACAAAAGAAGAGTTACATACAAAGTGATTTTAATTTAAGAGACCTAGACTCAAATTGTGTGAACAGTACTTCAGATCAAATGATGGACATGGTGGGGTTGCCATCTTCATAAAACAACACATTTAATACAGCCCACTTCCTACCCCAAAGGAAATAGGAAGAGACAAGATATTTGAATGTGCAGCCATAAAGCTTACAGATCTAAATCTAATTGTAGCTACAATTTCCCATCCCCGCTCCAGTAGTATTAATGATTTTCTGTTACAAATGGACTTGCTTCTATCCGAAAGAAGTCAGTGGGACATAATTATATGTGGTGACTTTAATATAGACTTTCTCACCCACAAAAGAAACAAGGAGACATTGATTGTTGTTGTTGTTGTTGTTGTTGTTGTGGTCTTCAGTCCTGAGACTGGTTTGATGCAGCTCTCCATGCTACTCTATCCTGTGCAAGCTTCTTCATCTCCCAGTACCTACTGCAACCTACATCCTTCTGAATCTGCTTAGTGTATTCATCTCTTGGTCTCCCTCTACGATTTTTACCCTCCACGCTGCCCTCCAATACTAAATTGGTGATCCCTTGATGCCTCAGAACATGTCCTACCAACCGATCCCTTCTTCTTGTCAAGTTGTGCCACAAACTCCTCTTCTCCCCAATCCTATTCAGTACCTCCTCATTAGGTATGTGATCTACCCATCTAATCTTCAGCATTCTTCTGTAGCACCACATTTCAAAAGCTTCTATTCTCTTCTTGTCCAAACTATTTACCGTCCATGTTTCACTTCCATACATGGCTACACTCCATACAAATACTTTCAGAAACGACTTCCTGACACTTAAATCTATACTCGATGTTAACAAATTTCTGTTCTTCAGAAATGCTTTCCTTGCCATTACCAGTCTACATTTGATATCCTCTACTTCGACCATCATCAGTTACTTTGCTCCCCAAATAGCAAAACTCCTTTACTACTTTAAGTGTCTCATTTCCTAATCTAATACCCTCAACACCACCCGACTTAATTCGACTACATTCCATTATCCTCGTTTTGCTTTTGTTGATGTTCATCTTATATCCTCCATTCAAGACACCATCCATTCCGTTAAACTGCTCCTCCAAATCCTTTGCTGTCTCTGACAGAATTACAATGTCATCGGCGAACCTCAAAGTTTTTATTTCTTCTCCATGGATTTTAATAACTACTCCGAATTTTTCTTTTGTTTCCTTTACTGCTTGCTCAATATACAGATTGAATAACATCGGGGAGAGACTACAACCCTGTCTCACTCCCTTCCCAACCACTGCTCCCCTTTCATGCCCCTCGACTCTTATAACTGCCATCTGGTTTCTGTACAAATTGTAAATAGCCTTTCGCTCCCTGTATTTTACCCCTGCCACCTTTAGAATTTGAAAGAGAGTATTCCAGTCAACATTGTCAAAAGCTTTCTCTACGTCTACAAATGCTAGAAACGTAGGTTTGCCTTTCCTTAATCTTTCTTCTAAGATAAGTCGTAAGGTCAGTATTGCCTCACGTGTTCCAGTATTTCTACGGAATCCAAACTGATCTTCCCCGAGGTCGGCTTCTACTAGTTTTTCCATTCGTCTGTAAAGAATTCGTGTTAGTATTTTGCAGCTGTGGCTTATTAAACTGATTGTTCGGTAATTGTCACATCTGTCAACACCTGCTTTCTTTGGGATTGGAATTATTATATTCTTCTTGAAGTCTGAGGGTATTTCGCCTGTCTCATACATCTTGCTCACCAGATGGTAGAGTTTTGTCAGGAGTGGCTCTCCCAAGGCCGTCAGTAGTTCCAATGGAATGTTGTTTACTCCGGGGGCCTTGTTTCGACTCAGGTCTTTCAGTGCTCTGTCAAACTCTTCACGCAGTATCGTATCTCCCATTTCATCTTGATCTACATCCTCTTCCGTTTCCATAATATTGTCCTCAAGTACATCACCCTTGTACAGACCCTCTATATACTCCTTCCACCTTTCTGCTTTCCCTTCTTTGCTTAGAACTGGGTTTCCATCTGAGCTCATGATATTCATACAAGTGGTTCTCTTCTCTCCAAAGGTCTCTTTGATTTTCCTGTAGGCAGTATCTATCTTACCCCTAGTGAGATAAGCCTCTACATCCTTACATTTGTCCTCTAGCCATCCCTGCTTAGCCATTTTGCACTTCCTGTCGATCTCATTTTTGAGACGTTTGTATTCCCTTTTGCCTGCTTCATTTACTGCATTTTTATATTTTCTCCTTTCATCAATTAAATTCAATATTTCTTCTGTTACCCAAGGATTTCTACTAGCCCTCGTCTTTTTACCTACTTGATCCTCTGCTGCCTTCACTACTTCATCCCTCAAAGCTACCCATTCTTCTTCTACTGTATTTTTTCCCCCCATTTCTGTCAATTGTTCCCTTATGCTCTCCCTGAAACTCTGTACGACCTCTGGTTCTTTCAGTTTATCCAGGTCCCATCTCCTTAAATTCCCACCTTTTTGCAGTTTCTTCAGTTTTAATCTACAGGTCATAACCAATAGATTGTGGTCAGAGTCCACATCTGCCCCTGGAAATGTCTTACAATTTAAAACCTGGTTCCTAAATCTCTGTCTTACCGTTATATAATCTATCTGATACCTTTTAGTATCTCCAGGGTTCTTCCATGTATACAATCTTCTATCATGATTCTTAAACCAAGTGTTAGCTATGATTAAGTTGTGCTCTGTGCAAAATTCTACCAGGCGGCTTCCTCTTTCATTTCTTAGCCCCAATCCATATTCACCTACTACGTTTCCTTCTCTCCCTTTTCCTACACTCGAATTCCAGTCACCCATGACTAATAAATTTTCGTCTCCCTTCACTATCTGAATAATTTCTTTTATTTCATCATACATTTCTTCAATTTCTTCGTCATCTGCAGAGCTAGTTGGCATATAAACTTGTACTACTGTAGTATGTGTGGGCTTCGTATCTATCTTGGCCACAATAATGCGTTCACTAAGCTGTTTGTAGTAGCTTACCCGCGTTCCTATTTTCCTATTCATTATTAAACCTACTCCTGCATTACCCCTATTTGACTTTGTGTTTATAACCCTGTAGTCACCTGACCAGAAGTCCTGTTCCTCCCGCCACCGAACTTCACTAATTCCCACAATATCTAACTTTAACCTATCCATTTCCCTTTTCAAACTTTCTAACCTACCTGCCCGATTAAGGGACCTGACATTCCACGCTCCGATCCGTAGACCGCCAGTTTTCTTTCTCCTGATAACGACATCCTCTTGAGTAGTCCCCACCCGGAGATCCGAATGGGGGACTATTTTACCTCCGGATTATTTTACCCAAGAGGACGCCATCATCATTTAATCATACAGTAAAGCTGCGTGCCCTCGGGAAAAATTTCGGCCGTAGTTTCCCCTTGCTTTCAGCCGTTCGCAGTACCAGCACAGCAAGCCCGTTTTGGTTAATGTTACAAGGCCAGATCAGTCAATCATCCAGACTGTTGCCCTTGCAACTACTGAAAAGGCTGCTGCCCCTCTTCAGGAACCACACGTTTGTCTGGCCTCTCAACAGATACCCCTCCGTTGTGGTTGTACCTATGGTACGGCTATCTGTATCGCTGAGGCACGCAAGCGTACTCACCAACGACAAGGTCCATGGTTCATGGGGGGGGGGAGACACTGATTAACATTGCAAAAACTTATAATCCGCATGGCCGTGTAAACGAGCCCACTAGAATAATACCCACATCCAAGACAGCTCTAGCTCAAATTTTTGCAAATAGAAATAAACTTAACCCAACACTAGAAGTATACAATGCAGGATTCAGCGACCACCTAGCTGTCATTCTAAAGGTTAGCAAAGATACCTCAAACCCAGTCCCACCTAAAACTTTATGAAGGTTTTTCACTCAAGATAACTTGAACAAGCTAAATGCCCTCCTAAGTAAAGAAAAGTGGACAGAGATGTACACAGTCAATGATGTCAATATGAAATTCAACATATTTCTTGACACAGTGATCCACCACTTTGAAGAGGAAGTGGAATGTGGTTTGGGGAAGTAACTCAGTATAACCACACCCTTTCTCACACTTTAAGTCATCAGAACTTTAAGAGTGGCATTACAGGCACATGACATGGTAACAAAAGTATGTAAGCAGAGCAGACATGGACAGATAATGACCCTAGCAAAATACAATGAGATAAGTGACTTTGACAAAGAGCAGATTATTATTACACAGAGCCAGTGAAGAAGTATCCTGATAACGACGAAGGTGGTTGAATGTTCAGCTGCTACTGTTGTGAGCATCTACAGAAAGAGGCAGAAAGACAATGAAACTACGAGTATGTGCTAAATGGTAGGGTGTCCATTCACAGACATGGGATTTTGGGGCTTGTTTGCTCTGTAAAGTAGGACAGATGGTGATCTGTGGCACTCTGCCAAAAGAGCACAATGCTGCGGCATACACAATTGTTTTGGAGCACACCATTCATCATATGTTGTTCAACATTGAGCTCCACAGCAGACCACTCCTATGATTTCACAAGCTGACCCAATGACATTGTCAATTATGATTGCAGCACACACAGGATCATTGGGATTTGACTGTCAATCAATGAAAATATGAGCAAATCACATTTTTGTTACACTAGGTCGATGGTCTTCTCCACAAATGCCATCATCGAGGTGAATGGCAACTTGAAACGTGTGGCGTGCCATGGAGGTAGGCTGGTGGGAGCAGTACTGAGATATTTTCTTGCACATGCAGGGGACCTGTGGTAGTAATTGAAGACACACTGACAGCTGCAACCACCTGCATCCCTTCGTGCTTGATGTCTTCCTTGATGGTGAAGTCATCTTTCAGCAGTATAATTGTCCATGTCACAGAGCCAGAACTGTGCTACAGTGATTTGTGGAGCATTACTGTGAATTCAACGTCGATGTCTTGGTGACCAGATTTGCATGTTGCAAATCCTATGGAACCTATCTGGGTCACTATTGGGCACCACCACCGCACACACGGATCAGTGATTCATTATCTACGGGAATTACATGACCTGTGCATACACAATAGACACATAGACATAGACACATACCTTCACAAACCAACCAACAAATTGTCACATTACTGGTATGCAGAATCAGTCGTGTATTTCATTCCAAAGATGGCAAACAAGCTATTAAGCAGGCAGTCATAATGTTTTGGCTCATCAGTGTATAGAAACAATAAAAACATTTTCACATATGCATTAAAGTTCATAAGTCATTACGATTTAACTTCCCTAAAACTCTCATATCTTGAAAGGTACCCATGCCTTCTCTCATGCCACATATTCTGACCCATGCAACACAGGGTTTTGCAGGAGGTATATGTATATAGAGCAATTTCCATAATTATTAGTGTGAGCAAATTAGGAACACGCATAATTTGTTGTTGGTATACCGTACAGAGATAGCTGGCAGTGGTTGCCTCTGCCTGCTAATTTATAAATTATAACTAACCTTGTTTGACATATCTGAAGGTTCTCCATAATTTTGCAACCCATGAAGTGTGATCCATTAATGAATGGAGCAAGAAATCTTAACAGTATCAAATGGTGTGGCAAGACCGGAGAAGTAGGCACACACAGGATAATTATTGATAAGTAGAAAGTAAAGGAAAAACCTTTATGTATTAGTATTCTAAGAAATTTTGCTGATATGTTGTGACCTAAAAAACCAATTACCAAGATTGAAGAAACAGGTACTGCAACAGGAAGAGTAGCAGATGGAGCAAGGAAGTCTCTGTGGAAGAGCCTGTCTGAAGTGATTGGGCACTAACTGCCACAATGCTGCTTCTCAGACTACTTGATTGATCCAAAGTGAGATGCAGAGTTACAAAATTGTATAAAGAAATTTTAATACTTTTGTTTGGTAATTTTCCTTGTGAAAGCATGGCTTGAGTACAAAAAGACTTTACTTATATGGTAAATGATAAAATTTCACTGGTTCCATTCTTCTGCAACTTATTGAAGGTCTTTGATTACGCAAATAAAAATAAAAGTAGTGGAGAAGTTATATTTGTAATCTAAAACATGATTCAGTGTATTCCTTATTTAGTTTCTTAAAACTGAAGGTGGAGTGTTGCACTAGGCTGTTTAAGTAATTTACAGGGTACAACTATATCACTGTTACTGATCTATGCTGGTGTCCTGCTATAATGTTTTAATCTATAGGCGGAATTAATCATTTTTGCAAGTATTGTGAATTAAAAAAATAATACCAAAGAGGAGTAAGTAATTACAAACCTGTAAATCACGAGCACAAATATATACATCTTTTAAATATGTGAGAGTGAATTTTGTTCAGTTGACAATTACACATCACAATGTTTATCTTGAACGTAATCTTTGGAAAATGTAATTTACTAAATAAATTGAAGTTCACACGTACCCAGTAGAAATATTGTTTCACACGTCTTTCAAAATGATCCATCCAGCCTCCAAGATTCTTCGTTGTAGCTGGAATGAGTTTCCTCCACACATTTGGTAACTGGCCATTGAAAAGACTATATGCCACATTGTCTAATGTGGCATCCATGCCTATCTCTCCTGCCAATGCCTAGAATTACAATATAGAATTTTAAGACACAGTTATGATGTTTGTTAATCTACAGATAACGCATAGGTTTATTACTTATCTATTATACTAAGGTTTCATTTGGAATGTTGCATTATTCAGGGGAAATGGAAAGACAGAAGGATATCACTATGGAACAGCTTCCTCAGTTGATGTGCTCTCTGGATCTCATGAGAATTTAGTTATTCCTGAGATAAACATGCTCTCAACCGTATCAAATTGAGCAAGCTTCATGGGATACATAATCTCAGAACAAAAATATATAGACTTACTGTTGATTAAATTCTCCAGCACTCTGTTCTATCTTAGCAAATGTAATAAACAATATCAGTGGCAGCTCATAGGTATACATTCTTGATGTTCACAAATTTTTAAATTCAGATAAATATGAGAGTGCAAAAATAATAGCATCTGCTGTGTAACAGTTATGCTTATCAACATATTTATACAACTTAATCCACTGTCAACAACAACAAAAACAAGAACAACAATAATAATAATATGCATAACTTGTCTGAAAAAAGTAAGAATTGTTTTTGTGGAATTTTGTTTTGTACATAATTAAGTTCAGTTTATGGCAAGAACAATATAATGTTTAAGCATTTGCTGCTCTCTATTTCATATTTTTGTGTAAGTGGGACCTTTTGTGCTTTTTTTTTTTTTTGGACAGAAGCACAAGATCCGTAATTCTTGTATTAGTTACCAAATTAACTTCTAGGCTGAAAATCAGGCATTCATACATTGCACCCACAGAACAACCTACACTTATTATACACTTCTTTGTTAAATGTTTGCTTATAGTCACACTTATTTAATTTCGTCACTTTCTCAGGCAATGGATCTGGTCTGGAATGCCCTAGTTTCTTTGTGGTTAACTGTTCCTGGTAATTTTCTTTTCTGTTAGTGCTTAATACACATTCAACAGAGTTCATGTCGACACTCCACAGAAAAGCCAATTCATGCACAGTAGTCATTACCTGATGGGCCTGCCTCATGCTGTGCTGAATATTTGTGGAGTGCTTTCTGTGATATCACTGTCACTCTGAGGCTTGTCAGCACAAAGACAAACACTGTTATAAGTGCAAAAATTAATTTCTGACTTCAAAGTTTCTCTGCAAATTTACTGTTGTTATAAATATGCAAATATGTAAAGATGGGTTTTTGCGCAATAATTTCTGATACAATTTTGATAACCCACTATGAAAGTTACTATCATTGTCAGATTCTTTGCATCCATAAAAACTATCAATTACATCTCTTGTTGAATTGTAAGAGTGTAGTTTACACCTGCTGGTGTAGATGCCTTGCTTTTGGAATCTGTGAAGGAGTTATCACTTAAATCGACATCAAACAATTCATCTTTGCTGTTGCTCTTCATGAATATCTCCATGATCTCTTACTCAGTGGAACCATGATGCTTTGTCTCTTTGTAGAAAACATGATGAGAAAAACACTATGATGCTAATCCTGGTGAACAGTAAGACATAAAGTGAATCAGACTGTAGTAGAATCAGATCACAACAAGTATCTGAACATATCTTGGTGGCCAGAACTGTGAAAAACCCGCTGAGATATGAGTCATAAATTCCACAGTATGCTTAAACTCATTAACAGCACTCAGGTATAGCTCACACAGTATTCTGTGGCTGAAGTGCAGTGACCAGTTTTCATGCAAAGACCTGGGCGAGTTTATTCGTTTGTTCAAGAGGGAAGGCCGACAAGCATTTGCTACCTTTCGGCTGGTCAGTGATGAGAATCAACGTGCACACCCTGCAGTCTTCCTGAAACTATTCTACAGAAACTTATTTATTAAAAATAATTCATCTTTGCTTTACTTGTAGCTTTATATGTCAGGTTCATTATGATGGGCCCATCATTTCGTTAATGGTCATAACTGTTGGGATATTTAAGAGAATGTAAAACACTTCATGAAATTTGAAAATGTTTGCAATGAAAAATAGGGGTCATTATGTTTTTGCATCTGGTGCATATTACATAATTGTTGCTGCATATGAAATTTAGCTAACATATTGAATTTTTCTTTAGACTCGGTTGGTCTCTATCTCTCACCAATCTCAAGATAATTGATCTGATGTACTGCACTCATTTGCAATTGAACCATGCCAGCAATAAAGCCAGAGTGAAATATCCACAATATTCCTCATATTTCATAAATGGTTTGAGATATTAAAATGAGATTTTGTCAGATGATAGCACACTATTATGAAAACTTCATTATGTACTGTCTTATTCCTCAAACTACAGGCTTTTCCAATGAAAGAATGAAATCTTTAATGGCCATTTATAGCTGGTGAAAGAAATGCTGTGTGTTTTGGAACATCATAAGTGAAGTCATTACACATTTATTTCGTACAGAGAATGTGCTTTTTCATAAGATGCTGACGTTACTTTTCCTCAGTGTGTCACTTAATAAAACACAGTTTCAGAATTCTCTCACAATTGCGCCTGTGCAACATGTTAGTGAGGTGAGACTGTGTAAAATCCACTGAGTTTTGTCAAAAGAAACAAATTGTAACATGGCAACAAGAGAAATGCATAGGTTTTACCCAAAATTCCCCACTCTTCACACTTCTCTCAAAGTTAGAAATGATTAACAAATCAGGCAAAAATAAAGCACTACATTTTCTGTGCAATTCTTTTTAGATACTAACCAAAGAAGAGCTGATAAATCTTTTTGATTGGTCATCATGCAATTGTGGACTTGCCTGCTTAATATGTACAAAAAATGTGAGTGTAGGCTTCAATTTGGAAAGGCATTTCCCCTACAGCACTCTGAGTGACTCCCTATCACTTCCCCTCTCCCCATGCTTCCCCAGCCGGTTGTGCATCTAGCAGCCACGGCATTTTTTGTGCACTATACCTGAATGGGGGAGCATGTATTCTCATCATTATTGCTCAGGGTTCACTTAAATCAGCAATACCATTGAAGGAAAATCTAGAGGCTGTGCTTAAACTCATCAACAGTGCCTGGAGAGCTGTGGAGCAGGTCAAGTTAACTCATCAACAGCACTCATGCAGAAAGTCGTTATGTTTTAGATAGCTCATTACATTTTAATACAGAATAAGTTCTAAGATTCTACACCATATAGATGTCAAAGATGTTGGTTCATAGATTTGTGGGTCACCTTTGCTACCTTACTTGTACACAAGTGTGACCTTTGCTTTCTTCTAACTGCTGGACATAGTTTTTGTTCAAGGTATCTACAATATATGATAGTTAAGACAGGGGCTACCTCAGCCACAGGTCCGGTATAGCATCTGATAGGGATTCCATTAGGCCCTGGTTCTGTTCAGTTTTAGTGATTTCATCTGGTTCTCAGCACCACTAATACTTATTTCTATTTCACTCATCTTCAGAGCAGTGCAAGGACTGAACTGGGGAAGAACTCTCAGAATTTCTTTTGTAAAAAAATATCTGAAAACAGAGTTCCTAATTCCCTCAGCATCACGTGACTTAATTTGACTACATTCCATTCTCCTCATTTTGCTTTTGTTGATGTTCATCTTATATCCTCCTTTCAAGATTTTAAGACACTGTCCATTCTGTCTCTGACAGAATTACAATGTCATCAGCAAACCTCAAAGTTTTTATTTCTTCTCCATGAATTTTAATTCCTACTCCAAATTTTTCTTTTGTGTCCTTTACTGCTTGCTCAATATACAGATTGAATAACATTGTGGATAGGCTACAACCCTCTCTCACTCCCTTCCCAACCACTGCTTCCCTTTCACGACCCTCGATTCTTGTAACTACCACCTGATTTCTGTACAAATTGCAAATAGCCTTTTGCTCTCTGTATTTGACCCCTGCCACCCTCAGAATTTGAAAGAGAGTATTCCCTTCAACATTGTCAAAAGCTTTCTCTAAGTCTACAAATGCTAGAAATGTAGGTTTGCCTTTCTTTTAGCCTATCTTCTAAAATAAGTCGCATGGTCAGAATTGCCTCACGCGTTCCAACATTTCTACAAAATCCAAACTGATCTTCCCTGGCAATGGCTTCTACCTGTTTGTCCATTCATCTGTAAAGAATTTGTTTTAGTATTTTGCAGCTGTGCCTTATCAAACTGATAGTGCAGTAATATTCACACCTGTCAACACCTGCTTTCTTTGGGATTGGAATTATTATATTCTTCATGAAGTCTGAGGGTATTTCACCAATCTGATACATCTTGCTCACCAGATGGTGGAGTTTTGTCATGGCTGGCTCTCCCAACGCTATCAGTAATTCTAATGTAATGTTGTCTACTCCTGGAGCCTTGTTTCAGCTTAGGTCTTTCAGTGGTCTGTCAAAATCTTCACGCAGTATCATATCTCCCATTTCATCTTCATCTATGTCCTCTTCCATCTCCATAATATTGCCCTCAAGTACATTGCCCTTGTATAGAACCTCTATAAATACGTTCCACTTTTCTGCCTTCCCTTCTTTGCTTAGAACTGGTTTTTCATCTGAGCTCTTGATATTCATACAAGTGGTTCTCTTTTCTCCAAAGGTCTCTTTAATTTTCCTGTAGGCAGTATCTATCTTACCCCTAGTGAGATAAGCCTCTACATCCTTACATTTGTCCTCTATCCATCCCTGCTTATTCATTTTGCACATCCTGTCGATCTCATTTATGAGATGTTTGTATTCCTTTTTGACTGCTTCATGTACTGTATTTTTATATTTTCTCCTTTCATCAATTCCATCCAGTAAATTTTCTGTTACTCAAGGATTTCCACTAGCCCTTGTCTTTTTACCTACTTGATCCTCTGCTGCCTTCACTATTTCATCTCTCAAAGCTACCTATTCTTCTTCTACTGCATTTCTTTCCCTCGTTCTTGTCAATCATTCCTTAATAGTCTCTCTGAAACTCTCTACAACCTCTGGTTCTTTCAATTTATCCAGGTCCCTTCTTCTTAAATTCCTGTCTTTCTGCAGTTTCTTCACTTTTAATCTACAGTTCATAAGCAATAGATTGTGGTCAGAGTCTACATCTGCCCCTGGAAATGTCTTGCAGTTTAAAACCTGGTTCCTAAATCTCTGTCTTTCCATTATATAATCTATCTGAAACCTTCCAGTGTCTCCAGGCCTCTTCCATGTATACAACCTCCTTTCATGATTTTTAAACCAAGTGTTAGCTATGATTAAGTTGCGCTCTGTGCAAAATTCTACGAGGCGGCTTCCTCTTTCATTCCTTATCCCCATTCCATATTCATCTACTACTTTTCCTTCTCTTCCTTTTCCTGCTATCAAATTCCCGTCCCCCATGACTATTAAATTTTCGTCTCCCTTCACTATCTGAATAATTTCTTCTATCTCATCATACATTTCTTCAATCTCTTCATCATCTGCAGAGCTAGTTGGCATATAAACTTGTACTACTGTAGTAGGCGTGGGCTTCGTGTCTATCTTGGCTACAATGATGCGTTCAATATGCTGTTTGTAGTAGCTCCTATTTGTTTATTCATTATTAAACCTACTCCTGCATTACCCCTATTTGATTTTGTATTTATAACCCTACATTCACCTGACCAGAAGTCTTGTTCCTCCAGCCACCAAACATCACTAATTCCCACTATATCCAACTTTAACCTATGCATTTCCCTTTTTAAATTTTCTAACCTACCTGCCCGATTAAGAGACCTGACATTCCACACTCTGATCCATAGAATGCCAGTTTTGTTTCTCATGATAACAACGTCATCCTGAGTAGTCTCCACCCAGAGATCCGAATGGGGGATTATTTTACCTCTGGTATATTTTACCCAAGAGGATGCCATCATCATTTAACCATACAGTAAAGTTGCATGTTCTAGGGGAAAATCATGGCTGTAGTTCCCCCTTGCTTTCAGCGGTTCACAGTACCAGCACAGCGAGGCCGTTTTGGTTAATCTTACAAGGCCAGATCAGTCAACTACTGAAAAGGCTGCTGCTTCTCTTCAGGAAGCACCTGTTTGTGTGGCTTCTAAACAGATACCCTCCATTGTGGTTGGACCTATGGTATGGCTACCTGTACCGCTGAGGCACGCAAGCCTCCCAGCCAGTGGCAAGGTCCATGGTTCATAGGGGGAGGGGGACCACAAGATAAGCCATTGCAAATGTGAAATGCTGGTACATTAATTACAGACAATCGAACGATGCCAACAAGTGTTTGCTGCAAGAGCCACAGATGCTGTGTGAGAGGACACGGAGTAAATAAATGCTGTTCTTTGCTGTGTTAGTGAATGTGATTTTTGGAGAGAAAAAAAAAGGAAAGAAAGAAAAACGAACATCTGACAATAGACTTTTATCTTACTTCATGTCTTAGCTCTGAACAAAGCAAGATGCAAGGGACATCTATAAATTATTTGGTCATTGAAACCAGGCAATTGTTGTTATATTTAATTGTATCTAATGTGTATCAGTGTACTTGACTTGCAAGAGTTAGTATGCTTATATGAAACTTGTGGAAATGAAAATGCACCTGAGCTGAACTGAAAGTATGAGAGTGCTGAGTTATTTCAGGTGAAAGACATAGTAATTTTTTGGTTCCTCTAATCAGCATTATTTCTTCTGAGAAGGAGTTATGAAGATCACTGCAGCTGCATATCCAAAGGAGAGGATCGGCTAAACGTTTCAAGTACGTCACTGTTGTAAGAGAAGTGTGAAGTTCACAATCCAATTTTGCACCGCTTCTCTATCGCCGAAACCGCATTAGAGCACACTACAGGGTGTCTGGCTCAGAGCTGTCCTTGAAGTAACTGATTTCTGACAGTTTCTTGTATCACTGTGATTCATCTTTGCTCAGACTGCTGCTACAGATGCAGTATGGTGCATCAGAGCCATTTGCTGAATATGATGTTCTTCCCTCTCGGTAGTGCCATGTGGCCAGCTGGAGCCTGGTCTTCTTGTTGCTGTACATTTTTGTGACCACTGCCGCTACCAGTCATATACAGTGACTACATTCCTACCAAGTCTTTCTGAAATATCGAGAAGGAACACCCAGCTTTTCGTAGTCTTATTACCTGACCTAGTTCAAACTCAGTGAGGTGTCGATAATGGCGTCTTTGTTGCCTTAAAGGAATCTTTGACTAACATGAACTCACAATGTCCAATCTCAAAGCTAACTAATGTTCACAACCATTACAGCATGTATTTAAAGCAAACCTGATTTGCATCCTCATAGCGGTGCTACAAATGCCACTCTTATGCAACTGGCATGAAATTTTCATAGACACCATCTTCCAGATGTAGAAACATGCCTACTAACTTTCATTTATGTTGTACAATTCCTTCTTGGTGTTTCAATTTTTTTTCTGTCAGTGTATGTTATGTTCATATATATTACTTTTCATGCTTTTTGTGCTAATATCTACAGTATAATAGCTTGGTATTTTAATATTTTGTCATGTGTATATGACATCTTTTTAGAGGCATAGCACATAAAGCCATAGTCAGATGGAAGCAAGCATCCACTACGCCAGTCTTTGTCACTTGTTAAAATTTTGTGAAACCACTCACAGTTTGTGTAGCTTACCAAAGTGTGTCACAAAATCGATGCTAATGCATTA
This sequence comes from Schistocerca nitens, assembly GCF_023898315.1. Classification (NCBI taxonomy): domain Eukaryota; kingdom Metazoa; phylum Arthropoda; class Insecta; order Orthoptera; family Acrididae; genus Schistocerca; species Schistocerca nitens. Next base: position 366,146,639 of record NC_064619.1, read on the forward strand.
CAATCAAGCTGATCATCAAAATCAAGTTTACTTTCAATAAACATGAAGAGAATGAAAAACTATTTTATAACTGTTTACCATGTCAAATAATAATAGGAGGGAGATTGAAGATGATGAACATTGAGGAGATTTGTGAGGCATCAAACACTTTTGTAATGCTTCAAGGCCTTTCAATAATATTCTGCTACAGTAGCCATTGAAGGGTTCAGGGATTGCTTTTTTGACAAAGAAATTCATTTCATTGAACATTTCTCTGAGTATAGCACTATGCTTTGTTCTACTCTTATTATACTGGAGTCACTGTTTCCTTAGAAGGTTCTTCATAGATACTGTATACCATGGAGGACCCCTCCCATCATTAAAGATTCTAATAGATGCACGTCTCTCCAGTGTGTATTATCAACTATTGTTTTAAACTTCAGCCACAGTTCTCCTACGTGCTCCTGTCCAGAACCAAATGTTTCAAGTTCCTCATAGATATTATTACTTGTTTTTACCCTTTGAACTCCGTTAATCAATGCTGCTACATGTGCCTTATAGTCACTAATACCAGTTTCAATATCAACATCCTCAAGGAGGTCAGGTCTGTTTGTTGCCATTAGATCCAATATATTTCCATTGTGAGTGATCTTCTAAACTACCTGCATTAGGTAGTTTACAACAGCAATTGAAATTTCTCGATGGAACAATACATAAAATAAGGGAAAGGCAACCACTCGCCTGTAATAGACTGATGTTACAGACTGATGTTTTGTGCATAGATACACATAACAGAAAACAGTATTTACACTAGCTTTTGAGCTTTTCATCTTGTTATAACCTTTAATCACTAATAAATTACGTGGATATACAAACGTAGAAACAATAGGGGATTACATGCTACCAACTCCGTATCTGGCACTCAACTGCCATGCCGTGACATGCAGCCGGTGCCGTTCATAGCCAGGTGGCGCTCCCGCGCTCGGCCGAGCTGCGGAGCGCCTCTATCGCCGTGTTCGCGTACTGACGTAGCGGCACTTTTAAATCTCGTGGCACTGTCACAACACATCTCTTTCTAGCAAAGTTTACACATTCATGTGTACAATCTCACCTAGTGAGCCTCACTGTGGCTGCAGGAGTCTGCATTTAAGTGACTTTGTGGCTGTGTTTGTATTTTTTTTTTTTTTAGAAAAAGAACAAGAGCTGCAAAGCTAACATAAATACTGACATCTTGGGTGTCGGGTGTTCTGCCGGATATCAGCGTCGTACTTGCACGATATTTCGGTCACGTAGCTCGTAACCTTCATCAGGTGCAACCTGAGACTGTCTCAGATACAGTTTCAGTGGAAGATAGTATGTTGAACATGTTGGTTACAGAGATGGGTGTAATATCTTGGGCTCTTCCTGGTCCCTCTCTCACCTGCACAGTGTGATATATCATATGGATATTAAAATTCGTTGGTGTATGCCAGTATAACTATTGTGTCAAAGGTGATGGTGTTAGGCACCAAGCTGTGTATTTTTCCCTCTGGTTCCTCTTAATTATTCTGAAATCATGGAACTTTAAAAACACTCTGGTCTTGTAGGTGACTGTAGAAGGATGTGAACTTTACTTAGGCACTAAATATGCCATTTTTTCTACATGCAAATCATGCATTAATTACCCTGGTTATTCGAGATATTAAATAAATGTTGTCATTGGTGTTGTAATCATCGGTATTCTTGTTCAGTATCATTCTGGAACTTCCTGTTTTGAATCTTGAAGAGGATTTTTATGTGGTTTGGTGTTCACTGATGGTTCTTGATGAGGCCTACTAGAAGCTGCAGATTTGGTGACAATTTAAATCCAATTAGTTCCTACTAACTATTTGAAAATCACCAATGCCAACAATTAGCCAATCAATTGAGACATGCATTCCTCCATATCGGCCACCAATAATAATTATGTTTTCTGTTAGAAAATGATAACAAATTGTGTGTGTGTGTGTGTGTAGTTGATAGGTGCTTAATGGTAAGATTATCAGTGCCCATACAAAAATTAGTAGGAACAAATGTGATTAAAATAGCTGAAAATGTCATCAAACAATGAGGGGGAACATACAAAATTACACTCACTCATGGTCACCCATATAATGAAACTATCCCTTAAGATAATGCTGAAATGTTCTAAAACTGTAATTAAAACACAAAACATACAAGAGAAGAACTAGAATACCTAAAGAGGAAAATGTGACTAGCTGACCACCTACAAAAAACAGGGATGAGCCAGCTACCCTGATAACACATTTAAAACTTCTCCCTAAAATTTTGGGGAATAAGTTGGACAATTCACGAAACCTTAAAAGTCATACCACATTCATTTTGTTGTCAATTAAAATCAAGGGAAAATCTGTTGGCAAATGAGTTGCCGCCCTCTGGTCTGAAAATAATACAGTCTAGTAATTGTACCCCACAAGCACCACACATTGCAGTGTCATCTTTCTGGAGCAAGCCACATAGAATAGGCCTGTGTCCTACATGAAGACAATTAAGGAGTATCTCTTCCCACCTGTGTGGCTGGAAGGTATGCCATGGGTGCATTGTGGACTCTACCAGATGCAGCTTATTTTTGGTGACTTCCAGACACACTTTTTCCCACTAATGCATGATCTTGTACCTCAACACCGATGGAGAGGGATGACACTCTGTATTATCTGATGATGGTGACATGCCTCCTTGCCTGCTACATCTGTCATTTTGTTCACCGTAATACCCATGTGCTCTGGCACCTAGCAGACCGACACTTCCTTCCCCTGTCTTTGCACGTGGAGGAGGGCATCCTGGATACTCTGGACTACTGTTTCTGGAGGGTACAATCACTGGAGAGAATGAAGAGCACTCAGGGAGTTGGAACAGATGAGGAATTCAGAACTCACAACACATCTCGTCTGCTACAGTACCACAAGATTGCGTGTAATTGCACATCAAACTGTGTATAAGGGAAATATATCAACAGGGAACCCCTACATCTAACAATTATGTGTCATTCATAGTCAAGTGGATGTATGCCAATAGATCATAAATATCCTATAGAGAGGACAGTACCCATAGGAAACCATAGTCCTTGAAGTAACCTTGTCTCTCAGTAGCACTCCCTACACATCCATTCATAGCAAATTCTAACCTGTTATGCTATAATGATTACAAATTCCCTTTAAAAACTAACCCATTAATGCCCAAAAGTGATCTGTGTTAGACATGAGAAAAAGCTTGGATAAAATTTACTGATTTCCTGAAACTGATTTGAACTTTATTTCTTTGATTTTATCATGATAAATGCAGACAATACACATTCCATAATATGACAGTTATAATATGTCGTGAATACACTTTCAAACCTCGCCTTAGAAGCAGCAGGTTTACTGGAAGAGATAACGTGAAAATATGGCACTAACTATGCAATAGTTATGGTATGATTAGGAGGAAATAAATGATTTTCCAAGCCAGATATTGTTGCTGATGCTTGCAGAAAGTGCAAGCTGTAACTTTCAGATGCTGATTTACCATGAAGTATGTTACAAACAACATTGTAACTTATGGGGGGGGGAGAAAAAAAAAAAAAAAAGTACTTTTATTCTTGTAAATATGCACTGAAATAAGAGGAATATTTTTTTAATGAGGATACTGCTACCAAAATGGTATAGAGGGCAAATGTAGATTACACAGTTCATATTATAGTACAAAATATATTTTTTGTGGTACTCAACATTTAAAAACCTGCAATATATCATGAAACATGCAAACAAGAGTCTTTATTCAAAATAATAAATACAGTCCTCAGTAACAGCCCTCAGAGTGTATAATGGGAATACAAGAAAACTTTGTGTTCAATAGCCACTTCTTGTCAGTTCCAGAACAAATAGGCTGCAAGGGCTCTGTTAATGAAGTTCTGAGTCCTATGCAAAAGACTATACCCAAACATACAGGTAAAACTGATGTTAGACCTATCACAGCATCTGAAAGTAAAAGAACAATCATCTCTCTCAAGAATACGTATTCCATCAGAGTAGATAACATCTGTAATAATCTACTAAATCAGAGCTGTGCTTCTATTATTGGTGTATTTAGCCTCATTTTCAATGCATTCTTACAAAAAGGAACTGTGCCTGACATATTCAAATATGCTGTTGTAAAACCCCTTTTCAATGAAAGGTGACAAAACGTAAGTCACAAATTACAGGCCAGTTTTCTTTCTAACTGCTTTTTCAAAGATTCTAGATATGAGAATTTTGGAACATCTAGATAAATATAACATTTGTAGCAAAAGTCAGTTTGGTTTGCAAAAGGGTTTGTCACCTGAACAATCAATCTATGCTTTCACAAATAAAGTTCTGGATTCAATTAATGACAAAATGGCAACAATAGGATTATTTTGTGACTTGTCAAAAACATTTGGCTCTGTGGACCACCGAATCCTATTACAGAAAGCAGACCCATTAGGAATAAGTGGCGTAGCAAGTAAGTAGTTAGAATCATACCTCAAAGACAGAAAGTAGTAGTAGGTAGTGCCGATGAGATCTATAGTGGCCTGGTTCCATTAAATGTGGAGTGCTCCAAAGATCCATTCTTGGTCCTTTACTGTTCCTCATATTTATAAATGACCTACCTCAACGTACAAAGCTACAGTGCTATATTACCATTTTTGCAGATGACACCAACATTATGATTGATGCTCATACATGTGAAGATTTTCAAGGGTTCTTATTGATGTAATGAAATGTTTTAGCATCAGTGGACTCTCATTGAATTTTAGCATCAGTGGACTCTCATTGAATTTTAATACTGAGGATGAATTAACTGTGAACTGTGGCACAGAAAACACAGAAAGGGTTGAAACAACAAAGTTTTTAGGTGTTGCAATTGACTCTAGAGTAAACTGGTCTCATCATATAATAAATCTTCAGAAGAGATTCAGCTCATCAATTTTTGCCCAGCTCATTCTCTCCAAGAGCGGAAATATAGACACAATGAAAGTAACGTACTATGGATATTTCCATTCTTTTATGACATGTGGTATTAAATCTTGGAGAAACCAAACACCAGCAAAGAAAATATTCTTGGTCCAAAAACATGTTGGAAGAATAATGAGTGGCCTAGGCTCTATATGTAGTTGTAGAAACCTTTCCTGGAAACTAAAAATTCTTACTGTTATTTCCCAGTATTTATTTTCTCTTATGTGTCTCATCAGCAAAGATACTGAGTTTTTAAAAAGAAATATTGAATACCATGGATAAGATACTATGAGAAAGAACAATTTCCACAATAATTTTTAAAAACCTGACTATGATGCAAAAGGGTGTGCAGTTCCCTGGTGCAAAAGTTTCTAATGCTCTTTTGATAACCATTCATCTTTCACAGAGCATTTTACAGTATGGAAGAGTTTTTTTTAGCCACAATGAAAAAACCTAATAGATCTGAGGACCAGAAATTCTTTGTGATATACCATAATGTAAATATGAGCAATGATTTAGGTATGTAGATACCATACTCCTGTAATATTCATAGTTATTTTAACTAGTTTTGTATTTGTTTTTCACTTTCTGTGTCTAATGTTTGCTCTAATCTGTCATTCTTACCACATATGTGTAATGCGAACATGGAGTATTACTTTTGTATGATTGACTGCTTTAATACTACCAAACCGAGCAAGGTGGCGCAGTGGTTAGCACACTGGACTCGCATTCGGGAGGACGATGGTTCAATCCCGTCTCCGGCCATCCTGATTTAGGTTTTCCGTGATTTCCTTAAATCGCTTGAGGCAAATGTCGAGATGGTTCCTTTGAAAGGGCACGGCCGATTTCCTTCCCCATCCTTCTCTCACCCGAGCTTGCGCTCCGTCTCTAATGACATCGTTGTCGACGGGACGTTAAACACTAATCTCCCCTCCTTCCCCTCAACACTACCAATGTATAGATTGTTTACTGACACACTCTATGTCCTTGTGAGTTTATCACATTTGGTTTGATGGAGTAAGAAATAAATAAATAAAAAATAAACACCCATGGCCACTGTCTCTGGTCACTAACTGCAGATGGCAACTGTGCCTTACATGAACACCAATTTGGGAGGATGGTGAGTGTAAGAAGGAGGCATGGGATGGGAACCAGGAGGCATAACTGGATAGTGATGGAGTAAGATGTTGCACTGCCTGTGAGAGTGTGCAGGTACCTTGGAACAGGTTAAGTCTGCTAAATGCAGAGTCACAAGGCTGTCTGGAGGGGGGGGGGGGGGGGGGGGGGGAGGGGAGGCAGAGTGGGAAAAGACTGTAGTTGTGTTGGCAAAATAAAATACTTTTGTATTGTTTGTGTGGGAGCAGCGATGGGTATATCTAGGTGGAGGAGAGATACCAATGAAGGTTGAGGCCAGTGGGTTTCAGGAATGAAGAATATGTTTTAGTGAGAGCTCCTACCTACACAGCTGAGAAAAGCAGCTGTTGGTAGGAGAGATCCATTGTGGCTGGTTACTGTGCTGCCAAATTACCCTGCTGTCATAGACCAACACCTGCAGACTATTACCAGTAACCTATCCTCCTACATACATGTAAAAGACACCAGCCATTGCCTCCACCGACACTCCACAGTTCCTATGGCACCTTGATTATCACTGGCGATGTCACATCCTCTAGACTAATATCTCCAATGTCTATAGCCTTGCCACAATTGAACACTACCTCTCCCAGTCCCGATAACTCCAAACCTACAACCTCCTTCGTGGTCAATGTGACCAACTACATCCACACCCACAATCACCTTTCCTTTGAAGGAATCACCTACAAACAAATCCATGTTTCAGCAATGGGGACTAGCATGGCACCATCATATGTCAACATATTCAGGGAGAATCTAGAGGAATCCACCTCACTTGACCCTCCTCAACCCAACAAGTTACCTTCCTTGATGTTGACCTCCACTCCAAGAATGGCTACATGAGTATTTCCAGACTCATCAGACCTACCAACCACTGACAATACCTCCACTTCCACAGCTGCTACTGATTCCATACCAAGAAGTCTTTTCAATACAATGTAGCTGCCCTTGGTTGTCACATCTGTAGTGATGAGCAGTCCCTCTCCAAATATGCCAAGGGCCTCACCGAGGGATTTACAAACTGAAATTACTTTCCTAACCTTGTTTAGAAATGGATCTCTCATGCCTTATCTCTCCAGCCACATACCACCTCCAACTCCTCTCATGACTCAGTGCTTTGCAAGACTGGGACTACTGAATCACATTCTCTGCCAAGGTTTCAACTAGCTTTCATCATGTCCTGAAATGCGAAGTATCTTACCCACTATCTTCCCCAACCCTCCCACACATATCCTTGTCCATCCCTACTCTCCACTCCTGCTCCCCATCACTTGCCTCATGGCCCATATCCCAGTAACAGACCTAGATGAAAGACCTGTCCCATACATTCTCCCATTACTACCTACTCCAGTTCTGCCACAGGCATCTCCTATCCCATCAAAGACAGGGCTACCTGTGAAAGCAGCCTTGTGATTTTCAATCTAAGCTGCAACCATTGTGCTGCTTTCTATGCAGGCATGACAGCTAACAAGCTGTCTGTCCACATGAACAGTCATCGCCAAATTGTGACAGCTGGACCAACCAGTTTCTGAGCATGCTGCCCAACACAGTGTGCTTCACTTCAGTGACTGCTTTACCACCTGCATTATTTAGATCCAATGACTGCTTTACTACCAGCATTATCTGGAACCTTCCTAACAACACCAGCTTTCCTGAAATGTGCATGTGGCAATTTACCCATGTCCCACCTCCTCAATTTTTTCAGTTTTAATCAGCAGTTCATGATCAATAAACAATGGTCAGAGTCCACTTCTGCCCCTGGAAATGTTTTTCTATTTAAAATATGATTCTAAAATCTTGTCTCACCATCATATAAATCTGTCTGAAACATTCTGGTTTCTTCAAGCCTCTCCCAATCTTCCATGTGTAATACCTTCTTTCATGATTTCAGCTGTTTGCACTTCCAACATAGTAAGGGCATGTTCACTATATGACTACATAAGTCAGTCACCCAGATTGCTGCCCTTGCAACTACTGAACAGGGTGTTGCCCTCTTCAAAAACCACAAATTTTTCTGGCCTCTCCATGGAAATCGCTATGTAGTGGTTGCACCTACAGTATGGTTATCTGTATTGTTGAGCCACACAGCCACACCTCAGCAATGTCCTTGGTTCATGGGGGGATAAAAGTATAATAAAACCTGATTCAAAAATAAAGTTCCTAAAAATATGATTTACTTTTCTTTATTTTAGTACCATCATGGCCAGTCGGATGTTTGTAAAGTAGGTGTGTTTAATGAGACCTTGTAGCATGTAGTTTTGTTGCAAGTGGCAGATAGAGAGAATGGGAGGGCAGATGTAAGTGATGTGAGATGGTCACCAATGAAGTACTTCATGCATGTAAATATCAATAAGGATAAATAAAATAAATTGCCCTGAAATGGGAGTTGAAGAAAGTTATTACTAGCAACACTGGTAACTAGAAAATCATTTTTTCATTTAGCACAATGAACTCTTTTGAAGACTTCATTGTAACATAAACAATGAAGATTATTCTGGGAAATACAGAACCTATGTATTATTTTCAGTTAATATAATGTTTCGCCGGCCGAAGTGGCCGTGCGGTTAAAGGCGCTGCAGTCTGGAACCGCAAGACCGCTACGGTCGCAGGTTCGAATCCTGCCTCGGGCATGGATGTTTGTGATGTCCTTAGGTTAGGTAGGTTTAACTAGTTCTAAGTTCTGGGGGACTAATGACCTCAGCAGTTGAGTCCCATAGTGCTCAGAGCCATTTGAACCATTTTTTTATAATGTTTCAAAATTTCTCAGACAAAATTTTTATGTAAGGTGTGCATAATCTGTTACATTTTAGGATAACGCACAAGTTTTCTTTTGTCAGACCATTTGTTAAGCATTTAGTAAGTACATCCTGGGCAGACGGATAAATTCCAAGTTCGCTTCAAAGTTGTACCTACAACAGATTAAAATGATTTTCAGAGACTATTGTCCTTTGTTCCGTGTGGACACGACAAAAGAATTCTACCATTAAACCCATAAAATGCATGCCATAACACCAATATTGAGGTTCACCATCTTCAAAAAAGATTTTACAGGACTTAGGGGACTGAGAGAAGGCAAAAAAAAGCAATAATGATTATTGACAAGGGCAACATTGCAATCTTAATGTCACCCTTGGCTTGGACTAAATCTGAAAAAATGTTCAATATGTTGAATGTTTTTGCGTCCAGACAGAAAAGTGGATATATACACATCCACAAATTCAAGGAGTTCATAAATCTCCTTAGCATGTTATCTTTATCCAGTGATGTGAAAGCCTAGTCTGCAAGAAGCTTTACATCATGATGCTACAAGGCTTCCTCCTCTATACAAAGGAGGAATACCTCTATCAGCCAGCAAAATGTCTTAAGCACCTGGTTAATATATGTTCAAAATGTGCACCACAATGAACCATAATTATTATTTTTACATGTCTACCTGTTTATTAGCCATCCACTTATGGACTCTACTGAAGTAACTCATAAGACATTTAACAAGCATTTACAGAGTTCTTTACATGTGTCCTCATGTCAAATTGTGTAACAAAAATATGAGCAAATTGGTTGTGTAGCAATGAACAGACCATTATCTCAGTATAGCCAATAGAGTGAACATTGTAATATTAATAAACTTTTTCTCCATTCAGAACTCATGTCCATCATCGACATCAGTACGAAGTGATATAGTGGTGAAGTCTGAAACTGTATGTACGTCATACTTAAATTTGTTCTATTGGACTTCTGTTCTTTTCCCCAGCAAAATCCTATGATTATGTAGGACGTATTTAATACAAAATGTAATTTAGAAGGCACAACTCTGGCTAATTGTAATTGTGAGAACAGAAGAGAACGTTTTGAGTTCTGCAATCTCCAAGCAATATTACATATGTGTCAGTAGTGAAACAGCTACATAAATAATATGACAAAAATTACCCAGCAACGAGACACAGTGCAGTTAAAGTTAACAAAATTACTGATAGTGTCACCAAAAATTGCATCTGTAGGATAAGTAAACAAACAAAAATAACATTATGTGCCTATTCAAAACAAAGAAGCCACACCACAAACAGAAGGCAGAATACAATGTGATATAATTGATATAATAACTATGAATGAAAAACTTTAATCTTAATGACAACTGTAACTAATAAATAAAATGAGGAACCTTTCGTAACAATGACAGTGTCCTCTTCATGCTCTCCAGCAAATTGTTAAATCTCTCCAGCTCCTGTATGAGTACAATAATGATAGGTGTCATCTTAGAATAGAATTTCTGGCGAATCTGTTGGATCTTGAACAGTGTTGGGATCTTCTTCAGAATATCTTGAGCTATTCCATCAATAAATTCCTCTCTGCTGACCCCACCTCCAGCAGGTCCTGTTCATAAAGCATTAAGAATAATATTTGTATTTGTAGTTACATACATTTGCAGAGGTATTATTAAATTATGCAGCTACTGAATACATCTTTGATATTGGAAGAAATCAGACAAACAATTATCTCACTAACGATAATGCTCTAAGCTGATGACCACATTCATATCACACTTGTCATGTATGTCATGTAGTGTACAGATTTCCCTTCTCCCAGTCCATTTTATGCACAAAACGAACAACAGGTAATACCTTCAACATAAACCCACCCATATGATTTAGCTGTTTCATAGGTGGCTGGAAATATATTTCTTAGTTTAAAATAAATCAAAAAGTTTCTGTAGCATGAACATTTGTCCAGAATATTGTGCTATCATATGTAGGACCTTCTTATGAACTTACTGTCAAAGTTGTTTGCCAGCTTCTGATTATTGCCTACTCGAATATGTAGAATGTGTTATACAGGTTGCCTGTGCACTATTGTGGCAGAAAAGCTAGTTTTTAATATTTTTTGTTAAAAGCAAGTTTTAACACGAAATTCTATGCAGAAACAATATATTTCTTCTGTGTTTCTAAATGTTTACCAAAAATTAGTATGCCACTCAGAAAACTTATGGCAATATCTTTTGGTGGATAGCATATTTCCCAGTGACTTTTACATGATCCTGTGACTCAGATTAAATTTTTGTAGTTAGAGGGATATAATTATTCTCAGAGCTAAAATGAAACACTGATTTACACCAGAAAGCACTTTTTTGGCTACATATTACTATCAGGTAAATGTTTACTCATAAACAGTGCAGGGTAATACCATCGGAGGGGGACAGGGGCAATGATGCAGATGCCTCAGCTGCAAAATTTTTTGGGGTTGCAAAAAAAATTAAGACACAATTCTTAACATAGAACAAAATATGATACTTCAGGGCTTCACACAGGCCACATCACAATTGATGTCCTATGCTAACGTTTTTCCAACAATTATTCTGCAAATTCAGTCATGGGAGCGGATGTGGTTCCTGCCCACAACCAGGTGAGTTATGAGACCTCCGATTGGTTGAAGTGGCCTACTTTCTTTCATGGTGCCCACGCAAAACAAGTGCTCTTGCTTGCATCATTACTCCATTGTTGTGTTCGTGCTCAGAAATAAAAGTTCTCCTTAGCGGCCTACATCAGGACTGAAATGACATCAGAAAAAGTAGCCTTTGGATACAATCAACAGGTAAATAACATTTCTATATTATAGAATGGTGCATAAGAAAGTTTCTTTATTGATAAATGTATTTTTAAATTGTGGGAACAGCAGTTCTCAAAACAGTTTTGGGAGCAGTACCTACTGAGGTTGGTCTTAACCCTTGCGTATCTGAGAGGGGCATCTGAGTTACTCCAAGCAAGTTTTTTTGTTCATAATTAATTAGTTATGCAAATAATGGACTACATTTTCTTGTATTTGCCATTTGAAGTATCTGTTAAGAGACAAAAAGATTTGTTGTAATGTAATGTAGACCGAAAAGATAACTAATGTATATTTAAATAATAAGGTGTGGTAGCATGAGTACCCCACTCTGTATTCCTTGCAACAGTGATTTCTGGTTAGCTATGGGACTAATTTAGCATTTCCTTTTCTTTTTGTCATTCCTGTCGTGACTTGTACATATGTGCCATCACCTGTTGTAGCCTCGGTTGCCTTCTTACCTTTGGCAGTGCCCCTATGCCGATTGAAATATTTTTACACTAGTTATCTATTAGTTGCATTTATTTATCATTCCTGTCATGACTTGTACATATGTGCCATCACCTGTTGTAGCCTCAGTTGCCTTCTTACCTTTGGCAGTGACCCTATGCCGATTGAAATATTTTTACACTAGTTATCTATTAGTTGCATTTATTTATTAATTGTTTATATTCATTTTTTATATTTATTTAACTTTTTCCAGAGTTTATCTCACCCATAATGTATTTAAAAAAGGAACCTGGTACCCAATTCAGGAAAGGATGAAAAGCAGAACAGGAAGAGCTTGCCAAACTGGCTCTTTTGTTCAGCCACAAGGTTTTAGAACATGGAGAAAGCTTAACATCAGGGTATTAGAGCATAAAAAAAATTATCACGTTGGCACATCTGAAAACTGTAAAGAGCTTGAAATTCAACTATAGAAAAGGGAAACAATCAATGATGCTGTTCAATTAGAACAACATAAGTCATTTGAGAAATGGAAAGCTGTATAACAATAATTCTTGGTTGTGTATTGTATTTAGGCAGACTATCCTTACCCTTGTATGGTCACTCAGAAGATCTTTGTGGCAGTAATAACTGTGGAAATTTCTTTGAAATGTTCAAGTTAATTGCCAAATATAATCCAGTCATGATTCATCATCTTCATAATGTTCAGCAGAATGCTATATTGTGTTTTATCTTTCTCCAAAAAACCAAAATGAATTTATCAAACCATTTGGTGATCATGAAAAATTAAGTATTCTCTATAATGTTTGACAGTTCACCCATTACATCTTATAATGACAAAAAGTCTCAAGTAATTCATTATAATATATATTGGAGTTTCAGAAGTCACAACAGAGAAAACGTTTATTGATTTCATTCTGCTACATGGAAAGTCAACTAATGAAATTACAGAATAACTTTTTTGCAACTTGCAAGGAGGTGGTGTAAAACTGGAGTACTGCTATGGACAAGGATATGACAATGCTGCTGTCATCACTGGACACATTAGTGGTGTTCAAAGGTATACAGGTTGTTACAAAAAGGTACAGCCAAACTTTCAGGAAACATTCCTCACACACAAATAAAGAAAAGATGTTATGTGGACATGTGTCTGGAAAAGCTTAATTTCCATGTTAGAGCTCATTTTAGTTTCATCACCTACGCTTCCACCTATGCTCAATGGAGCACATTATCATGATTTCATACGGGATAGTCTACCTGTGCTGCTAGAACATGTGCCTTTACAAGTATGACACAACATGTGGTTCATGCACGATGGAGCTCCTGCACATTTCAGTCGGAGTGTTCGTATGCTTCTCAACAACAGATTCGGTGACCGACGGATTGGTAGAGGCGGACCAATTCCATGGCCTCCACGCTCTCCTGACCTCAACCCTCTTGACTTTCACTTATGGGGGCATTTGAAAGCTCTTGTCTACACAACCCCGGTACCAAATGTAGAGACTCTTCGTGCTCGTATTGTGGACAGCTGTGATACAATACACCATTCTCCAGGGCTGCATCAGCGCATCAGAGATTCCATGCGACAGAGGGTGGATGCATGTATTCTCGCTAACGGAGGACATTTTGAACATTTTCTGTAACAAAGTGTTTGAAGTCATGCTGGTATGTTCTGTTGCTGTGTGTTTCTATTCCATGATTAATGTGATTTGAAGAGAAGTAATAAAATGAGCTCTAACATGGAAAGTAAGTACATCATTTCTTTATTTAAAGAAGTTCATGCAGAAAAGAACATTCTTGTATGGACAGTTTTAGAATTATTAAGCCAGATAATTAAATGGAATATTCATGAGGGTTTAATTAACATTTTCGTGGCACTAAGACCTTTTCTAACAGCCACTGTGTCAAATGCTACTTGTGAAAGAAGTTTCTTCAACTTAAAGCTAATATAGACCAATCAGAGGTTGACTAAGAGCCAGGAAAGATTTAGTAATCTTGCAGTTATATCAATTGAATGAAAAATAAATGTAAATTTCAACCATTTAATGAAACAGTCTGCAAGAATAAAATCCAGTGTATAAATGCAATTTATACACTGAAATGTGTACTATTTAATGCCTTTGGCTTCCCCATTTTCTTATACTTGTATTGTAAAGATTAATGACTTTAGAGAAATAATTTGGTTTTATAATTATAATTGCAAGTTTAGAAAATCTATAAAGTAATTTTATAACTTGAATTTTTAACGTCTTATGAGGGGGTACAATATTTTTAATTGCCCTGGCACTCAAACCCCTCATTACACCACTGAAACAATGTATTTGCGTATTTTTTTGCTTAAATATCTGGTGATATTTTGTAAATTATTTAGGAATAAAGGAGACCACTCACCAAACAGTAGAAGCACTGAGTTGCTGGCAGGTGCACAGAACAGAATGACAAATTTGCTAGCTTTTGGATGAATTCAGAAAAGCTGCTGCTGAATGGAGAGATCCAAATGGCACAGGTCGTGAAGCAGCCATTGAACTCTGGCATGTTGTGCCCCACAGCATGGTGCACCACTGGGTGGTCAAATCTGTTCTTGGCTACAGTTTGGTGGTGGCCATTCATTATTGTGGACAGTTGGTTGGTTGGTGGTCACGGAAAAGCAGAACTGTTATATGACATGGCTGCTTTCACATTAGACCCTGGTTTTAAACAGACCAGGATGATGTGTAAGGTGGGTGGTACATGGAATACCACTTTATGAGGGATGGGAATGAACATGGGTAGGATGTAACTCATTTCTTCTGGGCATGATGATAAACAGTTGAAGCCCTTTCAAAGGACATTGCTCGGTTGCTCCAGTGTGGGGTGATACTGGGTGGTAGGGGGACCACTCCTTTACACCTGGCTCTTGCTTGGGGTGGGGTGGGGGGGGGGTTCTTTGGGAGTGTGGTACAGGAAATCTGTTTGCGTTGTTTGCAGACTATGTTTGAGGAGTACTTGTCTGTAAAAGTGTTTGTGAGACCTTCAGCATATTGGGCATGGGAATTCTCATCACTGCAGATGCACTGTTAATGAGTAGCCAAGCTAAATGATAGCCTGATATGGACAAATGCAGTCATACAATAGATGGAGGTCAATGTCCATGAAGATGGCACACTCAGCTGAGGATGACCAGGTGAAGTGGATGTGAGAGAAGGTGTTGATGTTGTGGAGGAATGAGGCTAGGTATCTTTGCCCAGGATCCAGATCCTGAACATATAATCAATGAACCTGAACCAGACAAGTTGTCTGGAGTGTTGAAAGACTAGGAAGGTTTCCTCTGGATGCCCCACAAACATGGTGGCATTAGAGGATGCCATCCAGGTTCCCATGGCTGTGCTTTGGATTCCTTAGTGTACCTTCCCCTCAAAGGAGAAGTAGCTGAGTGTGAGGATGTAATTGGTAAGGTGTACAAGCAATAAGATAATGGGTTTGGCAGAGGTGGTATCTGATAGCAGTAAGGCATGTGGGATGTTGGTTTATAGAGAAATGGTATGAACTGTGATAAGCAGGGATCAAGTGATAACGTGTAAAATGTTGTCAAGAGCAGAGTTTCTTGCAGTGGTAGGTAGAACATTAACAAGATATGTGGGGCACCCAAATTGTTGGGTTTATGGGTTGTTGGAAGCATGTAGTAGGTGTGTGTGTGGGGGGGGGGGGGCAGGGGGGGTTGGTCATAAGGCTAAGGAAGGAGATGAATTCAAGGGAGAGATTGTAGGTTAGACCTAAGGATTTGAGTAGGGATTGGTGGCTATCTTGGACTTCTGGGATAAGATCACTATGGCAGAGCCTGTAGACAGAGGAGTCAGCCAGTTGGTGGAAGCTTTCTGTCAAGTGCTCACTGCAGTTCATCACAACACTGATGGCGCCTTTGTCTGCAGGATTAGTGGTTAAATCAGTGTCTGTCTCCCTGAATCCAACTTATGAATGATGAAGGTTTCAAAGAGGCCTTTGCAGGCAGGCCTTACCAAACATAGCCCACAAACCGATTTACCATGCCATAACCTCATACACCCATAATTCTCCCACCACTCCTAAAGAACCCACCAGGAACCAACTACAAAGGAGTCGCCCATTCATCATCCAGTATCTTGCCATATTGGAGCAACTGAACCATGTCCTTCACCAGGGCTTCCCCTATCTATCTTTATGCCCAGAAATGAAAGCTATCTTACCCATGATCCTTCCAAATCCTCCTTAAGCAGTATTATGCCACCCACCCAGCCTATATATTATTTTGTCCATCCCTATAACACTCTCATTCCCAAATCCTTGCCACAGATATCATTTCCATGTGGAAGACCCAGATGCAAGACCTGCCAAATTCACCTTCCCTCTGAGCTGCCAGCTATCCCACACACCTACTGCTTCCCTCTGAGATGTCGGATACCTAACTAGCACAGTTTTTATTCTTTTCTTGAGTGCCTATCAATGACTCAATGCTTCTACTATTCAGTGAGTGGCCTCATTTCCTCCTAAATTATTTACATATTGCACCAGAAATATCATTATTGTATCTGATTATATTTTATGATATAGTGTGTATTTGCTATCAGAGCAGTGTCATTTTAACATATGTTTGAGAAATTATTATGAACAACCCAAAATATGTGCAATAAGGAATGGGAATTCTGTTTGTTTTGCTGGAGAATAACAATGATTTTGAAACAGAATGTGATTTCAGAGCCAGAGGTGAATTAGTAACAGCAGTATTAAATGACTGGCCTATTTTCTATAATAATAATAAAAAAGTTTGCATATACACAGTTACAGAGTAACAACTAAAAAGAAATATACATGTATGAAACACATTTAATGAGTACTTACCAGCTTGAGGTTGTAGTTCTATAAGATGAGACCACATTAGTTTGGCAGCTTGAGTGTAATAACCAATTTCTGCATTTGGATGTAGACCAAACACATCTGGACTATTCACCAAGGGCAGCTGGTCAATATATTCTGCAGCAACATAAACAAACTGTAAATTATGGAATAAAAGGCAAAACTGAAATTTTATAACTAATTTTTATCTGTATTTAAGTACAATAACAGTTGTAGACACACACACACACACACACACACACACACACACATTATGACAACATGCTTAATAGCATGTTGGTACAACTTACAAATATGATACAGCACCAATTCTGCATGGCACTGATTTTACAGGTCCTTTTTAGGTTTCTGGATGTATATTGCACAAATCCGGCAGTTCCCATAAATTATGGACTACTAGTTTGTGCATGCAGAGCTGGTGCCTGATTGCCACTTGGGTTCAGATCAGGCAAGTGTGGTAGCCAAGACATAATGTGAGTTCATTATAATGCTATTTAAACCACTGTAGCATGACCTGGCCTTTTCAAATGGACTTTTGTCCGGCTGGAAGATGCGATTGCTATTGGGGATGACTTTAAACATCAAGGGATGGAAGTGCTCTGTAACAAAGTTCATGTAGTCCACAGCTCCCAGAGGTCCCATGAAAGCCCAGGTGACTGATCCTCTGGCATGTGTCCATGACATGGTGCATGTTTTGAGTAGCTGTTCACTTCCATGATGGCATATCATTCTCGACCATTGACCTGTTGAAACAACAAATGCAATTCGTCTGGTTAGGCAGCATGTTTCTATTCATGCAAACTGTGGAGCCCCACCTTCAATAATGTGTGCTGAATGGTGTGCTCTGGATCACTTCTGCCTGCATCAGCATTTTACTCTGTTTCAGGTACGCTATGGTTAGCTGCCTATCCTGCTTTACAGTGTGGTCAAACTCTAATCTTCATAATCTGTGATGAGGCATAGTCATCCAGCACCTTCTTGCATACTCATGACTTCACCATCTGTCAGCCACTTTCCATAGGTACTCATGACAGTAGAATGAAAACAGCTCATCAGCATCATTTCCAAGATGCCTATCTGCAGGTTTTGGGCCATAACAATTTTGCCTTTGTCAGTGTCACTTATGCCACTGTTTCCCAATTTTGGTCCAATATCATTGCTAACCCCCCCATGAACCATGGACCTTGCCGTTGGTGGGGAGGCTTGCGTGCCTCAGCGATACAGATGGCCGTACAGTAGGTGCAACCACAACGGAGGGGTATCTGTTGAGAGGCCAGACAAACATGTGGTTCCTGAAGAGGGGCAGCAGCCTTTTCAGTAGTTGCAGGGGCAACAGTCTGGATGATTGACTGATCTGGCCTTGTAACATTAACCAAAACGGCCTTGCTGCGCTGGTACTGCGAACGGCTGAAAGCAAGGGGAAACTACAGCCATAATTTTTCCCGAGGACATGCAGCTTTACTGTATGATTAAATGATGATGGCGTCCTCTTGGGTAAAATATTCCGGACGTAAAATAGTCCCCCATTCGGATCTCTGGGCGGGGACTACTCAAGAGGACGTCGTTATCAGGAGAAAGAAAACTGGCATTCTACGGATCGGAGCGTGGAATGTCAGATCCCTTAATCGGGCAGGTAGGTTAGAAATTTTAAAAAGGGAAATGCACAGGTTAAAGTTAGATATAGTGGGAATTAGTGAAGTTCGGTGGCAGGAGGAACAAGACTTTTGGTCAGGTGATTACAAGGTTATAAATACAAAATCAAATAGGGGTAATGCAGGAGTAGGTTTAATAATGAATAAACAAATAGGAGTGCAGGTTAGCTACTACAAACAGCATAGTGAACGCATTATTGTGGCCAAGATAGACACAAAGCCCATGCCTACTACAGAAGTACAAGTTTATATGCCAACTAGCTCTGCAGATGATGAAGAAATTGATGAAATGTATGACGAGATAAAAGAAATTATTCAGGTAGTGAAGGGAGACGAAAATTTAATAGTCATGGGTGACTGGAATTCGTCAGTAGGAAAAGGGAGAGAAGGAAACATAGTAGGTGAATATGGACTGGGGGGAAGAAATTAAAGAGGAAGCCGCCTTGTAGAATTTTGCACAGAGCATAACTTAATCATAGCTAACACTTGGTTCAAGAATCGTAAAAGAAGGTTGTATACCTGGAAGAATCCTGGAGATACTAAAAGGTATCAGATAGATTATATAATGGTAAGACAGAGATTTAGGAACCAGGTTTTAAATTGTAAGACATTTCCAGGGGCAGATGTGGATTCTGACCACAATCTATTGGTTATGAACTGTAGATTGAAACTGAAGAAACTGCAAAAAGGTGGGAATTTAAGGAGATGGGACCTGGATAAACTGAAAGAACCAGAGGTTGTAGAGAGTTTCAGGAAACCATAAGGGAACAATTGACAGGAATGGGGGAAAAAATACAGTAGAAGAAGAATGGGTAGCTCTGAGGGATGAAGTAGTGAAGGCAGCAGAGGATCAAGTAGGTAAAAAGACGAGGGCTAATAGAAATCCTTGGGTAACAGAAGAAATAATGAATTTAATTGATGAAAGGAGAAAATATAAAAATGCAGTAAATGAAGCAGGCAAAAAGGAATACAAACGTCTCAAAAATGAGATCGACAGGAAGTGCAAAATGGCTAAGCAGGCATGGCTAGAGGACAAATGTAAGGATGTAGAGGCTTGTCTCACTAGGGGTAGGATAGATACTGCCTACAGGAAAATCAAAGAGACCTTTGGAGAGAAGAGAACCACTTGTATGAATATCAAGAGCTCAGATGGCAACCCAGTTCTAAGCAAAGAAGGGAAGGCAGAAAGGTGGAAGGAGTATATAGAAGGTTTATACAAGGTCGATGTACTTGAGGACAATATTATGGAAATGGAAGAGGATGTAAATGAAGATGAAATGGAAGATAAGATACTGTGTGAAGGGTTTGACAGAGCACTGAAAGACCTGAGTCGAAACAAGGCCCCGGGAGTAGACAACATTCCATTAGAACTACTGATGGCCTTGGGACAGCCAGTCATGACAAAACTCTACCATCTGGTGAGCAAGATGTATGAGACAGGCGAAATACCCACAGCCTTCAAGAAGAATATAATAATTCCAATCCCAAAGAAAGCAGGTGTTGACAGATGTGAAAATTACCGAACTATCAGTTTAATAAGTCACAGCTGCAAAATACTAACGCGAATTCTTTACAGACGAATGGAAAAACTGGTAGAAGCGGACCTCGGGGAAGATCAGTTTGGATTCTGTAGAAATGTTGGGACCCGTGAGGCAATACTAACCTTACGACTTATCTTAGAAGAAAGATTAAGAAAAGGCAAACCTACGTTTCTAGCATTTGTAGACTTAGAGAAAGCTTTTGACAACGTTAACTGGAATACTCTCTTTCAAATTCTGAAGGTGGCAGGGGTAAAATACAGGGAGCGAAAGGCTATTTACAATTTGTACAGAAACCAGATGGCAGTTATAAAGAGTCGAGGGGCATGAAAGGGAAGCAGCGGTTGGGAAAGGAGTGAGACAGGGCTGTAGTCTCTCCCCGATGTTATTCAATCTGTAAAGGAAACAAAAGAAAAAAAATTCACAAAAGGTATTAAAATTAATGGAGAAGAAGTAAAAACTTTGAGGTTCGCCGATGACATTGTAATTCTGTCAGAGACAGCAAAAGACTTGGAAGAGCAGTTGAACGGAATGGACAGTGTCTTGAAAGGAGGATATAAGATGAACATCAAAAAAAGCAAAACGAGGATAATGGAATGTAGTCAAATTAAATCGGGTGATGCTGAGGGGATTAGATTAGGAAATGAGACACTTAAAGTAGTAAAGGAGTTTTGCTATTTAGGGAGTAAAATAACTGATGATGGTCGAAGTAGAGAGGATATAAAATGTAGACTGGCAATGGCAAGGAAAGCGTTTCTGAAGAAGAAAAATTTGTTAACATCGAGTATAGATTTAAGTGTCAGGAAGTCGTTTCTGAAAGTATTTGTATGGAGTGTAGCCATGTATGGATGTGAAACATGGACGATAACCAGTTTGGACAAGAAGAGAATAGAAGCTTTCGAAATGTGGTGCTACAGAAGAATGCTGAAGATTAGATGGGTAGATCACATAACTAATGAGGAGGTATTGAATAGAATTGGGGAGAAGAGGAGTTTGTGGCACAACTTGACGAGAAGAAGGGATCGGTTGGTAGGACATGTTTTGAGGCATCAAGGGATCACAAATTTAGCATTGGAGGGCAGCGTGGAGGGTAAAAATCGTAGAGGACAGACCAAGAGATCAATACACTAAGCAGATTCAGAAGGATGTAGGTAGCAGTAGGTACTGGGAGATGAAGAAGCTTGCACAGGATAGAGTAGCATGGAGAGCTGCATCAAACCAGTCTCAGGACTGAAGACCACAACAACAACAACAACAATCATTGCTAAATTTCATTAACTGCTGTTCCACTTACATATTTTCCTTACCACAACACATGCTTTCAATATCAACAGGCAGCGTTCAGTCTCATGGAGGGCAGTGGTGTTAATGGTCTGGGTCATCAATGCGTCTACACGTATATTTTACAGCTCAAAGAGAACCATAAGACACACAGAAACTACAGCTTTTGATAGCTCATTCAGGCCATTAGTTTGAATTTTTCAGACATGTCATTGCAAATGTGTTGAATATTCAATGAAACAAACATTTGTTTTTGCACAATTAAGTTAAAACTTATGGTCTATGAAGTGTAAATAATCAGAGTGACAATGCATCTTTTCATTTAATTATTCCCTTTTTTCATGGTTCAGTCATACACTCATTCACTATATCAGGTTTTGAAGACATCACTGTGTAGAAAAATCATCACAGATGTGAACACTGTCAAGATAACAGATAGAAGCTGCTTTCAGACATTAATTCTGAGTCTGTACTACCAATTTATTGACACCTGACTGCTCAATACAATAAGAAATCATCATCATCATCATCATTTAAGACTGATTATGCCTCTCAGCATTCAGTCTGGAGCATAGTCCCCCTTATAAAATTCCTCCATGATCCTCTATTCAGTGCTAACATTGGTGCCTCTTCTGATGTTAAGCCTATTACTTCAAAATCATTCTTAACCGAATCCAGGTACCTTCTCCTTGGTCTACGCCTCCTACCCTCTACTGCTGAACCCATGAGCCTCCTGGGCAACCTTGCTTCTCCCATGCATGTAACATGACCCCACCATCTAAGCCTGTTCGCCCTGACTGCTACATCTATAGAGTTCATTCCCAGTTTTTCTTTGATTTCCTCATTGTGGACGATTTCCTCATTGTGGACACCCTCCTGCCATTGTTCCCATCTATTAGTACCTGCAATCATCCTAGCTACATTCATATCCGTTACCTCAACCTTGTTGATAAGGTAACCTGAATCCACCCAGCTTTCACTCCCATACAACAAAGTTGGTCGAAAGATTGAACGGTGCACAGATAAGTTAGACTTGGTACTGACTTCCTTCTTGCAGAAGAGAGTAGATTGTAGCTGAGCGCTCATTGCATTAGCTTTGCTACACCTCGCTTCCAGTTCTTTCACTATGTTGCCATCCTGTGAGAATATGTATCCTAAGTACTTGAAACTGTCCACCTGTTCTAACTTTGTTCCTCCTATTTGGCACTTAATCCATTTATATCTCTTTCCCACTGAAATTACTTTCATTTTGGAGATGCTAATCTTCATACCATAGTCCTTACATTTCTGATCTAGCTCTGAAATATTACTTTGCAAACTTTTAGTCGAATCTGCCATCACAACTAAGTCATACGCATATGCGATACTGCTTATTTTGTGTTCACATATCTTAATCTCACCCAGCCAGTCTATTGTTTTCAACATATGATCCATAAATAATATGAACTACTGTGGAGACAGGTTTCAGCCTTGTCTTACCCCTGAAACTACTCTGAACCATGAACTCAATTTACCGTCAACTCTAACTGCTGCCTGACTATCTATAAAGACCTTTAATTGCTTGCAAAAGTTTGGCTCCTATTCCATAATCTCGTAGAACAGACAATAACTTCCTCCTAGGAACAAGATCATATGCATTTTCTAGATCTATAAAGCATAGATACAATTCCCTGTTCCACTCATAACACTTCTCCATTATTTGCCGTAAGCTAAAGATCTGGTCCTGACAACCTCTAAGAGGCCTAAACCCACACTGATTTTCATCCAATTGGTCCTCAACTAATACTCGCACTTTCCTTTCAACAATACCTGAGAAGATTTTACCCACAATGCTGATTAAAGAGATACCTCTGTAGT
This sequence comes from Schistocerca nitens, assembly GCF_023898315.1. Lineage (NCBI taxonomy): Eukaryota > Metazoa > Arthropoda > Insecta > Orthoptera > Acrididae > Schistocerca > Schistocerca nitens. The sequence goes on from NC_064619.1 coordinate 366,169,985, forward strand.
TGTTACAATCTTTTCTGTTTCCATGTTTTAAGATTGGTGTGATTACTGCTTTTGTCCATGTGATGGAACCTATCCCGACTCCCACACCATTTCAATTATCCTTATGTAGCCATTTAATACCACTGTATTTGATGAGGCCGGCCGAAGTGGCCGCGCGGTTCTGGCGCTGCAGTCTGGAACCGCGAGACCGCTACGGTCGCAGGTTCGAATCCTGCCTCGGGCATGGATGTGTGTGATGTCCATAGGTTAGTTAGGTTTAACTAGTTCTAAGTTCTAGGGGACTAATGACCTCAGCAGTTGAGTCCCATAGTGCTCAGAGCCATTTTTTTTTGTATTTGATGAGTCCCGACTTAATTTCATCCACCCCAGCTGCTTTATTGCACTACAATCTATTGACCATTTTCTCCACTTCCTCAAATGTGATCCTATTTCCATCATCATTCCTATCCCTATAATAAATAAGTAAACAAATTAATAGCCAATGTTTATCTACTGCTTTCTGCTTTGTATTTACTTAGCTACAAAATACCACACATATGAATTATACATATGCTCTCAGAATAGAGGCTTGTTTACAATGAACATTCCTGCTGGTCATACTGATAACAAGAAATTAAAATTCTTGGAGGTGTATCATTTCTCCACTTTTTTTCGGCTGTACATATTTTTATTTAATTTTTCAATTTATTTTATTGTATTTATGTCTCCTACTGGAGTGCATACTTCATAAATTACATTCCTTTTATAAATAAGTGAAGCAACTGTATGGTATTATAGTTTTTTCGGCTGTACATATTTTTATTTAATTTTTCAATTTATTTTATTGTGTTTATGTCTCCTACTGGAGTGCATACTTCATAAATTACATTCCTTTTATAAATAAGTGAAGCAACTATATGGTATTATAGGGCAATAAAACACGTCTGGGGTTCTTTGGTTGCCTGGTGCAAGTCTTTCAATTTGACACTACTTCAGTGACTTGCACATCTAAAAATTTATTTTCTGTACTGCTGTGCAGCCTAATTCCAAGTAAGTTGTTGCACTTTCAGAATCATTTACTTCCTTATCAGTTTTTCAAACTATGTGTGGGGACATAAGCTCTATGCACTTCTGTCCCAAAGAATATCACTACAAAAACGGTATCTCTGGGCCTTGGGCAGCTGTTCTGAGAAGCCAAGTGTTTGAGTTGTATATGTCCATAAGATGTCTATAAATAAATATTGTGTTTTTGAATCAGTAACGTTGACAATCATTATGCATCATGAACATTATGTTCATTTCCCAAATCCTACATATGCCTTTGAAGTGTTGCACTCTGTGACTCAGGAAAACAATAGCCAGGATATAACAAGTTTATTGAACAAAAAAGTCTGCTTCAGCAACATGGAAATAAATGCCAAGAAACAGTAACAAGAGTAACACAACAGGTACAAACAGTAACAAGAGTAGTACAATAGATACAAAATAACTGTGGACCACAATAAGATCAGACTGGCACTAAGTGCCAAGGGCAAGGGCTGAAGAATAGGTTCCTAGAGAAAACACTGACAGAATGCTCTGTTCAGTACTAAAACTGCATGGATCCAAGTCAGGAATGAACACTTGCTGGATGCAGAGCTCAGCAGTGATTACCAGCTAGATGCTAAGTTCATGGCCTGTAAGTCTGAGTCTGAGGATGATGACTGTTCTAGTTTAGATTCAGCAAGATAACACTTAAGTGTTTGGGGCTGAAGACCAGAATGACCAATTCAGAATAATGTCACTAGTGATGAAAACACTGTGTTGCACCAAAAGATAATATCCCTGGATATCAGTGGTGTGAGAGTCTGGAAAAAGACACAATGATGACTTCTGACACTGACGTTTGTCCTAACAATGGACTTCAAAAGCAATCCTGTTTGATCTACATAGATAGTCTGCAAGCCGCCACACAGTGCATGGTGGAGGGTACTCTGTATGACTACTTCGTCATTTCCTTTCCTTTTCCATTCACAAGCAGAGTGAGGAAAAAACAACTGTCTATATGCCTCCATATGAGCCCTAAATTCTCATATCTTATCTTTGTGGTCCTTGGGTGTAATGTATGTTGGCAGCAGTAGAATCATTTGGCAGTCAGCTTCAAATCCTGCTACTCTAAATTTTTTCAATAGTGATCCTCAAAAAGAACATCACCTTCGCTCTAGGGATACCCATCTGAGTTCCCAAAGTGTCTCTATAACACTTAGCTGATGTTGTTTGAACCTACTGGTAACATATCTAGCAGTCTGCCTCTAACAGCTTTGATGCCCTCCTTCAATCCAACCTGGTACAGATCCCATACACTTGAGCAATATTCAAGAAAAGGTCACACTAGAATCCGAAATGTGGTCTCCTTTACAGATGAACCACACTTCCCTAAAATTCTCCCAATAAATGGAAGTCAACTATTTGCCTTCCCTATCACAGTCCTCACATACTCATTCCATTTCAAATCTCTTTGCAACATTACACCCAGATATTTAAATGATGTGACTGTGTCAAGTAGTACACTACTAATCCCGTATTACAAATTTGTTTCCCCTACTCATCACATTAACTTACACTTTCCCACATTTAGAACTAGCTGCCATTCATCACACTAACTAGAAATTTTGTCCAAGTCATCTTGTATCCTCCTGCAATCACTCAACTTTGACACTTTACCATACACCAGAGTACCATCAGGAAACAACCGCAGATTGCTGGCCACCCTGTCCACCAGATCACTGATCAGCCAGAACATTATGACCACCTACCTAATAGTTGGTATGTCTACCTTTGGTATGGATAACAGTGAAGTAGACCATCCACCTTCCCTACCACAGTCTTCACCTGCTTGTTCAGGCTTTGTAGTGTTACACATAATATCCAAGCAACATGTCTGTGGCAAGCAGGACACTCCTAACACTGAATCTGAACATTATGGCTTTGTTTTTTCTACTCATCAGCATTAACTTACATTTTTCTACGTTTATAACTAGCTGCCATGTATCGCACCAAATAAAAATTTTGTCTAAATCATCTTCTACCTTACTACAGTTGCTCAACTTCGACACCTTACCATACACCACAGCATCATCAGAAAAAAATCGCAGCTTGCTGCCCACCCATCTGCCAAATCATTTATGTGCATAGAGAACAACAGTGGCTGTGTCACACTTCCCTGGGGCAATCTCAGTTATATCTTTGTCTCTGACGAACCCTTGTCATTGAGGACAACATACTGGGTTCTATTACTTCAGGAGTCTTTGAGCCACTCACATATCTGTGAACTTACTTTATATGCTTGTACCTTTGTTAACAGCCTGCAGTGGGGCACAATGTCAAACGTTTTCCAGAAATCTAGAAATTTGGAATCTGTCTGTTGCCCTTAACCCATAATCCCCAGTATATCATATGAGAAAAGGGCAAGCTGAGTTTTGCATGAGTAATGCTTTATAAAACATCTGAACTGAGAATATGTTCAAGGATTCTGCAGCAAACCAAAGTTATGGATATTAGTCTGTAATTTTGCAGGTCTGTTCTTTTACTCTTCTTATATATACAGGTGTCACTTGTGCTTTTTTTCTAGTCACTTGGGACTTTGTCCTGGGTGAAAGGTTCATGATAACTGCAAGCTAGGTAAGGGGCCAATGCCATAGGGTACTCTTTGTAAAAATGAACTGGGGTTCCATCCGAACCTAGTGATTTATTTGCTTTCAAATGTTTCAGTTGTTTCTCTATGCCAGGTATGCTTATTGCTATGTTGTTCATATGGGAGTCTGTCAGATTGTCAAATGATGGTATGTTTGCATGATTCTCCTGTGTGAAGAATTTCTTGGATGTGAAATTTAAAGCTTTGTCTTTTGTTTTGCTATCTTCAACTGTTACACCTGACTGGTCAACAATGTACTGAATGGAAGCCATAGACACACTTGGCGATTTTACATAGGACCAAATTGTTCTTGGGTTCTCTGCCAAATCTTTTGCTAAGATACAATGGTGGTAGGTGTCATAAGCTGCACACATAGATCTTTTCACAGACATGTGAATCCTACTAATCTTTGTTTGTCGTCATTTATACATCCTCTTTTGAACCAATACTACAACAGCCTCTGCCTCCTCAGCTCCTTCTTAATTTTGTTATTAAACCATTATGGATCTTTTGCACCCTTTATCAGCTTACTATGCACACAATTCTCCAGATCACAATTTACAATCTGCTTGAACTTTGCCCATTTATCCCTGTACATCCATCTTACTGGAACTAAGTGATGCCAGTTTACACTAGGTGCAATGCTGACAGCTGCTCATCTGCTCTATAGCCTTCTTGACTGATTTATTAACTTTCATAATCATAGCTGCCATAATGACATCATGATCGCTAATCCCCTTTTCTATACTGAGATTGTCAATAAGATCCAGCCTATTTGTAGCTACAAGGTCTAAGATATTTACGCTGTGTGTACGCTGCCAAGCACTACAAATGTAGTAGTGTGGACATGTTGGGAATGTGGGTCTCACGGGGAGTGTGCAAGGGATTAGTCCTTGCAGGCGCACTATCCTCTGTGCCCTCGGTGGCTCATATGGATAGAGTGTCTGCCATGTAAGCAGGAGATCCCGGGTTCGATCCCGTTCAGGGCACACATTTTCTACATGTCCCTAATGAAGTATATCATCACCTATTTGCAGCTAGGGTGTCCATTTAATTATCATTTCAATATTTTGACAGTTAAGAAATTATTGATAAATTTTTTAGAGCAAAAGTGTGTTTACTCTGAACATGATCTTGTTGGATATCCACTGCCGAGTGTTCATCAGAGTACCTTAAACTACTGTCTAGCCTAAAAAGAAATCATGTGTACTCCACAAGTACTCCACTATTCAAGTAGCTGCTCCCTTCATGTAGTACGTCCCTGAACTATCAAGGGGAGTCCTACAAATACCCACTTGACAATGCAGGTCTAGGAATCTGCAGCCAAGCCCATCACAGAGTCGAGGAAGCCTTTGGTTGAGACCGTCCAGTCAGCTCCACACCAAAGGACCCAGATCAACTGGGACAATGCTGAAAAATTGTGAGTTCTGCTTGCACCCCATGTGTGAGGTCAGCAGTTTTCACCATCTCTGCCGGCCACCTATATGAACTGACGGTGACCTTAGAACCTCTGCAATGGACATCACTGGTGCTGTGTGAGCTACAACTTGCAGATGACTGCACCCTGCACATTCAATAGTTGCAGGCAGGGCTGCTTCCACATCTCAGATGAGGCCTCCTGACAGACTGCACATCGGCTTTCTTTCCAGCCTTGAAAGCTATCTGTCTAAGGAGCTCCATAACACGCCAAATGTTAGAGCTCCCAATAATTGGTAAATCCCTTCCCCTGCATGCCTGCTCGGACCCTGCTCTGAAGCAGCAGCCACTTGTCCATTCACAGAGTGAATGGGCAAGGCCAGACAGCCAGTCCCCATATTGGCCCTCTGCCACAAGTGCCGAGAATGTGGTACCATATCCACTCATGCTGCAGTGAGGATGGATTCACCGCATCAGGTACACCAGGAGGTGCCTTGGCAGCAGAGCCCATGGACAAAACTAGCAACACCTGAAGTGTCCCATGTGATGCACCAGATTCTCCACCACCGCTACACTCTGAGGCAGCCTGAAGGTGACTGACCATAGCCAAGAGTGCATTCAGCTGTTTGCAAATTGTGGCCAGCTCTTCCTGCTTCTGCACACATACTAACCATCCTAGCAAGACTGACTGAGGACGTAAATTATGATGGCTACCCTCCTGATGTTTCACCAAGGTTGCTAATGTGTTAATGAGTTACGTAGCTTGCTGTTCAGTGAGTAACTACTACACTACAGACTGAATGAATTTACCCTTACAAAAATGTAAGGTTGAACCTCTTAAACAGAACAACACACATGAAATTTAATAAATACACTATGAGGAAAAGACAGAAAAAGATAAATATTTAACTTGCTGCTCTGTAATGTACATCAGCCAAGAGCTGTGGCGTGACTCACTGGCTTATTAAATGAACAGGCACTTGTCTTCAAAACAAACAAATGAGCAACTGCTACACTAAAGACTGAATGAATTTACCCTTATAAAGACATGAGATTAAACCTCTTAAACAGAACAAAACATTTGAAATTTAATAACGATAACCACTTAACTTGCCACTTTGTAGATGTATATCAGTCAATAGCTGTGGCCTGACTGACTGGCTTACTAAATGAACAGATGCTTGTCTTCAAAACAAACAAATGAGCAACTACTGCACTGCAGACAGAATGAATTTACCCTTCCAGTACCTGAGATTAAACCTCTTAAACAAAACAACAGCCATGAAATTTAATAAATACTATGAGAAAGAGATAAGCACTTAACTTGCTGCTCTGTAGGTGGAGAGAGTAACACCTGTCACCTGGTCCAGGATAGGTTCTCGAAGCCTGACTATTTACTGCTGTCCTGTTGCCAGCTTATATAACTGCCTGCAGTGGAATAATGTTGAAACTATTTCCCTATCACATGGTGTGCAGATGTGACTAGGTTCTGTGTTGGTGGCACCCTCTGCAGGCACCAGCTTCACCTCCTGGTAGCTGGTCTTGATGGCATCAAGCTGTACTTGCAATGCTGAGGTGTGCAAGGGCAAAGGTGGCTGCCTGCATGATGTAGTTGCCTGAAGACTTGTTGATCTGTTAGGCAAGAGCCTCTGACATGGCAGTCTTAACATTATTTTCTCCTTTTTTGTTTTGTTATTTTTATAGTGATTCAACTATTATGTCATAATTTTATCTCTTTCATTCTTCTGTATATTGATTCATATATCACTACACCATTTAATCATTTTAATTTATTTCTTTATCTTTGTACTTTGAGTGCTAATAGTATTCTTCTGAGCAGCACCAAAAATGTGAAACCCATTCAATATGATGCCTATGAAACCCCCTCTCCATCAAACCCCCCCCCCCCCCTCCCCACACCATCTCCCTCTCTCTCTCTTTATGTTCCTGTGATTGTACTTGCCATCAGCTTTTCCTCACTCAAATGTGCTATGAGAGTAATTCAGTAAAATGATGTGCCATACATCTGGGAGGAGGTAATTGGTCCATATATTCATAGTCCAGTTTCGATGTTGCTGACTTCATAGACAACGGGCAACCCCTGCAATATTGTGAAGGGACATATCACCAGCTGCTCTGTGTCTCCATTGTACTGTTAGTAAAAACAGCTGCACACTCCCTATACAGTTGTCTTGTAGACATGAGTGTACTAAGTCTGAATATTGATTCTGTTGTGGTGTTGATAAATATTGGACAACTTTGTCTGCATGTCTTGAGGTTTCAACTGCTATTTTTTGTTGCATTCAATACTGCTGAGACTACAATCTCCCTCTGATCTGCTTCAAAACATCCACGGATTTTACTCCACAAAACATAGTCAGAATGGCATCTTACTTTTTTATGTTGTGTATTTAACAAAGAGATAACATTCTGCTTAAATTAAGGTGACAAAATAACATTATTTTGCTGTGGTCTCCAGTCTTAAAGTGGTTTGATGCGCTCTCCACATTAGTCTATGCCATGCAAGCCTCTTCATCTCTGCATACTTACTGCAACCCTAATCCAGTAACTACTTACTGTTCTAAAGCCTTGGTTAATGGAGACATTATAGGTCTAATATGATATTGTTTGCCATCTTTGAATGACATTACTATTAATCACACTGAGCATTCTTATGCTATTAGTACTACTAATACTACTACGTGATCAGGCCCAGTGGACAGCACGCATCTACAAGTTTCCTCCTCCACTGTATTCTGTCCACTGCTGCTATCCGCCATTCATCCACATCTATTGACATTTGTTTTAAATCTTCATGGAGTCCATCCCTCCAACGCTTCTTGGGTCTCCCTGGCGGTCTCTTTCCTGTAGATGTGAAATCCAGGAGCTTCCGAGGCCATCTGTGATCCTCCATCCGGGCCACATGGCCGGCCCACTGCATTCGTTTGGCTTTGACAGCTCCTGCTATGTTGGGCTGCTGGTATAGTTCCTCAAGCTCTTGGTTGTATCTGATCCTCCATTCCCCTGTATCTGCATCCAGAACCGGACCGAAGATCTTCTGAAGCACTTTTCTCTCAAAGACAAGGAGCTTATGGAAGTCCTGTTTCCGGATACTCCATGTCTCACAGCCATATAGAACAACAGCCTGGATCAGGGTTTTGTACAGTCGAATCTTGAACTGTCTGGAGAGAGATCTGGACCGAAGCAGTTGTGCTAGGCTGTGGTAAGACCGGTTTCCTGCTTGTATTCTGGCATTGATCTCTGCTTCACATGATGAGTTCTCAGTGAAAAGTGCCCCTAGGTATTTGAATTCTTGCACTCTCTTGTAGGAATGGTCCCCAACCTGCAGTGATTGTAGATGATCAGCAGTCTGACAATGACCACGCATCATAACGAGGTACTCTGTCTTAGCTTCATTTATGGTTAGCCCAAATTTGCTGGCAGCCTCCTTTAGTGCTTTGGTCATTTGCTCCAACTCCTCTTCCGACCTAGAGAGTAAACAGATGTCGTCTGCATAGGCTAAGTATGCCAGTCTCTTTCCTTCGATTTCAATCCCTTCGTTCTCTTGGAAGGTCTCGTGTACGATCTTCTCGAGGGCAAAGTTGAACAGGATAGGGGACAACCAATCTCCTTGCCTGAGTCCTGTCACAACTTCAAATTCCTCAGTTACGCGATTTCCCATCTTCACCTTTGCATGTGTTTCGTTCAGACAGATCTTTATCAGATTGATGAGTTTCTCTGCTATGCCAAACTCCCTTAAACAGTTGAGCAGGCTCTTGCGATGTATGCAATCATAGGCCTTCTTAAAATCAACGAATAAAATATGCAAATCTTTACCATATTCACCCAGTTTCTCAGTGAGCTGCCGGAGACTGAAGATGTGATCTACTGTTGACCGTCCTGGCCGGAAACCTCCCTGGTACTCCCCAATCACCGATTCTGCCACTGGCTGAATTCTATGTATGAGGCAATTGGACAGGATCTTATAGCAGACGTTAAGCAGGGCGATTCCTCGATAGTTGTCACATTTCAGTTTGTCGCCCTTCTTATGTATTGGACAAATCAGAGCTGTTTTCCATTCTCCTGGTAGTTCTTCTTTGGTACATACTGCCTGTATCAGTCGGTTTATTTTTTCTGCAAGTTTCTCTCCTCCTGCCAGGATCATTTCAGCCTGTATTCCATCTTGACCTGGACTCTTATTCTGTTTAAGGTGTCTGATTCTGGTTTTTATCTCATCCAAGGTAGGTGGGGGATAGTCTGCATTGGCTGTAATTGGGTACTGGAAATCAAACTGCAGTTCAGGTTCATCACAATTTAGCAGCTGTTGAAAGTACTCTTTCCATCTCTCAGCTATGTCCCTATCGTTCGTCAGGATCTTATGCTATAGATAGAAAAATTTTAGTGTTTGCTGTAGCAAATCATATAAGAATGGGAGGAATTATGATGAGCAATTCAGCCAATATAAACACTTTTGAGGGACTCTGCAAAAATAGCAGTATTTAAATTTGCACTAAATGTGGTTGAAAATAACTGAAATAAGTGGAATTATTGATGAGCAGTGCTTGATTACCTCTTTTAAATGCTGACTATATGCTCATAACAAGAAGACAAATGAAGGAACTTACACGAGACAGTAAACAAAAATTGATAATTTAAATACAAATAGTGTAAACACTATCACTGAAACTGGTAAATTAACAATGAAATTTATAAAAATAATGTTCAAATAGGAATAGTAAATATTAAATCAATGAAACAAGTGTAAAAATATAACAGAAAGCTAGGAAAATGAGGAACATATGCAGAATTACACCACAAAAAGAATAAACTGTATCAGTGACTAAATGAATTAAAGAAACAATTGTTAAATCATAGGAGCAAATTACATTCTGAAACTACTGAACACATTCTTAGATTGTCACTCTCTCCAAACATATCACTTCTTGAAAATTACTTAGCTGTATAATGGGTTTCCCACAGCATATTATGCAAGGTAATGTGTTGTGGTTTTTGTGTTTCCATATTTTTGTCCAACCTCTGTAGTATTACCCGTGTAGTATTCCTGATGTGATACATCATATGGTATCTGACATCATTCAACAACATAAAGGATAAATCTAATAAGGAATATAGGAATTATGCTGAAAAATGTGGCTTTAGTGAAATAAAAAGCACTTTGGTTCCTTCTGTGATGTTAAGCAAGATGGTATTTAAATACATGTTGTTCATTAATGAGTACATTGCTTATATTTTAACAGGATAATTTGTGATCAATGAATACAAATTTATCTGTGGTTTCTTCATACGTTTATGTTTACAACATTTATCTGTAAAAATAGAAAATGAAAACTAAATGTTACCAATATAGTCATCTTTGGTTCCCTCTGGTGGTATAATGTACTCCACAGACTCATCATGGTAAAAGTAAAAAATATCAAATGTTTCAAAGAGGAAATCTCCCATATATTCATCCATATAGGTTCGTACAATACGACGATCATAATCATCTATGACTCTTCCGCCATACATTACCTAACATTAGAAATAAAAAAAACTGTAAGAAAGGATGTAAATTGATTTCGGGAAAATAGGTGAAGAAGTGTGAAACAATAAAATAATAATTACATTTATAAAATATGTAATGATAGGCAGGTTTAGGAATTCCCAGCAGATATTAACAGATTTTTCCACAGCATTACTCTAAAATGAGAAGTAATTTTCATTTTCAGTTCCAGACATTTCCTCTCTGTTATTGTTATCAAACAATGGAAAATCCAAGATATAATGTAACAATATTATGAAAGGAAAGTTATTGCTACTCACCATATAGTGGAGATGCTGAGTTGCAGGTAAGGCACAACAAAAAGACTGTCGCAAATAAGCTTTTGGCCAGCAACGTTTTCATCATAGGGCTTCTGCTTGCCTTGCTGGCTGAAAACTTATTTGTGACAGTCTTTTTGTTGTGCCTATCTGCGATTCAGTATCTCCGCTATATGGTGAGTAGCAATATTCCTTTCATAATATTGTTACATTCCTCTCCATTATGATTTTTATTAAGGCATTTTATGTACTAATGATTATTCATGAACTCCAAAATGCTGTTAATTGTTCACTGTAGTCATATTTACAAAGAATGTATACAAGAATGACAATACATTGAAAATAGTCTCAAATCATTTTAGAAATGAAAGGAACATAGAACACAATTAGTAATTGAATGTAAAGAATATTAACATTAATTGATTTCAAGTTATTGTAATCAGAAACAACTTCAGAACCTCTGAATATAATAGAAACCAAGCTGAAAGGCCTGCTATAGACGTCTTCATTATTTGAAAGGAAATTGCTACTGCCCTATCTATGACCTGTGTGTGAGAGCAGAACACTGCATCTTAGTTAACTGACGAAAACACCCGACCTTTATACAGTATCCTATATTTTCGTGGAATTAATGGCACACTTAATGAAGTTCGTGAGTTAAAGCACTACTATATCTCCCCATCTTTAATTATGCATTTCACAGCATTTTCAACCTATGTACAGTGTTCATATTGTCATTCAATGTGGATCTGTATGGCAAAGAGAAGCATAAGTGTATTCAATGTTATTATTAATGATAGGCATTACCAATAAAACCACATAATGATAGATAGTACCACACATTACACCCACATACACTGCCTTGTCCACATGAATTTGAGGATTTTCAGGAGCCCAGAACACCAATTATAGATGTTCACAGTACAATTAAGTCTGAATTGTGCCTCATCAGAACATACTATTTTCCATGTCTATTCCTCATCCTCATAAACCATGTGCTGAGACCAGTCTTAATATTCAGTCTTTCAGTCTGGGTCATCCTTGTTCACTGTATGTAAGTCTTGGAACGTAAATATTGTGGATGAAGCAACAGACATTTCAAACAAGTCACAATGCTATTATTGTGAGGCTGGAGGACTACAATGACAATATTCAATTACATTTTCTTGGTTTTCATGATATTAGCCAAGCTAGTAGTGCTGCTGACTTATTCACAGTGTTGGGTGGCATGTTCCAGAATTATGTATGAAGAAAAAACTGTTGGTCTGAACCTCTGATGGTGCCTCAGTCCTGGTAGAATAATTAAGCGAATTGCAAGCTAAGGACTGTGAAACTGTCTACCAAGCTCTTTCTACTCACTGTTTTGCACATCTTTTAAATTTAGTTTTGAAGCAGAGTTGTTCTTGTATAAAGCCAGTAAGGATATTTTTCTCCATGCTTCAGGGTATTCCTGGTTTCTTCCACCAGTCTTCAACTGTACAGAAATTGGGAAAGTGAACAGTGAAATGAGATGGAACTGCATGCCAGAATAATATCTGCCCTTCAAAAAAAAACCAGGGGTTAACTGAGGTTTGAAATGAAATACTTGACAATCCAGACTCTATCACAATGACTGTAAGAGAAACCTGTGGTTTCAAAATAACCTCCTAGACTTTGACTTTGTTTTCTTCTCTCTGCTTTTCCAACCATATTTTTAAAGTCTGGACTGCTTTTCAGCACCCTTCAGAAAAAACAGTGATGTACAGTTTTGCAACAGTGCTGCCTCAGGATGCAAGGCTTACATGAAAAAGTTAAGAGATGAAGGTAAACTGACTGGCTTTTTAAATTCCACAAAATATTTGACTAATTTGCAGCCTGAAGCTTCCCTGAATAGAGCTGAAAGGATGGATGAATACATTTGCAACACATTGATGTCAAAATACAAATAAGTGTAGTTTGAGCTGAATGGTACTGCAACACAGCTGGAAATAATAATTCCACATTGTGATAAACTTCTCTTCCTTAAAGTAGGTGACACTACTCAGTTCACGAATTATGCTCTGCATTTCCGTGTAGACATTGTGCACTCATTATTACAAAAATTTGGTGTCCCCTTCAGTCCTTTGAAGATGTGTGTACAAATGGAGACTGTATTTTCTTCCCAACATTAAGAAACATTTCATTCTGCGGGTTTGGGAGATGTAATCTAAAGAATGACTGAGAATGACATGGATTGAAATTCTTTCAGAAGATTTCAAATTTTTTTGTGTAATTGCTACCATTTCTAGAACGAAGGCCTCTGTTGAAAGGAACTGTTTTGTCTGAAAAGCATAAAAATGTTTTTGAGGATAAATATGGCCCTGGATCACTTGTCAGCTTTTCCTTGTATCTTGATTGTAAAACCAGTACTATGAACACATGAAATCCATGTGTGACACATGGTATGATGATGAAGAAATATCACTGGGTTACTGGTAACTTGCGTTACAAGTAACAATTCTCTAACAATAAATCTACTGGTTTGTTTGTAAATTAATTTCAGTGTCATTATTATTATTATTCCTTTCCTTTCTAGGACGTTATGTCTGGTTAAAAATGGAAAGTGACGCGGACCTTGATCAAGCGTGACTTCCTTTTAACTGTACGGTATATGTTACATTGCATTTAGGAACTTTTGGGTAATTGAACATGTATCAATAATTACAGATTTCTGTAGTTGTATATATATGTTTGGATGTAGCTGTATTGTGTTGATGTACTGGTGGACATTGTGTGGTATGACTCCTGCAGTTGATAGTATAATTGGTATGATGTCAACTTTATCCTGATGCCACATGTCTTTGACTTCCTCAGCCAGTTGGATGTATTTTTCAATTTTTTCTCCTGTTTTCTTCTGTATATTTGTTGTATTGGGTATGGATATTTCGATTAGTTGTGTTAATTTCTTCTTTTTATTGGTGAGTATGATGTCAGGTTTGTTATGTGCTGTTGTTTTATCTGTTATAATGGTTCTGTTCCAGTATAATTTGTATTCATCATTCTCCAATACATTTTGTGGTGCATACTTGTATGTGGGAACGTGTTTTTGCTACATTATCATGTCTTCTGGGGTATTCTGTATTTGCTAGTATTGTACATCTGCTTGTGATGTGATCTACTGTTTCTATTTGTTGTTTGCAAAGTCTGCATTTATCTGTTGTGGTATTGGGATCTTTAATAATATGCTTGCTGTAATATCTGGTGTTTATTGTTTGATCCTGTATTGCAATCATGAATCCTTCCATCTCACTGTATATATTGCCTTTTCTTAGCCATGTGTTGGATGCGTCTTGATCGATGTGTGGCTGTGTTAGATGATACGGGTACTTGCCATGTAGTGTTTTCTTTTTCCAATTTTCTTTCTTCATATCTGTTGATGTTATGTGACCTAAGGGGATGTAGAAGTGGTTATGAAATTGCAATGGTGTAGCCAATGTATTTATATGAGTGATTGATTTGTGTATTTTGCTAGTTTCTGCTCGTTCTATAAATAATTTTCTTACATTGTCTACCTGTCCATAATGTAGGTTTTTTATGTTGATAAATCCCCTTCCTCCTTCCTTTCTGCTTAATGTGAATCTTTCTGTTGCTGAATGTATGTGATGTATTCTATATTTGTGGCATTGTGATCGTGTAGATTAGATTAGATTAGATTAGATTTACTTTCATTCCAATTGATCCGTAGTGAGGAGGTCCTCCAGGATGTGGAACATGTCAGAAAAACAACAATACATGACAAATATTTACAATTAAAACAAATAAGCTAATGTACCATTCCACAGGTCCCAAGTGGAATGATCGTAATTTTTTAATGAACACTAAGAGTAATTTTACAAATACTAATGCACTGAATTTAAAATGAAAAAGTTTTTTATTTATTTATAAGGTAATACAACTACTGTAATACTTATTTACAATGAACACATTACTGCACTGATATGGTGCAGAAGTTAGATTATACTAACACACACACACACACACACACACACACACACACACAAATTTTCAATGAACACATTACTGCACTGAAATTGTGCAGAAGTTATGTTGTACTTATATACAAATCAGTTGGTTTTACTAAGAAATTCATCAATGGAGTAGAAGGAGTTGGCCACCAATAAATCCTTTAGGCTTCTCTTAAACTGAATTTCATTGGTTGTTAAGATTTTTATGGCTGCCGGCAAGTTATTGAAAATGTGTGTTCCTGAATAATGCACACCTTTTTGTACAAGACTAAGTGACTTTAAATCCTTGTGAAGATTATTCTTATTTCTAGTATTGATTCCATGAATTGAGCTGTTGGTTTGAAAAAGTGATATATTTTTAATGACAAATTTCATTAACGAATAAATATATTGGGAAGCAGTAGTTAGTATCCCTAGTTCCCTAAACAGGCTTCTGCAGGATGTTCTTGAGTTCACACCACATATAACTCTCACTGCACGTTTTTGTGCCCGGAAAACTTTAGCTTGGCTTGATGAATTACCCCAAAAAATAATCCCATATGACATTATGGAATGAAAGTAAGCATAGTATGCCAGCTTTTTCATTTTTATATCCCCTATGTCTGACAAAATTCGCATTGCAAACAGAGATTTGTTAAGACGCTTCAGCAGTTCTGTGGTGTGCTCCTCCCAGTTGAATTTATTATCAAGCTGTAATCCCAAGAATTTAACACTGTCCACTTCTTCTATCTTCTTGTCATCGTATGTTAGACATATACTCTTGGGACACCCCTTACAAGTTCTGAACTGCATGTAGTGTGTTTTTTCAAAGTTTAGTGACAAAGAATTGGCTAGGAACCAGTGATTAATGTCCACAAATATTTTATTGGCTGATTTTTCTAAGACTACATTTGACTTGCTATTTATTGCAATGTTTGTATCATCGGCAAACAAAACAAACTTGGCATCTGGTAATGTTACTGATGAAAGGTCATTGATATACACAAGAAAAAGTAAGGGCCCCAAAATGGAACCTTGTGGGACCCCACATGTAATTAGTTCCCAGTTGGATGAGGCCTGATAGCTTGATACATGTCTCTTTCCTAATAACACCCTTTGTTTCCTGCCAGAGATATAAGATTTGAACCATTTTGCAGCATTTCCTGTTATACTATAATATTCTAATTTACTTAAAAGGATATTGTGATTTACACAGTCAAATGCCTTTGACAGATTACAAAATATACCAGTTGCCTGCAATTTTTTGTCTAATGAATTAAGCACATTTTCACTGTAAGTGTAGATAGCCTTCTCAATATCAGAACCTTTTAGAAATCCAAACTGTGACTTTGACAGTATGTTATTTGAGATAAGATGGTTATAAAGACGACTGTACATTACTTTTTCGAAAATTTTTGAGAATGCTGGCAACAGTGAAATTGGACGGAAATTTGATGCTATTTCTTTATCCCCCTTCTTAAACAGTGGCTTAACTTCAGCATATTTCAGCCATTCAGGAAATATTCCACTAATAAACGACTGGTTACACAGATAGCTTAATATGTTACTTAGCTCAGAATCACATTCTTTAATTAACTTTGTTGATATTTCATCATACCCACTAGATGTTTTTGATTTTAAAGATTTTATGATGGACATTATTTCTGTTGGGGTAGTGAGGGTCAAATTCATATTAAGGAAGTTACTTGAAATGTCTGGTCTAAGGTAATCCATAGCAGCATCTACCGAACCTGACAACCCCATCTTGTCAGTAACAGTTATAAAATGTTTGTTAAAAAGTTCTGCAACACTATACACATCTGTCACCAATGTATCATTTACTCTTAATGCTATTTGTTCCTCTTCATGCCTGGTTCTACCGGTCTCCTCCTTCACTATATCCCATATTGTCTTTATTTTGTTATCTGATATGACTATCTTTTCCTTGTAATATATTTGCTTTGACATCCGTATTACAGTCTTTAATATTTTGCAGTATTTCTTATAATGTGCTATAGCATCAACATTGGAAATGTTTCGGAGTGACAGATACAGTTTTCTTTTTGTTTTACAAGATACCCCTATTCCTCGAGTAATCCATGGCTTCTTTGTAGACTTTGCTCTAACCTTGGTAAGTTTAGGGGGAAAGCAGTGTTCGAATAAGGTAAGCACTTTATTAGCAAAAATGTTATATTTTTCATTCATGCCATGAACGCTGTAAACATCAGTCCAGTGAATGTCTCTGAGGAGTGTCCTAAAATAATCAATTTTTGGCTTACTGATTACCCTTTTGAGCTCAGATTTAACAGATTTTATATCCTGTTCAGTATTAACATTTAACAGAAGGAACTGCATGTCATGGTCTGAGAGTCCATTGACTATTGGTTTTGTAATATAATTTTGTTCATTGGACTTTTCTATAAAGATATTATCAATGGCTGTTTGTGAGCAAGTGGCTATCCTAGTGGGGAACTTTACTGTGGGAATTAAGTTGAATGATAGTGTTACTAACTCAAACAAGTTCTTATTGGGAGAGTCTTTAAGGAAATCTACATCGAAATCACCAGCAACCACTATTTCTTTGTTTTTGGTTGTTAAATGGGCCAGTACAGCTTCAAGGTGGTTGACAAACAGATTAAAGTTACCTGCAGGTGCTCGATATACACTTAATATTATGAAGGATTTTTTGTGAAATTCTAATTCTGTTGCACATGCTTCCATATGCTGTTCTAGGCAAAATTTATGAATGTCTATGTTCTTAAATTTATGACAGTTCCTGATGAATGTGGCAACTCCTCCTTTCTCCATTTCTGATCTACAAAAGTGAGATGCTAACCTAAACCCTGTAACACTTAAAAGTTCTATACCAGTGGTCACATGATGTTCAGAGAGGCAGATTATGTCAGCTGGGTTTGAAGACTCTAATTCATCTATGCAGATAGTTAATTCATTAATTTTATTTCTCAGTCCTCGAATATTTTGATGCAATAAAGATAGCTGACATTTCTCATTGACTGAGTTAAGATTGGGTGGAGTTAAAATATCTGCTGACAGTTGAAAATTCTTAACCAATGGCTGTTTATGCTGATGTAATAAGCTGGAATTATGTTTTTTGATTTCTTTCTCAAACTGAAGATTTGTCTCAGTTCTAACCTCTCTTAAAATTTGCTTTCTTTCTGTCCTCCCTACCCTAAAAAAGGGTCTTTTCTGAATCCTATAACCACTGGTATTTTACCACTCATGATAGTGCCTCCCCTCTTTAACTTTCCTGCTATTTCCCCAGCCAATTTACCCTTCCCCTTCCTGTTGAGGTGAAGGCCATGCCTAGTATAATCCCACCTACTGAGAGAATCAACAGGAACCACACCAATGTGTGACCCCGCACCCGACATGAGCAGCCGTTCCAGCTCCAAATTAACTCTCTTGACAGAAGAGTTCAAATGAGGTCGGTCATGGCGCCCAAGAACAGATACAAACTCAACACTAGTATGCTTCGATGCTGACGCAATCTTCGCCAGGTCACACTCTATACTGTACCCAGGATCTCTGTCAATACTGTTACCTGCCCCACCCACTATAACCACGGTGTCTTCCTTAGTGAAATCTTTGCAAAGTGATCCTAAATCCTCTGTCACCTGCTCCAGACCAGCACTAGGTTTAAAAAAATTGGTGACCTGGTATTCTGATCCTAGTTCATCCTGCAAAAGTTGGCCAACACCTCTTCCATGGGAACTACCTAACAACAACACTTTCTTTCTCTTTACTGATTTCCCTACATTCTTACTTTTCAATTTGCTGCTGAAAGTTTGTTGTGCCCTGTCTACACCTGCAACTGCTTGAGGCTCACCAGCTTCTAACTGAAGCAACAGGTCAAATCTATTTTCCACATTCACCATAAAGCTGTCAGACAAAGTTCTAGGCCTGTTCCTCCTGTTGCCTGTTGCCACTTCCCACCTCTCTTTACCCTTCTCCCTCCTTAACCTGTAAAGATCTCCCCTGGCCTTGTCTAACTCAGCCTGAAGGGCGGCAATTTTCCCCTCCTGTTCTAGTATCTTCCTATCTCTACTACAAATCCTACAAAACCACTGATGAGTCTCATTTACTTCCCCTATTCCCACGCCACTACAGTCACCCACATGGAAAAAACTACAGCACCCATCACACCAAAGCCCCGACCTAACAATTCTACGGCAAGTCAAGCACTTTTCACTCATGATAAACGTAATAGTTTATTAAGAATAAGTCAGTTAAATTACAGATAAACACGAAAATATGGTTACACAAATTTGGCCTATACGCAACTGTTTACGCAACTGTGTGTAAACAAAAACAAAAGTGCAAAGTTTCTGAAACAACAACTTAAACTTTACGCTACTTTCCGGAAATGCTAGTTAAATAATGAAGAGGTACGCTAAGTTAAATTGCTGGAGAGAGCAAGGGACAACTAAACGAAATTCTATAGATTTGCTTCAGCAGAACGTAAACAGAAAATACGACTGTACGGTCTTTTCGTGTTTTCTGCTATATTACGTAAAGAAAAATGAAACCTTTAATGGTAGACTTAAACGGCACACTAATACACTTATTTACCACGTATTCAGTACTAATCTATATGTTTTATAATCTAAAATGACTTATCTTTCCGAGAACACCAAAACTCGCGCTAGTCGCCTGGCTGCAGGGCTGTGTATTGAGTGCTTCTAGGTCTGTGTTACTCCATTTCACTACTCCAAATGAGTAGGTCAATATTGGCATAGCATAAGTATATATAGCTTTTGTGTTGTTTCTTGCTGTCAGTTCTATTTTCAGTATTTTTGTTAGTCTTTGCCTATATTTTTCTTTTAGTTCTTCTTTAATATTTGTAGTATCTGTTCCTATTTGTTGCCTGTATACTAGATATTTATAGGCATCTGTTTTTTCCATTGCTTCTATGCGGTTGCTGTGGTTATCCAATATGTAATCTCCTTGTTTAGTGTTTTTTCCCTTGACTATGCTATTTTTCTTACATTTGTCTGTTCCAAAAGCCATATATATATCATTGCTGAATACTTCTGTTATCTTTAGTAATTGGTTGAGTTGTTGATTTGTTGCTGCCAATAGTTTTAGATCATCCATGTATAGCAAATGTGTGATTTTGTGTTGGTATGTTCCAGTAATATTATATCCATAATTTGTATTATTTAGCATGTTGGATAGTGGTTTCAGAGCAAGGCAGAACCAGAAAGGACTTAATGAGTCTCCTTGGTATATTCTACACTTAATCTGTATTGGCTGTGATGTGATATTATTTGAATTTGTTTGGATATTAAGTGTGGTTTTCCAATTTTTCATTACTATGTTTAGCAACTGTATCAATTTAGGATCTACTTTCTATATTTCCAATATCTGTAGTAACAATTAGTGGGGTGCAACATCAAAAGCTTTTTGGTAATCAATGTGTGCATAGTGTAGCGACCTTTGTTTAGTTTTAGCTTGATATGTCACCTCTGAATCTATTATCAGTTGCTCTTTACATCCTCATGCTCCTTTGCGGCAGTCTTTTTGTTCTTCATTTATAATTTCTGTGTTGTATGTGTCATTAATTTCTGTGTAATGACTGAAGTTAATATTTTGTATATTGTTGGTAGGCATGTTATGGGGTGATATTTAGCTGGGTTTGCTGTGTCTGCTTGATCTTTAGGTTTCAGATAAGTTATTCTTTGTGTAAGTGTATCAGGGAATGTGTATAGGTCTGCAATGTAACTGTTAAATAATTTACGAATGTAATAGAGGGAAACATTCCACGTGGGAAAAATATATCTAAAAACAAAGATGATGTGACTTACCGAACGAAAGTGCTGGCAGGTCGATAGACACACAAACAAACACAAACATACACACGAAATTCAAGCTTTTGCAACAAACTGTTGCTACATCAGGAAAGAGGGAAGGAGAGGGAAAGACGAAAGGATGTGGGTTTTAAGGGAGAGGGTAAGGAGTCATTCCAATCCCAGGAGCGGGAAGACTTACCTTGGGGGAAAAAAGGACAGGTATACACTCGCAAACACACACATATCCATCCGCACATACACAGACACAAGCAGACATTTTTAAAGGCCATGTCTGCTTGTGTCTGTGTATGTGCAGATGGATATGTATGTGTTTGCGAGTGTATACCTGTCCTTTTTTCCCCCAAGGTAAGTCTTTCTGCTCCCAGGATTGGAATGACTCCTTACCCTCTCCCTTAAAACCCACATCCTTTCGTCTTTCCCTCTCCTTCCCTCTTTCCTGATGAAGCAACAGTTTGCTGCGAAAGCTTGAATTTCGTGTGTATGTTTGTGTTTGTTTGTGTGTCTATCGACCTGCCAGCACTTTGTTTTTAGATATGTTAAATGATTTAGTTAGATGTGAATGTGTTGAGGTGAACTTCTTTAGCCAGAAATTTGCTATTTTATCTTTTCCAGGGGCTTTCCAATTGTGTGTAGAATTAATTGCTCGGGTGACTTCATGTTGCAAAATTATCACTTCAGGCATTTGTGGTATCATCTTGTATGTGTCTGCTTCTGCTTGAATCCACCGTGCATGTCTGTTATGTTGTACCGGGTTTGACCATATGTTGCTCCAAAAGTGTTCCATGTCCGTTATGTTTGGTGGATTGTCTATTTTAATGTGTGTGTTATCTATTGTCTGGTAAAATTCTTTTGGTTTGTGTTGAATGTTTGGTTTTGTTTCCTTCTATTTTCACTTTTTTTGTATCTTCTAAGTCGTTTGGCAATGCTTGTAATTTCTGCTTCTTTTCATCTAATTGCTCTATTGCTTCTTGTTGTGAGATTTTACCTAGCCTTTTTCATTTTTTTTCCGACATTTCATTTCTTATTAATTGTGTTAGCTGTCCGATGTCTTTTCTCAGTTTTTCTATTCTGATCTGTAGCCTGTGTTGCCATGCTGGTTTTGTGGGTTTCTTCTGTGTGTTGGTTGGTTCTGATCTCTGTCTAGTGTGTATATTTAGTGTAGTGAGTGCTCCTATATAAACCAGTAGTTGTAGCTCTTCCATAGTTTTATTTTCATTTATTTTGTTGTATATGATTGTGTTGATAGTTGTTATTGTTGTTTTGACTTGTGGGTTATTTGGTGGCCTATGCAAGAATGGTCTAATGTCTGTATTTGTGTCTTTGTATTCTATATATGTCAGCTGAAATTTTTCTTCTATGTCTAACCTGTGTGTCACTTCGTGTTCTATTTGTGCTTGTTCTGGTGGCTGTCTTAAGATTTAGTTTTCCTCCAATTTTTTAATTGATGCCTGTTGTTCTTTGTTTGTTTGCTCTGGGATGTCTGAGTCCATTACTGTATTTTCTTCTTCTTCTGATTGCACATTATTTTGTTCCAGTATTTGTTGTTTGATGTTTTCTAATTCTGATTGGGGTATCCTGTTATTTTTTATTATTACATAGAACTGATCAGCTAGTCATTGTTCTGTTAAAAATTTTAATTCTGGGTATCTGGTGATAAATGTTGTGTATACTTGTGATCTGTATCCAGTTGTGTTGGTTCCTAAGTTTGTTGCTTGGTAATAACAGAACATGAGGTGTCGGTTAACTTCATATGACCATCTCATCCTCTGCCTTTGTTTTCCTTCTAGAGTGGTTGCAGGAAGCATATCCTGCAAAACACCTCTATTTGGATTTAAATCATTTTCCGTGTGGCTAGCAGTGTTGTTACCACTGTGGACAGGCACAGGGTTCAAGCGTCATCCCCGACCATGACAGCGCTTGTCCGAGGCTTCATTAGTTCTGTCCTGAACCAACTAATCACACTAAAAGGGGGGTTAGCCCTTTTAGTGGTTTGTTCTTTTCATCGCCTTTTACGACTGGCAGAACATACTGGAGGCCTATTCTTTTCCCGGGCCTCCACGGGGTTTATTATTATTATTTCTCTTTCCTGTCTCAGACGTTATGTCTGGTTAAAAATGGAAAGTGACGCGGACCTTGGTCAAGCGTGACTTCCTTTAACTGTATGGTATATGTTACATTGCATTTAGGAACTTTTGGGTAATTGAACATGTATCAATAATTACAGATTTCTGTAGTTGTATATATACGTTTGGATGTAGCTGTATTGCGTTGATGTACTGGTGGGTATTGTGTGGTATGACTCCTGTAGTTGATAGTATAATTGGTATGATGTCAACTTTATCCTGATGCCACATGTCTTTGACTTCCTCAGCCAGTGGATGTATTTTTCAATTTTTTCTCCTGTTTTCTTCTGTATATTTGTTGTATTGGGTATGGATATTTCGATTAGTTGTGTTAATTTCTTCTTTTTATTGGTGAGTATGATGTCAGGTTTGTTATGTGCTGTTGTTTTATCTGTTATAATGGTTCTGTTCCAGTATAATTTGTATTCATCATTCTCCAGTACATTTTGTGGTGCATACTTGTATGTGGCAACGTGTTGTTTTATTAGTTTATGTTGTATGGCAAGTTGTTGATGTATTATTTTTGCTACATTATCATGTCTTCTGGGGTATTCTGTATTTGCTAGTATTGTACATCTGCTTGTGATGTGATCTACTGTTTCTATTTGTTGTTTGCAAAGTCTGCATTTATCTGTTGTGGTATTGGGATCTTTAATAATATGCTTGCTGTAATATCTGGTGTTTATTGTTTGATCCTGTATTGCAATCATGAATCCTTCCATCTCACTGTATATATTGCCTTTTCTTAGCCATGTGTTGGATGCATCTTGATCGATGTGTGGCTGTGTTAGATGATACGGGTGCTTGCCATGTAGTGTTTTCTTTTTCCAATTTTCTTTCTTCGTCTCTGTTGTTGTTATGTGATCTAAAGGGTTGTAGAAGTGGTTATGAAATTGCAACGGTGTAGCCGATGTATTTATATGAGTGATTGCTTTGTGTATTTTGCTAGTTTCTGCTCGTTCTATAAATAATTTTCTTACATTGTCTACCTGTCCATAATGTAGGTTTTTTATGTTTATAAATCCCCTTCCTATTTCCTTTCTGCTTAATGTGAATCTTTCTGTTGCTGAATGTATGTGATGTATTCTATATTTGTGGCATTGTGATCATGTAAGTGTATTGAGTGCTTCTAGGTCTGTGTTACTCCATTTCACTACTCCAAATGAGTTATTATTATTATTATTTTCATTAGGAGTAGTAGTGGTGGAAGCAGATGTGGTCATCATCATCTTTGTCATAGTAGTAGTAGTAGTAGTAGTAGTAGTAGTCATAGTAGTAATAGTTAGGAATGCTTACATAGAAAGTAAGGAAAGGGGATTTTCCATTATGTTTCCTAGCCTCCTCGGCACCCCAGATCAGGGAACTTACAAAATAGGATAAAAAGGAAAGACCTGCACATTTCTTTAAACTTTGTACATGTGTGTTCTCCTGTCACCGCTTGGTGAGTAGGTTTGTTATGTAACCATGTACATTACACTTTCAAAACAGTATACCATTTTGTCAGTCATATAAAAATATCCTCGTATATGTACTGTGAAACTATTTGTAAATTGTATCTGGCATGTGTTTCTTGAAGTTTTCCAAGCAGATTAAATATTCCCTCATATTTTTGGAGTACATCCTTGGTATATTAACTCTTGTACTAATATTTCCACTGATAACCTTTCAGCTGTTCTCAAGGTGGGTCACTTGCAAGATTTTTAAAGCCCTTAACAGCCTGGAGCAAACATGTGTGTACCAGGGCTACCCTACAGGAACCCTCACAAGTGTTTACAACTTCAAAAACACATCAAAGGGATGGTACCCTGGCACCATTTCCAGCAGCTTCCTTCCTGCTGTCAGTGTTTCATCAGTCATCAGCAACAAAAATGCCATTATTGGTGAGCAAAGTACACCTCTTGTAGGAAATCCAAACACAGGGCCAAGTGTGTCAGTCAGCTTTGAATATGTCAGTGGACTGTACTTGCATGGACGCCACAGACATGTGAGCAGACAACATGGATGAACTGCACCCAGATATAGCATATATTCAGCTTTCCTACCCTCTACAGAAAGTCTCTCATTAACTGTCAAAATCAATAACATTCCCATCTCCTTGCAGATAGATATGGAGTCCACCAATTACAACTGTGAATCATATTATGGCATTTGGTTGCCTCACCACCAACCCTTTGATACCCCCAATGCACAATTCACAGCCTACTTACAGTATCGGTAGTGGTAATGGCCGGAGCAAACGACGTCAGCAGAAACGAAAGGAAGATTGCTACTTCGACACTGAAGAAGACTCTCGGAATGTTAACCCACACCAACGTAATTGTTGTTAATGTGCCACATCGACATGATTTGCCCCAGTGGTCATGTGTGAATAAGGAAGTGGAGCAGACAAACAAGGAGTACAAAGCTATCTGTAAGCACTTTAAGAATGTTTCCTTAATTAACACCAGTAGTTGTAGCAGAGAATGGCATACCAAGCATGGTCAACATTTCAGTTATCTAGGTAAACGTATTTTAAGTGATACAATTATCGGAATAGTATTGGATAAGCTAGTGAAGGAAAAAAGACCAGTAATGTGTTTGGATTATGTTTCAACTGAGATGACAAAAAACTAGTATGCATAGACCAGTTTGGGTGTTCTAGTAACATAAGGACACAACCTGGTCAACTGTCATGCAGTAACAGTAGGTCATGCCAACTAAGAGAATATGAAAAAAAAAGAAATGCCTAAAGTAGAGTTTAAAATATGCTACCTCAATATTCAGGGCATGGCAGATAAAAACTTAATTGTCAATGAATTTTCAAATGAAAACGTGATAGATATTCTATGTTTAAGTGAACATTGGTGTAAAGATGATGAGCTTGGGTACAAAGTATTGGATGATTACACACTACTTAGTTGCTGTTGCAGAAACAGCACTTACGTGGTGGTGTAGCAATATATGCAAAAACACCTCTTGCACCAAACTGTGGCAGGATAGATCTCAATACCCTTTGTGATGAAATGCATTTTGAAATGTCAGGTCTAGTAATTGAGAGCCTTAAGCTAATGGTAGTAGTAGTGTACAGGCCACCTAGTGGTGTCCCCCATATCTTTGTGGAGAAACTTGAGGAACTCTTAATGTACATATGTATACCGGGGGGGGGGGGGGGGGGGAATGTTGTCATTGGAGGGGTTATCAATTCAAGTTTTGATGTCCTGCAGGACAGAAAAACTGTGACAGAGCTCAAAAATGTGCTTCGATAATTTAACCTGTACTAAGTTAACTGCAAACCTACCAGAGGCTCATCCTGTCTAGACAATATATTTACAAATATTAAGAGAACTTGTATGTCCACTGATGTAATTAGTTTCCCTTTCTCACACCATGATGCAGTATATCTTAGTCTTAATAATGTAACTTCAGACTGCACCAAACCAGAATCTAAAACTGTGAATACTAGACCAGTGAGCAGACAGAGGATGGACAGGTTTAGACATGCCCTCACTTATTTCAGTTGGGACACATGTTTTATTAGGCTTAAACACTGTTCAGCTGATATTGTATTCACAAAGTTTTTCTCCGTCTTTTTAAATGTATTTGAAAATAACATCCCTCTGAAAAAATGTACAGTGAATATTAGTAGTAATTACAAGAAAAGGAAAATGAAGGAATGGTATACTCCACAGTTAGGGCAACTGAAAAATACTGTTATGCTGTATTCTAGTCTGTACAAAACCAGTAAATCAGAACTGTATAAAGACCTGTATGCTAAAGCTAAATGAAAGTACAGGAAGGCAATAAATGAAGCAAAGAAACTGCATAACATAGTAAACATTGAAAAATCTAACAATAAATGCAAGAAGGCCTGGAGTGTAATAAACTCCATTGCACATACTAAACACAAAGAGGAAATTACCATTACCCCAGAAGAATTTAATAAATATTGCATTCAGTCCATTGAAGAAATTAGTAGTTCAATAATCAAACCACCTGAAAATGCACTTAGTACTATGGACAGCTGCTTTGAAACGCTTCCCCCAAGCACCTTCACTTTCACAGAAGTGAGCCCAAATAATATCCTAAAAATAGTGAAAAATTTCAAACCTTCAGTTAGTGTTGATTACTATGATGTCATGTAATTTGTTGAAAGATGTTATTGATTGAGTGATTTATCCTTTAACCTTTTGTGTTAACAAATGCCTAGTTGAAAGTAAGTTCCCCGACATACTAAAAATTTCTAGAGTTGTGCCCATATACAAAAAAGGGGAAAAGAACTGTCTCGCTAGTTACAGACCTATATCCATAACCCCAGTTTTTTCAAAAATTTTAGAAACGATTATGTATGAGCAAGTTAGTGCCTACTTGGGTAAACTAAATATAATTAGTGATAAACAGTTTGGATTTAGGAAAGGTAAATCCACAACGGATGCAATGAACTCCCTCGTAAAATTAGTCCTAGATGTGTTCGAGGCTAGGGACTATGCCCAGGCTACATTTTGTGACCTGAGTAGAGCCTTTGACTGTGTAGAGCATGACACTGTGCTGAATAAGCTAGTTTACTATGGTTTTGATGACAACAGTATAAATATGTTCAGATCTTTTCTAGAGAACCGTCAACAAGTTGTGTGCATTGGTAGGGAGAAATCAAATTTGGTTAATGTTAGGTACGGAGTGCCTCAAGGGTCGGTGCTTGGACCTTTACTGTTTATACTAATGATTAATGACCTGCCCTCATTCATAAATTCTCATACAATATTGTATGCTGATGACACAACTTTTCTACATAAAAGCTCTGATCTAGGTGCACTGAAAACACTGACCAAAAATACCCTTGCTCAGTCCTCATTATGGTTCAAAGATAATGGCTTCTTGCTAAATGAAAACAAAACCCAGACGCTTTACTTTAGCCTCAAAGAGATTCCTAACTACCAGGAATTAGAAACTGTTAAATTTTTAGGTGTTACTATTGACAATAAATTGACATGGGAACCACACATTAAAAATATATTGGCTAGGCTTTCAAGAGTTATTTATCTAATTAGAAATTTAAAAAGACATGTTCCCAATGACTATGTGAGATCAGCATATTTTGCCTTCTTCCAAAGCATCATCTCTTATGGAATTTTACTGTGGGGTAGTAGCTGTCATGTAAATGACATTTTACTTTTACAGAAGAAAGTAATAAGAATAATAACGGATTCTGATAAAACAGAACATTTTAAACCTCTGTTTATTAAATTGCAGTGTCTTACAGTAGTAAACTTATTCATCTACAATGTTTTAATGTACATTAGAAACAATGTGTCTAATTTTGTGTTGAGAAGTGATATTCATAGCCATAATACTAGAAACAGAGCATCTGTAGACGTACCATATCATAGATTCTCAAAATCGCATAACTCTTACCTAGTTCTTGAACTAAGGATGTTTAATAGACTAAGTGCTGACTTTAAAGAACTGCCTGTAAATATCTTTAAAGCTAAATTATACAAGCTACTAGTGAACAATCCGTTTTACACCATTGATGAATTCTTTGAAGATGAAAATACTGTATTCTAACATGTACCTATTTTATGTAAACCAATTTACATCGATATAGTAGTTTATGTAGAAATGTATGCTCTTGACTTTGTCTATTGCTGTAATCAGCTGAACGACAATCAAATTATTATTATTATTACTGCATTATGGTCGGGAAGTTAGTTGTGGATGACCTGAGAGCTGTCAGTCGATTAGGCATGGAAATTTTAATGCACCTGAGTTATAAATTCATGACTGTGCAACTCAAGTTGACTCCCTGGGTACAAACTTGTACCTCAAAGTTTTTTTTAATTTTTTTTTTCAAAATTCAGCTCCGTATTTTCAAAATGCTCTTTGGATGTTCAAGACTTTTGAAGCCCATGTAGTCCTCCTCCCATAAGCAATGCTGAAGTACAATGAAGAGCCACAGAAACTGGTACTCCTGCCTAATATCATGTAGACCCCCTGCAAGCACGCAGAAGTGCCGCAACAGAATGTGCCGTGGACTCAATTAAAGTCTGAAGTAATGCTGGAGGGAACTGACACCATGAACCCTTCAGGACTGTCCATAAATCTGTAAGAGTATGAGGGGGTGGAGATCTCTTCTGAACAGCATGTTTGCAAGGCATCCCAGATGTGCTCAATAATGTTCATGTACGGGGAGTTTGGTGGAGTGGAAATGTTTAAATTCAGAAGAATGTTTCTGGAGCAACTGTAGCAATTCTGGACATGTGGGGTGTCACATTGCCCGCTGGAATTGCCCAAGTCTTTCGGAATGCACAATTGACATGAATGGATGCAGGTGATCAGACAGGATGGTTACGTATGTATCATCTGTCAGAGTCACATCTAGACATATCAGGGGTCCTATATTGCTCCACCTGCACAGGCTCCGCTGGGCAGAGTGGCCGTGCAGTTCTAGGTGCTTCAGTTTGGAACCACATGACCGCTATGGTTGCAGTTTCGAATTCTGCCTCGGGCATGGATGTGTGTGATGTCCTTAGGTTAGTTAGGTTTAAGTAGTTCTAAGTTCTAGGGGACTGATGACCTCAGATGTTAAGTCCCATAGTGCTCAGAGCCATTTGAACCATTTTTTTTTTTGCACAGGCTCCACACCATTGCAGAGGCTCCACTAGCTTCAACAGTCATCTGCTGACTTGCAGGGTCCAGGGATTCATGAGGTTGTCTTCATACCTGTACACATCTATCTCCTTGATACAATTTGAAACGAGACTTGTCTGACCAGGAAACATGTTTCAGCCATCAACAGTCCAATGTCAAGTGTTGACAGGCCCAGGCAAGGTGTAAAGCTTCGTGTCATGCAGTCATCAAGGGTACACAAGTGGTCCTTCGGCTCCAAAAGCCCATATAAATGATATTTCGTTGAATGTTTTGTACACTGACACTTTTTGATGGCCCCAAACTGAAACCTGCAGCTATCTGCAGAAGGGTTGCACTTCTGTCATGTTGAATTATTCTCTTCAGTCATCATTAGCCCTATTCTCATAGGATCTTTTTCCATCCACTGTGATTCTGGAAATTTGATGTTTTACCAGATTCCTGATATTCATAGTACATTCATGAAATGGTCATACGGGAAAATCCCCACTTCATCACTACCTTGGAGATGCTGTGTCCTATCGCTCATGTGCCAACTATAACACCACATTCAAATGCACTTATATCTTGGTAACTTGCCACTGTGGCAGTAATAACCAATATTGTCTTATATATGCATTGCAGACTGTAGTGCTGTATTCTGCCTGTTTACATGTCTCTGTATTTGAATGTGCATGCCTATACCAGTTTCTTTGGCACTTCAGTGCATTTTAATGGTAGAAATGTTCCTTTTTTGCTCAAGGATAAGCTTCGGGATGAATTGTAGTGCCTACGAGATGAGGGCATCCTCACTTCAGTCCCAAAAAGCCAATGAGCCAAGTCCAATGTCATTGTTGGAAAACCAAATGTTGCCTTACACCTTTGGAAAGAGTTCAGGATGACTATTAACACCCAGTCAGGACGTTGTGGCCCATCTAGTGTGTGGAAAAGTGTTTTCAAAAATTGACCAGAGGCATGCAAACCTCCAAATCCTATTGGACAAAGAATCCCAATGTATCCTAGTCAGCAACTCTTCCTTCAGACTGTTCCAGTAAGATGGACTTCCCTTTGGTATAGCCAATATCTCAGCAATATTTCAATGATATCTGGAGAATCTCACTATGGGGTACTGAAGGCAGTAAATTAGTCAGACAACATTCTTGTCACAGGCATAGATGACCAGGACCCGCCCAGCAACTTGGACACTCTGTTCACATATTATCCATTGGGCAAATCTAAAATGTAACAAGGAAAAGTGTTGTTTTTTTGTTCATCAAGCTTAATATTTCAGATACATTTTCAGTGTTTCCAGTGTCCACCCACACCTCATTACATCGAAGCAGTACAAAAACTTCCAGTTTCTACCAATATCAGCCAATTGAAATAAGTGTTGTGACAACTGAATTACTACTGAGAGTTTATTTCCCATACAGCCACCACTGCCAAACCACTACACCACCTACTGTGGAGAAACATCCATTGGTAATGGACGCCAGTGTGTTACAAGCTTTCACAAACTTAAAACAGACCCTTCTCCGCCCCTCATGCCTCACAGCATGCAGTCCTGCCAATCCTCTTATCCTGGCAGCAGATACATCAGACTGTGAGGTGAGGGCAGTCCCATCCCACATGGCTGACAGATTGGAACACTTGACTGCTGCTCAGTAAAATTACAGCCATATTGAGACATAAGCATTAGCCATAATTTTTGGCCTCAAAAAAAAAATTCCATGATTATGTGTGTGGTAGAAATTTAACATTGTTCACAGACCATAACCTCTTGCTTCCTCTTTTCAAGGCTTCAGCCAACATTTCCACCAAAACTGCATGCCACCTTCAGTGGTTGGCTCTATTCTTGTCAAGCTGTTATAATATATTCAGTATCTATATATGACGGTAGTATCTGTTCCCGAAAGAACAGTTACCGTCGATGACCATGCAGCTTTGCTCGAAATGAAATTAGAATTAAATAGACACCCTAGCTGCAAGCAGGCGTTGATACACTTCATTGGGGACATGTTGAAAATGTGTGCCCCGACCGGGACTCAAACCCGGGATCTCCTGCTTACATGGCAGACACTCTATCCATCTGAGCCACCGCGGGCACAGAGGATAGTGCGTCTGCAGGGACTTATCTCTTGCACGCTCCCCGTGAGATCCACATTCCCAACATGTCCACAACACTACATTCGTAGTGCGCCTAATAGATGTTTGCCCATCATACTCATTACTCGTGGCAGATTAATCTACCAAGTCCCGTACGAGTTCGGGCATAGCGTGTGCGTTCGCACAAGAAGGTCAAAGGCCGGAAACCCATAGTTTTAACTATGTATGACGGTAGTATCTGTTCCCGAAAGAACAGTTACCATCGATGACCATGCAGCTTTGCTCGAAATGAAATGATAATTAAATAGACACCCTAGCTGCAAGCAGGCGTTGATACACTTCATTGGGGACATGTTGAAAATGTGTGCCCCGACCGGGACTCGAACCCGGGATCTCCTGCTTACATGGCAGACGCTCTATCCATCTGAGCCACCGCGGGCACAGAGGATAGTGCGTCTGCAGGGACTTATCTCTTGCACGCTCCCCGTGAGATCCACATTCCCAACATGTCCACAACACTACATTCGTAGTGCGCCTAATAGATGTTTGCCCATCATACTCATTACTCGTGGCAGATTAATCTACCAAGTCCCGTACGAGTTCGGGCATAGCGTGTACTCGTACGGGACCACAGCTGGCCACCAGGCTGCAAATGAATCTGGCACCTGGAGCTCCAGGCCTCCCGGCACCACCGGAATAAGCTCTCAACACTGCATGACATGCTGTTGCCCCAAGGAGAAAATGGAAACACTTGGGTGATCACTCCTGCATTACTCCAGCAGTGCACTTTGTCACTCCCTCACATTGGGTACTGGGACATGGTGCTCACTGGCCCACAACCATGCATGCTGCTGTGGCATGGACACTGCTATTACTCAAATGGTATCATATTGCACCACCTATCAGAACAAGCAAGCTGCCTCTACATTCCATTTCGTCCCTTGACCACACTCGTCCAGTCCTTGGTTCATGCTTCATTTTTGCAGTAGACATGGGCAGTGGGTTCTAATGTATTTCCTGGAAGTCTGCCACATCAAATAGTCAAACTACTCAAATCTTCACACCACTGTCTTCAAATCTTGACACCACTGTCACAAACAATGGTCCACAATTTGTGCCTGCAAAATTCTCCAGATTCTGTGACAAAAATGCCATCTCCACAGTCCACATTGCATCCTTCTATCCTGCCCAAATATGCTAGTGGAACATTTTGCAAGAACTCTTAAAAAACTAGATGTCTAAACCTCTCTGTCACAATCCTGTGGATGAGGCTCTTACCCTTTTCCTGGCATCCTACAGGTCAGCCCCACAGGATGGATCATCATCTGCTGAGAAACTTCATGGCTGATTTAATTGGCCTCAACTTTCTACTCTTTACCCCACAGTTCACAGACACCCATACGGGCTCTTGTATTTACTAAGGGATGCCAACATTAGTATCTGGTAGTTGTTGTTGTGGTCCTCAGTCCTAAGACTGGTTTGATGCAACTCTCCATGCTACTCTATCCTGTGCAAGCTTCTTCATCTCCCAGTACCTACTGCAACCTACATCCTTCTGAATCTGCTTAGTGTATTCACCTCTTGGTCTTTCTCTACAATTTTTACCCTCCAATACTAAATTGGTGTTCCCCGGATGCCTCAGAACATGTCCTACCAACAGATCCCGTCTTCCAGTCAAGTTGTGCCACAAACTCCTCTTCTCCCCAATTCTATTCAATACCTCCTCATTAGTTATGTGATCTACCCATCTAATCTTCAGCATTCTTCTGTAGCACGACATTTCAAAAGCTTATATTCTCTTCTTGTCCAAACTATTTATCATCCATGTTTCACTTCCATAAATGCCTACACTCCATACAAATACTTGCAGAAACGACTTCCTGACACTTAAATCTATACTCGATGTTAACAAATTTCTCTTCTTCAGAAACGCTTTCCTTGCCATTGCCAGTCTACAATTATATCCTCTCTACTTCAACCATCATCAGTTATTTTGCTCCCCAAATAGCAAAACTCCTTTACTATTTTAATGTCTCATTTCCCAATCTTTCCCTCAGCATCACCTGACTTAATTCAACTACGTTCCATTATCCTCGTTTTGCTTTTGTTGATGTTCATTTTATATCCTCCTTTCAAGACACAGTCCATTCTGTTCAACTGCTCTTCCAAGTCCTTTGCTGTCTCTGACAGAATTACAATGTCATCGGCAAACCTCAAAGTTTTTATTTCTTCTCCATGGATTTTAATACCTACTCCGAATTTTTCTTTTGTTTCCTTTACTGCTTGCTCAATATACAGATTGAATAACATTGGGGAGAGGCTACAACCCTGCTTCACTAATTCCCACTATATCTAACTTTAACCTATACATTTCCCCTCTTAAATTTTCTAATATACCTGCCTGGTTAAGGGATCTGACATTCCACGCTCCTATCCGTAGAACGCCACTTTTCTTTCTCCTGATAACGATATCCTCTTGAGTAGTCCCTGCGCAGAGATCCGAATGGGGGACTATTTTACCTCTGGAATATTTTACCCAAGAGGACGCCATCATCAGTTAACCATACAGTAAAGCTGCATGCCCTCGGAAAAAATTATGGCTGTAGTTTCCCCTTACTTTCAGCCATTCGCAATACCAGCACAGCAATGCCGTTTTGGTTAGTGTTACAAGGCCAGATCAGTCAATCATCCAGACTGTTGTCCCTGCAACTACTGAGAAGGCTGCTGCCCCTCTTCAGGAACCACATGTTTGTCTGGCCTCTCAACAGATACCTCAATAGATACCCGATTGTTGTGGTTGCACCTACGGTATGGTTGTCTGTATCTGGTAGTAACTTCCAGATTGCTAGGCATGCCATGGCCAAGATGACACTGCAGGATGGCACATTGTGCCACAAACATATCAATCAATCATGACAGCTAGAAGAGTTTTTCTGCTAGAAAAAGCAGTTGGGCAGTTGTTAGCATCTCACTTAGACAGTGAGTTGACATCATGTAGTTCCAGTACGATAGACATAGAGAAATCAAGGGCAAAGTTTAAAAGTTTAAACATATTTTAAATCATGATCTAGAGAACTGTGTGCCTAGGAAGTGGATTAAGGGTGGAAAGACCCACCATTGGTTAATTACCAAATTTGGAAAATGCTGTGGATGAAAAAGTTGTTGTACTCTTGGTTCAAAAGAGAACACACAAATGACAACAGGCAAAGGTTAATAGACACTCATGTGTCTGTGAAAAGATCTGCACATGTAGCACACAACACTATCACTGTCCTACCTTAACAAAAGATCTAGGTGAGAACCCAAAATAATTCTGGTCCTATGTAAAATCGCTAAGCAGGATTAAAGCTTCCAACCAGTCACTTATTGACCACCAGTATGTTGTGGCAGTTGAGGACAGCGAAATGATAGCTGAAATTTTAAATTTTGCATTTAAGAAATCATTCATGCAGGACAATTGTGCAAACATACTGTTGTTTGACCATCAAACATACTCCTGTATGGATGACATAGTAATGTGCATCCCTGGCAAAGAGAAACAACTGAAAGAGTTGAAAGCAAATAAGTTGCATGATCCAGATGGAATCCCAAATCAATTTTACAAAGAGAACTCTGCAGCATTGGCCCATTACTTAGCTGTCATTTACTGCTAATTTTTTGCCCAGTGCAAAGTCCCAAGCGACTGGAAAAAAGTGCAGGTGACTCCTGTACATAAAAAGGATAAAAGAATGGACTCACAAAATTACCAACCAATATCCTTAACATAGGTTTGCTGCAGAATCCTTGAACATACTCTCAGTTCAAATACAATAAATTTTCTTGAGACTGGTATGCTTATGTCCATGAATCAGGGCAGTTTTAGAAACCATCACTTGTGCAAAACTCAGCTTGCCCTTTTCTCACGTGATATACTGTGAACTGTGGATGAAGAGCAACTGAGTGAATGAAATGAAATTATCATTCCATTCAGTCAGTTGCCCTTCATCCATGTTGTTGTTGTTGTTGTTGTGGTCTTCAGTCCTGAGACTGGTTTTGATGCAGCTCTCCATGCTATTCTATCCTGTGCAAGCTTGCTCAATATACAGATTGAATAACATCGGGGAGAGGCTACAACCCTGTCTCACTCCTTTCCCAACCACTGCTTCCTTTTCATGCCCCTCGACTCTTATAACTGCCATCTGGTTTCTGAACAAATTGTAAATAGCCTTTCACTCCCTGTATTTTATCCCTGCAACCTTCAGAATTTGGAAGAGAGTATTCCAGTTAACTTTGTCAAAAGCTTTCTCTAAGTCTACAAATGCTAGAAACATAGGTTTGCCTTTCCTTAATCATTCTTCAAAGATAAGTTGTAAGGTCAGTATTGCCTCACGTGTTCCAACATTTCTACGGAATCCAAACTGATCTTCCCCGAAGTCGGCTTCTAGCAGTTTTTCCATTCGTCTGTAAAGAATTAATGTTAGTATTTTGCAGCTGTGACTTATTAAACTGATAGTTTGGTAATTTTCACGTCTGTCAACACCTTCTTTCTTTGGGATGGGAATTATTATATTCTTCTTGAAGTCTGAGGGTATTTTGCCTGTCTCATACATCTTGCTCACCAGATGGTAGAGTTTTGTCAGGACTGGCTCTCCCAAGGCCATCATTAGTTCTAATGGAATGTTGTCTACTCCCGGGGCCTTGTTTCGACTCAGGTCTTTCAGTCCTCTGTCAAACTCTTCACACAGTATCATATCTCCAATTTCATCTTCATCTACATCCTCTTCCATTTCCATAATATTGTCCTCAAGCACATCGCCCTTGTATAGACCCTCTATATACTCCTTCCACCTTTCTACTTTCTCTTCTTTGCTTAGAACTGGGTTACCATCTGAGCTCTTGATATTCATACAAGTGGTTCTCTTTTCTCCAAAGGTCTCTTTAATTTTCCTGTAGGCAGTATCTATCTTACCCCTAGTGAGATAAGCCTCTACATCCTTACATTTGTCCTCTAGCCATCCCTGGTTAGCCATTTTGCACTTCCTGTCAATCTCATTTTTGAGACGTTTTTGTATTCCTTTTTGCCTGCCTCATTTACTGCATTTTTATATTTTCTCCTTTCATCAATTAAATTCAATATTTCTCTTGTTACCCAAGGATTTCTACTAGCCCTTGTCTTTTTACCTACTTGATTCTCTGCTGCCTTCACTACTTCATCCCTCAGAGCTATCCATTCTTCTTCTGCTGTACTTCTTTCCCCCATTCCTGTCAATTGTTCCCTTATGCTCCCCCTGAAACTCTGTACAACCTCTGGTTCTTTCAGTTTATCCAGGTCCCATCAGTTTAAATTCCCACCTTTTTGCAGTTTCTTCAGTTTTAATCTACAGTTCATAACCAATAGATTGTGGTCAGAGTCCACATCTGCCCCTGGAAATGTCTTACAATTTAAAACCTGGTTCCTAAATCTCTGTCTTACCATTATATAATCTATCTGAAACCTTCTGGTATCTCCAGGGTTCTTCCATGTATACAACCTTCTTTCGTGATTCTTGAACCAAGTGTTAGCTATGATTAAGTTATGCTCTGTGCAAAACTCTACCAGGTGGCTTCCTCTTTCATTTCTTAGCCCCAATCCATATTCACCTACTATGTTTCCTTCTCTCCCTTTTCCTACTCTCAAATTCCAGTCACCCATGACTATTAAATTTTGTTCTCCCTTCACTACCTGAATAATTTCCTTTATCTCATCGTACATTTCATCAACTTCTTCATCATCTGCAGAGCTAGTTGGCATATAAACTTGTACTACCGTAGTAGGCATGGGATTTGTGTCTATCTTGGCCATAATAATGCATTCACTATGCTGTTTATAGTAGCTTACCCGCAATCCTATTTTTATATTCATTATGAAACCTACTCCTGCATTACCCCTATTTGATTTTGTATTTATAACCCTGCATTCACCTGACCAAAACTCTTGTTCCTCCTGCCACGGAACTTC
Organism: Schistocerca nitens; assembly: GCF_023898315.1. Classification (NCBI taxonomy): domain Eukaryota; kingdom Metazoa; phylum Arthropoda; class Insecta; order Orthoptera; family Acrididae; genus Schistocerca; species Schistocerca nitens. The sequence continues at coordinate 366,207,472 of NC_064619.1, forward strand.
ACTAATTCCTACTGTATCTAACTTTAACCTATCCATTTCCCTTTTTAAATTTTCTAACCTACCTACCCGATTAAGGGATCTGACATTCCACGCACCGATCCGTAGAACGCCAGTTTTCTTTTTCCTGATAATGATGTCCTCTTCATCCACAGTTCACAGTATATCACGTGAAAAAAGGGCAAGCTGAGTTTTGCACAAGTGATGGTTTCTAAAACTGTCCTGATTCATGGACATAAGCATACCAGTCTCAAGAAAATTTATTGTATTTGAACTGAGAGTATGTTCAAGGATTCTGCAGCAAACCTATGTTAAGGATATTGGTTGGTAATTTTATGAGTCCATTCTTTTATCCTTTTTTTTTATGTACACCGTATTTCTAGATTTCTGTAAAGCATTTGACACAGTGCCCCACTGTAGACTATTACTGAAGGTATGAGCATATGGAATAGGTTCTCAGATATGTAAGTGGCTTGAAGACTTCTTCAATAATAGAATCCAGTAAGTTGCCCTTGACAGTGAGTGTTTATCAGAGACAAGGGTATTGTCATGAGTGCCCCAGGTTAGTGCTACAGAACTGATATCATTTTCTATATACATACGCTGATCAGCCAGAACATTATAACCACTGACCTACTATCAATATAAACTCATCCAGGGAATAGCAGCGTTACCTGGCGAGTATTGACTGCTAGTGAGACACCCATTTGGTGCATGTAGTATCAGCGAGTGTGCTATCCATGTGTAGAATGAAGAAGCTGCATGATGTATCTGAGTTTGACTAAGGGCAGATTGTGATGGCCTGGAGGCTCAGTAAGAGAATTCTGGGAACTGCATGACTTGTCGGGTGTTCAAGGAGTGCTGTGGTGAGTACCTTCAACATGTACTGAAACCAAGGTGAAACCACATTGAGGCATTGTGAGGTTGGCCACCCCTCATTACAAATGTCAAACATCATAGACTCAGCAGACTGGTAAAACAGGATAGGTGGTGAACTGTGGTGGAACTAACATCAGACTTTAATGTTGGGCAGACTACAAGTATGTCTGAACACACAGTGCACCAAACAATCCTAATGATGGGCCTCTGCAGCCAATGACTGATGCATGTGTCAGTGTTAACACAACAGTATCAGCAACTATGACTCAAATGGGCATGTGACCATTGGCACTGGATGTTGGTGCAGTGGCAGAGAATTTTATGGTATGATGAATCCTGATACCTTCTTCATCATGCTGATGGAAGGGCGTGCATCCATTGCCTTCCAGGCAAATAGCTCCTTTAACACCTGTACTACAGGATGGAGACGAGCTGACAGCAGCTCCATTATGCTCTGGGGAACATCTATGTGGGCATACATGGATCCAGTGCAACTCGTGCAAGGCACCATTATAGCCAAGGAGTATTGTACACTGGTTTCATAATGACCATGTTTCCCAGTAGCAGTGGCATTTCTCAACAGATAATCCGCCATGTCACAGGATGACGAGTGTGATGTAGCAGTTTGAGGAACACAGTGGCTCATTTCAATTGATGTGCTGGCCCCCATGTCACCAGATCGGATCCCAGCCAGACACATCTGGGATGTGACTCAATGTAGCGTCAGAGACCATTGTCCTCCTCTCCCTGGAATTTACAGGAATTAGTTGACTTGTGTGTACAGATGTGGTGCCAACCCCCTCCAGCAACCTACTAAGCCCTCATTGCTTCCATGCCATGATGATTTGCCACTGTTATCCACACCAAAGGTGGACGTATCAACTATTAGGTAGGTGGTCATAATGTTCTGGCTGATTAGTGTAAATGATCTGGTAGACAGGGTGGGCATCAATCTGCTTTGCTGATGATAACAGTGGTGCACGGTAATGTGTCAGAGTTGAGTGACTGTAGGAGGATACAAGATGACTTAGACAAAAATTTTATTTGGTGTGATGAATGGCAACTAGTTCTAAATGTAGAAAAATGTGAGTTATAGGAAAAACAAACCCATAATGTTGAGATACAGCAGTGTCCTGCTTGCCACAGTCATGTTGTTTGAATACCTGTGTGTAGCACTGCAATGCAATATGAGGTGGAATAAGCATGTGAGGACTCTGGTGGGGAGGCAAATGGTCAACTTCAGTTGATTGGGAGCATTTTAGGAAAGTGTAGTTCAGTTGTAAAACAGACTGTATGTAGGATGCTAGTGTGATCTACTCATAAGTAATACTCAAGTGTTTGCATCTGTACCAGGTCAGATTGATGGAAACCAAAGGAATCCAGAGGTGGGCTGCTAGATTTATTAATGATGTGTTCAAGAAAGGAAAAATTGGTAGAAGCTGACCTTGTGGAAGATCAGTTTGAATTCTGGAGAAATGTAACAAGGAGTGAAAGGCTATTTACAACTTGTACAGTAACCAGATGGCAGTTATAAGAGTCAAGGGGCGTGAAAGGGAAGCAGTGACTGAGAAGTGGTAAGACAGGGTTGTAGCCTATCACAAATGTTATTCAATCTGGACTTTGAGCAAACAGTAAAGGAAACAAAAGAAAAATGTGGAGTAGGAAGTACAGTTCAGGGAGAAGAAATAAAAACTTTGATGTTTGCCAACGACATTGTAATTCTGTCAGAGGCAGCAAAGGACTTGGAAGAGTGGTTGAACAGTATGCACAGTGTTTTGATTTAAGTGTTAAGAAGTCTTTTCTGAAAGTATTTGTATTGAGTGTAGCCATATGTGGGAGTGAAACATGGCTGATAATGAGTTTATATAAAAAGAGAATGGAATCTTTTGAAATGTGCTGCTACAGAAGAAAGCAAAACAAGGACAATCGAATGTAGTCAAATTAAACCAGGTGACGGAGGAAATTAGATTAGAAAATGAGACACTTAAAGTAATAGATGAGTTTTGTTATCTGGCCAACAAAATAACTGATATTGGCCAAAGAGGATATAAAATGTAGACTGGCAATGGCAAGAAAAGCGTTTCTGAAGAAAATAAATTTGTTAACCTTAAATAGAGATTTAAGTGCTATGAAGTCTTTTCTGAAAGTATTTGTATGGAGTGTAGCCTTGTATGGGAGTGAAACATGGGTGATAATGAGTTTATACAAGAAGAGAATGGAAGCTTTTGAAATGTGCTACTACAGAAGAATGCCAAAGATTAGAGGGGTAGGCTGTGTTACTAATCAGGAAATACTGAATAGAACTGGGGAGAAAAGAAATCTGTGACACAACGTGACTAGAAGGAGGGATCAGTTAATTGCACACATTCTGAGGGGGACCAAGAGATGAGTACTGTAAGCAGATTCAGAAGGATGTTAGTTGCAGTAGTTATTCAGAGATGAAGAGGCTTGCATGGGGTAGAGTAGCATGGAGAGCTACATCAAACCAATCTTCAGACTAAAGACAGCAACAGTATGTTGGAACACCATGAAAGTGTTATGGAGATGCTTTAGGAACTCAAATGGGAATCTCTGGAAGGAAGATGACACTCTTTTCAAGCAATACTACTGAGAAAATTTAGAAAATCAGCATTTGAAGGTGACTGGAGATTGATTCTACTGCTGCCAACAAACATTTTGTGTAGGGACCATGAAGGTAAGATATAAGAAAGTAGGGCTCATGCTGAGGCATACAGACAATCATTTTTCCTTCATTTTATTTGTGAGCAGAACAGCAAAGGAAATGAGTAGTAGTGATACTTGGTACCCTCCTTCATGAACCATATGGTAGCTTATGGAGAATGTATATAGATGCAGGAGCGATTACAACATCTGTGTGGTCCTTCTCCTAACACCAAGAAACTACCACTTTCTTTTGTTCAAGAGACACAGCCATCCATTGACTCCACCCCAGACACTGCTGGGCCATCTCAACCATTGCCAGGGGCCAGCTCACTTGAATTGCGTTCAACAGCTTCACACACCAATGGATGTTGACATATTCCCCAACAACTGCCCCAGGTGCCAGCACAGAACCTGCCTCCTTCAGGGACATCAAGATGAGCTTTGCCATCTCCTCCCCTCCACAGGTGTGGAGAGATGCTATAACAAGCCTTAACACCTGCATTGTCAGCAAGCAACATCACATCAATGATTCAAAGATGCCTAACACGAAGGGGATAATTTTCCACAAAACAAACAGCCATGTTCAGACCATCCACCAGGAGGCAACCCAAGCACTGCTGAAGGTTAGGGGCCACATGACCCTATTATATTCTGCAAGGCACATGATCAAAAATAGGCCTGACTGTATCCTAGTACCAAGAGGTATTTAGGGCAGCTCTTGTGCTAGACCAGAGCAGATAGCTCTGAGTGAGTTTCTTTGACCAGGTGCTGATTCTGCAAGGATTCTACCAATCAGGATTCTTTCCCAAGAGTTGCCATGATGACATCACTCTTGCTCATGTCTGACTTCATAACCCTAGGAGCTGCCAGTTTTTGGACTTAAGAGGGTTTGTGGCCTCCTCACCAAAAAAGATGGAGTCTCTGTCAGAGTGGTGGATTTGTTGACTTGTTAATTTATTCCTGTTTAACTTTTAAATGCCTACAAGATGGACTTAGACAATTTTACTCCTTATGGGCCTTAAACTTTGTTAATTCGGTTTGTACTTTAACAATGAGCACATTACTGGACGTTGTCTTTTATAAAGTATGTGATTAAAGAAGTCAGACTAAGTAACAATCTAACCGGCCTTCAGCCACCAGAAGTATTACTATTTTATTTCAAGAAGTGACTTGTTTTATGTTTTGCTTTTATCTATGTCAGAGCAGAAGTGCTATTAATCTTTGCTAAATAAACTTATTCAGTCACTGTTAGCCGGATATTTTTTGTGATGCCATCAGTTGACATTAAGCTTACCTATGCCAACTTTTGATGGGTTGCTTGAAGGAGGCTTTCCTGAGATCCTTTAGCCTTCAATCCCTTGTTTTGTTTAGGTACACTGATAATATTTTTGTCATATGGGCCGATGATGAGGCTGACCTTTTGAAATTTCTGGAATCTCTAAACATGCTCTCTCAGTCAAAGTTTGCAAATCTGTTCCAGATCTAATGCCATTTTCCTTGATGCTGACCTCACCCTCACCATGGCTCAGCTACACACTTCTGTTCATGTTAAACTTACAAACAAACATCATCAGTACTTATATTTTGACTATTGCCATCCTTTCCATGTCAAATGTCCTCTCGAACACAGCTTTGGCATTCAAGGTTAATGCATTTCTTCAGATGCGTATGCTTCACAGCAAACATCATCACTCTCACCTCAGCATTAAGTATATGTAATTATCACACCAGTCTAATTCAAAATCAGATTTCCCAGGCCATCACATCAAATCCTGATACTGCTGATCCTACCACAAAAACAACACAAGAGTACATCCAGTATACCTCTTGTCATTCAGTACTATGATGATGCTCCCGAATGTATTAACTAGCTACTTTGACTATTCAATGAGGTCCGCTCTGTGGATTATTTTGCTCACCCCCCCCCCCCCCCTCCACACACACACCGAACAGCTCTGAGCTGTCACCCCCTCCACCTTAGTCTCCACAATACCTTGGTCAGACCCTAAGCTCCTTCTGCACCTGTTTCCCTAACCTATGATTCCTACCCCTGTGACCATTACCACTATATGATTTGCCCAATGTACCCTTCTGCCACCAGCTACACCAACCCCGTAACTGGCAAGGAAACATAATACTATCAAAGGGAGAGCCACATGTGGAATGACATGTTCTGTGTACTACATGTCATGTAAACAATGGTTGGTCTTCAGCATTGGTATGACTACCACCACGCTATCAATAAGGATGAATGGATACAGACAGAGGGTGTGTACTGGCAACACACAAAGTCCTGTTGCAAAGAACAGTCAACAACATGTCGGTCATGGCCTCGGTGCAACCAGACATGCTATTTGGATTCTCCCTCCTGACACCAGTTTTTCAGAACTTTGCAGCTGGGGCTGGCATTACATGTGCTTGGTTCTTGTCACTCACCTGTCCTAAACTTTCATTAATTTCTGTGGCCTCAGTGTTTCTTTTCAGTAACTATTCCTTTCCATTACTCCCTTTATTTTTCAATTTCACTGCTTATTTTCCATCCTCTCATTACCTCCCACCCTTCTACCACGTATAATGCACTTAGCTTTCCATTCTTATCAGTAATTTCACACTGTCTTTTCAGTAATCTCTGTGTTGCTTATCACACTATCTTCTACCTTTAAGGGGCCTAGGACGTCAAACAGGCCAACTTGGAGCAGGAGAGGCACCACAGGACATTTTAATTTCCACTGCCTATACTTTAACAAATAAATTCATAAAATTTTGTCAGCTTGATCAGGAAGGTTTCAGGATTCACACTCATACCAGTGGAAGTTCGAAACATAAGAAAATAATTTTTTTTTTACATGTGAAATTTCATCATTTTTTTCACTTGCTATTGGATGCAGTTGTTGATATAGGTTCACTTTTCTTCATAAGTAAGAGAGATTCTTTGATGAATTTTGCACAGCACACAAACCATACTTACAGGTGTATGAAACCCTAGAATTTATTTAATTTATAAAAAAATGAACGAGCTGTTACTTCATGTTTAGAAAAAACTCAAATTTTATAGTTAATTATCTCAATTTTTACCTCAGTTTTAATAGATTTGGAAAATTCTAGAGTTTCATACTCCTGTAAATATGATTTTTATGCTGTGCAAAATTCATTGAAGAATCTCTCTTACTTATTAAGCAAAGTGTACCTATAGCAACAAATGCAGCCAACAGTAAGTGAAAAAAATCATGAAATTTCACATGTAAAAAGAAATTACATTGTTATGTTTTTGAACTTCCACTGCTTTGAGTGTGAATCCTGAATCCATCCTGGTCATGCTGACAAGTTTCATGAATTTTTTTGTAAAAGTATAGACAGTGGAAATTAAAATGTCCTGTGATGCCTCTCCCACTCCAAGTCAGCCTGTTTGATGTCCTGCCCCCTTAAGCTTTCAGGTTTTCAAATTTCATCCAGTGCATTTACCAACAATCAGATTTTCCTTCCCATCTTCTCCAGTAAGTCTCCACTGACCCAAGGTTCTGGGTGACTTTTTCATACGTCTTCCCATTTCCTTAATCTCTCTAGTCATTTTCCTTTATCTCTCTTCCTTTCCCTTCACCCCTTCTGTCAGAAGAAGGAGTCGCTGGCTCCAAAAGCTTGCACATTTCCACATCTTTTATGTGTTTCCTGCTGCCACCGCTTGGTGAGTAGATTTTTTTGTCTACCCACATTAAACTTTCAAACCTTGATTACTTTCATTACTATTCATATTGTTGTCCATACCAGGTATTCCATTGTTTGATGTAGAATAAAGCATTGTTTTTAATATTATTATTATTATTATTATTAATGTTACTACATATGAGTTGTATGGTACATAATCACACATTTTGGTACAGTGTTTTCACATGTTTAAAATGCAAGTGATGAGGAAGGAGGAGGGGGAGGAGTAACAACCTCGTTTAAAAAACCAGAGTTCACCTGGCCCGGGTGATAGTACTCTGTCAGGGCCCCTTGCTAGGGTTACAGCGAAGACCTCAACGGTAGTGAAGGCGGAGAGAACGAATCTCGGTACGGTGGAACTAGCGGAAGAGGCACATAATACAATAAATCCACCTTGCGTCTGACTTGTAACAAGCGGCACTGTGGTCGGCGTCTGTTCACCAGAGGTGCGGACATAATACAAATTCTGGAACTAACCACTCCAGTCTTAACCACTGAGCTTTTCTGAGCTCAACCCTTTGATTCTAAGTACTATTATGGAGCGTTTTAGTAATTACAAAATTACCCCAGGTGGTAACAAATCCTCCGCAATCAGTGGCGCAACTAGTCTATCGGATTCTGGGGAGACTAGGCTGAAACGCTATATCCCAAACCAGAGGAAATCGAAGTCTTTTGACCGACTCATGCCCAAGGTCGAAACATTTTTTGGCACTATCAATATTAACTCTCTCTTGACACCAGGAAAACTCTATAAATTAGGAGACACACTAAAAGAACAAAATATCAAAATTTTAGCCCTACAAGAAACAAGGTTGCCTGATGAGAATACCATGGATTTTGGAAACTACCGATTGTTTAAAAGTAAAACAGACAAAAGAATTCTTAAAAACACTCCGCATCTGGGTGTTGCATTCGCAATTTTGCAAGACATTCTTGGCTCCGTAATCGAAGTAAATCCAGTAAACAACAGACTAATGACAATTTCCATGAAATGTGCAAATAAAATGTACTGTTTAATTAACGCACACATGCCTATCAACCAGGAGAATAAAACAAATCCAGAAAAAGTAAATAAGTCATGGGAAGTGTTAGAGAATACAGTCTCCAAAATTCCTCAAAATTATGTAAAGATTTTAATGGGTGATTTTAATGCACAGTTAGGGAAAGAGAGAAAATTTAGAAAAACGGTCGGTGAATTCCCTGCACATAAATGGACCAATCAAAATGGAAAGAGGCTGGTAGAATTTTGCAGAAATTTCAATCTCAAAATTATGTCAAGTCATTTTAAGAAAAAACCTTCAAAACAAAAGACATGGCGATCACCTAACAAGGACATAGGTGAATTCCAAATTGACCATATTGCAATCTCGTATCCATGTCACAAAGAAATTTTAAATGTTCAAGTTCGTAAAGGCGCCAATATTGACTCAGACCATTACTTAACCCGTGTGAAACTAAAGCTAAAACCCCAAAATTTCAACAAAAGGACACCATTAATCCCCAAATTTGACACCAGTAAAATCCAACCATCATTATTAGCAGACGAATTTGACAAAACAAGTGCACAAAATTGGGAACAACTCAAACACAAGATTATCAAAACAGCTCAAGATCAAATTCCTTTACGAAAACACAAGAAACATGCTTGGTGGAATGAAAACTGTGATCATGCAATCAAAGCCAGACAAGAGGCATTTAAAGCATGGAATAGCAACAAGACAGAAGACACATATGATACATTCATGGCAACTAGAAAAGACACTTCAAAACTAATTAGACAAACAAAAAGACAATATGAGAATAGTCAACTCTTAGAAATTGAAGAAGATTTTCAGTAATACAATACCAGAAATTTTTATAAAACTTTTAAAACCAAAATAAAGGGGTACCAACCCCAGAATCTTTGCTTCAAGAAGGAAAATGGACAGTTGGCTCTTAACAACCAAGAAAATTGCAAAGAACTTTCTAAATATTTTAAGAATCTTCTAAATTGCCCCGAGCCCACAGAAAGATTTCCACCAAAAATTCCCCAACAATGCAATCCAGTTTTACTTGCACCAAATGAAGAGGAAATCATTAAAGAAATTCATAGGTTGAAAAACAACAAAGCATCTGGTGAAGATGGAATTGTTGCAGAACTTTTAAAGGCAGCTGGTCCAAAAACCGTTAAAGAAATTACTTTAATCATGCAAAACATTTGGCAAACTGAAAAAATTCCTGATGAATGGAAAACCGCCTTGATTCACCCACTTCATAAGAAGGGAGACAAAACTGATGTTAATAATTACAGAGGAATTTCTCTTCTTCCAGTCACATACAAAATCCTCTCTCAATGTCTTCTGAACCGAACACAACAGCAACTTGAATGGAAAATTGGCGAATATCAAGCAGGTTTCAGGCCAAATAGATCTTGCCCAGAACAGATTTTAGTCCTCAAACTAATTCTCAGACATCAAAAAATTTACAATAAAAAACTAGTTTGTACCTTTGTAGATTTTAGAAAGGCTTATGACTCAGTGGATCGTGAATCTCTTTTCCAAATTGTGAAAGAACAAGGCCTGGATCCTAAAACCACGGCAATTATCAGAGATACGCTAACTGGTACAAAATCAAAAGTAAAGTTCAGAGGAGAAATTTCAGAATCCTTTGAAATAAAAACAGGCGTGAGGCAAGGTGATGGACTCTCTCCATTGCTATTTAACTCCGTTCTAGAAAAAGTAATACAAGAGTGTCGCGAACGAAAATTGGAGTTCAAAATTGACCAACCAGTGAAATTAGGACGAACAAATATTAGAATAGACTGTTTGGCCTTTGCAGACGACTTGGTTATTCTAACGCAGGACATCCAAATTGCTCAGAAACAAATAGAAATCCTTAAAGAAACAGCAGAAAGAGTAGGTCTCCAAATCTCATTTGAAAAAACACAGTATATGACTAGCAACAAACTGGCACCCAAACTTTTGGAAACTAAGTATGGAAAAATCAAAAGAGTCTCACAATTCAAATATTTAGGTGAAACAATCTCAGAGACTGGTCTAGAAAAAATTGGAAATGAAATTCGTTGTCAAAAGATGGAGACAGCTTTTAGACTTACAAAAGATATCTACAACAAAAAATGTCTCTCGAGGTACTCTAAATTGAGACATTACAACACAGTCATAAAACCAGAGTGCCTTTATGGGGCTGAAACGCTAATTTTAAACAGAAAAAAGGACATTCAAGAAATCCAAAAAAGAGAAAGAAAAGTAATCAGAAAAATTCTAGGTCCAAAATATACTGAAGAAGGAACATACAGGCTAAGAGCAAATAGTGAAATTCAACAATACACCAGCATATATTCAGATATGAAAAAACGCAGATTAAAATTTTATGGGCATATTAAAAGAATGGATGCTACCAGACTAACTAAACAAGTAGTGGAATTCTACGAAAATCGAAGTAAAGCTAAATTTGAGACAATAAAATGGATTGCTGCTATAAAAGAGGACATGAAAGAGGCAGATATAAAACAAGATGAAATTCAAGACAGAAAATTATTTAGGCAAAAAATTCATGACTGGGTAGTTGGTCAAGCTGAAAAACCAAAGAAAACTGGAACCACATGGTCTGATGAAAGGAAAAGAGCTCATTCCGAGAGAATGAAAACAATTTGGGCAGAGAGAAAGTCTAAAAGAAAATAACTGAATGCCCCGTGATTGTACTTCGCGTGGTCCAGTAGGGCCCAAACGTGAATAATAATAATAATAATAATAATATGGATGTACTTGTTCTTCAGGCATATGGTAATTATATCTTTTCTTCTTCAGGCAAATGTGCAAAGTGGTATTTTATAACAATGAAAGTGGTATTTTATATTAGAGTGCATTCTATATCACATTTTACATTCATTGGGTGTGTCATTTTCAAGACAAATAATATAAGCAGTTCAAAGATTGCTTTTGTATTGCAGTTCACATGTTATAAATAAGTTTACTATGTATTTTTGTGTTTACTGTTATTTCACTTTTTGATATTGTTATAATAATGATTACATATCTTAAAATATTTCAACACTGTACTTGCAAAGTATGTAGGAAATCCTGTAAAATGATCTGATAAATGTGTGCAAATAAATCAATAGGTTTCCTATTTTGAGATACAGTATTTCTGTCTGGATTATATGCCATGAGATCCAACAAAAGAAGGGTAGGGATTTGCTCTCTCCCTCCTCTTTCTTTTATAGTGACAGGATGTTGAGGAATTAAAGCGCGATGGCAGAGTTAATATTTATACATATGTACTGAGTCATTCTTATGAAGGAAGTCACTCATAAGCCCTAAATTATGTTTTAAGGATTTTTATTGGTGACCTGTTCTCATAGAACCTAATACTTTCTTCATTCTTTAACCTTAGTTTATGGTACTGCAAACTGTTAGCAATGCAGCTAGATGCAAGTGAGGTTCTGCAGTTGTTATTTTCTGTGTTCTGAATGCATTAGGGCATAAATTTTTAATGGTGTCCCTATATAATTTTATTTAGAAACACGTCTGGAGTGCGAGAGAGAGAGAGAGAGAGAGAGAGAGAGAGAGAGAGAGAGAGAGAGAGAGAGAGAGAGAGAGAAGACAATGACATACATAAATGATGTGTTGCATATAGTCGCGCTAAGTTAGAAAATTTCCCTTATGTTAATATAACTATTAATATGTTTAATTATACAATGATTTACATTATCAGCTGTTTTGATGAATTGAATTAAGTGAAGTAATTTATTCCTTCTGTTGTTTCTAACATTCCATATCTCCCACATATGAAATTCCATTTTAATTGATCATTCGTTCCATTTTTACAATTTTTTTACTTATCATGATATAACCAGTTATGTAAAAAGTAGTAAATTGTTAACTTTTCTAAACCTTGCTGTGATGTTAGTTCAATGGTAGGTATTCATAGATAATAAAAATGATGTTTTTATGAGAAAATTATACAATATAAATTCAGAGAAGCAGTGTCAAAATATTTGTAAGTACTTGCCTCTCCCACTAAGTACTTCAAACTTCTCCATGGAATTCTGGTGTCTTTGGTGACTAATGTCTTTGTTAGATACGTATCAAGAATTTGCATACACACATTGAAGTCTGATTCATTGAAATCATAACTAATATTCCAGCCAATTTTGTCATACTTTCGCCTTTCCTGAAAATAGAAGTAAGACATTAATACCCAAGGTTAATTTTTGTTTGTGTGTAGATAAATAATGAGAGTATACGAGGTGTGGCTAGAAAAAAACCGGACTAGTACTGGTGAAACAATAAAACGAATGCAATAAGGCTGAAAGTCGCGTGGCCTGTCACGTGACTCTCGCTCCACCTACTGCTCGAGTTTCATCTGCCTCCTGCACTCAGTCTGCCCGTGGCGTCTGTTTTAAGTAGTTGAAGTTTTGTCTGTGCGTCGGAAAATGTTGAGTGTACAGAAAGAACAGTGTGTTAACATCAAATTTTGTTTCAAACTAGGAAAATCTGCAAGTGAAACGTTTGTAATGTTACAACAAGTGTACGGCGATGATTGTTTATCGCGAACACAAGTGTTTGAGTGGTTTAAACGATTTAAAGATGGCCGCGAAGACACCAGTGATGACACTCGCACTGGCAGACCATTGTCAGAAAAAACTGATGCAAACATTGAAAAAATCGGTAAACTTGTTCGACACTTTCCTTGTCAACTCCTGTTAACTCAGACACTGCTCTGATTGTTAAACGGCGATCTTGTCAAACGAGTTTACCGATTTTTTCAATGTTTGCATCAGTTTTTGCTGACAATGGTCTGCCAGTGTGAGTGTCATCACTGGTGTCTTCGCAGCCATCTTTAAATCGTTTAAACCACTCAAAAACTTGTGTTCGCGATAAACAATCATCGCTGTACACTTGTTGTAACATTACAAACGTTTCACTTGCAGATTTTCCTAGTTTGAAACAAAATTTGATGTTAACACACTGTTCTTTCTGTACACTTAACATTTTCCGACGCACAGACAAAACGTCAACTACTTAAAACAGACGCCACGGGCAGACTGAGTGCAGGAGGCAGATGAAACTCGAGCAGTAGGTGGAGCGAGAGTCACGTGACAGGCCACGCGACTTTCAGCCTTATTGCATTCGTTTTATTGTTTCACCAGTACTAGTCCAGTTTTTTTCTAGCCACACCTCGTAAGTGATATTATGAACAAAAAGTATAAGCAAGGAACTGTCTTTATACTCTTATTGTGTGCCTTTGTTTCCATCTTTCTGGTGAGAGTGGGGGGTTGGGGGAGGGGTGGGGGAAGCAGGAGAACCTCACAGAGAATAGCTAACAGGAATGACAAACAGATACAAACAAGGGTAATGCACATGTATTTTATTTTCTTTAGTATTCATATTTTGGAGGTTTCTCTAGAAACAGATTACAATACACTGTGGTGACAAAATTCATGGCCTAGCAACATGCACGTATGCAGATGGTCGTAGTATCATGTAAACAAGATATAAAATGGCAGTGCAATGGCAGAGCTGTCATTTATACTCAGGTGATTAATGTGAAAATGTTTCCAATGTGATTATGGTTGGGTGATGTAAAACAGACTTTCAACACAGAACAGTAGTTGTAGCTAGAGACATGGGACATTGCATTTTGGAAGTCGTTAGAGAATTCAATATTCTGAGCTGCACAGCAACAAGAGTGTGCTGAGAATACCAAATTTCAGGCATTACCTCTCACAACGGTCTTCACTTAGTGACCAAAAGCAGCAGCATCTGCAAAGAGTTGTTATTACTAACAGTCAAGCAATACTGCATGAAATAGCCACAGAAATCAATGTGGGACGTGTGATGAACATGTCTGTTGAGATACTGCAGCTAAATTTGGCATCAATGGGCTGTGGCAGCAGAAGACCAATGCAAGTTCCTTTGTTAACAGCACATCATCACCTGCAGCACCTCTCCTTAGCTTGTGGCCATATCAGTTGAACCTTAGAAAACTATAAAACTGTGGCCTGGTCAGATGAGCCCCAACTTCAGTTGATAAGAGCTTATGGTAAGGTTCGAGTGTGGTGCAAACCCCACAAAGCCGTGGACCCTAGTTTTCCACATGGCACTGTGCAAGCTGATAGTGGCTCCCTGATGGTGTGGGCTCTGTGGTTTATGTCAGATTGACTGGGTCCTCTGGTCTAACTGAACTGATCATTGACTGGATATGGTTATGTTTGGCTACTTGGAAACAATCTGCAGCCATTCATGGACTTCATGTTCCAGAACAGTAATGGAATTTTCATGGATAACAATGTGCCATGACACCAGGCCACAATCATTTGCAATTGGTTTGAAGAACATTCTGGGCCATTTGAGTGAATGATTTGGCCACCCAACATGAAGCCTACTGAACATTTATGGGACATAATCGAGAGATCAGTTTGCGCACAAAATTTTGCACCAGCAACACTTCTGCTATAGTGGCTGGCTATTGATGCAGCATGGCTCAATATATCTGCAGCGGACTTGTTGAGACCATGCCACATTGAATTGCTGCACTATCCTGGGCAAAGGGAGCTCTGATGTGATATGACTTTTGTCTCCTTAGTGTAATTAATGCCATGCTAACTAATCTTTAGAGAGGAAGGTGATAGATTACAATAAATGCAAATAATACTGCTGAATTCTTTCAAATCTCATAAAATGCTGAGTCCGATATAATATGAATGAAACATGTTTTAAAACTCAAGGAAGTTCACTTATATAATCTCATAATGGTAATATGAAAATGACAAATTCTGTGTACTATTTCAGTTTGTGCCCTCAAGTATACTGTGAGAACATGTGAACTCCTCTAAATTTACACAATACTACATAAAAATTCATAGAAATATAACAAAATTTTACAAGTCGTAAATATACCCTAAAATGGAGTCCACAGCCTTCATTACAACCAACCTGCACTTAAACCCTGTTCCTCACAGTCACCCTCTTCCCCTGCTCAGTCTCCCCCTCCCAATCCACTGCTCCATGTCACTGTGTGCCATACATAACTCCAACTACCTGTGGCCAGAAGGAGCTCATCGGTGCCATATACCTTCCCATGCATTGGTAGCCATCAATCAAAATTCCCCAGTTGTTCCTCTCACTATGCAGTACTTTCTCCCATCACCTATTGTTCTCTATATCCAACACAACCAGTCACCTCAATTGAGCTGCAGCGCCACTGCAATGTAATAAATTGAGACAATGTAGTCATGCAGGTGTGTGTGTGGTGGGAGAGGGGGGAGGGGGGCATGCCTGCAGGCATGGGCAGGTAGTGTAGGCCACCCCTGTCCACCTTTGCCGATGTCTGTTTCGGAACCTCCAAGCGGGCACATGAGCTGGAACAGCCTGCCTTAAAGCTCTCAAGAAGTACTCATCTGACAGTTAGTAAAGCTCTCAGTCTTGTTTATGTGCCATTTGATGACTGGGTGTCTCTGCTGGTCAGGGAGTTGTTACCATTACTTCTTAAGTTATCTAAAGAAAATGTATAGCTTAGTCTCTCTGTCAAAGGATATATTTCATTGTATACTGTAACAAGATGAAGATGAAGTCTATCCTACCTCACTTAAAACTTTTAAAAGAAAATATTTTGAGACTGTTCATTGTATATTGTATTAATACTGATGAGTGAGGACAGCAATTATCAACAATGAGATGAAGATGAAGTGTAGTCTACCTCATGTAAAACTTTCAAAAGAAAATATTTTTAAACTGTGTTCTTATTTTTTGAAGAAATTCTAATTCACAAATTTCAAATCAATCTACTGTAACTTCAAACTCAAGGAAAATGAGATATACATAAGAAGCTACTGAAAATCATAAAATCAGTGAGTGTAACATGATTCTGTATTATAACTATGGGCAACAGTTGTTGACTAAGCCACTATGGAATATTACACTGAAAATTTAATTTTTAAAAAGTGTTCTATATTCAGCAAAGAAAACGAATCTGCAAGATTGGAAAAAAATAGTGTACAAAACAATTCAAAAGAAATGTACATGACTAGAATCATTCCATATTACTATGTTTTCATTGACACATACCAGTGTAGTCCAGTATGTCCATAATCATTGAATTTTCTGAGATGGGATTAAGTACATTAGAGGAATGTAAAGAAACAATACTAAATCTAAATTCAAGGGAATATGATAAGATGTGAAACTAAGATGATTATTAGCTCACTGTTGATGCGATGGTAGTGATAGTGGTGGTGGTGGTGGTGGTGGTGGAGGAGGAGGAATAGGGGTGATATATCACTTAATATAAAGGTACCTGGGAGTAAGAAGTGAAGAAAATGCAATGAGGCTATGAGAGACAAGGACAGTGGAGGGAATGAAATGAATTTAAGTGAAATTGAGAACTGTACACTCAAAATAGTGGTGGTGTAAATGATGACAAACTTGAGGACAGTACAAGTTATCACAGTAGCACTGAAGATGACAACGGCAACAAGAGGTATTTACATTTACATTGAATAAGTTCCTAAAATCATTCATGTCGAATGTAATGTTCTTTGTGTTCAGTATACCATCTTCCTGATTTCAGAAACATTTTAATCTTGTTATGATATTTTGTTTACCTCGCTTATCAAGCCTACACAAGAAACCCAAACTCTATACTACATGTCACTGTATTTATCAAATAATGAATAACATCCACAAGCTCATGACAGATGTGTTTCATATCTGAGTCATTTTTCCTAAATTTATTTGAAAAATTGAAATTCTCTTTCAGTAATTGCTAAAGTATCTTTGAGCACAGTGTGTCTGAGGAACATAAGACAATCAATGTCTCCAATGAGCAAAGTACTGTCTCACAGTACCTAAATTTTCCGTAGTAATATCACCAAATAGACACAATGAATGATGTGAATACTGATCTAAAGGAATAATTTCACCACTAATTCCTGTAAATGTCATACTTTCATTCATCTTTTTTCAATCTTGTTACTTATTTTCATACACTCATAGGATTTTGGTTGATCTAAGCTACTGAAGTAGATGTACAAGTGATTCATTTTAGCCTAGTTTGAGACACCTGGAGCTAAAATATACTTAACAACCATTATTGCTATTTTCCCACAACCACAATGGCCACTTATTGCTCATTTTATTAAACTAGTTAATAGTTTTTCACTTTCAATTTAATCCTTGGCTATAGATCAACAGCCATCAATTACTTACTTAACTAGCTGAACACACAGTGTTGCCAGGTTACTTATTCATCTGAATCCAATCTTGGATAACATAAGTAATCAAATCTGTCTGCAGTGTAACAATAAACTTAGTTTATTTATGTGGTTTTTTTAAATAATAAAAAAAACACAAATTATGAGGTAAGAATTTTACAAATTAATTGTAAATTGTTCTAAAACATTGACTACATATAATAATTTTAGTTTCCCCTTCACAAATACAATATACAAATTATAAATCAGGATTTTTAAAAACTAAATGTAAATTATTTTAAAACATTCACTACACACAATAATTTTAGTTTACCCTCCACTGCCTCTATCTCACAATAGCTCTAGCCTAGAAGTGTCCTAGTATTATTTTTTCTTTTTTAAGTCACTTAGTCTTCTGACTGGATTCAGTCAACTTGTGTTTCAACTGAAACTGGTACACTGATTACCAATGTACTACCTGTGATCTCCTGCTCTCTGTGACATCTTTCCCTTTATGTTTGTCTTCACACAGCCTCACAACAGATGGGTTCTCTAATCCTGGGGTCTGTATAATCTGCCATTCCTTTTAACCTTCCCTAGTACATTCCTTCCTCCTCCTCAAGGAAGCAACTATTAGTTCTGAAAACTAGGATAATTTCCTCTGAAAGATACATTTGTTTCCAGATGTTTAAAAAAAGTATGATCATATGTTTTAATGGAATATCTTGTTTTGAAGTACACTTTTGGCTCAAACACATTTTATTTTACTCTTACAAACTGCTAGTAATGTCTATGAATATCTGTAGGATTTTATGTACTCATACCATAAGTAACAGCATACAGGTTGAAATATTACACAGAATTTGCTACATCTTACCTCAAGATAACCAGACTTTCTACTTCACTAATATGAACTACAAAGAGTCTGTTTCAGACTCATACTTGTGTAAATACATTTGGAAAGAGTATAGTAGTCTCTAGAATTTTATAACATTTTTCTTTCAGTTTTATCCACAGTAAAAATTTAGCATGTTTTCAAGGAATAAAAAAGTTACTTACAATTTGTCCTTATCTGCATTTCTCTCTTATTGGTGTAGTGTTAATTGTTGTACATGGTCTCACAAGGGAGTTTCAAAATTTGTATAGTTTGTATCAATCTGTAGACACTGCTATTTTCTAGTGAGCATTTCCAAATTTTCCAACATAACAAAAAACAGATACATCCATGCACAATAAAAGAAAGATAAATTTTGAGAGACATAGAGAGACAAAAAATGACATTCAACTTCCATTATGTATGTTTTTTGTAAATTTTTAAGTGAATTTGAATTCATATTTTCTAATTTTATAAGCACACAGAATAATACAAGCAACTATGATATAAGGTATGTGAACTATTATATGCTACTATAAGAAATTTTCTTGTTATATTTATCATGTACTTGTGAACATCAACACATGGAAATTGTGGGGATATTAAATCTGTCAAAACTGCCATGAGCCAAAAGCTGCCCAAGCAATAACATTTTATTTCTTCAGTCCTACACGAGAAAAGCCTGAACCATAAAACAAGTTCTACAAATTTTTAAAATAATTCATGCTTTGTTAATATGAAGTTGCATTACAGCAATGATGTCATTATATACCTGCACCACAGCATGAAAAAATGCCAGCACATATACTAAAGATTTGAAAGCTGGGTGTTCACAGGCCTCAAGGCTTTGTGTTCGCATCTTGAAGTAAGTGTTGCGTAGATTCAGTTTGAGTCCATACGGAGGCTCTGTCACCACTGGAACACAAATGGGTATTATAAGTGTAAGGCTGCATATAAAAAACATGAGCCAAAATTTCTTCAAAGATTAATGCTCATGCTGAAGAACTGTCCTTTCAGGACCAAAGATTACACTGATTACTTCTGCAGTTACAAATATATGTTATAATAATGCAGCAATAGGTACTCAAATGCATATATTTGAATAAAAATACAATAGTGTGGCGCAAAAACAATCCTAAAAGTGACATGTATCCTTCTCTAAATTGCAATTCAGGGTATATCATAAACTACCAGTTTAACCCTTTCAGTCATGGCATCCTCAAATAAGGACATACTAAATAAATGCTTAGTATATTAAAATTTGTTAAATTTTACCATTTGTTATTGTTGTCCTCATATTGTCACAATCAGAGAGTTTATTTGAGAATAGTGTCAACATCTCTTGTTAATCTGTGGTACCACAAAACAAAACTGAATGTGCACAGTCACATGGGTGCTTCCCAGTAATCTTTGTAGCTCCCATCTTCTATATTTAGGTAAAAAAAAAAAATTATTTGTGCGTAGAAAGGTGTATTCTTGAAGGTGAAGACTAAAGGTGTCTTTCAGAATGAAAGGTGACATATTTATAACTTTATACATGTCTCCAAATGAGGACATTGTGACTGAAAGGTTGTAATAGCATAGAAATTTAGGATATTATTTTGCTGTCTTTTTAGTCATCTTACAGCGATTTCACAGTGCCCCGAGTAAAAGACAGAAGAAGGCCACTTACAAAAGAAGAAGTTACAGGGCTCCTTAATTCATCTGAAATTGAGGATCTATCTGATGATCCTGGCAATAATTTTGAACAAGAGGACAATGATGGAGGTACTGGTAATGTTAGACGTTTTATATCATATTGTATATTGTAAGCTGAGTGGCCTAGATGAAAAGCCGCTAACTGTATGATAAATGACATTGAGATAATCACAAAACACTCATTCCCATCCAAACGATTATACACTGGCAGTGAGAATGTTATTGTTACGTATGAATTTGTTACAGTGCAGCCGACGTAAAGCTGAATAAGAGAAATATCTATTCTAATTGTGACAGACTGAAAGGTAACTTTGAATGTCCAGATTTGTAAGTCTGATGTCTGTTCATGTGCTTTGCGTCCGGACAAGGCAAGGCAGCAGCCATGCGTATTGGGCATTTAGTAAGCTTTGCACACGAAGACAGCAATTAGCTGCTTTTGAAACTGAACCCAATTTTTGACAGCCATTTTTGACAGTTTATAGCTGGTTTTCAACCTGAAACATATTCCATCTCTTAGGCACTGAAAAAATCTATAAGGCCATGTGTCCACCTCAAAATCAACATAAAATGATTTTAGCTGCTTTTTCATCTGGGTTACTCAGATATATGTTTTTTATGAGTTCTTCTTTTTGTAAAAGCATTTTTTATCATAGGTTCTGGAGAAATATGTCACAATCGACCAGCCAGAAGATTTCAAGTTTACAATCAACACATGGGAGGGATTGTCAATATGAATTTTCTGATCACTATTTATCGCACATTCATCAGATCACGAAAGTTGACATTTCGCATGTTTGCTCATGCAGTTGATATTGCATGTGTAAACGCATGGTTGAGTACAAGAAAAATGCATCAGAATTAGGTGTTCTTAAAAATAAGACCCTTGATTTGCTTCACTTTAGGATATGTGTGTCCCAAAGTACTGACAAAAATAGATAAACCAGCTGCTAGGAAAAGGGGGTGTCCCGCTCGTGAGAGTGGCATATCTCCAAGAACTTCAAAACAAGCCAATGCAGAAGTTTACCCAGAAGCCAATGTTCATTTGGACAATGCTGGGCATCTTCCAGTAGTCAGTGAAAAAAAATCATTTTCAGGTGCAAGAAACCAGGTTGCAAAGGCAAAACCACATTTCATTGTATAAAATGTAACATTCACTTAAGTCTGGATAGAAAAAGGAATTTTTTTCTATTATCATTCTTCAAAAGTGTAAAACCAGTTTATGTATATAATCATTAAGTAGGTTCTGTGTAATTTATGCATTTTGGTGAAATAAAATCAAATAAAATACTTTGACTTTTCGTCTTACACTGCACCCACTTGAACACAATGTCCTCATTTGGGGACGCATTGTATCCCCCCTCGGGGGGCACCTTGGAATATTTTATGTGTCTGAAAAATCATAATTTAATTTGAAGAACTGGATAGCAAAGCCATGATTTTTTTTTTTCAGGAAAAAAAAATAATTCGTAACCGAAAGGGTTAAAATAATGATGAGTTGCAGCCACAAGTTATGTATTTCAATCTAGTAGCAACCACAAAAATTAGCAGAACTACAATATCACATACAGCAGAAAAAAATACACAGACTTCTCATACAAATGTCCAAATATCATTTGAAGATTTCACAGCCTACATAGAAGGGAGAACTCGCTCCTGAAAACAGTAAGAAAGATTTCATCATGTAAAATAACAAATCATAATGGTACAAAATACAGAAAACTTTGTAAGGCCTTGCATCTACTAATAATTCTTACTTACTTAAAATATACTCATTTGAAACCAAAGGATCACAAAATCAGCTAACCCAGCAATTAGTGGAAAGAATCTTTCAATACACCTTAAACACATATGTTCTGAGCAAGGTCTTAAGGGATGGACAAACAGCTGTTGTTTAACGACAATGTCAGAAAACTGCTACATAAACAAAGAGAGATTAATAATATATACAAGAGAAGTCAAAATCTAGCTGACACAAGAGCTGAATGAAGTGCAAATGAGTATGAGAAGAGCAATGAGGCTTAGTATTCGATGACTTTGAAAGTAAAATATTGTCAACCAATTTGACTAAAAGCCCTAACAGTTTTTGGTCTTATATAAAATCAGTAAATGGTCCAAAATAATTTACTCAGCCACTACCATATTGACACTGAAACAGAGGATAACAGAGAGAAGGTTGAAATACTGAATTTGGTCTTCCAAAATTGTTGCACTGTGGAGGATTGTGACAAAGTCTCACTTTCTAATCACTGCATGAATGTCAAAATAGCAGATATTGACAAACTGATAGTGGAATAGGAAAGCAACTACAGTTGCTTAGTAGTGGAAAGGCATGAGGACCAGATGAGATACATTGCAAGATTCTGCAAAGATTTTGCAAAATAACTTGCTCCTCTTGTAGAAACTGTTTATTGTAGGTTGTTGGAGCAAAGAAGGGTAGCCAGTGAATGCAAAAAAGAGCAGGTCATTTCCGTTTTCAAAAAGTATAATTGGACAGGTGCTCACAATTATACACCTACATTGTTGATGTCAGTTTGCTGTACAGTTATGGAATGCATTTTAAACTCAAGAATTATGAGGTATTTGGAGAAAAAAAATCTCCTCTACAAAATTCAACATGGATTCCACAAACATGAAGCAAAACTCGGCTCACTTTGTTTCTCCATGAGATTAATAGCTGTAGTCAATGGTACCCAGATTGAAGTTATATTCCTTGATTTAAGAAAGGCATTGGTGGCACCCTGCACTGTTGTTTAGTGAAAAAAAAATATGAGCTTACCAAGTAACGAACCAGATTTCTACATCTACACCTACATCTACTCTGCAAACCATTGTGAAGTGTATGGTGGAGGGTGCGTCCCACTGTTCCGTTCATGTATGGAGAGCAGGAAGAATGACTGTTTGAATGCCTCTGTGCGTGCTGTAATTATTCTAATCTTATCCTCACGATCCCTATGTGAGTGATACATAGGGTGGGGTTCTAGTATATTCTTAGAGACATCATTTAAAGCCAATTTTTGAAACTTTGTTAACAGATTTTCTCATGATAGTTTACATCTATCTTCAAGAGTCTCCCAGTTCAGTTCCTTCAATATCTCTGTGATACTTTCCCACAGATTAAACAAACCTGCGACCATTCGCGCTGCTCTTCTCTGTATATGCTCAGTAATCCCTGTCAGTCCTATCTGGTACAGGTTCCACACAATTGTGGAGTATTCCTGAACCAGTTGAACGAATGATTTGTAAGCAATCTCCTCTCTAGATTGATTGCACTTCCCTCGTATTCTACCAATAAACTGAAGTCTACCACCTGCTTTACCCATGGCTGAACACATATGATCTTTCCATGGCTGAACACATGTGATCTTTCCATTGCAAATCCCTACAAAGTTTTACGCTCAGGCATTTGTACGAGTTGGCCAATTCCAACAGTGACTCATTGAACAGATACTATGGTTTTTTTTTTTTTTTTTTTTTTTTTTTTTTTTTTTTTTTTTTTTTTTAAAAAGTGGGAAGTGTGCAATTTTACATATCTGAACATCTATCTCTGGACAAATTTGAAGCAAATTTGGCAAGGCAAGTCTGTGTCATATCCTTGTTAACCTGGTTTTGGATAATGTCATCTGAGAGACAGAAAAAAAACCTTAAAATCAAAACCATTGGAAACTCGCATGACTTTGAATATTTGAAAATTACTTTCAAATTTCTTGCCAAGCTTTCACAGATGATCTGGCATTACTAGCATATGATGAGACAACAGCAATTAAACATACCGAGACTGTCAAAAATGTTCTGAAAGAGATGACCTGCAAGTACCCTTCTAAGATACCAAGTACATCTGCTCAAAATATCCTACTCAGAAACTGATCACAAAGTATGGACAAATCGAGAGAGTTTCATATTTCAAGTATTGAGGCAGAATCCTTGAGCCTACAGGAGGAGAGAAAACAGAAATTACAGTAAAATCTACAAAAAATCTATACCCATACATCTGAAAATTAGGCTCATGTAAGTCTATCAGACATTTTCAACAGAGACCTATACGGAAAATAAATTGGCAGATTGCAAGCACTGCCAGAGAATAAAGCCACTGGGGACAAAATGGACTGAAGGGAGAAAAGGAATCTATAAACAAAAAACGAGAGGCACATGGAAACTTCAAAAATTGAAACATTATAGCTTTATATGTAAATTGAACGTGGAGAAGGGGCGGAGCGGGCCGGGGGGTGGGGGGGGGTGGGGGGTGGGGGGAGGGGCAGGGAAGAAAAGGAAAGGGTAGGAATTACTGGTGTCAGCTGCATCAGGTCATTATGTGGAATTAGCAGCGATAAGTGAAAATGAGTGCCAGACTGGGATACGAACCCGGGATCTCCCACTTACTAGGCAGGTGGATTAACCACTGCAACACTGTAAAGATTTTAATTGTTTCTGTTAAAATATATTTATCTAGTAAAATCTGTTTGTCACAATTACTGTAAAGTTCACACTGGACATTACCCATTTTATTTAAGAAATTTCAGCATTTTATTGGATATCCCTGGCAGTGCGGAGCTGCGCCGCACGTGAGCAGTCTGCAGCAGCGGCAGATTTAAATATAAGATCGCAATAACGACCACATCCTAAAAAGGGTGCAGGTAGAGGTGCGGGGAAAATAATAAAGTGTTTCTTTTCACAGCATTCCAGACACAGGTTTTATCTTGTGCATTCACAGGTGGATACAAGCTGCAGCTTTTGTAAATTTTCATTCAAAAAAGTGATAAATTCTGAACATATCATAAAGAGTATTTAAAAGTGGATAATTTTCATGAGAGCTTAGCAATATAAAAAAAGAAAACATTTTCATATAGTAAAGATAGTCTTATGCTTCAAAGCTAGTCAGGGTATATCCAGTTAAACAAAAATCCACTGCAACGTGAAAATGTTTGCTAAGTTCGATGGACAATAATATTTTCATTCTTGCACAAACAGCTTTAGTACTTGAATAAAAGTAAAACTTGAATCATTATTTTGGAATATTCAAAGAAATTCATTTTTATTAATCTGCAACAGAATATTTCATACATAAAGTAATAATCACAGATGAAAAATTTATTGCAACCTTTCATTTCCGATGTCCATCCATGTATATGTTAAGTTCAATTTCAACAGTTTCCCAATTAAATTAAATGCAAAAAGCAAAGAAAGTTTAAAACCAGTGTGTATCAGAGTCTCTACAGCAGTCAGAAGGTTAAAAGTCTCCAGATTTATGAAAACAATAGCTGCTGAAGAAAGTAAAAATACATTTTTTTCAGCAGCCAACAGCCATAACATTATCCTCGACTATTGTTTTCATTTAACAAATGAACAGCCATTTTATCATTTTTACAGGTGTAATTTCAATTAAGCAGCTATATTATGGATTAGAGCACTAAAGTCTTATACACTATAAATATATGTATTACCTTTAAGTGATCTCTGTAGCATACCCACTGGAAAAGTAGGAGTTGGGTCTGTGGTAAGCCACAGACGAAAATCTGGGTGCGGACGTTCCATGCTATCTAACATTTTCTCTAAATCTCTCAGGAAAGTCACTAGTAAGTGGCAGTTTTGCAACATTAGCCACTGACCTCTTGACACTGCTGTCTCCAATAAAGAAACAGCTGCCTGTAGATCAATAAAGGAATGATGATATATCATTATCTGAAAAATACAAATCTGTGATGAAGAACAGTTTATTTTGATGTTTTAACCTAATCATCTCAAATTATGAAGCTTTTCCTTCTATGTAGAATATAGTACATATATGAATATAATAGAGGGAAACATTCCACATGGGAAAAATATATCTAAAAACAAAGATGATGTGACTTACCGAACGAAAGTGCTGGCAGGTCGATAGACACACAAACAAACACAAACACACACACAAAATTCAAGCTTTCGCAACAAACTGTTGCCTCATCAGGAAAGAGGGAAGGAGAGGGAAAGACGAAAGGATGTGGGTTTTAGGGGAGAGGGTAAGGAGTCATTCCAATCCCGGGAGCAGAAAGACTTACCTTAGGGGGAAAAAAGGACGGGTATACACTCGCACACACACACATATCTATCCACACATATACAGACACGTGTATATGTGTGGATGCATATGTGTGTGTGTGCGAGTGTATACCCGTCCTTTTTTCCCCCTAAGGTAAGTCTTTTCGCTCCCGGGATTGGAATGACTCCTTACCCTCTCCCCTAAAACCCACATCCTTTCGTCTTTCCCTCTCCTTCCCTCTTTCCTGATGAGGCAACAGTTTGTTGCGAAAGCTTGAATTTTGTGTGTGTGTTTGTGTTTGTTTGTGTGTCTATCGACCTGCCAGCACTTTCGTTCGGTAAGTCACATCATCTTTGTTTTTAGATATAGTACATATATGTGTATTTTTGTTCTAAATGCTCATAATTACCTGGGTTTATGGTGTTTTAATATAATTTTATACATGCTTTTAAAAATTAGACTGGAAATCAAGATTTATTGTAATAAGTGCATATTGTTGAACGTAATTAATCCTCACACATGTACTGAATGAGATTTAATATTTTGTGTTCTAATATATTCTCTTACTTGTCATATAATTATGTAGATGTGATAGGCCGGGAGTGTCAGGGAGAATGTCTTCCCAACGAAAGATCACCTATATCTTTCCCTCATCATGTTCCATCCCACAGCAATCAATTTAAGCCCTTTCACATGTGTGTGTACCTAACTTCACCCGTGTAATTTTTCAAAAATAAATATTTATTTCAAAACATAAAAGAGATTAGTTTCTTTGGAACAGCTGCATGAACTGTGCTATGGATATCCAGTTATTGTGAATTTAGCAGAAAGTATTCTTCATTAAAGCATATTCTATAGATGGGAGTATCTCAGTTACATGGTAAAAATGGTACACAATGAAATATTCTCTGGCATATATTCAACAATGAGCTGCATAAGAAAGTGCAGATCAGTGGAATATAATTTTGTCATCAAAGTTTGCAAGACTAAACGGATTAACAGATATATACTTACAGGTTCCTGACCCTGGCCCAGGGATAAATACTTAAACTTTCCACCTCCACTTCCACAACGGTCTGCCAACTTCATTAACTCACTGGTTGGATCTGAACCAGGACTCAGTATGAAAATAACTGGCATATTAGGAAGGCTCTGATCATAAATTGCATCCAAGCTGCACGCATAGAACAAAACATTAAATTTACTGTTTATTTTATCATGGAGTTATTAATCATACAGAGAAAGGATATATAATGATGTAAACATAAGTAATGTACTAGTTAATTTCAATTGTAAGTTTCTAATCAACAGAATTAACGAAAACAAAGAAACAGAAACTCAAGTAAAATCTTAAATGACATTACAGAATTGCTGTTTCTTACTTCACTCATACTAATACTGGAGTTGTATTTCTATTCTGTTTTTCTGACATAGCTATGATTATAAATTGATATTGCAACTTCATATTAACAATTATTTATAAATCCATTGAATAATTATTATATTCACAAAATCAGACAAATTAGTGCCATTAAAACATACCTGATGACTGGAGGTGTAATGAAGCCTTCACCCATGGTTGATGCAATATAATCTGTGACTGCTCTGAACACACGATCAACACGGAAGCAACGAACAAGCATAAGGATCTCAAAACTATTAAGCTTTTGATGATAATCACAAGGAAAGTCCACAGATTCTGGTGCATCAAGATCAAACCACTGAAAATAAAGTTGAATGTACTTAAATAATGATATAAAAAATTCTGGTTGCCAAGCAGGGATATATAAATTCATTACTAAAATGTGAGAAAAGTTACTTTTTGGATCAAGAGATTCCTTCTTTTGATTTATTAAAGGAAAAGTTTGGAAGAATTGTGGTTAAAATTTCACACAATCCCAAGAATCTATTTCATAACCTAACACATACCAGCAAATCCTACTGAGAAGATGACTGTGGATGCTGATAAAAAAATTCTAAAAGTTTGCAAACACAAAGAGAAAATATACTCTCAAATATGCTAATAATTATCTCATGGCAGATCTGACAGATTGTTTCAAACCCAAGTATCGCATTGTGTCACCAGCCACAGAATGCCAGCACAGTTTTAAATGGCCAAACACGATTACTTTCATCCCTCTGTCAAATTAAGTTACAGTCACACAAATATCAGATTGAAATAGCAAATTCCATCTCATTTTTCATCTATTGCTAAATATAAAGATATTAGCAATAATCCTATTTTTTATTTGTAGTAAAATTTAATCTTTTCTATGTGACATTAAAATGTAATACTTTTTTGTAAACACTCTATATCTAATCATTTTGCGTATGTTCTCTATCTGTATGAGTCATATCTGTGTAAGTTGTATAGCATCTTATTTGTGACTGTAGCATTCAGTTGTCAGCTGATAATGACCTAAGAAGCAGAAACTAATTCATAACCAAATAAATAATATTTTGAGGAGCATCAGGAAGGATTTCCTATTCAATCTTGTTGTCATGTTCTGTCAGAGCCAAAGGAAATTTCATTTAATGTTTTCATTTCATGTCAAACAATGGAAAATCCAGGATGGAATGTAACACACACACACACACACACACACACACACACACACTCACTCACTCACTCACTCACGCAAATGGAATTCACACATGACTGCAGTCTTGGGCAACTGAAATCACACTGCGAGCAAAAGCACTAGTGCATGATGAGAGAGGTGACTGGATGGGGGTAAGGAGGAAGCTGGGGCACTGAGGGGAACAGATAATATGGTGGGGTGGCAGACAGTGAAGTGCCGCAGGTCAGATGATGGGCAGGGGAGAGTTGGGAGGGGGTGGGGGTGGGGGGAGGTGGTGGAATGACAGCTGTGCAGTGCTGGAATGGGAACAGGGAAGGGGCTGGATGGGTGAGGACAGTGACTAAAAAAGGTTGAGGCCAGAAGGGTTATGGGAATGTAGGATGTATTGCAGGGAAAGTTCCCACTTGTGCACTTCAGAAAAGCTGGTGTTGGTAGGAAGGATCCATATGGCACAGGCTGTGAAGCAGTCATTGAAATGAAGGATATCATGTTTGGCAATCTGTTCAGCAACATGGAGGTCCACTTGTTTCTTGGCCACAGTTTGTTGGTGGCCATTCATGCAGACAGACAACTTGTTGGTTGCCATGTCTACATAAAGTGCAGCACAGTGGTTGCAGCTTAGCTTCTAGACCGTATGACTAGATGACTAGTTACACAGGTATCCCTGCCTTTGATGGGGTAGGTGATGTCAGTGACCAGATTGGAGTAGGTGGTGGTGGGAGGATGTGCGGGACAGACTTGCATCTAGGTATATTACAGGGATATGAGTCATGAGGTAAGGGACTGGGAGCAGGGGTTGTGTATGGATGGACAAGTATATTGTGTACGTTTGGTGGACGGAGAATACCACTGTGGAAGGTTCAAAATGGCTCTGAGCACTATGGGACTTAACTGCTGAGGTCATCAGTCCCCTAGAACTTAAAACTACTTAAACCTAACTAACCTAAGGACATCACACACATCCATGCCCGAGGCAGGATTCGAACCTGCGACCATAGCGGCCGCGTGGTTCCAGACTGTAGTGCCCAGAACCACTTGGCCACCCCGGCCGGCACTGTGGAAGGGGTGGGAAGGATAGTGGGCAGGACATTTCTTATTTCAGGGCATGAAGAGAGGTAACTGTAATCCTCGCGGAGAATGTAATTCAGTTGCTCCAGTCGTGGGTGGTACTGAATTACGAGGGGAGTGCTGCTCTGTGGTCGGACAGTGGGACTTTAGGAGGTGGTGGGAGACTGGAAGGATAAGGCATGGGAGATTTGTTTTTGTACAAGGTTGGTTCCCCTTATTGCATCCATTTAATCCTTTTCGTGAATTTTCATACATATTTGCGAGTATTTTTTTTTTTTAATTTTTCAGATGTAATTCTAAATTATTTACATAATTTTTTGCATTTTTCCACCACCATGGATCGTTGCTCCTTACATCTGCATCAATGCAGAAATGTTTCCTTATCCCTAGCCAGATCCCAGTTCCACATACTGTTCCTGCATTGTTGATAGGCTCATGTAATTCCTCCCCCCCCCTCCCCCCTCCCAATGGCCTTACCATCAAATTACCCATATCTGATCTGGCTGCCACTCCTCATCCCACAATGACCTCCATCTGTTCAGACTCTGCCAATCCTTAGCCCTCACCAACATAGTCCTGTAAAGTCATATCAACCAAGCCCAAACCTCCTTGCAGTACCTTCTCTCCATCCACAAAATTCTACTACTATGCAATCCCAAATTCCTGGAACCAATAAAACACATTGAAAACCTTGCCCTGAAGGAACTTGAGCAACATGCACCACACCACCTCAAAAAGCTCTCCATCCTGCTCACTTCCTACTCCCACTTTGCAGTACCACTGTCCACCACCTCTACAACAACCTCCAAACCCCCCTGCATCCCCTCATAGCTGACAAACCCTGTCTTGCAGACTACTACACTTACCCCACCCTCCAAAACTCCCTCCCAACACCACACAGAATCCAGAACCTACACAGACCCGCTACACAGTCATGTACCTAAGTCCTTTCCAAAGGCCTCACCTTTTGCCCCACTACCAAATTCAATCATGCAGGGCTTGTTAAACTATTTCTCTCCTTCTCCTTGTCCCTACAGTGGAAACACTTTTTTGCCACCAACCCTACCAATCAGACTAAGCCAAAGAGCAATATTGAGCCTTGCCTCACTCAGTTCACTCCTCCACCCCCACTGCCACCAAACCATCCCCTGTTAAGTCTCCAGAATTTCTTAACCTCGAACCTTGCCTCAGCATCATTCCCCAAATCCCTCAACATGCAAACTAACCTTACATCCACAGAAAGAACTGCAGTCCACCATCTAAAAACTGATCCCAACCTTATAATCCTACATGCAGACAAAGGCTCCACAAGGATTACCTGGTGGAAGGACTCCACCAGCTGTTAGATACTTCTACCTACAAACCTTGCCATAGTGTCCCCATTCCAGTAATCCAGCAGAATCTCCAGTCACTACTCAATTCTTTAGGCCCATCACAGAACCTCACCCCTACCACTCCACGCACTCCTACCTTCTACGCTCTTCCTAAAGTCCATAAACCTAACCATCCAGGACACCTCTAAGTGGCTGGTTACTGTGCCCCTACTGAGAGAATCTCTGCTCTTGTAGACCAACACCTTCAACTTGCTACCCGGAACCTACCCTCCTATATAAAAAAATACCAACCATCTCCTCTACCTACTCTCCAATGTTTCTGTCTCTTTACCACACGGTGCCCTACTCATCACTATTGATGCCACCTCCCTGTAGACTAACATTCCTAATGCCCATGGCCTTACCACTATTGAACACTACCTTTCCCAGTGCCCGACGGATTCCAAACTGACAACCTCCTTCCTAGTCATCATGACCAACTATATCCTCACCCACAATTATTTCTCCTTTGTAGGCATTATCTACAAACAAATCTGGGGTACAGCTAGGGGCACCTGCATGGCACCATCCTATTCCAACCTATTCATGGGCCATCTAGATCAGTTCTTTCTAAAATCCAGAATACTAAACCCCTCACATGGTTCATATTCATTTATGACATTTTTGCTATCTGGATAGAAGGTGACGACACCCTATCCACATTCCTCCAGAACCTCAACAACTTCTCCGCAATTTGCTTCACCTGGTCCTACTCAATCCAACAAGCCACCTTCCTAGATGTTGATATCCACTTTAAATATGGCTACATCAGTACCTCTGTTCATATCAAACCTACTAACCACCAGCAATACCTCCACTTCGACAGCTACCATCTGTTCAATACCAATAAAACCCTTCTGTACAGCCTAGCCACTTGTGGTCATTGCATCTACAGTGACTAGCAGTCCCTCTTGAAATATACTGAGAGTCCCACTCAAGCCTTCACTGACCTTAATTATCTCCCCAACCTCGTACAAAAACAAATATCCCATGCCTTACCTTTCCAGTCTCCCATCACCTCCCAAAGTCCCACCAACTAACCAAATAAAGATCAGCACTCCCCTCGTAAATCAGTACCACCCAGTACTGGAGCAACTGAATTACATTCTCCACCAGGGTTACAATTACCTCTCAATTTGCCCTGAAATGAGAAATATCCTTCCCACCCATCCCACAGTGGTATCCCACAGTCCACCAAACCTACAGAATATACTCATCCATCCATGAACCATGGACCTTGCCGTTGGTGGGGAGGCTTGCGTGCCTCAGCGATACAGATGGCCGTACCGTAGGTGCAACCACAACGGAGGGGTATCTGTTGAGAGGCCAGACAAACATGTGGTTCCTGAAGAGGGGCAGCAGCCTTTTCAGTAGTTGCAGGGGCAACAGTCTGGATGATTGACTGATCTGGCCTTGTAACATTAACCAAAACGGCCTTGCTGTGCTGGTACTGCGAACGGCTGAAAGCAAGGGGAAACTACAGCCGTAATTTTTCCCGAGGACATGCAGCTTTACTGTATGATTAAATGATGATGGCGTCCTCTTGGGTAAAATGTTCCGGAGGTAAAATAGTCCCCCATTCGGATCTCCGGGCGGGGACTACTCAAGAGGATGTCGTTATCAGGAGAAAGAAAACTGGTATTCTACGGATCGGAGCGTGGAATGTCAGATCCCTTAATCGGGCAGGTAGGTTAGAAAATTTAAAAAGGGAAATGGATTGGTTAAAGTTAGATATAGTGGGAATTAGTGAAGTTCGGTGGCAGGAGGAACAAGACTTTTGGTCAGATGATTACAGGGTTATAAATACAAAATCAAATAGGGGTAATGCAGGAGTAGGTTTAATAATGAATAAAAAAATAGGAGT
The DNA here is from genome assembly GCF_023898315.1 of Schistocerca nitens. NCBI lineage: Eukaryota > Metazoa > Arthropoda > Insecta > Orthoptera > Acrididae > Schistocerca > Schistocerca nitens. The sequence goes on from NC_064619.1 coordinate 366,240,378, forward strand.
GCGGGTTAGCTACTACAAACAGCATAGTGAACGCATTATTGTGGCCAAGATAGACACAAAGCCCATGCCTACTACAGTAGTACAAGTTTATATGCCAACTAGCTCTGCAGATGATGAAGAAATTGATGAAATGTATGACGAGATAAAAGAAATTATTCAGGTAGTGAAGGGAGACGAAAATTTAATAGTCATGGGTGACTGGAATTCGTCAGTAGGAAAAGGGAGAGAAGGAAACATAGTAGGTGAATATGGATTGGGGGGAAGAAATGAAAGAGGAAGCCGCCTTGTAGAATTTTGCACAGAGCATAACTTAATCATAGCTAACACTTGGTTCAAGAATCATAAAAGAAGGTTGTATACCTGGAAAAATCCTGGAGATACTAATAGGTATCAGATAGATTATATAATGGTAAGACAGAGATTTAGGAACCAGGTTTTAAATTGTAAGACATTTCCAGGGGCAGATGTGGATTTTGACCACAATCTATTGGTTATGAACTGCAGATTGAAACTGAAGAAACTGCAAAAAGGTGGGAATTTAAGGAGATGGGACCTGGATAAACTGAAAGAACCAGAGGTTGTAGAGAGTTTCAGGGAACAATTGACAGGAATGGGGGAAAGAAATACAGTAGAAGAAGAATGGGTAGCTCTGAGGGATGAAGTAGTGAAGGCAGCAGAGGATCAAGTAGGTAAAAAGACGAGGGCTAATAGAAATCCTTGGGTAACAGAAGAAATATTGAATTTAATTGATGAAAGGAGAAAATATAAAAATGCAGTAAATGAAGCAGGCGAAAGGGAATACAAACGTCTCAAAAATGAGATCAACAGAAAGTGCAAAATGGCTAAGCAGGGATGGCTAGAGGACAAATGTAAGGATGTAGAGGCTTGTCTCACTAGGGGTAAGATAGATACTGCCTACAGGAAAATTAAAGAGACCTTTGGAGAGAAGAGAACCACTTGTATGAATATCAAGAGCTCAGATGGCAACCCAGTTCTAAGCAAAGAAGGGAAGGCAGAAAGGTGGAAGGAGTATATAGAGGGTTTATACAAGGGCGATGTACTTGAGGACAGTATAATGGAAATGGAAGAGGATGTAGATGAAGATGAAATGGGAGATAAGATACTGCGTGAAGAGTTTGACAGAGCACTGAAAGACCTGAGTCGAAACAAGGCCCCGGGAGTAGACAACATTCCATTAGAACTACTGATGGCCTTGGGAGAGCCAGTCATGACAAAACTCTACCATCTGGTGAGCAAGATGTATGAGACAGGCGAAATACCCACAGACTTCAAGAAGAATATAATAATTCCAATCCCAAAGAAAGCAGGTGTTGACAGATGTGAAAATTACCAAACTATCAGTTTAATAAGTCACAGCTGCAAAATACTAACACGAATTCTTTACAGACGAATGGAAAAACTGGTAGAAGCGGACCTCGGGGAAGATCAGTTTGGATTCCGTAGAAATGTCGGAACACGTGAGGCAATACTAACCTTACGACTTATCTTAGAAGAAAGATTAAGAAAAGGCAAACCTACGTTTCTAGCGTTTGTAGACTTGGAGAAAGCTTTTGACAACGTTAACTGGAATACTCTCTTCCAAATTCTGAAGGTGGTAGGGGTAAAATACAGGGAGCGAAAGGCTATTTACAATTTGTACAGAAACCAGATGGCAGTTATAAGAGTCGAGGGGCATGAAAGGGAAGCAGTGGTTGGGAAAGGAGTGAGACAGGGCTGTAGCCTCTCCCCGATGTTATTCAATCTGTATATTGAGCAAGCAGTAAAGGAAACAAAAGAAAAATTCGGAGTAGGTATTAAAATTCATGGAGAAGAAGTAAAAACTTTGAGGTTCGCCGATGACATTGTAATTCTGTCAGAGACAGCAAAGGACTTGGAAGAGCAGTTGAACGGAATGGACAGTATCTTGAAAGGAGGATATAAGATGAACATCAACAAAAGCAAAATGAGGATAATGGAATGTAGTCAAATTAAATCGTGTGATGCTGAGGGGATTAGATTAGGAAATGAGACACTTAAAGTAGTAGAGGAGTTTTGCTATTTAGGGGGTAAGATAACTGATGATGGTCGAAGTAGAGAGGATATAAAATGTAGACTGGCAATGGCAAGAAAAGCGTTTCTGAAGAAGAGAAATTTGTTAACATCGAGTATAGATTTAAGTGTCAGGAAGTCGTTTCTGAAAGTATTTGTATGGAGTGTAGCCATGTATGGAAATGAAACATGGACGATAACCAGTTTGGACAAGAAGAGAATAGAAGCTTTCGAAATGTGGTGCTACAGAAGAATGCTGAAGATAAGGTGGATAGATCACGTAACTAATGAGGAGGTATTGAATAGGATTGGGGAGAAGAGAAGTTTGTGGCACAACTTGACTAGAAGAAGGGATCGGTTGGTAGGACATGTTTTGAGGCATCAAGGGATCACAAATTTAGCATTGGAGGGCAGCGTGGAGGGTAAAAATCCTAGAGGGAGACCAAGAGATCAATACACTAAGCAGATTCAGGAGGATGTAGGTTGCAGTAGGTACTGGGAGATGAAGAAGCTTGCACAGGATAGAGTAGCATGGAGAGCTGCATCAAACCAGTCTCAGGACTGAAGACCACAACAACAACAACATCCATACACAAGCCCTGCTCCCAATCCCTTACCTCATGGCTCATGCCTCTGTAATAGAACTAGATGCAAGATCTGTCCCATACATGCTCCCGCCACCACCTACTCCAGTCTGGTCACTAACATCACCTATGACTACCAACAAGCTGTCTGTCCACATGAATGGCCCTGACAAACTATGGCCCAGACAAGTGGACCACCCTGTTGCTGAACATGCTACCAAACATGATATCCTTCATTTCAATAACTGCTTCACAGCCTGTGCCAAATGGATGCTCCCCACCATCACCAGCTTTTCTGAATAGCGCAGGTGGGAGCTTTCCCTGCAACAGATCCTACATTCCCATAACCCTTCTGGCCTCAACCTTTGTTAGTCACTGTCCTCAGACATCCAGCCCCTTCCTTGTTTCCATTCCAGCACTACACAGTTGTCATTCGACCACCACACCGTCTTTTTATTTCTCTCCTTTTCCACTACTTCCACCCTTTCCCTCTCCTCCCCACCTCTCCACTGCCTACCATCTGATCTGCAGCACTTCACTGTCCGCCACCCCCACCATACTATCCACTCCCCTCCCTGCCCCAGCCTCCTCCTTACCCCCATCCAGTCACCACTCCCATCATGCACTGGTGCTGCTACTCACAGTGTGGTTTCAGTTGCTCGAGAATGCAGGCATGTGTGTGTGTGTGTGTGTGTGTGTGTGTGTGTGTGTGTGTGTGCGTGTGTGCGTGCGTGCGTGGGTGTGTGTGTGCACGCGCACGTGTGTACGCCTATGTGTGTCTAGTGTTGATGAAGATCTTAATGGCCAAAACCTTTAACTGTGAGAATTTTTTTGTTGTGCTTATGTGTGACTTTTCATTTCATGTAATTGATATTTTATTCCTCTGTCCTAATTTCCCTCAATTTGGAAAATTGTCTATTGGGAGAACATCAGTTTTTTTGTTGCAAAAGAAATAGAAAGCTTTTCTTGATATAATGAACACTTTTTGTTTGTCATGAACTGACTTCTAGCATCTTACAGCATTATCAGGTTACAATTGAGGGTTGCAACTGGAGATAAAAGAAAAATAAGAGTGTCAGAGATTATGACATTCACAGACAGAAATATAATCTTCCATACTTATTTTATATAAATTGTCATTTCAAATACAAGTGCAGTTTGAATTATCCACATCAGCTACTAAAGAACTACAAACTTATTTTCATACTTGTAGAAATGACACCACATAGGAACACTGTATGTGAAACTACAATACCTCTGACTACAATTTTTGTAAGTGAAGGGAGAATAAATTTAAGAATGTTGCTTGTTTCATTTGAAATGAAGATTTCATGCAATAATTGATTTGAAAGATATTATAGTATAGAATACTTCAGTGACTTCACCCACATTAACAATGGTCAACTGTGATGACTGAAAACTGCTTTTATATTAGTTAGCATCACATTAAGCAAGCTGATTCTGGGAACTGGGGAAGTGTGCCAGCCCCAGGTCAAATGTGCCCTTTAGGATAATGATGAGGGCCAGTGTGCTGGCCAGTCTGGATATGGTTTTTAGCCAGTTTCCCACATTTAACTAGGTGAACACAGGTCTGGTATCCACATCCCACTTCACAAGTCACAACTATTTTGAAAATGTTCTCATACTTTCAAATGGGACAAACTTAACATAGGCAGATGGTAATGTTGGAAGCTGAAGATTTGAATTAAAATTTGGGCCGCAGCCTCAACTCAAACCTGGCTGCATGAACTAGCCAAGTTGAATGCCCTCCCCAACATAAACTTCAGGTCTTATCTCCAGCTTATTTTTCCCCTTACATTGTCTCAGGGAAAATTTAATTATAAGATAGACAGATTGGGTGTACAAAGAAAGATTCATAAATTCTCAGAGAGGCTGGGGGGGGGGGGGGGGGGGGGAGAGTTGGGGAGTCAGGTGGGAGGAAGCGCATCCGGACATCCTCTACCACTAATATTGCCAAATCAAAATTAACATGTGATCTTGTGAAGATAATGGACAATGCTGGGAAAAAGAATAAATATATAATGTAGAGTACATTTCAAAATGTTCTCACAGTTTTATAGTGCCTGTCACTGCAATCTATTGGCTGGTAGCCAGTGACTGTGAGAAGATGGTATCTGCATTGTCAAGAACCTCATTGGGCTTTAATGTAATAATAATAATATAAAATAACTAAAAATACAGTTGTAATTGAGCTATGTACTTCTCAAAATGTAAATGTTTAATGCCCATTAAGAATTTGTTGAGGTATGTCATCTGTTCACACTGATAATTTTTATATTGTACACCATGAAAAGAATTATGAAAAATAAATGTTCAGGAATTCAGTGATTTTCATTTCAAGAGCAGTATATAATTTACATCTTTGAACATAAAAATCTGAAATATCATCAAAGCGGAAATATTAAATATAATGAATAATAATAATTCAGTGATATCTTGACAAATTTCTGTTGTTACTACCAAATTTGTGCGACCACCATTTCATAGTTCACGCATGAAGACTGCTTGATTTGGCCACTAGAGGCCACCTGCCTGCTTGTATGACAGCAGCTGCATGTGCGGCCTGCCAGCTGCACTGCTGTAAGCTAGAGCACAAGGCTCCACCAGTGACTTGTGTGTTGTCTGTTGTATGTACTTTGTCTCTCATGTGTTTATGCTTCTTCATATAATAAAGTTACAGTCTTCTTATGTTAGAACACTTTGGTAATGATTACGGTATTCAACTCTGTGTGTTCCACCTCAGTCATTCATCCTTTGAGTTTAATTTCCGTGGTGGCAGTGTTTACATCTCTTTTTGAGCAACAGCAGGTGCTGACAGTTGCTCTTTCCAGTTTAATAACTATATGGGCACAACATGCAGCCCCACCAACAACATAACCACACTGTTCCCTGTGTATGATGTGCATCAACAGACTGGACCACTTATGGAAAATGCCTGTCACAACATTTTGAGGCATTTGGGGTAACAGACATGAACTTGAGCAAGGCTCTTTTTTTAATGTGAATCTCATCTCCTGCATATCAGATGATGTGTCAGCTCAACCCCTTACAAGAACCTTCAATTCCTTCTTTGGATCAAATGTGCTTGTTACCTTCTACCTATCACTGTAAGCTTACTCACATTATTGCTGCTCATCTGGAATTTTACCACTGCCAAAAGTGGCTAAAACAGTCATACAGGGCATGGGCAGCAGAACTATACAGACTCAATCATCATTGTCATTTTGTGATAAATGTTCAGAAGGAATTCAGTTCAGGTCAAATGATTTGAAATGCAATCATATGTCTTGCTGCTGATAGGGAAGTTCAAGAGCGAGCTCTACAGAGTGAAAATCCTACACTTGTGGAAGTATTAAACATAGTTCAATCATTTGAAGTTTCATGGGCTGCAGGTAGTCAGATAGCAGCCTTGTCTGAAGTTTCAGAAATCAGATCCTCTCACCCTTCAGTGAGTTTACAAGGGGACAGAGAAGCTATTGTAGCAGTCCAACAAATGTCTCAGTATGATTTAGATAATCATTGTTTGTGACAACAACAGTCCACATAACAGCAGCAGCAGCTTCGTGCTCTGCAGCCTTCCATGTGAGCTCTGATTTCCTTCATGACCATACTGTTTCATTCTACACAAATGAACCACAAGCCCCAAGTGCTGGCCAAAGTGTAATAGGTGCCATAAAAAAGGACACACGTTCTATGTGTAACTCTCTTCCGAACCTGAATGAGAATAAAACAAATGCGTATGTGAACAGTGTGTCAGCAATAATGGTCTCCAAGCAAGTTATACATTGAAGTACATGTGTTTAACAAACCACTGAGAATGCAGATGGATGCAGGTGCAGCAGCAGCATTGGTGAATTCTCAAACTTATGTGGATTTGGGTTCTCCCCTCTGGCTCCAGTGTCATAGAGGCTAGTGAGTTATAACAAACAACGGATTCTCATTCTTGGACAGTTTTCTGCACCTGTGAGTTACAAGTCATGATTCATTCATTAACATTCCTAGTAGTGGACAATGCTTACACTGAAAATCTGTTTGGTTTGGATGCTTTTAAACTTTTTGGATTCTTCAGCAATGGTGAAGTGCATTTGGTTACTGACTAAGTCCCATATCAACAGTCAGATGCTCTCTGTGCCAAATTTTGCTCTTTATTTTTTCCAGGACTGAGTAGTGAACAGAATTTCAGGCTCATAGTATGATGAAGCAGCCTGCTGGTCCCTGTTTCATCTGGTCCCATCCAGTACCAGTAACTTTATGGGACCAGAAAAAGCAGAATTAGATCATCTTCGATCACTTGATGTTATTTGACTTATTTCTTTTTGTGAATAGTCAACATGACTGGTGATAGTAAAAAAAACCTACAGGAAAGTTACACCTTTGTGGTGTTTTAAAAAAATCAGTTAATGCACTTCAATCACTGACACCTATCCTTTACCATGACCTGATGAGCTGCAAGCAAAATTATTAGGGGAGGGGGGTTCTATTATTTTTCAAAGCTTTGATGTAGCAGATGCATATTTATATCTACCACTAGATGGGGAATCTAAATGCCTTCTAGTTATCAATATATTATTTGGGCTTTATCATTAGCAGCATTTGCCTTTTGGCGTGGCAAGCACGGGAGCTATTTTTCAACGTTTTTTGAGAAACTTACTGCATCAGTTCCAGGCTTCATCAGTTATTTAGATGATGTAGTAGTGTCTCGTACCTCTGCAGTAAAACATTTGCAGAACCTTCATGCTCTTTTTCTGTTTTACAATCTGGAGGGCTAAAGTGCAATTTGGGCAAGACACAGCTTTTTCAACCATATAATATTTATTTGAGTTTTGAAGTGCTGCACTGCTACACCCCACATCCATCAAGGAATTACAGGCATTTTTAGGCAAAATTGTGTACTACCTCAAATTCATATCAATGCTGCTACTGTGGCACAATCACTCCATGCATTATTTCATAAAGATGTTCCTTTCCTAAGGATCCCAGCTTGTGAGCAGGCATTCAAATTGTAAAATCTAAGATGCAGTCAGCCCCTTATTTGGTCTCTATTCAGCCAGGCCTGCACCTTGTGTTACCCAAGGACACATCTCAGTTTGGCTTTGCCAGCGTCCTTGCTCATAAGTAACTGGACGGGTTAGAACACTCTATTGCACATGCCTCTAAAATCTTAAATTCAGTGCAGCAGCATTGCTCTCAGATTGTTCTCAAATAAAGAAGCTTTAGCAATTGGGTATGCTCTAAAACAACTTCATGTCTTTCTATACGGGTCTAAGTTTCACCTCACCACAGACTACAAATTACAGGTGTCTCTTTTTAACCATCCAGCATCCTTGCCAGACAAAGCCCACATTGCTTACACTGATGGGCTCTTTTCCTGTCATGATACAATTACAAATTACATTTTCAACCTACAGTACAACATGCAAATGCTGATGCCTTATCAGGTTTGCCAATTGGTCTGTATCCAGAGTTTGATAAAGAGGTATTGCTTTGTTTTCATTTAGACATGGAAGCTCAAAATGTTGTTGATGGTTTTCCAATTACTAGCACTAAAATTGTAGCCATGGTAGCTACAGATCTTGTTTTAAGTAAAATTGTCTCTTTTGCGCAACAAATCTGGCTGGACAAACTTCCAAGCCATGCTTCTGATTCTTTAAGAAATTATTGTGCATTACAAAATAAACTTTCTGTTCCAGCCTGGCACAGCTGTAGGGACTTGCAGTTTTGCATGCCAACTGAAATGGGTGCACCATACATAAGTATGTCCATCACTCACATACAAACAGTACCTGCATTCACCACTGAAGACAGCAGAGCACCTTTCCACTCTCCACTCAGGTCTTTCATAACACCAGAGTAGTAGTTATGGTGTCAGTAGTAGCCTGGCTAGACACACACATAATCATAATCCTGTTGCAAGCAGATGGTTCCCAATGGTCACTGATGACATAGCAGGTGCAACATGTGCCTGTATTTCATCCCTGGATGATGTTCAATTGACCACTGGCACTCACACAATGCATCTCTATGAGAAGGACCATAATCTGGTGTATGGCTGTGGGAGGCTGTCAGTGTGAACTGATTGAAGCTGTTCAACAGGAATATGTATTCATGAGTGGGACACAGTTGTACCCTGGAATTAATGTTGTAAACACTGTTCACTTCTAAACTCAGCACTGTTACTGTCTGCAGAGTCAAAACAGAGGGTGTACAGACATCACCAATGGTGGTGACACATGAATCACTAACACTACAATTCCTTAGTATTATACTCTGGTAGCACTGAACACAGTCTCTGGGGCTGCTGCACTTTTTTCATCTGGAAGTGTGGAAAGAACTTCATATTACAACATAATTAAAGTAATACATAGTTAAACTTCTTACTATAGGCTAAAAAAATCTCTGAACTAGCAAAGATGTGTAAGAAGTGGAAAGAAAAGAAAAAAATACCATTCAAAATTAGCAGTGTCAACACAGGTTCTGTAGTCTACTGTAAAGGGCTTTAACAAACATACATCTAACATAAAATAACAAACTGTGAGCACTTTCAAATTCAACAGAAACTTGAAAACATTTCTTAATACAGTCATCTTACAAATTAGATTCCAGAATCAAGATTCCAGAATTGAAGAGTCCAGTTAGGAGCATGATAAGCTCACTGGAAACATGCCTCTGTTCCAGTAGCATGCAGACAAGTGTTGTTCTATGACAAACATGCATGAGGTAAACAGCAGTTTTTTCATTCAAAGCAGTGTCTTTTCTGATAATTTTATTAACTTAAAAAAAGATGCTGAAACCTGGCGGAATACACGACACCTCAAAGATGTCAAGTTAAAAATAATTCATAGGAGTTTAGAAATTGGTTCTAAAATAGTTTATAACAGGTTCTACAGTTAGTTATTGACTACAATGACTCATTTCATAGCCCCTAAGATTCTCCTTCACAATGGAATCTATGGAAGATGATGAGTGAGTGAATGAATACATTGTCCAGACTCAGTACACAAAACTAGCATTTATATAAAAATATTCAAAATTCAATGTGCTGCTCAGTGATAAGATGATGATGAAGTATAATATACATACCTCCTTCCATGTTTCCACATTACTCTCAATGTCATCTGGAAGAGTTGCAAACGCTTCTGGAAAGGATGTAGACAGCTTCACGATGTCTTCCCAGCCCTTAAGAATAAATTAAGAAAAAAATAATTGTTGTAATCACCTTTTATGTCATACATGACAATATTACTCTTAAAGGGAGAGACATCAGAATATGTTTGTCATGTTTCTTACTCAAAACCCATGCCTCACTTCTGTAGGATGTCAATAACGACATGCTTTGCTGGCCAGAGAGCAGAGTCACCTGTGGGTGAGTCAATGACAGCACTGTGTTCTGAGTCATGGTATGATGTAGACGTGTTGATGAATTGCACTTTCTGAATAAAGTATATTCACTTTCACCACCATGACTCCATTATTCAGATATTCCCTGTCACCCTGCAAGGAAATACTTCCATAGTGGTGACTCAGTGTCAACTGTGAAATGCATTAAGTAACTTTTCATATGCATAGTTTTATTGTGCATTAACAAAGCTGCCATCTTCTGTTGTGAATACAGATCTGCCAGCTTCATGGAACATCACATCTGGGATTAATGTGCATGAAGTGTATCAACACTGTAGTCATTGTGTGGACCATTGAGCTATGATAAATATGAGTTTACCATTGCTATGAGTGGAGTGTTGCCAATCAATACAACTGCAATGGTGCTACAACAATGTCAGCAAACAATGTGTTGCTGCACTTCAAATAGGAATCTACAACAAATTCGGAACAGTTTGAACAAAATTAGCAAGTGGAAATTATTTCAAACTGTGATATGCTTCATGAGTCAACTGTGATATCCAAAACATGTAATGTGACCAGACATTTGCCTGCTTTGTACATACCTACACAGTCAACTGTGTACTATGACAACTCAAGAGCCATGATTATTACTATGAGGGTGGCTCGAAAAGTTCTTGGAATGGAATAGAAAAAAAAGTACTTGCACCACTGAAAATGTATTGTGAGTGGATTTCTGTGGACTCCCTGTGAAACTATGGCAGATGCGTTTGACGTCTGTGTCAGACAATTGGGGATGTCCCCATGATTTGCCTTTACACAAACAACCTGTTTCTCAGAATTGTTCATGTCACTGTCTAATGCTCCATGCCATAGGATCCACACCATACTTAGCACAAAAGTCATGCTGAACAGTTGTTACAGACCCGAATTGTGCAAAACATAGAACACAAAACACTTTCTGTTGTCTCGACACCATTTGTACTAGAACTGAAGTGGGTGCACACTGCTGCTACCTACTGGGAAACATATAAAACTCGAGACTTTGCTCTTTCCAACACTACATTGTTCATGCACCTATGTCAAATAACATAACAGTTATGATTTTTTGAAATTGGATGATTCTTTTTGATATGCCCTGTATGATATTTCATTCACTCACCAGCAGGTGCAATATATTCAGTGTGACTGAGTGTAAGAAAACTTAACTACAAATCCCCACACAAAAAGATGGTATTGTAAAAAGTGCAATTATCACATTGTTTGGTTTCTCTGAATATCTTTTAATGCTATGCAGATTGAGGAATGAAACTCAGACATGGCAGTGCTTCATTGACGGGATACTTTTCCCGTTCAATTTCTGTTATGCCTATTTGGATGACATTCTCCATTTTTTGGTTATAGGCCTACTTGAAGACCACACAAGTCCTCACAGTCTTAAAAGACAGGGGTGTGGTGATCAACGATGACAAATCTCAATTACAAAAAGCAGAAGTTATCTTCCACAGGCACATATTTAGACTGACAAGACTGACCCCGGACCAGCTTCCTCTCTCCCAGAATTATCATGAGCTCCATCAATTCTTAGGAATTTTAATTTTTTCTTGGCCTTGCTTGCTGGAAGCAGTGGCTTTACAAGCACCCCTCACCAACACATTGGCAGAATCTAACAAGCAAGGGAGAGGGAAGACTGAGAGGACTGCAAAGATGAAGGACACATTCAGACTCGCTATGGATTTCCTTGTACATGCAATCAAATTGGACCACCCCATTCCAGAAGCACACCTCACAGTCACTACTGACACGAGCAACAACATGACTAGCTCCATACTGCTACAGTAAGTGGCCATGGAGGCACAGCCCTTTCCATTCTTCTCACAAAACTTACATCCTCTCAGCCAAAATGATTGGCCTTTGACTGAGAATTTCTCACTGTTTACAAATGGGTGAGATACTTCCATGAAGACATAGGGAGGTTCACAGATCATAAGCCACTTGTTGGTGCAGTACAGCACCCACTGGAGAACATCAGTCCCTGACACTACTGGCACCTTGACCTTATTGGCCAGTACACTATCCTGACATTCCCATCACTGAGTACTTATTGTGAGTTAGCGTCATTTCCCTCCAGTTCAGCTACAAATGCTGGCCACTGACCAGCATCATATCACAAGCATTATATAACTGATTTCCCGAGTGGGAAGGCTTGCTGGTCCTCAGCACAAATCCGCCCTGTGGATTAGTGTCCAGGTCTGGTGTGCCACCCAGCCTGTGGATGGTTTTTCATGCAGTTTCCCATCTACCTCAGTGAATGTGGTCTGGTTACCCTTATTCCGCCTCAGTTACACTGTTTTGGCGATTGCTGCACAAACATCATAATTATTCTACCACGCAAACATTTGGGGTTACGCTTGTCTGGTATGAGACATTTCCAGGTGATTCCACTGGGGGTCAAACTACATAATAACCCTGGTTTCAGTGTGGGGCGGCAGTGGGGTGGGTGGACTGCTGTGGTCTGTTGTGGGGTTGTGAACTGCTGAGGGCTTCAGCGGAACAAGGCCTCTCCGTTGTTTCTAGATCTGCGGTTTAATACATACATACACATAACTGATACATAATCAAGGGTGCTGGCTTATGAATCGAACTACGCACCGTTCTGGGGACTGAATCGCCAATCCTCTGTGACATGTCTCTTAACAGGAGCTACCTGTTGGTGCCACAAACAGTGTGTCACACAATTTTTGACAAAATCCACAGCATGTTCCATCCAGGCATCAGACTCATACAGTCTGCCTCATTAAAGAATGCTTCAAATGGCCCAGCATCAAGTGGGCCTGCCGCACCTGGCACAGGCATGCATAGCATACCAACACAGTAAAGTCAGAAGACATGAACAACCACAATTAGATCACTATGAAATTCTAAAAGCTCATTTCCACCATGTCCACACTGATTTCATTGGTCTTCTCCCAGAATCAGAGGAATTCAAGGATCTACTACCAATAACAGACAGAGTGTCCCAGTGGGCAGAAGCAATGCCCCTCAAAGGCATCACAGCAGAGTCCACTGCTTGCACTTTTGTTGAAACATGTATAGGTTGTTTCAGCATGCCAGACACAATAAAGACAGACTGAGGCTGTCAGTTCAAGTTGGTAATGTTCAGCACACTATGTAAAATTCTGTAAAATCAAATGCAACTGCACTACAGTCAACCTCCTCCAGAGTAATGAGGTTTTTGAGAGGTGGTACAGAACTCTCAAAGCTGTCCTTATGCGACACAGCAGGTTGTGGACTAAAGCATTACCACAGGTACTACTTGGCATCTAAACTGCCTCCAAGGAGGCCCTAAAAGTATCCTTCACTGAGATACTATATGGCAAATCACTGATGCTACCCACTGATTTTATTCTAGCCATGCATGACCCTGAGCAAATGGCCCTACCTGCACTGGTTAAACGGGTAAAGGACCACATTAAACATATTCATGTGCCATCCCCAGCTCCACACTTGATGTCTAAGGTCTTCTTACACAAACTGCTCTCACATTCTCCTACTGTGAATATATCATGCTATGGAATTAAACACTCCAGCCAGCAGTACAGCCGCCATACGTGGGACCTTTCAAAGTTCTTGAGAGATGCATACGTGTGCTTGACATTCTGATTATAACACACCAATGAATGATTCATTTAACTGCATGAAACCAGTGTGGGTTCTCTGGGAGTTGATCGTCTCGACCCCCATGAACAGCAAAGGTGATAACCAGCCACTACAGAATGCATGGGCGGCCAGCCCCAATACAGTACACCTCATTAACATTAGGCTCAACCTCAGAGACTTCAACCCAGAAGATATTACCATCAAACTCGTTGATAATGACCTGTGCCTTGCTGCCCTCAATGAAGATACAGTGACACGGACATTGCACGCCTCCAGTGGCTCAACCACTCATACATCCTACCCAACATCGTTGGCTATGCCTCCATATTGTCCTACCTTTCAACAGATGGTGTTCTCATTCTCACCTGCCCAAGGGTCCTGCCACAATTGCTGCCTACACCCCCACCACAGGTTGGGGCAGGTATTGCTGAGAAGGCAACTCCACACTGCCCCAGCCCCCTTCATCCCCAGCCACATGACCAGAGTCCCTGTACAGTCACACTAGTTACCTCCCATGTCAACTGCTTCCCTACTAACTGTACAGCACCAGCACAACACATGGCATTAATACAAGAAATGGTCCACCTGTGTCCTGCATTGCGGCTAGCCAAGACATAGCTGGTCATGCACACCTGTGCAATCCAGCTAGATGATGAAACGGTTCACATTGTCCCCTTCTGTTCTACGCACTGTATGAAGGGGGCGTGGCTCTGTAGGAGGTATTGATAGTGACACATATCACCAGAGAACAGAGCACTATCTGTGGGTGATACAAAGTCACTAGTGCATTCTGAGCAATGATAACAATGCAGACATGTTGATACATTGCTCTTTGTGAATAATGTATACTGGCTATGCTCCATCTCCACTCCATTATTGGGACATTCCCTGTCATGCAGTATGGGAATACTTCCACACAGTAATGCCAGGAATGCAATACTGTTATAAAATTTCCCATGCATTACTTTTATGGTGCATGTAAGTATTTCATGTGTAATGCTAAACTTCTTGACTTTGTTTTGTATATCACTAGCTTTTCAATAAGAAGCATTACAAAAAAGATATTTAAAATAGCTTCCATGATCTAGTACTCCATTATGAGGGTGGTTTGAAAAGTTCTTGGAACAGAACAGAAAAAAAGTACTTACATCACTGAAAAGTTTTTATTTTTCAATATAGTATCCTTGTAGATTAATGCACTTGGTCCAATGATGTTCCAGTGCCTTGATCCCATCTGGAAAATGAGTTTCCTCCAGGCCTGCAAAATAGTTGTCAACTCAGACTATTGATTCTTTGTTTGAAGTGAATCTTCGTCCACCAAGAAAAATTTTTAGTTTTGGGAAGCGATGGAAGTCTGATGGAGCCATATCACTTGAATAAGGTGGGTGTGGCAACAATTCATACCTTAGTTCGTGTAATTCTGCCATGGCTAAGGCACATGTGTGCGGGTGCGCATCAAGAGTCACAGCACACATCTTGCAGATAATTTTTTCATTTCTAATTCTTCAGTTAAAATGTGATATACCCTTTCAGATGACATCTGGAAAGCATGAGCAATTTCACGCACTTTTTTCATTTATAATTCTTCAGTTAAAATGTGATATACCCTTTCAGATGACATCTGGCAAGCATGAGCAATTTCATGCACTTTCAATCGGCGATCCTCCATGACCATTTTGTGCACCTTTTCAATGATTTTTGGAGTAGTGACCCGTTCTTGGCTGACCATTGTGTGGATCATCATCTAAGCTCTCCAACCAAATTTAATTTCAATTGTCCACTTGGCAACAGTTGAATATGAAGGAGCAGAGTCCCACACTGTATTATGGAAATCGACGTGAATGTCCTCTGCTTTCATACCTTTCTTTATGAAGTACTTAATCACTGCTCGAATCTTGATTTTTTCCATCTTCGCAAATCACTTCACGGGAACAACAACAGAGCTACGTCACCCCCACAACTCTCTTCCAACAGCACTGATGTGGCATGTGTTTACAGGCAACAGTCCAATGAATATCACGTGAACACCTTGTTGCGCTAGTGCTGACCTCTCATGGTGATTCTGAGAACTTTTCAAACCACCTTCATGCTTGTGATAATTTTAGACATCATGCTCTTCCATGACCAGTGTTAATATAAATAAAGTCCTTTTCATAAATGCTTAAGGACAAGATCAAATACCTGAAACTATTGTCCAAGCATTAATCTTGATATGCTCTCTACCTGTAACAACTATCAAGTGAAAAATAGTTCAGCAATAATTACAAACAATTTTTCTAGCTTCTTGTACATTGATGCTAGTTTTGGACCTTCTTCAATTTCAGGAACATTCCCTGCTTTCAGCACAATGTAACAGTCTAGTGTATGGAAGTTTCCCTCTATATTTATAGATCCGTGCATGACAATGCACAGTACGAGTATGTTCCAAAAAGCCACACACAAAAATGAGAGTTTTCAAGGGGTCATGTCTTGGGTTCTGTTGATCACCTAGATAAGGGATCAAGTGTTTTGGAAAACTCTTAGCACAGTGACCATTTGTATACCTATTGTGAAAACAGGCATATTGCAGCTTTCCTACAATAAGGTCAAAATTTAAATATTACACACTTCCACCCGCTGAGGCAAATTGAGCAAACTGGTTGGTTCTTTTGCATTAGGTGTTATCTAGGTTGGACCTTAGATGGCTTATAAAAGCATCATTTGTTCATGTGTAGTTCCTGAGAAAACCTAAAGTATGAATTGTGGGGATGGCCACTTCTATAATTGCTGTACATGGTGAATTTTTGAAATTTTTCCCATATAGTCTTAAGATGATGTTCTCAGGAAACTTCAATTATTTTTCAATATTATTATCTGTTACTGAGGTCCAGATGGTTGACAGTACCCTAATAACGAACAAGACATTAAAAAGCAGTGTCCATAACTATCTAAACAATCAACCACTCAGCACTGAACTGTACATTTATCTAGAAATGCCATTTTCTGGCACCAAAAGTACCAATTGTGGAGATGGCCACTTCTATAATTTTTGTTCATGGCAAATCACTCAGATTTTTATTGTATATTCTTAAGACTATGTTCTCAGGGATTATTGAAACTTTTCTTAATATCATTGTCTGTTACTTGTGCATATAAAATATGCACGTAATATCCAGTCTGAGATGTAAATGTAGTTTTAATTGACATAGTGAGGATATGTGACAACTGCTCTGAGGTCATCACAAGGTGCTGAGGTCTCCAAACTGTGGTTTTCGTCATAGTTTTTTCGCCAATAACTATAACGCTTTGTTTCCAGATAATGGGCACTTCATGCTTACACAGACTGTCTTTATCTGGAAATTATTCAATGGTGCCACCTGGTGCCACAAGCGCCTTACAAAGAAACTGTTTTGTCATACCAAATTATTTGTATTTGCAAATAAAACATCACATTTTTTGGTATTATACTGTGGGTGAAGCCTAAAAATGTTGTGCATTTTTATGTAAAGTACTGGAGAGTGAACATGCATTGGATGGGAGACATTTTTTGTTAACTTTATGTTATGCATACTTATTAGCTGTTTATATGTGCTGAAGTATGTAAATGTGCTGAAATATATAAATAAACTGCCAAAATTTTGCTGATATATAGGGTTTGTTTTATAGAAGCAGCAACGTGGAAAAGAAAGAAAGCAGCTGAAAAATGTTCCTGTCAGAGCACAAAAACAGTGAATATGCTCCTTTTTAAAAGATTCTGGCAGAAAAGTGAAGGACCCAGCTGCCTCAATACTCAATTTGCTTTCCTCGTCAAACATTTTGGTATGTGAACATATCCGCACTTTTTGGTGCGGAAAGAGAGCAGCAGAGAGACAGTGACAACAGAAGAGGGAGAAAATAGTGCCATGGGAGAGAAAAAGAGTGGACAGTGATAGTGGCAGAGAGAAAGTGACAGCAAAAGAGAAAGAGAGATGGATGGAGATAGTGGGAGTAAAAGAGAGAGGAGACGGTGGAAATGAAAGGGAGAGATCAGTAGAGACCATACATAGGCTTGGTGATGGCTGGGTGGGGGGAGGGGGGTGGCAGTGGAGGGGGGCTGGACCCATCTTGGCAAACTTCAAGATGAATAAAATCTGCCCAATTTTCCCTATCTGCTACATCCAAGTGTTAAAGTTTTCTTGTCTAGGGGTTAAAACCCCAAGCAAACCATCCACAAGGGCTTGTGTGGAGAGGAGATAATGGTGGTTGAAGAGAAAAACAGCAGACTGTATGAGAGAAAGAGACAGTGGCAATGAGTGACAAAAAGAATGGGACAAAGACAATGGAAAGCCAAGAGTGACTACGCAAAGCGAGAGAACAGCTTGAAGAGAGTGACAGTAGGAGAGACAGGAAGGAGAAAATGTTAGTGGAAGAAAAAGGAGACAATGGGAGAGAGAAATATGTAGACAGTGGAAGTGAGATGGAAATACTGAGTATGAAATCTTCACTACAAAGAGAGACTGGGTAAAAGGATTTAGAATGTTCGGTGTTAAAAGAGTGTGAGTATGTTTGCATGCCAAATGTTTTGATGAGGAAGGCAGTCTGAGGATTGAGACAGCTGGTTCTCCAATTTTCTGTCAGAGTCTTTTAAAGAGGAGTATATTCATCATATTTCAAAAACAAGACTGTGGGGAAGGAAACAAGGGGGACACCAAGAACATCCCATTTAAATAACACAATCAGTGAGGTGGGATCTTCTTCATACATGGAGATGAAGAGGACCGCTGAAGGGAGGTAAGACTTAACCTTTTTGGAAGAAGAAGAAAAAGTGGTAAATGTGCTGGAAGAGAGTAAGGCTGATGAATCCACAGCCATTTATGAAAGTATTAAAGGAAAATTGAACTGACTTGAGGAAATATGTTCAGTAGTTTTACTTTTTGAATTCATTCCATGAGCTAGAAATGTTTCTGTGCCAAAGTAGGGAGTTTGTGAGAAGATATTAACAGAAGACTCCTAAGAAAATATGCTGCTATGAAGATCTAAAAATTATCAATAAATTCCACAAAAAGAAAGATGTATTTAAATATACCTGTACAACATGAAATAATTTATCAATAACAAATTAGATTAAATTATAATGGGAAATGCAAGCACAAGTAAAATATCAAGACTATACAGAAGCTAGAAAGTAGCATTACACTATTTCCTTGTCCTCTTTTAACTACAACAGCAGGGCATGTAAACCATTAGATACCTCCTTATATATAAATTTAAGCAAAAACTGTATACATAATAGAGTGCTGTTTTGTTTTCTTTCTCCCACTTCGTTTTACAGGACACAGTATAGTTGTATTTATGCCTCATTGGCTTGCTATTGGAAAACTGCTACAGAGTCTGAATCATCCAAAGCTCTGTAACATTATCCATTGACAGATTAAAACTATGCTTACAGTTACTGAAGCTACTGTCCAAACAGATACAGCAGCTGGAGAGCTGTCATATGCCATATAACAGTGATCTCAAATGATTTATCCTTTCATTTTAAGTCCCTTCAGTTTCCAATCAAGGTTTTGTTTGCAATACCAATGAGCAAGGCTCAAAGCCCTGGAGGAGAGGAGATTAGGACATACATCTAATTCCAATATATATTTAGCAATTCCAAAGAATTGCTGGATTTGCTAGTGAAGTATATTTATTGTAAGAAAAAAGTATTATGAATTTATATCAGTCAGGTAAATAAATAAATTAAGGACTTCTGGCAACCTAGGAGTGAATGAATGATGCAGCATGAGGAAACTCTTTGGTCAACACTGTGGCTTTGAAGCAGTCTGTTCTCAGCTATTGTGGTGTGGGACATTCTCCTTTGTATCTCCAGCTAGTAATAAAGTGTAGATTAATGCTATTCATGACCTCCATTACTTAACCTGGAGTGTCGCCACCAATCGCTACTCTGCACTGGAGAACGTGCATCAAATGACGATACTGGCTACGGAATATTCTAAGTCCTTTAACTCATCTCGCTTGGAACAACAATGAAGCCATCTTGCAACCTAAGTGCAGGAGACAAGCAAATCAAAGACAGTGACTTACATGGTCTTCAGTTCAGAGCTTCACATCAGCAGCAAAAATCCTTGCCTTGGGTTAATCATGAAAGTGACATTTTCTTCTGAAGAGTTACTGGTGGCACCAATGATCCACATGAATCCAAACAATGTGTACCACCAACCAATCTTCTGATTGACTTGGATAATGAATACAACTTGTTCGCATACCAGCAAGACACCTTTCAACAAACTATCATGGACAGACACAGAATAATGCTGCTTGATTGTGTCACATCTACTATGTCATGTACAGTTCTGCCAATTTGTTGGGCCACAGCTGAACATTTTCCTGGTATTTCCTTCTTCATCACAGCCACTGTATGAGAGCTCATCCAGTTGTTGTTCTCTGTCCAGCTGTGGTACCACATGCATACCAGAATTTTGACTCACTACCCAAGCTGCCACCTTTCCATCTCAAACAGCCAGCTAAGTGGTTCACTTTTCATTATAAACGCTGTGTGATCTCAAAGATGTATGCATTTTTCTTCAGGAATGAAGTTTCTACAATAAACAAAATACTTCAAATGATAAATAATGACAATGACTTGCCTATTTCTAAAATAATGACATTTTATAAAGTGATAAAAATATTGGTTTTCAGTTCAAAAATAGGAAACAAAATAGTATAATTACTGGTAGAGAGGTTATTGCTTTGCAAAGAAGGCATTATCTCCGGGACATGAGAAATGGAAGTTTTATTACCTTGATGAAATATGGGTTAATGCAAGACATGTGACACAAAAAAAGAGTGGACTGACAAAAAGAGAGACTATAAGCAACAAGTTTTTGCTGCAGACCAATCACAGGGGTTATAAATCCAAGAGGAAAAAGAAGAAGGCTAATTATAGCACATATAGGAAGCAACAGTGGTTTTCTAGAAAGTGGTGAATTGATTTTTGAATAAAAAAGACTGGAGATGCTCATGAAAACATGAGTCGTCAAGTGCCCCTAAAATAGATCAAAGACATTCTATCTGAATTAGAGCCCAACACTATTATAATTACGGACAATGCTTCATATGATGGAGTCACGACAAAGCACAAGCCACAAAAGTCTTGGAGGAAGGAAGACATTGTAAGTTGGGTGTGAAAGGGAGCACATGTCAATTCTACTGTGATTAATCTTGAATTACTGAAACAGGTTGAAGTGTACATTTTAGGTCAGTACATTACTGATGAAACACCACATTCTGTGTGTCACATGGCCATTAGGTTACTGCTGTACCACTGAATTTGAACCCCATAGAACTTACAAGGACCCAAGTTAAAGAATATGTTGCAAGAAATAATAAAACATTTAAGCTACCACATGTACTTAAATTTATGAAAAATTAGTGAATGAAGCTCTGTAGCATGTCATTGTACACTGGTGGGACACACAGCAAAATTTAATAAAAAAGAAGACAAAATGTGGCACATGGATGGTTTCTGAGAAATATCTTCTTCAGGTTCAGATATGAAAAGAGTTCAGAGGCTACCAAACAATTGAGGAGAGTAATACCTTAAGTGGCTTCAGCATTTCATTACAGCAAAACCTCTGAAATATGCTCTTTAAATCACAGATTGCTCTTGTAGATAACTTATACTGTTTTTACACAAGTTTTTTACACTGTGTTTCCAAGCTAAAATAGGGTTTCCGCATGGACCCTTAAGAAACATATTACCAGAGGATTACTATATATTAAATTATGCCTTTTAAAATTCAAATGGCATTTCAAGTTTTATTATCTGTCTGTTGTTTGTTGATTTTATTAATTACCTGAAGGTGTAATGTTTGGTCTAATCCGCTTCTGAACGCTTTATTTTAATTCTTTTGACATGAATTATTTTAGTATTCCAGCATTTTTAAATACCTCCATATAAGAAATGTTAAAACAGAGCAGTTGGAAACAGATCAGATCAAACAATGCAATAGTACCATTCAGTTGTGGAATGTTGAATAAGCTTCCACATGATTATCCACAGTTGTTCACATCACTGTGAACTTGATGGACTGACTTCCCTATTAAAATGCACCAGTAAAGCATCATGCATAGTGTTATCTACACTCAGTAGTGCAGGTGAACTATGCTGCCTCATAAAATGTAAGGTTAGTATTGCACCTGACTATACACAGCTGAAGTTCCATGGGAAATAAAATCCAATGAGGTAATAGCAAACGTGGAAGAATACACAGTGTGATGTTTACATCACGACAGTTCTTATAATGAACAGACAATACTTTTTGATGTTTTACACAAACTAGTGTCACCATCAACAATGGTAAATGTCAGCTGAGACAGTCTCAGGTTGAGTTCCTCAGAGTTTTAGTTTGTCATGACAGCATATTGTCTGCATCGCAATGTGCCAAAGCAGTTGTCACCTACTGCAGCCATAGATCTTTCATAAATCGCACCAATTTCTTGACACGATAAAATTTTTTAACGTAGACATGCCATCCAGGTACCTCTTACAAATGCATTAGCAGGCAAGTATGCCACAAGCACAACGAATATTAAGCTCACATTCTCTAGTGACCAGCTACAAAACCATGTAACCACTTTTTTTAAGAACTGATCTGTATTTAATGTTTCTCAAAAACCACAATAACATCAAGTGAACAGATCTCTCATTTACAATATCCTCATAGCCCGTCTAGATGTGACAGTCATCAGATGACAGATAGTAAGTAAGTAAGAGATTACATAATATAGCTTCATTTGTTCTAGGGCTAGACCATTGTCATCAGGCCTCTTTTTCTCTGGAATCCACAGCATCCACAAAGTGTGATTGAAAAGTGGACACAACTTCTCCAGCTTAAGTAAAGACACTCTTTCATTGTTGCATCATGTGAATATATTGTGCTCACATTTCACCCTCCATACCTGTACATAAATCCAAAAAATGCACAGACAGTGGGTTGTTCTTCCTACACAACTAATTAAAATCATAAAGTAAGTTTTCTAAACAGCCACAAGTTACACTCTGTGTTTTTATATAGTGGGTTTGCTCTGCAAATAAGCAAAGGTGGCATCAGAACATACATTGTAAAAGATACAAACTGAGATAATATGGAAAACTTGCACTGACATTACATAAAGTACATATTCTACTTCCAGTATTGTGACTTACATTTAAAGTTGGCTGACAGAATTATAGATTGCATTTAAAGTTGTCTGACAGCTCTAAAAAAGATTAAACTGGTTGTACTACCATACTTAAACCTACATTTAAAGTGCATTAGTAAATGATGACATTGACAACACCAAAGATTAAATTGACTGTACAATGCACTTGTAACACACACGGAATAGTGTATCCAAAGATAATTTACAACTACACAAAATGAAATTTACATTTTAGTTGCCTCTTTTATGGGCATTTGCATAGACATCTCATATCTTTACATATCTGTTTATCTTTCACAAAATATGAGTTCATATGTAAAAATTAAAATATCTTTCAAAATTCATTATAAAAAATACATATTTATATAAGTCTACCAAAATGCATTCAAAACAATTGTTTTTAAAAATATTTCTGTTAGGATAATATGACAGGTATATTTTGGTTGCTTGTTTTTTGAAAGATAAGCACATACGTGAAGATATGAGATAGTTATACAAAGGCGAATAAAAGAGGTGATTAAAATGTAAATTTTGTTTTCTATAGTTGTAAATTATCTTTGGATGCACTGTACCATGGATGTTACGACTACTGTTGTACAGTCAGTTTAATCTCTGGCACTGTCAATGTCAACATTTACTACTGTACTTTAAATTGACTTTAAATGTGAGTTTAAGTACTATTGTACAGCCAGTTTAATCTTTAGGGCTGTCAGACAACCTTAAACACAATCTTTAATGCTGTCAGCCAACTTTAAATGTAAGTCATCATACTGGAAGTAGAATATGTACTTGATGTAATGTCAATGCAAGTTTTCTGTACTATCTCAATTTGTATCTTTTACAGTGTATATTCTGATGATGCTCTTGTTCATTTGAAGAGCAAAACTGGTAAATAAAAAATACAAAGCATGACTTGTGGCTGTTATCAAAAACTTAAGTTTTAGCGGTCACTCCCCCTGCAGGTAATGGCTGCTCTTACTAAATTAAAATCGTTTCTCCACAAACATCTTTCATCAGTACAGCAGGAAGAAGTGAGACATGTTGTTATATGACATAAAAACATTACCATTGCACTGCACAACAACACAGTGGGATTTTGCATGAAATGCCATGATATTACTGGCTCTTCAATACAAGTACTAAGTTATGTTTCACCAAAGTGCCTTCGTCCACTAGTATCATTTGCCATGAGGCAAGCTATTTTTGATAACTTAATGGGCTATCACACCCTGGGATCTGACCAACAATGAAGCTTGTTACAGACCACTCTGTATGGCCAAATGCCAAGAAAGACTGTAAATCTTGGATGCAATCTTGTAATGCATGCCATGCTCTATAACAGGATGCCATGCACAACCTAAACAAGGCCATTTTTCTATCCCCAAGGGCCATTTTCAGCAAGCCCACTAAGACCTTATTGGACCTCTCCTTGATTTAAATGCTTAGCAATATATTCTGTCAGTGATCAACAGAGTAATGCTGGGTCACGGCTATACTACTTCTGAACATCACTGCCGAGAACTCTGCAAATGCATTTAACAATCTATGGATTTCCCTCTTTTGGTGTCCTGCTGCAATAGTGAGAGATCAAGGTAGGAAATTCATGTCAGCACTTTTTCCTGAACTCTTGTTGCTTATGCAGTATTCATCTTCCAAACAACTGCTTACCATCCACAAAATAATGGACTGGTAGAATGCTGGCATCATACACTTAAATCAGCTCTCATTTGTCATGGAGGGTTATGCACAGACCCCCTGCCATAGGTTGTTTTAGGTGCATGTTCAACTTATAAAGAACTCCACACATCTCTGATGGAAATCCTTTATAAGGAACCACTCATTCTTCTGACTGACTTCACTGAACTGTCCTAATTGCCTGCAGATAGAGAAGTACAGCAGCTCATCCAGAGAGTCACACAACACATTGTGCACCTTAAGATTCTGATCCTGCAGGTGCATGACTCTCAGAAAATCTTCATCCATAAAGTTCTGCAGTACTGGACTCACATCATGCTGCAAGATAATACTGTCTGATTGGCATTACACCCACCCTACTCTGGTCCACATAAAGTGATTAGATGAAGTGGCAACACCTTTGACATTTTACTGCATGGAAACATGACTACATTTAAGGTCAACAGACTCAAATCAACATGGACCCTGTTCAACATCACTGATATGTCTGGAAGTAACATGAACCCCACCAACAACATTCTGCACAGTGAGGGGAGGGAAGAGGGAGGGTCCTCTCTGGTGACTTAGCAGCAATTGTGTGATGTGTGAGGAAACTCTTTGGCCAGTGCAATGGCTCTGCTGCAGAACAATCTTTGAACCAGTCTCCACTGAGCACGTTCTCTGATGTATCTCCACCCAGTACTGGTAGGTAATAAGGCATAGATTCATGGTATTCATGATCTTCACTATTTAACTCAAAGAATGCCCCCCTACATCTACTCCAAAGAGTCATGAAAAAATAACTACGCATATTAAACCAATATACAAATAGAAAAATAGTAATTATGAATGTGAAAACCTGAGAAGGAAGCCAAGCTGCAGGACATGCTCTTGCTGATTTCTCCAGGCTGACACTGCCCTTGATAAAGAAGTCAAGTTGCATTTGACTAACTATCCCATCACTCTGTTGTAGTTTTGTTGTCATTTGAAATGAGAAAAGCAGTTTATGTTTCTCAAAAATACCTGGAAGTGAGATGGTCTTGTAGCTAAAATGTTAGACTGAGCAAATATTGAACAAAATTAAAAAGTAAAAAGAGCATTAACTGTCACACACTATGTAATTGTATTTACACATTATCTTAAGCAACATGACATGTGATCTTCACGCATATGAAGCTCCTTGTATTAATAATGGGAATTCATTTATGTAAAGCTCCTTATACTGTAATATTTAGTACGGTGTTCTCAGTCTTCTTTTACAGTTAACTATATGGACTAGATCATGACATGAGAGTGACAGAACTGGTCATTTTGTGACCTTAAACTATAACTATTATAAAGTGCAAATAAAGGGAAAAGTATATTCAAAATATGGTTATATTTTAATAAAAAATAGATGAATTTGAATTACAATTTAAGACAAAGTATTTTATTTTAAGACGTTTAACCCAAACAAATATAAAAGAAGATATCTTCATGATCTGGATTCAGCATCAAGCCACTCTGTCTTCACTCCTGGACACAAATATCATCATCAGTATCACAAAATGGCAAAGTCAGCTACCACTGAAAGACAGATAACATGTTACATGGCCTATCAGAAAAATAATTCTGCCAGCTACATACAGATCAGTGCACAGAACACCTGATTCATCTGAAATACCACTAGTTATATGGAGCACTAAATGTGCAATGCATCAACATATGGGCAGCCACCATACTTCCAGACTTGGTTGTGGACTCAACAGTTAGCAAGCAGATCAGCAGTTTGGAATTACCATGCGCCTTCAAGATGTGTAGCAACAAAGCCTAACTTCTCTCTATGGCTTACTCAGACGGGTAATTACATGTCAGAATGAAAATTTTAACATTAAACAGTTGTACAAAAATTTCATAAAAGCTCAAAGATCAATTTTTCACATTTATTATGTCACTGGCTGAGAGCATCAGCGTGCTTATTACTTCCTTCTATAAAATTTATTTCATGTAAAGTTCAGATAAATCATTTTTATCATACTAGTTTTGACTGTGTTGACAGTATCAATAGTCCATAAATAATTCTTCACCATTAGTTTCACCAAACGAAACAACATCCCACTGAGGCTCACTCAGAAGTACTGTACAAGCCTCAAGGAAATGTCTCCTTGCATGCTTTGACACAGCCCATGGCCAAGAAATGTTTACAAGCTATTGATATTGCCTAGAGTGTCAAAACTAATAGAGGCACTAAGCAATTGATTTATGGATTGCCCCCAAATAAACTTCATAGCCATGGATAAGTTTACTTTGACTGTGCCATATTCAGATAAACGCTGTCCATATAAGATACAAGGTACTACCCAAAATATCCAAGAATTTCATTGTAGCAGTCAAACCAGTAGCAGTATGATATTCTGCTACTAGATATCTCAAGATATGCATCCTATCTATATCTATTGTAGCACAGACTTGTGTCATCTGTGGCACATGCAGATGTGATTGGTTGGTTTGGAGTATAAAGGACCCAAAGTACAGAGTCAGCAGTTCCTTTTTCTTCATGCTAACAAGGTTCAAGCTATAACAATTCACAAAAGGAGTTGGGGAAAGGAAATGGGCGGAAAAATAACAGGGAACCACATGGAAAGGGAAAATGAAGGAGCTCACCAAAAGGGAGTTAAAAACAATCCCAAAAGGAGTTGGGGAAAATAAAAGGCATAAAACTAAATTTGAATCACACTGAAAGACAAAATGACAGGAGCTAACAGAAATGGGTAAATGTACACTAGAAAGAAAAGAAGTGGAAGGTGTTAAAATAATGTAGCAGATGGCCAAGGCTTGTTGATCACAAGAATAAAAAAGGATGAGCCAGCCACTCTGCAACACATTAAAATCTCCAGACTAAAGGAGAAGGCAAGATGAATACACATAGGAAAAACAAGAATACCAAGGCAAACAATCAGCAAAGAAAGAGTGAGGAAGAGTTAAAATGGAGGGATGTTGGAAGCCTGGGAGAGAAGGCCAGATGCATACCCTTAGATAGTGTGATAAAAACCCCCCTTACAAATAAAATGTAAAACAACATCAGCTATTGAGGCATTGTCACCCAAAACCAGAGGGAAGGTGCTGGGAAGGTCACAAGTCCATCACAGAGTAGCTAAAATTGGGCAGACCAACAAGATGTGGATGACAGTCATGTGGGAGCCACAGCAGCACCAAGGTAGGTCCATGTGACAGAGGAGGTGACCACGTGTTAGCCAAGTATGGCTGATGGGGAGCCGGCAAAGACAATGGAGTTCTTGTGAGTGGCTTGCATGGATGACCACCACACATTTGTTGTCTCCTTGATAACACATAGTTTATTTGGTGTACTGAGGATGTGCCATTTATTATCCCAGATCATGAAAACTTTGTGGCGGAAGACCAATTGAAGATCAGTCTCCGGCAGGCCAATCTCCAGAGTTGGTTTACTGGTAGCCCGTTTGGCCAGGTGGTCAAACAGGTTCATTGCCTGGTATCCTGCCATGTCCTGGGGTACAAATGAATGTCACTGAACATCCACTGTTGCCGAGGGCATTAAGAGATTCCTGGATAGTCAGTAGCAAAGGATGGAGAGGGAAGCACTGGTTTAGGAGTCACTACAGATGACTGGACGAAGTCACTACTGATGATGAAGGTCTCCGTGGCACAGGAGCATATACACTCAAGAGCACGATATATGGATACCAACTCTGCAGTGAAAACACTGCAGCCAGCCAGCAATGAGAGCTGTTCAGTATGTCCAATGTGAGCGTAAGTGGAGCCCACAAGACTGTCGACCATCGATCCATTGGTGTAGACTATTTATGAGCTCTGAAACTCACTGAGAATAGAGAAAAATTGCTAGCAGAGAGCCTGAGCTGGAACTGAGCCTTTTGGGTCTTGCAATAGGTCCAGACAAGGCTGTGGCTGAGACATGGACCATGGAGGTGTACAGAAGTGGACCCACAGTAAAGGCGGTAGAGGGAAAATGTCAAGTTCAGTAAGAAGCAAATGGACACAGACTGCAGGGGGATGCCCTGTTCTGGGCCACCATTGTGGGAGATGGATCGCCATGTTAGGAAAGACAGTTATTTGGATGGTGAGGGAAGCTATGAATGTGGGTGATATAATTTGCAAGCAGCAGTTTCTCCCGGAAATGCAATGGAGGAACACCAGCTTCCATGAGAAGGCTGTTCAGTGGGCTCATTCAGAAAGCTCCCATCATGAGCCGAACAACAAAGAGGTGGATAGGGTCTAGCAGTTGCAGTAAGGAAGGTGATGCTGAACCATACACCAGGCTCCCATAGTCAGTATGGGACTGTATGAGGTCTCTGTACAGCTGCAGCAGTGTAGGGTGACTAGCAGCCCAGTCAGTGTGGCTCAGGCATCAAATAATATTAAGATGCTGCCAACACTTTTTCTTAAACTTATGAAGATGGGAAAGCCAAATTAAGTGGGTGTCGAAGACCAGTCAGAAAAAGTGGTAAGTCTCCACTACATCAAGTAGTTGGTCATTGAGGTAAAGTTATGGACGAGGTGAAGAGTACGATGATGACAGAAGTGGATCACGCAAGTCCTGGTGGCCAAAAACTGAAAGCAGTGAGTAAGGGCGCATGACTGAACCTTTTGTATGGCTCCCTGCAACTGCTATTCAGCCACACCAATAGAAGAGGAGCAGAAGGAAATGCAAAAGTCATCAGCATATAGGAGGAGAGATACTGAGGACCTTACTGCTAGTGCAGGAATTAAAAAGAGTGGGACCCCATTCTCTTGGATATGGGATGAACTGTGGGAATCACCGACATGAACTCTGAAAGTGGGGAGCAACAATAAGTTAAGTGTAAAAATTGGAAGTGAGCCCCAGAGACCCCACTCATGATGAGCAGCAAGGATGTGGCGTCACCAAGTGGTATCGTAGGCCTTTTCTAGGTCAAAAAGGAGAAAATAAGGTGGTGTCACCAGGAAAAGGCTTATGCAATGGCAGACTCCAGGTGGACCAAGTTGACGGTGGTGGAGCGAAGGCCCCTAGACTTAAGGAGCCAGCACAACCACAGGCTCACCATACATTTGAGCAGCTTGTTTGGAATGTTGCTGAGGCAAATAGAATGATAGGTATCCAGATCTAGTGGGTCCTTACCAGGCTTTAGCATTGGAATAATGATACTTTCTCACCACTGTGATGGGAATTTGCCATTGGTCCAGATGCAGTTGAAGATGGTAAGGAGGTGGCACTGGTAATCCGCTGACAGATGCTTAATCATTTGGGAATGGATATGGTCTGACCCAGTTGACGAGAGCACTGAAAAATTCCA
Source organism: Schistocerca nitens (assembly GCF_023898315.1). NCBI lineage: Eukaryota > Metazoa > Arthropoda > Insecta > Orthoptera > Acrididae > Schistocerca > Schistocerca nitens. The sequence goes on from NC_064619.1 coordinate 366,270,178, forward strand.
ACTCACTGAAGGGAGCATTATATGGATCAGGTAATTCTCAGACACAGAGGTGCAAGGATAATGTTCATCAAGATGCTCTGCGATTATATTGGGATCAGCAGACACAGCTCCATGTGTGGAAAATCCAGGTACACCTGTAGGAGTCTGATATCTGTAAAGTCGTTGGAGCTTGGTCCAAACCTGGGAAAGAGAGGTTTGTGTTCCAGCGGTGGAGACATATCATTCCCAACACTCCTTCTGTCGTTCGATGAGTAGGCAGACCTGGGCTTTGAGCCATTTGAAGGCAGTGAGGTTTTCCAGGGATGGGTGGCACTGACAACATTGGAGGGCCTACCTACAGCCTCAAATGGCTGCAGAAATTTCCAGTGACCACCAAGGCACCTGAGGAATGAGGGATTGCTGATTCAGCTGCAGCAATAAATGTAGTAATGATGCTGTGGATCACTTCATCGAAGTTGCCATGAAACAGAGATTAAACAGTGGTGGCAGCATTGAAAGCAGCCCAATCAGCTTTAGTAAGAGCCCATCTGGGCAAGCGTCCAGATGAATAATATTGGGAGAGGAATAGGAAGAGTGGAAAGGGGTGAATACCACACAAGTTGTCATGAGCTCTCCAGTGGATATATGGGAGATGGCCAGAACTGCAAATGGAGAGATCAGTGACTGAGTATGTGCCTTGTGCTACACTGAAATGTGTGGAGGAACCTGAATTGAGGATACAAAGGTCGTGTTGAGTTAGTAGGACCACGACATCTTTCCCACAGCCAGTAATCTTGGTTCCACCTCATAAAGTGTTACAGGCATTAAAATCACACAGAAGTAGAAAAAGTGGGGGGAGTTGGGAAATTTGTGCAACCAATACATGGTACAGCACTCCACTGTCTGGAGGGAGGTAGGTGTTACAGATGGTAACTTCCTGCATTGTCCTCACCCCAACAGCCACAGCTTCTAATGGTGTTTGAAGGAGCACAGGTTTGCTACAGACAGAGGTAAGGACATAGGTACAAATGCCACCTGTCTGTCACAGTCAGTCAGTATGGTTTTTGTAGTACCCCCAATAGACACAAATGATGGGAGTCAGCATCGCAGTAAAACAGGTTTCCTGAAGAGCAATGCAAAAAGCAGATGTAATGCTTAAGAGTTGTCGTATCTCAGCCAGGTGGGAGAAAAAACCGCTGCAATTCCATTGGAGAATGATGCTTCCTATCTTCTGGGGAGGCATTAAGGGACCAAGGAGGAAGATAATGCCTAAGGGTCACCTGCCGCCACCGGTTGAGCATTCATAGCCAGTACCATTGCATCTGAGGCATCGGTGAGATCTAGGTCCTCGGGGGATGCCAGAATCTCCACCTCATCCTGTTAGGTAGTGGTAGTGTGGGGGACACCCCAGCCTCCCATTTTCTAACAGACCTCTGCTTTGTTTGTTTGGCTGCTTGCCGCTCCTTAGGGTCTTGCTGAGAGGGCTTCTCGGAAGTAGCTTCAGGGACAGAGGAAGACCATGAAGCCCTTCGACCAGCAGCCCGTGGCTCTTTCAGGCACTGGCTGGTGTCCAGTTGACCACAATGGGGGACCATGGAAGGTAGAGTCCCAAGGGACCCCTTCCACATCTTCCACATGATAGGAGCTGGAGGAGGCTGTTGCTTCCCCAGTTGGGGGCAGGGGACAATATCCCCAGCATTTGGGGGGAGGGGGGCAGTGCTCCCAAAGTAGAGGCTTTGGGAGCAACAGAAGAAGCCAGCAGGAGGGGGAATGAAGATGGGCAGCCTGGGGGGCCCACTGGAGTAAGCTTAGATGAGGGGTGTAGTGGCATTATGGAGGGCAACGCCGTCGTAGCAGCAGCATAAGAAGATAGCACTCGAACAGGGTTCAGCTTTTCATATTATAGCTTAGTCTCACAGTAAGACAGTCCATCTATGGTCTTGTACTCAAGAATTTTCTGCTCCTTTTGGATTAACAAGCAGTACAGTGAGCAGGGGATTGGTGCTCTCCACAGTTGACACATGTGGGAGGAGGCGCACATGGAGTCAGTTCAAATGGCTCTGAGCACTATGGGACTTAACATCTGTGATCATCAGTCCCCTAGAACTTAGAACTACTTAAACCTACCTAACCTAAGGACATCAAACACATCCATGCCCGAGGCAGGATTCGAACCTGTGACCATAGCAGTTGCGCGGTTCTGGACTGAAGCGCCTAGAACCGCTTGGCCACTGCGGCCGGCGCACATGGAGTATTCAGATGCAGAGACTGTCTGTTGTCTCTACACGTGGTGCTGGAATTGCACCAGGAGACATGTGTCCGAATTTCCAGCACTTAATGCACTGCTTAGGGGAAGGGACATAGAGTTTGACATCATATTGGTATACCATCACCTTGACCTTTTCAGGTAACGAATCACACTCAAAGGCCAAGATGAAGGAACCGATGGCAATCCTATTGTCCTTAGGCCCCTATAGATGTGCTGAATACTCCATCATTCTAAATCGGAATTAGCTCATTGTCAGACTGCAACAGGTCATGATGAGGAATAATTCCCTGGACCATGTTGAGACTTTTATGTGGAGTGACCGATACAGGAATACCACCCAGTTTTTCGCAGACGAGTAATGCCCGCAACTGGGCTGGGGATGCTGTCTGAATTAGGACTGACCCACTGTGCATTTTGGACAATGCTGTCACTTCTCTAAACTTATCCTCCAGATGCTCAACAAAAAACAGAGGCTTCATATCCAGAAAGGAGTTCCCATCAGTTCTGCTGCACAAAGGTGAATATGGCCCTCTTCATTCTGTAGACCTACGTTCCTCCCATGGTGTTGCTAGGGAGGGGAATGACGTGGGGTCATATGTCACAGTATTTTATTCTACCTTCCATTTCTTAGAGACCGCTGGGGTCATTTGGTCCACAGCAATAGATGACTTTATCCACTTCATTGCAGGTCATCTGCCCCTATGCCACCCACTCCGATCAGTGGCTCCCCCCACGGGCACTACCCAGCCACAGCAAAGGCCACCTGGCACAATGGCCATCGCTGGGAGTTCTGATGCTCCAAGAAGATGGGCATCTATTTCTTGGCATATGTGGGGAGTCAGCAGGTCAGGCGTCAGCAGTGCAATTCCTTTGTTGACAAGGGGCTACCACTAAATGGGTACATGGTAGCCCCACCACAGTGGACTGACTATCATGCTGGATATTGGACATGGAGAAATCCAGTATTGTCATGGGGGTGAAAATGAACAGTAGACAACGGAAGAAGATGGGATATCCCGGAACATGTCCTTGCCAAATAGCTGAATTGCAGGTGGAGATGTAGAGTCATGACAATAAGAGGTGGAGGAGATCTAATCTAACGGCACTATGGATAAATGGTGCAACACAATAAGACATACTCTCTCAAATGGCCTGCACTTCTGTAGAATTTTGAAAGTGGGAAGTCAAACCATAAGATGGGACCTTGAACTCATTGGGCTGAAAAGTGGGAGACTCCTTTTGGTTGCCTTATACATTAGGCAGGAATACCTAGGCCCTGTTCTAGCCCCTGAACCCACAGGGGAGTGCAGTTATGAGTTTTGGTGGTGCATGTCAAGACATGTTTCAGGGCTTCTGTGAATTGCGAAATGGATAATGTGAAGGAGCATGCATTTTTGTCAAATTCTCTTTCCAGTTGAAGAAAACTGCAGCTGATACCCACTGCATGCTGACAGAGGCATTTGGTGAGAATGCACAGAGTCAAGCTAGAGCAACTGAGTGTTTCAAGCACTTCAAGGAATGCTGAGAATCTGATTGATTGTCAACATGCACATCACTGCAAATGATCAAGAAAGTGAATGACATGAATTATAAAAACTGAAAGCAGACAATCTGCGACATTTGCAACAGACTTAGGCTGTTGTATGATAGATGTCAACGAATTCTAGCCGATGAACTGAACATGACACAAACTGCAGCGAAGTTTGTTCCTCACCTTCTCAGCATCAACCAATGAAACTTCAGGATTCAGATAAGCACAAAGCTGCAACAAAGAGTTAGAGAGTGTCCAAACTTCTTATCCAGAATCATAACAGTTGATGAATCTTGGGTCTACAGTTACAATCCTGAAAAGAAGCAACAATTATCACAATGAAGAACACCATCTTCTCCAAGGCTGATAAAACTCGACAGGTTCGCAGCAACTTGAACCACTGCTGATCATTTTTTTTTTGACATTTGGGGAACAGTGGATAATGGGTTTGTTCCATCTGGTTAGGCTGTCAACGGATACTTTTAGTGCAACATTTTGAGGCAACTGAGCGAAAATTTTTGTTGGAAATGGTCAGAGTTGTGGAAAAAGAAAAAGTGGTTTACACACCATGACAACACACTAGCACACACTTTGCTCATTGTGAAGGAATTCCTGGCCAAGAACAACATGGCAATGTCCACTACCCTCCCACTTGGTAGACCTAGCCCTGTTCCTAAAGATGAAAATCACATTGAAAGGGTGACTTTTGACTTCATTGAAGACATCCAAGTGGAATCACAATGAGTCCTGAACACCCCTTTGGACTTGCAAGAGTGCTTCCAAAAATAGGAAAAACACTGGGATCTTTGCGTATATGTCTGAGGTGACTATTTAAAAGGTACAGAGGACATTAGGACATAATTACACTTTTCTGATCTTTACAATGACATTCTTGGATATTTTGGGTAGCACCTTGTATGTCTACTCGCATTACATTCTTGCAGATTAGTGCTACAGTTTGTGACCCACCTGAAGAGCCAAGTACATTAGCATATCATTTCTGGGATTTGGGGAGGCTCATCAGCAATGGATGGACTCTGGCAGATTAATGATGAGGGATGGTGTGATGGCCAGCCTTGAAGTGCTTTTTAGGTAGTTTTGAACATCTGAATAGGTGAATATGAGGCTGGTACCTACATACCACCTCAGATATATCAACTGAAAATATTTTGAAAACTTTCTCACACTTTCACATGTAATAACAGTAGATGCAGAGAGATGGGATACATAAACTCCATCCCAGGGGAAATGGGTGTAGACAGGAAGGGCACCCAGCCAGTCTCTACAACTAACACTAGCACATCTAGCATGACATGTCAGTCCTGTGAGGACATGGCATAAGGCTAAGAGAAAGTAGAATGCTACACATTGAGCATCAGTTATGAGTGAATTGTGGAAGATCATAAAGGAATTGGGTGTAGATGTCATACTAGTCTATTCTCACCAGAAAGACAAGACTGCAATAATTTTGCTTGAACATAACTATATTTTACTTATTTATTTAGTCATTTGAACAAATGTAGTGTAATGTACAACATTACCGGTATATTGGACTTCTCTCTAGTAATTACAGAGAACAGCTATCTAGATTATATATACTCCCACAATTTTTAAATTATAGAAGTTACAGACCTATAAATTTACCACAATTCAAGTATTCACTTACTGAATAGAAGCACCACAGACCTTTTCTAATAGACCTTTTAAGCATTAATATTTAGTATCTATTTTATACCATTTGTCAAGTTATTGAACAGTATTGTTCTCATACAGCACGCATCTTTCCAACAGAAACTTATCTTGGCTAGGAGTACATGAAAGTCAATTTTTAATCTAATGTTGTGCTTAAGTAACTCACATTTTTTTCTAACACTATTATCATCTCAAATTACATTTTGCGACTGAGATTAGTGTGTCAAAAATAAACATGCATGGTACTGGCCACAATTTCAACAAAAATATTGTTTTGCATGACTATCTATCTCTGCTTCCTGTAATAATCATAATGGCTCTTTTTTGTATGCTGCAGGTCCCCAGAGCTGCTGCGGAATTTTCGTAGATTATGAGACCATATTTTAAATGTGGATTAAAATATGCATGTAGGCACATATTAGTGCCTTCATGTTAACAGAACCCCTTAAAGTCTTTAAAAGATGGCAGCTTGTACTCAGCTTGGCATTAATGTGTTCAGTATGTTTGTCCCATTTTAGGTCACTTTGATTCCAAATGCCAAGAAATCTTGTTATTACTTTATTCACAATGGGCTGTAGGTTGATGGTGATATTTGGATAGTGTAGGATATTGTTTTGAGAGTTATGGAAATTTAATGCTACTGTTTTCCTGTTGCTTATTGTAAGCTGATTCATTACCAACCATTTACTTAATATATTTGTAACAGAGTTTACTTCATGTAGTTTCTGTTTTTACTAATACTGTTGAGTCATCATCATATAGGATTATTTTGTGTCAATCAACATGCGCATACACACCACTGATATATACCACAAAAAGAAGAGATCCCATTATCAACCCTTAAGGTACCTCATAGTTGATGGGGCATTCTTCTGACAGGTATTCTGTGACTATTGGTGCCTTTTTATCTACATGTCTGATGTATATATTTTTGAATGAAACCATTCATTCAACAGTATCCAAGTTTTTTGACAAAAGTTATGTGATTTACTATGTTGAAAGCTTTAGTTAAGTCAAAAATTTTCCTCCTGTTTGCCATTTTTCATCAATGGCTTTTAAAACAGTGGCTATGAATTCATAGAGTGGAATCTTGGTTGTCTTCTTACTATGGAAACCATGCTGAGAATTGGATAATACATTTATATTCATGAACTCTATTAACTTATTATACATTTTTTCCAGTACTTAAAAAATAGGATATTAATGTAATGGTGTGACAGTTTATCAATTTATCTTAGTCGCCAGCTCTGAATATAGGAATAACTTTGGATGTATTTTATCTGATCTGGAAAGATGCCCTAATGAACAGTTACAGAATTATGTGAGTGAGGGAGTCATTTATATTTGGGAAGGAGAGTTGTTATTGAAGTAATGTAACCTAGCAATGAGCATGATGTTACACTAGCGATGTGTGATCCATAATCCAGTTGGATTATCACCTGAAAATACATAATGTACTCTCATGTCATTCATCCACACTTTTATAAATTATGAGCTGCAACAATGTATGGATGTGGATAATCTTACTTGACAGGTGCCCTGTGTAAACACTAAGCCAGCACTTTTGCACAGCATAATGACTGATTAGAGTATAATGCTACAAACTGTTATTCAATAATTGGATCTGATTGTTATCAACAAAGAAGGGTAGTTTGATACATTTGTAAAATTGTATTGACACAGAAACCAATATACACATTCCCCTGGCAAATTGTGTAATTGCTTGTAATTTTACATCACAGGGTGTTAAATGACACATGACAATTAGCAATCTTAGTGTCATAATATTTTGTGCTTCATGCAGTTTTGATGTAGTACCAAAAATGGAAAAAACCAGTATGGAACATAACAACATTATGAAAAGGATAGCTGCTACTCACATACGCTCCTGGAAATTGAAATAAGAACAACGTGAATTCATTGTCCCAGGAAGGGGAAACTTTATTGACACATTCCTGGGGTCAGATACATCACATGATCACACTGACAGAACCACAGGCACATAGAAACAGGCAACAGAGCATGCACAATGTCGGCACTAGTACAGTGTATATCCACCTTTCGCAGCAATGCAGGCTGCTATTCTCCCATGGAGACGATCGTAGAGATGCTGGATGTAGTCCTGTGGAACGGCCTGCCATGCCATTTCCACCTGGCGCCTCAGTTGGACCAGCGTTCGTGCTGGACGTGCAGACCGCGTGAGACGACGCTTCATCCAGTCCCAAACATGCTCAATGGGGGACAGATCCGGAGATCTTGCTGGCCAGGGTAGTTGACTTACACCTTCTAGAGCACGTTGGGTGGCACGGGATACATGCGGACGTACATTGTCCTGTTGGAACAGCAAGTTCTCTTGCCGGTCTAGGAATGGTAGAACGATGGGTTCGATGACGGTTTGGATGTACCGTACACTATTCAGTGTCCCCTCGATGATCACCAGTGGTGTACGGCCAGTGTAGGAGATCGCTCCCCACACCATGATGCCGGGTGTTGGCCCTGTGTGCCTCAGTCGTATGCAGTCCTGATTGTGGCGCTCACCAGCACGGCGCCAAACACGCATACGACCATCATTGGCACCAAGGCAGAAGCGACTCTCATCGCTGAAGACGACACGTCTCCATTCGTCCCTCCATTCACGCCTGTCGCGACACCACTGGAGGCGGGCTGCACGATGTTGGGGCGTGAGCGGAAGACGGCCTAACGGTGTGCGGGACCGTAGCCCAGCTTCATGGAGACGGTTGCGAATGGTCCTCGCCGATACCCCAGGAGCAACAGTGTCCCTAATTTGCTGGGAAGTGGCGGTGCAGTCCCCTACGGCACTGCTTAGGATCCTACGGTCTTGGCGTGCATCCGTGCGTCGCTGCGGTCCGGTCCCAGGTCGACGGGCACGTGCACCTTCCGCCGACCACTGGCGACAACATCGATGTACTGTGGAGACCTCACGCCCCACGTGTTGAGCAATTCGGCGGTACGTCCACCCGGCCTCCCGCATGCCCACTATACGCCCTCGCTCAAAGTCCGTCAACTGCACATACGGTTCACGTCCACGCTGTCACGGCATGCTACCAGTGTTAAAGACTGCGATGGAGCTCCGTATGCGATGGCAAACTGGCTGACACTGACGGCGGCGGTGCACAAATGCTGCGCAGCTAGCGCCATTCGACGGCCAACACCGCGGTTCCTGGTGTGTCCGCTGTGCCGTGCGTGTGATCATTGCTTGTACAGCCCTCTCGCAGTGTCCGGAGCAAGTATGGTGGGTCTGACACACCGGTGTCAATGTGTTCTTTCTTACATTTCCAGGAGTGTATATAGCAGAGATGCTGAGTTACAGATAGGCACAACAAAAAGAGTGTCCAAAAATTAGCTTTTGACTAATAAGGCCTTTGTTGAAAATAGACAACATACACAGACACACTCACACAAATGCAACTCACACACACGACCACAGTCTCTGGCAGCTGAGGTCATTGGTTGAAAGCTCACTTTCTGACAGTCTTTTTATCATACCTATCTATGACTCACCATCCGTGCTGTATAATGAGTAGCAACTATCCTTTTCATAATATTTTGAGATAGTATCCTTATTCAGATAATCCCCAAAATTTCAGTGCATAACTATGTGAATACAAGAAAATTTCACAAATTTTCAGAAGTTAATGAATATCATGCATAGCATCTAGAGCTGCACATTCAACAAATTACAGCAGTAGTATCTGTTTTGGAAAATCATTACCCCACAATTAAATTGTGGCTGTATACTTAATTCGTGAAATATTTCCCTTTTTTCTTCTTGTTTACCAGTTTGTTCTTAGTAAGTCTTTCAAAGTGTAAGATTGTATCATAAACATAGCTCTTATGAAACTCACTCTTGTGACATAAAAATGTATTTTATCTCCACACTAACTGCTATCTGTTATACAGTGCTACATTTAATGTCTTCTTTCAAAAGCAGTGTATATTTTCTGCATTTGTCATAAATTTCCACTATTTTCAAGTTTCTTACATTAGTTTGCTGGTGATCATAAAAAAAGAGGATGAGTGCTCAAGGTTCCAAACAGCTTCAGGGACTCAGTAAATTTTATCTCATATTATAAAGACAAAGAAGTTCCATGTAGATCAGGATATTGAAACATGTGCTTGTGAGTTAATTTTTGGAAATGTAATACTTGTGATTCTTACAAAATTCACTTCTCCACTAGGTAATTGGGAAACTCTCATGAAAGTATCAGTCATTTACTGTGTTGTCTATCAAACAGGAAGAAGGAATTTACTAATCTGTGGTGATTTTAACATAAATTTCGTGAAGGAATCTGATAGGAAAAGTGATTTAGGGGTGCTGTTGACCACTTATAATTTAGTATCAGTAATAAATTTCTCTAGCTGGGATGCTCAAGGTTGCAGTATTCTTTCACACAAAGTATTCACATGACAAGTAGACATTAAAGAAATTCATACCTATCCTGTTGTAAATGGACTATTATATCATGATGGACAGTTAGTCACATCATGTACCTTAACAATATGTACAGTTCAGAAACACTCAAATAACCCAGTGAGGCTCATTAATGACAAAAATACTGAAGCAAAATTGAAAAACAGTGATTGGGGTGAAATATAAAATGAAACTAATGCTAAATTTAAATTCAATACATTTCTTACTGAGTTTGTATCCATTTTTAAAAGTAGTATTTCTGAAAGGATTTAAAATTAAATGTAATAATGGGAACTCATTAAAGTGACCTTAGAGCACTACTGGTGCCATAGTATCTTTACAATGAAAAAGAATCATGTTCAAAATAGCCAGAACAATTAAACATCCAGAAATACTTTCATATCATAAAGAGTACTGTAACATATTAAGAAAAGTTGTAAAAAAATCGTCCACAACTTGTCTGAAATTGACAGATCAGAGAATAAAATCGAATCACTATGGAACAGTGTTGTGCCTTATATTGCTTAATGTACTTAGCCACATATGTAATGCATCGTTAAAGACAGGGTGTTTACCCAGTAGATTACAATATGCCATTGTTAGACCTCTCTGTAAGAAGCCATTGATTACCTATCATCAAACTCTGAAATGAGGGACATCCTACCCGAGATATTTCCCACCCCTCCTAAAGTGGTGTTCTGTCACCCACTCACCTACACAACATCCTAGCCCATCTATATCCACTCCCAATCCCAACCCCTTGACACAAAGATCATATCCCTATGTAAGTCCCAGGTGTAAAACCTGTCCAATCCTCCCTCCGAGCACTTCCTATTCCAGTCCTGTCACAGGTTTATCCTACCCCAACAGGGGCAGAGACACCTGTGAGAGCAACCACATCATTTACCAGTTCTGCTGCAATCATTGCACAGCTTTTTATATTGGCATGACTACCAACTAGCTGTTCACCAGGATGAATGGCCACCACCAAACTGTAGCCAAGACTAGAGTAGACCACGCTGTGGCACAACATATAGATTAACACACCACACTTGATTTCACTGACTGTTTCACTACCTGAGCCATCTGGATCCTTCCATCCACCACCAGCTCTTCTGAACTGTGCAGATGAGAGTTATCCTTACAACATATTCTCCACTCCCATAATTATCCCAACCTCAACCTATGGTAGCATACTGTGACCATACCTTCCACCCAACAGTTTCCACCCCCTCTGCCCTATCATCTCATTCCCATTCTCAACTCCCACCTTGTTTATTTGCAGCCCTCTGCCAATGCACCCACCCATCTTTCCCCGGTCCTCTCCTATTTTGCTCGTTTCCCCCACCCCCCTGCCCCACAAATCCACACTGTGCATGTTGGGATTCTAGTCCCTGCACACTCCACCAAACAGTGTTCATCTCTATCCCCATCTACACACCATCCCTTCCCCTTCCCCACCTCCTCCAGACTGCTGCTTGCATCCCACATGATAGTTGCATTCCGGCCCGAGATTCTGGAGTTTGGGTTGTGTGTGTGTGTGTGTGGTGTGCTTGCTTGTGTGTGTGAATGATGTGTGTCTCTCTTTTACTGATGAAGGCTGTTGCTGAAAGCTTTATGTAAGTGTCAGTGGTGCCTATCTGCAACTTGATGTTGGGTAGGATGAACATATAGTTCTCCTGGTATAACATTATCTTCATTCCTCAATTCAGTTACCTTCTGGATCCCTGCTTTCCTTTCTTCTTGGTCTTCCATGCATAAAAGTGTCTGAAGCACCATTCGCTAAATGTGAACCCTGATTAATGATGGACTATTTGCAAAACAATATTTGCTACTGCCTTCTTCTGGGATTTCAGGAGCTTCAGTTGATAAAAGAATGAGCCACGATCTTCCATCTATGAGAATTTCAGTTTGATTGTAAACCAGAAAGGGTAGCAAATGGCAACAATGTATTCAAGTTGTTGCCTCTAAGGCCATGTTTTCAAAGCCATACACAACAAATCCTATTTGCAGTTGTTAACCCATGAGAGTGGCTTGCAGTACTAATTTCTAATGCTGCCATATCAGTTGGAAGTGCACCTGTCCTTAAGGCCTTAGTTATCCTGTACTCATAAGCCTGCTTTGTAGAGAGATCTTTGACAACAGTGTCACTCAGTAGAACCAGAGGCTCTGGAAAGGAATTTTTGAGAAATGAAGTATTGATTTCAAGTTCTGTTGCATTATCAAGCATGTAGCCAAACCTACCACTCCACTTGCTGTTAGACAAAGTTTTCAAAACCAACTGTTTGATCAAGTGGCTCACAGATACTCATTAGTACAAAGAGTACAAACCAGCCAGATGAGTTTATGATTCAGCTTTGTCTCAACCCAATGCATGACTCCTCCTTCCCAAACAGTGTTAAAAGTCATTCAGTCACCACCGATAGTCTGCAAACTTTTACCAATGCTGTTTTTCTTTAAAACACCCACAAGGTGGTTAGCAATAATTTCAGCAGGTTTTCTTTTTGTTAATTCTTTCTCTGGCGTAAAATGGTGAAGATACCTTCCATGTGGCTGACTGCAAACAATAAAATGCTCTTCTTTCACAATATTTCTTGTAATGGAACTTCAGTGGAGTCTTGGCATCCATCAAAGAAGACACATTCAATCTTGCTTATCCTGCATTTATCATGAAATTCTTCATCAAGTAATTCATTACTTTCTCTTGGCCCCTTTTTACTTTATTGTGATCAACTGTGAGTCTCCTGTCTCCTTCAATAATTAACCAGCTTCCAATTTGTGGCTGTTGTAGTAGCAGGTGTAACACGCAGAGCGGCACCATACCTAATACTTTGCTAAGCAATGTTGTGTAATTGTAATGTATTAAATGTATTATACTAAATTGTACTTCTAGTAAAGGGTACATCAGAATCATCACATGATACCTGCAGAGGTTCTTCAGAATCTTCATCTTGAACATCAGTTGCCTAATAATTTTATTTCTGGTAGAAAGCAATTTCATTTGACTCTACTGTTAGCTCTTCCTTCATTTCCTACTTATATTTGAAATTCTTCTTAATTCATTTTCTTGCCCCTTCTGCTTTTTAATTTGTCTTCTGTGCTCAGGTAAATATGGTAACCCAATATGATGTCATCCAACAGATCCAACTTTCTCTCTTTGACCTTTTAAACACCAGTTCTTTGACAAGGATCTTCATGTCCTTAGAACAGAAGCACGAGATGTGCACTCCATGTTTACAGTTAGCATCAACTGGACATGGTCCCTCAAGTTCTGAACATAGTTTAATCTCACACTTACAATTGATGATATCAAAGAACTTGTATAACATTGCAATGGAAGCCTCTTTTCACGTCCAGTTTTCCCCTGCCAAATGATATGCTTTGGCCTTTCCCCAGTTTTCTTCTATCTTCTTCAGGACTGTGACTCTATAATTTGAAAAAATGGTAACACAAAACAACTATTTGCTAGCCACCACTTTTCAAGCACTTTTGGATGAATATCCTTTGTAAGAATGACTGTTGGGTAATGTCTGACATTCTCTCCACTCTGCTTGCCTACCAGAAGCCTTAGAACACCATGCAAAGTTCGGAGTTCAGAAGGCAGCATTTCTCAACCAATTCCAATTAAGTTACTCATATGAGTAGTATTTGCCAGCTTTGGCATCCTTTTACTAGCCATGGTTCCGAATTTTCAGAATTTGAAAGTGGAAGGAACTATATGTGCTTGCAACAATAAAAACAAAAATTACCACTGTTTGTGTAGTCTTGTGCAAATGAGTAACGCCAGTTTAATAACTTTCAAGTGGCTCAAAATGATTATATTCTTATCCTTAGAGCAGAAGTACAGACAGAAATAATGATAAGAAGGCACTTCTTCAAAGAAGACAGTTTGAGAGAATTTTACATGAAAAGTCAAAATATCATGAAATTGAAGTAGCTATTTACCAAGCAAAGCAATGAAACTGCCATTTCTTGTAAATATAATTGGAAATTGCAAACCAAAATGCAACTTTATGACCCCCCTCATTTTTTGAAAAAATGAAATCAGAGTATTTCACAAGACCTAATGTTGTACTCAGTTGCATGTTGTGCCACCAGGTGGTCTGCTTCATTCTTGACAACAGTTTGGCAGTGGCCATTCTCCTGATGGACAGCTGGTTGGTAGTCATACCAACATAAATGGCTCTGCAGTGTTTGCAGTACAGTTGGTATATGACATGGCTGCTTTCACAGGTAGCCCTGCCTCTGATAGGACAGAATACATCAGTGACAGGAATGGAGTAGGAGGTGCTGGATGGGTGGAATGAGCACATCTTGCATCTTGATCTGCCACATGGATATGATTCCTGTGTGATGTGGGAGTGGCATATTGATGGACTAGGATGTTTGTAGGCCAGTTGGGTAACAAACCACCAGTTTAGGAGGTGTGGGAACAAACTTGGGTAGGGCAAACCTCATTTCAGGGCAGGATGAGAGATAATCAAAGCCCTGTTGAAAGATATGGTTCAGTTGTTCCAGTCCAGGATGATAATGGGTATGAGGGGGGCACTCCCTTGTAACCGATTGTTGGGGATGATGGGTGGGTTGTGGGTGTGTAATAATATGGCACAGAAAGTCTATTTGTGGACCAGGTATGGGAGTATTGCCTGCCTGTGAAGGCCTTTATGGGGCCTTCAGCATAGTGGGCAAGTTCTTGTCCCTGCAAGTATGTTATCCAAGAGTGGCTAGGCTGTATGGGGAGGGAGGGGGGGATTTTTTGGTGTGAAAACAGTAAAAGCTATAGAAGTGCACATACTGGTGGTGGTTATTGGGTTTTATGTTGACAGATGTGTGAATGGAGACATCAACAAGGAAGAAATCAATGTCCTGGAAGGTGGCATGTTGGGTAGAGGATGAGCAGGGAAGTGGATGGGAGAAAATATGTTGAGGTTGCAAAGGAATGGAGATATGATGTCTTGGCTCTGTGCCAAGATCATGAAGGTATCAACAATGAACCTGAACCAGACTTAGGGTTGGGAGTTTTGGGAGGCTGGGAAGGTGCCCTCTAGATGACCCATAAATAGATTGATATAGTATTATGCCATGCGGATCTGGCAATGTCGTGTATTTTTTCGGAAACCTTTGCTTCAGAGTAAAAGGAGTTGTTTGTCAGCACATACTTGGTAAAGTGCATAAGGAATGAAATGGTGGGTTTGGAGTCTGAAGGACTTTGGGAGAGGTAGTATTTGATAGTGGCAAGGCCATGCGCATGAGGGATGGTTGTGTATGGGGAGAAGGCATCAATAGTGCCAAGTAGGGTTCTGGGAGGTAAATGTGTGGGATAGTGGAAAGACTGTGAGGAAGAGATTAGCATCTTTGATGTGGGAGGGTCTAATTTTCAGGTCATGTATAGCTATCCTTTCTTCTTGTGAAAGGTTAGTGTGCTAAGGAAGGGACTTTGGGACATGATGATGAGCCCAATTTAGGGGTAAGGAATTCCTGGAAGTTGACTAGGGGGTGGTTAGGTGGGAGAGGGAGTGTCACAGTTGGATGGTAGTATTAACTGGGAGAGGCAAAGGTTAATGTTGGGCTTAGATTGCCTTTGGTTGGAGAGATTGGCGGCAAAGAAGTGTCTCCGTTGTTGGGATTGGGAGAAGGAGACTACATCTTTAAGAAGTCCAGAATGGTTGAATTTGAGGATAGGGCTGACAATTAGATCTTTTGACATGACTGAAATTTCTGTGGACTGAGATGTTTGGTGGAGAGGTTAACAACAGTGATTTGGGTTTGCTTTGGTACTGGGTTTCTGGGGTACTGAGAGGGAGTTTTGGAGGATGCCATAAATTGAAGAGATTAACTAGTTAAGAGTATTGGTGCTATGAGAGGTTGATGAGGGATTTCACTATGAGGAGAATGGGTGTTCTTGGATTGTGGTGCCCCAAGGTGGGAGCAGGATATCAACAAGTTGGACAGTTTATGGAGGCGATGTCTGGGATGCTCCTCCAGGTGTTGGAGTGGAAGAGTTTGTATTTTGGAGATGTTTTGTATATAATGAGGATTGCACAGTAACAGTTTCTAGTGGAGGAAATAGAGGTGGTTCAGGGATTTCTGTGCTATTGAGAGGTGAAAAAATGAAGGGTGATCCTTTTAAGTCTCCAGGTGTTTACAGAATTACATATAATGACTGCCCATACAAATACATCACTAAAGGAAGTACAAGGACAGTGTTCCTAATGTTCTAGAAGAAGTAGAGATCTATCATGCCTTAAAGTAATCTCCTAGGCATACTGTCAAGTTGAATTGAAACATACATCAATCTTAGCTAATTCTGACTATCTCAGCTGGTAACCTGGCCTGTTTACCTGTTTACATTGCCTCCTTATGCATCTCCCTCTCCCATCCTTGAGTCTTTTTGTGGTTTGATACTTTATGGGCCCTTCTCCTTTTAGTTTCTTCAAAGAGTTTTAACATTTTTTAGTAGTTTCCCACATTGTGCCATTAATTTCTTCCAATAATATGAAGTTTATATTTTCTGTTGCAAGTATTTGACTTTGTAAGCTTGTGTGCACCCAATTCCTACTACTTTTCTCATGCTCAGAAACTGCCTTACCCTTCTGCACACATGTTACCTGTCTATCGGCCCATCATATATTTGTATATGGTATGGTTTTTACCAGTTTCTGCTGTTCTCTTCTCCTCCCCCCAACCCCCACCCCACCCCCCCCTCCCCATGGGATGATTTTTTAATCTGTTTACTTAGATTCCTTTTTAGGTTCTGGATATTGGCCCCTCTTCTACATTAGTCTATCGTGGGGTGTGAAATTATAAAAATTATACTCCAGTATTATCTTGTAACTGTAAGTACTGATCATTGCCACATTTTATATTACTCTTGGCCACTTTAGGCAATGATTTGAAGTTCTTTTTATCCAAGGTTGTCACTTTCTGGTATTATGTCACAGTTTCTTTCTGTTCAGGACTTCACCTGATGATGTAACTAACAATGCAAAACTGTCATATTTTATAAAGTAATCAATCATACAGTGGCAGTAGTGTTTTTTACTCAACATAAAGCTTTTTAGCTGTGGATATCACTGAATAAGCTTTTGTGTTATTAAATTTAATCAACACCATGCATATTCCAATCAAGAGTAGGAGAATTTTATCCTAGTAAAAACCCACAGATCGTGGGGAAGCCTAACTCATCTGTTTACACATTCTCCAAAAGATGCAGTGTAGAAAAAGCTATGTAGGACCTGGAAGGATCTAGAGAAATGTATATTGAATCTTTGAGCTGGTGAATGACATGTGGTAATGTAGCAGAATTTTTGTATAAGGTATAAGGTCTTGAGCCCACCCCCATGTTTGTCATACTGTTTTGTCACATGCAATCAGCATGGTATTGGGGTGACCAAGGAGAAGTGATCAATGTTCATGGATATCACAGGAATGGTCATTTGAAGCAAAAAAGTCTAGTAAACATGGGCTCTAAAACGGATACCACAATAGCTATGAGCACTTGCTCTTCTTCACTATTGTGAGTTATCTCTTCTACTGAAGAATATTGAACATTTCTTCTTGGACCCTGTGTACACTCTCCAAAAGGGTAACTGAATGTCATATGTATTGTCTGATACTGACAGTCAATATTGTAATATTTAAAGCAACATCCTAATACAAAGTGTGGTTTTGAAAAAACTGAAGTCAGTATTTCATAAACAAATGAAGTCAATATCACAATGTAATTAAAATACAAGAATGTTTCATGGTGGTATCAAACACAATGGCCTAGATTCAGTTGTCACTGGAAATACAGGGTGCTACTGGTATTAAGGTAACAATGTAAACAGGAATCAGAATAAATAATGATCATTAAGGTACAGATTAAATAGTTTATCCAAAACATTAAAAATACTTAGAAACATACATAATCCACCCAATACAATCAAATGAAAGAAAAAAAAAATCATAAAGTGTATGAAGCCAATTATAAGTATATTGCTGATGTTTGTATGCTTGCTTTTGCTTTGTAACATATAACAATTTTCATTTAAGAATTCATATTATTAAAAAAAAACCTCTTTTTCAAACATTTAAATAAATAAAACATCCATTCCATACCTGTGCAACCATAATCATAGACATTTTTAGTATGTGTATTTATGATATTTTCAAGTCTCTTTGCTTGTACAGTGTCTGGCATGGCTTTACGTAGAGAATACAAGAACACTCCTAAGTAAGCTGTGAGTGAATATTGGTACATAGGGTTGACTCCTGCCATGTCAGAAAGTACAAAGAAAAGAATGGCCCCTCTTCGTGCCACGGGCCTATAGCCATCACGCAGACGATCTATATCTATTCCTGTAGTGGCTGCCAAAGCGAGTTTAGCTGTAACCTGTAAACAAGCATGTAAATTTTTGAGATGCTCCAATAGGAAGTAAAAGAACAAGAAATATTTATATAAAATTCTACATTCCTTTATTCATACAGCCATAAAAAGAGCTTAATGATTTTCAGATGTAAATATGGTAAATGATTAGAGATACAAACAAAGACAATAACCTACTTTCAGTAACAAGACTTGCCAAAAAACAAATTCTGTATTTCATAACAGAATCCTCAGAAAAACTGGCAGACAATCTTATAAAATATAATACAATGTACAGATCACCCTACCTAAAAACATATGAACTTATATTCACTCATTTCATAATGAAAAATTCTTGATGGAAAGTAGACAATGGAATGTTGTTGTTGTGGTCTTCAGTCCTGAGACTGGTTTGATGCAGCTCTCCATGCTACTCTATCCTGTGCAAGCTTCTTCATCTCCCAGTACCTACTGCAACCTACATCCTTCTGAATCTGCTTAGTGTACTGATCTCTTGGTCTCCCTCTACGATTTTTACCCTCCATGCTGCCCTCCAATGCTAAATTTGTGATCCCTTGATGCCTCAAAACATGTCCTACCAACCGATCCCTTCTTCTAGTCAAGTTGTGCCACAAACTTCTCTTCTCCCCAATCCTATTCAATACCTCCTCATTAGTTACGTGATCTACCCACCTTATCTTCAGCATTCTTCTGTAGCACCACATTTCGAAAGCTTCTATTCTCTTCTTGTCCAAACTGGTTATCGTCCATGTTTCACTTCCATACATGGCTACACTCCATACAAATACTTTCAGAAACGACTTCCTGACACTTAAATCTATACTCGATGTTAACAAATTTCTCTTCTTCAGAAACGATTTCCTTGCCATTGCCAGTCTACATTTTATATCCTCTCTACTTCGACCACCATCAGTTATTTTACTCCCTAAATAGCAAAACTCCTTTACTACTTTAAGTGTCTCATTTCCTAATCTAATCCCCTCAGCATCACCCGATTTAATTTGACTACATTCCATTATCCTCATTTTGCTTTTGTTGATGTTCATCTTATATCCTCCTTTCAAGACACTGTCCATTCCATTCAACTGCTCTTCCAAGTCCTTTGCTGTCCCTGACAGAATTACAATGTCATCGGCGAACCTCAAAGTTTTTACTTCTTCTCCATGAATTTTAATACCTACTCCGAATTTTTCTTTTGTTTCCTTTACTGCTTGCTCAATATACAGATTGAATAACATCGGGGAGAGGCTACAACCCTGTCTCACTCCTTTCCCAACCACTGCTTCTCTTTCATGCCCCTCGACTCTTATAACTGCCATCTGGTTTCTGTACAAATTGTAAATAGCCTTTCGCTCCCTGTATTTTACCCCTGCCACCTTCAGAATTTGAAAGAGAGTACTCCAGTTAACGTTGTCAAAAGTTTTCTCTATGTCTACAAATGCTAGAAACGTAGGTTTGCCTTTTCTTAATCTTTCGTCTAAGACAAGTCGTAAGGTTAGTATTGCCTCACGTGTTCCAACATTTCTACGGAATCCAAACTGATCTTCCCCGAGGTCCGCTTCTACCAGTTTTTCCATTCGTCTGTAAAGAATTCGCATTAGTATTTTGCAGCTGTGACTTATTACACTGATAGTTCGGTAATTTTCACATCTGTCAACACCTGCTTTCTTTGGGATTGGAATTATCATATTCTTCTTGAAGTCTGTGGGTCTTTCGCCTGTCTCATACATCTTGCTCACCAGATGGTAGAGTTTTGTCATGACTGGCTCTCCCAAGGCCATCAGTAGTTCTAATGGAATGTTGTCTACTCCTGGGGCCTTGTTTCGACTCAGGTCTCTCAGTGCTCTGTCAAACTCTTCACGCAGTATCTTATCTCCCATTTCATCTTCATCTACATCCTCTTCCATTTCCATAATATTGTCCTCAAGTACATCGCCCTTGTATAAACCCTCTATATACTCCTTCCACCTTTCTGCCTTCCCTTCTTTGCTTAGAACTGGGTTGCCATCTGAGCTCTTGATATTCATACAAGTGGTTCTCTTCTCTCCAAAGGTCTCTTTAATTTTCCTGTAGGCAGTATCTATCTTACCCCTAGTGAGACAAGCCTCTACAGCCTTACATTTGTCCTCTAGCCATCCCTGCTTAGCCATTTTGCACTTCCTGTCGATCTCATTTTTGAGACGTTTGTATTCCTTTCTGCCTGCTTCATTTACTGCATTTTTATATTTTCTCCTTTCATCAATTAAATTCAATATTTCTTCTGTTACCCAAGGATTTCTATTAGCCCTCATCTTTTTACCTACTTGATCCTCTGCTGCCTTCACTACTTCATCCCTCAGAGCTACCCATTCTTCTTCTACTGTATTTCTTTCCCCCATTCCTGTCAATTGTTCCCTTATGCTCTCCCTGAAACTCTCTACAACCTCTGGTTGACAATGGAATAACTAAAGGTAAAACTTCACTCGGCAGTTAAGGAGCTGAGTCATCCATAGGCTCATAAAAAGGCTGAAGACATGGCTAAGCTGTTGGATGACATCCTTTTTCAGAGATAACTTGTACAAAACATATGTACAACTGCACATATGCATTGTCCTGGCCAACTATGATCTACCAGCATTGCAGCTCAATGAGGGAGGGTTTGTTTTGAGTGAAGCAGGCGAGGAAAAAATGAAATGGGAAGATGGGGGGAAGGTGAGTGACTGTAGGGAGGAAGAGAAAGTAAATACAAGGGATGGCAATGTGGCACTGGTGACCTTAGTCTGGTGTAGGCATGTGGCACTAAATGATGTGGAGGAGTCAAATAAGAGACTGGGGAGAGGAGGGGGAGGGGACTGGTTGTGATCACAGTATGAGAGAAGTTGTGCGTATAAGGGCAAGAGAGAGGTGGATGTAAGAGATGGGATAGGC
This sequence comes from Schistocerca nitens, assembly GCF_023898315.1. Lineage (NCBI taxonomy): Eukaryota > Metazoa > Arthropoda > Insecta > Orthoptera > Acrididae > Schistocerca > Schistocerca nitens. Next base: position 366,291,356 of record NC_064619.1, read on the forward strand.
ACGATTGAGACCAGGAGGAGTGCAGGATCAAAGGATACGTTGTAAGGATGATTTTCATATGTTTAGTTCAAAGATGTTGGTATTTTCAAGGGGAGGGAGGTGTGGAAAGGAGAGGGGGGGGGAGAAGGATTCAGATGGTATGGGTTGCAAAGCAGCCACTGAAGTCAATAACATTGTGTTCAGTGGTGTGTTACATCAATGGGGCTGTCAGTTGTTCAGCACTGTTCTTGGCCACAGTTTTGTAGTGGGCTTTCATTTTGTTGGACAGCATGTAGGCGTAAAAGGTGGTGCAAAAGTTACAACAGCATCGGTATATGATTCAGAGGTGGCTCTGCCTATGATAGGATAGCATAGGCCTGTAATTGGATTGCAGCATGTTTTGCTGGATGGGCGCCTGTGACACATCTTGCATATGGGTCATTCACAAGGGCTGGAAGTAGGTGTGATGTAAGGGTGGAACAGGATTTTTAATAGATTGACTGGGCAGAGAAATGTGTCTTTGGTAGGGGTGGGATGGATTGTGGGTCAGAAATTCCTCAATTCTGTGCACAATGACAAGTAGCCTAAACCCTTGCAAAGGCTACATTTATGTTCTACAGTTCCAGGTGATTTTTAGTGATGAGCAGGATTGCTTCTTCGCAACTGGTTCATGAAAGTGGTCAGAGGACTAGAGTCATGAATGGTTATCTACATCAACATCTACATGGATACTCTGCAAATCACATGTAAGTGCATGGCAGAGGGTTCATTGAACCACCTTCACAATTCTCTATTATTCCAATCTTGTACAGTGCGTGGAGAGAATGAGCACATATATCTTTCTGCACGAGCTCTGAATTCCCTTATTTTATTGTGGTGGTCATTTCTCCCTGTGTGGGTTGGTGTCAACAAAATATTTTCACATTTGGAAGTTGGTGATTGGAATTTTGTGAGAAGATTCCGTCGGAACGAAAAACGCCTTTCTTTTCATGATGTCCAGGCCAAATCTTGTATCATTTCGTTGACACTCTCTCCCATATTTCGAGATAATACAAAATGTGCTGCCCTTCATTGAACTTTTTTGATGTACTCCATGAGTCTTATCTGTTAAGGATCCCACACTGCGAAGCAGTATTCTAAAAGAGGACGGACAAGTGTAGTGTAAGCAGTTTCCTTAGTAGATCTGTTACATTTTCTAAGTGTCCTGCAAATAAAACACAGTCTTTGGTTAGCCTTCCCTTCAACATTTTCCGTGTGTTCCTTATAATTTATGTTCTTCGTAATTGTAATTCCTAGGTAAACAATCAGTTTAATAAGTCACAGCTGCAAAATACTAACACAAATTCTTTACAGACGAATGGAAAAACTGGTAGAAGCTGATCTTGGGGAAGATCAGTTTGGATTCCTTAGAAATATTGGAACATGTGAGGCAACACTGCCCCTACGTCTTATCTTAGAAGCTAGATTAAGGAAAGGCAAACCTACATTTCTAGCATTTGTAGACTTAGAGATTTGATAATGTAGACTGGAATACACTCTTTCAAATTCTGCAGGTGGCAGGGGTAAAATACAGGGAGAGAAAGGCTATTTACAATTTGTACAGAAACCAGATGGCAGTTATAAGAGTTGAGGGACATGAAAGGGAAGCAGTGGTTGAGAATGGAGTGAGACAGGGTTGTAGCCTCTCCTCAATTTTATTCAATCTGTATATAGAGCAAGCAGTGAAGGAAACAACAGAAAAATTCGGAGTAGGTATTAAAACCCATGGAGAAGAAATAAAAACTTTGAGGTTTGCCGATGACATTGTAATTCTGTCAGAGACAGCAAAGGACTTGGAAGAGCAGTTGAACGGAATGGACAGTGTCTTGAAAGGAGGATATAAGATGAACATCAACAAAAGCAAAACGAGGATAATGGAATGTAGTCGAATTAAGTCGGGTGATGCTGAGGGAATTAGATTAGGAAATGAGACACTTCAAGTAGTAAAGGAGTTTTGCTATTTGGGGAGCAAATAACTGATGATGGTCAAAGTAGAGAGGATATGAAATGTAGACTGGCAATGGCAAGGAAAGCGAATAAAGAGCTAGTTGTGTTACACAAGAACGATGTTTTTTAAACCCATGTTGACTGTGTGTCAACAGACCAGTTTCTTTGAGGTAATTCATGGTGTGCAAGCACAATATATGCTAAAAAATCCTGTTGCATATCGACATTAATGATATGGGCATGTAATTTAGTGGATTACTCCTAATACCTTTATTGGATACTGGTGTGACCTGTGCAACTTTCCAGTCTTTGGGTACGGATCTTCCGTAGAGCGAACATTGTATGTGATTGTTAAGCATGGAACTAATGCATCAGCATACTCTGAAAGCAACCTAATTGGTATACAGTCTGGACCAGAAGACTTCCTTTTATTAAGTGATTTTAGTTGCTTCACTACTCCGAGGATATTTACTTCTACATTAATCATGTTGGCTGCTGTTCTTGATTCAAATTCTGGAATATTTACTTTGTCTTCTTTTGTGAAGGCATTTTGGAAGGCTGTGTTTAGTAACTCTGCTTTGGTGGCACTCTCTTCATAATATCTCCATTGCTATCATACAGAGAAGGCATTGATTGTTTCTTGCCGCTAAAATACTTCGCATACGACCAGAATCTCTTTGGATTTTCTGCCAGGTTTTGAGGCAAAGATTCATTGTGGAAACTGTTATAAGCATCTCACATTGAAGTCTGTGCTAAATTTCAAGATTCTGTGAAAGATCAATAATCTTGAGGACTTTGCATCTGTTTAAATTTGGCATGTTTGTTTCGTTGTTTCTGCAACAGTGTTCTAACCCGTTTTGTGTACCAAGGAGGATCAGCTACATCGTTTGTTAATTTATTTGGTATAAATCTTTCAATTGCTGCCAATACTATTTCTCTGAATTCAAGTCACATCTGGTCTACACTTATTTCATTAATTTGGAAGGCGTGGAGATTGTCTCTCAGAAAGGTGTCAAGTGAATTTTTATCTGATTTTTTGAATAGGTATATTTTTCGTTTATTTTTGGAGGATTTGGGGTTACAATATTCGACCTGGCTACAACAACCCTGTGTTCACTTAATCCTGTATCTGTTTTGATGCTCATTATTAACTCAGGATTATATGTTGCTAAGAGGTTAAGTGTGTTTTCACAACTGTTTACTATTCGTGTGGGCTCATGAATTAACTCCTCGAAATAATTTTCAGAGAATATGTTTAGCACAATTTTGGATGATGTTTTATATGTACTTCTGGAATTAAACCTGTATTTTCACCAACATATCAAGGGTAAACTAAAGTCACCACCAACTATAATTGTATTAGACGGGTATCTGTTTGAAATAAAACTCAAGTTTTCTTTGAACCTTTAAGCAACTGTATCATCTGAACTGGGAGGTCAGTAAAAGGATCCAATTATTATTTTATTCTATGATCTCTGCCCATACTAACTCTCAGGAACTATCCAGTTCAATTCCGTGACAAGCTAAACTACTTCTAACAGCAACAAACATGCCACCACCAACCGTGTTTAGACTATCCTTTTGAAACACCATTGAGTTCTACATAAAAATTTTAGCTGAGCTTATCTCTGGCTTTAGCCAGCTTTCAGTGCCTATAACGATTTGAGCATCAGTGCTTTCTACTAGCACTTGGAGCTCTGGCTCTTTCCCAACACAGCTACGACCATTTACAACTGTAAATTTAACTCAAACTTTACATTGGTTATGGTGTGGTGTTATGGTATGCCCGTCTGTGAAGGCCTCAATGAGATCTTCATCATTTTGGGCAAAGGACTGCTTGTTGCTACTGATGCACCCATCCACAGGTAGCCAGACTGTGTGGGAGAAACCTTTTAGTGTGGAAGGGATGGCAGATATCAGATTGAGGTACTATTGATGTTTCTGGGCTTGATGTCAAATGAGGTTCCTAAGGACCCAAAGGAGAGGATAAGGTCAATGTCAAGGAAAGGCCACATGTTGGACTTGGTCATTTTGGGAGGACCAGGTGAAGCTGATTGGATGGAAGCTGTTAAGGATGTGGAGGAATGAAAATAGAGTGTCTTGATCCCAGGTTCAGATTGTGAAGATATCAACAATGAGTTTAAGGTTTTGAGACATAATGAAACCATTCTTCCAGGTGGTTGCTGATGGATGTGTTACAGATTTGTTTGTATATCTTCCCCCGAAAAGAGGAGTAGTTATGGGTACAGATGTAGTTTGTCAGATGTATAAGGAATGGGGCTGTAGATTGGAGTTGGCTTCAGTAAGTCATTGGTAGAGTTAGTGTTTGACAGGAAGAAGACCATGGGCAGGCATGTACAGTGTTGGTGTATAGAGAACTGGGGTTAACAGTAACCAGTGGGAGTCCAAGGGGCAGCTGAGTGGAAATGCTGTTGGCAATCATAAAAAAGTGGACAATTAGTTGCAGTTTGATTTCAACAAATGTCAAGGTTCTTTCCTGCATCCAGCTAAAATGGAGCATCCAGAACGCCTAGGTTTATGGATTTTGGGAAGCATGCAGATGTTCTGTGTGAGAAGATAGTAATGGTGAGGAGAGAGGTGGATTTGTTGATAAGGTTCTGCAATGGACCTAATATTTTAAGCAATATTTGGCAAATTATATTGTATTTCTGGTATAGACTTGTAGGTAGAAGAGTCAGACAACTGTTGGATACTTCTGTCAGGTAACCAAGATTATCTTGCTAAACACCATCTTCTACACAGATGCAAACTGTTCTTGCAGCACATTTTTCAGTCCAACAATCCTCCTGGCCTTAATATCCACTAGTCTCTCACACACCAAACTCCAACTATGTCCTGATGCCCTCCACTTCACCTATTCACACTACCCATTTCTCTGCAGTCTCTCTCTTTCTCTGTTTTATCTCCTTCTATCAGTCCACTCCTCCTAGTCATTATGCACCTCACACAACATTCCCTTACATTTGTAGAGCAAGCTCACTAGTGCTACATTCCTATCATGTGAGCTCCCACCTCTCCCTTCTCATCAACCCCTCCTCTGACTAATCACTTTCTTTCTCCCCTTGCCACGCCATTGGATACAACTCCTCACCCCAGTCAAGCTGCTGTGCTGACAATCATCCACATGCTGACCAACATTTTCATTCTCTGGTGGTTTTTGTTTTTGGGCATTAGGTCATGGTCCAATTTTCTGTATGATTTTCAGTCTTGTTTGTGTATGTATTGACAACTTAGCACCTCAACTTTATTCCTTCCATTACTTTTACTTGTCTGGATTTTAAGAATTATTTCATATCATTTTTATTTAGTAACTGCAATCATTTAATAAAAGGAAACAGCACTTGTCCTGAAAAAAAATTAAGGTTGCTAACCAAAGCACATGTTAAAAGAGTTACATCCTATGACACATGTATCCCAGCAAAGAAGGTGGCACCACGATCTAATATTTCCAATGCTTCTAGTTAATGTTAACAAATAACATACACACTTTAAAAAATCCACATTTTGTGTCTCTTTCTTTGAATAATATTTTAATGACCGCCTTAAGCTGTCTACTTCAGATGCTGAAAGTAATACTGTTGTACATTCTCTATACTTGGATTATAGTATGATAGTACAGCAAAAAAGTCTGTACTCTTGATTTGCAGCACAGATGGTTGTTTTGCCATTTAGATTATTATTTATATGTAAGTGATGACCCTGTAGCACAAGGGTCTCAGAAGCTTTAAAATGTATCTCTTGAAGACAAACAGAAGCAGGCCTATCCTGTAGTCATTCCACATGATTTGTGAGGCTACTAAATTTCCCCAAGTCCATTACTGTTGGTGAGATTTCACTTTTCTCTCTTCTTGTGCCTTGGAGAGGAGCCAAGGCTGTTGAGAGACTCTGTGGCTACCTTAAACAGACCACTTACATTACCGAGTCTTCACATCAGATATGACTCTAACACTTCAATCTCTGTTCTAACACTTCAATCTCTGCTCTACTGCCCTTTGATTTGTTCTTCATTGTGACTTTTTTGTTTCTAGTAAAAATGAGGGATCAAATGTTGAAGTAAGATCTTTGCTTACTGGAGTTACTGGCATACCATTGTAAGCCTCTGAAGTCACTGTAGCTAATTTCCTGACTGGTGTATGCTCGCTGAAGGAACACTGAGCTTGGCAATCTGAACCCAATTTTTTCTAGATGAGCTCAGTATTTAACACGACTCATAAGTCACGTGTAGTTTATGGAATTCAGCAGATAGTGGATGTTATCTCCATTATTATCTTACAATCACTTATACACATCCAAAGAGCTTGTAAAGGGACCTTTGGAAAACCTTGCAATGTTTAATCTGCACCTAAGTCTGCTGTATCTTTCTACCTGCTTAAGTACAGATTAAGTTCACAACAGAATTCAATTTAAAAAAGGTAAGTTAGTAATGTGACAACAATATTGCAGAGTATGGTTTCAGTTGTGCAACTGGATTAACGATTTCTCATCAGAAATGTCACAGTTCTTAATAACCAGTGGAAACAGAAGTGATATCTGGCATTCCCCGAGGAAGTGTTATAGGCTCTCTGCTGTACATGATCTATATAAATTATTTAGAAAACAATTCGAAAAACCATCATAGATTGTTTGCAGAATGATGGTGATATTTACTGTATAGTAAAGTTGTCAGATCAAAATTAATTGGAAAATGATTTAGACAAAATACCTGTATGATACAAAAGTGGCAATTGACCCTAAATAATGAAAAGTCAGGTCACCCACATGAGTAGTAAAATGAATTCATCAAATTTTGATAACATGGTAAATCACTTAAATCTAAAGGCCATCAATCCAACTAAATACCTATGGATAACAGTTACAAACAGCTTAAACTGTAACCATTGATTTGTGGGAAAGGCAAACCAAAGATTGTGTTTTATTCACAGAACACTTAGAAGGTGCAACAAATCCACTAAAGACACTGCCTATGCTATGCTTATCCACCCTTTTCTGGAGTACTGGTGCATGGTGTAGGGTCCTTATCAGACATGATTAATGGAAGACATTCAAAAATAGTTCATAGAAGAGCAGCTTGTTTTGTATTAACACAAAATAAGAGAAAGACTGTCATGGATATGATAAGCAGGTTGGAGTGACAATTATTAAAAAAGGGTGTATTTCATTGCAGCAAGAACTTTTTGCAAAAATTTAATATCCAGCTCTCTCCTCTGAATATGAATATATTTTGTTAATAACTACCTAAATAGGGAGAAATGATCATCATTATAAAATAACAGAAATCAGAGCTTGCATGGGAAGATGTAAGTGTTTGTTTTCCCCACGTGGTGTTGGAGAGTGGAACTATAGAGAAATGGTGTGAAAATAGTTCAACAAACTGTCTACCAGGCACTTATATGTAGTAGTCATAGAGATGTAGACGAAGAGAAAAAAAAAAGGTTCTTTAGTCTTCATACAACATACAGAAATACTGAAAAATAAAATTTAATGATCTAAGTATTTGGATAAAATTTCTTAAATATTCTGAAAATTATATTAAAAATACAGAATCCTTAAATAATTTCCGTTTGATAATTATTTCTTGTTTGTGTTCTGTACAGCTAGGAAACTGTTGTTTTCATCAAACTGATACTCAACGGAACAATGGAAAGTCCAGTTTAGATACTCAGTTGATACATATGTCTGATTGGTGAGCCAGGATGCGTGTTCAGATTGCAGAGATTAGATTAGATTAGATTAGCACTTGCTCCATAGATCATGAATACGACACTTCGTAATGATGTGGAACGTGTCAGGTTAATAAAAAGTGTCTATACAAGATATTACATTAGACAAAATATTACATGACACTCAATATTTTTAATTTTTTTGTGAGGGTTGGGCAATTACCCACTTACTATATCCAAAAATTCATCTAATGAGTAGAAGGAGTTGCCATTAAGAAATTCTTTTAATTTCCTTTTAAATGCTTTATGGCTATCTGTCAGACTTTTGATGCTATTAGGTAAGTGACCAAAGACTTTTGTGGCAGCATAATTTACCCCCTTCTGAGCCAAAGTTAGATTTAACCTTGAGTAGTGAAGATCATCCTTTCTCCTAGTGTTGTAGCCATGTACACTGCTATTACTTTTGAATTCGTTTGGATTGTTAATAACAAATTTCATAAGTGAATATATATATTGTGAGGCTACAGTGAAGATTTCTAGCTCTTTAACGCTCTTTCACTCAATGATGAGTTACCCCAGAATACGATGCCATATGAAAGCAGAGAATGGTAAGCTAATTTACTCAGATGCATATCGCCAAAATTTGCAAAGACCCTAATAGCATAAGTAGCTGAACTCAAACATTTCAGCAGATCCTCAGTGTGCTTTTTCCAGTTCAACCCCTCATCAATGCATACACCTAGAAATTTTGAATATTCTACCTTAGCTACCGATTTCTGATTGAAGTCTATATTTATTAATGGGATCATTCCATTTACTGTGTGGAACTGTATATACTGTGTTTTGTCAAAGTTTAATGAGAGCCCATTTGCAGAGAACCACTTACTGATTTTCTCAAAAACATCGTTTACAATTTCACCAGTTAATTCTTGTCTGTCGGGTGTGATAGCTATACTTGTATCATCAGCAAAAAGTACCAGCTTTGCATCTTCATGCATATAGAATGGAAAGTCATTAATATATATTAAGAACAGCAGAGGGCCCAAGACTGAACATTGCGGCACCCCATTCTGGATTGTTCCCCAGTTTGAGAAATCACCAGTTTTTTGCATATTATGTGAACTGTTTATTTCAATTTTCTGCACTTTTCCAGTTAGGTATGATTTAAACCATTTGAGCACTGTCCCATTCATACCACAGTACTTGAGCTTATCTAGAAGTATTCCATGATTTACACAATCAAAAGCCTTTGATAGATCACAAAAAATCCCAACAGGTGACTTCTAGTTACTCAGAGCATTTAATATTTCATTAGTGAAAGTATATATAGCATCTTCCGTTGAAAAACCCTTCTGGAAACCAAACTGACATTTTGTTAAAACTTTATTTTTACAAAGGTGTGAAGATACTGTACAATACATTACTTTTTCAAGAATTTTGGATAAGGCAGTCAGAAGAGAGATTTGGCGGTAGTTGTTGACATCAGAGGTATCCCCTTTTTTATGCAGTGGTTTAACAATGGCATACTTCAATCTATCTGGGAAAATACCCTGCTTCAGAGAGCTATTACATATGTGGCTAAGAATCCAAACTACTACACCCCTCTCCCTCCTCCTCCCCAGAGGTACACCCTTGAAAGAAATGTCTGATTCAAAAGAGCAAACCTTTTACAGGAATAATGCAAGCTTAGTTACCAGTTACAATAGTCTGTAGGTGAGATAATCACAAAAGGATTCAATTTTACTCTGGTTGAAACTATTAGCATCCATTAATTACATACCAATCAAACACCATTACATAAGGCATACCAGAATATATAGAGACCAACCTCAGCAGCCTTGGTTTTGGTGTCCTCCAGGGTTTGTACCAATTCTGTGTTGTCCAACATGTTGCCAGTAGAAGTTGTCAGCTCCCTGAGGAGAGAATCCTCAAGTGTCTTCAGTAGATTTTTATTTTCGCTAGTTTCTTGTATGAGGATTTCTCGTTGCTCTTCCAAATCAGCTCGCTCACAACGTACCACAACACTCAATAACTGGTCTTCCAAACCCTATAAAAATATTAATTCAAACAAATACTCAAGAACAAGATTTTAATTTGTTTTCTGTCAATGGCACAGACAAACTACTCGCATTGAAGGTAAAGGTATGTCCTATGCTTTGTAAATTATTTTTGGCTGAGGGACCATAATGAAAACTCCACTGTTGACTGTAAAGGCCGCAAGATGTAACCGTGTTCCATGTATCACTTGAAAGGTTAGCTCACCTTAAGGTAATGAAATAACTTTTATCTTATCTGAGGATTTAAAATGCATGTTGCTTTGATGTTAGAATCAAACAACAGATGTGAAAGATCTGTGTGACTTGTTAAGACAGATGCACATTCAAAGAAGAAAGTGATGGACAACAAAATAATGTACAAGGACTTTGTTAAGGTACATGGACACACAAACTTTCAATCCTCACAGCCATCACTTAAATATGTCATTCATAGTAAGTAGCCTCAGCTGCATGCAGTCCATTTACGTCTATAAGTTTAACACCAGGAGGACCAGGCTGATGAACGCAGGACTGTGAAAATTGTTAGAGCAGCGGAGGGTTTATGCACTATGCATACAAGAGTGTTAACAGGAAACTACTAATTATTCAGCTACAGCTACACTTATCCAGTGACAGCTTGAAGTTAAGGAGGTGATCATTGTGTTCAGCGGGTCCTGATAGTCTAGGTGTAAAGCATACCAAAATTTGTGGAAATTTTTAAATTAATTAATATTTGTTCACCTGCCATGAAATATGATGCACTGTTTTTGAACTGAAGTGTCAGTTATCATATTTTTATAAACTTTGATTATCTGTCTGTAAATTTTAATATGGCAGACTTTCTGGGAATCAGAAACTCACACTTGATGAATTGCACAAATAAACAGTAAGCTTCAGTTCTTGTTTGCTGTCAGTAACATGCTGGTTCCAACAATTAGGGGAATGTACAGATCTTCAGTAATATGGAAAGGATGGACTGCTACTCATCATATACAGGAGATGTTGAGTTGCGGACAGCATAACAAAAAGACTGCTGTACATTTTAGCTTTTGGTGAAAAGGCTTTCTCCTGAAGTAGAAAACACACACACATTCACACAAGCACAACTCACACACACATAATCAGTGTCTCTGGCCACCGCAGCAGTGAGTCATAACTGTACATGATGGAAGCAGCAATGGGTGGAGGCATGTGACTCGGGGGGGGGGGGGGGGGGGATAGCAGGGTGGGGCGGGGAAAGGTGCAGTGCCACTTCTTGAGGAAGCATGCAGTGCTGGGCTGCTAAGTATGTGGGTTTGGGGGGGGGGGGGGGGGAGTGGAAAAGAAGTGAAGGAGAAAAGGACTAGTGGGTGTTTGGTCATAGATGGCTGTGTTGAGCTATAGGGGGGGGGGGGGGTGCGGGGGGGGGGGGGGCGGGGGGCAGGGTACAGGTTAGCTAACTGGAGGAGAGGCACTACTGAAAGTTGAGGGTAGGAGAGTTATGGGAATGTAGGCTACACTGCAGGGAGAATTCTCTCCTGCACATTTCAGAAAAGCTGGTGTTTGGAGGTAGAATCCAGATGGCATAGGCTGTGGAGGAGTCATTGAAGAGAAGCACATTGTGTAGGGCAGCATGTTCAGCAATGGCATGGTCCAGCTCTCTCTTGGTCATGGTTTGTTGGAGGTCATCCATACGGATGGACAACTTGCTAGTTATCACACTCTTGTGGAAAGCAGCACAATGATTGCAGCTTAGCTTGTAGACCATGTGATTGCTTTCATGGGTAGATGATTGTTTTCAAGGGCAGCGGTGTCTCTGATTGGATAGGAGACACTCTGATTGGATAGGAGACATCTGTGACCAAACTGGAGTAGATGGTGGTGGGAGGACCTATGAGACAGGTCTTTCATCAAGATCTATTGCAGGCATCTGAGGCATGATGCAAGAGAATGGGGGCAGAGATGGAGTATGGATGAACAAGGATACTGTGGGCTGACGGAATATCACTGTGGGAAGGATAGCAGGTGGGATCTACCTGTAGCTCTCATTTTGCCATGAAAAACTTGTATTGTGGATTCAACATTTGCCACCTTGTTACTTTTGTCACTTTATTGACATCAATAAATGTTCAAAAAAGTGGGGGGGGGGGGGGGGCGCACTGTTTTCCACATCTCCTCCTAACACCTGGATCAATTTCCACCGAACTTGGTACTTATATTAATTTAGAAAAGAAAATATATCAACAAAATTAATTAGTTTTTTAAAATATAATATAATTGGATAGATAAAAATGTACTTATCCATCAGCAGCAGGAGAAAACATATATAAAAGATAAGGAACTGTTCAAGATATTGGAGCCTGTTGCCCACTCTTCTGCCAGAAAGGATGAAGGCGAAGGAAGAGGAATGAAAGAACTGGTGAAGTTTAGGAAATGGGGACAGTATGGGAAAGTCACCCAGAACCCCTGGACAGGGGAGATTTACTGAACAGGATGAGAGAGAAAGACTGATTGTTGGGCATCCTGAACAGTCAGTCTTAGTTTTCCATCCCATGAGGTGGGGCTCAGAATGGGATGGTGGACAGATAATGGGGAGGAGGAGTTGACAGAAAGAGAAGGGTAGGAGGAAATGGACAGAGATAATAGGGAGATGGAGCTGGGCAGAGAGAAGGGATGAGGAGATGCATGCATTTATGTGACACATGTGTGCGGGTGAGGCTCTCATGAAATGCTAGTGTTCTTATAATAATTACAAGAACAAAAAGGAAAAGAACACTTGTTCACCATTCTACATATTATTTTGGATGATAGGGTACGCCTTGAAAGCTACTATAAAGCAAAAATAACAAAAAGATTTTGCAAATGCTTTACAGCAGCAAGAAATGCCCCTGTTTAATCATTCTTGATCCATATACACATGATTTCATGTTTTTTGTTTGCCTCAGCACTTGAACTAGAGTGGCATGCATTGAGAACTGCATTGTTACTCACCATTTAGCAGAGATACGGAGTTGCAGTTCACTTGCCTGAGACTGCAGTTGTGTGTGTCAGTTGCGTTTGTGTGAGTGTTTGTGTGTGGGTATGTGTGTGTCTATTGTTGACAAAGGCCAATGGCCAAAAGCATTAATTGTGAGAGTCTTTTTGTTGTGCCTATCTGAGACTTAGCATCTCTGCTATATTGTGAGTAGCAAGTTTCCTTCTCAAAATATCGTTTTGTAAAACTTATTACTTGTTGCATAAAAATGTATCACATTATAACCTGTAAATCTGAATACACAAAACAGTACCAGTAATCATACTTAAGTATCTACTTTGCTTAAAGAATGATATGACTGATATTCGTGTACCTAGGTGTTTAGCAATTTTGTGTTAAGCTAGGAGCAAGCAAACCATTTTTTGTTCAAACAATGAAGTGTCAGAGAAGTGTTTATGCCAGTGATATTCTGGTTGTGTAAAATTCATATTGTTTTTATCACTCATAAATCATAAAAAAAATTAAAAGAATGTAAAACTGCACCTACCTGCTGTTATTTGAAAAGGCTTCAAGAGTTTTGCCAGCCTTCAGCTGCACAAACTGCTTTGGAGGGATGGGACCTTGCTGCTTCTTTAAAAAGTTTGTTACCAGCACTTTCTCACTCACATTGATTAATTGAAAAACTAATAGCATGTCATCAACAGTCCTAAGCATTGCCTAATATGGGTAATATCAGTGATACTATACTTTTGGAATTTTGATCATGAAGTAGTAGACTTTGTAATTGGTAGGAATGTTTAAAACCATTCTATTCCCTTAATATTGTTTAAATTCTGCCACCATCATTGTTGATAACAATTTAATGCAGAATTGATTTGAAAGAGGTTAAAATCGGTAAATTCCAGTTATAATTATTATTGATTATATATTGTTTGAAACTGATTAAAAAAACAAAGAACAGAATCCAATTAAACTAGGGCTGTAAGTATGTAAATAAAAAGTATTATCCTGTCTACCTAAATTTCAAAAAGACTGTTTTACTGAAATGAATTACCTTTTTATTAAAGCTAGGAAACATGCTAAGAAGAATTTATATTCTATATTTTATGAATAATCCACTAAAATGTAATATGTATTGTTACCATTTATGTATCTTACTACCGTCATTATGAAAGAAACTGCTCTGTGACAAAATTAAGATATTATGTAATATGATTTTATTTTATGATTTATTTAATGTTATTTAAGTACTGTTATATTTCTAAATTCATTGTAATTAATTAATTTTGTGTTTTTAACAATTACATCACCATAGCAAAATGTATATAAGGCCCATGTGGAACCATGTAGTATGCCCAGTATTCCTTGAGGTATTGACATGGCACTTGTGCTGAACAGTTTAGTAAACATGTAATTGATTCTAAAAGGCACACACTGTGAAAACTTTGTACAGTTGTACCTTGAAATTAATAAGATAGGAACTCAAAACTATGTTTGGTACAAATTAATGTGGGCACTACTACCTACTTGGTCAGCGCTTGTAACACCAGGACTTTTGTTTATTATTGTTTTCTGCAGCAACAGCAGCAAGATCAAATCTTCAAAGCAGATAAGATAGGTTACATATTTGGACCAAACGTAAGAACTTTTAATGGGAAACTTCTTAGTAGATGTATTGTGCTAACTGAACACATAATCACTTTCAACTAATTCAGTTATGGCTCATGCAAGTACATACCATCTTACACAGGGATCACAGGTAGGTTGCACTGAGATGCAAGAGTCTCAAGTGAAACTTTTTCCAGCTCATGCTTGTGGAGCCAGAAATCAGTATAAATTTTTGGATGGTCAGCCATTATTCACTCACACCATTATGCGCTGAAGCACCAGAGAAACTGGTATAGGCATGCATACTCAAGTATAGAGAGATGTAAACAGACAGAATACAGCACTGCAGTCAGCAATCCCTATATATGACAACAAGTGTCTGGTGCAGTTGTTAGGTCAGTTACAGCTGTTACAATAGCAGGTTGTCAAGATTTAAGAGAGTTTGAATGTAGTGTTATAATCGGCGCATGAGCGATGGCAGACAGCATCTCCCAGGGAATGATGAAGTGGGGATTTTCCCGTATGACCATTTCAACGTAAATATCAGGAATCTGGTGAAACATCAAATCATTGACATTGCTATGGCAAGAAATAGATCCTGCAAGAATGGGACTAATGATAACTGAAGAGAATCATTCAACATGACAAAAGTGCAATCCTTCTGCAAACTGCTGCAAATTTCAATGCAGTGCCATCAACAAGTGTTAGCATGTGAACCATTCAACAAAATATATTCGATATGGGCTTTCAGAGCCAAGGCCCACCCATGTACCCTCGATGACTGCACGACACAAAGTTTTATGCCTCGACTGATTCTGTCAACACCAGCATTGGACTGTTGATGACTGGAAACATGTTGCCTGGTCAGATGAGTCTCATTTCAAT
The DNA here is from genome assembly GCF_023898315.1 of Schistocerca nitens. NCBI lineage: Eukaryota > Metazoa > Arthropoda > Insecta > Orthoptera > Acrididae > Schistocerca > Schistocerca nitens. The sequence continues at coordinate 366,306,484 of NC_064619.1, forward strand.
TTAAATCAAGCAGATGGACATGTATGGGTAGGGAGACAACTTCATGAATCTATGGACCCTACATGCCAACAGGGACTGTTCAAGCTAGTGGAGGCTCTGTAATGGTGTGAGGCATGTGCAGTTGGAGTGATATGGAACCCATGATACGTCCAGATATGACTCTGACAGGTGACACATACGTAAGCATCCTGTCTGCCCACCTGCATCCATTCATGTCCATTGTGCATTCTGATAAACTTGGGCAATTCCAGCAGGACAATGCGACTCCCCACACATCCAGAATTGTTACAGCTGGCTCCAGGAACACCCTTTTGAGTTTAAATTCTTCCACTAGCCACCAAACTGATCAGAGATGAACATTATTGAGCCTATTGGAGATGCCTTGCAGTGTGCTGTTCAGAAGAGATCTCCACCCCCCTCGTACTCTTATGGATTTATGGACAGCCCTGCAGGATTCATGTGTCAGTTCAGCATTGCATCTGACATTATGTGAGTCCCTGCCACATTGTTTTGCACACTTCAGCATGCTCGTGGGGGCCCTGCTTGATATTAGGCATTTGTACCAGCTTCTTTGGCTCTTCAGAGTATTAAGGAAATGACAGTATCGCGCCATTTAAGTGTCTTCACCTAGTACCATCATCTCTTTGTGTTCCTTATGAACTAGACTCCATGACCACTGGATGTAGTCATCTTTTGTGCTTTCCCTCACATTGATGCTCTGGGATTTTATAATCCTTGCTATCACAGCATACAGCTCCTTTAGAGTTTCTCTGCACCTTATTACTACAATACTCACATAAAAAACACTCTTCAACAGTCACTTTCTCACCTTCTTCAAAACTTTCACACCACACTTTCTCAGAGGCCTTCACATAAATTCCCAACAGAAAGAAGCCTGCAAATCCTTGTCTACAAGTCCCATACAAAACTATAGTATGTTGACAGACTGATACCCTTTCACAGTTGCTACAACCAGCCCATCATGTTTTTGGCCCTAAATACAAATTTCCCCTATTGCTTCTGAACCATTTATACACTCTACTCATTGCAGTAGACAAGAAACTCAAATCCTCTGAGATAGAAATTAAAGCTGGATGTCAGATTGTTTGAGCTCCACTTGCTATTATGCATGGGCATAAAATTATAGTTTGGTCCTTCTATCAACTGTGCCTCATCCCCAAATGAAAGCAAACTTTCAGAGAAACCTCATCTCAATGGTATGTGCACTGATCAGCCAGAACATTATGACCACACTTTGTCGAACAGATGCAATAAGGCCTTGATAGGTTGCTGGAGGGAGTTGACACCACACCTGCGCAGAAAAGTCACTCGCTTCAGGCAAATGCCGGGATGGTTCCTTTGAAGGAGCACGGCCAACTTCCTTCCCTAACCCAATGAGACTGATGACCTTGCTATTTGTGGTCTCCTCCCTCAAACAACCCAACCCAACAAAAGTCACCTAATTCCCTTAAATTCCAATGAGGGGGCAATGAGCTCTGTTGTGACACTCAATCACATCCTAGATGTGTTCAGTCACGATCAGATCTGAGCCAGCACATGAAAGGATGTACGTGATCTGCACGAGTGTATAATACTCCTTGGCTCACTGGACCCATGGATGCCCACATGAACTTTCCCCAGAGCATAATGGATCTGCTGCCGGCTCATCTCTATCCTGCAGTGATGATGTACAGGAGCTGTTCCCCTGGAAGATGACAGATTCATATCTTTCCATTGGCATGATGAACAAGATATTGGGATTCATCAGACCATACAATGTTCTTTCACTGTGCCAACATCCAGTACTGATTCTCATGTGCCCTCATATAAAACTGTAATTATGCAAATGAACTGTTGCAGATGTCATGGTGTTAACATTGGCACATGCATGGGTTGTTGGTTGCAGAGGCCCATCATTAGGGGTGTTCATTGGATTTTGTGTTCAGACATACTTGTGCTCTACCTTGCATTAAAGTCTGATGTTAGTTCTGCTGTAGTTTGTTGCCTGTCCTCTTTTACGAGTCTGCCCAGCCTATGACATCCAGCATCTGTAATGAGGGGTGGCCACCTAACACCATGGCTTCTGGACATGGTTTCACCACTTTTTACAGGCACTCACCACAGCACTCCTCAAACACCCAACAAGTCGTGCAGTTTCTGAAATGCTTGTGCCAAGCCCCTGGGCCATTACAATCTGTCTTCAGTCAAACTCAGATAGGTTGCATGCGTTCCCCATTCTAGAAACAGACAGCACACTCCCTGATACTACATGTTCCATGTGTGTGTCTGACTAGTAGTCATTTCTTGCTGGATGATGCTGCTATCACCTGGACGGGTTTACACTGATATAGGTCAGTGGTCATAATGTTCTAGCTGATCATTGTATGTTGCTAAATCGTACTCTTTTTAATCATCCAACAACTGATTTGTATAATTACAGGTTTGTTTGACATTTGAGTGACAAGATGTCTTGAAAAACAACAGTAAATCTTTTCCTTAAAAACTATTTATAACATATTATTATGAATCCCACACATGGCAAAAATACACAGCTGGCCATTAAAATTACACCACCATGAAAGAGACATGCAACAAACATAAAATTTGCATGAAGTGATTCACATATTAAAAAATGTGAAGCATCCTCTTTCAGAGCAATAGCACAAAGTAGTTGAAGAAATGTGTATAAGCAAAAATTATCTGCTTTGTGATGTTACAAATATTGACAACAGCATTGATGTCATCCTCACATGAGTGATATCAAATAAAAGGTTATAAACAGATGTTTCAATTAATTTAAATTAGTTTTATTTCAGGACATTCTCCCAGTTTTGTTTCTTTTCTGTTTCAAGCAAACTTTATGAAATTATAACATGGCATTGTACTTTTATATGATGTGGAATTTTGCAGTCACGTGGTCATGGTAATTAGCAGACAGCAAGCAACTGTGAGAAGATGGGACTCACACTGTCAAGAGCCCTGTCGCACTTTATTATAATAATGAAAATAAATGATATAAAAATGCTGTAATTGAGGTCTGTAATTAACCTAATGTAAACATACCATTTCTATTGGAACTGACTGATGATGGAATAGGTCTATTAATACAACAGATGACAATCCTGTCAGTATTAGTCAACAGTCATAGGTAACTTTACATGTGCTACAAAATTAATAAATTGAGATTTATTTGGAAAAATATTAGAGAATTTGGTATTTTTTTATTTTTAGAGGATTAAACTGTTTACATCAGTTAACACGAAATTAGTGAAAATACATATTAATCGATATTGTTCAAATATGTAGCCTAACTTAAAGGTACATAATCATTTAGAAACAGTCATCTCTGACTCAGCAATTAAGAGATTCTCATAAAATTAGAATAAGTAATCTTAGCATATATCGAGTTCTTGCCTCTGGATAACAGTGCTATAAAAATTGGAAAATTATTCATTGTTACAAAAGAGAAATATATTTAGTTTTGTATAGTATCCTCACATTCTTGCAAAGTCTAATGCAATTAATGAGTTAATCACTTAATGAATGAATCAGCCAAAACATCGAAGAACACCTAATGTTGAATTCCAACTGCATCAGAATCATGTCCTATTGAGACTATCTTTTATAGTTTCATCTCCATAAATGCTTGCCTTGGTCCTCCATCTTGATGCTGACACTGGCTGGGATCCCACAACTATCATGTCAATATGGAATTACTGAGTTCAGGGGGACACACTCAATATCAAGCAGGATCTCAACAGCCCTACATGATTAGCATCTCAGATGACAGACAAATTGTTCTCTCAGTCATACAGGAGTGTACAGCCAAGTCACAACCTTGCGTCAGGAAATGGGGTTGTCTTTGCAACAAGACAAGTGTTGAATTGACAGTGAGAAGGTATGTGTAGCAAGAAGACCATTCTTGCAAAGTCACTTGATGTGGCAATAGGGATAGGAACTTTCGTGATAAGGACTCAGTATGAGGACATCCTATCCAACTCCCCAGAATCTCAATACCTAATCCCCCTTTCACTTTACCTGGTCCTCCTCAGCCCCCCAAGTCACCTCTCTTGTTGTCAACCATCACCTTAAGGATGGCTACCCAGTAGCTCCATCCACATCAAACCTACCAACAACCAACAATACCTTTACTTCAGCAGCTGTCACCCATTCCTTACCAAAATATCCCTTCCACATAGCCTGGCCAATCATATTTGTCACATCTGTAGTGTTGAGAAATCCCTCTCCAAATATGGCAAGGCTCTCACTGCAATCTTCGTAGACCAAATTTACCACCCACAACTTGTTCAGAAGCAGATCTCCTGAGCCTTGTTTCCCTAGTAACTTAACACCCCCACATACCCATTGTCTACCCACATAGGAACAAAGGAATCTCCCCCCCCCTCCTCCCCCTTGTGACACAGCAACTGGAGCAACTAAATCACATTGTCTGCCAAGGTTTTGACTACCTCTCATTGTGCCCTGAAATGAGGTATATTGTCTTCACTATTTACCCCACCCCTCACACAAGGTTATTCCACCAGCCACCCAAACTACGCAGTATCCTTGTCCATTGCTATATCACTTCTGATCCCATCCCTGTGCTCCATGGCTCACAGCACTGCAACAGATCTAGGTGCAAGACCTATCCTGTACATCTACATCTACATTTATACTCCGCAAGCCACCCAACGGTGTGTGGCGGAGGGCACTTTACGTGCCACTGTCATTACCTCCCTTTCCTGTTCCAGTCGCGTATGGTTCGCGGGAAGAACGACTGTCTGAAAGCCTCCGTGCGCACTCTAATCTCCCTAATTTTACATTCGTGATCTCCTCGGGAGGTATAAGTAGGGGGAAGCAATATATTCGATACCTCATCCAGAAACGCACCCTCTCGAAACCTGGCGAACAAGCTACACCGTGATGCAGAGCGCCTCTCTTGCAGAGTCTGCCACTTGAGTGTATTAAACATCTCCGTAACGCTATCACGGTTACCAAATAACCCTGTGACGAAACGCGCCGCTCTTCTTTGGATCTTCTCTATCTCCTCCGTCAACCCGATCTGGTACGGATCCCACACTGATGAGCAATACTCAAGTATAGGTCAAACGAGTGTTTTGTAAGCCACCTCCTTTGTTGATGGACTACATTTTCTAAGCACTCTCCCAATGAATCTCAACCTGGTACCCGCCTTACCACTATCACCTTCTCTGGTCCTGTCAGATGCATGTCTACCCCATCAAAGACAGGGCTGTCTGTGAAAGCAGCCATGTGATCTACCAACAAAACTTCAACCACTGTGTGGCATTCTACATAGGCATGACGACTAAAAAGCTGTCTGTCCACATGAATGTCCACTGTCATACCCTGACCAAGAGAGTCCTAGTTCACCTAGTTGCTGAGAAACCTGCCCAATGTGATGTGCTTGACTGTAATGACTGCTTCACAGCCTATGTCAACTGTCTTATCCCCACCAATACCACATTTTCTGAACTACAAGTATGTAAGTGGGAACTCTCTCTGTCACAAATCCTTTTCTTCCTGTAACCTCCATGGCCTCAACCTTCACCTGCCACTGCCCTCCAGCACTACACACCGGTGCACTACATAGTCAATTCCCCTTTTATATTTCTCCCCCCCCCCCCCCCCCCCCCCCCTGCCAAGGCTGCACCTAGCAGCCCACCATCCTGTACCCTTCACATCCCTGCATGTTCCCAGAACTAATATCTAATATCATACCGAACCCCTTCCTGTCACTCCTCCCTCTTTCCATTCCACATTTATTCTGCAACCCCACTAACAACCCCAGCAAAGAATGCTGCTCACCTTTGCTGCAGTCATACTCAGGCCTCAGCATCCAAAGATGACAGTGGCCATGTATGTGTAAGTTATGCATGTGAGAATGTGTGTGTGTGTGTGTGTGTGTGTGGTTTTTTTGTTTTGACTATTGTGATGAAGAACACAGTCTAATAGCTTATACACTACTGGCCATTAAAATTGCTACACCAAGAAGAAATGCAGGTGATAAACGGTTATTCATTGGACAAATATATTAAACTAGAACTGACATGATTACATTTTCATGCAATTTGGGTGCATAGATCCCGAGAAATCAGTACCCAGAACAACCACCTCTGGCCGTAATAATGGTCTTGATACGCCTGGGCATTGAGTCAAACAGAGCTTGGATGGCATGTACAGGTACAGCTGCCCATGCAGCTTCAACACGATACCACAGTTCATCAAGAGTAGTGACTGGCATATTGTGACGAGCCAGTTGCTCGGCCACCATTGACCAGACGTTTTCAATTGGTGAGAGATCTGGAGAATGTGCTGGCCAGGGCAGCAGTTGAACATTTTCTGTATCCAGAAAAGCCCTTACAGGACCTGCAACATGCGGTCGTGCATTATCCTGCTGAAATGAATGGTTTCGCAGGGATTGAATGAAGGGTAGAGCCACGGGTCGTAACACATCTGAAATGTAACGTCCACTATTCAAAGTGCCGTCAATGTGAACAAGAGGCGACCGAGACGTGTAACCAATGACACCCCATACCATCACGCCGGGTGATACGCCAGTATGGTGAGATGACAAATACACACTTCCAATGTGCGTTCACCACGATGTCGCCAAACACGGATGCGACCATCATGATGCTGTAAACAAAACCTGGATTCATCCGAAAAAATGATGTTTTGCCATTCGTGCACCCAGGTTATCGTTGAGTACACCATCGCAGGCACTCCTGTCTCTGATGCAGTGTCAAGGGTAATCACAGCCATGGTCTCCGAGCTGATAGTCCATGCTGCTGCAAACATCATCGAACTGTTGATGTAGATGGTTGTTGTCTTGCAAACGTCCCCATCTGTTGACTCAGGGATCGAGATGTGGCTGCACGATCCGTTACAGCCATGCGGATAAGATGCCTGTCATCTCGACTGCTAGTGATACGAGGCCGTTGGGATCCAACATGGCATTCCGTATTACCCTACTGAACCCACCGATTCCATATTCTGCTAACAGTCATTGGATCTCGACCAACATGAGCAGCAATGCGATACGATAAACCGCAATTGGGATAGGCTACAATCCGACCTTTATCAAAGTGAGAAACGTGATGGTACACATTTCTCCTCCTTACACGAGGCATCACAACAACGCCGGTCAACTGCTGTTTGTGTATGAGAAATCGGTTGGGAACTTTCCTCATGTTAGCATATTGTAGGTGTCGCCACCGGTGCCAACCTTGTGTGAATGCTCCGAAAAGCTAATAATTTGTATATCAAAGCATCTTCTTCCTGTCGGTTAAATTTCACTTCTGTAGCATGTCATCTTCGTGGTGTAGCAATTTTAATGGCCAGTAGTGTAATATCTAGCAGTTTTTATTCCTTATGCCAGTCTTCCACTCCATGACTCCTATAAGGTGAGTAGCAACCTATCATTCTCATAATTTTATGTGTATGTATGTCAGTCCATCACTCAATATAGGTATAAACTGTACACCGTAATTTTCATCTTTGTTAAGCATCTGCATGACATACTTCCTCTTGATCACAAATGAGTGGAATTTAGTTTCATTTTATTGTCAGTGTGAAATATCTGACAGATTTAAAAGTTACAGGGATGTTTAACAAATGGATATGTCGCTTGTAGATTTATTAAGCATATGCATATTCTATAGCACTTGATAAAAACAAAATGTTAGATGAAAGACAGATACTAATATATTTATTATCTGTCCTGACAGTGTGTAAGCAAGTGAATGACTAGGATGCAAAGGAATGTGTCACATTTGCTAATATGAATAAAAAATATTTATTTAACATTTCTGTAAAATGAATTAGAATTCTGTAAAAATTAGTATGATTATCATTTTTCCATAACATAAAGTTTGCAAACCAACCTTACCTCATTTAGATTTAAATTGTGTGACTTATAGGGAATTGATAGCAATGATTTGTAGTAAAATCCAACTAGCCTTCAATATATATTGCATTTACTTTCAGTGAATTGCAAATAAAACATTTATGGTTTACATGAAAAACATTTAAAAACAAAGATGTAACTTACCAAACAAAGGTGTTGGTATGTTGATAGACACACAAACACACACACAAAATTTGAGTTTTTGCAACCTAAGGTTGCTTCATCAGAAAAGAGGGAAGGAGAGGGAAAGACGAAAGGATGTGGGTTTTAAGGGAGAGGGTAAGGAGTCATTCCAATCCCGGGAGTGGAAAGACTTACCTTAGGGGGAGAAAAGGACAGGTATGCACTTGCACACACACACACATATCCATCCGCACATATACAGACACAAGCAGACATATCCCTGCTTGTGTCTGTATTTCAGAAGAACTGGGGAGGTTTAAGAAAAGTAATAGAGTTTGGAAAAGTCACCCAGAACCCTGGGCCAGGGGAGAGTTACCAGACAGCATGAGAAGGAAATCCTTGAATGAATACTTCACCAAATTATAAATAATTAAATACAATACAAAAAATTCTCACACATTAATATGTCAGGTTGCAACATGCAACACAAAACAGAAAGAATGACATGGAATATTTTTTTGTCAGTTTATATAGTTCAGCTATGGGTTGTCAAATACTGAATCTTTGAACGGTTTCAAGCAGTGATACCATAATGCATTGTTTAACAAAGCAACAAACAATGGACACTACTCTAGGAAATAATAATGGACCACATACCGAGACTGTTACAGTGTAGTTGATGACAGCAGCTTTGGCATAAACAGCAGGGTTGAATGCAGGATTGGATAGTTTAGTTGTGAGATAAAGCCTGAACTTAGGATCATAGTCCACTTCTTTGTCTCCCAACATTACAAACGTTCGTCCACTTTGAGCTGCAAGAGGAGGTTTACAGTACAGGACAAATACAAAATTAGAATAATCTAAAAGTTTATATTCAATATTTCACATTATCACGACTATTTACATTAGGAGACAATTAATTGTTCTTATTCTATGTAAAATTTATGCAACCATACTTCCACAAAAACACAGAAACACTGTGGTAAATTAAAAAATTCCCTTCATTTTGCACTTCATTTCAAATGTGGCACAGACACAATACCTATCTGCATACTATGAGAAAGACACTGTTACTTAACTACGTTAGTGATATATGACCTGTCAATGACAATTTTTTTAGAGAAAAAAAAATTACACATTTATGGTTGAGTAAATGGAAATTCTGGGGTGGAAATCTGATACAAAAATGACATTAGATAACCACTTAACATTGAGATAGATTGTCAGTTGCACATAGCTACATGTAACAATCACATCTGCTTACCAGCTTCTGGGTTTTTGCTTTTCTTTTAGAAAATGTTCTTATTCATCACTTAGGCTGCACCAACACAGTCTGATAATGTATAACTGCCAGGGCAGATAAGTGGGCAAAGGGATGCAGGATGTGAGGAGGAGGGGGTGGAAGGTGGTTATGGGGCAAGAATAGAAAAGTAATGAGACAGCATGGTCTGAAAAGGGTCTCCTAACACTGAGTGGATCAACAGTTACACCATTATCCTCACGGCCTGTGACACAAAAGATACCACTATTGTGTCCAATGATGGTTATTGAATCATGCACATCTCAGGATCCAAAATGCATGTGTGTCTTGTGAAAGTCCTCAATTTCAGTTCCTGTTGAGAGGATTTGAGACTTCCTGTTGTTTTATAGTAATCATTCTGAATAAATTTAGAGGAGTGGTCAGAAACTTCCGTACTGTAGTAATCTATAAATGAACAAGTGTGATGAATTTCAAGTTAGTGAGAAGTTGGATAATATCATTTGCTTGAAAATTAAATTCATTTCAATTTGAAATCAGTGTTACTTTAGATTACATTTTGTTTGTCTTTCTTAAGTATTCATATTGGGTTTTGTGTGGTGCTAATACTAGTTCTGGTAACAACAGTAGTTGAGCTTTGCTTGATGTCTTTACACATACAGCAAAGAGATCTCCATGCCATATGTGGCTTCAAGGAATACCGATGAACCAAATATCTTATGGACATTAATGTAAACTACAATGACATATTTTGTAATGGTATTCACAACATCACTTAAATGTTCGACTCAGTACAAGTCAGTCACTGTATGTCAAGAGAAGATTAAACTGTGCATTTGTCTCAAGGTGTTAGCCTGTTCCACCATTATGAATGGTAAGTAGTTTTCACTCCCACAGAGCGTTTTTCCAGACAGAAAGTGGCACGTGTGCCAAGTTTGCCTGAAACTGATCCAGTGGTTCTGCAGAAGATATGGAACATACTTGTACAAATATATACAGGGTGCCCCAGGAGGAATGTTAAGTATTCAGGGATATTACATGAACAATCATTTAAACTAAAAAGTCTAGTTAACATGGACTCTAAAACACATATCTTATGAGCTCTGAGCACTTTTTCAAGACATGTTTCAAGACATGTTTCACATTAGCAAATATGAACAAGTGCTAATAGATCTTAAGGTATGCACTGTAGAGCCCATGTTTATTAGACTTTGTGCTTCAAATGATCATTCTTGTCATATACCTGAATACTGACTGTTCCTCCTGGGACACCCTGTATTTTCTGAATGCGTACTTCAATGTTTACTATTTGTGATATGGAAGAGATACAAAGGCCTCAATGTCACTCTACAAACTATAAACAGCTCTTGAGTTATTTTTGATTTAGTATTTAGTACTACTGAAGCTAAAGGGAAGATTTATGGAATGAAAATCAATACAAAAAAAGTAATGGCACCGGAATGATATAAAAAGGTAACCATAACACTGAATAAAGAAGAATTAGAAAATGAGCAAAGTTTTAAATACCTCAGAAGCAGGATGGAAGCCAAATGGAAGGGCAGCACAGAAATAAAACCAGAATGGTGAAAGAGGCATTATATAAGAAAACGAGAATTTCCTGCAGCAATATGGACACATATTTAACTAAAAGATTAATAAAATGTTTTATATGGAGTGTCCTCCTGTATACTGCTGAAATGTGGACACTGAGGAAGGAAGATGAGCAAGGCTGGGGGCTTTTGAAACGTGAGCATGGTGGAGGATGGAAAATAATCTGGATGGATAAATGAAAAATGAAGAAGTACTGAGAAGAGTGAGAATGCAAAGACAGTTACTGGATGTAATGAAAAGAAGGAAATGAAACTGGACTGGACAGGTATTAAGAATGAAGGACGGGCTGATAAAAACAGTCTTAGAAGGGTATGTCAAAGGAAAGAGGAGGTGAGGGTGAAAGAGATTTCAGATCATGGATGATGTGATGGATGGCAACACATACACTGGCATTAAAAAGAAAGCAATGGATAGCATGAAATGGAGATGCAAAGTACTTGCTAATACAGCAGAATGATTATGATTATGACATGTGAAGCTATATTTGATGGTAATACAACACAGAATTTTCCCAAGTGTCTTCCACTGATTTAAATTCAGGAAGAAACATGAAAAATATATTTCAAGCAACAACTGAAATATGTTAAATTACTGTCAGTTATAATATTACAGAGTCATGATCCTTACAAATATTTGCCCTGTACGTTAGCAAGATTGCCATACATACGAAGCAAAATTCACCAACCATGATAATCTGCTAACTAGGTCCAGTTAGAAGGATCTACCATATATACCAGTCCTATAAGAGAAGTTCGTCGGTGTAATTACAGTACTAGCAGAATAAAGTGATCTCTGAATTTGTTTGAATATAAAACAAAAAAATACAGTAGTTATCAAAATGCCTGTGCACCAATATTATGTTTCAGATAGATAGGCAAAATAATCTTGCATACAATATGAATGGGTAGGAGGAAATCAGACTATATAAGGATTTATAAGCAAAGTCATCATACTTCATGCTCCAGTTTCTTATAAATTCATATAAGACATTGCAACTAACATTTAATATTCTTCTCAATGACATTGTCAATAACTGGATCAATGTAGTCATCCACATCTTGAAACAGAATAGGAAATCCATATTTTATGGCCATTTCAAGTTGCTTCAGAAAATCTGCATCATTAAATGTTAGTATTTTCAGATTACTTTTTTCTTCTCTCTTCTTGATCCAAGTAAGTGCCTGCAGGAGATGAATGGTAGATGAATGTTATTTTTTATTTCCAAATTATTATAATTGTTTTTAGCACACACATTACTCATAAATGTACAAATTTCTTCAAAAATTTCATGTTATAAATACATTTTAATAATAAAACACACATTCCATTTATAGCAAATGTATTATTTGAACTGCAAGCTATATAATATTCATTGGCTTGATTATTCTCAAAATTTCAACAGCACCATTTTTACAGCTTATTACTATTGGTGTCTGATTCATCTGTTCATTCAGTATTACACCTTGCAATGTAGGTAACTCAATTAATGAAAACACTTACTGATGTGAAAAATCCAAAGATTGTATCAAAAGAGAATTCATCTTGTGCATGCCTACACTTAGAACTATCTACTGATTGAAATTACCTAATAATTTTTACTTTTATCTAGTGCTGTACATTATGTAGTTAAGTTTCAGAAATACGAGATAGATACTCCTTCATATGATAGAAATGAGTAGGAGGAAATTGGACTATGTAAGGATATATTAGGAAAGTTATTAAGGGCCCAGTGTCAAGGGAGACAGATCAGTAGCTGTTGTTCATATGCATATTTCTGCTGCCACCTGATAAGTATTCACCAGGTGTTAAATACAAGGTGTATGTAAAGTAAGGGAACACTTTCAATTATTTATTGCACAAGAACTAAACATTGTACAGATGTCATACATATTTCCTTTTGAGGAGAAATTCTGAACCTTTTGTTTTAGAAACATTTGATATGCAAACCATGAGTGACCCAGCAGATGTCACAGATACGGTAATTGAATTCTTGCCATACCTGACCCAGCATGGCATCGCTGACTGTGGCAGTCGCTTCCTGTGTTCTCTTCCGGAGCTCTGCTACATCACGTGGTAGAGGCAGTACAAACAACAGATCTTTAATGTGTCCCCACAGAAAAAAGTCACACAGAGTGGGATCTAGTGATTGGGGAGGCCACTTCATGAAACAGCTATCCCCTTCTGTGGCACAGCACCTGCACTCACCACGTTTGCAACTAGCACTGACTATCAGCAAATTACCAAACTACTACACTGTGGCAGTATACATGAAGGGGGGGGGACTTTCAGGCTTTCTCTTCAAAATGACATATATATGATATCTGTAGAATGTTTGGTACTTGTGCAATAAATAATTGAAATGTTCCCAGAGTTTATGTAAACCCTGTTTTATGGCAGCAGGTCTGGCCACATCATATTAACACCATGATAGATTTTGTGAATACATTTTTGTATACTACAGTTTTGGAATTGTCATGACTTCTTGTAAAGGAACTGTCAAACAATGAAAACTCCAGGTGGGAATATCAACAAGGTAGGAAAAGATAGATTGATACTTACCTTGAGGAAGACACATTAAGTTGCAGGCAGATACAATTAAAAGACACGTATATAAAGCTTTCAGCCACAGCCTTTATCAGCAAAAGAGAAGCACAGATCATTAATACACACAAGCAAGCACACCTCATGCACACATGACTGCCAATTCCAGCAGCTCGGGCCAAATGCCTATTTGAAACTTACAGTGTATTCTTTACAGTAAATAGTAATCAATCTTTTTCTACATTCTTATAAAGGAATTGTGTGTTTCCCAGATATTCTGTCTGTCGGGAGAATTTCTGCAATTTTCTGCACATGCACTGTGCAGAATCTCTCAGCAGTTGGTGTGCCAATCAAAGTCCATGATTCTTGACTTGCTGCCTGATCCAGATTCATGAATCTGCAGTCCCCCTCATGAGACAGTGGCTACATCAGCACAAGTTCAGTAAACTATGGTGTGAGAAGATTTATTGGGGAAAATAGGGAATTCGGTGTTTTATTTCAAGAATATTAAATATTTGATATCCCTGAACCTGAAATTACTGAAATTTTTTTGAAGTGAAAATACTAAATGTGTTGACTGCAATTATTATTCATATTTACTGCCAAACTACGAATATTTTATCAGCAAGTGACAGTTATCTGAAACTTAATAATTATGAAGTATTGTTCTGCAAATTAAATGATTAATCTTGAGCATATCATCACTGAATCCTTATCATCTCTGATTTAATAATTATGAACTTTTGTTCTACGAGTGAAAATTTTGAAACAGTGACCTGTTTGCTGCTCATGATTATAAGCACAATTATGAGAAAATTACTTTGAGGCTACAAAAGTGAAGATGATATTTTTACACAAAAAACAAAAAGGAGCGATAGAGAGAGAGAGAGAGAGAGAGAGAGAGAGAGAGAGAGAGAGAGAGAGAGAGAGAGAGAGAGAAAGGGAGGCGGGGGTTGTAAAAAGCACGAACACCAATTTAAAGAGAAACACTGCACCTCAGTTTGTACCTCAGGACCCTCTACAATCCCTCAAAGTATGTTGGTATCATTCTAACATCTTATGTTCATAACACTATTTCATTTTTTTATATTGTGACAAAATGCTTTTTATACTTAGTTTAAATGAACACCATAAAGATAAATATTCAGTGTAGTTCTCATTTTACAACATGATTCTCAAGTTTCAAATGAACTTTTTTCAGGCATGTGAGAACATATCTACATTCTCTAAAAAAAATCTTTGCCAAGTAGTACTGCTTCCATTTCTCTTGCCTAGGCCATTGCAGTTTTATAGTATTACTCTGGCTTCATGAGGCTACTCCTTCACAGCTGCCTGCATCTGATTCAATATGTGTATTCATCTAAGTTATGTGTCTGTATACATTGTAGACCTTGTGAGGACAGATGAAAACTTGCTAAGTATGGAAGAAAATTGTAGACCTTGTGAGGACAGATGAAAACTTGCTAAGTATGGAAGAACAGTATCAAATTCCTGTCTGGCAAACCTGAAACAGATTTTCAGTGGTTTCCCTACATGAACTAGAGTGAATGCTAGGATAATTCGTTAGAAAATGATGTGATCCACTTCTTTCCAAATCCTTGCTCTACTGTTGTAAGTGATCAATCTCTGAGGACCACAGTATTGACAAAATCTGAAACTCTTGATCTTCTTTCTTTTCGTTCACTATTTTATTTATTTTCAGAAGGATTCATACTTATTTCACAAATTTCTCTGCATTTTGAAATGTGACATACTTTCTCCATTTTCTATATGATATTATTACTAATTAGATTCCCACAATCACTCTGTTCCTGCTGTGGCATTGAGACAAATGCTCATGTCAAGCTAGATATGTCTTCACTGCAATAAATAGACTTCCTCTGCCTTAATAGTGAACACATAGTGGACACAATATGTTAAATTATAAGTTTTAAAATTTTATAAGAATTAAAATTTCAAGTAGTCATCTGTACAGTGAAAAAATTTAAGGGTTTTCTCAAAAAAATGAGAAGAAAAATAGTAACATAATTAATACAAGTGAAACAGGACACATGTTTCTATATAAAAAAGTAAAACTATGTTATAGTAATTATTTATCCACTTGCTATGACAAAATCCATATCATATTTTTCTGAGTAGCATTTGTGAATCAATCATATCACCAGTTATAAAGTACCTGCTGCTGAGGGTCAATACAAAGCGGAAAACGACTTGCACGTGTTGTAAGAATGCCATTCTGTACTGACAATTCATCTGGTGGAAGGCCCTCAGATGTCCATCTAGAAAACAGATTTTAAGGTTTACTTTTCACATATTTCACCATAATATATACATTTATCTGCATTTTAATTGAAACATTTTGCTGTTAGATTCCATGTAATTCTTCTGGGTTTATTCTGCATCACTATGAAAAGTGAACCAATGATATAGTAACTGTTGGAAGTGGCTTTCATAGAGAACTGAAAGTGGCTGAAATATTGGTTTTCTTTACAGAATGATGTGTTCAAGAAACCAGAAGAATTTTATGGACACTCACTAGAGGCAGACAACCCACTGAACATAAATTTTCCTATTAAATACATTATTACATGAAATAGACTATGGTGCTCTACTGAATGAAACTAGAGTAATGTATTTGTATGTGTGTGATGTGGGGGTTGGAGGAGGGTGAGATTAGGTGGAGTTCAAGTAGTGAACATATGAGGGTGGTTTGAAAAGTTCTTGGAAAGGAATAGAAAAAAAGTACTCACATTACTGAAACTTTTTTTATTTTTCAATGCAGTCTCCTTGTAGATTAATGCACTTGGTCCAATGATGTTCTTGTGCCTTGATCCCATCTCAAAAATGAGTTTCCTCCAGGCCTGCAAAATAATAGTCAACTCCGGCTATCAATTCTTTGTTTGAAGTGGATCTTCGTCCATCAGGAAAAATTTTCAGTTTTGGGAAGAGACAGAAGTGTGACGGAGCAATATCAGGTGAATAAGGCAGGTGTGGCAACAATTCATACTTAAGTTCATGCAATTTTTCCATTGCAAAGGCACATGTGTGTTGGCGCGCGTCAGGAGTCGTGGCACCCATCTTGCAGATAGTTTTCTCATTTCCAATTCTTCAGTTAAAATGTGGTATATCCTTTCAGATGACATCTGGCAAGCATGAGCAATTTCCCACACTTTCAATCAGCGATCCTCCATAAACATTATTTGCACTTTTGCAATGATTTCTGGAGTAGTGACACATCTTGGCCAGTCACTGTGCAGATCATCATGTAAGCTCTCCCAAACAAATTTAAATTCATTTGTCCACTTGGCAACAGTTGAATATGAAGGAGCAGAGTCCCCTAGTGTATTCTGGAAATTGGCATGAATGTCTTTTGCTTTCATACCTTTCTTTACAAATACTTAATCACTGCTTTAATCTTGATTTTTTCAGTCTTTGCAAATCACTACATGGGAAAAACATAGCCATGTCACTGCCAGTCACTGACATGGCTATGTCAGTGCTCTTGGAAGAGCAGTGACATGGCACGTGTTTACAGGTGACAGTCCAATGAATATCACGTGAACAACTTGTTGTGCTAACGCTGGCCTCTCGTGATAATTCAAAGAACTTCTCAAACCACCCTCATGTATAATAAACAAACAAATATAATATTGATATGATATTGCAGTGCCTGCATTACTCCAAATTATGATGCAAAGTTCCTTCGGACATGCATACATCTCCAAAGGGACAAGCATAGCTGTGGCTACAGCCATTATGAAATACATTAAATATGTTCGTAGTTGCAAATACGGATAACTGTCAGCTGTATAATGGAATGATGACAATGAGAATTTGTTCTGGATCAGTACTTGAACCCAGGTTTCATGCTTATAGTGAGTGGTTGTCTTACCATTTGGCTACCCAATCATGGTTCATGGCCAGACTGAAACATCCATTGTTGTCAACCTTGTATCTACAATGTGTACTCATACATCCATTATGTATATTCCCATACAGATAGGCATTTTACTTGGAAGTCACTTGCCTGTGTGGACAGATAAAGATGTTATTGCAGGGCCTGTGTGATTCTGAATCATGATGCAAAGTTGAATGAGATGCTAAGGCAATCACTCTTGATAAACGGGGTACATAGATTATCCAGTGCAAACAATAACAAATTAAAAAATCTCACATAAAAAACATATGAATGTCATTAATTCTCTGCATAAATAATTCGCTTAAATTTTATAAAAAATGTAAAATCTAATATCCTATCAACAATTACAGATAATATAAGAGTAGTATATCTGAAGTAAGCACTATTACATGTCATGGTATGTCCATCAGATTTGTTGCACATATCAGAGCTTCACATGTATTCAAGTCCCAGTTCAGCACAAACGTTGTTGCTGTAATTCTATTATACAGTTGATGGTTATCCATATTCACAGCTGCGGATACATTTAATGTATTTTTTAATGGTTGTAGTTGCCATAGTACTCTTCCTCCAGACATGCATGCACATCCAAAAGTCTTTGCTTCATAATTCAGAATAACATAGGCACTGCAATATTATATTTATCAGCTGACACCGGGAAAGTGACTTCCAAGTAAAATGTCTCCCCTGTACAGGAATATACATAATTGGTGTACACATGTGGTTGATGACATATGGCAGTTAGGATCTGGCCGCAAGATGTGCTCAGATAGTCAAGCAGGAAATCTGGGTTCAATTCCTGGTCTGTCACAAATTTTCATTGTTGTCATTCCCTTATACAGCTGATGGTTATCCATATTTGCAACTGCAAATACATTTAATGTAGAGGTAGAACATCAATCATCATTCTTATGACTTTTCTCCTCTGCAGCAGCATGCTATAGTTTTCACTTTTAAGGTGGACCCTTTAAACAATTAATAAACAATGAAAATAATCATGCTTCCATTGGATCTTGAGCCACGCGAGTTTTCCTCCTACAAGCTGCTGATGACAACTGAAAGATGCTTTTTCCACAAGTAACGAACATTTTGGACTATTAACTGCAATATTACTTGCATAAGGTTACTATGATTTATTCTGAATATTACTTTAGAAGCTACAGCACAGCTGGCAGATGGTTCCCTGACAGTCACAGAGAAATTCAAGCCCTCTCTTTGAAGAAGAATTAAGTAGTCAATCAGTTTTCTAAGTTTCTCAGTGAAGAAATTTATTCAAACACCTAGCATAAGCAACAACCCTATGCAAATATTTTGTGTCTACTGCAACCAAATCAGGATGATCTACCTACTGCAGAAAAACTCCAAAAATTATCCCAATGTTAAGACTTTAAAAAATTGGTAACCAATGGTCCATTTATCCAAACTTAATATTTAATATTCATTTCAAAAGCCTAACGAAGATTATCCAATGCAAACCATAACAAATTAAAAAATCTCGCATAAAAAGACATATAAATCTCATTTATTCTCTACATAAATAAATTGCTGAAAATTTATAAAAATGTAAAATCTCATATCCTATCAACAATTACATCTGGCCATCTAGTTCTTGCCAGACAATATTATAGTAGTATATCTGAGATAAGCACTATTACATGTCATGGTATGTCCATCAGATTTGTTGCACAAATCAGAGCTTCACATGTAAGTCATTGAACTTAAACAGATTCATCACAATGGCTACAAGCTAACATAATACTACTTTAAAAACAGCAACAAGAAAAAGAAGTGGGGGTGGCATGATATGAAAAACAAAAACTGAGTTAAGTCTCAGGCCCTTCATATTAATGAATTTTGTATTGAATGTTGCTTTGAAAGCTGTGCCACAATAGTGGATCATGAAACGCAGAAGCTAATAGTTCTAACAGTTCACAGGCCGACATTAAAATGTATCTTAAGCATCTATAGACAGTTTTCACAATGTTATGGAGACTTAACTGGAGATTATTTTTTGTGGAGACTTTTATGTTTATTTTCTATGGGAATGTACTTATTGATGGCACACTGAGTTGTTTTGTCCAATTTTGGATTATGTACCACCATGAAATTCCCTACAAATACTGTAAACATAGTGTAACGACCACTGACGATTTATTCTCAGACACTATAATCTACAGTGGTTTAGCTGTAAATTTAACAGCCAAAGATTTATATGACCATTGTAGTCAAATGTTAACAATGAAATAAACTGGCCAGTTAGATACAATAAATATGTGGTAACTATCAACCACAAGAAGTATCATCTTCAAGTTTGACTTGTAGATTCTTTGATCGAGGTTCTTTGTATGCTTGTCTTTGCGCAGTTCTCTTAAATGTCCATGCTAAGTGTGTACATGCTTCAGTTATCTAATAAAAGTGTTTTTCAATGTATATTGTGCTGATGACTGTTGTTCCTTTGCCATACAACTAAAGAGTATTACCATTCATTGGCGACCCCACACTCATTTTCACCTTTTCATCCATTATTTCAGTGACTGTGTGTTGTGTGCACGCTACGAACAATGAGCCATATGCTATAAGATACAATGAGTTCTGCATTCTTTCATCTCTTTCCACCTGTGGACTGTGACTCTCAAGTGCAACAACTACCTCATGTCACTGTTAAAATGAAACAGGAACATTTTCTTCCTCATGCAACACATGTGGGCCCTCAAATCTATCCAGATTCACAATGACATGAACCAAGTGTATCATATTAAGTGTTTCGACATGCTCCTGTTGACTGGTGGCTATTTCCAGTCCACAGCTCATGAACCCCGGATCACCAGGCCCATACTCAGCAAATAAATGCTGAGCATAGATTTCTTTTCTCACCAGTCCCATTCACTACTTCCACATCAGTAATGTGATCTGCCCATCTAACATCCAGAATTCTTCTGTAGCACGTCATTTCAAAAACTTATATTCTCATCTTGTCTGAACTGTTTATAATACTTTCAGAAAAGACTTCCCAACAAATAAATCTACACTCCTGGAAATGGAAAAAAGAACACATTGACACCGGTGTGTCAGACCCACCATACTTGCTCCGGACACTGCGAGAGGGCTGTACAAGCAATGATCACACGCACGGCACAGCGGACACACCAGGAACCGCGGTGTTGGCCGTCGAATGGCGCTAGCTGCGCAGCATTTGTGCACCGCCGCCGTCAGTGTCAGCCAGTTTGCCGTGGCATACGGAGCTCCATCGCAGTCTTTAACACTGGTAGCATGCCGCGACAGCGTGGACGTGAACCGTATGTGCAGTTGACGGACTTTGAGCGAGGGCGTATAGTGGGCATGTGGGAGGCCGGGTGGACGTACCGCCGAATTGCTCAACACGTGGGGCGTGAGGTCTCCACAGTACATCGATGTTGTCGCCAGTGGTCGGCGGAAGGTGCACGTGCCCGTCGACCTGGGACCGGACCGCAGCGACGCACGGATGCACGCCAAGACCGTAGGATCCTACGCAGTGCCGTAGGGGACCGCACCGCCACTTCCCAGCAAATTAGGGACACTGTTGCTCCTGGGGTATCGGCGAGGACCATTCGCAACCGTCTCCATGAAGCTGGGCTACGGTCCCGCACACCGTTAGGCCGTCTTCCGCTCACGCCCCAACATCGTGCAGCCCGCCTCCAGTGGTGTCGCGACAGGCGTGAATGGAGGGACGAATGGAGACGTGTCGTCTTCAGTGATGAGAGTCGTTTCTGCCTTGGTGCCAATGATGGTCGTATGCGTGTTTGGCGCCGTGCAGGTGAGCGCCACAATCAGGACTGCATACGACCGAGGCACACAGGGCCAACACCCGGCATCATGGTGTGGGGAGCGATCTCCTACACTGGCCGTACACCACTGGTGATCGTCGAGGGGACACTGAATAGTGCACGGTACATCCAAACCGTCATCGAACCCATCGTTCTACCATTCCTAGACCGGCAAGGGAACTTGCAGTTCCAACAGGACAATGCACGTCCACATGTATCCCGTGCCACCCAACGTGCTCTAGAAGGTGTAAGTCAACTACCCTGGCCAGCAAGATCTCTGGATCTGTCCCCCATTGAGCATGTTTGGGACTGGATGAAGCGTCGTCTCACGCGGTCTGCACGTCCAGCACGAACGCTGGTCCAACTGAGGCGCCAGGTGGAAATGACATGGCAAGCCGTTCCACAGGACTACATCCAGCATCTCTACGATCGTCTCCATGGGAGAATAGCAGCCTGCATTGCTGCGAAAGGTGGATATACACTGTACTAGTGCCGACATTGTGCATGCTCTGTTGCCTGTGTCTATGTGCCTGTGGTTCTGTCAGTGTGATCATGTGATGTATCTGACCCCAGGAATGTGTCAATAAAGTTTCCCCTTCCTGGGACAATGAATTCACGGTGTTCTTATTTCAATTTCCAGGAGTGTATATTCAGTGTTAACCATTTGCTCTTATTCAGAAACACTTTTCTTGCCGTTGTCAATCTACATTTTATATCCTCTATACTTTGGCCTTCATCAGTTATTTTACTGCCCAAATAGTGAAACTCATCTAGTACTTTATGTGTCTTGTTTCCTAATCTAATCCTCTTAGCATCACCTGATTTAATCGGACTACACTCCATTACTTTTGTTTTACTTCTGCTAATGCTCACCTCATATCCTCCTTTCGAGACACTGTCCATTTCATCCAATTGCTCTTCCAAGTCCTTTGTTGTCTGTTCTCCAAATTTTTTCTTTAGTTTCCTTTCCTGCTTCTTCAATTTACAATCTGAGTAACACTGCGGACAGGCTACAACTCTCTATCACTCCCTTCTCAACCCTTGTTTCCCTTTCAGGCCCCAAGACTCTTATAAATGCCATATGGTTTCCATACCAGTTATAAATAGCCTTTTGCTCCCTGCATTTTAACCCTGTTACCTTCAGAATTTTAAAGAGTCAGCATTGTCTAAAGCTTTCTCTAAGTTTACAAATGCTATAAACATAGGTTTGCCTTCCCTTAATCTATCTTCTAAGAAAAGTTATAGGATTTGTATTCTCTCATGTGTACCTACATTTCTAGGATCCAAATTAATCTTTGCTGAGCTCAGCTTCTACCAGCTTTTCCATTCTTCTGAACAGAATTCATGTCAGTATATTGCAGCAATGACTTATTAAACTGATAGTTTGGTAATATTCACACCTACCTTCTCTGGAACTGGAATTATTACAGTCTTCTTGAAATCTGAGGGTATTTCGTCTGTATGATATATCTTGCACACCAGTTGGAATAGTTTTGTCATGACTGGTTCTCCAAAGGATATTAGTAGTTCTGATGGAATACATCTACTCCAGTGCCTTTCTTTCAACATAGGTCTTTCAGTGTTCTGTAAAATTCTTCTCACAGTATTGTATTTCCCATGTCATCTTCGTCTTTATCCTTTTTCCCTTCTATAGCTTGCCTTCAAGTTCATTTCTCTTGTATAGCCCCTCTATATACCCTTCCACCTTACAGCTTTCCCTTGTTTTATTAGTACTGGTTTTACATCTGAGCTCTTGATACTCCTACAGCTGCTTCTCGTTTCTCCATAGGCCTTTTTAATTTTCCTATGGGCAGTGTCTTATTTTTCCCTTGTGAGATATACATCTATATCCCTCGATTTGTCCTCTAGCTATTCCTGCTGAGGTATTTGCCACTTCTTGTCCATCAATTTTTTAGATGTTAGTATTCCCTTTCACCTGTTTCATTAGCTGCATTTTTATATTTTCTCCTTTCATCAATTACATTCAATAGCTCCTGTGATATGCATGGATTTCTACTATCCCTAGTCTTTTTACCTATTTGAGCCTATGCTTCCTTCACTGTTTCATCTCTCAAAGATACCCATTCTTCTTCTACTGTGTTCCTTTTCGCAGTTGCAATCAATCATTGCCTAATGTGCCCTCTGACACTCTTAAATAACCTCCTTTTCTTTCAACTTACACATGCCTCATCTCTTAATTTCCCACTTTTTTGCAATTTCTTGAGTTTTAATCTACAGTTCATAACAAAAAAATTGTGGTCAGAGTCCGCATCAGTCTCTGGAAATCTCTTACAATTTAAAACTTGATTCTGAAATCTGTGCCTTACAATTATATAATCAAATTGAAATCCTCTGGTGTTAACAGGTCCCTCACAGGGAAATAGTCCCCCTTCATGATTCTTAAGCAAAGTTTTAGCAATGATTAAATTACTCTCTGTTCAAAATACTTCTTTCATTCCTTTCCCATGAACCCATATTCATCTACTATTTCCCTTCTCTTCCTTTTTCTACAAACTCCAGTCCTCATCAAAATTAAATTTTCGTCTCCCTTAACCATCAGAAAAAATTCTTTTACCTCATCATACATTTTTTCAATCTCTTCATTATCTAGAGAGCTAGCTGGCATATAAACTTGTAGTAATGTTGTGGGTGTTGGTTTAGTGTCTACCTTGGTTGCAAGATTGCATTTATTATGCTGCTCGTAATAGCTTACACACATTATTCATTTTCTACTTAGTTAAGGGTCCTAACATTCCATGTTCCAGTCTGCAGAATGCCAGTTTTGTATCTTCTGATGATGACATTCTCCCGACTAGTTGTCACCTGGAGATCTAAATGAGAGACTATTTTATCTCATGAAAGTTTACTGTAGATGATGCCTTTGTCATTTAAATGAACAGTAGAGCTGCACGCCCTTGCGAAAAATTGCTGAGCCTTTTCAAAATGGTGCTCTAGGCATACCAGGAATTTTTTTGGACAAAACAAAAAAAGACAATGGTTTCTAACTTAGTACTGAATTTTAACATATGCTACACCAACAACTTCTGAGACTATGAAGGTAACCCCCCCCCCCCCCCCCCCCCCCCCTCCCGCTGCTTAAATTGTTATGTACGCTGTAGTTTCCCTTTACTTTCAGTCATTTTTTGCAGTACCAGCACAGCAAATCTGTGTTAGCTCATGTTAAGAGACCAGATCAGTCAGTCTTCCAGACTGTTGCCCCTGCAACTACTGAAAAGGCTACTGATCCTCTTCAGAGACCACAAGTTTGTCTGGCCTCTCAACAGATACTTCTCCCTTGTGGTTGCACAAATGGTATAGGTATCTGTATCATTGAGGCATACAAGCCATGTATACCTGACACCATGATTTAGCCATGCAGGAATTGAGATATTGCCTATCACCTGAGGTCCAAATACCATGTAAACATGCACTTCTCTCATTCATAATAGTCAAAACAGATGATTTAATGTATAGATCATAGTGTATTTGGGATTCCCTCATTAGATACTTGAGGTCTAAGTATTGTGCCTTCTGTCATAAAAGGTGTAGGATTCATGTGTACGTTAGTTTGGCACATGATTACTGGGTTATATGGAACCTACCACTTAAGGTTGTTAATTAAACATCGCATGACAGTATCTATAAGTTACATTCCTTGGAATTACATTTATTTGTGAACTATTTACTGAACCATGCCATTAAACAACAAATAAATTGGATGTGCTATCTTCAATGGTTCAAATGGCTCTGAGCACTATGGGAATTAACATCTGAAGTCATCAGTCCCCTAGAACGTAGAACTACTTAAACCTAACTAACCTGAGGACAGCACACACATCCATGCCCGAGGTAGGATTCGAACCTGTGACTGTAGCAGTCGCGCGGTTCCAGACTGAAGCACCTAGAACCGCTCGGCCACTCCGGCCGGCTTACCTTCAATGCCTCATTTGTAAACTAATACTCATACATCTAGACAAACATGTCCACAGATATGACCACTTGTCTACAGATCCTAAGCAGAGATCATTCTGTAGACCTTTTATTGTCAGCTAATGGTTTTCAAAAAGAGCCAAATGGTACTTTAACAAGATTCGATTGTCACTTTAACACAGTTTTACGGATGGACAGGTCAAATGGTTGGTTTCTATGCCTGGTTTCAATGCTTCTCTTAGTATCATTGTGTTTTTGATCAACATACATAAGAACTTCATCTGCAACTATCACATAGTATAACAGTTTATAATGTTCTTCTCCATTACAGTCCTTTCAACTGTTTTCTTTCAAGATGTTTAGTGCACAATTTCTGTGATACTTAAGTCCATAAACTAATTATAAAATGTTATATATTTATGTTGTTGTTATGAGAAAGGACAACATGTTATTTCTGTTGCTGTAATCTTTGGATAGACCAAAGAACATTTGTAATCTTTTAGGCATTCATACTGTGTATGTATTTCAACTTGATCTCTTTGACAATCACATGGCATTTGTACCTTTTACAGTTATAATGTGTGAGTTACTAAGTCTGGAGTAATCATCAAACGTACACTACTGTAATTGTGCGAAGGCAGAGCATGTTTATATGGACAGTGTTACAACAGTCTATTATGACAATTATATATGTTCTGCATTTGTATGGCTCATATTTGACGGAAATGTATGTCTGATCCAGAGGTGTACAATGTGTAAGTATTATGATTTAAAAATAGCCTTTTTCAATTTCTCTGTTGGCTATGATGCTTGTGGATATTCTGTAGTCATTTTTTGAACCCTAAAGTCTTATCCTTGAAGATGATTGTAACAATTGAAACTTCTACAGAATAAACATAAAATTGTACAGCTAATGGCACAAATACACTTTTTCAAAAAATGTATCAAAATTTTTATACTGTAGACAGGAAGTAATTCATAAAATAACTACAAATTTCATAAGATATTTAAAGAGGTACATTCCATTACATATTAAAGAAGCACATTCCATTAGTTGCTAAAACTAAACTAAACTCCATCCAAAGAGGCTTTGGAAGGCCCAATGGTACCAACTGGCCGCCATGTCATCCTCAGTCCACAGGCATCACTGGATGCAGATATGGAGGGGCATGTGGGCAGAACACTGCTCTCTCAGTCGTATGTCAGTCTACGAGACTAGAGCAGCTACTTCTCAATCAAGTAGCTCCTCAGTTTTGCCTCACAAGTTGCTGAGTGCGCCCCACTTGCCAACAGTGCTCGGCAAACTGGATGGTCACCCATTCAAGTGCTAGCCCAGGCCGACAGCGCGTAACTTTGGTGATCTGATGGGAACCGGTGTTACCACTGCGGCAAGGCCATTGGCTCCATTAATTGCTGGTGTACCACTATTAACTAATATAGTGCACAGTATGTAATCAGTGGTGGAACACAACATACAAGCAAACCTATTGCAATTTTATAGAGTACAGTAATTCCTAAAAATATATAATTTCACAAAGTGTTGTAAGGTTAAAGAACCAATATATTGTAATTCATATCAGTGTGATCTGGCTTATTTTCCATTTATCAACTATACAAAAGTTCACACATTACATCATAATTTAAGAAACAGGTCTTTTATACACCAAAACATGATAATATCACATTTAGTACATGCTTCAGATTATAATAAATCTAAAATTGTATTATCATGATGCATAAGCAGAACCTTTTTACAGAGGACATTCTATAACAATCGAATACCTGTCTATATGCCAGCCTTGATTTTGCCAAAAATGGGTAACCAGGAATTATAGATAACAAATTAGATGATAATAAACAAAAAGGATGACAGAGAGTGCCTGCAAGTGTACATAATAAACACTCCTTGCAGAATAGACCATTGAACACACAAAGATGCTAAAACATTTCTCTCAAGATCATGTACATGTATCTAACATTAAGTAAATTATGTGGTAACATAACAACTTATCTGAAGGGACAGGGGATGGTAACCAAGCAAAATAATTAGGAAACCACTGGTAAAAATTCTTACATGACAAGCTCTGAGTGAAAATATTAGCTAATTCAAATGACTTGTTGGTGGAAACAAGAGGAATGTTTTGGCATCTTTGCATGGTCAATAGTATATTCAACAAGGACTGTTGATTATGTATACTTTATCTTTCTTTATGTTTATCATCATGCAATTTCGTAATTACAATTGTTGATCACTCATTTTTGGTAGAATACTAGATGGGCTTGTATAGACACATATTTGTTTGTTACAAAATGTTTGCTTATTCTTCACAATAACATAATTTTTGTTTTATCATAATTTCAGGCATGGACTAAATCTGAAACTGTCACATGGTTTGATGTATAATAGACTTGTTTCTTAGGTAAAATGTAATATGTGTATCTTTACTATAACTAATAAATGACAAATATGTTGGTTCATACCAACATGTATTATAGAATATGGGCTTTTTAACTTTATAACGCTTTATGAAGTTACATGTTTTTTTATGAATCACTAGTTTTCTTCTATGTTCATATATAGTGATCCTTCAATGGTTACATACACTGAAGCACCAAAGAAACTGGTATAGGTGTGCTTATTCAAGTACAGAGATATGTAAACAGGCAGAATACGACACTGTGGTTGGCAACATCTATATAAGACAAGAAGAGTCTGGTGCAGTTTTTAGATTGGTTACTGCTGCTACAATGGCAGTTATCAGGAATTAAGTGAGTATGAATATGGAGTTTGAGTCAGCATGTGAGTGATGAGACACGGCATCTCCGAGGTAGAAGGTGTATGGAATTGCTACATATGTCCGTAACAACATAAACGAAGCTTCGCTGATTTCTGTAAGTGTGGAGGCAGATATACATACAGTTGTCATACAATTGCACGGCATTACTATTACAAATGTTTACAAACCACCCAAAACAACATGGCCCGATTTTGTCCTACACACAGCAGAACATCCTGCAATTTACATAGGAGACTTCAATAGTCACCATGAACTTTGGAAGTACTCTCAAAATGATGAAAATGGGAGCATGCTTGCAGAATGGATCGAAGAGAATAATCTTCATCTAGTGTTTGATGCCAAAGATCAAGGCACTTTTAGGTCAGCTGCTTGGGACAAGGATTCAAATCCTGACTTATGCTTTGTTAGTTGCAACGAAACTGGCTTTCCCATCAACACCACAAGGAAAGTGATAGTTGCCTTTCCTCACAGCCAACACAGACCTGTAATAATACAAATTGGCTGCACTGTTCCTGTCATACGATCAACTCCGCATGCTCGATGGAATTTCCAGAAAGCCGACGGGATGAAGTTTTCAACGGAACTGGATAAGACCATTCGATGGATACCTCCATCACATAATAACTATCAACGCTTCATTGGTGCAGTAACAGCAACAGCTAAAAAGTGTATGCCAAGAGGATACCGAAAAGAATATGTTCCAGGATGGAATGAGGAAAGTGAAACACTGTACCAATACTTCCAGCAAAGTGGTGACCCAGAGATAGCTACGGAACTATTGTCCAGCTTGGACATGTCTCGGAGGCAGAAATGGGCAGAAACAGTCAAAACTATGGACTTTACCCACTTGAGCAGGAAAGCATGGAGACTTCTGAGAAAACTGGGAGGAGTGCACCAGCATGCAGAAAAAATTCCGAAGTAACACCAGACCAAATTGCTTCCCACATCATTACTACCTTAAGAGTACCTCCTGACAAGAAACATACAAGACATATCAGACGACAGCTCCGTGACCTTAAAAAGAAGGCATCTCCCTCATCTGAGTATACCCATCCCTTCACAGTTCCAGACATTGACTCTGGACTGAAGGACCTCAAACCTCTTAAGGCACCTATATTCGATGGTATCCACCCAGAATTCCTTATCCATATGGGAGGTAAAGCTAAGAAATGGCTGGCAGAATTCTTCACTGACATCCTGCTGACTGGTCAACTTCCATCTGAGTTTAAAAAGGTGAAGATAATATCTGTTCTGAAACCTGGCAAACCCAGCAACAAGGTAGAAAACCATTGCCCCATTTCCCTACTCAGCTGCTGCTACAAGCTTTTTGGAAGGCTAATATATAACAGAATAAGTAGCGCTATCTTAGAGAATGTTCCAGTTGATCAGGCAGGCTTCAGACCAGGGCGTAGCTGCTGCGACCAAGTATTGTCTCTCACATCCTTCATAGAGTCAGGATACCAAATGAAGTAGAAAACATCTGTGGCATTTGTTGATCTAACTGCCGCCTTCGACACTGTGTGAAGGGAAAGCCTTATCTACATATTTCTCCGCATCATACCCTGCAGAACAATGGCTCGACTGATTAACAGCATGCTAAGTGATCGGAAGTTCCAGGTAATCACTGGAAGTAACATAAGTAAGGAGAGGAAGCTGAACAATGGATTGCCTCAAGGATCAGTTCTCTCACCCTTACTGTTCAACCTATATCTATCTAATCTACTTGACACTTCGTCCAGAAAATACTGCTATGCCGATGACCTGGCTCTAGCCGTCAAACACCAGGAAATGAAGACAACAGAAGAGATTTTAGCCAATGACCTGTCTGCATTAGACAATTACTTCAAAATCTGGAGACTCCAACCCAGTGTGAGTAAAACAGAAGTGTGTTGCCTCCATCTAAATAACCAGTTGGCGAACGTAAAACTGGAGGTAAGTTTCAGAGGCAGAATTCTTCGTCACAATTGGAACCCAAAATATCTTGGTGTTATCCTGGATCGTACACTATGCTTCAAACAACACCTTCTTAACTTAGCTCAAAAGCTGAGGACTCGAAACAACATCCTCCATAAGCTATGCGGAACTACCTGGGAATCTTCAGCAACCCTGCGAACTTCAGCTCTGGGCTTGGTATACTCAAGTGCTGAGTATTGTGCACCTGTTTGGATGAATAGTCATCATACAAGGCTTGTTGATACCCAGCCAAATACGACAATGCGCATAATATCTGGCACAATCAGATCTACTCCAGTTTATTGGCTTCCACTGTTAACCGGTATAATGCCTCCTGATCTACGCAGATGTACTGCCCTTATGAGAGAATTCCACAAGATCTCCAGGAATTCTAACCTACCCGTGCATAGCGACCTGCCACTTTTAAATCGCAAGAGACTGAAATCACGTCATCCAACTCTGTGCGATGCTGCTGACATGGTTGCTAAGAATTTCAAACCTCTTGAAGAATGGAAAGGTCAGTGGGAAGCAGTGACAGATGTGCACCTGCATAACATCTTCTCAGGTGCTAAACTTCCAAGTGGATTCGACTTACCACGCAAGACGTGGTCTACTCTCAACAGAATCCGTACCAGCCATGGGCGATGCAGGGATGCTCTCTTTAAGTGGAAGAAGCTGCCTGATCCAGCTTGTGACTGCGGGGCTCCATACCAGACTGTTCACCACATTGTCAGTGAATGCAGGATTCGAGCCTATCACGGCGCCAAAGAGGACTTCCTGCTAGCAACTCCAGATGCAGTGCGCTGGATTGAAGGACTGGATATTCAGTTGTAAAGACAAACTTAAGTTTCTTGTGTGTCAATATGTACATATGTATATGTAATTTCATGATATGTCTGCATTAGCCAATACGCTAAATAAATAAATAAACATCTCTGAGGTAGCAATGAAGTGGGGATTTCCCAGTATGACCATTTCATGAGTGTACCATGAAAATCAAGAATCCGGTAAAACATCAAATCTCTCACATCCCTGCAGCCGAAAAAAGACTTGCAAGAATGGGACCAACAACAACTAAAGAGAATCGTTCAACATGACAGAAGTGCAACCCTTCCACAAATTGCTGCAGATTTCAATGCTGGATCATCAACAAGTGCCAAGGTGTGAACCATTAAATGAAACATCATCAATATGGATTTTCAGAACTGAAGGCCCAGTCGTGTACCCATGATAACCGCACGACACAAAGCTTTACACCTTGCTTGGGCCTGTCAACACCAACATTTGACTGTTGATGACTGGAAACATGTCATCTGGTCAGACGAATCTCATTTCAAATTATATTGAGCAGAAGGATGTGTACAGTTATGGAGACATCATCACAAATCCATGGACCCTGCATGTCAGCAGGGGACTGTAAGAGCTGGTGGAGGTTCTGTAATGGTGTGGGGCATGTGCAGTTGGAGTGATATGGGACCCCTGATACATCTAGATATGACTCTGATAGGTGACATGTATATAAGCATCCTGTTTGATCACCTGCATCCATTCATGTCCATTGCGCATTCTGATGGACTTGGACAATTCCAGCAGGACAATGCTACACCCCACACATCCAGAATTGCTACAGAGTGGCTCCACGAACACTGTTCTGTGTTCAAATACTTCCGCTGGCCACCACACTCCCTAGACATGAACATTATTGAGTATACATAGGATGCCTTGCAACATGCTGTTCCACCCCCCTCATACTCTTACAGATTTATGGACAGGCTTGCAGGATTCCCTCCAGCACTACGTCAGCCATTTGTCAAGTCCATGATACTGTTACAGATTTATGGACAGCCTTGCAGAATTCATGGTATCACTTCCCCCCAGCACTACTTGAGACATTAGTCAAGTCCATCCATGTCGCGTTGTGTTGCAGCACTTCAGCATGTTCGTGGCGTCCCTATACCATATTAGGCAGGTGTACCAGTTTCTTTGGCTCTTCAGTGTATTATGCACTACATTAATTAAGTCTGATATACCAGCAATTAATAGAACTTTCTTTTTAATTATCAAATGAAAGTAGTAGTTATTGTATCAATTACTTCCAATTTTGTCATTATTATCAGCAGCAGCAGCACCATAATCAGCGTCTTGAACAGTTTCCAGCCCCGGGGTGGGTGTGACTGGAAAATAAGACTCACCAAGTAGTCGTATTTTGCAACCATCTTTGTGTTCACTCTGGCCCAGCCCTCACCTCTTTTTTCAGCACACTCCTCCATGCCTTTCAGCTGTTTATCCCTTGGTCTTCCTCTTGGTCATTTCCTTTATACTCCATTTCATGTATCTTCTTCGCAGTCCTCTTGTTTTGCATTCTCGTAAAGTGTCCATACCATCTTAGCCTTGATTTTATGTCCTGCTGTGCAAGGGTCCCTCTTTCACAATTTCTCCTACTCTATCATCATTCCTCATCATCACTTCCAATGTATTGTATAAAAATTTTAATATGTTTGCTTAAGTATCATTCGATCACTGAATACTTAGTATAAAATACACGAATACAGCATCCTGGCAACTACAAACAGTTTTTGTGGTATTGTCAAAGATATACTTACAGCTAACATTGCAGAACTGTTGATGGCAGAATGGAAGAGGTACATCACATTACTTGCTGGCATACAAGATTTAACTAATGTATTGAGTATTCATGGTAATGTTACTGTCAAATGACGTGTGATATGTATCATTATGGTCTGGATTCTGCCCAAATGTGTTTGTAGAGTATAGTGGGTGGCCATAGATGTGTAAGATGAATCCAAGATGTACACAATGTACAACTTGAGGTACATAAACTGATGTCACACATGTAAGTAGAATTATCAAGTGGTCATGTTAACCCTGTCGTGCAGTTTTCCACTGCAATGGACAGTTGTTAGCATCACTTGTTTGGCATTTTCAATCTGTCCTGAGGTTGCAAATGAATGCAGGGGACAGCACAAGGAGGGAGTATCCACTGGAGTGGATAGCACGCATTTGCAGCATCAGGACTGATTAAAAACACCAAAGAAGCAACATGAACAGTGCAGTGAACAGCTTCACTGTAGGGTCAATGTGATCTGTGTAATGTTTTATATCTGCAAAATCATGTTTGTAGATTATGTTATTCTCTTCTATGTTGGTATGTTTGAATTTCAGGTGCTTCAAAGTGACTCAAAGTAGAAATTAAGTGATCATATGAATTAAATAAAGAACAGAAATATACAGCCTACAAGGGACCAGATTATCAATTGCAAAATATTTACAGGCTGTTGATGAAATGAAATTTTAACACAGGTAACTGTTATTTTATAATAAATGTTGAGCCAACTGTAGGTGATAATTAGCAGCTATTTTATCTGACCAAGGAATCAGCAGTAGTTTTCCAACTAGCATATTTTCTGTTGATTTTTTTACTGTGTTAAACTGAATATGGAAGTTAATAGGAATATAAAAAAAGGGAGGAAGGTTTATCTGTTTAGCAAGAGTAATAGAAGGCAGATTTCAGACTACCTAACAGATCAAAACGAAAATTTCTGTTCCGACACTGACAATGTTGAGTGTTTATGGAAAAAGTTTAAGGCAATTGTAAAATGCGTTTTAGACAGGTACATGCCGAGTAAAACCGTGAGGGATGGGAAAACCCACCGTGGTTCAACAACAAAGATAGGAAACTACTGCGAAAGCAAAGAGAGCTTCACTCCAAGTTTAAACGCAGCCAAAACCTCTCAGACAAACAGAAGCTAAACGATGTCAAAGTTAGTGTAAGGAGGGCTATGCGTGAAGCATTCAGTGAATTCGAAAGTAAAATTCTATGTACCGACTTGACAGAAAATCCTAGGAAGTTCTGGTCTTAAGTTAAATCAGTAAGTGGCTCGAAACAGCATATCCAGTCACTCCGGGATGATGATGGAATTGAAACAAAGGATGACACGCGTAAAGCTGAAATACTAAACACCTTTTCCCAAACCTGTTTCACAGAGGAAGACTGCACTGCAGTTCCTTCTCTAAATCCTCGCACAAACGAAAAAATGGCTGACATCGAAATAAGTGTCCAAGGAATAGAAAAGCAACTGGAATCACTCAACAGAGGAAAGTCCACTGGACCTGACGGGATACCAATTCGATTCTACACAGAGTACGCGAAAGAACTTGGCCCCCTTCTAACAGCCGTGTACTGCAAGTATCTAGAGGAACGGAAGGTTCCAAATGATTGGAAAAGAGCACAGGTAGTCCCAGTCTTAAAGAAGGGTTGTCGAGCACATGCGCAAAACTATAGACCTATATCTCTGACGTTGATCTGTTGTAGAATTTTAGAACATGTTTTTTGCTCGCGTATCATGTCGTTTCTGGAAACCCAGAATCAACTCTGTAGGAATCAACATGGATTCCAGAAACAGTGATCATGAGAGACCGAACTCGCTTTATTTGTTCATGAGACCCAGAAAATATTAGATACAGGGTCCCAGGTAGATGCCATTTTCCTTGACTTCTGGAAGGCGTTCGATACAGTTCCGCACTGTCGCCTGATAAACAAAGTAAGAGCCTATGGAATATCTGACCAGCTGTGTGGCTGGATTGAAGAGTTTTTAGCAAACAGAACATAGCATGTTGTTATCAATGGAGAGACGTCTACAGACGTTAAAGTAACCTCTGGCGTGCCACAGGGGAGTGTTATAGGACCATTGCTTTTCACAATATATATAAATGACCTAGTAGATAGTGTCGGAAGTTCCATGCGTCTTTTCAAAGGAGGTGGCTTACAAACCACTTGTTTGACCTATACTTGAGTATTGCTCATCAGTGTGGGATCCGTACCAGATCGGGTTGACAGAGGAGATAGAGAAGATCCAAAGAAGAGGGAAGCGTTTCATCACAGGGTTATTTGGTAACTGTGATAGCGTTATGGAGATGCTTAGCAAACTCAAGTGGCAGACTCTGCAAGAGAGATGCTCTGCATCGCGGTGTAGCTTGTTCGCCAGGTTTCGAGAGGGTGCGTTTCTGGATGAGGTATCGAATATATTGCTTCCCCCTACTTATACCTTCCGAGGAGATCATGAATGTAAAATTAGAGAGATTCGAGCATGCACGGAGGCTTTCAGACAGTCGTTCTTCCCATGAACCATACGTGACTGGAACAGAAAAGGGAGGTAATGACAGTGGCACGTAAAGAGCCCTCTGCCACACACCGTTGGGTGGCTTGCAGAGTATAAATGTAGATGTAGATGTAGATGTAGCTCGAGTATACAAAATAGTTTAAATGTATTCATTGATAGTTAATTATTACTGCACTTTCCAACAGTGCTTCACTTTTTGTACATGCATCTTGCTCATTTCATACCCCTGTAGAATCATTTTCAAAATGGTACTTACAGAACACAGTGAATCTATGAAATATAAACATCAAGACAGATAATTACACAGCCACATAGAAACAGAAATGGCTCAATATCGAGAGGATAAATTCTCCCATGTTATATATCAAGGGCCTTGGAGCCATAAGGTATTTTGTGAGTGCCAAGGTCAAGTAATCTGACAATGTGCTTGCATCACTGAAGTTGGAGCCTTAAGGTATTTTCTGGGTGACAAGGACAAGCAATCTGACAAAGTGTTTACATCATGGAAGCTGACTTCATGACAGCAAGGACTCCATTGGCAGTAGGCGGCAATTAGGTGTCAACTGCTAAAATGCAAGGTAACACTAATTATCAGTTCAAAGAACTACATGGAGTTCTGATGTAGACCAGCTTTGGTAGTTGACCAGATGGTTATACTGTCAATACGTTAACCCAATACGAGGATGAGTCAAATGAAAACCTTACATTTGTAATAACAAATCAAAATTTTGCGTTGTTATCCTGTAAGTTGGTAAGCATGCTACAAATAGCATGCAGAATGGCCTGTAGGTGGCAACATAGTGCAGATTCACACATAACGTCACAGTATCAGTATAAATGTGGCCGCCCCACTTGCGACTTGCACCAGGGAAGAACAGCGTTCTGTTATTTAGTTTTTGCATAGTGAAGGTGTGAAACCTATTGAAATTCATCAATGAATAAAGGATCAGTACGGTGATGCATGTTTGTCACAGCAGCGAGTCTATGAATGGAGTAGGAAGTTCGCAAATGGTGTGACTTCAGTGGAAGATGCTCCTTGTCCAGGTCAGGCACAACGAGTTGTGACTCCACAGAACATTGCAGCAGTTGAAGCCATAGTGAAGAAATACTGCCAAGTGACACTGAGTGGCATTGCAGCAAGTTTACAGATTAGTCATGGGTCAGCACACCACATTGCGCATGATGTGCTCCAGTTTCACAAGGTGTCTGCAGGTGCCACAGCAGCTGACTCCTGAAATGAGAGAACGACGTGTTGATGCTTGTGAAGAACTTCTTAGGCGCTTTGAACGAGAAGGTGATGGCTACCTTGCAAGAATCATTACTGGGGACAAAACCTGGGTTCACTTCCACCAACCGGAAACGAAGAGAACGAGCAAGGAATGGCGCCATTCCTCATCACCAAAACCAAAGAAGTTTCGAACAGAACCATAAGCAGGGAAGGTTATGCTGACTCTCTTTTGGGACAAAAAAGGCATCATTTTGGAGCATTACATGCCTAGAGGGACCACTGTCACCAGTGCATCATACACAGATCTCCTAAAAAAATCATTTGTGGCCTGTAATCAAATCAAAGAGACACGGATTGCTGTCAGCAGGTGTCCTTTTGTAACATGAGAATGCAAGGCCCCACACAGCCCATACAACAGTTGCAACAATCACAGACCTGCATTTTGAGTGTCTTCCTCATTCACCATACTCACCAGACCTTGCACCAAGTGATTTCCATATGTTTGGACCACTCTAGGACGCAATGGGAGGAAAGAAGATCCATTCTGATCAAGAGGTATGCCACACAGTGCACGAGTGGTTGCGCTGACTACCAAAAGAATTTTTTTCTAAATGAATTTATGCACATTGTAAGCACTGGAGGATTTGCATTGAGTGCGGGGGAAATTATGTTGAAAATTGATACAGCTTTGTACCACTTCTGCACAATAAATAATATTTAAAAAAATATTTAAGGTTTTCATTTGACTCATCCTTGTACAACAATAAACACACAACTATTTATTGATAAATGACTATGTGAATCCAGAGGTATCTCAAAGGAATTATGATCAATAAGCTGATTCACATAAAGATCATCAAAGAGACATCTTGTTTCATAAATGCTAATTGGTGAGGTTCTGATAAGATATTGTACACAAGTTAAAACATCATCTTATCCAAAACCGTGACCTGATAACATTTATGAAAAAAGAAGAAGACAATTTCTCTAAACAAGCAGGGAAGTGTACTGGATGGCTGGTTTTCAAGTCTAGAATCCAGAAAACTGTCTCAGTTGTTGATTTATACTAAGCTTTAAAAGAAGAATAGGCATATTCAAACATAACTATTATTAACAAATGCGATCTACCTAACAGTTGGTATTTCCATCTTTGACACAAATAACAGAGGCAACATGTCATAGCATTGAAGCAATGAGGCCTTGGTAGGTCACTGAAGAGAATTAGCACCACATTTGGACACTAAAGTCATCTAATTCCTTTAAATTACAAGGAGAGGAGTTATGAGACATCCCAGATTTATCTGATCGGGTTCAGATCTGGTGAGTTGGGGAGGGGGGGGGGGGCAAAAGCAGTACACCAATTGGAAGTTGCCACTGTGTTCCTCAAACCACACTCCTGGCTTTGTGATGTGGCATGTTATGTTGCTGAAAAGTGCCACTGCCATCAGTAAACATGATTGTCATGAAGGGTTATATGTGGTCTGCAATATGTGTATGACACTCCTTGGCCATCAAAGTGCTTGCACAATCTCCACTGGACCCATGGATGCCCACGTGAATGTTCCCCAGAGCATAGTGGACCTGCTGCCAGCTTGTCTCCCTCCCACCAGCATGATGAAGAAGGTATCAGGAGTCATCAGACCATGAAACACTCTGCCACTGTGCCAAAGTCAAGTGCTGATGATCACCTGCCCATTCCAGTCATAGTTGCCAATATCGTGGTGTTAACACTGACACATGCTTGGGTCATCAGCCCATCATTAGGAGTGTTTGGTGTGTTCACACACACTTGTACTGTGCCCAGCATTACAGTCTGATGTTAGTTCCGCCACAGTTTGGTGCCTGTCCTGTTTTACCATTCTGCCCAACCTATGATGTCCAACATGTGTAATGAGGGGTGGCCGTCCACCCCATGACATCTGGATGTGGTTTCACCTCGGCTTCGCCATGTGTTAAAGACATTCACCACAGCACTCCTCGAACACCCAACAAGCTGTGCAATCTCCAAAATGCTAGTGCCAAGCCTCCAGGCTATCACAGTAAGCTGTCAGTCAACTCAGATAGATCACGTGCTTTCCCCATTTTACACACAGACAGCACATTCATTGATACTACATGCACCATGCATATGTCTGACTAGAAGTCTTCCCTCACCAGGTGATGCTGCTATTGCCTGGATGTATTTAAATCAATAGCAGGTCAGTGATCATAATGCTCTGGCAGATCAGTGTATATGCTGCTCTGCAGAACACCAATTATTTCTCTCAGATTTTATAAGTTACAGACACATTTAAGAAAATAACAGCAAAAGTTTCATCGCTGAGCATGTTTTTCCCTGAAATGTTAAATTTAAAAATTTGACATCTGCACAGAATATACAGTAACTGACACTATTATCTAACATCCTCAAGAAAAGGCAACTGAAATTTCAAAATTTGAGACACTCACTTGCTAATTTCGACATCATCTGAAAGGTGTGCCTCCACTTTAAACACATCTGCAAGTGGTATCTCCCGCTGCCTCAGATCGGCTAACCAATCATCATACACCATGCGCCGTCGGAATTCCCAGCTAAATGGAGCAGTATAGCACAAGAAAGAGGAGCTCAGCAGGCAGTTGCCAACAAGTCGTTCTCTTTCTATGTGGAGATTTGCCAAATCCCGTTTCCACCTGCATTGGAATCAATACTCAGACAGTTTCTATCTCTTTGATTTCCTAATACTGATTTCACAGATGTAATGTATTTAATCTGTTAGCAAAACACATAGTTCAACTGCATACAAGAAGAAACTATAAAAGCAAACAGAAAACTGATATAATGATTCTAACATCAGTACATGTATTAACTGGAAAATATGTTTTCTATGTATAATAATAATACTATATTCTATAGCAAGGTGACAGAGTCAGAAATATTGGATATTTTATATGGAGTTTTAATCAGTTTTAATCTGCCAGGAAGTTTCATTCTCCTCCTTTTTGTAAAGCATTATGTCACATTTGGATATTTTTGAATACATTTGTTTTCATTCTAACTAACTGAAGTGACTTAATAATACACTTTTAATCAACACGAAGAGCACTCTGCCGACCAGCATGTCAAGCTTGGAAATAAGGAAGAAACTGGTGAAGTGCAACATCTGGAGCACTTGACTGAATGGAGCAGATATGTGGGCTATGAGGAAAATGGAGAAAAAATACTTAGAAAGTTCTTAAGTGTGGTGCTGGAGAGGAATAGAGCAGAACAAGTGGACAGATCAGGCAACAAATGATGATGCACTGAGAAAAGTATGAGTGAACAAAACTAATCTGAATATAATTATTCAGAAGAAGGCCAACTGGACCGGACTCATACCTAGACATGAGGGGCTCGTACACAATGTCATTGAAGGGGAGGTCAGAGGAACTACAGGATGAGGAAGAAGAAGAATACAAAATCCAAATGACATGAAAGATGCAAGGTGATACAGCAGACTAAAGAAAGAAGCTGAAGAGACGGAATACTGGCAATCGAAATTGTCCATACAAAGACACTGACCTCCCACTATGCACAGTATGACATAATAATAATTACAATATTATGAAAATGATAGACCACTACTCATCATATAGGGGAGATGCTGGGTGTATATGGCGAGCAGCAACCTATACTTTTCATAAAATTGTCTTTATTCCATCCTTGATTTTCCAATTAAGAAATAGTAGTGCACACACATATGTGAATGTACCTAACTCTGAAGCAGAACGTTAAGTTCAAAAGTTGAACTAGAATATACAGCTTTCTGTTCCTGTGGCTATCAGCTGCTCTAAATCTCCTCTCTGAGATGAACTGTCAGGTCAATTTTTATTCATTATACTATCCTGAATTCAGACAAATGCTCCCCATCATAGATTCTGAAACTAAAACAACAAATTTAGGATAGATTCGAGGGATGAAGAATCATTAGAGCTATGTCCATAGATTTATCAGTGGCTTATGACACAGTCAAGCACCAACTGCTATTACAGAAATCATACGTACTACATAGAGAGTTTGGCATGTCACAAATGACTGGAAATCTCTTCCAAAACAGATGATTCTTTGATGATTTCCTACAACAAACAAATTAGTGGAGAACACAGAAGAATGGTTTATCACAGGGTAATGTACTGGCTGCATTGCTTTTCAATATCTATACCAAAGACCAGACCTTGGAGGAGATCAGTTTGGATTCTGTAGAAATGTTGGAACATGTGGGGCAATACTGACCCTACAACTTATCTTAGAAGATAGATTAAGGAAAAGCAAACATACATTTCTAGCATTTGTAGACTTAAAGAAAGCTTTTGCAAATGTTGACTGGAATACTCTCTTTCAAATTATAGAGATGTCAGGGGTCAAATACAGGGAGTGAAAGGCTATTTACAATTTGTATAGAAACCAGATGGCAGTTATAAGAGTCAAGGGGCATGAAAGGGAAGCAGTGGTTGGGAAGGGAGTGAGGCAGGGTTGCAGCTTATCCCCAATGTTA
The DNA here is from genome assembly GCF_023898315.1 of Schistocerca nitens. NCBI lineage: Eukaryota > Metazoa > Arthropoda > Insecta > Orthoptera > Acrididae > Schistocerca > Schistocerca nitens. Next base: position 366,347,227 of record NC_064619.1, read on the forward strand.
TTCAATATGTATATTGAACAAGCTGTAAAGGAAACAAAAGAAAAATTCAGAGTAGGAATTAAAATCCATGGAGAAGAAATAAAAATTTTGAGGTTCACCAATGACATTGTAGTTCTGTCAGAGACAGCAAAGGACCTGGAAGAACAGTTGAATGGAATGGACAGTGTCTTGAAAGGAGGGTATAAGATGAACATCAACAAAAGCAAAACATGGATAATGGAATGTAGTCAAATTAAATTGGGTGAAGCTGAGGGAATTAGATTAGGAAAAGAGACGCTTAAAGTAGTAATTGAGTTTTGCTATTTGGGGAGCAAAATAACTAATGATGGTCGAAGTAGAGAGGATATAAAATGTAGACTGGCAATGGCAAGGAAAGCGTTTCCGAAGAATAGAAATTTGTTAATATCAAGTATAGATTTAAGTGTCAGGAAGTCGTTTCTGAAAGTATTTGTATGGGGTGTAGCCATGTATGGAAGTGAAACATGGACGATAAATAGTTTAGACAAGAAGAGAAAAGAAGCTTGTGAAATGTGGTGCTACAGAAGAATGCTGAAAATTAGATGGGTAGATGACATAACTAATGAGGAGGTATTGAATAGAATTGAGGAGAAGAGAAATTTGTGGCACTACTTGACTAGAACAAGGGACCGATTGGTAGAACACATTCTGAGGCATCAAGGGATCACCAATTTAGAATTGGAGGACAGCGTGGAGATTAAAAATCATAGAGAGAGACCAAGAGATGAATACACTAAGCAGATTCAGAAGTCTGTAGGTTGCAGTAGGTACTGGGAGATGAAGAAGCTTGCACAGGATAGAGTAGCATGGTGAGCTGCATCAAATCAGTCTCTGGACTGAAGACCAAAACAATAACAACAGTAACAACCAAAGACCAGGCACTCCCAGATAACTGTGCCATCAAAGCACAAGAAAATAACATTGAGACCATTAAAAAGAAGTTATCACACTCCCTTAAACAATTGACTGTTTACTACTAGGAATACCAGCTCATACATAACTCAAACCCAATTCTAAAGTGAAATGCATGATACATATTACTTGGAAATACAATTCTAACCATATTAAGTATGCAGTGAAGCAAACACTGTATGTTTAGAACTATTGGTAATACAACTAAGCATTGAAGGTGTCACCTGATGTTCTCAGAACCGAGACCAGAAATCAGTTTGTCTGCAGCTATTAGTCTTCTCTGCATAATATCTGTTTCCTCTTGTAGGATTTGGCGATCTTGCATTGCATCACTATATTTTTGACCCAGTTTGTTGAGCATTTCTTCAAACTTCTGGATCTCCTTAGTCAGTCTGTCCAGGTCTCGTTTAGCCTTAGAGATGAAGCAGACAATGGAATTTCAGTGGATGGTCAGACCAGTATATTAGAGGAAAAAATGTGATAATGTAGATTAAATAATGTACAACCTGTCATGTCATTCAAGAATTTGATCACATATTATGTTTCATAAATACCCATTATGAAGGGGAGCTCTCAGAGACATTTAACACTTCAAGCTATACATTAACAGGCAGAAGCAGCCACTGCTCTCTAAAACTGTACTTTATGGGAATTACTTCCAGTCCACTTTATGTTTGTATATTAGGACAAAAACAGTAACTTTGGAGGAACAAAATCACACTGCTTCTTCTCTTATATTACTCAGCTGCTGTTCTTACCTAATACTTCAAACACAGTGTCCACTTTACACAGATCACTGTAAGCTGGCTATATATTGACAAGGTCAAGATCTGTTTAATACAAACATTAAAGTTATTCAGAATGTAGATCTCAAAGTCCAAATATTCTGAAAAATTGTAGGAAGAATGTACAACTCCATCAGGGGTATTGGTCACTGTCTTCATGTACAGAGGGAAAAGGGATCTGCCTGTTATGCCTTCTCACATATTGTTTCTATATATCTATGTATTCAACAATGTACTACTGTAAAAACGACACATCAAGTCACAGACAGGCATGAATAAAAGTTGTAAAATCCCGTGTGTGTGTGTGTGTGTGTGTGTGTGTGTGTGTGTGTGTGTGTGTGTGTGTGGAAGGGGGGGGGGGATTTTGAAATCTTCAATGGGAACCCCCATTTTTTATTTATTACCCCCCATTATTTTTGTTAAATCTCTTCTTGTGTAGTTTTTCACTCACCTCAAGAATCTCACATCCATTGATTTATTTTGTTGTCATCTTTCCATTTATGTACCCAACTCCTTCCACAGTTCTTGCAAAATTATGAGAAAGTGAAAATTGATGATTTATTTTTCATTAATAAACTTTCTGGATCATACCACTGAAGTATGGCTTAAAAGTGAAGCTCCAAAATGTATTTATTCAGGGGGACACTAACTAAAGAAAACTAAAAGTATTATACTGGGTGTTCATTTTAACTGAAGACCTTCCACACTCGATCCCCCCCCCCCCCCATGCAGGGTGATGGGGGGCATCTTTGAATAGTTTATGACATGCTATTCAATGGACCTTGATTAACCAGCGGCATGTGGGACCCCAACTCCATGCTGCGAGGGTAGAACAGGCAAGTATTCCATAACATCTAAATGGAAATCCATTCGTGACATTGCTATTCCTCTGAAGTATCGAACAGGGTACTACTTAATAAGCCACCATGGCCATGTAGGCAACTATGACATGTCATAACAGGCAGTACACTGCGACCAAAACTCATGTATCATGCTGACACAGAATAGACAGCATTCCTTAACATTACAGTACTTGTGCAGTGTTTATTACCTGCACATCTAACAATCATTTGGAGAACAGGTGTGCAAGTGGATGATGAATGTTGCAACCACAGAAGAAAACAACCGAAATTATTCTGATATATGGGGAATGGAGGAGAAATGTTGAGGCTGCTGTTGCCTTGTATGCTGAGCATTTGCCCGAAAAAGCTTTCTCTCCTTGTTCTTTTACAAGGTTATGAATGCCTTTATGTCTGATGGCAATGTGCAGGCCAGCAAAAGGAAAAGGAGCAATGCATTACAAGAGAAACTAATGAAACAGCTGCACTAGCAGCAATGCGTCATGACTCACGGATAAGCACCTAGCAATTACACTGCAATTCTAGTATGTCCGTAGATAGCACTGTCGAAATACTGTATCACCATAAGTATCATCCATACTACAAGTCACTGCATCAAGAACTTTATGGTGCTGATTTACATAACTGAATAGTGTTTTGTGAATCCACACATCAACTAACACAAATTAACCCCACATCCTTTGCCAAGGTGCTGTTTTCCAATGAGTGTACATTCACAAATCATGGTAGAGTTAACTGGCATAACACACATTACTGGAGTGTAGACAAAGCTGACCACCAATTTCCTTTGTCAGTTAATGAATGGTGTGGCATCATGGGGAACAAACTCATTGGTCTGTATTTTATCAGTGGTAAACTGAATGGATGCAAAAATCAAACATTTTTGGAACAAGAACTGCTGGTACTACTGCAGGATGTTTCCCTGCATCTTCGACAGTGTATGTGGTTTCTGTATGTGGTTGCCTAGTGCATTGTGCAATTGAAGCATGGTAGATATTAAACAATGTTTACACTGGTCAGAGGATCAGCAGAGGTGGCCCTTTTAATTGAACCACTAGGTCACCAGTTTTGATGGCACCGGATTTATTTCTGTGAATATGGTTAAAAGATAAGGTGTATCAACAAGTGCCAACAGGCCATGAGGACATGGTCGACTGCATCAGAAATGTCTGTGCTGACATTCCCACAAATATGCTTCCATCCTGTGAACAGTCATCTGAAAATTGGATTGCTAAGTGTATTGAAGTTGGTGGTACTACATTTGAACACTTACTCTAGTTGCAAAAGTAGAGTACTGTTTGCCTCAAGACATGGCCACAGTGGTGTGTCAAGTAGTCCCCTGTTTGATATGTCAGAGCAATACAACATTTCTAATGGGATTTCCAATTAGAAGTTATAAAACAGTGGTCTGTTCTATGTTCACATCATGGCAGTGGGATCCCACTTGCCACTGGATGTTCAAGGGCCATTGAAAGCATGTTGTAAATTGCGACTGTGTACACATTTCTATTCCTCCGATTACAGTGCCATCTGTGGTTAAATGAAGAAAATGCTTCAGACAAAATGTATATAGATTTAGCTGTAGAATCATAATCTGCAATAAAAAATGAGGGTTCCCATTGAAGATTTCAAAGTTTCCCCTGCCACCCACAAATGAGGAGACGCAGGGCGTCAAGTGTGGTATCACTGAATGTCCCCTATGAGGCAAACAAATTGGAATTATAACTTTTCTTGATCCGATGTGTAGTTTTGAGGTATTTCAATCTCTTCAGTTAAAACTAGCACCTTGTGTAGTTAAAAAGATTTCTTGGTATATTTTGGTTCCATTGGAGATTTGTAAAATGAGGAAAGGCTCTTTACGCTATTAAGATGACAAACAGTTGACAATAGGTGTGAATTGTGTAGTGTAGGTTTCAGGAAAATTAATCAAGATATAATTCATGCCGACTTGTTGTACTGCCAGTAGTTTGTTCAGGAGTTCTCTAATTCTGCCTAACACATGGAAGCTTCTACTTGTGGCTTAGATGTGAACTTTTTCAATGGTATCTGAATAACAATAATTCCAGGCATTGAATTCAGTAGAGCAATAAAAATTTTTAAAAACAGTCTTGTGAAAACATGAAGTACATGTAGTGATATGTGCAAAAAAAATATCAAGAATATGACACTAAAGACTGTAAAGGAGAACCAAAAACACAGTTCCACTGTAGCTCATATTAGATGAAAGGACCAGATAAAACCACCTCGGAGTATGCTTTGAAAGTGAATGACACAAAATAGGTCAGACTATCAAACAAAAAGCCTTTACTTTAGTCCCACTACTGAAACCCATGGTACTAACACTCCATAATTACAGTGTCAGAAGAAGAATTACCTTTACCAGTCTTTATGAAAATTAACTTGAACTCAAAATGGGTGTATGATCGTGCTATTGATCTTATGATATAAAATTCACTACTGTTTGGAAACAGTGAAACATCAAGACTGAAAGATATGATCACAATGAAATTTATTCCACTGAGGGACATGACACTACACAAATGATTAGCATTACAAACCGATACATGCACTGTGACTGTGAAAATTCAGTATTGAGCAGTATCACCATGTGCTGCAACCAGAACTGCTATATGTTGTGGCATGGACTGTTGATATTTTTAAAAATATCAGGTATCCAATTTATCAATATTTAAAAAAATTATTGGCACCCGATATATTGATAAATACTATCGATATATCGACAAATTCTATTGATACATCAACATAAAAAATAACAATGTACCGGTCTATAAAATTATTGGCTGCACATTGTAAATATACTGCCGGTTTTAGAGCTGTATATTTAAGTATTGATTTTTTTTAGGATTTGTCACGTATCAGATTTCTCCAGAGCATTCCATGTCGACTTCCCTGTTTTTTTCATTTTCCACCAACACCAGCGACCTAGCAGTTGTAGCATCAAAATTGTGTGGTGAAGCTAAATGTTGCAGTTTCTGTTGATAGCGCTGAGTGCTGATTACATCAGTATTTCCCCTTACACATTTCCACCCACTGCAAAGACCAATCTTGTCATTTAGATTTTTGTTCAAAATTTTTAGCAGCTGTTTTTGAAGAATGCAGATGTGAAGAAATAGTTTGTTTAGCGTGATTGGTGTGCTATTTCTTCGCACCGGAAATCTTGTTATTCCATTCACACCACCACCACTAGTGCAATTGGACTTCATCTTTGTGCCACCTATACTTGCTTCACACAATCAAAGAGCAAGATTGGACTTGACAAGGGAGGGGAAGCAGTGGTATCCGCTGTTCTTCAAAGAACAGTTCCAGCTGGGTACTGTCCTGAAATACGGCCCATGGAAAGGCCTGCGGGAGGCCCTCCCCGCCCCAGCCTCCTCCTTACCCCCACCCTGTCACCACTCCCATCATGCACTGGTGCTGCTGATCATATAGTAGTTTCAGCTCTCTGAGACTGCAGATGTGTGTGCAAGTTGCGCTTGGGTGAGTGTGTGTGTGCTTGAGTGTATGTGTGTCTACTGCTGACAAAGGCCTTAATGACTGAAAGCTATGATTGTGTGAATCGTTTTATTGTGTCTATCGCGGCTCAGCATCTCCACTATATGGTGAGTGGTAGCTTTCCTTCTCTCATAACATTGCCACTCAGCATGACAGCATCGATGTTCACTTGCCAAATGCAGTCTGTGCTGTTCGTGGGGTCTGGTCAATGGAAGCCAATGCAATGACATGCATGTCACCAGTCCAGCTCGCAGAAGACGGCATCGAACCATTGCTAAACACATGTGCACACTTGTTACAGTGCTCCAATGTCACACCAACACTGTGGACAAAGCTGTTCTGTCCATTATGGCCAAGCATACAAGATGGTTGTCATCTCGCACTGTGGTCATATTATGTTGCCCAGTACCCTGTCAGAGCTGTGTATGGCCCTCTTCTCTCCACTGACTCCACATATGCCTCACTGTTGAAGCAGCATGCCGTGCCCAAGCCTTAATGTCACAGAATGATAGAGCCATTTCTTGGAGACAAATCATTTTGCCCCATTTGAAAGTACTCACATGCCAATATTCCACCCAGTGATGTTGACAAGGCATAATGGCACTTGATTACAAATTTACACTTTGTGTGACAGCTCACCAGTGAGTGTTGCGTAACAATGATCTGTCTGGTCACACAAAAGAGGGTTTTGTTGTATCCATGTGCATGTCACCTCTCTACCATCCAACTCACTTATTATAGTTTCGCTGTTCTACATGTCCTCTTATCATGGTGAGTTGCAAACCATTGTGCTTGTCAATGCTTTGCTTTTTACAGATAGCAGTGTATTCAACATTTAGCATAGAGAAATTTGAAAGCAAACTTAATTATTTTCTTAGACTTTCTTTATCTGACAGAAGAATTTTTATAGAAGAACTTGTAGCTTATATAGTACAAATGAGCTGTATACACACTTCTATTATTAATATAAATTTATTTAAATGTACACAACTCAGCTGCAAATGTTCAGAATTCAATCATAATTAAATATAAACTAATTAAACACCACATCAACTAACTTACTCTTTGATATTATGACATATGCTGCAAATGATGAATTGGACACATAATTAACTTACATGATCTATGTTATTAAAACTGTTATAAGTTTGGAGTATTCAATGAATATTGAAATGTATGTGTAAGCTCCTGATAGTTTGATCTGTGTGCTAGCCAGATGTATTGGCATCTGCACAGACAGTAGATTTTAAAACATTTTTTATATATTTCCTATGAACAAAAAGGTGAATCAGTCCTCCATATGGGTTAATACAGAGTATCCTCTCTTGTTAACAAATCTATTGCATCACCGATCTTTTCTTTTGTCATCAGTGCTAGATTGATTTTAACTCCAAGGGGAGAGAGAGAGAGAGAGAGAGAGAGAGAGAGAGAGAGAGAGAGAGTTACTATCTTCTTCTGGTTAGCATTGCTGGAAGTTAGACATAACATGAAGCTGATCAGCTGTCATGATTGTAATACTAAATGTAACACAGTAAAGCAGCATTATTATCCACTGACTTGCAGAACTGATATGATGTGACTATATTAAGGCACTCAAATCAGTTCACATCATGAATAAAAAATGAAGGTAAATTACTGATTTTCTGTTCTCATTGTAGTCACAGAGTGACCTACTGATGAAGTTACTAACGTGTCATTAAAAATAAATCATATTATCCCCTGAAAAAGAGAGAGCTCACATGGAGTAAAAAGTTCCATACAGACCATCTAAAATAAGCAAAATGCAGAAAAATCACACAATCACATTATCTAACTGAAATATTTAAAAACAAATATCTTGCTTATCTTATTTTGATTATTTGTAGGATACCGGACAGAACTCAAACTGGATGCCAGATTCATTATGAGTTTTCTCACAATCACAATAAAACTGAAAGCACATTATTTGAAAAACTTGTCATTGTATGAATGAGGTGTTTTTATACAATCAGTAATTTCTACATATGTTTACCTTGTCAAACTCTTGCTCTAGCTGTGCCACTCTCTCCTTCTTTGGCTTTACTTCTCGGTACACAGCACAGTAACCAAGAACTGCCTGCACAAACTTCAACAAGCCATATCCAGCCTTACTGATAGATGCCATTTCACCCAATTTGGTAGATTTCTAGGGGGGAAATCAGTTAACTTCTTAATTGTACAAATAACAGGAAGAAACATATTTAAGAACTCAATAAATATTATGTTTGTTCACACTCACAATATGATTTACACTACACATTCTAAAGGCAGAATAATGTATAGAAACACAAAATTATAGTATACAAGCAGATTTATGACAATTCAGATTTATGAAAAGGCATATACAAAATGCCTAGTAACATAATTATAAACATTCCTCCACCTTCTCACTGTTCTTCCATAGCTCCTGTTAACTCTGTCATTAATACTTCCTCTCCTACCGTCATGAATGCATATCCTTACTATATTCATTCCTTTTGAAAACTTGCTTTTGCCCTTTCAAAATTGAAGTCCCACAGCATGTTTCTTGGATCCTGCTTGTCCCTTGAAATTACCTGCAAGAGGCCTAACTGAAAGTATCTCTTTATCTATGGATTTATCCTCCTCCAGCTCTTTCACAATCCTAAAAATAGCAACATGTTGCCTTTACATCTGACTTATATTACATGTGTCCCACTTTCACTTTAGTATATTTATTTTCTCAAAAAATATTTGCAGCTATTTGACCCTGACACTCCCTTGTATGAAGTTATCTACCAGGTTTACTAAAAATTGCAGAAAAAAGCAAAACTTCACCTCACTATCACACATAATTCCAAGTTTACCCAACACCAGTATTTCTACCCTGTTTCAATCTATTGCAACACAAATACACACCTGTAACCACCACTCTTTACAATTAATTTAAGCTGGCCAGGCTCTGCAACCTCCTTCAATCTTAAGTACTGAGTTCCAAACCAATGGCTAAACATTTTTACACAAATAAGTCACAATACACTCCTCTAAGTTTCTCCTTTTATGAATATATTAATGTGTATGTATTGTCAGAGAGACCCACTTTCATCTGGATGTCTAATTTCATCTATAAGGCTAGATTTAATTGTGTGGTTCACACAATATCAGCTATGTGTATCAATTTTACTTCCGCACCTCAAAATGTTTAGGCAATAAATCGAAATTCAAAACATGACTTCAACAAAACCATTAGAAGAAACAGAGTGTCTGCAGCTGCACACACAATATCCAATGGATTGGTCAATATATCATAAAAACATGAAGTTCCACTTATCTTGAACAATTCTGACTGCAGTTCCAATTCCGTCCACATACCTCACACCACTGTTACAATCTTTCCACAAGTTCATGACCTCCAACATCAGTTTATCATTCTTTCTCACATCCCTAAGCACGATATGAGCATATGAACTGGCAAATCCTAGGCTCTTTATTCCATTCAGAGAAATAATTCTGTATCATCATTTGAGCAAACAAGGTGTTATAACTTCAAGTTGAACAAATATATTTCAAGGACAATGCAATACGTGAAAGTCACAGATCAAGTAAACAAAGTAAGACGTGTGTACACCTTAACAGTCAAATCATAACTGAGTCTGAGTCCAGGGGTTGCTGGCTGGCTGGCCGCTTAGGTGGCACTGCTGCTGCATGGCTGGCAGACAGCGCCGCATATAGAGGACGCGCATAACTGCGCGGCAGCACTTTGAAAGATCGGCGAGTCACAACAATTTTCCCCCCTTTGAAGCTTTTACACAGGTCTTGATGGAGGTGGCCTGTATATTGCTAACGTCCATAGGTGTTGTTTGACTGGCCGTAAAGTCTCAAGGAGGAGGCTTCCCGTACGGACGGAAGTGACTCCGATGATAACAGGTCGAGATGACAGGAGATGTGGGGGTCGAATCTGCTGGGGCCCCGGTCACCAATCTGCCCGTTCTGGCAAGTCCGGTTGTTATAACAGGAGACATGGGCGATGTGTCCACATCCGTAGAAGGAGGTGAGTAGAGTTGCTCCGGCAGATGATGGTCATCTGGTTCCTGTGTGGGCACATCTCCTGGTGGCGTCAGTTCTTGTGCTGGCACCGAAATGATGGTGAGATGACTGCGTGGTGAGTAATGAGAGATTCCAGGATCCCAAGCGTCAGGTAGAGCCGACGGTAGTGTAGTGGCATCCGGAACAGGCGTTGCCGGCACACGAGGCCGAAGCTGGTCCGAATGACGCACTGCAATGCCCATGTCCATCTGGATTTCATACAGGCATTGGCCACGGTGTCGTAAGATGCGGCCAGGACTCCATTTTGGCCACCTGCCATATCCCCGTACCCATAGAAGGTCGCCGGCAGTGAACCGGCCAAGTGAAGGCACCCGCGGCCGTGAGGTGGAAGGCTGCAGAAGATGAAGTAGCGTGCGGGGCTGTCGGCCATGTAAGATCTCAGCCGGGCTATGGTCGCCCATGGGGATGAAATGGTAAGAAGCCAGAAGCATCATCAGCAGCAGAAGAAGTCAGGAGTTTCCTCATCTGAGCCTTAAATGTGCGGACCACTCGTTCAGCCTCACCATTTGACTGTGGATGGAACGGAGGGGCTGTACAATGCATGACGTCGTGACGGGCACAAAAATCCGCAAAATTGGAAGAGGCAAATTGCAGACCATTATCAGTAACAAGAGTAGAGGGAAGGCCTTCCAAAGAGAAAATGCGAGCTAGGGCATTGGTGGTTGCCGCGTAGTAGGCAACGTGCAACGGACAATGAAAGGAAAGTTAGAGTAGGCATCAGTAACGAGAAGCCAATAAGTACCTAAAAAAGGTCCCGCGAAGTCAGCATGAATACGATCCCAGGGCTTCTCAGGCGAAGGCCACGGTGACAAAGATGACTTCGGGGCGGTGGCCTGTGACGCACAAGGGCCGCAGGCAGCGACCATGTGTGCGATTTCAGAGTCAATGCTGGGCCAGTACACATGACGGCGCACCAGAAATTTTGTGCGAGAGACATCCCAGTGCTCTTGGTGAAAGAGGTGCAAGATCAAAGCACGCGAAGATGCAGGTACCACAACACGGGTTGAAGCATTTTCGGTGGAAAGGAGGATAACACCATCCCTAGCCGTGAGGCGGTAATGCAAAGCGTAGTAGTTCCGCAACGGATCATAAGTCTTAGTGAATGGACGATCTGGCCAACCCTTCTGAATACAGCGTAAAACCCGGGAGAGGGTAGGGTCAGAACCCGTATCAGCTGCCAGCTGGTCCCCGGTGATGGGGAACCCATCCACAACCTGCTGCTTGGCAACATCTAGGTGGAAACACAGAAGTTTGTCCCTATTGAATGCCAGATCAGGACCCATGGGAAGGTGAGACAGTGCATCAGCATTCACATGTTGAGCCGTTGGCCAGAAATGAATCTCATAATTGAAACGAGACAAGTAAAGAGCCCAACGCTGGAGCCGGTGTGCAGCCTTGTCGGGAAGTGACGTTGATGGATCAAACAAGGAAACAAGTGGTGTGTGATCCGTAACAACATGAAATTTGGATCCATAGAGAAAAACACCAGACTTATGAAGACCATAAATAATGGCTGAAGCTTCTTTTTCAATTTGAGAATACTTTTGCTGGGCATCCGTGAGCATTTTGGAGGCATAAGCAATGGGTTGTTCAGAACAGTCAGAAAAACGGTGCGCAAGGACTGCACCGACCCCATATTGAGAGACGCCCGTGGCAAGAACAAGATGTTGGCCAGGTCGTTAAGTAGCCAGGCACGGGGCCTGTTGCAGCATAGTCTTCAATTTCTGGAAAGCTGCATCGCATGACGCGGACCAGTGAAAAGGCACATTTTTATGCAACAGGTGATGCAACAGCTGAGCCACCGAAGCAGCAGATGGTAAAAACCTGTAATAGTATGCTATTTTCCCCAAGGAGGCCTGCAGTTCCTTAACAGATGTAGGGCAAGGAAGGGCATCGATCACAGGGACAGTTTGCTGAAGCAGACGAATACCATCCCGAGAGAGTTGAAACCCCAAATACGTGATAGATGCCTGAAAAAATTTTGATTTCTGAAGATTACACTTAAGACCGCAGTCTGTAAGACATGAAAAAGTGTACAGAGATTTTGAAGATGTTCGTCAGTGGTGGAGCCAGTGACAACAATGTCATCCATGTAATTTATACACCCAGGGACAGTGAGCAATAATTGTTCCAAGAATCGCTGAAAGAGAGCAGGGGCGCTGGTAACCCCGAATGGCAATTGTTGGTATTGATAGAGGCCGAAAGGTGTGTTAACTGCAGGAACTGCCGGGAAGCAGTGTCGAGAGGAAGTTGATGATAAGCTTCTGACAGGTCAAGTTTAGAAAAATAATGGCCTCCAGCAAGTTTAGTGAACAATTCTTCAGGTCGAGGCATAGGGTAAGTGTTGATAAGGCATTGAGCATTTACAGTGGCTTTGAAATGGCCACAGAGTCGAATATCACCATTTGGATTAGCAATGACAACGACAGCGACAGGAGAGGACCACTCACTGGAAGTGACAGGAAGCAAGAGCCCTGAAGCACTGAGACGATCCAGCTCCCATTTGACCCAATCATGAAGGGCCACAGGAATGTGCTGAGCCCGAGCAGTGGGTTTGAGTGTGATATGAGCTTCAAAGTCATTTGCACGGCGTAACCCAGGAGAAAAAAGGGACGAAAATGTCGTCGACAAGGAATCCAATTGAGCATAAGGAATAGCATCAGAGACGATATTGACAGAGTCATCTATGGAGAACCCAAAAACGCGAAAGGCATCGAAACCAAAAAGATTCTCTGCTTACTGTGGTCGACCACAAATACGGGAACAGTGCGAACAACAGATTTGTAAGATATCTCACCATCAAATTGTCCCAAGAGAAAAATCTTCTGTTTATTGTAACTCCATAATTGCCTAGTGACAGGTGACAGGATTGGAGAACCCAAATGGAGATAAGTCTGAGAACTGATGATTGTGGCAGCAGAACCAGTATCCTCCTGCATGCGAACATCCCGACCAAGTATTTGGACAGTGAGGAATAACTTCCCTGAAAGGGAAGAAGTACAATTGACAGACAACACAGAAGCAGAATCAGTGTCATGTCCATGAACATCAGGTATGCGGTCGGATTTGCAAACGGATGACACATACGGCCCAACGTAATGGACAGTCCTCTCATGAATGTTTCAAAAAACACCGTGGACATGAAGGAAGTTGCCGTGGGGTTTGCTGCAGTTTCTTAGAGGTTTGTTTATGGTTAGGCCAAGGCTGGGCTTGGGAGCCTACTGTGGCCACGTCGGCCAGTGGGGAAACGCTGCACACTTCATCAACAGTGCACAGAGGTTGTACTTCCCCGACGTCACCCCATGCCTCTATTTGTGCTCCAGCAGCGTGAGAATTTCAAAAGACTGAGCAATGGATAGGACTTCATCTAGATTCGGATTTGCCAACTGAAGAGCATGTTGCCTAACTTCTTTGTCGGGCGCCGACCGAAGAATAGCATCCCGTACCATGGAATCGGCGTAGGATTCTTTGTGAACTTCAGTAACAAATTGACACTTTCGACTGAGGCCGTGAAGTTCAGCCACCCAAGCACAATAGGATTGATTTGGTTGTTTTTGTAAATGATAAAAGACAACACGAGAGGCTACTACATGCGTATCCTTTTGAAAATAGACGGACAGAAGTGAGCACATTTCAGCAAAGGACAAAGACGCAGGCTCTTTCAAAGGAGCCAATTGTGACAACAACCGATACATTTGAGGTGAAATCCATGAAAGGAACAGAGACTTACATGTTTGGTCATCCGTGACATGCAATGCCAAGAAGTGCTGTCGAAGACGTTTTTCGTAATCAGACCAGTCTTCCGCCGTCTCGTCGTAAGGAGGAAAAGGAGGTAGAGACAAAGACGAGAGATGCCCTACATTGGATGCCGTGACGAAATCACGAATCACATTTGTGAGAAGCGTTTGCTGTTCTACGAGACCTTGCAGGAGTTGCTCTAAAGTAGCCATGGAAACCTGTGGGTCAACGATGAAAAAGAAAAATTCACTACATTGTCGCCAATTGTTATAACTTCAAGTTGAACAAATATATTTCAAAGACGATGCAATACATGAAAGTCACAGATCAATTAAACAAAGTAAGACGTGTGTACACCTTAACAGTCAAATCATAACTGAGTCCGAGTCTAGCAGCCGCTGGCTGGCTGGCCGCTTAAGTGGCACTGCTGCTGCATGGCTGGAAGACAGCGCCGCATGTAGGGGACGCGCACAACTGCGCGGTGGCACTTTGAAAGATCGGCAAGTCACAACACAAGGTTTCCATCAGTGTGGAACTTCAGTAATGAGATTATGTGAGGGAGAGCCTGTAGCAACTCTCTGCCACCTCTACTTCTTGTATATGCCAAAAAATTGCATTCCCCTTGTTCAAACAGACTTCCACTTTCTGCCATCTTACACGGATACACATATCCAAACCCTCTGGCTGACTTCACATCACTCACTGACCTTTTCTCTCTTTTGGTTAGAATGTTTAAAACACCACAATATGTTATAAGACATGGCCGTATTGGAAATGGTATGCATTTACCTTCCTCTGACATTTGAACTATATGCACAACTTGTCACAGAGAGACATAGAGTTTGATACAGACTTCAGATCATGGTTCTACTTGGTCATTTTTCATGTTAACAAATAACTACCAGTAGTGAAGAAAAGGATAAGAATAGAGAAAATCCTAGAACTGATTGACAATTCAATCCCAAACTTTGGACTTGTATTTTGACACATACAAATTTATGCACTAAGCTACACTCCCTGCTTCGGTAGATCAACATTTTCAACCGGCACAAAATCCTCTTAATTGAAGAGAACAGTCATTTACATAAGCCAGTAATCTCTTCCTTAGTTTGCACATTTGTGAGAAGAAGAATGGTTACCTCTGTGGAAAGCTGAGGGAAGAGTGTTAATAATATTTTGTTATACTGACATAGAAAAAAGTTAACAATATATGATAAATTGGAAGAAAATGGACTAACCATATTATCATTCTCCCTTAAAAATAACAAAAAGACTGTACATTATGATAATTGGCAAACATGAAGGACTTGGACAAGGTCAGTTCAGGTGGAGAAGAATGCTTATAATACTAAAACAAGAAGGACTGGATATTATGAGTAGTAGAATATATATCAAGGATTTCAGCAAAGTCTTTCCAGATGAATAAGAATGCTGACAATATTGAATTTTTAAACTGAAAGAGATTCAAGCTGAATTCATACTTGTCACTTTAAAGCCATCATTTGGAAAAGATGAGTTAAAATATATGGTAATAGTTAGTACCTTTCAGTGTGCCGACATTGAGAGGGACAGATGACTGACTGAATAAGAAATTTTGTTTAGAATAACTTTTTAGTCTTAGAGTACTGCTATCAGCACTGTCACATGCAGTTAGGAAGCATTGCCACAATTATTGCACAACTCACAACTAGCCACCAGGATAATATTTCTTAATCAACTATCTGTGTGAAGCATGACTGAGATTGTAACAACAAATTAATTTTATGTCTGCTCCAGTAAATAAGCCATCAGGCAAGGATGTATTTTTGAGCATTGATATTGGTGTACATATAATAATTACTGGGTAGATACACACTTAGCAGAACAGGTCATGATGGGAGGGACCCCCATGGTGCACACTCACTGTAAAAGTACTTCTAGCGAAACAAAGACTACTGCACGATAGCTGTAAAATGAAGCATAGGATCATAGATAGAGAAATGCTAAATGAAATGCATTTGGCTCCGAAGAAGAAAATTTGTAAGTCTTCAATTGCTACTGTGACAGAATATTATTGAAAGTCTATCATAAAACCCAAAGAAATTATTGTATATTAAAGTCTGTTGGTGGGACCAAAGTTAGTGTCCAGACACTCTTTGATGTCACAAGAAAAGTAGGTATGGGGCATCAAAGCAAATGCAGAAACACTGAACTACACCTTCAAATGTTTGGTTACAAAGGTAGTCTCAGGAGTATCATTCCAATTTAATACTCATGCCACTGCAAACATTGAGAAAATCTATATTAGTGTCACTGACACTGACAAACAGCTGATATTGGTAAAACTGAAATAATCTCCAGGGCCCTATGAAATTTTTATCAGATTCCATAAAGAATAGGTGGCTCAGTTAACCTTTATTTTAAACATAATATACCATGAACCATGGACCTTGCCGTTGGTGGGGAGGCTTGCATGCCTCAGCGATACAGATGGCCGTACCGTAGGTGCAACCACAACGGAGGGGTATCTGTTGAGAGGCCACACAAACATGTGGTCCCTGAAGAGGGGCAGCAGCCTTTTCAGTAGTTGCAGGGGCAACAGTCTTGATGATTGACTGATCTGGCCTTGTAACATTAACCAAAACGGCCTTGCTGTGCTGGTACTGCGAACGGCTGAAAGCAAGGGGAAACTACAGCCGTAAATTTTCCCGAGGACATGCAGCTTTACTGTATGATTAAATGATGATGGCGTCCTCTTGGGTAAAATATTCCGGAGGTAAAATAGTCCCCCATTCGGATCTCCGGGCGGGGACTACTCAGGAGACCGTCGTTATCAGGAGAAAGAAAACTGGCGTTCTATGGATCGGAGCGTGGAATGTCAGATCCCTTAATCGGGCAGGTAGGTTAGAAAATTTAAAAAGGGAAATGGATAGGTTAAAGTTAGATATAGTGGGAATTAGTGAAGTTCGGTGGCAGGAGGAACAAGACTTTTGGTCAGGTGATTACAGGGTTATAAATACAAAATCAAATAGAGGTAATGCAGGAGTACGTTTTATAATGAATAAAAAAATAGGAGTGCGGTTTAGCTACTACAAACAGCATAGTGAACGCATTATTGTGGCCAAGATAGACACAAAGCCCAAGCCTACCACAGTAGTACAAGTTTATATGCCAACTAGCTCTGCAGATGATGAAGAAATTGATGAAATATATGACGAGATAAAAGAAATTATTCAGGTAGTGAAGGGAAACGAAAATTTAATAGTCATGGGTGATTGGAATTCGTCAGTAGGAAAAGGGAGAGAAGGAAACATAGTAGGTGAATATGGATTGGGGGGAAGAAATGAAAGAGGAAACCGCCTTGTAGAATTTTGCACAGAGCACAACTTAATCATAGCTAACACTTGGTTCAAGAATCATAAAAGAAGGTTATATACCTGGAAGAATCCTGGAGATACTAAAAGGTATCAGATAGATTATATAATGGTAAGACAGAGATTTAGGAACCAGGTTTTAAATTGTAAGACATTTCCAGGGGCAGATGTGGACTCTGACCACAATCTATTGCTTATGAACTGCAGATTGAAACTGAAGAAACTGCAAAAAGGTGGGAATTTAAGGAGATGGGACCTGGATAAACTGAAAGAACCAGAGGTTGTAGAGAGTTTCAGGAAGAGCATAAGGGAACAATTGACAGGAATGGGGGAAAGAAATACAGTAGATGAATAATGGGTAGCTCTGAGGGATGAAGTAGTGAAGGCAGCAGAGGATCAAGTAGGTAAAAAGACGAGGGCTAATAGAAATCCTTGGGTAACAGAAGAAATATTGAATTTAATTGATGAAAGGAGAAAATATAAAAATGCAGTAAATGAAGCAGGCAAAAAGGAATACAAACGTCTCAAAAATGAGATCGACAGGAAGTGCAAAATAGCTAAGCAGGGATGGCTAGAGGACAAATGTAAGGATGTAGAGGCTTGTCTCACTAGGGGTAAGACAGGTACTGCCTACAGGAAAATTAAAGAGACCTTTGGAGAGAAGAGAACAACTTGTATGAATATCAAGAGCTCAGATGGAAACCCAGTTCTAAGCAAAGAAGGGAAGGCAGAAAGGTGGAAGGAGTATATAGAGGGTTTATACAAGGGCGATGTACTTGAGGACAATATTATGGAAATGGAAGAGGATGTAGATGGAGATGAAATGGGAGATATACTGCGTGAAGAGTTTGACAGAGCACTGAAAGACCTGAGTCGAAACAAGGCCCCGGGAGTAGACAACATTCCATTAGAACTACTGATGGCCTTGGGAGAGCCAGTCATGACAAAACTCTACCATCTGGTGAGCAAGATGTATGAGACAGGCAAAATACCCACAGACTTCAAAAAGAATATAATAATTCTAATCCCAAAGAAAGCAGGTGTTGACAGATGTGAAATTTACCAAAATATCAGTTTAATAAGCCACAGCTGCAAAATACTAACGCGAATTCTTTACAGACGAATGGAAAAACTGGTAGAAGTGGACCTCGGGGAAGATCAGTTTGGATTCCGTAGAAATGTTGGAACACGTGAGGCAATACTAACCTTACGACTTATCTTAGACGAAAGATTAAGGAAAGGCAAACCTACGTTTCTAGCATTTGTAGACTTAGAGAAAGCTTTTGACAACGTTAACTGGAATACTCTCTTTCAAATTCTAAAGATGGCAGGGGTAAAATACAGGGAGCGAAAGGCTATTTACAATTTGTACAGAAACCAGATGGCAGTTATAAGAGTCAAGGGGCATGAAAGGGAAGCAGTGGTTGGGAAAGGAGTGAGACAGGGTTGTAACTTCTCCCCGATGTTATTCAATCTGTATATTGAGCAAGCAGTAAAGGAAACAAAAGAAAAATTCGGAGTAGGTATTAAAATTCATGGAGAAGAAGTAAAAACTTTGAGATTCGCCGATGACATTGTAATTCTGTCAGAGACAGCAAAGGACTTGGAAGAGCAGTTGAACGGAATGGACAGTGTCTTGAAAGGAGGATATAAGATGAACATCAACAAAAGCAAAACGAGGATAATGGAATGTAGCCAAATTAAATCGGGTGATGCTGAGGGGATTAGATTAGGAAATGAGACACTTAAAGTAGTAAAGGAGTTTTGCTATTTAGGGAGTAAAATAACTGATGATGGTCGAAGTAGAGAGGATATAAAATGTAGATTGGCAATGGCAAGGAATTCGTTTCTGAAGAAGAGAAATTTGTTAACATCGAGTATAGATTTAAGTGTCAGGAAGTCGTTTCTGAAAGTATTTGTATGGAGTGTAGCCATGTATGGAAGTGAAACATGGACGATAACCAGTTTGGACAAGAAGAGAATAGAAGCTTTCGAAATGTGGTGCTACAGAAGAATGCTGAAGATAAGGTGGGTAGATCACGTAACTAATGAGGAGGTATTGAATAGGATTGGGGAGAAGAGAAGTTTGTGGCACAACTTGACTAGAAGAAGGGATCGGTTGGTAGGACATGTTTTGAGGCATCAAGGGATCACAAATTTAGCATTGGAGGGCAGCGTGGAGGGTAAAAATTGTAGAGGGAGACCAAGAGATGAATACACTAAGCAGATTCAGAAGGATGTAGGCTGCAGTAGGTACTGGGAGATGAAGAAGCTTGCACAGGATAGAGTAGCATGGAGAGCTGCATCAAACCAGTCTCAGGACTGAAGACCACAACAACAACAACAACTGTAGATCAGTCAAACAGAGAGCTATGGCCAGTAGTTGGGAGAAAGATCAGGTCTAACCAGTCTACAAATGGTTCAAATGGCTCTGAGCACTATGGGACTCAACTGCTGTGGTCATAAGTCCCCTAGAACTTAGAACTACTTAAACCTAACTAACCTAAGGACAGCACACAACACCCAGCCATCACGAGGCAGAGAAAATCCCTGACCCCGCCAGGATTCGAACCCGGGAACCCGGGCGTGGGAAGCGAGAACGCTACCGCACAACCACGAGATGCGGGCACCAGTCTACAAAAAGGATAGAAACAGTAATTCACAAATCTACTGCTCACTATCCTTGACATCCATCTGTTGTAAAATATTAGATTATATTCTGACCTCAAAGATAATGAAGTATCGCAGGACCAGCTGACATCCTCCATGCTAACCATCAAGAATTCCAAAAACACTGGTCATGGAAAACCCAACTTGAACTTTTCTCATATGACATCCTGAAAGCCATGATCATGGCAGTCAGGTAGATGCAGCATTTCTTTATTTTCAGACAGCATGTGACTCAGTAGCACATCTACACTTATTATTAAAATAACGATTCTACAGGTATCATGAAATTTGCTACTGGATTGAGGTTTTCTTGGTACAGAGGGCACAGCATAAGATCTTGGATGGAGAAGTAACTTCAGATGTGCCTCAAGGATGTGTGTTGGGGCCCTTGCTGTTGTATCAAGTACCTTATTACTGTATATACATGTACACCTGTACCAGTGCTCAAAAATATCTTCTTCACTGGCAACATATTTATTGGAAGAGAAGTACAATTAATTTCTTGTTAAAAAACAACCTTGTGCCACACAAATAGTTGCTGAAGAAATATGATCCTGGTGAATACTGTCAGTTGTGCAAGAATTGTGCTTGTAGATCTAATCTAATACTACAAAGTTATTTTGAATAAAACTATTTAATTAGTCAATAATTTATTTCTCATATTATCAGTACAATGAAAGACATTTTTTGTTACAATATCTTTTCCCTTGTCTCATTTTGGTAATGGCTTTAAAGGCAAAAACATGAATTCAGTCTGAATCTCTTTGTGTTTATTATTTCAATATAATCACTGTTCTTCTACATGTGAGAAGATGTTCTTCAAATCCTGCATACATCCTGACACTCATGATACTGTTTATCAATGACCTTGAAGAGAATATTAATAGCAAGCACCTACTTCTGCATGTGATGCTGTTATCTGCAATGCAGTCTCAAATAAACTGTACTAGTATTTAGAGCTTTACAGTATTTCAGTGTGGTGCAATGATAAGCAGTTTGCTTTAAATGTAAAATTGTGCACTTCACTAAATTAAAAAAATTAAAAAAAATTGATTAAATAAAAAAAATTAAAGTAACTGATAACTATATTAATACTGGGTGTAACAAATTGTTGGGATATGAAATGAGACAATAACATAGGCTCAGTTGTAGAAAAAGGAGGTGCCGAGTTTTGGTACATTGGGAGTTTACTAGGAAAATGCAATTAGTCGACAAACAAGATTGTTTACAAAACATTTATGCCATACATCATAGATTATTGCTCTACTGTTAGAAGCATACCAAAGAGAACTAACAGGGGATGTTATATGTACACAATAAGGGCAGCAAATGTGGTCACACATTTGTTTGACCCATGGGCAAGCCTCATGGAGATGCTGAAAAACTGAACTGGCAGATGCTTGAAAATAGGCCCAAACTAACCCATGAAAGCCTACTTACAAAGCTTCAAGAACCAGCTTTAAGTGAGGAATCTGGGGATATACTACAAACCCCTACGTAATGCTCCCATAGGATAATGATAAGAAGATTACACCAATTACAGTACACACAGAGGAATTTAAGCAGTCATTATTCCTGTGCTCTGTGCACCATACTACACAAATGGAATTGGAAGAAGACCCAATATGTGATACCAATTTCAGAAAAAAAAGTTAAATATCCTCTACCATGCAGTCCACAGTAGTTTCAGAGTGTAGAAGTATGTAGAAGGTATGACGGCATGCTGAAAAGTAATACTTCCAAATATTTTATGTGCAAACTCTTGAAGCTTTTTAAATAAAATAAATTTTATTAACAATCTTCATCTTTATTCTTCATGGCTACATATTTATTTCTCAACACAGTAACTTTAGCAATGAACACATTTCTCCCAATGACAGTCCAGCTCATTGATACCATCACTGTAGAAAGTCACCTTTGCTTGCACCTCATCATCATTATCAAAAGTGAAGTCCCTGAGGAGTTCTTTAAGTTTTGGAAACAGATGAAAATTGGATGCAGCCAAGTTGAAACT
This sequence comes from Schistocerca nitens, assembly GCF_023898315.1. Classification (NCBI taxonomy): domain Eukaryota; kingdom Metazoa; phylum Arthropoda; class Insecta; order Orthoptera; family Acrididae; genus Schistocerca; species Schistocerca nitens. The sequence goes on from NC_064619.1 coordinate 366,369,173, forward strand.
GTATGGAGGATGATCGATCATGATGAACTCAAGGGTCGGACTGTTGCAGATGTCATAGCACTTGTGGGTGTTCTGGCATTCTTATGCTGAAGGAGAGGGTGCTCCACATGTGGATGAAGTTTTCTGCAGTTAGAACTCAATTACAGCATGCTGTATATCATGCACTGACATAGCTACATTACACACTGCCATGTTACATGCTACAATTTGAAGCTCTCCAGTGGTAGAGGGTTGCAACTTGCATCAGAGAAATAAGAAAATCGACACAGTAATATGCATGACACATAATACCTCAACTGATATTGATAACAGAAACAAAATCTGGAATAAACAATCAGCAAGCCCTCATATTTAAAAATTGACAAATAATAATGGTAATGAAGAGTCCATGATTAACATTTAAATTATTGTGAGCAAGAAAGATTAAAGGAAAGCAATTTTCATTCACAAACAAGGAAACAATTCATTTGCAGGAAATCCATTTATTCACATTTTTGAGAACTAAATTACTCAGACAGGAAAGAGTCCTATCTCATCTACAAATCTTCACTTAAAAAAGAAACTTCATAAGATAGTCAAAGGGTAACCAGCGTCAGCAGTTACATCCTTCTTGAAGGTACTGGAAAATACTGTGTATTCAAAAATTAAGGCACATATCTCTAGATAAAATAATCATGCAGTCTCAATTTGGATTTCAAAATGATTTCTCCACAGGAGATGCTGTTTTCCAAATAATGAATTTGATTATATGAGGGGGACTTGGAAAAGTAAGTTACACATGCCATTCCACACTAAGACTACTGCACAACAACAGTGGCACTTTATGAGAAGAGAGTACATTGTCAGGGTTTCCTGCATACACAGTTCTGCTGCAGTACAGGTAACAGGTGCATCATAGTGTGGGAGTAAAATGGCATGGCAACTGGTCACATACTCCAAAACTGAAGTATGAAGGACAATACAATTCTTGCGGGCAAACCATCTGAATTTCCCACAGATTCACCATGAAATTCTGGCAGTATATAGACCAAATACAATGTAACATCCAGCAATAGTGAAATGGTGCCAACAATATGACCAAGGCCACAAAGATGTGGGCAATGCTGATTAGGAAGGAAGGCTATTGACACTGTCCACACATGATGATGTCTAGACAACCAAGGAACTGATTCACAGTAATTGAAGATTTTCCGATGGTGAGGATGTTCACTTAGCAGTCCTTGAATGCCTCCATGACCAAGGAGTCCATTTCTACTGTCAATAAACTGAATGACTGGTGGAAAGTTCCAACCAATGTTTACAGATACTTGGTGACTAAGTTGAGAAATAGTGTTATGTGTCTGTGCTACTTTGAAGTGTAGTGCAGCATTCAATAAAAGTTACTTGGTCTGCTGTAATAACATGTAACTTACTTTTGTAAGTCTCCTAGTACAAAAGCTAAATAACAAAATATTATTAAGTAGTAGCTCCTGTGACTTGTAAAAACCATTTGATTGTTTAGTACACAGTAGTATCCTAGTGAAATGCAATATCATACTTTCAGAGACTTGATAGTAACTGGTTTCCATCATATCTCACTAACAGAAAGCAGAGTGTTGCATTAACAAATTCATTGAGTGTACATAACAAAAAATTATACAGAGAATGGGGATGAATCACTACAGGTGTATCACAAGGAATATTGATATTGCCACTATGGCATGGCAAAGCACATTTGCTACACGTACAGGATGTGCGTACAATGTGTGGCCATTAGCTGTCATCTGGAATTGATGTTGTTAAATTGATGTGAGCCAAATATGCCTTTAAGGTCAGGAAGAAGGCATATCAATAGCTTACATAGTTTAAATCAGCCTGTGTAATATGGCGATGGGAAGGGGGATCTTCTTCCATGGTACTGGAAAAAGATTTGGTAAGAATGTATTTATAGTCCAAGACTGTTGGCAACAATTGTCTTGAAAAGGCCTTAGCTCAAGAAGACAGGAGTCTTGCCACACAAAGACACTTCCGAGAGGGAAGAGCATCATATTTGCAAGTGACTGTAGTGCATTGTACAGACTAAGCAGCAGCCATTGGAGCTTCTGTCAGCATCAGAGTAATACCTCAAGCTTAACAGAACATTTACTTGAGAGACAGTTCCAAACCTGATGTCATGTAGCATTCATGCCATTAACTTGGAATCACTACCATCTGTGACTTCAGAAGTCAAAAGCTAGAGCTCACTGGATGGCAGAGTGGTGATCTGTTCTATTCTTAGATGAGAGCTGTTTTCATCTTGATGTCAAGCCACATGTTGGTAATGAGAAAGCCAGATTATCTCTTGGAACCAAGTTGTTTGTAACACAGATACATTCAACAGCAAATCAAATGTCATCCAGTACCAGCATTCAACAGCTGCTGATTTGACAGCTTCAGTGCAACAGATGTGTAACAGCACAAAATGAAATTTGTACCTGTACAAAGCAAATGGCTGCATTTGAAATTTAAAACATTCCCATTACATAGGGTGTTCCATGAAATTTCAGGTGAACTGCTGGCTGTAACTTGCCACAATATTTTTTGCTGCTGAGTCTTCTGGCAATCTTCAGGTGCTGTATAAACTTGAAAGTGGGCAGAAGACTCTCAGCCAGATTATTATGGTAAGAAGTTACTGACATCCAGCAGTTGGCCCAGGATTTCACGGAACAATATTTGCATGCTTGCATTCAAAACTGATGTAAGCACCATGGTTATAGAAGTCCTACCATTTCACATTTCTTGCTGCAAATACTGTAACTTGTGACCTGAAGACTTGAATCAAATAAAAACTTACATACTTTGCTTACTTTCATTCTATTATGTCATATGGGATCTTATTCCGAGGCAACTCAGCAAACCAAGTAAATGTTTTTACACTCACTTGTGTATCCAGGAACATCATGTAGAAATCTGTTCACAGAACTGCATATTATAACCACTGTTTCTCAGTATTTTTATTCCTTAATTAAATTTTTTACAAGTAATATGTCTCTATTTCCAACCAATAGACTGAGTGAGGTGGTGCAATGGTTAGCACACTGGACTTGCATTAGGGAGGACGATGGTTCAAACCTGCATACGGCCATCTAGATTTAAATTTTTCATGATTCCCACAAATCATCTGAGCAAATGCTGGGACAGTTCCTTTGAAGGGGCATAGCTAATTTCCTTTGCTATCCTTGACATAATCTGAGCTTGTGCTCCATCTCTAATGACCTCGATGTTGACAGGATGTTAAAACCAATCTCCCTTTCTTCCAATCAATACCTCAATACATAGTATCAATACAGAATAAGAACATTCTACATAAAGACCTAAAATCATGTACCTTGATCCAGAAAGGGATCCAATATTCAGGAACACGCATTTTCAATAAATTGACAGCAATCATTAAAAATTTCAGAAAAAACACAGTTTAAACAGAGTTTGAAAGACTTTGATAGGCAACTCCTACTCTAGATAAGAATATCTTAACACTGACTGTTACACCAGCTTAAGCAAAAATGTCTGTTAGATTTCAGTTTTTACAGCACTTGGTCTCAGCAGTCAGGATAAGTTATTTTGTGTATGATAAATTTATTAAAAGTATATAACTACATTTCTTTCTGGCAATGTATTAATTCTGTAAATATTAGCAGTTCCAGTTTACTGTAATGTGTTCAATATCTTGACAATCTCCTCACAAACAATCACAAAAGTGAGTATAATACTCAAATATTTACATTTCTTATGCTATACTTTCTGACTTGCTACTTTCCGACTTGCTCCAAACCCACGAGCATCATATCACTTTTGGGTCTATAGAACAAAAACTGAATCCAATCCAATGTAATCAATATTACCTAGACATTGATCAACCGAAATTTTATTCCTATAACCTAAAACATTGGGGATTCATTTACTGCTGGTGTAGCTAAATCACAATACATGCAACTCTGTGCTGCATAAGGCATATCCAGACCTTTAAAGAAATAAGGTTGTAAGGAAAGATCAATAAATGAAACAGAATTTCTAAATCCTTGGGCGTTTATATTCGTAAGATACTAAATTTGAAGGCACATGTTACATATATCTTCTGAAACATATAAACTTTGCAACCATTGCACTATGGGCAATAGCAGATTCTGAGATGAAAATGTCAGAAAGCTGACTTCCTTTGCCTTTTTTTATTCACTGATGTCGTATGGCATCATATTTTGTGACAATTCTTCAATGAAAAAGACAGTGTTTTCTGCACAGATCGATGTAAGTATGTGGCAGCGATACCTTTTTGTGTACATGTGCACCATAAGAATAGCAAGTAGCACAAGACAACTCTCTGGCATGTTGGTGTTGTTATATCCACTACTTTATTATGAGTTCTGTGGTTGATAGTTCTTCAGTTTCTTTTATTCTTCTCAGTTTGTACCTTCTGTGATCAATAATAAAGAATTCTTTATGTTCTGCAACTATATACCATCACTTACATAAATGATTGATGAAGCTACATAATTGGTGAGCCCATCTAGAAGTCTTCATACCTTACAGTGCACAGTGTAAATAGCAAGCAGTCAACTTATGTGTGAGATAATGAACAAAGATGGCAAACATTTCCACACCATCACGGATGAAATTAGCAGGCTCAGGAACCAAATAAAAACTTTGGAGTTCACCATTTCAGCAAATATGAGCGTGAAATCTATACAAGACAATGAAGATGTCATGAATTCAATAATGCACATGTGTCGCAACAAGGTAGATATTTTCAGAGGAGCACAGGACAATTATTAGCAAGATTTAAAGTATATGCAGGCTCAAGTGAAACATACTGCATTACAACCAGCTGCAATTGTGAACAGCAGAGCCAAGGGTATGGTTTGAAGCAACAAGATATCTACCCATCAGCTTCAACAGTTTGCCCTTGTAGCACTTGGAATTGTGGGCACTGCCATTTGTGCCTTCTCAACTGCTCACATGGCTTGTGACAATGGAAACATATTCTGACAACAGAAGGTGACCACTGACCACGAGGAATTCACCTTTGTGATAAGAAACTTTCACCAGCAAACCATGACATTGATATCAGACATTATAGTGCACCCACTAACAGACAGAGCTTGCAGCAAGCTCAAAGAAGAACTGTGAAGTTATAATGAAATCTAGACCTTTCACTGCTTACAGGCATTGACAAATATCAACAGGGACAGTTGAAAAATGTGTGCCCCGAGCAGGACTCGAACCCAGGACCTCCTGCTTACATGGCAGACGCTCTCCGACTGAGTCACCGAGGACACAGACGGTAGTGCAACTGCAGAGACTTATTTCTGGCATGCTCACCGTGAGACCCACACCTTCCAACTTTCTGTCCACACACTACATTTGTAGTGCCCCTGCCCACTGTCACCGTTAATATTTATCAATGCCTGTAAGGAGCGAAAGGTCTAGATTTCATTATAACTTCATTCTTCGAGAGCTGCAAGATCACCAATGATATCTGTACAAATACCAGTTTCAGAAAGAAGAGCTGTTCTCCTGCTGCACAAAATCTATTGACGTCATATTCAGGCAGAGGCTGTATTAGGGGAAGCGAGGTGACAGAATACCGTTGAAGTTCTGGCAGCACCTGTGCAACTTAGTAGACACTGCTGCAATGTCTGTCGATCTGCTGATACATGTTTGGCAGTAAAAACTTCCAGTTTAAGTGCAGATAGTGTTGGCGGTATATGAAGAGAGATCCCCCAACAAATTATTGCAGGCCACAGATTGGGTGCATGTAACACTCAAATTAATTGCAACAGTTCCAATGGCATTGACAGACCTGTCAAATGACAATGACTGCAGTCAGTCAAACCTATCTGAAGCTACAACTCCTGACTGTGCAGTCATCATGCTGTGACACCCATCAGGCACTTCAAATGGGATTAGGACTTTAAGGGCCACAGTGTAACCATTGGCAACACAATTATGCATGTAGTAAAATCAACAAGGCTCCAGTAACAGAAATCAAGATCATTTCAAATGAGTGACACTGCAATGTGAATTGTGACATCAGTGGAAAGACTTGCAAAGAAGTGTGCTGGAATCATAAACATTTTGGTCAAGATGCTACAAAATGCACATAACCATGCACTTAACTAAATGGCAAAGGTGTCTACAGTAACAGTGCAGTGCCTACATATAACTGACAACAGCCAATCTGTGTGTATAATCTACCATGTTAAAAAGACTGTATGTATCAAACAAACATATGAGCACAAAGTTGTTGGCAGATTCTGGCTCTCACATCAGCAGGTTCTCTGTCAACCATGAACCTTAGAACAAATGAGATGATCAGCCACAGCTCAATACAGTCAGTAATTCATCAATCAACAATTACAGACAAAAGGTATGCACTTTTGATGTGAGTTTCCCCACTCAGTTCAAACGGTCTTTTGTTATCGGCAATATCACAGAACCAACATTAGGTGCCAAATTCTTAGCTAATATTGCACAAGGCTTTGACCTACAGGGAGCACAACTGTTAAGCTTAACGAACAACAGTGCAGTGTCTGGGAGCATGTGATGTGATTTGTGCAGTATTATAGAGAATTGAAAATGTAATGCAATGGCCAGAAGCCTCCAGACAACCACACAGGAGAATCGGCACACATATTGCCGGGGCAGGTTCACTGCAACGCAATACAGTACACTACATCCATATGACATCAACACAATCCATGTCATTGCATGCATACAGAAATGCACTCAAAAGGATGATGGAGATGAAAAAAATCTTCAGAGAAATTCTACAATCAGGAGCGTGGAAATTACTGGCATTAAATGCAACAACGATTCCAGACTGGTATCTGGCATCCAATACACTAGACTTCACATGTTCAATGGCCAGTGCTAAAGTTTTTAGCATTCTCAACTGTAAACAGGCATATAATCAGATACCAGTAGTTGCTAATGATATTCTGAAGATGGCAACAGACCTTTTGTCATAAGTGTTGACTGATGAATTACTAACTGTATTCAACTGCGAATGACCATCTTATTTGTTCCAAGGTTCATGGTAGACAGAGGACCTGCTGATGCCAAAGCCAGGATTTGTCAACATTGTGCTTGTATGCTTGTTTGATACATACAGCCTTTTCAGCATGGTACAACATACACACAGATTGGCTGTTGACAGTGGTATGTAGACACTGTACTGTTACTGTAGACACCTTTGTCATTTAGGTTAGAGCATGGTTATGTGCATTTTGTGGCATCTTGACCAAAATGTTTGATTCCAGCAAATCTTTCCACTGATGTCACATTTCACATTGCAGTGTGATCTTGATTTCTGTTACTGGAGCCCTGTTGATATTACTACTTGCATAACTGTGTTGCCAATGGTTACACTGTGGTCCTTAAAGCCCTAATCTCATTTGAATTGCTTGATGGGAGCCACAGAATGATAACTGCACAGTTGGGAGTAGTAGCTTCAGTTGGATTTGACTGACTGCATTTGACAGGTCTGACAATGTCATTGCAACTGTTGCAGTTGATTTGAGTGTTACATGCACCCTGTCATAAACTGCCAACACCATCTGTGCTTAAACAGGAAGTTGTTACTGTCAAACTTGCCAAACATGGCAACATTTCATTGAAGACATACTTGCAAGACTTCCATTTTGTTTTGCTTGTTTAGATTGTATTTTAGTGTTCTTTCCTAAAGCCGAAACACACAAACAACACCTGTGACAAGTACACAAATGGTTCTTTGACCATGAGGTGCTGTTAAATGCAGAAAAAAAAAAGAATTGTGGGGAAGACGTTATCTGTCTGCTGGCAGAAAAAATTTATAACACTACAATCTTTGCCAAAACAAGCTGATTACAAACAACTGAAGCATTTTTGTGAATGATAAATTTCTATCGACATCATCTTCTGGCAACGGCAGAACTGCAGACACTGCTCCCAGATGTATTTTTGGGACACGACACCATAGGACACAGACCCGTTACATGAACACCAGTGATGGACAAAGCATTCAGTGATCTCCAAGCAATTTTAAACCATCCAGTGTTACTTACTCAGCTGGTTGCCTATGCACAACGGGCTAATGTAGTGTCTGTATGTGTGGATGGATATGTGTGTGTGTGCGAGTGTATACCTGTCCTTTTTTCCCCCTAAGGTAAGTCTTTCCGCTCCCGGGATTGGAATGACTCCTTACCCTCTCCCTTAAAACCCACATCCTTTCGTCTTTCCCTCTCCTTCCCTCTTTCCTGATGAGGCAACAGTTTGTTGCGAAAGCTTGAATTTTGTGTGTATATTTGTGTTTGTTTGTTTGTCTATCGACCTGCCAGCGCTTTTGTTTGGTAAGTCTCATCATCTTTCTTATATATATATATATATATATATATATATATATATATATATATATATATATATATATATATATATATATATATATAATAAGTTGAGTTAATTTCCTAGTTACTGAGAATATTTTTCTCTTATTTTGTACTTACAATTACTTGTTTTCTCAATCTGCAGCTCATATCATATGATGATTTTGACTATGGTTGTCTGAATGTTCATGAAAGTACCAAGTCAATTGGAGGGTTGGGGGACGGGGCAGAAGGGGGTGGGGTGGTGGGAGGGGGGGGGGGCATGAAGGGAGGGTCAGAAAGTGTAAAGTTCCAGATTTAAAACTAAAGGTCTGCAGTTCACTCTCCCCTTGGTCCTGGGATTTCCTCTCTTTGCTTCTTTCACAGCTAAAAATAACAAAAATGCCAAGGCAAGTTGCACTGTGTTTCAGAGTATATGTTGAAATGTAGGTTCCCCTCTAACTGGCTGTATAGGTCAGTTCCTCAGTGGGAGGAAGTCAAGGGCACATCACAACACTTAGTAAATCACTGCAGTTTCAAACCAACCTTTGGGTTGAACATGGCTTTACTTGCTTTACAGCGAAACAAAAATGCTTAAAGGGAGAGATTCATAGCAGTTACATTGTGTTAATTGTGATTCGGACCCATTCAACTGTCTCTACATCTACCAGTTCTTCCTTTTTTTTGCATGGAGTCATCAATATGAAGGTTTTTGCAAATGTCAAGTACAGTTAACTTTTAACACCTTTCTTAGACTGCTCATACTAGCACACATAGGTGTCTCCTTGATAAAATTATGCAGTTCATTCCTGTTTGTAGTGCTACAATAGGAGTGAACCAAGCAAGAACCCCTTGGTCACTAACTAATATCTACACACTTTTAATCTAAAGTCTCCTAAAACATTTACATAATGCCGCTGAGCAGTAAAGGAAACAAAAGAAAAATTCGGAGTAGGTATTAAAATTCATGGAGAAGAAGTAAAAACTTTGAGGTTCGCCGATGACATTGTAATTCTGTCAGAGACAGTAAAGGACTTGGAAGAGCTGTTGAACGGAATGGACAGTGTCTTGAAAGGAGGTTATAAGATGAATATCAACAAAAGCAAAACGAGGATAATGGAATGTAGCCAAATTAAATCGGGTGATGCTGAGGGGATTAGATTAGGAAATGAGACACTTAAAGTAGTAAAGGAGTTTTGCTATTTAGGGAGTAAAATAACTGATGATGGTCAAAGTAGAGAGGATATAAAATGTAGACTGGCAATGGCAAGGAAATCGTTTCTGAAGAAGAGAAATTTGTTGACATCGAGTATAGATTTAAGTGTCAGGAAGTCGTTTCTGAAAGTATTTGTATGGAGTGTAGCCATGTACGGAAGTGAAACATGGACGATAACTAGTTTGGACAAGAAGAGAATAGAAGCTTTCGAAATGTGGTGCTACAGAAGAATGCTGAAGATAAGGTGGGTAGATCACGTAACTAATGAGGAGGTATTGAATAGGATTGGGGAGAAGAGAAGTTTGTGGCACAACTTGACTAGAAGAAGGGATCGGTTGGTAGGACATGTTTTGAGGCATCAAGGAATCACAAATTTAGCATTGGAGGGCAGCGTGGAGGGTAAAAATCGTAGAGGGAGACCAAGAGATGAATACACTAAGCAGATTCAGAAGGATGTAGGTTGCAGTAAGTACTGGGAGATGAAGAAGCTTGCACAGGATAGAGTAGCATGGAGAGCTGCATCAAACCAGTCTCAGGACTGAAGACTACAACAACAACAACAACAATGCCGCTGAGTGTCCAAAGTCATTCAAAAATATTTACGGTTAACTCTGAGTTTTATGTTAGAAGATGGAATAGTTTTTCAATGTGATATGCATCTAAGCAGTTATACAGAGCTCTGAGATTGAAAAGTTCCAGAAGAGACACTGGGTTTGGGTACATAAAAGAGTTTATGATATTGCAGCACACTGGCAACTTTTTAATCAAGAAAATGTCAAGAGACAGCTGGAAGTGTTTTTTTCTGCCTTTCTACACCAATCATAATTATTGCAATAATATCTTACCTATGATTTAAAAACAAATAGATCTCCTATATAGCAGCCCATAACTGAGGGGAGTTTACAACAAACTATAGTCATAACAGCCAAAGAAATGTTGAAGGAATCACGTCACAAGTTTCACATGATGTTATGTCATAAAAGGAAAATTTTCTTTTGAACATAATTTGGGGAGTGAAGGTGATGTTGAATCACAAATGATTTCTCTATTTTTGCTGAAGACAACTGTAATTTGAAAGTATTTTATTGTTACTTTCAGCAGATATAATGCACAAACATCCTTGTTACAAGTGTAGAATGTGAAAAACATATTTTGTTTAGTGTGTCAGAATGGAAAATCTTTAAAAACCAAAAAAGCTTTGATGAGATGTATGAAAAAATTATTGTTTTGAAAACAAATTTGACAGCAACAAAAAAGTACATTTGTTTAATAAGCGACAAAGAAATGGAGCAATAAATGTCACTGGATTTCAAATTTATTTATTATTTATTACAATTTTGATTTGTAGATGATGAATAACTGCTTTTATTTGTGTAAATGAATAACATTTTGAATAATTTTTTTTTGTTAGTCAGAAAAAATTAATAATAATTTGTAATATATATTCATAATTTGTTACTCGAATAAATGTTGCCCAACTGTGGAGGGAAGTGCACCACATCATGCATACACACACCACAAATTCACAGCCTATGTGCAGGTTAGTACATGTGCATGATATCCATGTGACTGTGCCCAAATAGATGATCTATGCATGGCCACAATCAAATGCTCACTCATTTGAGTTATTAGATGAGGAAGCATTGGTCATCTTTGGCAGCTTCACTGAATGTTTGCAAAGTGCATTTGTACTCTCTCTCACACACCACAGGCATGTGCAGACTATGCAGATAGCTCATGCACTGGCAGGGCCCTAGTCAACACATCTGGGTTTGCCCATGTAGGAGAGCCATAGCCAACCTGACCATTAGAAGAATGGATTGTCTGGCTTTCCATGGTTGTCACTGCACACCTGATGCAATACAGATGTTAGAGGGCTGTGTGTATAATCTTCTAGTAGTGTACCTACTGATTGTCATCAGCAATCTGCCAAGTTCTGTGTTTATGTATTTCACATACGTCATTGAAATCAATTTGAGTTTAATATACTTCATTATATTGTAATATTTGAATACTCCACAAATTTACATCAAACATTTAATATTTCAAAATACTGAATATGTTTACAATGCAAAATTTGAAAAACAGCTTTAAAATCCAAGAACATAAATCTGGGCTAAATGCAGTCAGATTAAACTGAGAGTATTTTCAAATGGTAACAAGATAAAGCGCATCAGCATGAAAATCTCATTGCATTGCCATCCATACCTTCATATGGGTCTTGACCCCACGTATCTGAGTATTTGTAATGAGATCACAGTTCATTTCCTGCAGAGTGCGTAGGAAATTTGGGTCAGCCATTACAGCTTTGGCTGCCTTCCAGCTCACTTCACGTGCTCCAAGAAGAATACTCACACATTCACAGATGGTTTGTACTGGTTCTGGGGGTGATGCAAATGCCCTGTAATAACATCAAAAAACTAATTTACAGTCAGGTACGTGAAATACTTTTCATTCTGTATGAAAGTTATTGCAACATGAAAATATGCTGATACCCATGACATATTTTGAAATTATAAAATCCTCCAAGTTAAAAAGATATAGTAGCCAGATAAGAACATTAGGGATGAAAATCGCTTGCATGAGATGCATTAATTCTCATAATTGGGAGTATATTGTTTCATAACATGTGAGTTAAATCAATGATTTATTGTATAGGAGACTCATAAACAATATATGTGGGAAGATCCAAAGGCAATGCACAATAATTTTACCATGCAAAAGTTTAACTGTTAACAAAACAAAAGTCACAAATGAACTTACATCCTTTACCTACTTTTATACAGATACACCAATGTCCTCAACATATTTTTCCCATCTTGGTACAGTTTCAATGTGCCCTGTTTGTGGAAGTCCATTTGGTTGGAATACAGCTACGTGTGTTTTGCTGATTTCACTTCCGAATTTGTTACAAAGCATTGACAAGCAGGATTTCTTCTTGGGACCAAGTTCTGTGTTTATGTATTTCACATACATCATTGAAATCAATTTGAATTTAATATACTTCATTATATTGTAATTGGAAGGTCCAGACTGTATGGTAGATGCTGGAGCACCTCCCACAAAAATTTGGCAGTTTTCTCATGAACAGGAGCAGCAACATGAGGGCAAATGTTGTCATGGAGAAGTTTGACACAGTCAGCATTAATGTTATGGAATTTGTCATGAAGGGCACAATGCAACGTAACCATAGTTTTAATGTAGGCTTCGACATTCACAGTGGTCCTATCTTCAGCAAAGTCCATCAACAACACACAGTGCATATCCCAAAACATTGTCGAAAGCACTTTCCTAGCAAGCTTTCCTAGCAAGTTGAGGTATTCTGAATTTTTTTCATACTGAGGAATGAATATGTTCCCACTCCATAGATGCTTGCTTGTTTTTGGGCATGTAGTGGTATTCTAGTGGTACACCACATAACATGATAAAAATGATATTGAATAACTCTGCAAATGTACCAAAATTGATGTCGTAATGGAATAAATATTATTGCAGAAAAATAACAAAGACTCTGTAATTATTAAATATGATCTGCAAATGTATTTACAATCTCTGATCCCCTCCCCGAAAAGATCACCTCTCTTCCCTTTTGTTTCTGTGTAGCAGAAGAAGCAATTTTGTGATGAGGCATGAAAACGAGTAAGTTTCATATAATATTTAGCCTAAATATAATCAAATATTACTTAAAAGTTTCGCTTATGTTTCTCTGTAACAGCTCCTATATTGATGATGTGATAGATTTCAATACTTTATGCAAATTTTATAAGGGAACGCTACATCTACATCTACATCTACATTTATACTCCATGAGCCACCCAATGGTGTGTGGCGGAGAGCACTTTACGTGCCACTATCATTACCTTCCTTTCCTGTTCTAGTCGCGTATGGTTCCCAGGAAGAACGACTGCCGGAAAACCTCCATGCGCGCTCAAATCTCTCTAATTTTACATTCGTGATCTCCTCGGGAGGTATAAGTAGGGGGAAGCAATGTATTCGATACCTCATCCAGAAACGCACCCTCTTGAAATCTGGACATCAAGCTACACCATGATTCAGAGCGCCTCTCTTGCAGAGTCTGCCACTTGAGTTTGCTAAACATCTCCATAACGCTACCACGCTTACCAAATAACCCTGTGACGAAATGTGCTGCTCTTCTTTGGATCTTCTCTATCTCCTCTGTCAACCTGACCTGGTACGGATCCCACACTGATGAGCAATACTCAAGTATAGGTTGAACGAGTGTTTTGTAAGCCACCTCCTTTGTTGATGGACTACATTTTCTAAGGACTCTCCAAAAGAATCTCAGCCTGGCACCCGCCTTACCAACAATTAATTTTATATGATCATTCCACTTCAAATCATTCCGTACACATACTCGCAGATATTTGACAGAAGTAAGTACTACCAGTGTTTGTTCCACTGGTGCAGAGGTCAGCGCCATAGTTTTAAATGATAACGGCCCAGAGTCATAATAAATATCTTAGTATTTGCTAATTTTGACAATTAAAAATAAATGTACATATAGGAGAATTCTTTTGAGCAGCAGTTCTTCCTTTGAAACATTAAAGGTGATCAGCTTTTCCAATATTCAATCATATTTGAGTAAAGTGAGTTCAGTCCTTTGAAACAGTACCGGTGATCAGTTTTTCCAATATTCAATCATATTTGAGTAAAGTGAATTCAGTAAATGTTTTCGATTCCCGCTTAACAAAGCTGTGAGAATCTCCTTAGTGTTGCAGTTTCATAAAAGTAAAAAATAATTTACAAAAATCAATTTTAATTTAGCAATATACAGTTATATATCTGGAATTTTGTGTGTTGTTGGTGTCTTTTAATATAAAAACATCGTGCCAGACAAACTAACTGTGAGAAGTACCACAACTGAATCACTGACATAAATAATTTTACAGTTGTAAAGCAGGCAGAATAACAATAGCTCCAACTTTTCATACCATACAAGTACCAATACATAAAGAACCACCACAATGGCACACAATGTGTGGGGCATGAACCATCAATTTACATAAATATACCAGTTGTGGAGGTACATAAAGTACCACCACAACTGGAGCCCAAAGCATGCAGCTCGAACCACTTACGTAAATATGTCTGAACAGAAGTGCAAACAGATACATAGCTGTATTTAGCTTTTGGTTAAACTCAGAATCTCAGACTAAAACTTAGATGTAAATGTATATTTTGTGTATGCAGAAATTACAGTTGGTACATATTTTAATAATGTAAAAATAAACTGTTTCATGTACCACTTCCATCAAAATCCTACAAAGCAATCTATCCATGCGTTAGAAGTGCCTGCAGGAACTGATCCTTGGGCTGAAGCCTTGAGGAAAATATAAATATCCAGCACAGCAAACCAAAAACTACAAAAAGTAAGAGTGCAGATACATGATGGATGGATGGAGAGGATTTTAAGGGCACACGACAGCAAGGTCTTCAGTGCCCGCTCAGTAACAATTTGAGACGGGTGTCAAGAAAAGACTCATAACAATAAGATAAAACAGAACGTAAGACACAGGAAACAAGCTTGGAAAAATATGTGCCTACCCACACCAAAGTGTGGGACGAAGCATGCTGCCAGCAGTAAAACATGGACAACCCAGGAAGAAAGTGGTAGAGGGAGCTAAAACAGTATAGCAGATGGAAGTGGCTGGTTGACTGCAAGGAAAAAAGGGAGGTGCCAGCCACTCTGCAATACACTAAAACCTCGAGCCTAAAAGTTTTGGCCAGAGTCCAGACACATCACAAAACTTGAAAACCCTAGACACACACGTCTCATCGCTAGCTAAAACACAGGGCAGATCCCCATCAACTTGTGCTTCTGCCCTTGCATCATGGTATAAAATGCAGTCTGTTAAAATGTGCCGGACAGAGATGAGCACACCACAAGCATCACGAAACGGGGGATCCTCCCGCCGTAATAGAAAGTTATGTGTGAGAGGACAGTGCCCAATCCATAGACGCGTGAGAGTCATTTCTTCCCACCTGAGTACCCGGCAGGAGGTACGCCACGGCCGAGTTGTTGACTTTACCAACCGCAGTTTATTAGCCGTCACCGCCAGCCATTCTTCCTCCCACAACTCCATGCACTTCTTGTGGAGTGCAGAAATGACAGACTGCAAGGGAATAGGACACTGGACCACATCCTACTCTCTGCAGGCCTCCTTGGCAGCCCGATCGGCCTGTTCATTGCCCCGTATTCCTACATGACCAGGCACTCAGCAGAAGGACACCTCCTTACCCCGCCATTGGAGCAAGTACAATTGATCATATATCAGCTGGACCATCTCCTCAGTTGGGTACAGATTCTGAAATGATTGTAAGGCACTAAGTGCTGCTGGCTGGTGGACAACAGAACATAAATGAGCAGGGGGCCAGACCTCTGCACAGTGCAGTGAAGTTAAAACAATTTGTTTACTAAAATCAGTGAATGATAGTGTTCATTTTTAGTGTCTGACACAGATAATTTAGTGCAGTGTATATTTCCTATAAATTTGCTTGCCAGATTTAGTGTGAAGTAATTTAAAGTAAAGTGTAAACAAAGGTAACTTCAGAGCATAGATCACAAGATAACTGAGCCATGTTTTTGATAGCTAACAATTCAGTATAGGTAAAACTTGCACTGCAGTTGCAGAAAGTTCTGTATAGGTTAACTAGCTCAATTCAAGTACAGAGTCAAGTTTTGAGTCAATTTGAAATAATTTTAGTTAATGATAGGCTTACATAACTAAAAGAAAGTGAATTTAAGTAGAGATTTCTAATTTTTGTGTGTTTTTTTAGTATATTGTGACACAATTTCACTTAAGGTGTATGTTATATTGCTTGTGTTTTTTGAGAGTCTTGTGTATATTGTCACTGAATAAGCATGGGAGGCCACATAAAGAGAAACGTACCGAGAGTGAAGCTCTATCTGATACAGAAGTGGATGATAATGTCCATGAACTCTAAATAGCTGACCCACTGGAGAATAGTTGTTCGCAAGTTCCTCAAAAGGAATCAGAACTGGGACCAACATCTCATGATTTTACTGAAAATACTGAACAAGCTGAAGTGAGCACACATGTTCATGACATTAGGCCAGAAAGAAAAACTGATGTCACAGCACCAGTCGATGGTGCACAATGTGAACAAGTACTTTTACGCCAGGTAAAAGACATGTTACAATTAGAATGTAACGAATGTGGGAAAACAGAAAAGGAGCATATGCCCTTGTTGTCCAGAAATTAAATGACCTTTTAGAAGAAAATGGATGTGATAAAAAGCAAGTTTTGGAACTTGTAGAACAAAACAAAGATGTTCCAGAGAAAATCAATGAACTTGACAATAGAGTAAATAAGTTTGACAATAACCATGCCACACTCGAAGGTCAAGTAAAGGTTATCAGCCAGATGGTTGATTACCTCACACTAATCTTAGAACAATGCATTGACGAGCATATCTCTGAAGCAGTGGGCCAGTTACAAATTGACCCACCCATCACATCACGTGTTGCTCTCCGGCAACACATGAATTGAGATATGTCGCAGTAAAAATAAAGATATGGCAACTTTTCAGTTAATACATGCCATGACTAGCAATTTGTCTGTAAGAGTCAGCCAAACCAGACTCCACCCACTTTTACAGGCATTGTTGGTGCTGCAGAATCAGGCGTATTACCAACCCTTGCCCAAGTAAAACCTGAGGAATCACTGATAAGGCATAGACAGTTTCAAATATACAATAATGAGAAAAAGATTGTGCATCCTGCCATCATAATAAAAAATTTTAAAAACTTTTTGCCTCTCTCATGGACAGAAAGGCAAAAGATTCAGTTTGTCACATCCTTTATAAGAGGAGATGCACCGCTGTGGGCACTAGAAATGGCCGAACAGTGCGCATTGTTTTCTGATTTTCAAAACAAATTTCTTGCAAGGTTCTGGTCTCGATCTGTACAAGAATGTTTAAGAAAACAGGTCTACAACTCCAAACTGTTCAACCACCACCAGGGAATTTAAGAAAGTGTTTTGATAAATATATTAATAAGACGTGCTTTTGGATTGAACCGATGCTGGCAAGAGATGTATTGAGAATTTTTAAAGGAAAACTACCCATTGCCATTCGAGAAAAACTTGTGCGTGTCCCAGACATGGACTTAGAACAATTTACATCAACACTATATTCTTAGGATTTAATCCAAGAAGACACAAGGCAAAATGAATATGGCAATGCAGGGAGCAATCAAAACAACAACAAATCACAACAGTCGAATAGTAGCAGCCCTAGAAAGAATGGGTTCGCAAAGAATAATGACTTTTCAAATGGTGAAGCATACAATAAACTGCAGGCAGGGCATAACCAGCAACCGAGTAACAGTAATTGGCATCCTAACCACGCGGAAGGAAACCAATATTCATGGTCTACTTACTCACCGAGTAAAAATGGCAATGAACAATACAACCATAGAAGGAGATGTGAAGGAGGGGGTAACCACAACTTCTCCCAGAAAAACATGTGCACTGCCAATGACCACTGGCAAGTCCCAGGGCCAGCAAACTGGCAGGCACAAAGTCAAATGTCAAATAACAATGCACCGATCCATCACATTAATGTTATACCCATGCCACCACCATTGCAGCATTCGCCTACCCTAATGCCAAAGTGTATGCAGCACAGGGTCAATCTTGTGCTCAAAATGAGAGCATGAGGATTGTGGACGTCACATATCAGACACCTACAGCGGGAGACAGGCCATCAAACACCGACTGACTGCTGTAGGCCCCTTCCAGTCAGTTGGCAGTGGAGGAGTAGGGGGCTCACGGAATGTGAACGTGTGTATGCTGAAATGCAATGATGGCCGGCATTTAAAGGATGAACTAATAACTGAACTGCGACAGCGAAGAATGGATGATAAACTGAACCGCAACAGTGTAGAATGGATGATATGGAATTAATATAGGCTGCCTTTCAGGCGAAAATTAACAATATTTTAATGACAGTGATTCTGTATGCAGGTGCCAAAATATCAGTGATAGATGAACATTTGTTCCATTATGTGGACAAGATCAGGAAGCTGCTGATTTTACCAGAAGAAAACTATAGAGTGGTAGGAACCCTATGAGGGAAGGTGCAGTTAATAAAATACCAGGTGTAGGTAGAGCTAACACTGGAGAAAGAAGCATTTACAAGCTCATTCCCGGAGGTTAGAAATCTTGCCGTACCCAGTATCCTGGGTTTAGATGCTCTCCATGAAATGAAAGCAAACATTGACCTGGCACGAGGCATCTCACCTTATTATACCATTATAAGCAGATCGAATTGGTGTTAGATGCCTGGTGCATGCATGAACTATTGTCAGCACATTAGCGTAGTGCTCCCTGACAGTCCCACATTAATGGAGATGAATAATATCTCAGTAGAGAGTGAAAGTGATATGAAAGATGCCTGGGTGCAGGACTCATGGAATATTAAGCAAAATATTGTAGCCGAAACCTCATATTAGAATGAACAGCGACAAAGTGAACTGACACAGTTGCTTAACCAATATGCCAATGTATTTACCAAAAGACCTGGTGTAATCACACAGTATGAGTACAATAACTAAGTCTGAGCACACGATACATTCTGCCGCACAACCTATACTATCCCCTGCTCAGTGAAAACTGTAAATAGATGCGTACTTGATAAGCAAGCGTAATTTGAACAAATTTAGGTTAGTTTGAATATGTTTTTTTGTGATTTAAGTGTGCTTTATTTATTTTTGTGCACAAATCTTCTTGTCTTGTTTAGTGTGTAAGTATGTGCATTTTTGAATGAGTTGAATTGAATGTGTGCATCGCGTATGTACATATTAGCAAATGAATCAGATGTGCATGTCCATAAATGACTTACTAACACTGAGCACAGTGTGTGTGCCCAAAAATTTGTCCCATTGAAATTTTGATAAAGCCCATTCTCTGGATGGGGTCGTTCATATTTCTCATTTCAACTACAGTGCAGCTTGACCGATTTAGTGTGAATACCAGCTTGAAGTAATTGTGGCTGCACTCTCATGTGCAAGGCAGCTGCGAGTGCACAATCGATGTTAAGTGAATGATTCTGTGTTGAATGATAATATTCTGTGCAAAATTTACTGAACTCATGATATCAGAGTGGCCAAATGGTTGAAACTTCATGAATAAGAGGATTTGGCAAAGAACATGATAATTTTGTAATAGACAAAGCATATTACTGATTAAATTACTTGTCGGTAAAGCTGGTAAAAAATGTAATATTGATTGTATATATATTTATGTATATACTTTCACTGGAAAGGACCAAAATGTGCTCAATGTGCCTTTAATGTGAAGTACTTTTCTGGACACTCAGATAGTGACATGAGGAAAGAAGTTACTCACATGATACACACTTTAAACAAAGTAAGAGTGAAACAGACTGTACATGTTATAGCTAGGCAAAACATTGATAAACTGTACCAAAGTGCATCAGTAATAAAGTAAATGTAAATGCCTGTCACATATGGCTGAACTGTAATAAGTAAAGTGCTATATGGTTGTTATAGTTTCACTGAACTGTGCATAGCAAGAAACAGTAGTGTTTATTGCAAGATAGTGAACCCATACATTGTAGTTAAAACTGAGTGGTTAAGAAAGAGCCAACTGTGAGCTAAAATCCCAAGTGAACACTTTCAGTGGCACAAGTGTTAGTGGAATAGTGTGAAAGTGTCACGACGATAAACCTTGTATAGACACCCAGCAGAGTGATGTACAGGAAAATCACAGTGAACACATGTGTTATGAATCACTACTTACATTAAAGTAAAAGAGTGATCTGAAAAAGCCAAAATCCCAAGTGAAGTGCTGTTATTGTTTGTTCTCGACCAACATGTTATAGACATTTACAAATATACTTGTGACTGTGGAGTATATGGCCTAATAACTTTTCCCTTGCAGCCAGTGTATGTTGTAGTACTGTTGTTGTGTGGTGGGTTACTTTTCATGCCGTGCGAGTATCCACTCCTGGACCGCACAGCAGATTGGCACTGGGTGATGCTCACTTGTTGACTGACATCATACACTGGTCATCGAACTTGCTTTCCGTGCGTCTTGTTCCCGCTTCTGCTGCGGCCCTGCACTGAATACTCGCTGACACTGTTTTCAACTGCCATCGCAATGATCGATGAATTTTCTTCAACTAACATTCATGTATAATGCAATACCAAACTACATGAACACTTTAAAAAATTAATTAAGAAAACATGGAAGATTTTGCTCGTGAATATAAAGTCAAATGAACTTGATTTGCTAAAACATCACAAATGTCAAATCTTTCGCCAATATTTCTAAACTGACAAAAGACTTTTGCCTTGTATGTGAAACTAGTGTAACTTGTTATGGACTTGAACCTTAAGTGACAAAACATGTCATGGTCATTCTTAACCAGCGAATATGAAAAACTTTCTAAAATAATCTGCACTATAATCATCTGTTACATGAACTATTTTTCTTTTGTGTTGATGTAAATACTGTTTCATCATAATTGTTGTATATGTGTATGTTTAAATGTCTATCATTTGAAAAAAGGCTCATAAGCACTCAGAAAACACTTCCTTCATTAAATTTCAATGAGTTATGAACAATATCATACACTGCATCAAGGAAATGTTGAACTGCTACAGTAAGGTTTACAGTTGCACATGTTGGCTGTTCAAAATTGCTGCTTCAATCGCTCTGACACTCTGTGTGGCTGCAGCTGTTACTGGCCACCCAGAGCATGGTGAATTACTAAGCCCTCTTGTAAGAATGCACATCACCTGGAGACACTGCTATGGTCCTTAAAATCATTAACATACATGCCGTGCATGTACCTGTGAATTTCACTTGGCCTATGACCTTTGGACACGAATATTGAACTACGCTACACTGCTCTTCACAAGTTGATGACAGTAACATGCCTGTCACATTTGTTTCATAGTTCAGGCTTCCCTCACTAGAGCTGCATATTGAAAAAAATACCCTCTGTAGTACAAACTTCAAACTATATCGTTGTGAAATTTCAACATTTCAGCTGCAGTACCAGGGAAGAAAAAAATCTTTGTGTGATACTTTCTGTCCTCCCTCATGCTATACTAAATTTTAATTTTAGAGTAGTTCATGCACTACATGAAAACTGAATAATTGATAAATTCCTTTTGGAAGTCGATACATTTTGTTTCCTTTTGCTGTATATTAAATAACAATATTATCATTCAAGATTTCCTATACAAAGTAAAAACACTTTTGGACTAGCATGTTGTACAGTTTTTTCTTCAAGAAACAACTCTTTGTCTTATACAAAAACAGTATCATTGACAGGCACACAAAAAAGGAAAGAAAACTTGGTGTCTTTTAGAATAATACGTTTTCGAGCTACAGTACAATCAACCCCCCACCCACCCACCCACCCACCCACCCACACACACACACACACACACTCCTACATGATTAAGTGGTACTTGCTAAACTCATAGGACCAGTGTTGCATTTTGTTAAATGAGTGGACTGTTGTGCAATGGGTGTTATGTTGGGTGGGATGGGTAGAAGGAGGGAGGGACAGGAGGAAGGGAGAGGGGCTGGTGGTGGGTGGCTAGTGGCCTGGAGGAAGGCAGCTGGTCTGTTGGCTACAAGTGTGGGAGGGAGTGGTGGCAGATGTATGGGTGAGGCAGATGATGTACACTTGTAAGAGTCAGGTGTGAATGGCACACACTGAAGTAGGCATAGCAATGTGAAATGGGAGGGGGTGACAGGACAGTGGAGGGGAAACTGTTGCGTTGGGTGGATGGTGTGAGGATAGTGAGTTACTGGAGATTGAGGCCCAAACAATTATGGGAGTGAAGGATCTGCTTAGTACAGATAAGTTGGTGGTGGACGGAAAAATCCTGAAGGCCCAGACTGTGAAGTGGTCACTGAAATTGTGCAAGTTATGCTCAGCTGTATGCTGTGCCACTGGTCAACTTCATTCTTGGTAACAGTCTGGCAGTGGACATTTATCTGGGTGGAAGCTGGTTGGTAG
Organism: Schistocerca nitens; assembly: GCF_023898315.1. Lineage (NCBI taxonomy): Eukaryota > Metazoa > Arthropoda > Insecta > Orthoptera > Acrididae > Schistocerca > Schistocerca nitens. The sequence continues at coordinate 366,391,787 of NC_064619.1, forward strand.
TCATGCCAACATAAAAATCTGTGCAGTGTTTGGAGCAGATTTGGTATTTGACATGGCTGCTTTCCCAGGTGGCCTGGTCCCTGATGGGATAGAGTAAACCTGTGACAGGACTGGAATAAGCAGTCAGTACATTAGAAACAATTGTTCAGACTTTTAAAATTTCTGGGAGAAAGAACAAGATCAGTAATAACTACATAAGAACAGAATTAGCTGTGAATCATTAACAGAGAAAGCTGCACAGAAAAAAAGAAGAATGGAAGAAATACATTGTCAAAGACAAATATACTGCAGCAGGCCTCAAATTATAAAACTTTGAAGGGAAGATCACTGAACAAACCAGAGAAAAGATATTGAAACTGGAACCTAAGCAAACTGCAGAAGGTACATGGAAAAGAGAAACATGAAGGAGACACTGATACACATTATTCTCTCGTCTGCCTTGTAATACACAGACTACTTTCAAGGGATGCCACACTAAGAGGAGTTCTAGCATTTATCACCTGGATTTTTGAGGTCTCATCAGTTGATTAAGAACAGAAGCACTGAGAAACAATTAGATTTGAATGATTTCATCACACAGTTTCATATTAATGTGCCACTGAGAAACCAAGTATGTGTCAGGTTACGACAACATCAGTGAAAAAAGCCTGAATAGCAGTCAGAACCAATGTCAGAACAGAACTGCCATTGGTACACAGTGCCAGCTGCACTGTCAACAAAACCAGTTACTTTCTATATTGCTGATATGAATAAATATGCTCTCCTATGCTGTGTTACGATTATGGAGATTGCACTACAGATCTTACATCTCCCCACGAAAGAAAATTGAATTTTTTTAAATAGGTTTTTTTATAAACATATTTTAAAAATAGAAAATCAAAGAAGTTCTACTTAAATCATAAAATAGTTAATTATATGACTTACATATTCATGATCACTGTTAAGTTGTCCTCAAAATCTTAAGATGGATTATTATTCATACACAAAAACAAAGCAAAATATCTAAAATACACCATCCAAAATCCCAGTTCACATTATTAAATAAATGAGGACACTAAGATTTACTTTTTCTATATTCATTTCATCTGGTATACATCAAGTTTCTGAAATAGTTAAAAGTAAGTACAGGGCATCTGCATTTGTGTGTGTGTGTGTGTGTGTGTGTGTGTGTGTGTTTGTGTGTGCAAATGTACTCATGTTATAGAATATCTGTGTTTATTCATAAATGGCATAGTTTCATATGAAAAATGTTACTCTCATCTTACACAAAAATCCTAACCAAAATGCAACATTTAACTTATTCTCAGACAGAGCATAGTATTTATATCTTTTCATTACACTCAGTGCATCATAAAAATGAAGAAAATGTTTCTTCAGCCCTTAGAAATATCTTAACCTTTCATTATTCAAAGGTATACACCAAATTCTTCAAAAGTTACTACCACATTTAAGCTACTGTTCAAACTTAGCAATGAAAGGAAATGTACTCTGTTTAATTTCTGATCCTATTGTGAATAAGAACAAAATCAGATGGAAGGACTGATACACACCATACATATGAGGCACTGAGTCACAGACAGGCACAATGAGAAGGAGTGTTAAGCTTTTGAAATTAGTCCTTCTCATTTGGAAATACACACATGCATTCGCACAAGCACAACTCGCACATACATGGCTACTATCTCACAGAGTTACAGCCTGACTGCAGTAGTGTCTCATGTAGCTGCAGTCTGCTGTGATGGATAATGGGTGGTAAGGAGGAACCCTGAATTGGGGTGAGGGGAATGGATAGCAAGTATAGGTGGGGGAAGATGCTAGTAATGGCAGAATGTGCAGGGCTTGTTGGGGACAGGACACGGCTATTAAGCACATTATCAGGAGGCTGTGTGTGTGTGTGTGTGTGTGTGTGTGTGTGTGTGTGTGTGTAGATAGCACAGTGGATGAAGTGGTCATTAAGGTGAAGCACATCATGTTGGACAGCATGTTAAGCAACTTGGGGATACAGCCGTCTCTTGGCTACAGCTTGGCAGTGGCCATTCATGCAGACACACAGTTTGATTGTTATGTCCATGTAGAAAGTGGCACAGTGGATGCAGCTTAGTTGGTAGCTCACATGACTGCTTTCATAGGTGGCACTGCCTTGGATGGGATAGGAGCTGTCTGTGACAGAACTGCAGTATGTGGTAGGGGTAGGATAAGTGGGACAGGTATTGCAACTAGGTCTATAGTAGGGATGTGAGCCACAAAGTAAGGGGTTGTGAGCAGGGGTGGAGTAGGGAGGGACAAGGATATTGCATAGTTTCAATGCGTGGCAGAATACATCTACATTTAAATCTACATCTATATCCTGCAAGCCACCATACTGTTATGTGATGGAGAGTACCGTATTTAATCAAATCTAAGCCGCACTTGAATCTAAGCCACACCTGAAAAATGAGACTCGAAATAAAGGAAACAAAATTTTCCCGAATCTAAGCCGCACCTGAAAGTTGAGATTCGAAATTCAAGGGGAGAGAAAAGTTTTAGGCCGCACCTCTAAATCAACAAAGTTGGTCCATTGTAATATGAGACACAATTTAGGTTCAATGAATGACGATACAGCTACAGTAGTTCGGTTCGAGCATAAGCTTAGCAATAAAGCTTTACCAGGTAGCCATTGCCATGCGTCAGGCGCTCCATCCGTTTTTATGTGGGTACCCTTCCTTTTTCACGTGCTTTGTCTGGTTTGAATTGATTGATTATTCTGATAATGAGTGTTTACGACCTGTCACCATTCGTGGCATTGCTAGCTTTTGTGTGCACTACCGCCGCTTAAAATAAAAAAAGAGAGGTATTGTCTCACTAGCGAAACAATGGAAAGAGACTGATATTTGTTGTTACTTCACTGCTGCTTTCTTTGATAATGATCAACAAGAACCAAATAATAGACTACGTATGATAGAAGATGTTCTGAATGAGAGTTTAGCGAAAATTTTTCTCCGTTTGAAAATCTTTGCAGATGCCTCTTTAGTACATTACATTCTGCATAGAAATTAGAGTCATCTTAGATTTAAAAATCTAGTCAATTGCCGTGCTTCATTTCTGACTGTATCACTATTAGGCGTAAGAATAATACGAATATAAACATGACATGATATGTATATTCTTCTGTGTTTGCTGTTGTCTCACTCTAGTTTCGTAGTTTATTAGGCAGACAGGATATAAATGAGATAGCAGCAAACACTAAATAATACAAGACAAAATGTTTATATTCATGTTATTCTTATGGTGAAGAGAATACTGCATGTGATTCACAATTCATAAAAGTTCCTATTAGCAACCATCTCTTCTCACAAATAGGAAAAAATTCAGAATGTAGAGTTGGCCATATTGACAAACATCCCAAACAGTCTTGCCAGCCGGATTTTCGTAGTACATTGAAATGCTGCTACATTCGAAGACGAACAATACGGAATTTGTATTTACTTCATTGGATAATGTATGAAAATGCAGTGGTCGAAACTCGGGGCGTAGAAAAAAGCTTGTCTTACACCTTTTTTTTTTTTTTTTTTTTTTTTTTTTAATTTATTTACTAGTGCAGAGGTTTTGGGGCCAGTATTTGTCTTGTGTCTGCAAAGCATGCCTGTGTGGCGCTACACATATTTGACGGCAGTAGTTAGTTGTGGCGCCACCTACCAGCATTTTTCAGAACTTCCGCTTACTTTGCATTCGAATCTAAGCCGCAGGCGGTTATTTGGATTACAAAAACCGGAGAAAAAGTGTGGCTTAGATTCGAGTAAATACGGTACTTTGTGTGCCAGCATCACTTCTCCCTTTATCTGTTACTGTCATGTATGATTTGCAGGGAAAACAATTGCTGGTAAGTCTCCATATGGGCTTGAATCTCCCTAATTTTATCATGATGGTCTTTTCATGAGACATACGTAAGTTGTTGTTGTTGTTGTTGTGGTCTTCAGTCCTGAGACTGGTTTGATGCAGCTCTCCATGCTACTCTATCCTGTGCAAGCTTCTTCATCGGACAGTACCTACTGCAGCCTACAACCTTCTGAATCTGCTTAGTGTATTCATCTCTTGGTCTCCGTCTACGATTTTTACCCTCCACACTGCCCTCCAATACTAAATTGGTGATCCCTCGATGTCTCCTAAATTGGTGATCCCTCGATGTCTCAGAGCATGTCCTACCAACCGATCCCTTCTTCTAGTCAAGTTGTGCCACAAACTCCTCTTCTCCCCAATTCTATTCAATAACTCCTCATTAGTTATGTGATCTACCCATCTAATCTTCAGCATTATTCTGTAGCACCACATTTCGAAAGCTTCTATTCTCTTCTTGTCTAAACTATTTATCGTCCACATTTCACTTCCAAACATGGCTACACTCCATACAAATACTTTCAGAAACGACTTCCTGACATTTAAATCTATACTCAATGTTAGCAATTTTTTCTTCTTAAGAAATGCTTTCCTTGTCATTGCCAATCTACATTTTACATCCTCTCTACTGTGACCATCATCAGTTATTTTGCTTCCAAAATAGCAAAACTCCTTTACTACTTTAAGTGTCTCATTTCCTAATCTAATTCCCTCAGCGTCACCTGACTTAATTCGACTACATTCCATTATTCTTATTTTGCTTTTGTTGATGTTCATCTTATACCCTCCTTTCAAGACACTGTCCATTCCATTCAACTGCTCTACCAGGTCCTTTGCTGTCTCTGACAGAATTACAATGTCATTGGCGAACCTTAAAGTTTCTATTTCTTCTCCATGGATTTTAATTCCTACTACAAATTTTTCTTTTGTTTCCTTTACTGCTTGCTCAATATACATATTGAATAACATTGGGGAGAGGCTACAACCCTGTCTCACTCCCTTCCCAACCACTGCTTCCCTTTCATACACCTCGACTCTTATAACTGCCATCTGGTTTCTGTATGTAAGATGAAGCAATATATTGGTTGATTCTTCTAAAAACATACATTCTCATGACTTAAACAGTAGATGATACTGTGATGCAGTACATCTCTTTTGCAGTTACCAAATGAACCTGTAATGAAAATTGTTGCTCTTCTTTACATCTTCTCTATTTCGACTAACAGTCCTATCTGGTACACATCCCATACTGATGAGCAATATTCAAGTATTGATCAAACAAATGTTTTGTACGCTATTTTCTTTGTTGATGGACTACATTTCCAGATGATTCTTGCCATTAACTTTAAGTGATCATTCCACTTGAAATTGCTCCACAAGCATACTCCTAGATATTCCATGGAAGTAACTGCTTCCAGTGATTGTTCTGCAATTGTGTAATCATAAATAGTCTTTCAGCTACAAATGGGACATGCTTAATGATTCCTTAGCCTGTATGCTGTCGAAGAATGTATTTGCTATAAATATGATTAGCAAATACTGTAAGGTTATGGGTGTACTAAAAACTGCTTATCATGCCCTATTCTCATCACATTTAAACTATGCTGTAGAAATATGTGGTGTAACAACTCAAGCCAATCTAAGCACATTATTAATACTACAGAAAAAAGTCATCAGAATTATTTGTGGTGCCAAACCTAGAGAATCATGTCAGAATCTGTTCCCAAAATTAGGTGTGCCTATCATTATAGGCATATACATGAACCATGGACCTTGCCATTGGTGGGGAGGCTTGCGTGCCTCAGCGATACAGATAGCCGTACCGTAGGTACAACCACAATGGAGGGGTATCTGTTGAGAGGCCAGACAAACATGTAGTTCCTGAAGAGGGGCAGCAGCCTTTTCAGTAGTTGCAAGGGCAACAGTCTGGATGATTGACTGATCTGGCCTTGTAACAATAACCAAAACGGCCTTGCTGTGCTGGTACTGCGAACGGCTGAAAGCAAGGGGAAACTACGGCCGTAATTTTTCCCGAGGGCATGCAGCTTTACTGTATGATTAAATGACGATGGCGTCCTCTCGTGTAAAATATTCCGGAGATAAAATACTCCCCCATTCGGACTGATCTGGCCATGTAACAATAACTAAAACGGCCTTGCTGTGCTGGTACTGCGAACGGCTGAAAGCAAGGGGAAACTACGGCCGTATTTTTTCCCGAAGGCATGCAGCTTTACTGTATGATTAAATGATGATGGCGTCCTCTCGTGTAAAATATTCCGGAGGTAAAATACTCCCCCATTCGGATCTCCGGGCGGGAACTACTCAAGAGGATGTCGTTATCAGGAGAAAAAAACTAGCATTCTACGGATCGGAGCGTGGAATGTCAGATCCCTTAATCGGGCAGGTAGGTTAGAAAATTTAAAAAGGGAAATGGATAGGTTAAAGTTAGATATAGTGGGAATTAGTGAAGTTCGGTGGCAGGAGGAACAAGACTTTTGGTCAGGTGATTACAGGGTTATCAACACAAAGTCAAATAGTGGTAATGCAGGAGTAGGTTTAATAATGAATAGGAAAATAGGAATGCGGGTAAGCTACTACAAACAGCATAGTGAACGCATTATTGTGGCCAAGATAGATACGAAGCCCACACCTACTACAGTAGTACAAGTTTGTATGCCAACTAGCTCTGCAGATGACGAAGAAATTGAAGAAATGTATGATGAAATAAAAGAATTTATTCAGATAGTGAAGAGAGACGAAAATTTAATAGGCATGGGTGACTGGAATTCGTCAGTAGGAAAAGGGAGAGAAAGAAACGGTGAATATGGATTGGGGCTAAGAAATGAAAGAGGAAGCCTTCTGGTAGAATTTTGCACAGAGCACAACTTAATCATAGCTAACACTTGGTTTAAGAATCATGATAGAAGGTTGTATACATGGAAGAACCCTGGAGATACAAAAAGGTATCAGATAGATTATATAATGGTAAGACAGAGATTTAGGAACCAGGTTTTAAATTGTAAGACATTTCCAGGGGCAGATGTGGACTCTGACCACAATCTATTAGTTATGACCTGTAGATTAAAACTGAAGAAACTGCAAAAAGGTGGGAATTTAAGGAGATGGGACCTGGATAAACTGAAAGAACCAGAGGTTGTACAGAGTTTCAGGGAGAGATGAAGTAGTGAAGGCAGCAGAGGATCAAATAGGTAAAAAGACGAGGGCTAGTAGAAATCCTTGGGTAACAGAAGAAATATTGAATTTAATTGATGAAAGGAGAAAATATAAAAATGCAGTAAATGAAGCAGGCAAAAAGGAATACAAACGTCTCAAAAATGAGATCGACAGGAAGTGCAAAATAGCTAAGCAGGGATGGCTAGAGGACAAATGTAAGGATGTAGAGGCTTTTCTCACTAGGGGTAAGATAGATACTGCCTACAGGAAAATTAAAGAGACCGTTGGAGATAAGAGAACCACTTGTATGAACATCAAGAGCTCAGATGGAGACCCAGTTCTGAGCAAGGAAGGGAAAGCAGAAAGGTGGAAGGAGTATATAGAGGGTCTGTACAAGGGTGATGTACTTGAGGACAATATTATGGAAATAGAAGAGGGTGTAGATGAAGATGAAATGGGAGATATGATACTGTGTGAAGAGTTTGACAGAGGACTGAAAGACCTGAGTCGAAACAAGGCCCCGGAGTAGACAACAATCCATTGGAACTACTGACGGCCTTGGGAGAGCCAGTCCTGACAAAACTCTACCATCTGGTGAGCAAGATGTATGAAACAGGTGAAATACCCTCAGACTTCAAGAAGAATATAATAATTCCAATCCCAAAGAAAGCAGGTGATGACAGATGTGAAAATTACTGGACAATCAGTTTAATAAGCCACAGCTGCAAAATACTAACACGAATTCTTTACAGACGAATGGAAAAACTAGCAGAAGCTGGCCTCGGGGAAGATCAGTTTGGATTCCTTAGAAATACTGGAACACGTGAGGCAATACTGACCTTACGACTTACCTTAGAAGAAAGATTAAGGAAAGGCAAACCTACGTTTCTAGCATTTGTAGACTTAGAGAAAGCTTTTGACAATGTTGACTGGAATACTCTCTTTCAAATTCTAAAGGTTGCAGTGGTAAAATACAGGGAGCAAAAGACTATTTACAATTTGTACAGAAACCAGATGGCAATTATAAGAGTCGAGGGACATGAAAGGGAAGCAGCGGTTGGGAAGGGAGTAAGACAGGGTTGTAGCCTCTCCCCGATGTTATTCAATCTGTATATTGAGCAAGCAGTAAAGGAAACAAAAGAAAAATTTGGAGTAGGTATTAAAATCCATGGAGAAGAAATAAAAAATTTGAGGTTCGCCGATGACATTGTAATTCTGTCAGAGACAGCAAAGGACTTGGAAGAGCAGTTGAACGGAATGGATGGTGTCTTGAAGGGAGGATATAAGATGAACATCAACAAAAGCAAAACGAGAATAATGGAATGTAGTCGAATTAAGTTGGGTGATGTTGAGGGTATTAGATTAGGAAATGAGACACTTAAAGTAGTAAAGGAGTTTTGCTTTTTGGGGAGCAAAATAACCGATGATGGTCGAAGTAGAGAGGATATAAAATGTAGACTGGCAATGGCAAGGAAAGTGTTTCTGAAGAAGAGAAATTTGTTAACATCGAGTATAGATTTAAGTGTCAGGAAGTCATTTCTGAAAGTATTTGTATGGAGTGTAGCCATGTATGGAAGTGAAACGTGGACGGTAAATAGTTTGGACAAGAAGAGAATAGAAGCTTTCGAAATGTGGTGCTACAGAAGAATGCTGAAGATTAGATGGGTAGATCACATAACTAATGAGGAGGTACTGAATAGGATTGGGGAGAAGAGGAGTTTGTGGCACAACTTGACCAGAAGAAGGGATTGGTTGGTAGGACATGTTCTGAGGCATCAAGGGATCACCAATTTAGTATTGGAGGGCATCGTGGAGGGTAAAAATCGTAGGGGGAGACCAAGAGATGAATACACTAAGCAGATTCAGAAGGATGTAGCTTGCAGTAGGTACTGGGAGATGAAGAAGCTTGCACAGGATAGAGTAGCATGGAGAGCTGCATCAAACCAGTCTCAGGACTGAAGACCACAACAACAACAACAACATATTGAAAGTTATATAGCTCGTGAAAACAATAAATCCAAATGTCAACTGTGATCTGCACCAGTACAACACAAGACAAAAGTTCAGATACCATGCAAATAGTCACAGAACAGCATTATATGAAAAAAAAATGCACTTCATGCTGGGCTGAAGCTAGCCAGTGCCCTACCAAAAAGTCTCACAGCATTTCCTACTAATAAACTAAAAGATCAGTTAAAAAGAATTCTAATTGAAACCATTTTTATTCCCTAGACTATATCTATATGAAAAGTGCTTCGTAGCTATGTCAAGCTCATAGTTTTAAGTAACCTACAACTTATATAATGTTGATAACAACAATATTTGTAACATTGTGATTATATTCTACCAAATGTAAAATGCATCAAAATGTAAAATTTATTAATAGAAACAAATCTTTGGTTTGTAATTTATAAACTGACATATTCAGAAGAATAATCTGTATGACGTCCTGAAACTATTATTTCTAGGGATTGTATTTGATTATTCGATGCTGAATGAATATTATTATTATTATTTTATTACGTATTAGGAATATGTTACATCTGTTTATGATGTGGGACAACTGTTGCTCTCTGCATCAATTGTCAATCCTCTGCAGGTCCTCCTACATTTCTCTACAATTTTCTAGGGTTGCCTCTTTTCTGTATACAGCAGAATGATCTGAAAAAGGTCTCGTGCAAATTCCAATGTTATGTACTATGTCATTTATATATACGGTGGAAAGTAATAGTTCCATGACACTCCACTGAGGCACACCCAAAATAGCTTTTACTTCTGAAGACTTCTCTCACTCAGAATGACATGCTGTGTTCTATTTACAAGAAACTCTGCAATCCATTCACATAGTTGGTCTGATATTCCATATGCTTGTATTTTGCTCATCAAGTAGTAGTGTTGAACTGTAGTGTGTAACTGTGTCACATGCCATCTGGAAGTCTAGGAGCACGGCATATACCTGGGCACTAGTATCTAATTCTTTTTTGGGTGTTGTAGATGAACACAGCAAACTGTATTTAACACAATTCTTGTTTTTGGAACCCCAGTTCGTTCTTAGAGAGGAATTTTTTGATCTCTAGAAATGTCATAGCTCATGAGCATAAGACACATTCCAAACTCTACACAGACCAATGTTAGAGAGAGAGAGAGAGGCACATAGTTTTGTGTGCCTGTTTGGTGATTCTTCTTAAAAACAGGAATGAGCTGTGTTTTTTCAATCATTAGGAATGCTTCACTCCTCTAGAAATCTAAATCACACTGCTACTAGAAAAGGGGTTTGTACTTTCGCACACTATATGTAGAATCAAATTATAACTTAACAGCTCCAGTGGCCATTCCTCTGTTGAGTGATTTCGGTTGCGTTTCTGTCCCTTGATCACTTATTTCAATGTCTGTCATTTTGTTGCTTGTGCAGTGATTTAAAGGAGGAACTACAGTGTAATCTTCCTTGGTGAAAAAGTTTTGGAAAATGACATTTAGTATTTTGGCCTTTTCTATGTCACTTTCTGTTTTGATGGCATTATGGTCAGAGTGTGTCTGAACAGATGGCTTTGATCCATTACTGATTTTCCATAACATCAGGACTTCTTAGGGCGTTCTGTCAAGTTCTTAGATAGAGTTTTGCTCCTGGTTTCAGCCAGATTTCTGTCCCTAATACCATGTGCACAATGTTACCATTTATCCAGGACCTTTCCCTGGGTGTATACATGGAAAAGAAAAAAAAAGATTCCTGGATTTTTCCCATATTTCCCGGTTAGAAATAAGCTTTTTCCATGTTAAGTGAGAGTATAATTTCCCTCAGAACCATAAAACTTATCAATCCATTGAATGGTTTGGGTTTTATACAATGACAGTGCAGTTTCAGTTGCCTGAGATTGCAGTTGGTTATATATATATATATATATATATATATATATATATATATATATATATATATATATATATATATATATATATATATATATATATATATATATATATAACAGAGGGAAACATTCCACGTGGAAAAAATATATCTAAAAGAAAGATGATGAGACTTACCAAATGAAAGTGCTGGCAGGTAGACAGACACACAAACAAACACAAACATACACACAAAATTCAAGCTTTCACAACAAACTGTTGCCTCATCAGGAAAGAGGGAAGGAGAGGGAAAGACGAAAGGATGTGGGTTTTAAGGGAGATGGTAAGGAGGCATTCCAATCCCGGGAGCGGAAAGACTTACCTTAGGGGGAAAAAAGGACAGGTATACAATAGCACACACACACACACACATATCCATCCACACATATACAGACACAAGCAGACATATTTAAAGACAAAGAGTTTGGGCAGAGATGTCAGTCGAGGCGGAAGTGCAGAGGCAAAGATGTTGTTGAATGACAGGTGAGGTATGAGTGGCGGCAACTTGAAATTAGCGGAGATTGAGGCCTGGTGGATAACGGGAAGAGAGGATATATTGAAGAGCAAGTTCCCATCTCCGGAGTTCGGATAGGTTGGTGTTAGTGGGAAGTATCCAGATTACCCGGACGGTGTAACACTGCGCCAAGATGTGCTGGCCATGCACCAAGGCATGTTTAGCCACAGGGTGATCCTCATTACCAACAAACACTGTCTGCCTGTGTCCATTCATGCGAATGGACAGTTTGTTGCTGGTACCTCTTTCCTGATGAGACAACAGTTTGTTGCGAAAGCTTGAATTTTGTGTGTATGTTTGTGTTTGTTTGTGTGTCTATCGACGTGCCAGCACTTTTGTTTGGTAAGTCACATCATCTTTGTTTTTAGATATATTTTTCCCACGTGGAATGTTTCCCTCTATTAATTTATATCATTAATTTGAACCCAACAATTACGTTTGTTATTGTCACTGTTGTATTTCGAAATCTTTTCTGTCATCTTATTTTCTATTTTCTCTTTTTGTTTGTGCCAGTAGTTTCACTTTGTATTCACCTTCTCCTTTTTACCGTAATCTACTATACAATTTTATCCCGCCTATATAGACTCAATAATACGTCACCCACTTCCAAACCATAACCAAAAAAAAATTTTTTTTTTCCGCTTTCAACACTACCGCTGCTATAAAATCCACCGTTTCTAGTCCACAAACAGTTCATTTCACCTATTAAACAACCGTTTCGTCTAGTTCTGGCAACTTTCGCTTTATTTCCATTTCCGTTCTTCCCACATCACTGATAATTTTAAGCCGCTTCCCACAGGTTTTAACGTCATTATTTCTTCGCCACACAATTGTTAGCCTCATTTTCATAATCTGCCACCACAAAACCACTCTTTTTAATACATTTACACGCCATTTTTTCGAAATTTTCCCGAATCTCTCCATCCTTTAACGTGTTTTGGCGGCAACACAACCACCTAATCTATGTGCACATCGTTCTCTACCAACCCAAGTTCACCACAGGATCAACATAGCCCAGCTTTAACCAACACTTTTTCGCCTTTTTTCACAACAGATCTCCAGTTACTTTCTCCAGTTATTTTCATTTTCATCTCAACCTCATGTTACACTTTCCACCTTCTAATACCATGTCACCCTCACAACACCCCCACAACGACCCCATTAAGTTTTATTTACATTCCCTCCGCAAACATGCTTTCACCCTAGCCAGATTACGCTCGCATATTTTATTTTCTCAGACTTGTCTGACATTTGGCATTATCCCCAAAGGCCTCACACTTAAAGTTCCTATCTCTGGCTGCAACCCTTCTTTCCATCAGTCCCTATACCAGTTCCAAACTGAACAATCCATTGCTCTCACCCACCTAATCCTTCACCTACACATCAACTCAGCCAATGAACACACCCGTCAACTCCTATCCTTAATAAAAGTCCTCAATCTTTCCTCTCCCACATCCACACCGGCTGTTCAGAGCATCCTCCTACAGGCCAACCGCAAATTAGAACAGCATGCCACCCTTAACCTCAAAAAACTATCCAATCTCCTGGTTTCCCACCTCCGGAAAGGCAACTCACTCACCCTTCACAACCTTTCCAGCAAACCTCAACCTCCTCTCATTGCACACAAACCCAGTCTCTCCCATCTACTCAACCTCCCACTTCCAGCTCCACTCCCTCCAAAACCTCAAAATTCCAATCAACACAATCTGGAACCACAACAACCTAATTCAGTAGTTAACCTTTCCTCCAAACCTCTCTCCCAATCCGAAACCTCTGTCCTATCCAAAGGCCTCACCTTCAGCCCGACTCCCAGATTCAACCAAACAGCCCTCGTCAAAGATTTACTGTCCTACACTCGTACTCTCTGCTGGAAGTATCACTTTGCCACGAAGAAAAATGATCCTAATCCTACTCCTAATGATCCAACTCCCCAAGACACTATCCATATTGAACCCTGCCTGGAACAGTTCCGTCCTCCGTCACAGCGGGACCCACCTCCTCTTCCTCAAAATCACCCTCTCCAAACCTTCCAGGAATTTCTGACTTCCAGCCTTGCCTCTCAATCCTTCTTAAAAAACCTTAATCCTACTCCCAACATCACTACTGCTGAAGCCCAGGCTATCCGTGATCTGAAGGCTGACCGGTCCATCGTCATCCTTCCGGCGGACAAGGGTTCCACGACCGTGGTACTTGATCATCGGGAGTATGTGGCTGAGGGACTGCGTCAGCTTTCAGACAACACCACATACAAAGTTTGCCAAGGTAATCCCATTCCTGATGTCCAGGCAGAGCTTCAAGGAATCCTCAGAACCTTAGGCCCCCTACAAAACCTTTCACCTGACTCCATCAACCTACTGACCCCAACGACACCCCGCACCCCTACCTTCTACCTTCTTCCTAAAATTCACAAACCCAATCATCCCGGCTGCCCCATTGTAGCTGGTTACCAAGCCCCCACAGAACGTATCTCCGCCTACGTAGATCAACACCTTCAACCCATTACATGCAGTCTCCCATCCTTCATCAAAGACACCAACCACTTCCTCGAACGCCTGGAATCCTTACCCAATCCATTACCCCCCGGAAACCATCCTTGTAACCACTGATGCCACTTCCTTATACACAAATATCCCGCACATCCAGGGCCTCGCTGCGATGGAGCACTTCCTTTCACGCCGATCACCTGCCACCCTACCTAAAACCTCTTTCCTCATTACCTTAGCCAGCTTCATCCTGACCCACAACTTCTTCACTTTTGAAGGCCAGACATACCAACAATTAAAGGGAACAGCCATGGGTACCAGGATGGCCCCCTTGTACGCCAACCTATTCATGGGTCACTTAGAGGAAGCCTTCTTGGTTACCCAAGCCTGCCAACCCAAAGTTTGGTACAGATTTATTGATGACATCTTCATGATCTGGACTCAGAGTGAAGAAGAACTTCAGAATTTCCTCTCCGACCTCAACTCCTTTGGTTCCATCAGATTCACCTGGTCCTACTCCAAATCCCATGCCACTTTCCTTGATGTTGACCTCCACCTGTCCAATGGCCAGCTTCACACGTCCGTCCACATCAAACCCACCAACAAGCAGCAGTACCTCCATTACGACAGCTACCACCCATTCCACATCAAACGGTCCCTTCCCTACAGCCTAGGTCTTCGTGGCAAACGAATCTGCTCCAGTCCGGAATCCCTGAAGCATTACACCAACAACCTGACAACAGCTTTCGCATCCCGAAACTACCCTCCCAACCTGGTACAGAAGCAAATAACCAGAGCCACTTCCTCATCCTCTCAAACCCAGAACCTCCCACAGAAGAACCACAAAAGTGCCCCACTTGTAACAGGATACTTTCCGGGACTGGATCAGATTCTGAATGTGGCTCTCCAGCAGGGATACGACTTCCTCAAATCCTGCCCTGAAATGAAATCCATCCTTCATGAAATCCTCCCCACTCCACCAAGAGTGTCTTTCCGCCGTCCACCTAACCTTCGTAACCTCTTAGTTCATCCCTATGAAATCCCCAAACCACCTTCCCTACCCTCTGGCTCCTACCCTTGTAACCGCCCCCGGTGTAAAACCTGTCCCATGCACCCTCCCACCACCACCACTCCAGTCCTGTAACCCGGAAGGTGTACACGATCAAAGGCAGAGCCACGTGTGAAAGCACCCATGTGATCTACCAACTGACCTGCCTACACTGTGATGCATTCTGTGTGGGAATGACCAGCAACAAACTGTCCATTCGCATGAATGGACACAGGCAGACAGTGTTTGTTGGTAATGAGGATCACCCTGTGGCTAAACATGCCATGGTGCACGGCGAGCACATCTTGGCGCAGTGTTACACCGTCCGGGTAATCTGGATACTTCCCACTAACACCAACCTATCCGAACTCCAGAGATGGGAACTTGCTCTTCAATATATCTTCTCTTCCCGTTATCCACCAGGCCTCAATCTCCGCTAATTTCAAGTTGCCGCCACTCATACCTCACCTGTCTTTCAACAACATCTTTGCCTCTGCACTTCTGCCTCAACTGACATCTCTGCCCAAACTCTTTGTCTTGAAATATGTCTGCTTGTGTCTGTATATGTGTGGATGGATATGTGTGTGTGTGCGAGTGTATACCTGTCTTTTTTTCCCCCTAAGGTAAGTCTTTCCGCTCCCGGGATTGGAATGACTCCTTACCCTCTTCCTTAAAACCCACATCCTTTCGTCTTTCCCTCTCCTTCCCTCTTTCCTGATGAGGCAACAGTTTGTTGCGAAAGCTTGAATTTTGTGTGTTTGTTTGTGTGTCTATCGACGTGCCAGCGCTTTTGTTTGGTAAGTCACATCATCTTTGTTTTTAGATATATTTTTCCCACGTGGAAAGTTTCCCTCTCTCTCTCTCTCTCTCTCTCTCTCTCTCTATATATATATATAGAGAGAGAGAGAGAGAGAAACATTCCACGTGGGAAAAATATATCTAAAAACAAAGATGATGTGACTTACCAAACAAAAGCGCTGGCACGTCGATAGACACACAAACAAACACAAACATACACACAGAATTCAAGCTTTCGCAACAAACTGTTGCCTCATCAGGAAAGAGGGAAGGAGAGGGAAAGACGAAAGAATGTGGGTTTTAAGGGAGAGGGTAAGGAGTCTTTCCAATCCCGGGAGCGGAAAGACTTACCTTAGGGGGAAAAAAGGACAGGTATACACTCGCACACACACACATATCCATCCACACATATACAGACACAAGCAGACATATTTACAGACAAAGAGTTTGGGCAGAGATGTCAGTCAAGGCGGAAGTGCAGAGGCAAAGGCAAAGATGTTGTTGAAAGACAGGTGAGGTATGAGCGGCGGCAAATTGAAATTAGCGGAGATTGAGGCCTGGCGGATAATGAGAAGAGAGGGTATACTGAAGGGCAAGTTCCCATCTCCGGAGTTCTGACAGGTTGGTGTTAGTGGGAAGTATCCAGATAACCCAGACAGTGTAACACTGTGCCAAGATGTGCTGGCCGTGCACCAAGGCATGTTTAGCCACAGGGTGATCCTCATTACCAACAAACACTGTCTGCCTGTGTCCATTCATGCAAAGGGACAGTTTGTTGCTGGTCATTCCCACATAGAAAGCTTCACAGTGTAGGCTGGTCAGTTGGTAAATCACGTGGGTGCTTTCACACGTGGCTCTGCCTTTGATCGTGTACACCTTCCGGATTACAGGACTGGAGTAGATGGTGGTGGGAGGATGCATGGGACAGGTTTTACACCGGGGGCGGTTACAAGGGTATGAGCCTGAGGGTAGGGAAGGTGGTTTGGGGATTTCATAGGGATGAACTAAGAGGTTACGAAGGTTAGGTGGACGGTGGAAAGACACTCTTGGTGGAGTGGGGAGGATTTCATGAAGGATGGATCTCATTTCAGGGCAGGATTTGAGGAAGTCATATCCCTGCTGGAGAGCCACATTCAGAGTCTGATCCAGTCCCAGAAAATATCCTGTCATATATATATAACAGAGGGAAGCTTGAATTTTGTGTGTATATTTGTGTTTGTGTTTGTTTGTGTGTCTATCGACCTGCCAGCGCTTTTGTTTGATATATATATATATATATATATATATATATATATATATATATATATATATATATATATATATATATATATGCTCGAAATTTTGTGTGTGTGTTTGTGTGTTTTTTATTGTGCCTATCTACCAGCGCTTTCCCGTTTGGTAAGTCATGGAATCTCTGTTTTTAATATATATATATATATATATATATATATATATATGTGTGTGTGTGTGTATTGTTGATGAAGGACAATGGCTGAAAGCGATAATTGTGAGAGTCTTTTTGTTGTGCCTATCTGCGACTCAGCATCTCCGTTATATGGTGAGTGGCAACTTTCCTTCTCATAATATAATTAATTAATACTATATTAAAATTTTCTTTCTCTGATCTGCTACAACAAATGCTACTCTGTCTATATTCAAAAGGCATCTTACTTGGCCTGTGTAGGGATTTCTCTGTCCTAAAAACCCACTTGCACAATATCATTGGTGGGGGGAGTCAAGAAATGCAGTGATGGCCGGGGGGAGGGGGGGGGGGGAATATTCCCCATTACAGGGCATGATAGTAGGTAGTCAAAATCCTGGCAGAGAATATTATTCAGTTACTCCAGTCTTTGGTGGTACTTATTCAGAAGAGTAGTGCTCCTTTGTGGCCACATGGAGGGTATGTAGGAGGTGGGAGATGACTGGAGAGACAGGACGTGGGAGATCTGTTTCTGGACAAGTTGTGAGGGAAGTGCAGTTCTTGAAGTCCTCCATGACACCCTTGGTATATCTGGAGAGGCCTGCTGGTCACTACATAGGTGATGACACTAGCAGTTAGGATGCATGGAAGAGCCTTCTTGGTATGGAATGGGTAGCAGTTGTTCAAGTTGAGCTATTGTTGGTGGCTGGTAGGTTTGATGTGGATGGAGGTACTGATGTAGCAAGGTCAGCATTAAAGATGGTGGCTTTTTGTGTTGAGGAGTACCAGGTCAAGGGAATGGCAGAGGTGACGTTGACCTTCTGGAGGAATATGGATAGGATGCCCTGATTCTCAGTCCAGATCACAAAGATGTCATCAATGAATCTCAACCAGATGAGGGACTTGGGATTCTAGGAGGTTAGGGAGGATACCTCTAGATGGCCCATGATTAAAAATGGCTCTGAGCACTATGGGACTTAACTTCTAAGGTCATTAGTCCCTAGAACTTAGAACTACTTAAACCGAACTAACCTAAGGACATCACACACATCCATGCCCGAGGCAGGATTCGAACCTGCGACCGTAGTGGCCACGCGGTTCCAGACTGTAGCGCCTTTAACCGCTTGGCCACCACGGCCGGCGGCCCATGATTAGGTTGGCATAGGATGGAGCCATATGAGTGCCCATTGTTGTACTACTGATTTGTTTGAAGGTGATGCATTTTCCTGACTCGTGTGTGTGTGTGTGTGTGTGTGTGTGTGTGTGTGTGTGTGTGTGTGTGTGTGTGTGCGTGTGCGCACGTCACACGCGCGCGTATTTGTATCCATTGTTGATGAAGTCCAATGGTTAAAAGCTTTAATTGTGAAAGTCTTTTTGTTGTGTCTCTCCGAGACTCAGCATCACCGCTATATGGTGAGTAGCAACTTTTCTTCTCATAATATTGTAAGTAAACTAAAAAGTTTATTGTAATCTTCACTCCTCTCAAATTTTCATAAATGACTTTGCTTATTGTGGACAACAGCTGCAACTAGGAAAGGAGAGGGGGGATAGATTACAAGTGTGGGTGTTGTCTGTGATTAATTGACTAATAATGAAGTTTTATCTGTTCCAGAAATTGATTGATTTTGTAGATTTTTGATATTTATGTACAAATAAAATTTTAATCACATGGGGAAAAAGCCAAAGGCTGCCCTACAAAGGTGTTTTAGACCAGCAGTGATGATGTATTACCATTAATGATGGGCCAGATTTAATGAAAGTGTAGAGGACTTTACAACTACAATCAGGCACATCAGAAAGGAAAGATAAGTACAAACTATTTATGAAGTTAAATTGCTTGTAGACTTATGTGCTTGTTAAGAAAATGAGTAGGAATGAAAGCAAAAGTGAGGTAGAAATGAAAGTTGCAAGATCCAGTCAGGATATGCTTGAGCCATTGTATAGATACATAAGGAAAAGCCCCAACAAACTACAACAAAAATTTAAAACCAGTGATAATAATCATTAGCGCAGCCATTGTAAGCGTCGACATAGATATATTTAGCTACGCCGGAAGGTGAATAACAAACGATAAAAACTCCAGTCATTTTTTTTGGCATTCATTAGAGAGACTCTGTCTTTAGTTCTTGTGGCAAGAAGACGTTTTTCTTGTGAATCAATTTGTTGTTTGAACAATAATCCTATGAAAATACTAAGTCTGAAAATTCGTTTTTTGTGCAAATCTTTTCTTCTGCGCATCATCTCAATGTCAGGTCAACAAGCGGCCTGCATCGGAAGAAGAAGCCAAATTAAGAACTGTTATACACACGGTCAAGAGAGAAATACTTATGGCAGAAGAAGATGAATATAACCAAGGACACCAGACATAAGTTCACAACACCACTGACTCACAATTTAAGGGATATGTGAATTAAACGTGATAAAACAATTTATTCGCTGCAAAAAATCATAAAAAATCAAATATATTTTGCAGTTAATTTTGGCAAAACTAGAGGAAGTGAAGACAGAGAACAATAGTGAATTTAGGGCAGTTAATGATCAGTTAACTGAAATAAGAACTGAAAACAAGAGCAAAATGGACCAAATACAAGATCAGATAGATCAACTTAGTAATCAGGTTTCAGAGTTAAACAAATGAGCTGTCAGAGGAGTTAAAAAGTGTGAACGAAAAGGCTGATGTTTTAGAAAATAAATTTATTGTTTTGGAAAATGAGTTTGCAGTGGAGTCAGCAAAACAATCAAAGAATGTTGATGACATCAGAGTTGAACAGAAGGCCACAGTGGAAAAAAACTCAACAAAATATCATCAGTTTAAACCAAAACATTTTAAATGTAAAAAACACTATGCAAACTAATGTAACTGTTTTAGATCAAAAAAGATTGTCATGGGATTGATTACAAGGACCTGAAAATTGTCTTGAATAATTTTTACAATATGTTGACACATTGGGTAGGGTAGTAGAAATAAGTATGCACTATAATAATAGGAATGATATAAATCACAATGGGAGTAATCACAGAAACAGAGATAATGGTAACTTCTATCAGGATTGATTCATTTGTGTGAAACAGTGATCTAAGGGAATCTCATTTTGTTGCTACATTTCATTATAATTTAAAGGTGGGGTTTCTTCTGATTTTGGAAGTGGAGTTTTTATTTCACATCAAATTACAGCATCCATCGCAACAATTTCTCCATTGACATTAAGGAAGCAGTTGTCTTGCTTATTACTGATAATGAATAAAATTCATACAGCAAGACTTGGTAGAAATGAAGGTTAGTTTTTGAGAAGACTGTTTCTCTACTTTTTAACGCAATGTATTGTGTTCTGTTTGCTGCCATTGTTTCCTGCTTAGATAACGTTCAAAATTTGCATCAATACCCATAATCCTACACCACTAGTTTCCAGCAATTACTATATTTCCTTACAGACAGAAGTTCTTACATAATCAAATGGCTATACAGTGTGGGCACACTATTATTTAAGATAGCTATATTATCTGGAAAACTGTACAAGCAGGAGAGTGAGAGGGTGTTATATAATTACACCTTAGACATTCTTTACTACACAAAATTTCATTATAAGCTGCAACTGTGTAGTCTTTTTGTCCATTACCTGATCTCAGTGATATCAGATTTATCTAAATCAGCTAAGGCAAGACGAGCAGCTTCTAGTGCTGGCATAGCTGCCTTCAGAACTTCCTCTGCTTCTTCCTTCTCTGCCTGAATGACTTTTGCCTGTTCTTCAATTTCACGACCTTTTGCCTCAGCAATTTCCTTCTTACTGCTGGCCAGCGCCGTTGCTGTTAGCATAGAAATAGAAAGTAATCAAATACTATTTATTTAACAAAACTTATGGTGATTTATGTAAAGTATCTAAGGTAAAATATAATGCAGCTTTACTGGCAATTACAATTAATGTAAAAAATGTGATCATTACTTTCATATTTAATACAAATTAATTTTAGTGATGACTGTTGAAGTACAAGAGAGGAAAGTAGTAACCAACCTTAAAATTTCAAGTTCAGTTGGCAGTCACAGATACAGAATTAGTACAAATACAAGCTTTAATTTGCAATGATAATTTCAGAATTAAGTCACATTACTGCAGTAAATTTCAACTTCCCAAGTTAGTGACGACATTCATTCAGAAGATATTTACTTGTATCAAATGAAGAGTATAAAATTTGAGGACAGTGCTTATCTTCAGAAAATGAAATTCAAAGTACTGCCATCAGCATATATAAAAGTAGAAAAACCAGCTTAACGTTTGGAACTGTTAGCACCTTTCTCAGGGAGAAGATAGGGATACATTGTGGGAGGTTAGAAGGGAGACACAGGTCACTCTGAGCACAGGCTGTGAGTTATCCACCTGTTGTGAGAATGAGTGGATCATTGATGAATTGGAAAGCATTTGAGTAATAATGCATGGTCCAGTCACATTAGTGTGACCACCATCTATGTTCAATGTCTATCAGCATTAACCACTCACAGATGGCAGGTGGCAGCAAAGACTGTAGGGTACACAAAGCCTGTCATGGGGATGAGGAAAACAGTGCAGTCATAGTCACAATGCAGAAACAAAGAGAGTTATCAGACATCAAAAAGGGCATGAGCATTGGCTTTTGGGCCAAGGGTGGAAGCATTTCCAGAAAACTGTTCATGCACCACTGTGGTTAAAGTACACCATGCAAGTCAAAATGGCACTACCCAAAACCAGCACCAAACCAACTGAGGTGCACCATGGGTCATATCTGACAGGGGTGAATTATGGCTGCAGGAATAGTACAGGCAAAGAGATGAGGAACTGTTGTGCAACTGACCACCCAAATGAACCAAGGAGATACTAACAATGTCTCGTCATCAACTGTTCAGTGAATGTCCACAGCAGGTGCCTGAGACAAGCACCCATGCTTGCTGCTGTTCATCAACAATGCAGGCTGAAAACTGCATGCCAGTACCACAACTGGAAGTCCACTGAGTCACGACAGATGGCCTTTTCAGGTGAATCACAATCTATGCTCCATCAGGCAGATGGAAAACATCCTGCAACAATCATCAAAAAGAACCAGGCTGGAGGAGGAAGCATTATGGTCTGGGGAATGTTTTTATGGCAAACCCTACATGATCTCATCATTCTGGAAGGCACAACAATGGATCAACACCAGTCTGCACCTGTCCTTGGGGACCATGCCCATACCTACGTGCACTGTGTTTCTCCTTGGCATGATGGCCTCTACCAGCAGGACAATGCAATGTGAAATAGAGCTCTTAATGTACTGGCACAGTTTTAAGATCATAAGGATGACTTTAATATAATCCTCTGGCCATCAAACTTCCCAGATTCAAACCCAACAGAGAAGCTATTGGACTACCTTGAGCAGGCTATTTGCACCAAGAATCTTTAACAGAGGAATCCAGTGCAGCTGGCCACTCACTGGATTAAATATGGCTCCAAATCCCTGACAGTACCTTCCAGAACCTCACTGACTCTCTTCCTGCACATCCACACTGCAAACTGTGTGACAGGTTGTTACATTAATGTGGCAGGACTGTGTATATTTCTCCTGTATAGCAGTATTTTATTGTTCTCATCCAGTTGAACTTCAAAAGTGAAAATTTCACCACAGACAGATCATACATAGTGTATCATGGAAGAAGAATGGATCAGGAATCAATAGTTGTCCAGAAAACATCAGTACAGGAAAGACTAGCTATGGCAAGTGGGGTCTAATTTTTATGCCAAATCAGTTACGAATGACGAACATTACTTACCTGCTCCAGACATCACAACTTGAAGGCAAATCACAGATGTCACCTCAGACATATACTGTCGACATTAGATGGCAACCACAGCCATCAAAGCTTTTATTCACAAGCAGTGCAAGCAGTGGTGAAGGCATGGTTTTATGGGTGCCATGAGCCAATATTATATGAATCCATTGCAGGAGAGAATGTCAACATAATGCCACATAACTCCATAATAATGCCAGAGCTACCACAAATACTCCAAACACTCAATCATCACAACTTCCATAGTTTTTAATTATCCAAAATCTGCATTTTCCAGTCTCATAAGAGAAGGCACACCCTACTGTAAGTGATCAATGAAATTCAGAACACTTCAAAGGCAATAACCTTGCTCAGAATAACATTCAAAGCACGATCGATGAGATATGCAATGTGGTCTTAGAATAACTAGTCCAGACTCCCCTAGACCACCTGGATCCACATGAGATAGAATTATTTGTATCTTCAAACTGATGAATGGGACATAATATCTTTCAACAGATTGCACATCAGTGAGATCTGACAGAGGAAACCTGCTCCACATGATGTTATTCAATCTGTATATTGAGCAAGCAGTAAAGGGAACAAATGAAAAATTTGGAGTAGGAATTAATATACATGGAGAAGAAATAAAAACTCTGAGGTTTTCCAATGACATTGTAATTCTATCAGAGACAGCAAAGGACCTGGAAGAGCAGCTGAAAGGAATGGACAGTGTATTGAAAGGAGGATATAAGATAACATCAACAAAAGCAAAACAAAGATAATGGTATTTAGTCGAATTTTTTGTAAAAAAAGAAAAATGTTTTTAATGTTCAATGTAGTATCCCTTGGTATTTTCATGAAGTATGGTTTGTGCACATAGGATCTCCTTGAAGTATTTTTTTCAAGTTTGATTCAATTCAGTGTGTGCTGGTAGAAGCTCTCTGTTGTTGAATCGAGCTGTACGGTAAGAATATAGCTACAAACGGAGACTACAAAGTGATTATCAATAAACTCGAAGAGCCTGAAGATTGGGCAAAATGGAAATGGCATATCTCTATGGTACTCCATATATATGAACTGGAAGACATTATTATCAGTACGCGCGAACCCGCTGTGGTGCCTCGGGAACCAACAAGCGAACAGAAGGCAGCATACGCAGAATGGCAAAAGAATGACGTGAAAGCAGCAAGTTTGATAGCAAGTGCGCTAAGCAAACCAGTAGCTGAACTTGTATTGACATGCAGAAATGCTAAAGAAATATGGGACAAACTACATGCGAGATTTGAACGTAGTAGCACACAATGCTTGAACATGTTAATTGAAACATTCTTCCATGTCAAACGTGAAGAGGCAGAAGATGTTAGCTCACATGTTGCTAAGCTACAAAAGTTATTTGCAGATTTAAATGATGAATTAATGAAACATGAAGAGAATACATTGTTTGAAACACAATACCGTCTGAAAACCAAAATTTAAACTTACTTATTGAAAAACTTTGTGTTATTGAACTGCGTGAACAAAGTACAACTGATGTAACTGCAATGGTTGTGTATAACTCACGAAAAAATAAGATGACAAAAGAACAAGCAAAACAAAAATTTCCATGTAACAAATGTAAACAACTAGGACAGTGGACAGCGGAGTGTCCACAGAACCATCGTGACTGCAATAATGAGCGGCAAGGAGAGAAGGTGAGTGAAAACGCTGTGTTTACTTCGTGTGCCATGGGTGCATCTACTGTAAATTATATTGACGTAAATAAATGGTATTGTGATAGTGGTGCTACGAAGCATATCACCCCGTATAAACAATACTTCGTCTTGTACAGAGAATTTGATGTTCCTGAAGTGGTTTCATTATGAAGACAAGGTACTAACATGCATGCACTTGGTACAGGCTCAGTTTACATCGAAATAAGATGAAACAATGAATGGTATAGGGCCAGGTTGGAAAATGTTTTGTATGTGCCCGATGCAGGCTCTCATTTGTTCTCTTTCAGAGCAGCTGCAGGTAAACATCATCATGATAGGCTATGTGGAAAATGGTCTGTACGTGTTGAATATGCGTGTTATCAGACCAGAAAACAGTGTTCAAGTAAATATAGGCTAGCGACATCTGAAACGCTGCAAATGTACCATTAAAGATTCGGTCATCAAAATAAGCAACACACCAAGAACATTTTGAAGAAACTTAACATCAGTGTAGAAGGTTGTAATGATGAATTTTGTGACGGTTGCGCATTATGAAAGATGCATAGAATACCATTCAAACATGAACAAAAGCGCTCCACAATTACTGGTGAATTAATTCACGCAGATGTCAATGGACCAATGAGTACAGAGTCGTTTGGAGGTGCTCGATATTATGTATGTTTTAAAGACGATTTCAGTAAATTTTGTCGAATTTTCTTTCTTAAGCACAAACATGAAGTGTACGATATGCTTAAGCAGTTTTTAAATGAAGCACAAACTAGAGGACATGTTGTTAAACAATTTCGATGTGATGGAGGCAAGGAATTTAACAACAACATGATTAAGAAATTACTCATGGATAAAGGAATAGAATTACTGATTTCTCGACTGTATACTCCTGAACAAAATGGTGTGGCTGAACGAGAAAACAGAACAATTGTTGAAGCCGCACGTTCAATGCTAAACACAAGCAGGCTACCAAGAGGACTGTGGGCATAAGCATGCAATACAGCAGTCTATATTTTAAATCGTACTGGTAGGTCTTCAGTTCCAGAGAAATTTCCATATGAGCTGTGGTACAATCGATCAGTGGGAAAACTTGATCTTCTCAGAATTTTTGGCACAGGTTGCTATGTTCATATAAGCAAACAATTCCATTCAAAGTTTGATGAAAAGGCTGTTTTTGGACAACTCATTGGGTATGTCAATGACAAAGATGGATTTAGGGTCTGGGTTCCTTCCAAAAGGAAAGTTGTCTTGAGTCATGATATAAAATTTAAATCAGGTACAGTGTGTAGCTCCCACAGTGATCACATTACCTCAGACATTCCTCGAAAGTCTGCTTCTGGAGGAAGTCAAAGTGAACAAAACTTTAATGGACTTGAATCTGGGCCGGCCGGTGTGGCTGTGCGCTTAAAGGCACTTCAGTCTGGAACCGTGTGACCGCTAAGGTCGCAGGTTCGAATCCTGCCTCGGGCATGGATGTGTGTGATGTCCTTAGGTTAGTTAGGTTTAAGTAGTTCTAAGTTCTAGGGGACTGATGACCACAGATGTTAAGTCCCATAGTGCTAAGAGCCATTTGAACCATCTGAACTTGAATCTGGAGGCAGTCAGGAATCAGATGGCAATAACAAAAAATCAGAATTCCTGAAAGCCAAAGCATCAGAATCTTCTAATGTAGATGAACTGGAGAACAGAAGACTACGAAGAAAACCAGCCTGGATAGAAAGTGGTGTGTTCTTGATGTTTTCAAAAGTTACTGCTGGCGAACAAAAAAATCCAAACTGTTTTTCTGATGTATTACAGTCGAATGAGAAATAAAATTGGATGCAAGCTATCAATGAAGAACTAGGATCACTAAAGAGAAACAATACTTGGGTGTTTGTTGAATGTCCTATGAATGCCAAAGTATAACAAAATAGTTGGGTTCTACGTCGAAAAGTTTCAGCTGATGGAAACACTTGCTTCAAGGCCCCATTAGTTGCTAAAGGATATATTCAGCAAGCAGGAATAGATTATGAAGATACATTTAGTCCTGTTGCACGTTATGACACCATTAGAGTTTTGCTAGCAGTAGCTGCTTCATTAAAACTGGTGCTGAAACAATTTTATGTGAAGACAGCATTTTTGAATGGAAGACTTCAAGATGAAGTATACATAGAACAACCAGAGGCTTTGAAGATAGTACGCATCGAGTGTGTCTCCAGAAACAGAGTCTCTGTGGACTAAAACAAGCACCACACTGCTGGAACAAACAGTTTATGGGAGTTATGGAGAAAGCAGGTTTTCGGAACAGTGCTGCAGATCCTTGGTTGTTTTATCACAAATGCAATGAAAAAAGATTTTGTGTAGCTATTTACGTTGATGACAGCCTAACTGTTGGCAGTGACGAAGAAGAAATAACAGCATTTCTGAACACTTTACAATGTGAATTTGATATAACATTGGGGACTATTGACAGTTTTCTTGGCATAAAAATAAAACAAAATGAAAATGGAGCAATTATGATAAGTCAAGAAAAGTACACGAAAGAAATACTGGAAAGATTTCGAATGGTAGAATCTGACATGAATTCAACTCCCATTGGATGTGAAGAAAATGATCAGAATGAAACAGAAACAATTTCGTCCTCCGTTCCATATAACGAGGCAATTGGATGTCTTATGTATCTCTCAATAGCAACTTGTCCAGACATAAGTTTTGCAGTCAATAAAGCTGCTCGAGCTATGAGAAAACCAACTGCTTCAGACTGGAACTGAGTTAAACACATATTTCAGTATCTGAAAGGTACATTAAATGATGGTATTAGCTATAATAGAGAAGAAAATCTGAGAATTTACAGTGATGCTGATTTTGCTGGAGAAAAACAGACACGACGTTCAACAACTGGTATTGTGGCAAAGTACCATGGAGGGGCAATATCATGGACAAGTCAGTTGCAGAAGGTAGTGGCTACATCTACAACAGAAGCAGAAATCATTTCAGCAAGTGAAGAAGCCAAAGAATTAGGCCTAATTTGGTTATGTCATTTACTACGTGACTTGGTTGAAATGCCGGAACAACCTCCAACACTTTATATTGACAATGCCAGTGCATTAAAATTGGCAAAAACCCTGAATATCATCGTCTGTCAAAACACATAGAGGTCCGACACTTCTATGTTCGTGAAAGATTTCTGAATGGTGAAATTTTGGGAGAACATATAGATGGAAAAAACCAGTTAGCTGATCTGCTGACAAAGCCACATGAGCGAGTTCAATTTAATTTGCTGCGTGCAGAGATTGGTGTGAAGGAAGTCAAAAAGTAACTCTTTGTTTTCATATGACTGTTTTATTTATCCTTTTGGAGGAAGTGTTGTAAACAGGAAAAATGTTTTTAATGTTCAATGTCGTATTCCTTGGTATTTTCATGAAGTATGTTTTGTGTATATAGGATCTCCTTGAAGTTCTTTTTTTTCCAGTTAAGTGCCAAATCTGTATCCTAAAGAAATATAACATTTTAAATGAAACTGTTTTGTTCAGACTTAATAATTTGCAACAGAATTAAATCAAGTTATGCTGTGGAAATTAGATTAGGAAATGAGACAACATTAACTATCTGGGGAGCAAAATAAATGATGATGGTCAAACTAGAGAGGATAGAAAATGTAGACAGGCGATGGCAAGGAAAACATTCCTGAAGAAGATAAATTTGTTGTCAAGTGTAGATTTAAGTGTCAGGAAGTCATTTCTGAAAGTATTTGTATGGAGTGTAGCCCTGTATGGAAGTGAAAAATGGACAATAAATAGTTTAGACAAGAAAAGAACAGAAGCTTTATAAATGTGGTGCTACAGAAGAATGATGAAGATTAGATGGGTAAATCATGTAACTAATGAGGAGGTACTGAATATAATTGGGGAGAATAGAAATTTGTGGTACAACTTGACTAGAAGAAGGGATTGGTTTATAGGACATGTTCTGAGGCATCAAGGGATCACCAGTTTAGTATTGGAGGGCAGCATGTAGGGTAGAAATCATAGAGGGAAACCAAGAGATGAATACACTTAGCATATTCAGAAGGATGTAGGTTGCAGTAGGTACTTGGAGATGAAGTTTGCACAGGTAGAGTAGCATGGAGAACTGCAACAAACCTATCTCTGGACTGAAAACCACAACAAAAATCAATCCTAACTTCCAAATTAGACTCTCGATACAACACAATTCAAGAAGACTAGATTGATGGGAAGAGTGTCACTTCTCTATTCATACTTCATAACTTCCTTACTAGTTGCCTATAAGTGTGCCAGTAAGACAAGCAAAGTATCATTATAAGAAGGTGCAGGGGTAACGCTTCTGACATTGGAGAGAACTGCAATTTTGAGAGGTTGAGGATCATTTCTGGGGCTGCTAAGGTATACGCATTGTTCTGTGGGTTTGACAAACAGCACACCCTTAGGAGTGAGGGAAAAATCTCCTCATGCAGATGGAGTTCCTTGCTAACAGCCTCTCTATCTATAGATACCCACACACCACATGATCCATGCCAGTTTTCTGTTTTATTTCAATTACCCAACTGACCAGATGACTAAAAATCTTGTATAGCAATGATTCTTCAAAAATTTCCTGCAAATATATCTGCAGTTAGCTACAATCTGCACATTACTTAGAATGGCACATGTATTTTTATATTATGTGGATTCAAATGCTTCTTGAAATTTTTTTTCAACCAATGTGGAATGAAGCAACAGGCACATTATGAGTTCCTTTACTTAAAATGTCTTGAATTAGTGCAACTATAAATTTTTAATGAAACACTGTTGCTTATTGTTTTCTTCATTTAATTTATTTTATGTAAGCCAGTGTCAAACCCTTATAGTTCACTTAAAAATGAGAGGTGTATCTGTTTAAACTGCAACTGAGTATATTATGGACAACTGATAGTCCCCATCAGCAAATTATTAAAATTTGTTTTAACCCAAAAGTATTTACTGGAGATACTCTGTAACTGAGACTGAGTATGCTGATAGTTGCCACTAGTAAATTATTAATGTAAATTAGTTTATTTTATAGAGAAGATATTGAGTTGCAGGGATGCACAATGAAAAGATAGCTATACATTTAAGTTTTTGGCTGAAAGATCTTCTTCTGAAGTAGAAAACACACACACATTCATTCAGGCACACTTGACACACACATGATCACTGTCTTTAGCTAGTGTGGCAGTGACTCTGCAGCTACAACTGCCAGAGATGGTGGTCGAGGCTTTTTGGTTTAAAGCTTAAATGTAAAGCAGTATTTTTGTTGTGCCTCTCTGCGGCTCAACGTTTCATCTATATGGTAATCTGTAAACTATTCCTTCCATAGAATTGTTGTTATTCCTTCCTGGACTGTTTGATAGTTCTTTTGATGAGTAAATTTGCAAGTGTTGAAGTATGTGACACAAATGGCCATATCTTTTGATTTTATTTATGTAGAAGCTTTAATTTTTTACACCACAAAGGGACTTTAGACATTAGTATTTGATATAGGTCTCAAATTGTTACCTCCTTCCATTCCTGAGAAAAAGGGATCTCAACAACTGGACAAATAGACAGACAAACAACAAATGACCAAAAAATAGTTTAATGTGATGTAATTACAAATTAACAATTCTCCCATTTCTTCCTTTACTTGCATTATGAAACCTTGCTGTTAGTCAACGTTCATGATTCTAGGTGAACAGGAGGCACCCTATAGGATCTGATGAGAGAGGTTGCAGTACCCGCATATTTGACATAAACAGCCATATCTTTTGACTGCACTGACTCAGAAGCTTAAGTGTCTTACACCCTCAGGGGCCATATTGAAGTAAATTTTAAACTTGATACCTCTTTATTTTTGTATATGATTTAACTAAAAATTGGCCAGGTGCGAGTAGGACTCTTGCACTGAGGGATACGTAAAAATTTAATTTTGTATATAGACAGTTCATTCATACCAGGAAATGAGAATCTTGACAATTTTTGCCTGTTATCAGCATTAATAGTGGCAGGACACTGATCCTGGGGATTCCACAATTTTTAAGAATGTTTTAATTCTTTTAACATAAATGTAACATAAATTCATCCAGGAGGCAGGTGAACATTGTTATAACAATCAATAGTATTCCATCGAGGCTGACCGGGGTGAAAGTCAAACATCAGGCAAGAAAAAGAAAGTTTTTTTTTTTTCATCTGATAGAAACACAAATTAAAATGTTCTAATTTTTTACATTACTTGCACTGTGAAACATTGCTTCTTCTCAAATTTCATAAATCCAGGTCAATGGGAAGTGTCCTACAGGTTTGGTGAATGAGTTTTCGAGTATCAAAATATGTGACATAAATTGCCATATTATATCACTGAGTTGACTTAGAACCTTAAAATTTTTGCACTGCCAATGGACCATAAACCCTTAATATGAAATTTGAACTAGACACATCTACCGTTCCTGAGAAAAAGCATTCTGAACTATCGGACACACAGAGAAATGAGCAATAAAGCAATTCTATAAGGGTTCTTTATTTACAGATTGAGGCATGAAACCCTAAAAAATCAACAATTTTCCTTTGATTTTACAATGAAACATTCCTTCTTGCCAAATTTCATGATACTAGATCAAAGGGAGGTACCCTGTAGAATCCTCAGAGTCTTTCGCTGTGGCATGATTGGATAAAATCTTCTCAGTTTTCAAGCCACGTTGATTCTAATAAAATTCTTGAGTTTTTGATGGCTCCACCATTGTCATCAGCAGTAAAATTACTGACACAGCAATAGGCTCACCACTGTCTCCTGCAGTTGCAAATTTCTTCATGGAGCACTTTGAGGTGCAGACGGCGAACTCTGTGTCTGTCTTGCTTCCTTAGGTACGTCAATGACTCATTCCTGATATGGCCTCAAGGTGACAATAAACTGCAGCAGTTTGTGGATCACATGAAAGGTGCCCATCCCAACATTAAATTTACTATCATGATGGAGAAGGAAGGCAAGCTACCATCCTTAGATGTTTTAGTTGATCTGAAGGCAGGAGGCCAGCTTGGTCATTCATTGTACAAGGAAAACAACTCACACGGATCAATATTTGAATGATGGTAGTTTTCACCTCCCTGTACCCAAGAAAGTGGTCCTGAACATGTCAATACACAGAGCAAATGTTATTTCTGATTATGACCACCTACAGCACTTGAGGCACATGTTCAGGGAGAATGGTTACAGTAAAAGAGAAATTGCAAATGCTTTCAGGTGTCACTGAAGAAGGATGCCTTGTGAATCAGCAGGAGAAGCCAAGCTGGCAGATTTCATACCATACTGTGGGGCAACAAGCAGCAAGTTAGGACACCAACTGCAGAGACATGGATTGAGACCAGTGTTCTGGCCCGCCCCAAAGATATGAGATATGTTGCATCCTCTTAAAGATGACATAGCTCTTCATGTGCCCAGAGTGTATCATGTCCCTTGCAAGTGCAGCAGCATCTATATACACCATACAACTCACACAGTTGCAGAATGTTGTACCAAGCAAAAGAGACATATTAAGCATAGGGAGCTCAACAAGTCAGCCGTAGCTGAGCATTGTCTCGAAAACAGACACAAAATACAGTTTGAGAACACAAGAGTCTTAGCTCATGCATCAACATACTCGGACTCAGTTATAAAAGAGGTGGCTGAGATTTGAATGGAGTGCAACAATTTCAACAGAGGGCAAGGCTACATACAGGGTTGGTTGTGGGAACGGGCTTTGGATGTCAAAAGGAAGCAACAGCTGACGCTTAACGCATGTAGGGAGGCAGGAGCAGCAGTTTCAAATGTGGTGCCAGCCCCTTGCTCCACCAGATGTATCTTGGTCCCACGGTGGGCAGAGCTGCTATGAGCTGCCCAACTCGCCTTTCTCAGAAGCATCATTTCAGCCATCTCTGATTGGTGCCAGCAGCTGTATTCATAGGTATATAAGCAAGAAAGAGTGCCAGTCCTGGCAGTCAGTAGTTTTACTCCAGACAAAAATGGCAGAGCTAGCCATTGAAATCTTGAGAATTTTATTAGAATTGATGTGGTTTGAAAACTGGGAAGATTTTGTCGAGTTCACTGTAGGTTTTAATGAGTGAGCTGCTCAGTATTAAAACATCTACATCTATAATTTGCAAACCACCATGAAGTGCACGGTAGAGGGTACACCCCATTATACCAGTCATTGGGGTTTCTTCCTGTACCATCCACTTAAGGATCCAGGGAAGAATGATTGTTTGAATGCCTCTGTGCATACTGTTATTATTCTAATCTTATTCTCACACTCTTTATGTGAGTAATATGTAAGGGGTTGTAGTACATTCCTAGAGTCTTCAGTCAAAGCTTATTCTTGAAACTTTGTTAATGGACTTTCTCAGAATAGTTTTTGCCCTTCTTCAAGAATCCTTCAGTTCAGTTTTTTCAGTCTTCTGGGACACTCCCCCATGGCGGAAACAAACCTGTGACCATTAATGCTGCCATTTCCTATGCATGTTCCATATCCTCCATTGTCCTAATTGGTATGAGTCCCACATACTTAAACAATATTCTAGAACTATTCATGCGAGTGATTTGTATGCAATCTACTTTGTAGACAGATTGCACTTCCCCTGTATTCTACCAGTAAACTGAAGTCTGCCATGTACTTTTTTTCAGATAGTACTTCGCCTTAGATATATGCATCATCTGCAAAAAGTCAGAGTTTATTATTAATATTGTTTGCAAGGTCATTAATACACAACATGAACAGCAAGGTCCCAATGCACTTCCCTGGGGTGCACCTGAAGTTACTTCTACATCTGACAATCACTATCCATCCAAGATAACATGCTGTGTCCTCCCTACCAAGAAGTCCTCAATCCAGTCACAAATTGATATGATGATCATACTTTTGACAATAAGTATAGGTGTGGTACTGAGTCAAATGCTTTTCAAAATCAAGAGATACTGCATCGACATGACTGCCTTGATCCAGAGCCTTTAGTATGTCATGTGAGAAAGTGTAGTTTCAGCTCTCTGAGTCTGCAGATGTGTGTGCAAGTTGCGTTCGTGTGTGTGTGTGTGTGTGTGTGTGTGAGTGTGTGTGTGTGTGTGTGTGTGTGTGTCTACTGCTGACAAAGGCTTAATGGCCAAAGCTACGAGTGTGTGAATATTTTTTATTGTGCCTATCGCGACTCAGCACTTCCACTATATGGTGAGTAGCAACTTTCCTTCACTGGTATTGAAAATGCAGCGGAGTTTCATGTGATAAGCGTTTTCAGAATGCATGCGGGCTGGCACTAAGGAGGTTATTTTGTTCAAGGTACCTCATTATGTTTGAGCACAGAATGTGTTCTAAGATTCTACAAGAAATAGATATCTGGCATACTGGATGGTAGTTTTGTGGGTCACTTCTACTACCCTTCATGTAGACGGGTGTGACCTGTGCTTTTTTCCAAGAACTGGGCATGGTTCTTTGTTTGAGGGATCTATGATAGATTATAGTTGGAAGAGGGGTTAACTCAGCTGAAAATTCAGTGTGGAATCTGACAGGGATTCTATGGGGCCCTGGAGCTTTGTTCAGTTTTAACGATTTCGGCTTTTTTTCAACATCACTGATGCTAATATTTATTTCATTCATCTTTTCAGTGATATGAAGATTAAAGTGGTGCAGTTTTCCTCGGTTTTCCTTTGTAAAGGAACATGTGAAAATGGAGTTAAGCATTTCAGCTTTTGTTTTGCTACTCTCAATTTCAGTTCCCATCGCACCACTAGCATCTGGACAGTAACTCTGGTGCCACTAACAGCCTCTGCATATCACCAGAATTTCTTTGGGTTCTGTGAAAGATTATTTGACAATATTCTGCTACGGTAGTCATTGAAGGCGTCACACATTGTTACCTTGATAGCCAAATGCGTTTCATTCAGCATCTCTCTATATATAGCCCTGCACTTTGTTTTACACCTATTATGCAATAACCTCCATTTCTTCAGAAGTTTCTTTACAGTGGCTGTATATCATGGAGGCTCCCTCCCAATATAAACTGTTCTACTGGGCACATATCTATCCAGTGGATGGTCAACTATTCTTTTAAACTTGAGCCAGAGTTCCTCTACATGCTCCTGTTATGTGCTAAAAGTTCAAGTTCCTCATTCAGATATGACACTATTGTTTTTTGTCTAGTTTACTGAACATACATACATATATATATATATATATATATATATATATATATATATATATATATATATATATATATATATATATATATATATCTTTCTGCTTGTTTTAGTCATTCTTTGTACCGTGGTAATCACTGTTGCCACAACTGTGTCATGGTCACTAATACCAGTTTCGATGTGGACATCCTCAAAGAGGTCAGGTCTATTCGTTGCCATTACTTCCCGTATTTTTTCATCACAAGTGGGGTTCCTGTCCTAGGTAGTTCTCAGAGAAGGCATTCAGTAATGTTACACATGATGCCTCTTTCAAGCCAACCACTAACAAAACGGTAATTTTCTCAATTAATTGTTGGATGATTTAAGTCTCCACCATTGATTACAAAATGACTGGGCAACTTACACGCAACTGAACTGAGATTTTCTCTAAGATTTTTGATTACACCAAGAGATGAGTGGTGGGCGATGAAAGGATACAATTATCATTTTACGCCCACTCCTGATACTGAGTCTTGCCCAAACAACCTCACAAGCAGCTTAAACTTCTATCTTGGTGATTTGAGTTCCTTGTCTACTGTGACAAATACACCACCTCCATCTCCCATTTGCCTATCCTCTTGATATACACTCAAACATTTCACAAAAACCTCACTGCTATCAATTTCATGTTTCAGCCAGATTCCTGCACCAATTATTATGTGAGCTTCATTGCTTTTCAGAAGCACTTCAATCTCTGGCACTCCCCTGCAAATGCTTTGGCAGTTAACCATTGGGATTTTAAGACTCTCATGTGTTGGAGGCATTTCTTTAGATCTTACACTGATATTCCTGGATTTCCTTCAGCTATAGTTATCTGGATTGGATGGAGAGTCACCTAATCCAAAAAAAAACATTCTGCCATTCTGTGCATTCCACACAGTCAGCTACCTAAGTAGCATCTTATGATGTGTAGCGCACACCTGACCAATTTCGGGGGGACCATAAGTTCTCAACTCTATGGCGCAAGTCCAGAAAGTCACAGCCTAGCTCACCACAGAACCTTCAAAGTGGCTGTCTCTGTTATTTCACTTGACTCAGAAACAAAGAGCCATGATAAGTTCAGGGGCAATGCTACAAATTGTGAGCGTCATTGAAACTCCACGCACAAGGCTAGTCTTCTCAGCCTTCTCTGACAGTTGCTGGAATGATTCAAGTATGACCTTGGAACTCAGATGGCAGGCATCATTCATTACAATGTGTGCCACTATCTGCAGTTGGCTGTACCCCATACACTCAGTTGCTGCTTGAATAGCCTCTTCAACATGTTGAATCAGGGTCCCTGGCACACATTCTGAGTGCACCTGATGTCGTTTCCTGTCCCTTGCTGCCATTTCCCTAACAGGTATCATCATTCACCATACTTTTGAACAGCCGATGATTAACAAACCCCTACCCTTTTGTGTCTGTCTCCTCTTAAAACTGAACAAAATAGGTTTCCCCAAAACAGGCGAAGTGAATCCCAATGGCTCAGTTTCAGTTTCAGTGAAGGATAGCACCAGACACCTGGTGGATATGAGGATTGGTACAACACCCTAAGTGCTCCCTGGTCCCTGTAAACCCTGTACAGGACACCTAAATCTACCATTGACACACTGTTCCTCAATCAAGATGATGAGAAGTGACAGATCCTGTACTTTCTGCAGAGGAGACAGGATCCACAGGAGAGGATAGTGCTTGAGAAACTTCCGGTATTGGTATCACAGGTACGCATCTCTTGGTGGCTCTTCCAACACACTGATTCACAGCAGCTCGCCAATGTTTGACAGTAGGCAGGGCAGCTTCCAGCTGCTTATGAATCCGAACCAAATCATCCCATGTTCGAGAACAGCATTCACAGTGAGGATGCATTTTGGATGCTGAGATGTATTATGGGGCAGTAAACAAATAACTTTAATGTAAGCCCACTGATTACCTTTTAATCTCTTTAGTTAAAAAGTTGCTGATTCCCTAGAAGAATTGAAGCAAATATACAAAACAAGATTTCAATTAAGGAAACACAAAAACCTGTCATAAAAATTACTAATTTCTAAAACATTATGGGGTTGATTATAGTTGTTAGCAAACTCAAAAACAGAGTTAATTTATTATAAATGTAGGTAATATATAGTGCTACTTCTCTTTATGAGAAAATTAGATGTAAAACAATTTGTTTGTTAGAAGATTTGCAACTGTAACTAAACCAAAAATGCCAGTTTACTACAAATTATTTATAGATTCTGCAAAGGACAAAGGCAGCTTATGAAACTCCTCAAAAATGCACATTTATTTGCATTGAAATACAATGAAATTCAGGAGTGGTGCATTCTTTGGCAATGCCTGTGAATCATAAACACTGGTATGCTATGAAATAAGTTACTTATATAAAACACGTACTGATAACTTACAAAAAATATGGTTTTGTAAGTGTCTGAAAATTTTCAAAAATAAACTATTTTGCTTGTAATTATACAATGAAATTAGTGAACGATTATTTTGAATGAGAGAAGGCCTACTGTTCTCAAAAATTATAAAAGAGCACAATTAATTTTAAGCCTACAATTGATGATAACAGTACTAGTTCATCGTGGCACTCACAAATGTTAAACAATATATCATAATGCAAACAGGTATTGATACAGTCAATGAAAGATTATGAAGAAGTGATACAAACAGTAAAATATGCGAGTCTAGTACTTCAAACTGGCAGTCATATCTTGTAAGTGCGATCTCTGATACAAAGGAAAATTCAGAAATAAGATTATATATATATGTAAAAAAGTACATATTGCATGGATTATTCAATTTGTTGTTGCTTTGTGAATATTTATACATTGGTGTGCTGAAGAAGAATACACCAGTGTGAGTTTATCTTGGTCAAAATCACTAAAATGTGCAACACAACAAAATTTGTCTTCTGCTTGTTGCAGCTAACAGTGTCATTTATATGACATAAATGGTCATGCATTGACTTTGAAGCTTAAGTGCCTTACACTGCCAAGGGGCCAGAGATGTTAGTATTTGGTTTAAATTTCCTGAGTAAAAGGAGTCTTAACAGATGGACAAACAGAGAGATGGACAACAAATGACATAAAATATTTTACATATGATACAATTGCAAATTAACAATGTTTGATTTTTGCTTTACTTTTATTGTGAAACCTTGCTTCTTGCCAAATTTCATGATTCTAGGTCAAAGGGAAGTACCCTATAGGTGTTGATGAGTGAACTGGTGAGTATCAAAATATGAGATATAAATGGCCATATCTTTTGATTGCATTGACTTAGTAGCTTAAAGCTTTTACACCACCGAGGGACCATAGACCTTAGTATTAGACATGCATTTCAAGTTGATACTTCCACCTATTCCTGAAGAGAAGTTTCCCTAACAGATGGACAGACAGACAGGTGGACAACAAATTGGTCCTTTAAAGGTTTCAGTTTTAGTGACTGAGGTACAGTTCCAAAAAAATTGACTCCAGATCTTCAATGATTGTATAAGAGACTTAGCCAAACAGCAATCACACCGATCACACGTGAAATTCTACATAAATTACACCAACCAGTTCCCAGAGCACCTTAAATACTTTCGCACACCTCTCAATAGGAATTGTCCATGTTCCTATCATTGCAACTTCACTCCACATAAACATCCCACATACAGACACAGCCTCACAGCCATACCCCAAATTATCTCTGCCAATGGTCATCAAATGCTTTCTAAAACTTGGTTTACTGTCACACTAGCTAACTTCATTCTTGTCCATAGTACTTTGCCTCTGGCTGCCAGACTTACAAAGCAGGTCGACTGCTATGGTAACCAGAATAGCCCCTTCCTATGACAACTTTTTCAAGGGCTGCATGGAAGAGGCATTCTTCATTGTACAGAATATGGGCACCCTGGTTTGGTACAGATACACTGACAATGCCTTTGTGGTTTGGACCCATGGTGGAGAATAGCTCTTCCACTTCCTGCAACAGCTTAACTCCTTTTCCTAATTCAAATTTATCTGATCATTTTCCAGATTCAATGATATCTTCCTTGTTGTTAACCCCCTCTCTCCCCCCTCACTGAAGCCCACATCCAATCTCAGTCAATATAAACCCAATCACTTAGCAACAATACAATTTTACAGCTACCACTTCTTCTGCATGAAAAGTTCCCTTCCCTACAGTCTGACATCCACAGAAAATGTATCTACTCCATAAAAAAAGCCCTCACAAGCACTTCCAACCATTGTCATCTAGTGCTACCCATGCCTTGGACACCTCAATAAATGACTCCACTTAGGCTATGACTTTCTCAAATCCTGAAATGAGATGCTCTCTTCTTGATATCCTCCCAACACAAAGGTCAGTATGGTGTTATGAGACCCTACCATTAATCTGCTAGAAATAAACTTACAGACATAAGGCAGCATCCATAAATTTCAAATCTACAAGGAAGATCCCTTTACCAACCCATTCTTCACCACTTCCTCTCAATATCCTACAAACATACAGCACTCCACCATTTCCTTTCTATTGTGATGTCCCAACAAGACTACCATAATATTGCTACAAATAATTAATTTCAATCCAAAATTATTGACAACCTTCTAAATAAAACACTGATGAAGTAAGCCAGATCCCTACCATACCCAGAGAACAATGAGGATATGCCCAAAAGGAAATGGTACAGGGGTTATCTTTTATATGTAAAATTTCTAGTAGGACAAGCAACATTTTAAAGGCAAAGGGTTCTTCTGTGCTTTCTATGTTTCAAAGACATTAGCTAGACATTTCTTCAACCAGGCATCATGAAAGGTGGAGTTTATAAGCTCACCTGTGAAGAATGTCATTCCTACTATATTGGCCAAACAGGGAGGTCAGTGTATACTATGCTCAAAGAACGCCACAGAAGCTGTAGATTAAAGAAGCCAAATTCATTCTTTGCTGAACACTGCTTATACTAAATATGTATTAGATGAAGAACTACACACAGAGATAGATGGTGCAAAGCTCATTCAGTTGGAAACACTAGAAATTAAAAAACAGATGTGTGCATCCCCACATCTGATATTGAATGAGTGGACTCCTTTAAATTATTCACTCCTTTTAGACAATGATACAACCTCTAAATAGAAAAATAAATGATCATCCAGGGTGTCTTCATTCAGATAATGGTATAAACTCCTGTTTACCTGTCTCTACTCCAGTGTACGTTATTCATAGTTATTGTAAATAAAAATTTAAGTGTGTCAAAATTGTCAACAGAGACAAATTTATAGTTTAAGTCAAGAACAAACAGATTAAGAATTTTACATGTTTTCCTTTACTTGGTTGGTATCTCTGGGATCATTTGTGTACTAAAAATTGATTTGTAACCAAACCTAGGTTTTGCAATAACAATAAAGTTTATGAAACAAAACTAAATAACTGTTTCATTATATTGTCATATTTCCTTTCAATAAACTTGGTTTACTTACCTTCCTTGATTTCTGTGAGCAGAGCCTCACAAGCAGCTGTTTTCTCTGACACAGCTACTTCCTGTACAGCTAGTTTTGCATTAAGCTCTCCTAGCTGCTCCTGGGCTTCTCTTATTTTATCTAGCCCTACTTCCAGACGCTGACACTGAAACAAATTTAATTCTTTACACAACTGCACTATAGCATTGAAAGTAATGCAGAAACATTTCACACAATTTTGAGCTAACATTTTATCAAATTTGTTTCATTTTTGTGCTTCTCATTTATTAACAAAAGCCAGAAAACAAAATATTAAATATTAGCAGCATCAGCATATGTTCCACTTTGTTTCACCATAACTGATAAACATTGTAAGCAAATTTATTGGAACTTTGTTAAACATTTTAAATACATGAACTACAGGAAGTTAGATAAATTATTATAATAGAATCATAGCACCAAAAAATTTATGACTTATACAGTGTTATTAATGATGAAAACAGTCAGTTCACATTTAGAGCAGTAAAAATAAGTAATGAATAGTACCATAATACAAACTTTTCTACTTTATACATACTGGCAATAAAAATATTGCGCAAGTGAAACTAGACACTGTTTGCCACCTATTTATGTTCAAAATATAAAAAAAAATTATATTACGCAGAACCATTAATTTAAATGAGATTTT
Organism: Schistocerca nitens; assembly: GCF_023898315.1. Taxonomy (NCBI): domain Eukaryota; kingdom Metazoa; phylum Arthropoda; class Insecta; order Orthoptera; family Acrididae; genus Schistocerca; species Schistocerca nitens. The sequence continues at coordinate 366,432,772 of NC_064619.1, forward strand.
TGGATCTCTGAATTAAGGTAGATGTATGTAGTATTTAACACAAGCAAGAAAGTGCAACATGGCAAAAAATAAGGCCAAGAATGAAGAAAACACAACAGGTACAACCAATTTGTGAAAGCATAAGAATAAGGTGAAAATGGCTTGGACTTGTAGGATGGCTAAAATAAGAATGATAACAAAATAGCTAGAAAAGGAACTTGAAGACAATAGACATAGAGGCTGAATTAGGAAATGGTGGAGCATTCAAGTGTAACATGATCGGTAAAAAAGAGGAGTGGAATGGCATTAAATTTAAAGGAAAAGCATGTACCTTGAGAGACAAAGATGCAAATTGCACTTATACCACAACCAGGCAACTGTAGATGGTTAATGGATGATACTGACATGTGGGCATATACTGACTCATTCATTATTGAAGCATCCTTTTTCCATTCCCCCTCAATCAAAAATGCAAGGAATTAACATCAAGAAATGTCTGTAATACAAAAGTATCTTACACTTGAATTTAAAGAAACTATTTCAGATATTTTGTGCAATATAAATTTCACCAAGACATAATTAGGAAATGGAAATCATTCAACAATCTGTGAAGCAAGAGAATAATTGTGAGATTAAATTATGATTTACTTTAGCACACATGTTTAAAGAACTTCTATGGCATGTGTAAATGAGAAAGCAAAGGCCGAAGAGAAGCAGTTACATTTCTATACGTTAATGTAGTGATACTGTGAGTTTTGTTGTGCTAAAGGTTACCAGAAAGCACTATGGCTGTTAGAAGCTATTAACATTAAAGAAGGCCTTCAGTAACAGCGACTGAGTAAATGAATATGCCAACAACAGGAAATGTAAGATATAACAAAATGATTTATTTGATAAATAAATGTAAATATTCAAAACTGTGTTCTTGCCCCATAATTAACTGAAATTATGCGAGTAAAGTCCTTATCCATTATCAGATATTTGAATTGTTTGTAAAGTGATAAACTAATTGATGTTATTCAGTGACTCTAAATGAAAGAGTATGAAACTTTTCTATATAAGAATTTATATAATTGACCACAAAAGGTGCAATATTTTCACACAATGAGAAGTAATATGTGCCAGTAGAGTTTGACAGATGAAAAGAAGTGAGGCTGTAATAACTTTATAGTCATAGCTCATTAAGAAATTACTACAACTAGGTTAGACAATAGTCACACTTTCAACATTTATATCATGTTGCTGCAGTGGCTCACCAATATATACACTGACTCACTAGAGAAGTGCGGGCACCAAGGGGTGGGGCTGTAATGTCATAGTAGATGAATCATAGAGCAGAGCAATGTCTAGTGCCCCCTGTCGGACAAGCAGGTCACAGTCTTTGTGTGCGCAACATGGCCACAAATTACATCACAGCGTCTGCATGGCCAGAATGTTGGTACTCAGTTTAAGTGTGTGGACTCCTATTCTTTGTCTGTGTTGACTTGGGTTCATTTGTTTGAAGCCAATTATGTCTTGGTACTGCCAATGCTGGTTCCCAAGCCTTCATCATCACCATTATCATCATCTTGAACAGTTTCCAGCCTCTTGCCGGGTCTGTTTGGAACATAACCCTCTCCATCTTCTTTTATCTTGCCACTATCTCTCCATCTTCACCTTGGTCCAGTCTTCTCCTTTCTTCTGGATGCATTCCTCCACTCCTTTCAGCCATCTGTCTCTTGGTTTTCCTCTTGTCTCTTTCCTTCCAGTTTCATCTTGTGTGTCCTCCTGGGTATCCTCTTCTCCATTCGCTTAACATGCCCATACCGTTTCAGCCTTGATTTCTCTATCTCCTCCTGCAATGGTTCCACCTTCATTAACTCTCTGATCCTCTCATTTCTTAAGCTGTCTATCTTTGTCACTCGAATACTGTTCCTCAAGAATTTCATCTTACTAGCTTGTACTTTTTCTTTTCTCTCTTCATTTTATAACCCAGGTTTCAGATGCATATGTCAGGATCGGGACATAGTATGACCAGTATATAAGTTTTTTACTAATTTGGGGTAGATCCTTGCTCCATGTCAGACTTCTGACACTTTTCCGAAATGCTTCTGCTTTTCTTTCCACAGTCGTTTACTTCTCTGTTGTTTTTTCCATCTTCCTGTATCAGGTTTCCTAGGTACTTGAAACACTCCACTCTCCTCAATTATTCACCACTAATTGTTTTCCAGTTGTTCCTTTCTCCTTTGGTCTTGTTCTGATAATAATATCACTCTTACTTATATTAAATTTCATACCATATTCCTGTACTGTTCGTTTCCATACGTACAACTGCTCTTGTACTTCCTCCTCCTGATTCCCCCAAATCATTTGATCATCTGCACACACCATAGCTTTCATCTTTCCTTCACCAATTACTTGTGATACTGTATTCATTATATCATCCATCACTACAATGAAGAGTAATGGTGAAAGTGCATTTCCCTGCCTCAAGCCATTCTTCTGTTCAATCCAAGCTTATCTCTCTCCTCCCACTTTCACACAGCTCACACTTCCATGGTACATTTCCCTTATCCTCCAAATAATCTGTTTTGCTACTCCTCTGTTCTCCAGAACTTTCCACACTTTGCTTCTACGTACACCATCATATGCTTTTTCAATGTCCAGGAAGGTCATTAGTAGATCTAGTCCATATTCATAATGCTGTTCCTGCAGTTGTCTTACAGCAAAAATTAGATCCACTGTGGACCTTCCTGTTCTGAGGCCATGTTGTTCTTCTCTCATTTCTCCTTCTAATTTTGCCCGAATTCATGCTTCCAAAATTTTCTCAAAAATCTTTTCACACTGACTCATCAATTTTATCCCACAATAGTTCTTGCACTCTTTTCTATTTCCCTTCTTAAATATTGGGACAATTATTCCCTTCCTCCAGTCTTCTGGGATCATCTTCTGTGTCCACACAATTTTCGTTACTTGATATAGCCATTGTATCCTCGCCTCTCATGCTGCTCTCATCATCTCTACAATTTTCCATGCCTTGCAGAGTCAGAGTTGAAATTCCATGTCTCTATTATGTATTTTGACAGCTTCTTTAATGATGGAGTCGCAGTACATGGAAGCACATGAAAGGATCTTTCTCTTTCCAGGATCATGCTGTGTCCCATGTCAAGACACCCACTTCCATGTACTGGGACTCCATCATTAAATAAGCAGTCAGAATATGTATCAGTGATGAGTCACTGCAGCAACAAGTGAGTAAGCACCTGAAGATGATGAGCAGCTACCTTGTTGAAATATTGTGCAGCTTCCACAACATTACCTGACACAACATCTGATGAATAATACAGCAGTTATTAAGACAGGAAAGTCTCGAACAGCACAACTATTGATCAATTTAGTGATCCTGGGAAATGAAAATTTGTTGATAATAGCAAAATTTACAGAAAAAATGACAGAAAGTGGTTAGAATGAATAAACAGATGGACTATTTAGGGACAGCTAAATAGTCATAGTGACTGGATAGAAAGATACTGCACAGTATATATCAATGAGTTCAGCTGGACATGCCAACTAGAAATTGTAGGTTCTAATGTAGCTACAAGTTGTGAACAGCTGCTTAATCTTGAACATGAGACACAGACAAAAGAGGATTGATGATTAATGTTCCCATGCAAAAGAAAAATAAACTCAGGGAAACTATTCAAAATGAACAAATAATTCAGCTAAAAACATTTATCACTAAATGAAAGGACAGACAGGATGCTAGAAAACAATAACCAATGTACAAATCCATACAACTATTTTCTATGAAGTAGACATCTTTCTTTTTAAACCATGAAAGTAGACATGCTGCCTAAAATAGATTTCGAATTGTGGACATCAAACATAAATGCAAGCAAGAAGTTTCAGATTTATTCATGCCAATACTGGTCCATTTATAATTTTTGACCTATACTTTGTAAAAGTTCAGTAACAATAAAAAAAAAGGAAATAGCTATTTTTGCATTCTTAGCAATTATGTGCAATTGTCCATTACATATGTGTCAAACATATTATGATAACAATTTCTGTAGTACAATATCAGAATTGTTCTTTTAATTAAAGGAACAATTAAGGTAAAATAATGTGACTTTTGAATAATTTAAATAATTTAAGAGCCATTAGACTGCAACTTCAATTAAAATAAATTAACATAAGTTACGAACTGTTTAAGTAATCCAAATGTTATGATATCTCACCTGTGCAAGAATGAAATTATTTTTTTCCTCAAGCAATCTAAGGTATGTATTGAGGAAGTCAAGATAGTGTTTGGGAGTGACATAATTCCTTCGACGGAGAGTGAGCAGGAATTCTATCGTGTATTCCACAACTGTCTGATGCACATACACAGCATGCTCTACAATGTTCTCACGATAATTCTGTGGTATTTTTTCATTCTGAGGGCACAAAGAGTTGTGTTTCATAATAGTTATCAAAAACCAGTAAACTTCATTTTCATTTACATGCAAAAATTAAGGAAGCAGAACAATTGACAAAGCTTTTTGGTACTTTAACAATAATGTTATATATTTTATCATAACTAAATACAAGTATAAATCACAGAAAAGTTAGTTTACCATTGTTGTTCTCTTTCAAAGTGCTTTGTGAAGCTAAAAATCAGGTACTTATATATAACAGCATGCCTCCTGCATGATTTGATGGTGAAAAAGGTTAATAATAACCCAATAAATATATATTAAAAAAATCTTTTTTCTTCTGAAAACAACAGGAGCAAGTTAAATATTATTTAGAATTTTACTGAGCAATACAGGAAGAAAAAGAAAATGAAATATTAATCATTCCAAACATAATAGTACCTGTATCACAATGGCAATTATTTAGAAAGATACGTAGCTTAAAACAATACACTAGTAATGTAACATTACACTTTTCAACAAAAGGTGCTCAGAAATTGTCCTAGACACATTTTTCATTTTTATTCAAACATTTGCTAGTTGGTACAAATGGCAAATAATGTAAACTGATAGTGAAATGTCCTCTTGGTAGGTGAGGTGCACTTATCACAGTGGATGAATAAACAAAAAATTATTGACTCCCATATTTCGAACTCCAGGTAGGAATACCAACAACGTAAGAAAAGACAGATTGCTACTTTCCATAAAGGTGACACATCAGGTTGCATACAGGCACGATTAAAAGACACTTACATTAAGCTTTCAGCCACAGCCTCCATTGATAAAGGAGAGAGACACACACCAATCACATACACACCAGCAAGCATGCCTCACACACACAAAACCGCCAACTCCAGCGTCTCGGGCCGGATTGCAACTATCAGAGGGGATGTAAGCAGCAATCTATGGGGGACGGGGAAGGGGAAGGGATAGTAGTGTGTGGGTGGAGAGAGAAAGATGAACACTGTCTGGTGGAGTATGCAGGGACTAGGATGCCAACAGGTGCAGCATCAGGAGGTTGTGGGATGGGGAGGTGGGGAAAAAAAGAGCAGAAAAGGAGAGGAGTGGGGAAATACAGGTGGATGCATTGGCAGGGGGCTGCAAATAAGCAGGGTGGAAGATGAGAGTGGGAAGGAGATGGTAGGACAGAGGGGATGGAAACTGTTTGGTGGAGGATGTGGGGGGGCCGTATTTTACTGTAAATTGATATCGAGATAATTATGGAAGTGGAGAATGTGTTGTAACGAAAACCCCCATCTGCACAGTTCAGAAAAGCTGATGGTGGATGGAAGGATCCAGATGGCTCAGCTAGTGAAGCAGCCATTGAAATTAGGTGTGTTATGTTTAGCTGCATGCTGTGCCGCAAGGTGTTCTACTTGCTCTTGGCCAAAGTTTGACAGTGACCATTCATTCTGGTGGACAGTTAATTGGTAGTCATACCGATATAAAAAACTGTGCAGTCATTGCAGCAGAGCTGGTAAATGAGATGCCTAATTTCACAGGTGGTCTGACCCCTGATGGGGTAGGATAAACCTGTGACAGGCCTGGAATAGAAGTGCTGGTTGGGTGGATTGGGCAGGTTTTGCACCTGGGTCTTCCATGGGGATATAATCCTTGTGGTAAGGGATTGGGATTGGGAATGGTATAGGTATGGACTAGAATATTGTGGAGGTTGGGGGGTGATGGAACTCCACTTCAGTAAGGATGAGAAGTATCTCAGGTAGTATGTCCGTCATTTCAAGGCACAATGATAGGTAATCAAAGGCCTAGTGAAAGATGTGGTTAGACACTCCTCTGTGGCTGGTTCTTGGGGGTGATAGGAGGATTGGGATTGTGAGGGGAAATGGCATGGGAGATCTGTTTGCGGTCTAGGTCTGGGGGATAGTGCCTGTCTGTGAAGGCCTTGGCGAGGCCCTCAGCATACTGAGCAAGAGAGTTTTTTGGCACTGCAGATCTCCTGGTAGCCAGGCTAAATGTGAGGAATTTTTGATGTGAAAGGAATGATAGCTGTCAAAATTCAGGTGGTTGGTGAGTTTAATGTGGACAGAGGAGTGAATGGAGGAGGTCAACATTTAGGAAGATGGCATGCTGGGTTGAGAAGGACCAAGTGAAGCGGATGGGAGAGAATGTATAGAGGTTGTGAAGGAATGAAGAAAGGGTGTCTTGGCCCTGAGTCCAGATCATGAAGATATCATTAATGAATCTGAACTAGACCGGAAGGTCTCCTCTAGATGGCCCATAAAAAGGTCAGCTCAGGAGGGTGGCATGCGGGTGCCCGTGGGTGTGCCACAGATTTGTTTATAAACCTTCCGTTCAAATGAGAATTAGTTGTGGGTTAAAATAAAGTTAATAAGGTGTATGAGGAATGAGGTAGTGGGTTTGGAGTCTGAATGACATTGGCAAAGGTAACTTTCAATAGCAGTAACACCATGGGCATGAGAGATGTTGGTGTATGGGGAAGTGACATCAACAGTGAAGAGCAGGGATCCAAGAGGTAAATGGTTGGGGATGGTGGAGAGTTGGTGAAGGAATTGGTTAGTGTCTTTGATGTGGGAGCTAAATTACAGGCAATTGGTTGGAGGTGTTGATCAACATGGGGCAAAATTCTTTCAGTGGGAGCACAATAACCAGCCACAATGGGGCATCCTGGATTGTTGGGTTTGTGGATTTTGGGGGCATGTAGAAGGTGGGTGTGTGGCGTGTCATAGGAGTGAGGAGAGAAATGGATTCAGGGAAGATGTTCAGGGAAGGGCCTAAGCCTTTAAGCAGGGATTGGAGTTTGTGTGGGACTTCTGAGATGGGACCACTCTGGCAATATAGAGGTGGAGGAGTCAGTAATGGCAGAGGCCTTCTGCCAGGTAATCACTGCGATTTATAGTAACACTGGTGGAACCTTTGTCGGCAGGTAGGATGACTAGGTCAGGATTTGTTTTGAGGTTGTGTTTGGCTGTTCTTTCTTGTATCATTAATGAATCTGAACTAGACTGGAAGGTCTCCTTGAGATGGCCCATAAAAAGGTCAGTTCAGGAGGGTGGCATGCGGGTGCCCGTGGGTGTGCCACGGATTTGTTTATAAACCTTCCGTTCAAATGAGAATTAGTTGTGGGTTAAAATAAAGTTAATAAGGTGTATGAGGAATGAGGTAGTGGGTTTGGAGTCTGAATGACATTGGTGTTCTGAGGAAGGAACCTAGAGTAGGATGGTGAGGCTAAGTTGGAGGTAAGGAATTCCTGGAAGGTGACCATGGAGTGGTTAGGTGGGAGGGGGGGAGGCACATGGTTGGATGGTGGTATGAACCAGAAGAGGCAGGGTCCAATGTTGGAATTGGGTGGTTTTGGTTGGAGGGATTGGTGCCAAAGGTGTGCTTCCATTGCAGGGATCGGAAGAAGGAGAGTACATCTTTGACAAGTCCAGCATGGTTAAATTTTGATGTAGGACTAAAGGTGAGGCCTTTGGATAGGACTGAAACTTCTGTGGAGTTGAGGGTTTTGGAGAAGAGGTAAACAAAAGTGTTACTGGAATCCGTCAATCCTCTCTACCAACCTCCATCAAATCCAAATCCAGAGCCAAAAAATTCCTTACCTCCAACTTAGCTTCACCATCCAACCCTCGGTCCCTCCCTCAGAACACCAGCCTTTCAGTACAAGAAAGAACAGACATACATAACCTCAAAACAAATCCTGACCGAATCATCCTACCTTCTGACAAAGGTTCCACCACTGTTGTTATGAATTGCAGTGACTACCTGGCAGAAGAACTCCTCCACCTGTAAACTCTGCATAGTGATCCTATCTCAGAAGTCCAACACAAACTCCAATTCCTGCTTAAAGCCTTAGGCCCTTCCCAGAACATCTCCCCTGAATCCATTTCCCTCCTCACCCTTTTGACACCCTGCACACCCACCTTCTACATGCTCCCCAAAATCCACAAACACAACAATCCTGGATGACCCATTGTGGCTAATTATTGTGCCCAACTGAAAGAATTTCATCCCTCATTGACCAACGCCGCCAACCAATTGCATGTAATCTAGCCTCCCATGTCAAAGACACAAACCACTTCCTTTACAAACTCTCTGCCATTCCCACCCCTTTACCTCTTGGATCGCTACTCATCATTGTTGATGCCACCTCCCATTACACCAACAACCCTCATGCCCCATGGTCTTACTGCTAATGGACACTGTCTTTCCCAACATCCTTCAGACTCCAAACATACTACATGATTCCTCTTACACCTTACTAATTTTACCCTGATTGACAACTACTTCTTATTTGTAGGGAAAGTATATAAAGAAAAATCTGTGGCACAGCCATGAGCACCCACATGGCATCCCTATATGCCAAGCTTTACATGGGCTATCTAGAGGAGACCTTCCTAGCCTCCCAAAACACCAAATCCCTAGTTTGGTTCAGGTTCATTGATGATATCTTCATGATTTGGACTCAGGACCAAGACATCCTGTCTTCGTTCCTTCAAAACCTCAACACCTTCTCTCCCATCTGCTTCACCTTGTCCTCCTCAACCCAGTATGCCATCTTCCTGCACCTTGACCTCATGCTTTCTGATGGCTCCATCCACACCTGTGTCCATATTAAACACATCAACCACCAACAGTACCTGCTGTTTGACAACTATCATCCCTTTCACACCAAAAAAATCCGTCCCAAAAAGTCTGGCCATACAGACATGGCATATTTTCAGTGACAAGAACTCCCTTTCCCCGTATAGTGACGGTCTCACCAAGGCCTTTGCAGATTGGCACTATCCTCCAGACCTAGTCTGCAGACAGATCTCCCATGCCATTTCCCCTCACACCCCAAATCCTTCCACAACCTCCAAGAACCAGCCACAAAGGAGTGCCTCTTCATCACCCATTACCACCCCAGACTGGAACAAATGAACCACATTCTTTCCTAGGAATTTAATTAATTATCATTGAGCCCTGAAATGAGGTACATCCTACGCAAGTTACTTCCCATCCATCCTAAAGTGGTGTTTTGTACTGGTATGACTACCAACCAGCTGTGCACCAGGATGAACGGCCACTGCCAAACTGTGGCCAAGAGCCAAGAAGACCACTCTGTGGCACAGCATGCAGCTGAATATAACACACTTGATTTCAATGGCTGCTTCCACCATGAGCTTTTCTGAGCTGCACAGATGAGAGGTATCCTTACAACACATTCTCTGCTCTGTAATTATTTTGCCTCAACCTACAGTAACATACTGTCCCCACACCCTTCACCCAACAGTTTCCACCTCCTCTCATCACCTCCCCATTCTCATCTCCAAGTTGTTTATTCGCAGCCCTCTGCCAATGCATCCAACATTCTTTCCCCACTCCTCTAATTTTTCCTCATCTCCCTGCCCTATAACCTCCTGATGCTGTACCTGTTGGTAATCTACACTCCACCAGACAACATTCGTCCCTCTCCCCACCCATAAACTACTATTCCTTATCTTTCTCTTTCCCCACCCAGTCCAGGTTCCTGTTTGCATCCCACGTGATGATGCATTGCTGCAGTTGTCGGTTTTGTGTGTGTGTGTGTGTGTGTGTGTGTGTGAGATTGGTTTGCTTGTGTGTGTGTGTGTGTGTGTGTGTGTTTTACTGATGATGGCTGTGCCCAAAAGGTATATGTCAGTGTCTTTTAATTGTGCCTATCTGCAACCTGACATGTATTCTTTACAGTAAGTAGCAATCTGTCTTTTCCTACATTTTCAAGGTCATATAGTTTCTGATAATTAAAAAAATCAATATGTTTATAACCATTCATGAGGAAATTGCCCAACATTATAAACACATCAAAAAATGTTTTGCATCACCCCGGTACCCAGAATTCCTGAAGGTAGACATTGACTGTGGATATTGTATTACAGACACAGTCCCTTTGACTGTTCATAGATGTCACTAAATCCACTCAAAGATGCAAACAATCATGCATGAGCAGCTCCTATTAGATGAAGCGATTTGGTCTTGTCTGCGTTGTTACTTTGTGCCAGGAAGGGCTATCAACAAGGGAAGTGTCCAGGTGTCTCAGAGTGAACCAAAGCGATGTTGTTTGGACATGGAGGACATACAGAGAGACAGGAACTGTCGATGACATGCCTCGCTCAGGCCGCCCAAGGGCTACTACTGCAGTGGATGATGACTACCTATGGATTATGGCTTTGAAGAACCCTGACAGCAACGCCACCATGTTGAATAATGCTTTTCGTGCAGCCACACGATGTCGTGTTATGGCTCAAACTGTGCGCAATAGGCTGCATGATGCACAACTTCACTCCCGACATCCATGGTGAGGTCCATCTTTGCAACCACAACACCATGCAGTGCGGTACAGATGGGCCCAAAAACATGCTGAATGGACAGCTCAGGATTGGCAACATGTTCTCTTTACCAATGAGTGTTGCATATGCCTTCAACCAGACAATCACCGGAGACATGTTTGGAGGCAACCCGGTCAGGCTGAACACCTTAGACACACTGTCCAGCGAGTGCAGCAATGTGGAGGTTCCCTGCTGTGTTGGGCTGGCATTATCTGGAGCCGACGTATGCTGCTGGTGGTCAGAGAAGGCACCGTAATGGCTGTACGATACGTAAATGCCATCCTCCAACCGATAGTGCAACCATATCAGCAACATACTGGCGAGACATTCGTCTTCATGGATGACAATTCGTGCCCCTGTCATGTACATCTTGTGAATGACTTCCTTCAGGATAATGACATCACTCGATTAGAGTGGACAGCACGTTCTCCAGACATGAACCCTATTGAACATGCCTGGGATAGACTGAAAAGGGCTGTTTATGGACGACGTGACCCACCAACCACTCTGAGGGGTCTATGCCAAACCACCATCGAGGAGGGGGACAATCTGGACCAACAGTGCCTTGATGAACTTGTGGATAGTATGCCACAATGAATACAGGCATGCATCAATGAAAGAGGGAGTGTTACATGGTATTAGTGGTACCGCTGTGTACAGTAATCTGGACGCCACCTCTGAAGGTCTTGCTGTATGGTGGAACAACATGCAATGTGTGGTTTTCATGATCAACTGCATGGAAATGATGTTTATGTTGATCTCTATTCCAATTTTCTGTACAGGTTGCAGAACTCCCAGCACAGAGGTGATGCACAACTTCTTTTGATGTGTGTATTTTATTCATTATATCTGTTGCATTTTTATCACCCACTAGATTCTACTTTTCAGCACAGATTAACTTTCTATACCAGTACATAAACTTACCTCCATTAAATAGACACTTGCAACTGCAACCAAAGCTTGACGTGGCCATGGGAACAACCAGTCTATGCAAGTATTATTGACAAGCCCAGGGAAGTTCCGACACCTGTTACGAAGAATATCTCCTGCAGGAGACATTGATAATGCCACATGCAAGTTATCAGCACAAACTGCTGTAAAATAGTTCCACACATTTTCCCTGAAATGAAGAATGCTCTCTGAAGATTAGTTTCTATGACATTTAATACAAACAATCAAAAATTCTATGTACAATTAAGTATAAGTATAGTAAGTCACTAAACAATGTAAATACAATTCTACTAGTTATTTGGAGATCCAAACATGGGTAATTCTTTCCCGTGGGTAGTTACAAAATGAAATTTTACTTGATGTGGTTCGCAACAGTTTCATAACCTATGGATGCAAACATATTGTCAACACCTTACAATACTACTGACAGCCTCAACACTTTGTTCCCTCTAGAGAATAGGATAGTTGTAAATCACAGACCTTGTTCTTGTTATTGCGTTCTTTAGTCCGAAGACTGGTTTGATCTATCTCTCCATGCTACTATATCCCTTGCCAGCCTCTTCATCTCCGAGTAACTACTGCAACCCACATCCTTCTGAACCAGCTTACTGTATTCATCTCTTGGTCTCCCTCTACAATTTTTATCCCCACAACTGCCTCCAATACAAACTGGTGACCACTTGATGACTCAGTATGTGTTCTACCAACTGATCCCTTCTTCTCATCAGGTTGTGCCACAAATTTCTTTTCACCCCAATTCTTTTCAGTACCTCCTCATCAGTTATGTGAACTAGCCATCTAATATTCAGCACTCTTCTGGAGCACCACATTTCAAAAGCTTCTATTCTCCTCTTTCCTAAACTGTTTATCATCCACATTTCACTTCCATACATGGCTACACTACATACAAATACTTTCAGAAAAGGCTTTGTGACACTTTAATCTGTACTGGATTATTATTATTATTATTTTGTCATTGTCTGTATACATTTTATATCATCTCTACTTTGACCGTCATTAGTTATTTTGCTGCCCAAATAGAAAAACTCATCTACTACTTAAAAGTGTCTCCTATCTTAATCTAATTCCCTCAGCATCACTGATTTAATTCAACTATGTTTCATTATAGTCAGTTTGCTTTTATTGATGTTCATCTTACATCCTCCTTTCAAGACAATGTCCATACTGTTCAACTGCTTTTCCAGGTCCTTTGCTGTCTCTGACAGATTTACAATGTCATCAGCAGATTTCAAGAATTTTATATCCTCCCCCTGGATTACAATTCCTACTTCAAATTTTTCTTTGGTTTCCTTTACTACTTGCTCAATGTACAGACTGAATAAAACAGGGGATAGGTTACAACCCTGTTTCATTCTTTTCTCTGCCACTGCTTGCCTTTAATGTCCCTCGACTCTTATATCTTCCACCTGATTTCTGTACAAATCGTTAATAGCCTTTCACATCCTGTATTTTACCACTGACACCTTTAGAATTTGAAAGAGAGTATTCCAGTCAACATTCTCAAAAGCTTCCTCTACATCTTAAAATGCTATAAACGAAGATTTGCCTTTCCATATCCTATCCTCTATTAGGAGTCATACAGTCAGTATTGTCTTGCGTGTTCCTACATTTCGCTGTAATCCAAATTTATCTTTCCCAAGGTGGGCTTCTACCAGTTTTTTCATTCTTCTGTAAGGAATTTGTGTTAGTATTTTGCAACTGTCATTTATAAAACTGATAGCTTGGTAATTTTCTCACCTGTAAGCACCTACTTTCTTTGGAATTGGAATATTATATTCTTCATGAAGTTTGAGGGTATTTTGCATGTCTCATATATCTTGCTCACCAGATGGAAAAGTTTTGTCATGATTGGCTCTTTGAAAGCTGTCTATATTTCTAACATAATGCTATCTATTCCCAGAGGCTTATTTCGGCTTAGGTCTTTCAGTGCTCTGTCAAATTTTTCATACAGTATCAAACCTCTCATGTCATTTTCATCTACATCCTCTTTCCTTTCTGTAATATAGTGTTCAAGTTCATTCCTCTAGTATAGCCTCTCTATATACTCCTCCAACCTTTCTGCTTTCCCTTCTCTTTGCTTAGGACTGGTTTTCCATCTGAGACATTGATTATCATACAAGTGATTCTCTTTTCTCCAAAGGTCTCTTTAATTTTCATGTAGGCAGCATCTATCTTTCCTCTAGTGATATATGCTTCTAAATACTTACATTTGTCCTCTACCGATTCCTGCTATGCCATTTTGCACTTCCTGCCAATTCCATTTTTTAGATGTTTGTACTCCATTTCATCTGCTTTATCTACTGCATTTTTATATTTTCTCCTTTCATCAATTAAATTCAATATCTCTTGTGTCACCTAAGGATGTGGGTTTGGCATGATATCCCCCAGGAGGACATCCAACCCCTACATCAATAAATGCCAAGCCAAATGTGTGCTTGCATAAAGGCCAGAGGTGGACAAACGCTTGATTGACTTATTCTTGAATAGTTCATTCAATTTATCTGGAATTATATTCAGTTGTTTGTCTATAAACGTATATCTGTTGTTTGTTGTTGTGGTCTTCAGTCCTGAGACTGGTTTGATGCAGCTCTCCATGCTATGCAGTATCTACTGCAACCTACATCCTCCTGAATCTGCCTAGTGTATTCATCTCTTGGTCTCCCTCTACGATTTTTACCCTCCACACTGCCCTCCAATACTAAATTGGTGATCCATTGATGCCTCAGAACATGTCCTACCAACCGATCCCTTATTCTAGTCAAGTTGTGCCACAAACTTCTCTTCTCCCCAATCCTATTCAATACTTCCTCATTAGTTACATGATCTACCCATCTTATCTTCAGCATTCTACTGTAGCACCACATTTCAAAAGCTTCTATTCTCTTCTTGTCTAAACTATTTATTGTCCATGTTTCACTTCCACACATGGCTACACTCCATACAAATACTTTCAGAAACGACTTCCTGACACTTAAATCTATACTCGATGTTAACAAATTTCTCTTCTTCAGAAATGCCTTTCTTGCCATTGCCAGCCTACATTTTATATCCTCTCTACTTCAACCATCATCAGTTATTTTGCTCCCCAAATAGCAACACTCCTTTACTACTTTAAGTATCTCATTTCCTAATCTAATTCCCTCAGCATCACCCGGCTTAATTCGACTTCATTCCATTATCCTCGTTTTGCTTTTGTTGATGTTCATCTTATATCCTAACTTCAAGAAATGTATATCATTTCTATCCCTTTCAGATAATTCATTCATGGTGCATTTTTCTTTTTTCTTTTTTTCTTCTTCTCCACAGAGTGTATGTGCTTTTATTGTAAGTAGCCCTAATAATCAACATCTCTGTGGAAAGGGCAAATGATTTTAAATAGCAATGAACTTTTTCACAGAAAGCTGTGCTCTGTTTCTTTTTTTTTCCTTTCCATTAGAGTGTATTATGCATTTATTGCAAGTAACCCCACTAATCTATGTCCCTGTGGAAAGGGCAAATGATTTTAAATAGCAAAGAACTTTTTCACTGAGAGCTGTCCTTTAATATTAACACACTTGTTTTCATATCTATCAGAGAGATGAGCTACAAGCAGGAATGTTATGGTTTCTTTAGGGAATAGGCATAGTTTTTTATTTTGAGATGGCCACACTTTACAAAGAAAGAATTATTCTTTTGTTGTTAACAAGAATTTCTTTGCTGTTTACTTCTCTGTACATTGTATTTCTGAAAAATGAAATCTATTCTTTTATAGTGTTACTAGGCTTTGAACTGATCATTTCAACTGAGCTTGGCTTTAACTGCAAATTTTTTCTAGTCAGAGTTGGTCCCAGTTTGGAGTGAAACAATCTGAGATTAACACATTAAGGTGCAGATTTATGAGTTGAGCTAATCTAAGATAAACTGGTTTATCCAATCAGCCCACTACATTTCATTTTCTAATCCCATTCCTTCAGCACTGTCAGCTTTGACTACATTCCATTACCTTTATGTATTTTTGCTGAAATTTGACTCTTTTCAAGACTCTCTATTCTGTTCCACTTGTCAAAACCCTTTGCTGTCTCTGACAGAAGTACAATGTTATCTTCAGCTCACCAATAATGAAATTAATTTTGAAATATTTCACAAGAAGCTACTCAATAACCATGAAATCCATATCAACAAAAAATGAGTTTTTTTTCCAGAGGCATGATAGAAGGCCTATGCAAACTTCCTTAACTCCACCCACTGTTGACTGTGATCTAGTCAATTTACAGTTCACTGTTAGTAGTAATGGATACAACATGAACATTATAAATATGTTGTACAAATAAAAAGTAGAGAAAAGCAGTAGTATAACTTTGAAATTCTAAAAGCACAATTTGTACTCCTACCATTCTTGGGCAGCATTTCTTACTGTTCACTAGGTTGTTGATGTAATGTTAAAGTAGCTTATGTCACTCATGACAAGGTCCAGCATCACTTTGTACACATTGAGCTTCCATGTAATGACAATTTCTTTTATCCTGGCATTTATAAATTACCATGCAGTCAGTGTCTACATCTTACATTTGACAGACTGGCTGTATGTTCAGAATGAGATTGCAGGCATACATAGCCAATAAAAAAGGTGCAATTAAAAATAATTTCTCATTTGCCAAGCATTTAAATGCTAGTGGGCACATAGAACCTATATTAGAATTGCTCCAAATTTAGCATCGTGAACCCAAGGGCAAAAACTTGACTTTTCTGGAGGAATCAGAGATTGTGAAATACCCACAAGTTGCTAAAGATGTAATTCTTAAAGCCCAACTGATTAACAAGAATCAGACATTTTACAATTCAATTATGACAGCTTTTCAAAATATATAGCTGAATACTGCCATAACCCTCCTCATCAAGACATTGTCTTATTTCTATATCTTATATTTTACAAAAAATGTAAAATCCAGGACGGGGTGTAACAATATTCTTAAAGGGAAAGTTGCTACTCACCATATAGCATAGATGCTGAGTCACAGATAGGCACAATGAAAAGACTGTCTCAAATATAGCTTTCAGCCATAAGGCCTTCATCAAAATTAGACACACACACACACACACACACACACACACACACACACACACACACACACACACACGCAAATGCAACTCCACACACATGACCGTAGTCTCAGGCAACTGAGGCCACACTGAGGGCAACAGCACCAGTGCATGATGGGAGTGGCGACTGGGTGGGCTAAGGAGGAGGCTGGGACAGGGAGGGGGAGGGATAGTAGGGTATCATTGGCAGACACTGATGTGCTGTTGGGGAGCGCGCAGGGACGAGGTGGAAAGAGGGTGGGCAGCTAAGTGCAGTCAAAAGGTTAGACAGATGGCAACGGAGAGGTGGGGAGGAGGATTGAGGAAAAGGAGAGAAGTAAAAAGACTGTGAGTGATGGATCAATGAGGGCTGTGTAGTGCTGGAATGGGAAAAGAGAAGGGGCTTGATGGGAGAGGATGATGACTAATTAAGGTTGAGGCCAGGAGGGTAATGGAAACATAGGATAATTTGCTGGGGAAGTTCCCACCCGTGCAATTCAGAAAAGCTAGTGTTGGTGGGAAGGATCCATATGGCACAGGCTGTGAAACAGTAACTGAAATGAAGGATGTCATGTTTGGCAGTGTGTTCAGCAACAGGGTGGACCACTTGTTTCTTGGCCACAGTTTTTCAGTGGCCATTCATGAGGACAGACAAGTTGTTGGCTGTCATATCAACAAAAAAATCTAGCGTAGTGGTTGCAACTTAACTTGTAGATTATATGACTGGTTTCACAGGTAGCCCTACCTTTATTGGGATAGGTGATGTTTGTGACTGGAGTGGAGTAGGTGGTGGTGGGAGGATGTATAGGACAAGTCTTGCATCTAAGTCTATTACAGGGATATGAGACATGGAAACTCTTGCCCTCCAGGAACTTGACAAACATGCACAATGTCACCTCAAAAAGCTCTCCACCCTGCTCATTTCCTACTCCTGCCTTGAAGTACCACTGCCCACCCCCTCTACAACAACCTCCAAACTTACTCGACGACCCCTCATAGTTGACAAACCCTGTCTCGTATACTTACTACTGTACCCTATCCTCCAAAACTCCCTCCCACCACCACACAAAATCCAAAACCTAAACAGACCCTAAACAAAGTCATGAACCTTTCCCGCAGAAGCCTTAGCCCCACAGAAATATCAGTTCTTTCCAAAGGCCTCATCTTTTGCCCCACTCCAAAATTCAATCATGCAGGACTTGTTAAAGTCCTTCACTCCTTCTCCCAGTCTCTACAGTAGAAACACTTTTTTGCCAACAACCCTACCAACCAGACTCAATCAAAGACCAATATTGAACCCTGCCTGGCTCAGCTCACACCTCCATCCAACTGTCATCCACCCCCACTGCCCTCAAATCATTTCCAGTTAAATTTCCAGAATTTCTTAACCATTAACCTTGCCTCATCATCATTTCCCAAATCCCTCAACATAAGAACTAACCTTACATCTGCAGAGAGAACTACAGTCTACCATCTAGAAACTGATCCTGATCTTACAATTCTACGTGCTGATAAAGGCTCCACCACTGTTGTTCTGAACTGCAAGGATTCTCTGGCAGAAGCACTCTGCCAGCTGTCAGATACATCCACCTACAAACCTTGCCACAGTGACACCATTCCAGAAATCCAAGAGGATTGCCAGTCATTCCTCAGATCCTTAGGCCCATCCCAGAACCTCTGCCCAGAGTCCATCCCTCTGCTCACCCCTACCACTCCCCGCAGTCCTACCTTCTACATGTTTCCTAAAGTCCATAAACCCATCTATCTAGGATGCCCTATTGTGACCAGTTACTGTGCCCCCACTTAGAGAATCTCTGCTCTCATAGACCAATACCTTCAACCTATTACCCAGAACCTACTGTCCAGTATAAAAGATACCAACCATTTCCTCCGCTGACTCTCCACAGTTCCTGTCCCTTTACTACATGGTGCCCGGCTCATGACTATTGATGCCACCTCCATTTGCACTAACATCCCTAATGCCCACGGTCTTACCACTATTGAACACTACATTTCCCAACACCCAGTAGATTCCAAACCAATAACCTTCTTCCTAGTCATCATGACAAACTATATCCTCACCCACAATTACTTCTCCTTTGAAGGAATTACTTACAAACAAATATGGGGTAAGGATATGGACACCCAAATGGCACCATTCTATGCCAACATATTCATAGGCCATCTAGAGGAATCCTCCCTAACCTCCTAGAATCCCAAGTCCCTCATCTGGTTGAGATTCATTGATGACTTTTTGTGATCTGGACTACCTCTTGTTGTGCCCTGAAATGAGAAATGTCCAGCCCACTATCCCTTCCACTCCTCCCACTGTAATATTCCACCATCCACCAAATCTACGCAATATACTCATCCACCCCTATACAAACCCTGCACACAACTCCTTACGTCATGGCTCATACCCCTGTAATAGACCTAGATGCAAGACCTGTCCCACACATCCTCCCACCACCACCTACTCCACTCCAGTCACAAACATCACTTATCCCATCAAAGGCAGAACTACCTGGAAAACCAGTCATATGACCTACAAGCTAAGCTGCCACCACTGTGCTGCATTCTATGTGGGCATGACAACCAACATGCTGTCTGTCCATATGAATGGCCACCAACAAACTGTGGCCAAGAAACAAGTGGACCACCCTGTTGCTGAACATGCTGCCAAACATGACATCCTTCATTTCAATGACTGCTTCACAGCCTGTGCCATACGGATCCTTCCCACCAACAGCAGCTTTTCTGAATTGTGAAAGTGGGAACTTTCCCAGCAAATTATCCTATGTTCCTGTAACCCACCTGGCCTCAAAATTCATTAGTCATTGTCCTATCCCATCCAATCCCTTCTATGTTCCCATTCCAGTGCTGTACAGCCTTCATTCCTCCATCACACCCAGTCTTTTTACTTCTCTCCTTTTCCACAATCCCCTCCCACTCCCCACCTCTCTGCTGCCATCCGTCTAACCTCCCAACTACAGTTAGCTGCCCACCCTCTTTCAACTTCGTCCATCCACACTCCCCAACAGCCATGCCACTGACTGCCACCCCTACCTTACTATCCCTCCCCCTCTCTGTCCCAGCCTCCTCCTTACCCCCACCCAGTCACCACTCACATCATGCAATGGTGCTGCTGTTCACAGTATGGCCCCAGTTGCCTGAGACTGCAGTCATGTGTGTGTGAGTTGCATTTGCATGTATGTATGTGTGTGTGTGTGTGTGTCGTCTAATTTTGACGAAGGCCTTCCTGGCTGAAAGCTATATTTATGACAGTCTTTTTGGCGTGCCTATATGTGACAACTTCCCCTTTCACATTATTCTTATATTTTACATTTGATTTGGGAAAATGTTTTAATTTAATTTATGTCTATTTTGTACAGGAGCTGTAATGTTTCTGTATTTCTTATGTACATCTTGTCTTTATTCTTGATGCCAAAAGATGGTGCCATTTGTTAGACGCTTTAATTGTTTGTACATCCATTATAGTTAAATTACCTATTTTAAATCTATTTTTCTTTTGCAGTGACCTTACCTATCACTATATGTTTTACTTTTCTCTTATCTCTTGTACTTCCAAACATGTAAATGGCACCTAGTGGAGCTTGCATCATCATGTTGGCAGCTTCCTGCCTGTCAGTCTTACATAGCATGTTCATGTGCAGCCATGTATTCAGGACCACTACAATTTGTATTCCAATACTTATATTTCCATATTTCAAGTTTGGCCCCACTTAAGCATAGCTAAATGCCTTTCCTGAAGGTAAGAATTGTCTCTCTTCATGGTTCCACAACAAATTTGGCATTTTGTTGATAGACTAGGGCAAGGATTTTTAAAATTATTTTACTTTTGCATTCTAGATATATATTAAAATTTTGGCTACTTATGACTAATCCATTACCTGCAGTCCACCTTCACTCATGGTACACGGAAGCACAACCCTAATCTGTTTTCATGTAATTTTCTGCTGTAGAAATTTTGAAAATGCCACAAAAAGCTGAAATGCATAAAAAAAAGCTTCTGCTGTCCTTGCAACATAGATTGTTTTTCATACTGAAACTTATCACTGAGGTTACTTCACTGTGCGTGTAGAGTGGGAAGCTCAAGATTTATAGTATTTGTAGGTTTACAGAATGCCTTAGACAATGTTGGCTTACATACATTCTTTGCAGTTCTGAAACAAACAGCGATAAGATGTATGTAGTAAATGGTTATCTACGATTTGTACTACTACTACTACTACTACTACTACTAGTCCTTGGCTCTACAGTCCTTGGAGGGCCTTGGACTGCATCACAATATCCTGCCATTCTATCTGGCCCATGTCTTTCCATCTCCATCCTCTGACACCCAGCTTTTTCATGTCAAAAATTCCGTTTATCCATCCCTTTCTGGGACATCCCTTCCATTGCCTGTCTCCAACCTTGCCATCAAAAATCTTCTTACGTGTTCTGTCTTCCTCCATTCTGACCACATGTCCTGCCCATTGTAGTCCTCTTATTCTTCAAAAAGTTGTTCCAATTCTACATTCATACAGATGCATCAACCTTCTTGATCATAGATTGGGCCATATATTTTATGCAGAACCTTTCTCTCCCAAATGCTAAGGATTCTTTCCTCATTTGTAGTCATGATCCATGTCTCAGCACCATACATAACAACTGATCTTATAATTGTTTTGTAAATGAGGATTTTAGATTTTTGCGACAGAAGTGAGCTCCTAAGCATGGGTAGTGTGGCAAAGTAGAATTTTTTGCCTGCTGCTTTTCTAGCTTTCATCTCGCAGCTGATGTAATTTGTCTCTGTGATAGTCGATCCGAGGTACTTGAAGTCTCTCACCCTTTCAAACTCCTTGTCGGCTATCCTGAGATTCGGTAGGTTTCACTGGTTGGCCATTGCCATATACTTGGTCTTTTTGACATTGACTACCAGGCCAAGTTCCCTTGCACCTCTCTCCAGTTGTTGATAGGCATCAGCCAGCACAGCAGTGTTTCGTGTGAGTAATGCCACATCATCTGCATAGGCCAGGTACTGCAGCGAACTATTAAAAACGGTTCTTCCTCTATTTATCTATATCTTACTTATGACCTTTTCTAGGCAGAGGTTGAACAGTAGTAAGGAGTTATTGTCATCCTGTCTCAGTCCCTTCTTCACTTCCACTTCTCTGGAGATTTCGCCCTGTATTTTTACTTTAAAATTGGTTTCACAGAGGGTCATAATAGTAAGTTTAATGAGCTTCTTTGGTATTCCTGCTTCTTCCATCACATTCCACAATGTCACTCTTGTGATACTATCATAGGCTTGTTTAAAACTGATATAAAGCTGATGTATGATTATTTAATGTTCATAACATTTTTCAAGAAGTATGTGTAATGTGAATATTTGGTCAGTTGTTGACCTATTTCTTCTAAAGCCAATCTGATGGTCTCCAACTCTCTCTTCCACATAGGGAGTAAGCCTCCTAGTTAGGATCTTGGAGAACACTTTATATGTAGTATTTAGAAGGGATATTCCTTGGTTATTCTGGCAGTTTAATTTATTTCATTTTTATGTATGGATCACATAATAGCCATTTCCCACTCCATTGGCTTGCTCTCCTCCTGCCAGATGTTCAGTATTACTTTATGTATTGCTTTCCACAATGCTTCCCCACCATATTTGAGAAGTTCCGCCTGGATCTGATCTTCCCCAGGTGCCCTATTATTTTTTAAGGTCTTAATGGTTTGTATCACTTCCTCCAGAGTGGGTTCTGGTGTTAAGACCTCTGGTCCATAACAATTTATTTCCACCAGTTCTTCTTGTTCTAATCCTTCTAGTTCTGGGTTCAGTAACTCTTGGAAGTATTCTGCCCATCTGTCGAGTATTTTATTACTCTCCCCTACCAAATCCTCTTCTTTATTTCTACATATATTTGTTCTGGCTTGAAACCAAGCCTTTCCTTTTTTAATCTTTTGGTATATTTCACATACTTGCTTCTCTTCTCCTAACTGTTCAATTTCTTCCAATTTTTTTCTTTTCTAGTGCTCTTTTCTTCTTTCTGCAAACCCTCTTAGCTACACAGCGCTTCTCATTATATTCATTCAGATTTGTTCTATTTCTTCTCTGAAATAATTTCATTCATGCTATGTTATGCTCCTCAATTCTTCTCATATATTCTTCATCAAACCAATCTGCCTTCCTTTGAGCCCGTACATGTCCCAAAACCTCCCCAGCAGCCTCAAGGACTGCAGTCTTACATTATTCCCACACTATTTCTAAATGTTCATTTGATGTGTCTGTATCATTCTTAATCCCCTCTTCTGTTTTCACCTGATATGCTCCCCATATTTCTTCTGACTTTAGTTTCTTAATATCAAAACTTTTCTGTTTGTGTCGTTTTTGTTTACTCAATAGTGAGATCCTTTGCCTGCACTTTATTCTCACTAGATGATGATCTGAATTGCAGTCAGCTCCACATTAGCTCCTAACACCCATTATATCTGATCCGTGACTCCTGTCAATCAATATATGGTCTATCTAATTTCTAGTTTGTCCGTCTGGTGACATCCATGTTTCTTTATGGATATTTTTGTATGGAAACACTGTACTGCTGACAGTCATGTTTTTACTTTTAGCAAAATCTACAACCCTAATTTCATGTCATTTGATATTTCATGGAGACTATGTCTTCCTATAGTTGCCTGATAAGCCTCTTCTTTTCCTATTTTTATATTCAAGTCTCCTATTAAGATGTTTAGGAGCCTGATCATAGAACTGCTCTACTTTGCAATAAAACTCAACCTTATGTTGTTCATCTGCCTCCTCTGTGGGCACATGTACATTTGTAATTGTTATGTTGAAACATTTTCCTCTTAATCTCAATATGGACATCCATTCATTGATTGGTTCAAAGTGCATTACAACATGCTTCAGTCCTTTAGTGACCACAAATGCTGTACCAAAGGTATTTGTCCTCCCGCCACCATAGAAGATTGTGAAATTCCCTGAGTCCATTATGTCACTTCCCTTCCTCCTAATTTCCTGGAGAGCCAATAGTTTTATACCATGGTTGTTTACTTGTGTTAGCAGCTGCTGTAGGGCTCCAGCTTGGTATAGACTCCGCACATTCCATGCTCCTATGTACATATCTCTTATCCTTTTTTTGTTTGCTGGGGTCATCATAAAAATATCTGTCCAGCTTATTCTTTTGTTAGCATTCACAACAAGTGATTTTTACGGGGAAAGGTTGTTAAACTTCCACCCAGCCATTTGGGGGGTTGCCTCTTACAGCTTGCCGGATAGCTGGTTCCATTTTCAGGGGAACATCCTTAGCCTCTGTAGATCCCTCTACTGACTGCAAGGCAGCAGTAGATGGTCAGGGGCTCCTCTGCCTTTCTTCCAAGCAACTGGCCCTCATACCTGCTGGTTTTGGTCCACCTCAGGTATTGTATTTCCCTGGTACCCTACATATCTGGAGGACGTTCCCCTATCTGCCACTTGGGGAGGCACCCGATGGGGGATCAACAACCCCAAATTGGATCTACAATTTGTACAGAAACCTAAAACCTAACTCCAGTTATAAGAGTCAAAGAATGTGAAAGGTAACCAGTACACAGAGGTGACCACAGTCATGGGATACCTCCTAATATCATGTTGCACCTTGTTTTGCCTAGAATAGTGCAGTAACTTGACATTACATGGACTCAACAAGTTGTTGGGAGTCCCCTGCAGAAATATTGAACTATGTTGCCTCAATAGCCATCCATAATTGTCAAATAAAAGAGTTGCTGGTGTAGGATTGTGTGCACAAACTGACTTCTTCATTATGTCCCATAAATGTTTGATGGGATTCATGGTGGCCAATCTGGGTGGCCAAATCATTCAGTTGAATTCTACAGATTGTCCTTCAAACCAATTGTGAACAACTGGGCCCAGTTACATGGTGCATTGTCATCCATAAATATTTGGGAATATGACATCCATGAATGGCTGCAAATGGTCTCCAAGTGGCTGCACATAAACATTTACAGTCAATGATCAGCTCAGCAGGACCAGAGTACTGAGTCTACATCATGGAACCACTACCAGTTTGCACAGTGCCTTGTTAACAACTTGGGTCCATGGCTTCATGGGGTCTGCATCACACTCAAACCTTACCATCGGCTCTCACCAACTGAAATCAGGGCCCATCTGATCAGGCCACAGTTTTCCAGCCATCCGGGATCCAACTGATATGGTCACAAGCCCAAGAGAGGCACTGCAGGCGATGTCATGCTCTTAGCAAAGGCACTCATGTCTGCTGGAATAGCCCATTAACCCCAATTTTTGTCACACTGTTCTGATGATAATGTTCATCATACATCTGCACTTATTTCAAGTGGTGTTGCTTGTCTGTTATTACTAACTCTACAAAACTGGCACTGCTCTCAATCATTAAGTGAAGGTCGTAAACCACTGCAGTGTTCTTGATGAGACATAATGCTTCAAATTTGTTATTGTCGGCACACTCTTGACACAGTGGATCTTGCAATGTTGGAGTGCCTGACGATTTCCAAAGTGGTATGTCCCATGCATCTAGCTACAACTAACATTCCACAATCAAAGTCTCTTAATTCGAGTCATGTTGACATGATCGAGTCAGAAACCTTTTCACATGAATCACCTGAGTACAAATGACAGCTCCGGCAATGCACTGTCCTTTTATACCATTTGTATTTGTGCACATTGGTATCTCAGGACTTTTTGTCACCTTACTGTAGTTGAGAATGATGTGAGACGTGGTTGTAGCTTATCACAAATGTTATTCAATCAGTAGATTGTGCAAGCAGTCAAGTAAAAACCTTGGAAAATTTTTTGCAATTTAAAATCTGGTTTTAGACCCTCTGTCTTACCATTACATAATCTATTTGAACCCTTCCATTGTTTCCATGTCCCTATCACGAACACTCGAACACACCATCTTTCAAACCTACCCAGACACACTTATGTATGTAGAATTGACCATTAAATGTCATGAGAGGTGGATCAGCCAGTACAGAAGGAGACGAGGAGTATTGTGTTGTCAGCAGAATAGCAGTAACAGCTGAACTGGCAGGCTGTAGAGCTCAGTGATGACATGAAATGTGGAAGGATATGAACACACTTTACAGTATAGGAACATTTTGGAGATGATAACTGTTTGTATCAACAATATAATGAATACATAGATTGCTACTCACCATGAAGATGACACACTGAGTTGCAGACAATCACAATAAAAAGATGTAAAGATGACATGGTGAATTGCAGACAGTTACAACAAAGAGCTACACATTTAGCTGTCAGCCAAAGGCTGACAGCTAATGACTAATGACTAATGACACACACACACACACACACACACACACACACACACACACACATACATGCAAGCACACCTCATGCACACTTGACCACCATCTCTGGGTGCTTGGACAGGAATGCAGCTGTTACGTGGAATTAAAGCAGCAATCTGGAAGGGGTGGGGAATGAATACCACAATACTGGTGGGGGTAGAGAGGAGGGCAGTTTAGCAGAGTGTGCATGGTGTAGAAAGACGGACGGGTGCATTGACAGAGGATGGCACGCGAAGGTGGTGAGGGGGTGAGAATTGGGAGAAGGTGATAGGACAGAAGGGGTGGAAACAGTTGGCTGGAGGGTGTGGGACAGTAGTTTACCACAGGTTGAGTCTGTGATAGTTCTGGGAGTGGAGAATATGTTGTAAGTATAACACCCATTGGTACAGTTTAGAAAAACTGTTGATAGAGGGGAGGACCCACATAGCTATGGTTGTGAAGCACCCACTGAAATCTAGCATGTTATGTCTGGCTGCATGTTGTGCCAGGGGCTGGTCTACTTTTCTCTTGGCTACAGTCTGACAGTGGGGGTTCATTGTGGTGGACATCTATTTGGGAGTCATACCAATATAAAAAGCTGTGCAATGATTGCAGCAGGGCTGGAAAATGACATAGCTGCTTTCACAGATGGCCTAGCCTTTGATGGGATAGGATAAGCCTGTAACAGGACTAGAATAGGAAGTGATGGGTCAATGAACTAGGGAATCTTGCACATAAGTCTTCCACAAAGATATGATCCCTGAGGCAAGAGGTTGCAATTTGGAGTGGCACAGGGATGGACTAGGATGTTGTGGAGATTGAATGGCTCACAAAGCACCACTTCAGAAGGGTTGGGAAGGATCATGGGAAGGATGTCCGTCCTTCCATGGCACGATGATAGGTAATCAAAGCCGTAAGAAAGAATGTGGTTCCATTTGTTCCAGTCTGGGGTGGTAATGAGTGATGAAGATGCACTCCTTTGTGGCTGGTTCTTGGGGGTGGTGGGCAGATTGGAGGTGTGTGGGAAAATGACATGAGCGATCTGTTTGCAGACAAGATCTGGGGGTTAGTGCCTGTCGTGAAGGCCTTGCTGAGAACCCTCAGCATACTGAGCAAGGGAGGTCTTGTCACTGGAGATGTCCTGTCTCTCGGTGGTCAGACTGTACAGGAGGAATTTTTTGGTGTGGAAAGGATGACAGCTGTCAAAATGGTGTGTTGGTAGTTGGTGGGTTTAATATGGATAGAGGTGTAGATGGGGTCAACAGAGAGGAGGAGGTTAATGGCCAGAAAGGTGGCGCACTAGGTTGAGGAGGACCAGATGAAGAGGATGGGAGGGAAGATGTTAAAGCTGTGAAGAAATGAGGAAAGCATGTCTTGGCCCTGAGTCCAGATCATAAAGATATGACCAATGAAACTGACCCAGACAAGGGATTTGTCATTTTTTTGAGCCTAGGGAGGTCTCCTCTAGACGGCTCTCAAACAGGCTGGTATAGCACAAAACCACACAGGTGACCATGGCTGTGCCACAGATTTGTTTGTATACTTTCCCTTCAAAGGAGAAACAGTTGTGAGTTAGGATAAAGTTAGTAAGGTGTATGGTGGGGGGGGGGGGGGGGGATGAGGTAGTGGGTTTGGAATCCGAAGGATGTTGTTAAGGTAGTGTTCAATAGCGGTAAGACCATGGACATGAGGGACATTGGTGTATAGGGAAGCAGCATCAACAGTGACAAGTAGGGAACCAGGAGGTAGAGGGTTGGGGATGGTGAAGAGTCGATGAAGGAAATGGTTGGTATGTTTGATGTGGGAGGCTAGATTATGGGCATCTGGTTGGAGGCATTGTTCAATGAGGACCAAAATTGTTTCAGTGGGGACAAAATAACCAGCTACAATGTGGTATCCAGGATTGTAGGATTTGTGGCTTTTGGAGAGTAGGTACAACATGAGTGCGCAGGGTGTTGAAGGGTTCAGGAGGGAAATGGATTCAGGGGAGAGCTCCCGGGAAAGGCCTATGGCTTTAAACAGGGTTGGAGGTTATGTTCAACTTCTGGGATGGGACCACTCTGGCTGAGATTATAAGTGGAGGGTTCTGATAATTGACACAGATCTTCTGCCAGGTGTCACTGTGTTTCAAAATGACAGTGGCTGAACATTTGTCTGCAGGTAAGATGATTAGGTCAGGATTTGTTTTAAGGTTGTGTATGGCTGTCCTTTCTTCTGATGAAATGTTGATATTGTAAGGAAAGGACCTGGGAAAGGATGTTGAGGCCAAGTTGCAGGTCAGGAATTCCTGAAAGGGGGTAGTTTGGTGGGAGGAAGGAGTGGAGGAGGATCATGGTTGGATGGTGGTATGAAATAAAATAGGCAGGATTCAATGTTGGGATTACGTTTGCTTTGGTAAGAGGGATTGGTGGCAAAGAAGTTTTTCCATTGCAGGCACTGGGGGAAGAAAAGTATATATTTGACAATTCAACATGGTTAAAGTCAGCTGCATGGCTAAAGGTGATGCTTTGGGTAGGACTAAGACTTCTGTGGGCTGAGGATATGGTGGAAGGTTGACACATGGAGAAGTAGGTTAATGTTTGAGACTGGGACTTGGTGGAAGTCTGTTACAGAATTTTGGGGGATGTGACAAATTGGAAAGGTCATCTAGGCAGAGCAATAACTCACAACTACTCTCCTTTGAATGGAAGGTTGTTGTTGTTGTGGTCTCCATTCCAGAGATTGGTTTGAAGCACCTCTCCATGCTACTCTATCCTGTGCAAGCTTCATCTCCCAGGACCTACTGCTACCTACGTCCTTCTGAATCTGCTTAGTGTATTCATCTCTTGAGTCTCCCTCTACAATTTTTACCCTACACGCTGCCCTCCAATACTAAATTGGTGACCCCTTGATGCCTCAGAATATGTCCTACCATGCAATCCCTTCTTCTTGTCCAGTTGTGCCACAAACTTCTCTTCTCTCCAATTCTATTCAATACCTCCTCATTAGTTATATGATCTACCCATCTAATCTTCAGCATTCTTGTGTAGCACCACATTCGAAAGCTTCTATTCTCTTCTTGTCCAAACTAGTTATCATCCATGTTTCACTTCCATACATGGCTACACTCCATAGACATAGTTTCTGAAACGACTTCCTGACACTTAAATCTATACTTGATGTTTCTTTAGAAACGCTTTCCTTGCCATTGCCAGTCTACATTTAATATCCTCTCTACTTTGACCATCATCAGTTATTTTACTCCCCAAATAGCAAACCTCATTTACTACTTTAAGTGTCTCATTTCCTAATCTAATTTCCACAGCATAACCCGATTTAATTGGACTACATTCCATTATCCTCGTTTTGTTTTTGTTGATGTTCATATTATATCCTCCTTTCAAGACACTGTCCATTCCATTCAGCTGCTCTTTCAGGTCCGTTGCTGTCTCTGACAGAATAACAATGTCATCGATGAACCTCAAAGTTTTTATTTCTTCTCCATGGATTCTACTTCCTACCCCAAATTTTTCTTTTGTTTCCTTTACTGCTTGCTCAATTTACAGATTGAATAACATCGGGGATAGGCTACAACCCTGTCTCACTCTCTTCCCAACCACTGCTTCCCTTTCATGCCCCTCAACTCTTATAACTGCCATCTGGTTTCTGTACACATTGTAAATAGCCTTTCTCTCCCTGTATTTGACCCCTGCCACCTTCAGAATTTGAAAGAGAGTATTCCAGTCAATATTGACAAAAGCTTTCTCTAAGTCTACAAATGCTAGAAACATAGGTTTGCCTTTTACTTAATCTTTCTTCTAAGATAAGTCGTAGGATCAGTATTGCCTCACGTTTTCCAATATTTCTATGGACTCCAAACTGATCTTCCCCGAGCTTGGCTTCTTCCAGTTTTTCCATTTGTCTGTAAAGAATTCGCATTAGTATTTTGCAGCTGTGACTTATTATACTGATAGTTCGGTAATTTTCACATCTGTTAACAACTGCTTTCCTTGGGATTGGAATTATTATATTCTTCTTGAAGTCTGAGGGTTTTTTGCCTGTCTCATACATCTTGCTCACCAGATGGTAGAGTTTTCTCAGGACTGGCTCTCCCAAGGCCGTCAGTAGTTCTAATGGAATGTTGTCTACTCCCGGGGCCTTGTTTCGACTCAGGTCTTTCAGTGCTCTGTCAAACTTTTCACGCAGTATCTTATCTCCCATTTCATCTTCATCTACATCCTCTTCCATTTCCATAATATTGTCCTCAAGTACATTGCCCTTGTATAAACCTTCTATATACTCCTTCCACCTTTCTGCCTTCCCTTCTTTGCTTAGAACTGGGTTGCCATCTTAGCTCTTGATATTCATACAAGTGGTTCCCTTCTCTCCAAAGGTCTCTTTAATTTTCCTGTAGGCAGTATCTATCTTACCCCTAGTGAGACAAGCCTCTACATCCTTACATTTGTCCTCCAGCCATCCCTGCTTAGCCATTTTGCACTTCCTGTCGATCTCATTTTTGAGACGTTTGTATTCCTTTTTGCCTGCTTCATTTACTGCATTTTTATTTTTTCTCCTTCCATCAATTAAATTCAATATTTCTTCTGTTACCCAAGGATTTCTACTAGCCCTCATCTTTTTACCTACTTGATCCTCTGCTGCCTTCACTATTTCATCCCTCAAAGTTTCTTCTACTGTATTTCTTTCCCCCATTCCTGTCAATTGTTCTCTAATGCTCTCCCTGAAACTCTCTACAACCTCTGGTTCTGTCAGTTTATCCAGATCCTATCTCCTTAAATTCCCACCTTTTTGCAGTTTCTTCAGTTTTAATCTACAGTTCATAACCAACAGATTGTGGTCAGAGTCCACATCTGCCCTGGAAATGTCTTACAATTTAAAACCTGGTTCCTAAATCTCTGTCTTACCATTATATAATCTATCTGAAACCTTTGAGTATTTCCAGGGAAGGTATGCAAACAAATCTGAGGCACACCCATGGGCAACCCCATGTCACCCTCCTATACCAACCTGTTTGTGGGCCATCTATGAGAGATCTTCCTAGTCTCCCAAAACGCCAAACTCCTAGTCTGATTCAGGTTCATTGGCCATATCATCATGATATGGACTCAAGCCCCAGACATCCAACCTCATTCCTTCACAACCTCAACACCTTCTCTCCCATCTGCTTCACCTTGTCCTCCTCAAACCAGTATACCATCTTCCTGCATGTTGACCTCCTGCTTTCTGATGGCTCCATCCACACCTATGTCCATATTAAACACACCAACCACCAACAGCAACTGATGTTTGACAGCTATCATCCATTCTGCACCAAAAAAATCGCTCCCAAACAGCCTGGCTACACAGACATGGCATATTTTCATTGACAATAACTCCCTTGCCCAGTATAGCGAGGGTCTCAGTAACCCCTTCACAGATATGCACTATCCCCCACACCTAGTCTGCAATCAGAACTGCCATTCCATTCCCACACACTCCCAATCCTCCCATCACTCGCAAGAACAAACTGCAAAAGTGTGGTCCCTTCATCACCCAATACCACCCTGTACTGGAGCAAACTGAAACACATCCTTTGTCAGGGCTTTGACTACCTATCATCATGCCATGAGATGGGGTACATCCTACTCAAGAACCTTTCCAAATCTCCAAAAGTGGTGTTTTGTCAGCCACGCAAACTCCACAACATCCTAGTCTATCCTTATGTCACTCTGAATTGTGACCCATTGCCACAGGGACCATATCTCTGTGGAAGTCCAAGTGCAAGACCTGCCAATTCACCCACCTTTCACTTCCAATTTCAGTCCTGTTACAGGCTTATCATACCCAATCAAAGACCAGGCCACCTATGTGATATGTGATTTATTCATCTCATTACGTACAATTTTCAAATCATTTGATTTGATGTACAGGAGACATGTCAAGGTTTACAAAAGCTTACATTATATTTTACATTTCTAATTCACAGCTACACACGTACATAAAATAATACATGTAATACAATCCCTGTTTTCAGACTGTAAAGCTGTCCTCAATGAATTCATCGACAGAATAATAACATTTTTCCACCAGAAGAGTAAAGAGCAATCTTTTCAGTGAACTAATCTCCATTTTAAATATATTACTGCCCCCCCCCCCCCCCCCCCCCACACCCTCATCTGCACCTTCCTGCCCCACAGCCCCCTGATGCTCTCACAGAAGGGTAAGCAGTGGGTGATAATGCATTCACATCACTCAAGGCGTAGGGCCCATGTAGAGACTGACCTGTCCTCATTCAGGATTCACCCTGTGAGTGGATGGTGGCCACTCCTTCAGCAGGGTCCAAGAAAGCACACAGGGGGAAGGGGTTTACTAGTTATTGGGAGCATTTTGTGGAGCCTCTTAGACAGATTGCATTCAGGGCTAAAAAGAAATACAGTGTGTACTCAATATGTCTGCTGGGGGCCTCAGGTGAGATGTGGAGGTGGCCTCTCCTGCAGCTATCGAGCATGCAGGGTGCAGTCATCTGCAAGTTGTGGCTCATGTTGGCACCAATGACACCTGTCGCATCAGTTCTCAGGCCATCCTCGTTTCATACAGGCAGCTGGCAGATGTGGTGAGGACTGCTGGCTTTACACATGGGGTGCAAGCAGAGTCACAATTTGCAGCATTGTTCCCAGAGTTGATCTGGGTCCTTTGTTTTGGAGCTAAGAGGAGGGTGTCAACCAAAGGCTTCATCAATTCTGTGATGGTCTTGGCTGCAGATCTCTAGACCTGCAGAGTCACGATTTGCAGCATTGTTCCCAGAGTTGATCTGGGTCCTTTGTTTTGGAGCTAAGAGGAGGGTGTCAACCAAAGGCTTCATCAATTCTGTGATGGTCTTGGCTGCAGATCTCTAGACCTGCATCATTGTGTGGGGATTTTTAGGAATCGCTCTAATAGGTCAAGGGTGCACTACACAAAGGAAGCAGCTACTTGGGTAACAGAGTACTCAAGGAGAGCACATGAGGATTTTTTAGGCTAGATGGTAGTTTTAGGTGGTCTGATGAACACTCATCAGGTGATACACAGGAAGGGAAGCTAGATGGCATTCAGGATAAAAGGCACTTTGACTGTCAAAATTTTATTGGTGAACTGTCAAAGTGTTCTTAATAAAGTTCCTGAATTTACTGCCTTCCCAGAAAATTCTCACATTCAAATTATTTTTGGGACAGAGAGCTGGCTGAAACGTAAGGTGGAAAGCTCTGAGATATTTAGTGAGTCATCGAAATTATATCAGAAAGACAAATTAGAGGCCATAGGAGTGTTCATTGCAGTTCATAAAAATATTGTCTCAATTGTGGTCAAAGTTGAACATGAAAGCCAAGTTATCTGGTCACATATAACAGGTGTAGATGAAACCAAGTTAAATGTTAGATGTTTTTGTTGGTCACCCAATTCTGCTGTGACAGTTCTAGCCCTTAACTACAGTCATGCGGTCCCTGGGACCACGCTACTTTTCACACTCATGTTTCTAGGAACGCAATTGACCTTGAAGAGTTGGGTGGCCCAGTAGCTTCCCTATTCTCAGTCTGCTGCTTGTTGCCATGGCAGTCATTGTTGCAATTGCTGTGTTTGCTTTTGTTTCATTGAAACAACATCCACGGTACCGCATGACTGTGTTAGTGTAAGTCAGTGACTGACTGAACATTTTTCCTTTTCGTTGTGGTTGTTTTGTTCTTTGCATCTGTCGGTGACAATAACTTTAGAACTATGTCAGGTAACCCTGGTCCTTCATTTGTGAGAACAGACGATCCAAATTTTGAAGAAAAATTTTCAAGAATTATTGATGAAGTGGGGAGTGACATATCCAATATTGACTTTTCTGATGTGGAGGATGGTGATTTTATACATAGTGTCCATGATTCGGAATACAGTGTATCTGGCGAGAGTGAAAGTGACGAGGAAAGGTCTGAAGGAGAATCAAATAGCGATGAAGATGAGGAACTTGCTAGGAAATACTTCTATGGCAGAAACAGGTTCAAGTGGTCGGCAGTAGAACCAAACAGGCGTGTCAGAATTCCACCTCATAATATATTGAAGATACCAGCACTTCGACATGAACTCAGTAGACAATCACAGATCGACCCACTGACTGCTTGGAGCTATATTTTCAGTGATGACATGCTGAACGAAATACTCACATGGCCAAATGAGAAACTTGAAAAAAATTGTGGAAAATACACGAATACGGAGAGAACAGAAGTCAGACCTTGTACAATGTCTGAAGTGAAGAGTTTCATCGGCCTTCTTATATACAATGCAGTATTCAAATTGAATAACGAAGACATACGTTCTCTCTTTTGTATTGATGGGACTGGTCGTGATATTTTCCGTATCACTATGTCATCAGCAAGATTTGCTGTAATTCTCAACTGCCTGAGATTTGACAACCCTGATGACAGGGAGTTATGTAAGGTTACTGATCCAGCAGCTGCTATAACAAACATTCTACATAAATTCAATGAAAATTTGCAGCGATGCTATATTCTTGGGGCTAATGCTACAGTTGATGAAATGCTAATCAGTTTCAGAGGACGCTGTAAACTCAGAATGTATATTCCATCTAAACGGCCTGAAGCTTCAATGCCTTGTCGAATCCAGGACTAACTACATCTTCAACACCTATCTCTACTGTGGAAAAGGTACTGATGGAGCAGGACTTTCCCCAGACGAGAAGAAATATGCCATTCCCACTCAGGCTGTCCTCAGATTGTGCAAGCCAATGGCACATACTAACCGAAACATTACTGCTGATAACTGGTATGTGTCAATCAAACTTGCAGACGTGCTACGGAAAAATGGTTTGACCACAGTAGGAATAATGCGGAAGAACCGAAAGGAAATTTCAACATCTTTCTTGCTTTCCCATAGGCGTGAAGTTGGAAGAACACTGTATGCATTTACTAAACACATCACACTCATTTCGCATGTGCCTAAGAAAGGAAGAGCAGTAATTTTTATATCAACAATGCATCAATCCATAGAAGATTACATGGAAAGTAAAAAAACCTGTAATAATAGCCCACTATAATAACACAAAGGGTGGTGTTGATACTGCAGATGAAAAGTGTGGCAAATATTGTTTAAGTCGCCGCACACAACGCTGGACCATGGCCTTTTTTTTCCATATTCTTGACATGAGTGTTGTCAATGCATATATTGTTCATCAGTCATTCAAGGAAAGAACTGTGCTTACCAGGATGAACTTCATGAAAGCCCAGCGAAAGAACTGATTGAACCTTCACTGCACGAAAGGGTAATGAATAAACGCCTACCACGAGAACTGAGATTTTCTATTGGTCGAGTTCTAGGAATTGAAATACATCTCCATGAAGAGCTGTAAAAGGAGGACAAACTACCTAGGGATGGAAGGAAGACATGTCGCATTTGTCCACCAAAAACGAAGAGAAAGACAAGTTATTTGTGTCGCAAGTCCAAGGTCCCAATTTGTTGAGAATACTCTTGTAAGATGTGTCCGCAGTGCATGTAAGGTGGTGCAAAATGTGGTCACTTTCAGTAGTGCAGATTTTTTCTGTTTAATTCACTGTCAAGAATACTCATTAAATTTAACTGATGGTACTTGATCAATACTAACCTGCAACAACCAAGTTTCAAGTAACGAACTACACTTAGATATTTTGATATTTGTCAATCACTGTAAATTTCAATGAGAATTTAGAGTGCAATATGAATAGGTCTTTTTCACAGCACCAAAACAATATTTTGTGCATATGTTACCATTTATGTATAATTGAAGAATAGATATGTAGTACTAAATTCAAAAAGTAGCGCTAGATTGGTGATTTTTACGTATTTTTTCTGCCTTCTGAACGTGGCCCTCGGGACCGGATGACTGTAGTTGTGTGAGAAGTCCAGATCATGCAGTAGAAGTTGAAGGTGACTTTAACCTAACAAAAATAGACTGGAATAACTATGGATTCATTTCAGAGGGAGGGCGGGGGTGGGGGCGTTTCAGACAGATAGTCATATAAAATACTTTTGAACCATTTTCTGAAAACCATCTTGTGGAGCTAGCACTGCAGCCCACACATAATGGAAATATCTTAAATCTTGTAGCAACAAATAGGCTGGACCTCATTTAAGATGTCAGTATAGAAATGGGGATACAACTGTCATTATAGCACCTGTGATTATGAAAGTTAATAAATCAGTCAAGAAGGCTAAGATAGTGTTTCTGCTAGACAGACCAGATAAGCAGTTGTTAGCATCTCATTTAGACAGAGAACTGACATCACTTAGTTCCAGTAACATGGATGTAGAGTAATTGTGGGGAAAGTTTAAGTGGATTTTAAATCGTGGTCTGGAGAGTTAAGTGCATAGCAAGTGGATGAAGGGTGGAAAATATCCACCATGGTTTAACAAGATTCTGAGGAAGCACAGGCTGTTGCACTCTCACTTCAAAAGAGAGTCCATAAATGATGACATGTAAAGGTTAGTAGAGATTCATATAACTGCCAAAAGATATGTGCATGAAGAGTACAATAACTAACACTGTCATAACCTAACAAACGATCTGGCAGAGAACCCAAGAAAATTCTATTCCTATGTAAAATTGCTAAGCAGGTCTACAGCTTCCATTCAGTCCCTTGTTGATCAGTCTGGTGTAGCAGTTGAAAAAAGAAAAACTTAAGCTAAGTTTTAAATTTCAGATTCAAAAAATCATTCACACAGGAGAATCGCACAAACAAATCGTCATTTCACCATCAGACAGACTCCCATAT
Organism: Schistocerca nitens; assembly: GCF_023898315.1. Lineage (NCBI taxonomy): Eukaryota > Metazoa > Arthropoda > Insecta > Orthoptera > Acrididae > Schistocerca > Schistocerca nitens. The sequence goes on from NC_064619.1 coordinate 366,469,642, forward strand.
GGATGACATAGAAATAAGCATCCCTGGTGCAGAGAAACAACTGAAAGATTTGAAAGCAAATAAATCACCAGGGCAGGATGGAATCCCAATTCAGTTTTCAAAGAGTTCATTATGGTACTGCCCCATTACCTAGCCTGCATTTGCCATGAATCTCTTGCCCAGTGGAAAGTTCCAAGTGACTGGAATAAAGCAGAGGTGACTCCAGTGTACAAGAAAGGTAAAAGAATGGACCTGCAAAATTACAGACCATATCTCTAACTTCAGTTTGCTGCAGAATTCTTGAACATATTATCAGTCCCCCCCCCCACCCCCCCCCCCACCCCCCATGAACCTTGGACCTTGCCGTTGGTGGGGAGGCTTGCGTGCCTCAAGGATACAGATGGCCGTACCGTAGGTGCAACCACAATGGAGGGGTAACTGTTGAGAGGCCAGACAAACATGTGGTTCCTGAAGAGGGGCAGCAGCCTTTTCAGTAGTTGCAGGGGCAACAGTCTGGATGATTGACTGATCTGGCCTTGTAACATTAACCAAAACGGCCTTGCTGTGCTGGTACTGCGAACGGCTGAAAGCAAGGGGAAACTACAGCCGTAATTTTTCCCGAGGACATGCAGCTTTACTGTATCATGGAGAGCTGCATCAAACCAGTCTCAGGACTGAAGACCACAACAACAACAACATTCTCAGTTTGAATATATGAATCTTTCTTGAGACTGAGAGGCTTATGTCCATTAATCAGCATGGTTTTAGAAAGCATAGCTCGGGTGGATCTCAGCTTGCCCATTTCTCACATGATATACTGCGAACTATAAATGTAGGGCAACAGGCAGATTCCATATTTCTAGACTTCCGGAAAGCATCTGACATGGTGCTCCAACGCAGTCTGTTAACAAAGGTATAAGCATGTGGAATAAGTTCACAGATATCAGAGTGGCTCAAAGAGTTCTTAAGCAAAATAACCCATTATGTAATTCGTGACAATACGTGTTCATCAGAGGCAAGAGTATTGATGGAAGGGAGCCGAGTAGTGTGATAGGACCACTGTTGTTCTCTTTACACATAAATGATTTGGTGCCAGGGTGGGCACCAATCTGTGGTTGCTTGCTGATGATGTTCGAGTGTATGGTAAGATGTCAAAGTTGAGTGACAGTAGGAAGATACAAAATTTCCAGTTATGTAATGAATGGCAGCTAGCTTTAAATGTGGAAAAATGTAAGTTAATGCAGATGAGTAGGGAGAACAAACATATAATGTTCAGATACAGTATTACTAGTGTCCTGCTTGACACAGTAAGTTGTTTAAATATCTGGGCATAATGTTGCAAAGTGATATGAAATGGAAAATCATGTGATAACTGTGGTAGGAAAGGTGAATAGTAAACATCTGATTATTGGAAGAATCTCAGGAAAGAGCGATTCAACTGTAAAGGAGACTGAACATACAATGTTGGTGCAACATTGAGTGTTTTGTGATCTGTACTGGGTTGGACTCAACGAAGACAATGGAGCAATTCAGAGGCAGGCTGCTAGATTTGTTACCATAAGTGTTACAGAGATGCTTCGGGAACTGCAATGGGAATCCCTGGAGGGAAGGCAATGTGATTTTTGAGAAATACTATTGAGAAAACTTAGAGAACTGGTGTTTGAGGCTGACTGTCAAATGATTCTTCTTCTGCCAAAATACACTGCACATAAGGACCAAGAGGATAAGATACGAGAAATTAGGGCTCATACATAGGCATAGAGACAGTTGCATTTCCCTTGCCCAATTTTTGAGGGGAACAGGTAACGAAATGACTAGTAGTTGTACAGGGTTCCCTTTGCACTGTACAGTGGCCTGCGCAGTATCTATGTAAATGTAAAGGTATGTGAATGTGCTGCACATGTTGGCAGTCCATCTCTGCACACTCCTCCAGATAGCGCTCCTCTGCACCCCTATTTTTACCTTGCTATCCCTTCCCCTTACCTGCCTTCTCCGGATTGCTCCCATTAATTCTGGTCCAAGCTACTTGAGATGGTTGCCATGTGTGCATGAGGTGTGCTTGCTTGCTTGAATGAATGAGTGTGGGTTTCCTTTTCTGAAGAAGGCTTTGGCGGAAAGCTAAAAGTGAAACTGTCTTTTCATTGAGCCTGTCTGCAACTCAACATGTCATCTTTAAGGTGAGCATCAATCTATATTTTCCCTATACTGTCGATATTCCAACCTGGAGATTGATTGCTTGTATCAGAATTATAATGCAGCCTGTCATAAAGCAGGAAATTTGAGGCAATGGTTCGTGGACAATAACTGCTGAAATACACTGGTGCTGCCCAGAATGGAACATCTTTGGTATGGGTTAAAATGTTGATTTCACTCAAGAATCCAACATCCAACATCACTACCTTTTCCGGTTTCTGCTCTTTAGGAAAAATGGTCTGCCATTCCTCACTGAAAGTGTCCCCAAAAGCAAGGTGGACTCCCTCCCCACCAATATTAATGTCTGCTAATAGGTGTCTGGATCCTCCTGATTAGAAATGTGTCCATGTCATTTCATGATACTTAGAGCAAGTGCTTGAAATGATTAAATTGTGCTGTGTGCAGAAACTGCCAAGTGGCTTCCTATTTCATTTATTTCCTCAGTCCATCTCCCTGTAGAATATGACAGAGTGGTTGCAAATAAGCTTGTAAATCCATTGGCTGCTTTCACAAGTGGCCCTGCTTTGATGAGGCAGGTGATGCCCATGACAACACTGGAGTAGGTGGTAGTAGGAGCATATGTGGGGCAGATGTTGCATCTAGGTCTACTGAAGGGGTATGAGCCATGAGGCAAAGGGTTGGGAGAATGGGCGGAGGAGGGATGGAAAAGGATATTGCATAGATCTGGCGAGTCTTTCCATAGCCCGATTACTGACACCAGCTAGGTTGCTGCTCATCTCAGGTGCAGTTGCAATCAACCTTAGTGCCCAGAGATGGCTATAGCTGTGAGTGTGAGAGTTGTGCTAGTGTAAATGTATGTGTGTGTGTTTTCTATTTCTGGTGAGGTACAAAGTCTGAACACTGAACATTTCTAGCACTCTATTTCAATTTGCCTATCTGTGACTCAGTGCCTCTTTGTGTGGTGAGTAACTCTCTATCCTTCCCATATTGTTAATCCATCCTGGATTTTTGTTTGATTCTAATATTATTATTTCTATGTCCCAGAGACAGTTGGCACACTTTATTATGATATTAAACTGATAACAGAGGCTTACTTGGTAATTCCATATCCTGCATTCTTTGCTGCATTTCGACACTGTCCAATGATTTGGTCCTTATCTTCATCAGTGAATAATGTAGGTACAATACCAACCATTAAAATATTGTTAATCAGTTCCAAAAAACCTGAAAGAAAGCACATCTGTTTAAGCATTGATTTGATAGGAAGGAGTCATTAAACTCATTAAATGCTACCTGGAATATATTAGAACTAACTTAAGAGATAGCTTCAGTCCAGTGAATACGATGATTACCAAAGGAAAAGTATGACCCAACATTAAGCCTTTGAAAAAAAATTAGTATTCAAAAGAATGGGCACTAATCAAATATGATGTCACCCAAGTTATCATCACAATGCCCTAACTTTTTCTAGTGTATTTAATGACTTTTCAACAACATTAGCAGACATTAAGTCAGTTTCTTGCAGACTGTTGAAATATTGTAACAATTAGCACATCAACTGTAGTTTTAGAAAGAGCTGTAAATTACATTTTCTTTGACATTAATAAATGGTTTCTAGCCAATTCTCTGTCACTGGACTTTGAAAAACAATCTCACTGAAAGTGTTTCAGAACATGCCAAAGTATCCACCCAACACTAGCATAAAATATAAGCCATGCAAATGGAAAATGCTAAAGTGTTAAATTCTTTAGAGTACAACTTAATAATTAGTTCACTTAGAAAGAACGTACAGCAAAAGTGCCAAAGCACTGCACAAAACTTTGTTTGCATTGGAAATGTTATAAAACATGGGTGATGAAAAAAAAAAAAAAAAAAAAAAAAAAGACACTTTTCAACTTTCTGTTCACTAGATCATAAGATATACTTTTGACTCATATCCAAGATAAGGTTTTTCAAGCCTGAAAGTATGTAGGTTGAATTATTTGTGATGTGAATTCAAGAATCTGTTGTACAAATCTGTTCAAGGAAATCACTGTATTTACTACTGCAACTTAGTACTTAATGTAATTTGTTTCAAGTAATATACACTCCTGGAAATTGAAATAAGAACACCGTGAATTCATTGTCCCAGGAAGGGGAAACTTTATTGACACATTCCTGGGGTCAGATACATCACATGATCACACTGACGGAACCACAGGCACATAGACACAGGCAACAGAGCATGCACAATGTCGGCACTAGTACAGTGTATATCCACCTTTCGCAGCAATGCAGGCTGCTATTCTCCCATGGAGACGATCCTAGAGATGCTGGATGTAGTCCTGTGGAACGGCTTGCCATGCCATTTCCACCTGGCGCCTCAGTTGGACCAGCGTTCGTGCTGGACGTGCAGACCGCGTGAGACGACGCTTCATCCAGTCCCAAACATGCTCAATGGGGGACAGATCCGGAGATCTTGCTGGCCAGGGTAGTTGACTTACACCTTCTAGAGCAAGTTGGGTGGCACGGGATACATGCGGACGTGCATTGTCCTGTTGGAACAGCAAGTTCCCTTGCCGGTCTAGGAATGGTAGAACGATGGGTTCGATGACGGTTTGGATGTACCGTGCACTATTCAGTGTCCCCTCGACGATCACCAGTGGTGTACGGCCAGTGTAGGAGATCGCTCCCCACACCATGATGCCGGGTGTTGGCCCTGTGTGCCTCGGTCGTATGCAGTCCTGATTGTGGCGCTCACCTGCACGGCGCCAAACACGCATACGACCATCATTGGCACCAAGGCAGAAGCGACTCTCATCGCTGAAGACGACACGTCTCCATTCGTCTCTCCATTCACGCCTGTCGCGACACCACTGGAGGCGGGCTGCACGATGTTGGGGCGTGAGCGGAAGACGGCCTAACGGTGTGCGGGACCATAGCCCAGCTTCATGGAGACGGTTGCGAATGGTCCTCGCCGATACCCCAGGAGCAACAGTGTCCCTAATTTGCTGGGAAGTGGCGGTGCGGTCCCCTACGACACTGCGTAGGATCCTACGGTCTTGGCATGCATCCGTGCGTCGCTGCGGTCCGGTCCCAGGTCGACGGGCACGTGCACATTCCGCCGACCACTGGCGACAACATCGATGTACTGTGGAGACCCTACGCCCCACGTGTTGAGCAATTCGGCGGTACGTCCACCCGGCCTCCCGCATGCCCACTATACGCCCTCGCTCAAAGTCCGTCAACTGCACATACGGTTCACGTCCACGCTGTCGCGGCATGCTCCCAGTGTTAAAGACTGCGATGGAGCTCCGTATGCCACGGCAAACTGACTGACACCGACGGCGGCGGTGCACAAATGCTGCGCAGCTAGCGCCATTCGACGGCCAACACCGCGGTTCCTGGTGTGTCCGCTGTGCCGTGCGTGTGATCATTGCTTGTACAGCCCTCTCGCAGTGTCCGGAGCAAGTATGGTGGGTCTGACACACCGGTGTCAATGTGTTCTTTTTTCCATTTCCAGGAGTGTATATCTTTGTCACATCAACAGTTTATTTTGTGAAATCAATACTAAGAACAAGAACAATTTTCGTCAACAAAAAGTCACTCACTATTATCTTGAAAGAAGTTCATTATTCAGGGAGACACATTTTTAATGGTTTGCCAGTATATATAAAATGTTTACCTACTAATAACACACAGTTTAAGGCGATCTTACAGGATTTATTGGAGGACAACTCCTTCTGCTCCACTAATGAATTTGTTAGAAGAACCAGTTGATGTACTGATTACTAACTGCTAGTAATCTGTCCCAAGTTTTACATAGGTAGCACTAAATACGTATGACTTAACAATTTGTCTGATGTAGCAGTAATTTTTTTTAAAGACCACTGTTTAGAGTTATGTTTAAAATTCAGGCAACTTTGTTGGTTAACTGAATATCACCACTTTCATAAGACTTAAATAGTTTAAGCAGTACACACCAGGAAGGTTCTCAGGAGTCACAAATATCATCTGTCCCACATTCAGTTGCATTAGGAGTATTATTTCAAGACAACAATGAGAGCTGCAAGCTACCACACTGCCCAGTTTGCCAAATTGCCATTTAGGAAGTTGGCACTAGCTTGTGCTGGCCTTCTTGTAGTGGTAGTTCACACTAGCCTGATGATGCAGTTGAGGAGCCTTACACCTATCTCCTGTGCCCACAAACCTTCCTCATAAATGAGTTAGTCTGTTAGTAAAAACCATATCAATAATCCCTACAGTAGTTTCTGAAATAAGCATGAATAAACAGACAAAACCTGTTGTGAGGAACTTTAATTTACATACAAAGATGGAAAAAAATTGCAAAACCTAGAAGGAGTTGTGTAATGTAGACAAAAGTTGGTAGGCATGGCCGGCCGCGGTGGCCGTGCGGTTCTAGGTGCTGCAGTCCGGAACTGTGGGATTGCTACGGTTGCAGGTTCGAATCCTGCCTCGGGAATGGATGTGTGTGATGTCCTTAGGTTAGTTAGGTTTAAGTAGTTCTAAGTTCTAGGGGACTGATGACCTAAGATGTTAAGTCCCATAGTGCTCAGAGCCATTTGAACCATTTGGTAGGCATGTTTTTACATCGGATAGGTGAAGTCTATTTAAATTTCATGCCAGTCACATAAGAGCGGCGCTAGGAGCAACACCATGAGGATGGAAATCCGGTTTTCTTTAAATACACTCTCTAGCAGTCATGAGCATTAGTAATCTTTGAGACTGGACATGGTGAGCTGATGTTAATCAAGGATACCTTTAAGTTGACAAAGATGCCATTATCAACACATCACTGAGTCTGATAGATGTCATATAACAGGGCTACGAGAAGCTGGATGTTTCTTCTGCGATACTGCAGAAAGACATAGCAGGAATATATATGTGATTACTGGCAGCGATGGTCACAAGAACGTACCATTGCAAGAAGACTGGGCTAAGGACAGCCATGTGATACTGTGTGCAGCATATGGTTCTGGCACATCATCACACAACTATCTGTAACAAATTGGTTACTTTAAGCACAGCTCCAAGTCAGATGCCCTATAGTGTGCATCCATTGACCCCAAACCTCTGTCATTTGTGACTTCAGTGGTATCAGGTGAGAGCTCACTGGAGGGCAGAGTGGAGGTCTGTTGTGTTTTCTGATGAAAGCTGGTTTTGCCCCAATACCAATGTTGGTTGTGTGTTGGTTAGGAGGAGGGCAATTAAGGGCCTGCAACCAACCGGTCTGCACGCTAGACATGCTGAACCTACAGTGGGAGTTATGGTCTGGGGTGTGATTTTGTATGATAGCAGGAGCACACTCCTGGTTATCCCATGCACACTGGAAATTTGTACTACAGTCTGGTGATTCAACCTGTTGTACTGCCATTCATGAACTGCATTCAAGGAGGTGTTTTTCAATAGGGTAACATTCATTCACATACTGCTGTTGTAACGCAATATGCTCCACAGAGTGTTGACATGTTCCCTTGGCCTGCTTGATCATCACATCTGTCTTCAGTCGAGCTCATATGGACAGATTATAAAATAACTCCAGCATCATCCAGAACCCGCACTAACCATCCCTGTATTGACCGACCCTATACAACAGGCATGGAACTCCAGCTGACAAATTGACACCTGTCACCTGTACAACACAATGCATGCTTGTTTCCATGCTTGCATTCAACATTCTGTCAGTTACAACAGTTAGTAATGTACCAGCATTTTACATTTGCAATGGGTTATCTCACACTTACATTAACCTATGGTCTTGTAATGTTAATCACTTAAATAAACCTAAACAAATGTATTCCCAAAATTTCATTGTTCTATATTAATTATTTTTTGTGGTCAGTGTTCATATAGATGAGTGATAGATATCAACAGGAAAATTCTCTTGAGAAAACTACAGAATGAGTGGCAAGTACTTGTGCAGTACTTATATCAGGAGCTGAAATTTCAGTATTGCCATTTGACATATTTAAATTTAATAATTCCTTGCCCTGGAATGAAAGATGGGTAGGTTAAGGAAAGGTTAGGACAGTGGATAAGGACACTCAGAAGGTAGGATGAGAGGGAGAAATCTGTTGAGACAACAAGGGGAAACAAAGATATATGCAAGTAATCAAGTTGTGAGTGCACTGAAATATCTGTTGATAAGTGGAAAATTCAGACACTTCCATAGCAACATCACAGTTCTTGTAATATCCTCTGCTCCAGAAAGGAAAGAAAGAAGTTCTAAATATTTTCTTGAATCCTTTGATGAAAATTTGAATACCTAAAAATTGTTCTTATACAACCATGCCATAAAAGCATATTATTGATTCTTTATGGAGTTGGTTGAGGTTCTAACTCACTTTGTAGCTTATATTAATTTAATGATTTGGGAATGCAGAGATTTCTACTATGTTGTCAATGCTTTCAGAATGAACATCAAAAATGTGATAAGGGGGCTGAAAAATTACATGAAATATTATTGTTTGTTCAAATCACTGGTGGCTATTATTGTTGCCTGCAGCCACACTGAAGCACTGCATTATATTTTTATATTTCTTTTACAGAACAACATACAACAGCTGAAAAGTACTGAAAGCCTATTTCTATCTTAGTGCAAGTCAATATTGTAAACAGACATATGTAAACTATGATAAATATGGAACATAACATCTCCAAATTGTATTCTGTGAATAATTAGATATTCTACATTAAAGTCAAGGGAAAGCTCGGGCCTAGATCTGAAACATACCACATGAAGAGAATAGTAAGGACCCAAAATTCATGTGTTTTTATGTATTTCCTTTGGAAATTCCTGTCACTGTGATGACACTTCTAATTTACAAGTCCTCTGCATGAAGATAGTTCACAGCTGTTGTGCTATCACACCACCATGGATACTTATAATCTTCAATAGATAAGCTCTAGTGTTACATTTTAACACTATTATCATGATTTACTACAGAAAAGACACTGTGCTTCAGGTCTGCAACTAAGAATAAATGTGGATAATATTTTCTTAATTTCTATGCTTATGTCCATCTCCATTATGATAATTAGCTGCAAACACTTTTTAATGGATCAGAGTGAGGTAATGTAATGATTAAGACACTGGACACATCTTCTGAAGAGGTGGGTTTAAAATATCCATCTGATCTCCCAGTTTGGATTTACTATTGTTACCATAAACTTGATTAAGGGCAATGCTGGGGAGGTTCATTTTAAGTGTAATTTCAAATATTCAAACCACAGAAATAGAAATTATTAATATTGACTTAGGGCTATCTGATCATAATATCCTCATTCTTATAATTCCAACTATACCTATGAAAGAAAGGAATATACTTCTTTCTTATAAAAGAAATTTTTCTGCAGAAAATTATGTTAGTTTTGTTGGTAGTCTCAGTAATGAATCCTGGTCTGGCGTGCTTTCACAGTTGACCACTAACAATGCTTATGATGTTTTCTCTTCACTATTCATGTCCAATTTTGAAATGTGTTTTCCCAAGAAACTGACCATAGCCCATTCTTGTTAGATCATTAAATCTGGTTCATGGATTATGCCAGGTATTAAGATTTCCTTCAGGACTTTAAAAATGCTCAATTCTCAAATGCACAAATCCACAGTTTATAGAATATGTAAAGTCTTGTGGGAAAATATATCAAAAGGTAATTGCAAAATGATTACATAACCAGAATGTTAGGCAATAAATCACAATCTGTGTGGGATATTGTAAAAAGTGAAAGAGGGAAGATACATGAAGAGCAGAGAAAATCTCTTACAAATGCAATATCAGTATTGGCAAGAAAGATCTACCAAATTACATAAATGATTACTTCCCCAATTACATAAATGAGAACTTTATAAGTGCTTCCCCAATGCTAAGCTTAAATTTCACTAATCAGAATAAACTTAGGTTTTGCATACCCGCATACAGTATGAGGTTCGTTCCAACTAATGAGCATGAAATAGTAAAGGTGATTAAAAGCCTCAAATGCAAAATGTCAGCTGGTGCAGAGGATGTTCCACTGTCAGTTACAATCCATACTGCTTAAAAACTGCACAGCCCTTGGCTCACATTGTTAATTTATCATTCACTGATGGTGTTCCATGAAAGTTTAGAAATGATTGAAAGTGATACATTTATTTAAGTGTGGAAATATGCATAAAGCTGAAAATTACCAGTCTGTTTCACTCCTCTTGGAATTTTCTACAGTAATTGAGAGATTAATGAAACAATGAATTCCCAATTACTACATAATAATAATAATAATAATAGCTTTATTCAACATTGAATGGTACACTGCACATGTACAAAGAAACAGTAATGATTAAAGTTATTTGTACAATACACAAGACACATTCTTCTGAATACGTCATTAATTTACAATAAAATTACAATAAGATGTTTACTGATTTCTATTCACATAATTTCACAAAGCATTTTTTGTTCTTCATATAAGTATGGTACTGTGGCGACTATCGACCAAGTCGCGGATAATATCTTTGTTTTCGGCAAGCTCTTTGCCCCAGTCTGTGGTCGCGCGCGAAAGTGTACGGACGTGTACCGAGAATTCAGAATGTAAACAACTGTATATGTGTGCTTACGAGAAATAAAAATAGTGTTTATTACATGTGGTGTAGTGTGCATCATTGGATTCGGCAACCCTACAACGCTTACCCATACTGGTGACCCCGAATTTTGTTCGCGAGTGCTACAACGAAATCTTATACCTTCGAGCAGTACACAATGGAGCGCTTGCCGCCTGCTACACCGAACACGTGCCAACTAAGTGTTCCAACGGACGCTTCGGCATGGTTTTACAATTATCCACCGGGCGTCCGCAATAGTTCTACGCAGTTTCCGTACACATCGATTAGCTGTACTCAACAGGACAGTGTTTATACAATTCCACAGCCACGTGTTCCGAGTGCTCAACAGCCGACACAATGTGCTCAAACCCCAGTGACTATGTTTACAGGTTTCCCAAGTGCAAGTGTGAATTTTCCACCCGAATCAGTGACTGTACAAATCGAGCTGGACGCTCAAGACAGGAGAGTTCATATTTCTGCCGGAACTCCGGATTTTGCACCAACCCCCCCTACACCACCAGCATTCGCTTTACGAGTGTTTCCGACGGCACACGCCGTTCCTGCCGCATGTGTTCCACAAACATTAGGTGATTTTAACTATTTTAATGCACCTGTAGGGGAGGGGCCCGGAAACTGTATTCCGTCGTTCGCCGCACATCGGTCGACTACGGTCGATTCTACCGCGCCGGTCCATTCTACGCCCGTCGGCGTTACTCCGTCAACCGCTCGATTCATTGATTTCTCGACCAAGGTCGAGCCAGCCGCGCCTACCGTGCCGCGTGCCACTGACAGTGGCGGAAGCTGGTGCACCGCTACTGCACCCGAGACAATTACGTTGCAGAACTATGGACAGGGAGAGACAGTTTCTGATAAACATTTATGTCAAGACTTTCCCACCCATTGGCCGAAGCTACCACCCCTTCGCAAGGATCACCCACGCACATGGTTTGCCTTGGTCGACCACGTCCTGCAGCTACACGGCGTCGCCGACGACAATTAGAAGTTCCTATGCTTACTGTGTCACCTCCATGACGAACTGGATCTGATCTGCGACATTGTGGCTTCGCCCCCCGCTACGGACAAATATGTGTTCGCCTGACGCACCATCCTCGAGCGACTATCCACATCGACAGAGGAAGCTATCCGCCTCATCAGTCAGGAATCGCTGGGATCCAGGTCCCCGTCGCAACTCTGGCGTCATCTCCGCGCTATGATTGACACGCATCACATGCCGGACATTACACTTTGGACCATCTGGTTGCTGAAACTTCCCCCGCAAGTTCAACTTCACCTTCTACATGTAACTTCGGCCCCACTAGATGCCAAACTGAAGATCGCAGACCAGGTTTACAACATTCTGCCCCCCCCGCATACCCCCCCAGGGTGCCCTCAGGCCTCAGGGGTTGGCACACCTGCGCGGCAGTTCCCATCCTGCAGTACAGAGTGCGCACGACTCACTCCACGCATGCGCGCGGAGCCAACGCCGCCTGGCAACCGCCGCAGTAACTCCTTTCCTACCAGCACTACTGCAGCGTCGCCATCGGAGGGAACTACAAACAAGTCCCCCTCCACTGCCGTTTCGACCTCAACCAGCGCGACGGGCGACGCCACGCGCCGCCCCGCTTGGTGTTATTTCCACTCCCGCTTTGGCGACGCGGCTAAGAAATGTCGTTCTCCATGCGCGTTCCCAAACTAATAACGTGACCCAATTCAGGCGCTACGGGCCGCGTTGCAACGCACAGACGCCTATCACTAAATACTTCTTCTCCTCACGTGCCAGGACGCTTGTACGTGAAAGATGCAGTGTCTTGCCTTTCATTTCTAGTCGACACGGGGGCCGAGGTTAGTGTGATACCTTTGTCCGCAGGTAGTAAATTCGAGCTTCAGCCTTGCCCCCCGCTTCGAGCCGCCAATAATTCCCTGATCCGCTCTCATGGAATAACGAATTTAAGCCTTAAACTGCAGGACATTAATACGCCCTTACAGTGGACTTTCGTTATCGCGGATGTGGATGAACCCGTGCTTGGGGTAGATTTTCTCTTAGCCCACGCACTGTCACCCAACCTACAACGAGGTACACTAACCTTTAACTCGGGAGACCGTACCACCGGTTCAGATATCTTACCCCTAGCGGAAACTGCTGTTGCAGTGCTTTCTCTTAGATCACACAACGACGAACTTCGGGACAGCAATGGGGCCCTCCGCTTACGCATCGCCGCCGTGCAAGCCAAGCTCATGGACGCGCGTAAGCAGACCGCCCAGCTGTCGCACACGGCCATGCCCCCAACCCCCGCACCACTTCCTCGCACCTGCAGCCGACGCCGCGTGACATTTCTACTGCCGGACGGAAGCTGTACCCGCGACGCTACCAGGTACTCCACCGAGCTCTTCGACAAGGACTACCAGTGGATCACCGCCACTGCTGCTGGACTGCCGGCCTTGGACACACACACGTGTGCATTACAGGTTAGTCACAGTGCAACGGGTGCTGGTCCAGCATCCCCATCGGTGTTCGCGATCAATAACGGTACTGTCCACAGAATAAATACCACAGAAGGCCCACCGGTACGTGCAAAGGCTAGGCGTTTAAATCCGGAAAAACTTAAACACGCTAAAGCTATTGTTCAGGAACTTTTAGATAATAAGACTATCCGCCCTTCTTCTAGTTGTTGGTCGTCACCCATTCATTTGGTGCCCAAGAAAGATGACACTTTTCGCCTCTGCGGTGACTATCGGGCGCTTAACGCCAGAACAATTTTAGATAATTATCCCGTCCCAAATATTCAAGACTTTGCTTCCCAGCTGCATGGGGCACAAATTTTCAGTGTAGTCGATTGTCATGAGGCGTACCACCAACTGCCAATGGCACCTGAGGACGTTGAAAAGACCGCTATCATCACCCCGTTCGGGTTGTTCGAGTATTTGTTTATGCCATTCGGCCTTAAAAATGCTGCACAGACGTGGCAACGGTTCATCGACTCGCTGGTTGGAAAACTGGACTTTGCATATGCGTACCTGGACGACTTGTTAATTTTTTCTTCCTCCCTCGAGGAACATGAACAACATTTAAATACAGTGCTCCAACTATTAAAAGCAAACGGTATCGCAGTGAACAATACTAAGTCACAACTCCGCCGCACCAGTGTCACTTTTCTGGGCCACAGAGTTTCTGGCGACGGCATCCGCCCCCTAACTGAACGGGTGGAGGCCATTAGTACGGTGCCTTTGCCCAAAGATTTTCAGGGCCTCCGCCGCTTCCTTGGAACGGTAAATTACTACCGTAAACATATTCCCCGCGCCGCCGACATACAAGCCCCACTGACGGATGCCCTCGCAGGAAAAAACACATCAGGGTCTCGGGCGGTCACATGGACTCCAGATATGCGCCGCGCATTTGATAATCTAAAGTCAGCCTTACAGACAGCTGTTACGCTTGCTCACCCCATTCCTGATGCTCCCATCTTGCTTACTACAGACGCAAGTGATACAGCAGTGGGGGCAGTACTTCAGCAATCCGTGGGTTCTGTTGTACAGCCGCTCAGATTTTTCTCCCACAAACTGACCGCTTCCCAACGTAAATGGTCAACCTTCGACCGGGAACTGTTTGCTATTTACGCTGCTATCAAATATTTCCAAGACGATATCGAAGGTCGCCATCTCGTGGTATTTACCGACCACGAGCCATTGGTTTACGCTTTCCGTAACCCAGGTAAGGACTCATCCCCGAGACGTTTTAGGCATATGGACCTTATATGTCAGTTTATGAATGACATACGTTACGTCAGAGGCGCAGACAATGTCGTCGCTGATTTTCTGTCTCGGGTGTCGGTTTTATCTTCACAACTGGACCTCAGTGAGCTCCCTAAATTGCAGACAGAGGATACTGAACTCGCAGCATTGCGTTCCGATATCAAAACAGGACTCAAACTAGAGTTACGGACACTTCCTGGGTTTTCATCACCCATCTGGTGCGACATTTCAACAGGACGCATACGCCCGGTGATTCCTGCACCTCTCCGCCGGGACATATTTAATAGTATCCACGACTTGGCACACCCTGGCATTCGCGCCTCCGCACGTCTGGTATCTGAACGTTTTGTTTGGCCCGGGGCGATAAAACAGTGTCGCAGTTGGGCACGAGCATGTGTGGCTTGTCAGCGCGCAAAAGTAGGACGTCATGCACAGCCCCCCATGGGTACGTTCGATGTGGCAAAAAGAAGATTCCAGCACATACACATCGATATCGTCGGGCCCTTACCCCCCTCAGGCCCCTTCCGTTACATACTGTCCGCAATTGACAGGTTTACCCGCTGGGTAGAGGTAATTCCTCTCACTAATATCACAGCCGATGCAGTGGCCCGAGCCCTGCTGTTAATGTGGATCTTGCGCTTCGGCTGCCCAGTCTCTGTCACCACCGACCAGGGCTGCCAGTTCGAGTCTGCCCTCTTCCGACAGCTTTGTGAACTGTGTGGGGTGAAACGATTTAGGACTACAGCATACCACCCCCAGAGCAATGGGCTTGTGGAACGCTGGCACCGAACGCTTAAAGCTTCCCTGATGTGCCACGGAGGTGAGTGGGCCGATGCCTTACCATGGGTAATGTTAGGCGTTCGGGCCGCGTACAAAGAGGACCTTGGCGCATCCCTGGCAGAGGTACTGTATGGAGAACCCCTCACACTCCCAGCAGAGTTAGTCGAGCCTTCACTTCCTCCAGATCAAATCTGCGACTCGACATTCGTCGGGCAGGTCAAGGAGCTAATTGCTAACATCCGCGTGCCGCCTCCTCGACCACACACGCCCCCTCCCGTATTTCTGCATAAGGACTTGGCGTCGTGCACTCATGTCATGGTGCGTGATGACACCATCCGACCGGCACTCAGACCTCCATATACGGGCCCGCACAGAGTCATATCACGGCGTACCAACACGTTCGAAGTGCTCATTAACAGCACGCCTCAAACGGTATCCGTCTGCCGCCTCAAACCTGCATGGACTCTGGGAGAACTGCCCGATACCCCACCCAGTCAGACCCCATCCCCTGCTGCACCCACCTCGCATGAGGCATCTACCGACAGTCCATGGATGAGCGACGCCCATTCCCACACGTGTGACGTTCCCCACTCCCAGTCGTGTGACAGTGCTACAGGTGCGTGTGACATTCCTCTGCAGAGTGATGCGTGTGATGACTTACCCTCCTACAGGCAGCCCCTCGCCTCTCCCCTGTTAGGATTCAGTGATGTATCAGGGACCAGCCTCAGAGCGTGTGATGTCACCGATGACGACTCGTGTGGAGATTCTGTCAACCCGTATCAGGAAGTGGTAGTGAATGTCAACACAGATCTTATTTGCAGCTCTAATGTGTTTTTTGTTATACAGCCGGGTAATGTGTACATCTTCTACGAACAAGCCAGCTTCCCCAGTGACAACTTAACTCACATTCATCTCCTCCAGTCTGTCCCCTTGCCTGTTGGTACTGACCCATCAACGGTCAAAGTCCTACGTACCGCCACAGGCATTCAGATCCGCTATCCTGGCCCCTCACAACCCACCATCCCCTCCCCAGATCCCTCAACTGCTGTACGAGGATTCACCCGGTCAGGCAGGACCATCCGCCCCCCTCGCTGGCTCGAAGACTTCAATTACTAATGTAATGTAATGTAAGGTATGGTTTCTGATTAAACACCCTCTCCCTCCCCCCTGGGTGTTCCCTTTACATGTATGCCCCAATATTTATGTTTGTGCTCCACACTCTAGGGGGGGGGGGGGGGGGGGGGCTAATGTGGCGACTATCGACCAAGTCGCGGTTAATATCTTTGTTTTTGGCAAGCTCTTTGCCCCAGTCTGTGGTCGCGCGCGAAAGTGTACGGACGTGTACCGAGAATTCAGAATGTAAACAACTGTATATGTGTGCTTACGAGAAATAAAAATAGTGTTTATTACATGTGGTGTAGCGTGCATCATTGGATTCGGCAACCCTACAACGCTTACCCATAGTACTCTTCTAATGTGTAGAAAGGGTGTTTTACTAAAAATTTCTTAAGCTGATGTCTCAGTTTAATTTTAGCAAGAGCCATGACTGCACTAGGCAGTGCATTAGCTAATTTTATACCTGCATACTGAGGCCCCTTTTCGTAAAGTACTGATCTGTGGCTGCCAATGTAAAATCTTTCTTTATTTCTAGTATTGTACTGGTGGAAATCTGAATAAGTGTTTGGGTTCAGTCTTTTCACAAGCAATATGGCTTTTAGAATGTATGTGTTTATAAGAGTTAACAACTCTGTTTTTGGAAACAAGACAAGATTCCCTATATTTTGCTCCACAGATTATTCTCAGACCCCTTTTTTTTTTAAATGAGTAGCTTATCTAGATTAGCTTTGGTTGTTGCCCCCCAAATTTCAATACCGTAGTTCAAGTGAGAGGAGAAAAGAGCATGGTATGCAGTCTTTAGGACTACGGTGTCTCTACAGAACTTGCTAATAGTACTGATTGCAAATATATTTTTTGTGTGTCCCATTTCAGGTTGCTTTGGATTGTTACGCCAAGGAATTTTACACTAGACTCTTTCTTTACCCATTTGTTGTCCATGTATAATTTAATTTCATTATTCAAACTACTTTTGTTAAACTCCATCAAACATGTTTTACTGGTGCTTACATTTAAGTGGCTTTCATTAAAAGACTGAACAATTTCTTTTGTCACATTATTACACTCGGCCTCTAGTTCATTACATGATTCCTTTTTACATACAATGGACGTGTCATTGGCATACAGAACAATTTTGGAATTTATAGTACAGTATTTAATATCATTTACATAGATCAAGAACAGAAGGGGGCCCAACACCGAGCCCTGGGGCATGCCATATTTTATGCAGGTGATCTCTGATTTGCAGACACCACTTTCCATTTTAAGTAGAACAAACTGTTTTCTATTGCTCATATAACACTTTGTTAGGTCATAAGCAGCGCCTCTAATGCCCATGTTCCATAGCTTGTCTAATAGGGTGTCAACATTCACACAATCAAAGGCTTTTTCCAGGTCAAGGTATACACCTACCACATGTTCCTTGCTTTCGATACCCTCTAACACCTCTTCAATTAGTTGAGCAGCTGCAGTGCTAGTTGATTTACCTTTTAGGAATCCATTTTGATTTTCGAACATCAGGTTGTGTTTGTTAAGAAAGTTTATAATCCTGTTGTATATAACTTTCTCAACTATTTTGGAAAAGACAGGAAGGATTGAGACTGGTCTGTAGTTTTCTATTTTGTTGTTGTCACCTTTCTTAAGAATGGGTGTTACCTGTGCTATTTTTAGTCTGTCTGGAGAGGTGCCTGATTCTATTATATTGTTGACTGCTGCCGACAGAGGTACAGAGACATTTTGGATACAGGCTTTTAAAACATTAGTATTTAGGCCATCATGCCCAGCTGAATTAGAGGGTTTTAGAGAGCTAATGATGCCCATTATTTCTGCACAGTTTGTTGGGGCTAGATACATGGTCACATGTACTACCTTTAAAACTGTAGTGCATGTTTTTATGTTTGTCATTTATGGCTTCGCCTACGGAAGAAAAATATTCATTAAAAATATTTGCAATTTCCAGTTGGTCTTTTATGAGCATGCCATTGTGGTTAATAGTACAGTCCATACAGGATTTGTCATTGCAGGTTCTAAAACTGTTTATGACTGCCCAGATGCCAGCAGTTACATTGTGTGAATTGTGAAGCTTATTTGCAACATAGTCGCTCCTGGTCTGTGTGAGTAAGTCCTTATAGTGTGCTTGATATATTTTGAAGTCTTCCTTTAGCTCAGGAATCTCTCTATTATTCAGCATTGCACTGTGGAGTAGTTTTAATTTTTCCCTCGCTTCAGTGACATTACTATTTACCCAAATATTTTTGTTTATATTTTTGGTTTGTTTAATTTTTGTGATTACAACTGGGCATGTGGTATCAACGCAGTAATAGAAGTCAGCAGCAAAGCTATCATATGAAAAGCTATTATTTTCAAACCATTTTATTTGTGCTAGCATGCAGTTTAGTCTATTTATGTTGTCATTATACATTATTTTTTAGTTATATATCTAAAAAGAAAGATGATGAGACTTACCAAACAAAAGCGCTGGCAGGTCGATAGACACACAAACAAACACAAATATACACACAAAATTCAAGCTTTCGCAACAAACTGTTGCCTCATCAGGAAAGAGGGAAGGAGAGGGAAAGACGAAAGGATGTGGGTTTTAAGGGAGAGGGTAAGGAGTCATTCCAATCCCGGGAGCGGAAAGACTTACCTTAGGGGGAAAAAAGGACAGGTATACACTCACACACACACACATATCCATCCACACATACAGACACAAGCAGACATATTTAAAGACAAAGAGTTTGGGCAGAGATGTCAGTCGAGGTGGAAGAGTAGAGGCAAAGAAGTTGTTGAGAGACAGGTGAGGTATGAGTGGCGGCAACTGGAAATTAGCGGAGATTGAGGCCTGGCGGATAACGAGAAGAGAGGATATACTGAAGGGCAAGTTCCCATCTCCGGAGTTCGGATAGGTTGGTGTTGGTGGGAAGTATCCAGATAACCCGGACGGTGTAACACTGTGCCAAGATGTGCTGGCTGTGCACCAAGGCATGTTTAGCCACAGGGTGATCCTCATTACCAACAAACACTGTCTGCCTGTGTCCATTCATGCGAATGGACAGTTTGTTGCTGGTCATTCCCACATAGAATGCATCACAGTGTAGGCAGGTCAGTTGGTAATCACGTGGGTGCTTTCACACGTGGCTCTGCCTTTGATCGTGTACACCTTCCGGGTTACAGGACTGGAGTAGGTGGTGGTGGGAGGGTGCATGGGACAGGTTTTGCACCGGGGGCGGTTACAAGGATAGGAGCCAGAGGGTAGGGAAGGTGGTTTGGGGATTTCATAGGGATGAAATAACAGGTTACGAAGGTTAGGTGGACGGCGGAAAGACACTCTTGGCGGAGTGGGGAGGATTTCATGAAGGATGGATCTCATTTCAGGGCAGGATTTGAGGAAGTCGTATCCCTGCTGGAGGGCCACATTCAGAGTCTGGTCCAGTCCCGGAAAGTATCCTGTCACAAGTGGGGCACTTTTGTGGTTCTTCTGTGGGGGATTCTGGGTTTGAGGGGGTGAGGAAGTGGCTCTGGTTATTTGCTTCTGTACCAGGCCGGGAGGGTAGTTGCGGGATGCGAAAGCTGTTGTCAGGTTGTTGGTGTAATGTTTCAGGGATTCCGGACTGGAGCAGATTCGTTTGCCACGAAGACCTAGGCTGTAGGGAAGGGACCGTTTGATGTGGAATGGGTGGCAGCTGTCATAATGGAGGTACTGTTGCTTGTTGGTGGGTTTGATGTGGACGGACGTGTGAAGTTGGCCATTGGACAGGTGGAGGTCAACGTCAAGGAAAGTGGCATGGGATTTGGAGTAGGACCAGGTGAATCTGATGGAACCAAAGGAGTTGAGGTTGGAGAGGAAATTCTGGAGTTCTTCTTCACTGTGAGTCCAGATCATGAAGATGTCATCAATAAATCTGTACCAAACTTTGGGTTGGCAGACCTGGGTAACCAAGAAGGCTTCCTCTAAGCGACCCATGAATAGGTTGGCGTACGAGGGGGCCATCCTGGTACCCATGGCTGTTCCCTTTAATTGTTGGTATGTCTGGCCTTCAAAAGTGAAGAAGTTGTGGGTCAGGATGAAGCTGGCTAAGGTAATGAGGAAAGAGGTTTTAGGTAGGGTGGCAGGTGATCGGCGTGAAAGGAAATGCTCCATCGCAGCGAGGCCCTGGACGTGCAGAATATTTGTGTATAAGGAAGTGGCATCAATGGTTACAAGGATGGTTCCTTGTGGTGACAGTGGGGGGCCTCATGGAGCTCCAATTTAAGCTGTACTGCATGGTGATCTGAGATGGCTAGTTTTAAAACCAATGCACTGTGGGATAGGTGGGTCATGTTTGTTATCATGTTGTCAAGACATGTTTTACTATTGCCAATTTCTCTAGTGGGTTCCCGAATGAGTGGGGTCAGGTTAAATTCAATATACAGACGATGTAACTTTTTGGTGCTGACATCATTTGTTAATAAATCTATATTTATATCCCCTGTAACTATAATATTTACGTGGCCATTTGGCCCAGAAAATGTTGTGTCTATAAATACAAGCAAGTCAGAAAGATTTATAAAAAAGGTATCTGTATTTGCTGCAGGTGGCCTGTAAACACCGATAACTGTTATGTTATCTCTACCCCATTTTAGGTTTATTCCAGCAAATTCAAGGACTCCTTCCAAGCAGAAGGCACTCACATCAATAACATTAAAATTACTTTCATTTACAGTGAAAATTGCTACATCTCCCCCAGTGTTGTCTTTTCTACTGAAGGCTGTGCAGAATTTCATACACAGTGGTTGACTCATGCTAATCAGAGCTTCAGTGTACCAATGTTCAGTTACAACTAATATATCGAGTTTGTCAATCCGTGAAATTACGTCTAGATTATTATACTTACTTCTAAGACTGCCAAGATTCTGGTCTATGATTTTAAGGCTGAGTTTTACCTGCTGGACCTTAGAGGATAATTTTGGACTAGCAATGAGGCCAATAGGCTTTACAAGTTTCCCTAGCATGCCAACGGTGGCTGGTGTTGTGGCAGATTTCGTTGAGGTGGGTTGTACCACCCCATGGCAATGGACTTCTTTCATCACTTTGTGAACAATGTCACCCGACTTCCTCAATAATTTTGCTATTAACAATCTTTTTGCCTCTTTTGTTCATGTGCAGTCCATGAGATGGGTGCAGCTCCCTTTCTAGATAGCTGGCATCTACTAGAGACACATTATGAAATTTACTACATAGAGCTTTAATCCTGTCATTTGTTTTATGAACTTCCCGGTTCACAATAGACTGTTTCATAAGATCATGCCTCTGTGGAATGTTGATAACAATTGTTTTAGTGTCATTTAACTTACCCAGTGCCATTTTCATATGTCTAATTGCATCATTTGCTTGATTTCTTGCTACATCATATGAACCTCCCATAATAACGACACAGTCAGTGGATGAGAAGGAGTCACAATCCTGCATGCACGGCTTCACCACAGCAGACAGAGGGGCTTCAGGCTGGATGTGGCCACAGCCTTCTGAGTAATAATCAATGCAGCTTTTGAACAGGTAGAAGTATTGAAGAGTGATAAATTATTACATTAATGAAATAGTTAGTAATCTGGATAACCACAATAGTGTTGCCGGAGTTAATTTAGATCTTACAGTTTTCACATAGTTAGCCATGAAATCCTTTTAAGTAAGTTGGATACAATGGGAATAAAAGGAATAGAAAACAAGTGAGTTCAATCATATTAGCAAAACAGATTACAGGTTGTGGAGCTCACATCAGCTCATCCTAATTATGAAATCAGATTAGTATCTGATGCAAGGAAAGTCGAAATGGGTATATCCAGGGTAGTGTGTTAGGCTCGCTTCTGTTCCTTATTTATATAAATGGTATACATATCTCAGCCACTGCTGCCATGACCACAGTGTCTGCAGACAACACTAGTGTGATAGTGAGTGAGAATCACTGTACACTACAACTCATAAAGTTCTTGCATTCATGGTTCAGTGCCAATAGGCTGACCCTAACTGTGAAGAAAACAAACTATATACAATCTGACAATATTATGAAAAGGATAGTTGCTAATCACTGTATAACAGAGGTGCTGAGTCACAGCTATTCACAACAAAAAGACTGTCAGAAAGTAAGCTCTCTGCCAACATGGCCTTTGTAGCAAATACACACATACACTCATGCTAATGCAACTTACACTACTCATGTTTGTGTGAACTGCATTTGTGAATATATATATGTGTGTGTGTGTGTGTGTGTGTGTGTGTGTGTGTGTGTGTGGTTTTGTGTGTGTGTGTGTGTGTGTGTGTGTGTGTATATATATCTCTGCGACTCAGCGTCTCTGCTATATGGTGAGTAGAAACTAAGCTTTCCATAATATTGTCACATTGCATCTTGGAATTTCCTATACAGGGTGCCTTTTTGCACCATGTATGAACTCTAGGGATTGATTGATGAGAGGACATGGAACAAAAAAGATCTAATGAACTTATGTCCAGAAATGCATGATTTCCATTCTAGAGACCATTTACCCAGTCATTCTTTGCTACAGACACAGCCACAGATACAGCATGCATGGTTTCCTCCTAGATTATACTACTGTTCTTCTTATGTCATGATGTACTGCTCTCTCAAGCCATAGTAACTGGTAATGTGTCTGATTCACTTCTCTTGCTGACTCACCTTGTAGTGGATGTGATACAGCTTTTGTACATTTGGTTCCATATTCAAATCGAGATCTTGCTGACATGGCGTTTCCATATGGAAAGCCAAATGGCACAGGATAGCAAGGTTGCCTCAGGAGACCTACCCCCACTGACAACAACCACAGCATTCAATGTTTGCAACAGCGTTTCACCATTTGTCTCAGACAGGCTCATTTCAGGAAGTAGGAAATCATGAAGGACGTACCAGAAATGTTTGGGCACCAGACTTGGAGGAAAATATGATTAACACTGTGGATAGTGAACAGTGTGAAATACCAGGCAGTTGACCCATCATTACAGGGTAAGCCAGACAATTGTGTGGAACATTCTCCATGACAGTTGTTACTACCCTTATCACTTACAGTGTGTTTAGAGCTTACTAGCGACATATTTTCCACATGAGGAGCAGTTTTGTCACCAGCTTCTTCACCAAGCAACCATAATTCTGGGATTTTTGTCATCCATCCTATTCATAGATGAGGTCACCTTTACATAGTGTGGGATCTCCAACTTTCATAACAGTCATCTGTTAGATAGTATGCAGACCCCCATGGTATGGTGACAGTGAATTATCAGCATCGGTGCAGCCAGAATGTTTGGGATTGGATTCTAGTAGGTGAGTGTGCCTCTCTTGCTGGAAGAAGTTCAAAGGGTTATGTGGCTGCTACACGATGGTGCTCCAGCCCACTTTGCCATCAACATCTATATGCATCACAGTCATGTTTTCCTTGGTTGATAGATTGGATGAGGGGCCCAATTCCATGGCCTGCTAATTCACTGGATCTCAAGCCATGTGATTTCTGTTTACAGGGCCAAGTTAAAAGTATTATGTATGCAGAGCCCATTCTAGATGTGGAGACACTGGAGCAGGATATTCATGCTGCCTTTGACACACTTCAGATGCAGCATGGCCAATGTGAGTGTGAGAGACAGAACACGTTACAGCATGTACATGCATGCACTGAGGCATATGGAAACCATTTTCAAGACATACTCTAACTGTGGCTGCTTGCTACAGTGTGAATTAGACCACAGTCTCTGTAATAATGTACGGTTGAATAAATCATCTCTAGCATGAAAATCATGCATTACCAGACATAAGTTCATTAGACTATTTTTCTTCCATATCCTCTCATCGATCAATCCCTAGAGTTTGTACATGGTGGAAAAAATCACCCTGTATGGAATTTGGGAAGGTGGGTCAAAACCAAGATTTCCATATGACACTGGATGGGCACAAGTCAGAAATGTTATGATGCATAAAGCTTTTAGGAATGTTTGTTGACAAAGACGTAAACTGGAAAGGCTGTGTGCATAATCACTCACAGAAACTCAGTTCTGCATGTTTTGCTCTGACAATTATTTCTCAAGTTTTCTACACAGACAGTGTTAGGATGTCTTATTTTGGTTAGCTTATGGAATGGTTTTTGGGGTAAAATTAATGGTCCATAAATGAAATGTTTACATCAAGGAAAAGGGGTATTCAAATCTCGTCATATAGCTTGGCTAGGGCTCACTGCAAGTTGCTAGTGTTTACTTACTGTTCCTTTCTTGTTCATATACAAATACATTGATGACAAGAGTGAGACTTGATGAACTGCTAATCAACTTCAATTACCTCAGTTATAATACTCATAACTGGTGGGTCCCTCAATGTAGAACAAGTTAGAACAACCCACGTTCAAAAGATGTGAGCCACTTTAGTGCCAATCTTAATAACATGCTGCCAATATACATAAAGAGATTGGAAACAGAAACGGCTTTTAGATCAGTGTTAAAATAATTTCTTCTTGAAGTGTTCCTGCAGTGTAAATGATTATGTTTGCTCATAGGATTACTGGGCACTCATTCATTGTTGGGTTCTTATGATTCTGTTAACTAATGTATCGTAAGAGCTGTGTTTGGATTTGAAATAATGTTTCTGCTGTTGGCTTTCTGAACAATTTCCACTGTTACAGACACACTACAACACATCTTCGTTGTAAATGTATGTGGTGCTACCCTATTTTGATAGTTACAGTGTCAGCAGGTTTTTGTGTGCTAATACTTTATACCTTTTAGCAGTGCTGTATGTGTGTCCTTGTTTTTAATTTTTTGAGGGGTGTTTTATATCAAAGTTCCAAGTTTACCCACATCATTGATAGACTTATTGTGTATTTTATACTTTTCTACAGTTTTTTTTTTGTTATTTAGTCATTAGTTTCACTTTTTCAGTAAAGACTTTATTTGCAGAATTTCTTATTAATTCATTTCTTTATGCGCATGTTGCACTGATAATGTAGATGATGTATTTTGTCTCCCTTCCAACTATGCACGAAATGAGGTGGCTGCTCCAGTCTTAATGTACTGGATTTAAACTGGGGAGGACTGGATTTTATTCCCTGTCTGGGCATCCTGACTTGGGTTTTCCATGGTTGCCACCTGTCTCCAAGGTGAATACTGGGATTATTCCTTTGATTAGGCCATGACCAATTTCCTGCCCTATCCTCATCTTATCCTACCCTATTTTGTTAATGTTTTACATAAACACATTGCACTCAAAGACTCAATATTGTCGTACACTAGAAGTTACTCTAGATATTATGTATGGACACTACTATTCCACAAAAACCAAGAAATTTCATCTAGGTGAAATATGTACCAAGAGCAATAGCAGTCAAGTAATTGGAAAATCATTTCTTTTCTGCTAACAAAAGCTCTGCCACAAGACTAGGTCAGCAGTGAAAGAAAGAATAATAGGGAGTAAATGCATATAAAAACTCACTGCTTTTGAAGGTAACAGCAAAGATAAGGTGGTGTCCAGTGGTAAAAACATTTATGAGAGGTCAATGTAACTGAGTTAAATAAAGTCACAGTAAAACCAAGCAAAAAACAAAATACAAAATACACACAAATGATAGTATAGGGCAATAGAGAAAGGAATAAGCAAATAAACAGGCAAATCAGAGTCATAATTTAAAAATAAAAATAAGAACAAATAAAACTGTGTACAATGCTGCCACCAAAATTTCTGATTACTTTTCCAGTTATATAAAATGTCTGACAGAGAGCAATGTTAAATTTGAAAACAAACTGAAAAAGTTTCTCCCAGACGACCCCTCCTATTCTGTAGAAGAATTCCTAACTTTGAAATGTGTAAAAGGTGATGAATAGGAATTATTATTATATCACAAAACAACTACTAAAAAAATAAAGAAAAAGTGTCAGGTGTGAGTAGGACTCATCCACTGAGGGCTCTATACAGACGTAATTATGTGTGTAGACAGTTCATCCATCCTGGAAATCAAGAATCTTGACTATTTTTGCCTGATATCAACAATGATAATCACAGGATACCTATTCCTGTTTTTCCAAGACTTTTGAGACTGTTTTAATTTCAAGTTTGAAATCTTATAACAAATGACAAAAGAAACATGTTTTCTTGTGATATAACTACAAATTAACAACTTCAGATTTTTCCCTTCGCTTTCACTGTGGAACCCTTTTTTCTTGCCACATGGTTTGACTCTAAACGAACAGGAAATAACTTATAGGTTTTAATGTTGAGTTGAAGAGTATCAAAAAATATTATATACACTCCTGGAAATTGAAATAAGAACACCGTGAATTCATTGTCCCAGGAAGGGGAAACTTTATTGACACATTCCTGGGGTCAGATACATCACATGATCACACTGACAGAACCACAGGCACATAGACACAGGCAACAGAGCATGCACAATGTCGGCACTAGTACAGTGTATATCCACCTTTCGCAGCAATGCAGGCTGCTATTCTCCCATGGAGACGATCCTAGAGATGCTGGATGTAGTCCTGTGGAACGGCTTGCCATGCCATTTCCACCTGGCGCCTCAGTTGGACCAGCGTTCGTGCTGGACGTGCAGACCGCGTGAGATGACGCTTCATCCAGTCCCAAACATGCTCAATGGGGGACAGATCCGGAGATCTTGCTGGCCAGGGTAGTTGACTTACACCTTCTAGAGCACGTTGGGTGGCACGGGATACATGCGGACGTGCATTGTCCTGTTGGAACAGCAAGTTCCCTTGCCGGTCTAGGAATGGTAGAACGATGGGTTCGATGACGGTTTGGATGTACCGTGCACTATTCAGTGTCCCCTCGACGATCACCAGTGGTGTACGGCCAGTGTAGGAGATCGCTCCCCACACCATGATGCCGGGTGTTGGCCCTGTGTGCCTCGGTCGTATGCAGTCCTGATTGTGGCGCTCACCTGCACGGCGCCAAACACGCATATGACCATCATTGGCACCAAGGCAGAAGCGACTCTCATCGCTGAAGACGACACGTCTCCATTCGTCCCTCCATTCACGCCTGTCGCGACACCACTGGAGGTGGGCTGCACGATGTTGGGGCGTGAGCGGAAGACGGCCTAACGGTGTGCGGGACCGTAGCCCAGCTTCATGGAGACGGTTGCGAATGGTCCTCGCCGATACCCCAGGAGCAACAGTGTCCCTAATTTGCTGGGAAGTGGCGGTGCGGTCCCCTACGGCACTGCGTAGGATCCTACGGTCTTGGCGTGCATCCGTGCGTCGCTGCGGTCCGGTCCCAGGTCGACGGGCACGTGCACCTTCCGCCGACCACTGGCGACAACATCGATGTACTGTGGAGACCTCACACCCCACGTGTTGAGCAATTCGGTGGTACGTCCACCCGGCCTCCCGCATGCCCACTATACGCCCTCGCTCAAAGTCCGTCAACTGCACATACGGTTCACGTCCACGCTGTCGCGGCATGCTACCAGTGTTAAAGACTGCGATGGAGCTCCGTATGCCACGGCAAACTGGCTGACACTGACGGCGGCGATGCACAAATGCTGCGCAGCTAGCGCCATTCGACGGCCAACACCGCGGTTCCTGGTGTGTCCGCTGTGCCGTGCGTGTGATCATTGCTTGTACAGCCCTCTCGCAGTGTCCGGAGCAAGTATGGTGGGTCTGAGACACCGGTGTCAATGTGTTCTTTTTTCCATTTCCAGGAGTGTATATGGCCATATCTTTTGATTGCATTGACTTAGATCCTAGTGTTTACTACACTGCCAAGGGAAGAGAGATGTTAGATGTGTGTACCAATTCCTGAGGAAAAAGGATTCCTAGTAGATGGATGGACAGACAGACAATCTGATGACAAATGATGACCCTTTTTTGTTAACATATTAAAAATTTTCAGATTCTTTCTCTTTGGTTGTACTGTGAAACCTCGCTTCTTGACTAATTTCATTATTCTAGATCAACAAGACATACCCTATGGGTTTCAATGAGTGAGTCTGTGAGAATCATATGTGACATAAATTGCCATAACTTTTGGTTGCATTGACTTAGAAGCTGCCAAGAGAATATAAACCTTGGTATGTTACATAAATTTCAGCTTGACATCTTAACAAATGGACAGGAGACAGACAGTCTGACAACAAATGACAGACAAATTGGTTTTCATGTGAAACAATTATAAAGTTACTATTTTCACATTTTTTGTTTTATTGTGAAACATTGCTTCTTGCCAGATTCAATGATTCTAGGTCAATGGGAAGTACCTTGTGGGTACTGATAAGTGGGTTCGCGAGTAACAAAATATGTGGTACAAATGGCTACATCTTTTAACTGCCTTGACTTAGAATCTTCAATTTATACACTACCAAGGAGCCACAGACCTTAGTAAGTGACATAAATTTCAACTTGATACATCTACCCATTCCTACAAAAAAGGGTTTTTAACATTCAGATGGACAGACAGACAGCAAAGTGATCCAAAGGGTTTCATTTTTATTGACTGGGGTACGGAACCCTTAAAATATGAATGAGAATATGTAGCCATATTTACAAAGAATGTGTAATAAAGAAAATGGAAACACACAAAAGAGGAATGCCATTAATCTTTTGTACTGTGATTTTCCTTAATCTTCTTAGAATATTTACACACTTTACCAAGTATTGCTTTGAGGTGTGAGACTAGGTGTTGCAATGGTGATGTTATTGATATTGTGATTAGTGCTTTGTATAACTATGTGCTCTTAACATAGGGCAAGTCACCTGTGTATGAGTCTTTGTGAGAGCGTATATGTATGTGTGCCTCACCAGTGCTTGCCTCGTCCCCCCCCCCCCCCCCCCCCCCCCCCCCCGCTCTGGAAATGAGAATTGAGATTTTTCTGTGGTTGAACCAGTCTTAAAACATGAGGTCAACGTAGAATTTAAGCAGATTGGGCATTTTATGGCAGTTTCAGTCAGCAACATAAACTGTTCATTTTAGGGAAATTAAATGTTGTACATATCTGTGTACCGTACACATCATCACCTTGTCTCAGGTATATGTCAAAGTTTAACAAAGGAAAAAAAAAAAAAATAAACTGAAGTAGAAATGAAACCGATGTTCACTAAACAAATGCTAGGTATCATGTTTTTGCGAAAGATATGTATTATTCTAATATTAGAGCAATGATTGGGAAGAAACTTATGAAACATGATCATGGCAAATACTGGTTAAGGAATTCAACAACATATTTTTTGTATTCCGTAAAAATGTAAAAATTAGCAAGTAATGAAAGCTTTAAAATTAATAGTTCTTTAAAATTAATACTAACCTTCTTCAGCTACCTGTGCAGCTGTAAACACGAATACAGTAGGTTTCTTCTCCACTCCTAAAAGATAGTACAGCTGTTTTAGGTCTTCTTTGAAGCTTGTTTCATTGTAGCCTCTGCTCAGTGTGATCATAAACACATCACAACCTAAAACAGCAAGATTTATTGGAGTACTGTTTCTGACAACAAAATCATCAAAGGCTAATGTGTTTGCCACATATAGCGACAATTCACATAGTGAGTGACTGTTCAATACATCAAACTTATTACAATTAACCAAACTCTTATCTGCATTGATGTCCAGGCTACGTATCTACTGTGAAATAAAAAGCATTCCACCGTACCAAATATTAGTGTTTCATCCAATGAAATATGTAAATGATGCATGAGATGAATAACTCTCTAAATGACTCTGTCCATGCTGTAATCTCACCTTCAGAGTATCTATGGGAGTGATCTGTAGGGTGTTATAGGAAGGAGTCTTCACTTGATACTGTCTTTGAAAATTCATAAGTAGGCTTTCTTAGAGTGGTTCACATCTTTCCTAAAGTATGTCAATTCAGGTATTTCTGTATTTCTCTGATACTTTTCCAAGTCAGTTAAACCTGAGCCCACTTATACTGCCCTTCTTTAGATTCAATATCATCTAGCAGTACTATTTTTTATGGCCACATACAATTGACGAATATTATAAGATGGGATTTATGTCTGTCCTGTACGCAGTCACTTTTGTACATTGGCTGCATTTACCTGTAACCAAACTATGAGCCAAAGTCTGCCATCTATTTCACCTATTATTCAATTGATGTAATCATTGCATTTAATATCACCACAAATTATTACAAACAGATGTTAGTATGAGTTAACCAGTTCCAATTGTTGTTCATTGCTATTGTAGTCATAAGATACATATTCATTCGTTTTGAGAAGGACAGTTTTGCAAGTCTGAATTACTGAAGCAAGTTGCCAATCTTTGCATCACTTTGAAATCTTATACAGACCTGGCCAATTGTTTGTACAGCCTTTTTAGATAGTACTAAATTATAAATAACTGCATTATATGCACATTGACTGAGGTTACAATTATCATTAACTGCCAGGCCATTAAGCTACATAATAAACAGCAAGGGGTCCAACACATTTCCCTAGGTCATGCCTGGTTACTCTCCAACCAAGATAACATGCTGTATCATTCCTATTAAGAAATCCTCAATCCATTCATAAATTTCACTTGATATCCAATTTGATCATACTTTCAAGAGTAAGTGTATGTGTGATACTGAGTCAAATGCATTTCAAAACTCAAGAAATACTGACTCTATCTGACTGCCTTGATCACTGCCTCCAGGATGTTATGTGAGAAAAACAAAAGTTGGGTTTGCATGAGCAAAGTTTTTGTAATTCTTACCAATTGGCATGAAGGAGGTCATTCTTTTCAAGATACCTCACTATGTTTCAGATCAGAATATGTTCTATGATTCTACACAGGTAGATGTTAATAATATTGGATGATAGTTCTTTGAATCATTTCTGCTATTCTTCTCTAAAAGAGTCTGACTTGAGCTTTCTTCCAACCACTAAGCTAAGGTGCTCTCTCTCTCTCTCTCTCTCTCCCTCTCTCTCTCTCTCTCTCTCTCACACACACACACACACTCAAAGTGTTGTTCAATACTATTGTAGTCGTAAGATACATATTCATTTGTTTTGAGAAGGACAGTTTTGCAAGTGGTACTCTCTCTCTCTCTCTCTCTCTCTCTCTCTCTCTCTCTCTCACACACACACACACACACTCACTCAATGTGTTAATTATCATAGAAGTTAGACAATCAAGCTGTTGCACACAAAAATTCAAGCTGCCCACCAAATACAATTAGCGTCAGTTGTTCTCGTAGTGTAAATGATAGCACACAAGACTTCTCAACCTTTGGCTGAGGTTTGATTATTCCTATCATCCCATGTCCAATTTATGTCTCACACTCTTGTTCAGTTTTAGTACACCAAATGAAGAACACGTTTGGCAAAACCTTCTCTCTTGGGACACTGGAATCTGCACATGCAGCAGTTTGACTGGTTAACTTCAATGCTAATTAACTTGGAAACAGCACACTCTGCTGATTTTATAACAATTATTTCACAGCACAGCTTACCCTGCAACAAACATACAAGCTTTTCAGACTGTTTCTATCACAATATACATCCATTGCTCGTTCAATTTTTTGTACACTGTTGCCACAATTTCTCTACATTCTCTTACTCAGAGATAATGAATTCAAGTTCTTTCTTGAGGTACGACTTTACTAATTCGTTACCTATTTTACTAAACATGTGTATCTTGTTATTAGTTTCAGCTGCTCTTTTTCTACTTTGGTGATTATTGTTGCTACAACTTATGACAAAGCAAGCTGGAATCTCTTTACTTCCTCTCTTGTTTTGCCATCAGCCTCCTTAAATCTTAAATTCATTTTACTTTCATTTTTGCCTAATTACCATTAACATGCATGAGTATAATCTGGATTTCCATAAAAGAAAGATTGGTACTCAGTCTTACGCAATGTAGCACCAGGTCTAATTTTGTACTTAGTTTTGTGTGTGTAATTAATTTCCTGATTCATTTTAACCATTCCTAGTTAATACTTTTGTAATAGGGTGAAATAAGTAATTGTTTCACGACTTAAATTCTATTGTTGACTTATAAACAAATATAAATTCTGTACCAATTAAAAACATATGGAAGAAAAACTACTAGGATTCTTAAAGTATTTATTTGGCTCAATTCAAAAACATATTAGCAAAGCCAGCTCTTAATTAATTCCAAAATAATTACCAGGTTTGTCAAAAGTATTATTTGCATAACTTTATCTGTTAATTTCATTATTTAAACAAATAACTTAGTTTAACCATTGTGGTAGAAGTAACTGTTACAAAGAAGAAATTTTTCTATCTATTCAGTTAATTGAATTTCTTATAATTTAATTGTAATTTCTGTAACTTAAACATTGACCAATGTATAGTTTCAGTGCCTATTATTATAAGGATACATAAAAGACTGATTTTTGGTCCCAAGACAGTCAGTCCACAGCCAATTTTCAGATATGAAACTTGTATTGGTTAGATTAACAACAATGCATCAACTTAACTGTGGAATATGTGTAACACACATAGGCCATGAGTTAGAAAAATTGAGGACAATGTCTGTTTAATTTACTTGAAAAATAGTGTCACATGTACCGTATTATTCTGCAAGAACTGTGTGGTTACTTTTTACTGCTCATAGATGTTCCACAGCAAACTATTGTCAGCTGATGTTGCCTGCAACCTATTAATGAGGCTGATCAACATTTACCAATAGTGAACTGGCCATATAATTGTGTAATATTGGAGGGTTGTGAAATGTGAAAGTAAAGAACTGTGAAATAAAATTGTGCAACTGTTGGCTACATTATTTACAGTTACAGTAGTCAGTGTTGAATTTCCACCCCCCCCCCCCCCCCCCCACATTTTTCAGCCAGTAGAACAATGCAGTATGTGAACACTCAGTGCTATCAACAAAGAAATAAAGCAGGCAAACATCACATATGGAGCCCTTTCAGGCGAGAGGAATATTGTATTTAGACGCAATAAACAAGGAATCAAAAACTTTGAACAGTGAACGTTGCTGTTTGAATGGAGTGACTGAATTTAAAGAATGTATGGCACCAATATTATCAAGAACAGTGAACAGACTAATTGACAGTGAAAACTGATTATATTATTCCAAAAGTTTGATTGCACGTGAACAAGTAATGCAGTAGGAAGCATCAATAACATAGCATAACAACAGAAAATTGTTGGCTGAGGTTATGGAGGCAGCCTTTACAAATGTTGTAGCAAAAAGGAAACAAGCTTGTCAGAGCAGCCATTATGAAGAGAAGGCACGGCAGCCAATTGGCATGGCAGTTGGAGTCAACCCACCTGATGTAAACAAGCGGTTTTAGGACGAGTGGGAGTAATCGCAGCAGCAGCAGCAGCAGCAGCGGGAGATGAGTGAATAAAAATAAGGTAATTCATATCTAAAGCCATTTAATATTAAGTGATACATAACAAGACAGTGTGATAGGGGAGAATGGACAACAGGGGAGCGATGTGATTGATGGGAAAGCTGTAAAGGTTAAGTTTTTAAATGAACAAAAAGACTTCATGGGGTCTGATTTGGTAGACAATAGTGGTTATAAATCAGACATGAATGTAATTTTGAATGACAGGGACAAAAGTCATATTGTACTTGAGATGATAAAAGCCTCATCTACATTGTGTCATGATGTGAGCGAAATGGGTGAAAACAGTACTGAAGCAGGCGAAATCATTAAGGCTAAGGAGGAAGAATCGAGTAGTTAACGTCAGCAAAGGCAAAAGTTTATGGCAGATGGACAATTGGAAGCAATGTTAAGGCAAATTATGAGTAGTTTGTGTATGAAAGAAGAGATTAGCAGAGTGAAAATGTTATGAAAAAAGACGTTAGTAGTATGAAAAAAGACATTAGTATGGTGGAAAATAAAACTGATGGTAATAAAACAGACATGGCCAGCCTAAAGGATGAACTGAAGAAAGAAATTAAAAAGGAAATTAAGGTAGTCAGCTCTAATCTTTCAGAATTAAATAAGAAGGTCGAAGTGGTAGTGAAAGATTGTGATGAAAAGATAAAGAAAGTAGCACAGAATACTAATGTTTTAATGAGTAGTAAACATGCAGAAGAGAGAAATAAACTTTGTTATGACTGTAGTCGGAGGGTGGATGCCTCCGAGAAACAGTTTAAAGATGAGGTTAAAGCAGCTAGGACATTTTGTGCTGAAAATAGGATTAAACTTGAGAACCAAATCTGTTGTTGTTGTTGTGGTCTTCAGTCCTGAGACTGGTTTGATGCAGCTCTCCATGCTACTCTATCCTGTGCAAGCTTTTTCATCTTCCAGTACCTACTGCAACCTACATCCTTCTGAATCTGCTTAGTGTATTGATCTCTTGGTCTCCCTCTACGATTTTTACCCTCCACGCTGCCCTCCAATGCTAAATTTGTGATCCCTTGATGCCTCAGAACATGTCCTACCAACCGATCCCTTCTTCTAGTCAAGTTGTGCCACAAACTTCTCTTCTCCCCAATCCTATTCAATACCTCCTCATTAGTTACGTGATCTACCCACCTTATCTTCAGCATTCTTCTGTAGCACCACATTTCGAAAGCTTCTATTCTCTTCTTGTCCAAACTGGTTATCGTCCATGTTTCACTTCCATACATGGCTACACTCCATACAAATACTTTCAGAAACGACTTCCTGACACTTAAATCTATATTCGATGTTAACAAATTTCTCTTCTTCAGAAACAATTTCCTTGCCATTGCCAGTCTACATTTTATATCCTCTCTACTTCGACCATCATCAGTTATTTTACTCCCTAAATACCAAAACTCCTTTACTACTTTAAGTGTCTCATTTCCTAATCTAATCCCCTCAGCATCACCCGATTTAATTTGTCTACATTCCATTATTCTCGTTTTGCATTTGTTGATGTTCATCTTATATCCTCCTTTCAAGACACTGTCCATTCCGTTCAACTGCTCCTCCAAGTCCTTTGCTGTCTCTGACAGAATTACAATGTCATCGGCGAACCTCAAAGTTTTTACTTCTTCTCCATGAATTTTAATACCTACTCTGAATTTTTCTTTTGTTTCCTTTACTGCTTGCTCAATATACAGATTGAATAACATCGGGGAGAGGCTACAGCCCTGTCTCACTCCTTTCCCAACCACTGCTTCCCTTTCATGCCCCGCGACTCTTATAACTGCCATCTGGTTTCTGTACAAATTGTAAATAGCCTTTCGCTCCCTGTATTTTACCCCTGCTACCTTCAGAATTTGAAAGAGAGTATTCCAGTTAACGTTGTCAAAAGCTTTCTCTAAGTCTACAAATGCTAGAAACGTAGGTTTGCCTTTTCTTAATCTTTCTTCTAAGATAAGTCGTAAGGTTAGTATTGCCTCATGTGTTCCAACATTTCTACGGAATCCAAACTGATCTTCCCCGAGGTCCGCTTATACCAGTTTTTCCATTCGTCTGTAAAGAATTCGTGTTAGTATTTTGCAGCTGTGACTTATTAAACTGATAGTTCGGTAATTTTCACATCTGTCAACACCTGCTTTCTTTGGGATTGGAATTATTATATTCTTCTTGAAGTCTGTGGGTATTTCGCCTGTCTCATACATCTTGCTCACCAGATGGTAGAGTTTTGTCATGACTGGCTCTCCCAAGGCCATCAGTAGTTCTAATGGAATGTTGTCTACTCCCGGGGCCTTGTTTCGAGTCAGGTCTTTCAGTGCTCTGTCAAACTCTTCACGCAGTATCTTATCTCCCATTTCATCTTCATCTACATCCTCTTCCATTTCCATAATATTGTCCTCAAGTACATCGCCCTTGTATAAACATTCTATATACTCCTTCCACCTTTCTGCTTTCCCTTCTTTGCTTAGAACTGGGTTGCCATCTGAGCTCTTGATATTCATACAAGTGGTTCTCTTCTCTCCAAAGGTCTCTTTAATTTTCCTGTAGGCAGTATCTATCTTACCCCTAGTGAGACAAGCCTCTACATCCTTACATTTGTCCTCTAGCCATCCCTGCTTAGGCATTTTGAACTTTCTGTCGATCTCATTTTTGAGACGTTTGTATTCCCTTTTGCCTGCTTCATTTACTGCATTTTTATATTTTCTCCTTTCATCAATTAAATTCAATATTTCTTCTGTTACCCAAGGATTTCTATTAGCCCTCATCTTTTTACCTACTTGATCCTCTGCTGCCTTCACTACTTCATCCCTCAGAGCTACCCATTCTTCTTCTACTGTATTTCTTTCCCCCATTCCTGTCAATTGTTCCCTTATGCTCTCCTTGAAACTCTCTACAACCTCTGGTTCTTTCAGTTTATCCAGGTCCCATCTCCTTAAATTCCCACCATTTTGCAGTTTCTTCAGTTTCAATCTGCAGTTCATAACCAATAGATTGTGGTCAGAATCCACATCTGCCCCTGGAAATGTCTTACAATTTAAAACCTGGTTCCTAAATCTCTGTCTTACCATTATATAATCTATCTGATACCTATTAGTATCTCCAGGATTCTTCCAGGTATACAACCTTCTTTTATGATTCTTGAACCTAGTGTTAGCTATGATTAAGTTATGCTCTGTTGAAAATTCTACAAGGCGGCTTCCTCTTTCATTTCTTCCCCCCAATCCATATTCACCTACTATGTTTCCTTCTCTCCCTTTTCCTACTGACGAATTCCAGTCACCCATGACTATTAAATTTTCGTCTCCCTTCACTACCTGAATAATTTCTTTTATCTCGTCATACATTTCATCAATTTCTTCATCATCTGCAGAGCTAGTTGGCATATAAACTTGTACTACTGTAGTAGGCATGGGCTTTGTGTCTATCTTGGCCACAATAATGCGTTCACTATGCTGTTTGTAGTAGCTAACCCGCACTCCTATTTTTTTATTCATTATTAAACCTACTCCTGCATTACCCCTATTTGATTTTGTATTTATAACTCTGTAATCACCTGACCAAAAGTCTTGTTCCTCCTGCCACCGAACTTCACTAATTCCCACTATATCTAACTTTAACCTATCCATTTCCCTTTTTAAATTTTCTAACCTACCTGCCCGATTAAGGGATCTGACATTCCACGCTCCGATCCGTAGAATGCCTGTTTTCTTTCTCCTGATAACGACGTCCTCTTGAGTAGTCCCCGCCCGGAGATCCGAATGGGGGACTATTTTACCTCCGGAATATTTTACCCAAGAGGTCGCCATCATCATTTAATCATACAGTAAAGCTGCATGTCCTCGGGAAAAATCACGGCCGTAGTTTCCCCTTGCTTTCAGCCGTTCGCAGTACCAGCACAGCAAGGCCATTTTGGTTAATGTTACAAGGCCAGATCAGTCAATCATCCAGACTGTTGCCCCTGCAACTACTGAAAAGGCTGCTGCCCCTCTTCAGGAACCACATGTTTGTCTGGCCTCTCAACAGATACCCCTCTGTTGTGGTTGCACCTACGGTACGGCCATCTGTATCGCTGAGGCACGCAAGCCTCCCCACCAACGGCAAGGTCCATGGTTCATGGGGGAAATCTATCAGATTAAAAATGATTTAGAAACAGAGGTAAAAACCAAGTGTGCAGTAGTGGTAGAGGAAAAACTGGTAAAAGTAAATAAAAATGTAGATTCAAAATTGGCTGAAATGGAGAAAAAGGTGGAAGAGGTACAAAATCTAAAGCATAGAGTTTGTAGTTCCCCAAACAGTCTTTCATTTGTTAGTTGATAGAAATTTAATTCTCTTGAACCATATGGGGAAGTGCATCTTTTGGATCTCATTAGGAAATTTAATGATTTGCCAGAAACATGGGATGACTAAGAGGAAATGTCATTTTGGAAAGGGGTTGCTTATGGATGGGCAGGTCAGGTAGCTGATAGTTACACTTCATGGCATAGCTTTAAGAAAACATTTTTAGATTAATATTGTTGCAAAGAGAAGCAGCAAAGAATTTTGAGCTAATTTTGGGGAGGAGAGAGATTTGACTCTAGAAGGGTAGTGGAAGGTTTCTGTCAGTTTTGGATAAGGAAACTGAAATATTTGGACAAAGAGCTAGTTATTGAATCAATAATTATGGATTTAGAAACTAAGTTGCCTCAGAAAGCTAGAGAATTGCTTGTACCTGCTCCTAGGGGTAATATTTGTGATTTTTTGAATTATGTTGATAAAGTAGAGAGGGTAAAGCCCTCGCCCTCAGTGGAAGATTGTAGAAGGAATTTTGATGATAATAATCAATCAGGGAGAGAGTTTCAGGTAAATAGAATGAACAAAACTAATTGTAGTAGAAATTCAGGGAATGATTGGGTGGAGGAAAGCCAGAATGGACACGGAAATAGTAGGAGAAAATTAAGGAACAGAAATGGAGGAGATGGTAATTCTGTATCAAACCATTTAAACTAAATAATTCTCCAGTTTTGGCTCACACTAGAGCAGGTAGTGATGAATAGTCATGTGTATATAAATATGCTGCAATCACTGCTAAGGGTAATGTAAATGATAGTAGTAAGACGAGTGTAAATTCTAATTCTAGTGGGATGTTGAATGATGGTGTGTGTGCCAATGTTTATTCTGTAAAAAGAGAGGAGGAAGTTACAATAATAAAATTAAGTGATGAAACAGAGTGTGTTGCTGATGCTCAGGATGTCAAAATGGATGATACGTTTTTTGCTTTGCGGTCTAATACTGGAAACATGGATCAACTAATTAGCCCTGCATTTGAGGACAATAGAAGTGACAGTGGGTCTGATTCTGACAGTAGTTGTAATGAAGATAGCAATGATGAATCCAATAGTGATGAGGACAAGGTATTTGAATTTGTCATCAAAATATTACAAATACACAAAGGGAGGAATTAAGAAGTATTTGCCTGAGCAACTGTAAGGTATTTTCAGACAGGCCA
Source organism: Schistocerca nitens (assembly GCF_023898315.1). Taxonomy (NCBI): domain Eukaryota; kingdom Metazoa; phylum Arthropoda; class Insecta; order Orthoptera; family Acrididae; genus Schistocerca; species Schistocerca nitens. The sequence goes on from NC_064619.1 coordinate 366,508,793, forward strand.
GGCTTGGTAAAAGATTTTGAGTGAAAATTGAAGTTTAAGGATCATGAAAAATTTTTAAGAAGCCTTATATTATCCCATTTTCCAGAAAGGAACCTGTGAGGAAAGAAATTCAAAAGATTGTCTCATGGGGGATTACTGAAATGTCAACCAGCATATGGTTGTAAAAAAGAAGAACGGTGGTGTCAGGTTGGTCCTGGATGCCAAAAACTTAAATGAAATTATAGTAGCGAAGAGCGACAGGCCAGCTAATGTAGATGAAATTTTGCAAAAGTTCCATGGATGTAAGTTTTTTACTTCTTTTGGTGTGACTTGTGGCTACTGGAATTCCAGTTTGGCCACAGAATCTAGGCCATTACAATATTTTACACAAAGGTAAGTGTTACTGAGAGCTAGGTATAAGGAAGGTATGGAACTAAAATTAAGTCAGTCTGAATTTGTGAAGAAGAAAATCTCATTTTTGGGTCACAGGATAAATGAGGTAGGTATAAAGCCTGATGCAGAAAAGCTTGCTGCTATTGCGGATTTCCCACCCCCCAAGAACAAGAAGGATCTAAAGCTATGTTTGGCTTCTACAGAAAGTACATATCAGATTATTCATTTAACAATCCTTGCATTGATAATTTATTGAAAAAGAATGTGGTGTGGAATTGGACAGGGGATTGTGAAGAATCATTTCAGGGTTTGAAAAAATAATTAGTAAATAGTAAGATGTTAGGACATCCAAATTTTTCACAACCATTCTGTACGAGTACTGATGCAAGTTTTTGTTGTTTGGGAGTGGAAATTTTCCAATTAGTACCTACTGAGATCAGGGTAGAACACAAACCTATTGCTTTTGCTAGTAGTACATTACAGCCACCTGAAAATAACTATAACATTTCAGAATTAGAGGCTTGGGCAATTATTTTTATTTCAAAAGTTTGAATACTATTTGCTTGGACGTAAGACAATAGTGTATACTGATCATAAGGCTTTGAGTTACCTTCAGAAGCACAGGGTGAAACAAACCAGATTAACTAGGTGGGCATTGTATTTGCAACAATTTGATTTGGAGGTAAGGTATATAAACGGAAAAGACAATATTGTGGCTGATGCATTATCTGGGATGCCAGCAGGGACGAAGAATACTGACAGTAGTGAGGACTGTGAAGAACAAGTAAGGTTGTTTTATTTGCAGGGACTGAAGGATGAGAAGCTTATTTGGAAAATTTGCAAGCAAATGAGAAGGGAGCAGAATGAGGATCCTAATTTAAGGTTGGTTAAGCAGTATTACAAATCAGACAACATGCCAAAGGTGAAACAGTACTATAGTATACATAAAGGGTTGTTGTTTAGAAGGAAAACTTTGAATGATCAGGACTGGAAGTTATGCTTTCCTGACCAACATGTTGATAAATTTGTTGACTAGTTGTCTGAGAGTTATAGACATTATGAGACCAGGAAAGTAGTAGCTAAGATACAGGAGATAGTAAGATTGAACAACTTGTGGAGAAGGGTTAAGCTGAGACCATAAAGGTGTGATAAATGTCAGAAAGCATAGAACTGTGAGCAAGTAAGGGGTTCAACATTCTGTGTTGGATTCAATTATGTGGCGATAGTGCTTACCCCAGCTGTCTGTCTCATTTTTCATGTTTTCTGAGGCAGTCAGATTCTTTTTCTATCCTATCTGTAGTTTATAAGTCAATCAGAAACATTCTATCTTCGACTTCCATGTGATTTTGTACAGCAGGATACTTTAGTATAGGAATATTTTAGAAAAGGTTTCTCCAGTGTTATCTATATGTATTATATTGTGTTAGTGATAAGTAATGGAATCATCAGAGGATGGAAGAAAAGGCAATATGAAAAATTAGTAGTGGAATTTCATAAAAATCTATAAGATACTGTGTTTATTCTGGTTTTATGAAATATGATGAAAATAAAGAATTTCTGTCAAACAAAGAGGTAAGGTAAACAGAAAATGAAAGGTGTCAGCATATCTGGAGGAGAAGGTGCAGATTATCTGAAAACTATAATTGACATCTGAAGTAATCAGCTCATGTGTGATATTAGTATAATTTGGTGCAGCAGCAGAGGCAATATGCAGTAACAGCCATCTTGAATACTAGGTCTTAATATTAACTGCGGTGTAATAGAAGTGTTTGTGTTCAGTGCAATCAGTATATGGAGATAACTATCTAACTATCGAAGTGTGTCATGGTACAGCCTCTTCTAACATTAAGGAAATAAAACTTTAAACGTAATTGCCTGGAGTAATGGATCTGGAAAGAATAACCAGGATTTGTATGTATACTGCCCTTCAGGCTAGAGTCTCAAGCAATTTGAGGGAATACAATGAAAAAATAGTTTTTCTAAGTGATCATTTTGTCTGATCAGTAATGAGAGTTAAGTTTTCCTTAAAGTCCGGATCTGTTACTGTGCCGTGTTTTTCAGTAGAATCAGTTTTGCATTTGATAAGTGGAGTTGGTATGTATTTATTTGGTAGTAACGCAATAATGAAATAATAAAATAATGAATAATGTTGGAGTCTTAATGGTTAGGGAGCCTGACTCTGCAGTAGGGATACTTTTTGAGAATGCAATCCACTAGCTAATGAAACAAGAAATGTAAATACAATAATGAAGCTGACAGACATGATTGAGTAATGAAAAAAATAATTACATACAAACAAATGTGGTGTAATTATATTGATAATCTGTTTTTGAAGTAGGTAACATTGGGTACTGTGTATATTGTGCAATTCATGACACTGCAGCTGGGAATGAGAGCTTAACAGAAAGACAGAGTAATGTTTTGTAGTGAAATTTGCACTTGAAACTAAATTTTTTACGAGTCCCCACCTCTCGATCTATAGTCAGTTTTAGCACTAATTATTGTGATGTTATGAGAACTGTGTAATGTATTTATTTATGGAGTAATGACTATTATTTGCCATTAGTGTGAAACATTTTTTCCTTATACTTAGTTAGAAATAAAAGTGATCATACTACAGTATGGTATTTTGTCTAATTTTTTCATGTACTGTGAAAGAAGAGAACCATCTCAAGGGAACTGACAGCAGTGCACTTCCTTATTAACTGCCTCTTGAACCTGTTGAAAGTGTGGATGAATTGGTGAGAAAAATAGGTTAGAGCTCATTAAAAAAGTGGAAGTGCCTGTGCAGAATACTAAATATTGAAAAAGTGATATTTCCAATCTGAAAATAAACTGCAAGGTGCAGTGCAATTTAACTTTTTGCAACCCTTGATCATTTATTCTTTGAAGCCAGACAGGACTTGCATAAAGTGACATGTATCTTAGAATTTAATCTCTGTTTATCCAAAAAGGACATCACTTATTATTAAGATGCCTATTTTTATTAAAAATATAATTTGTGGATATTTTGTGCCATTGTACAATACACTATATGTAAATATTTTGTATGGGGATTTTCATATGGCCAGTTAAATGTTAAACCCACTTTCTGGTGTCACTCGCAGTCACTGAATTGCCCAGTTCGCTATTTGCAATATCTATCTGGTCAAAGCAATAAGGGGATTATGTGACAAAGCAAGCTGGGATCTCTTTACTTCCTCTCTTGTTTTGCCATCATTTTATTTTCATTTTTGCCTAATTACCATTAACATGCGTGAGTATAATCTGGATTTCCATAAAAGAGAAAGGTTGGTCCTCAGTCTCACAGAATATAGCACCAGGTCTAATTTTGTGCTTAGTTTTGTGTATGTAATTAATTTGATCCTGATTCATTTTGACCATTTCTAGTTAATACTTTCGTAATAGAGAGAAATAAGTAATTGTTTCATGACTTAAATTCTATTGTTGACTACTAAAAAACTATAAATTATGTACCAATTAAAAACATATGGAAAAAGAACTACAAGGATTCTTAAAGTATTTATTTGGCTCAATTCAAAAACATGTTAGCGAAGCCAGCTCTTAATTAATTCCAAAATAACTACCAGGTTTGTCAAAAGTATTGTTTGTATAACTATATCCTTTAATTTCATTATTTAAACAAATAATTCAGTTTAACTGTTGTGGTAGAAGGAACTGTTACAAAGAAAGAATTTTTCTATGTATTCAGTTAACTGAATGAGTTATTATTTAATTGTAATGTCTGTAAGTTAAACATCAAACAATGTATAGTTTCAGTGCCTATTATTATAAGGATACATAAAGGACTGATTTTTGGTCCCAAGACAGTCAGTCCACAGCCAATTTTCAGATGTGTAACTTGTATTGATTAGATTAACAACAATGCATCAACTTAACTGTGGAATATATGTAACACAAATAGGCCATGTGTTAGAAAAATTAAGGACAATGCCTGTTTAATTTATTTGAAAAACAGTGTCACATGTACCATATTATTCTGCACTGCTGTAAAATTATGGTTTTAGCCAAGTTTATGTACCTAGTGTTATGTGACAGCTACAGTTTTTTAGGAGTGTTTAAAACTCTTTGACTTAGTTGAAAATGTATCAGCAATTGATTGCTAAGATTTCAAATCTCATCTGCAGGTTGCAGAGGGAGTCTGAAAGCTTGTGGTGCATCTGTGGCGGTAGGTGAGTTCCAAGTCATGTTCCTGAGTGGTGCTACACGCCTTGTAGTCCAGGGACAAGATGACAGCACAGGTGTGGCTGTGGCAATCAGCAACAACTTTGTCAATTCCAGTGACATGATGTATGTCAGTAGTAATTCAGATATGAATGACAGGTGCTGGAATCCATGAGGTGAGCACTTGGCAAGTTTTTCAAGAGGGCAAACATTACAAGCTTGTGGTGTGTGAGGACCATGAAGTGACACACCTCCACCAACGGTCAAAAGTATTTGACTGCCAATAGAAAGCAAGGTGCTCTATCATATGTGTTCCAGAGCTGTTTAGCAGCAGAGAGCTTGCTGAAGAAGAAAGTGAGTGACTGCAGGCTGTTGCCGAAATTCTACTGCAGGACAGTGCTGATGGATGCCTGGCTGGTATCAACCACAATGGCTAGCGGGATAGCAGAGTGGGGGTGGATGTGCAGGCTAGTGTCCACCAAGTCACACTTCGTGTCTTCCACTTGCAGTGTCCAAGGCACCGGCTTGTTGCCCTTCATTTTGGCAGAATGAAGGGCAGCAGTGAATGGCTCCTGCATAGCAGCAGCATTCCTCAGATGGCACTGGAAGAAGTTGCCAAGGAAGTGGCCGAGGTTCTTGAATTTCTCTGGGTGCGGGAATCTGAGGATAGCTTGCACCTTGTTGGGTATGAGGCAAGAACCAGCATCAGAGATGACATGACTCAGGAATACCACCTTGCTGGAACTGAGAATGCAATTTCCTGTGTTGATGATGATGCCAACAGCCTGGAGAAATTTAAAAAAATACTATGAAGGTGCTTTCAGTGGTCTTCACGCACTGTGGAAAAAATGATTAGGACAAGCCTCACAAGATGCCATCCAAGAAATGCTGCCACATTTTCACAGCACCATGGAGACTGAAGGTCATCAAGGTATGCTCTTAGAGCCCAAATGATGTGGTGATGGCAGTGTTCTGGATGTCATCAAGTGTGACCAGAACTTTTCCTCATGAAAGACATTGACCAGTGCTTACTACATTACTTCCAGCAGCTGTTGTTCATCTCTGAATCGCTACTGACATAGCTCACATCACTGGAATTCACAAAGTCATTGCTGACTGCAACAGTTGGTAGCTGCACCATCACCTGGACTACAAGGCACTTCCTCTCATACTGTAATTTCTGTCCTTAGGCAGGCTATTCCTTGTTCCAGCTACTACAATAACCTGATCTTCTTTGCCAAAATCTCTGCACAAATAATCTGCCAGTAAGTTTCAAATTACTGTTGACATGCAGTCCTCATTCCACTAGAATATGAGTTTACAATGGACCTCAGGAATATTAAAGCAATTTACTGGTTATTGTATTATCATTATTATATAAAACCACTTTCATAGAATATTCTACAAAATCAGAATAACATCAGTTCCTGTAATTTCAATATAAATTAGAACTTTTCTAAGTTAATGTTTCAGATGGAAATTTTAAGTAATTATGTACTGTAAAGTGCATTTGCCAAAATTTTCTTCATGTGATATATCTCAATAATTTTTTATGAACAGAACGATTTATTTAGAGTCTCACAGATTTGTAAAAGTTAACTGTGAATCTGTTTATCAATCATGTAAACAATATTAAGATATAAGGAATTGTCACTGTTATCAGACACACATATCAGGGTGCCCGAGCCCACGGCAGTGCTGTTTAGTGCAATTTGGTGTTAAGAGTTAGTGTAAAACATGTTAGTGTTGAGCAGGATGCAGTACTAATTTGTTGTTTGTGGTTTGTCAAAACTGATATATATGTGAAAAGTTAAACTCCACTGCTTTGGAGATGAGTGACATAGCTCCTACATCACATGGATTATACTCCAAAAATATGAGTGATGTAGGACCTATGTCAGCTGTTTCTCAGCTTTTTAAATGTATTTCATTCTTTTTCTTACATCTTTTGTCTGTATAAAAGCACTCAATCACCCTTCCACTACCACAAATAACACAGATGGCAGCACCTGTCACTCACATTGGCAGGGAAGGAATACAGACAACATGGTGTGTCACTTGCTTCATGAAGTTCATGTTCACCCTGTTACCATGCTATGCAACTCACAAGGTGTTCCATGCCTCACAATGCCACAAGCTGTACATACAGCCTTGATTGTTGTAAGCTATATATTTTGTATATATTTTCAAGATTACCTTAGGTGATGGGGAGATTAGAACTTTTAACTGTGATTAAATGCTTGATGAACAAATTTCTAATTTTGAAAGCAGAGATGAAAAGCTATTTCTTTCCTCATGGTTTTTATGTATGTGGATATATTGTCTATTGTACAACAGAAAGTTAACACCAAAACACAAAATGACTGCATCCACTGTAACTGTCAGAACACAGTTACAAATGACAGAGATGAGTCTTGACTGTATTTTCAATTATAATTAAAAAAAAGGCTCCTACAGACCAGATGGACCTACTATTGGGCTGCACTTCTTTCGAGAGCAGGTAGTGGAAGAAAGCTTTTTTTTTCACATCTTCATGATGATACCTGGAAATTGGCATATTTTGTATAAAAACCCAAGGGTAAGTAGCAAACATTTTGTTGAATTCATCACTGAATTTGGAAAGCCATTGGTGAACAAAAGAGGCCTGGTCGTATCAACTTTGACTGAAAGTAGTTCACCTGTAAACGGTCTCAGTAGAAGACATTTTCCTAAATTGATTCTAGTTACAGAAGTATCAAAATAGCATCACAGGAAATGTAAGGTTTGTGGAGGGATAAGAAATACAAGATCTGGAAAAATGGTGAGGAAAGATACCAAACAATATTCTGAAGAAAGTGATGGAGGACTTTTGTTTTGCAAAATGCTTCAAAATTTTTCCATACTAATCCAAATGTAACAAATTGACAAAAAAACTGCGTTTTCAAACAGTTTTACCTTTAGTACCAACATAATATAATCCTATCTCCATTTAGGAAAAAATGAATGTGAAAAAACCTTTTCGTTGTGAAAACACCTCAGATTCATTTTGATATTAAAAATTAGAAAAACGAACCCTCTTTCAAATGCAATTAACTAATTTAGTATCTGCACAGTAGAAACTGCTACACAAAATTCAGAAATACCGTGTACTGTGTAAAAGGACAGTATCAGCCAGCTGAATGACATCTTAGCTACCCATTCGTCAAAAGTGTTAATACAGGGTGAAAATGGCCAAAAATCAGTTTACATCTCTGATTAGAGTGCATATACAAAGTCCTGCAAGCCTGGGAACCATGTCTCATTTCATCTAGGGCACTGATGACCTTGCTGTTTAGTGCCCTCACCATGATCATCATCTTATTTCATCTGCAGTGGAGCAAATTTTAACAATCATCCCAACTGCAGCAAAGGAATCAGAGTTAAGGAACCAGCTGCTGCAACTTATGATAGTATTTGTGAAAGCTTCTTAAACTATTCTGTGGCAAAATACAAATATCAGATTTTATTTATTTATTGTCAGTTAATCACGTCATTTTGAAGTAGATTGTTACAAGATAGACTGTTGCTGAATGATATAAACAGAAAAGCAGTGATTTTTACAAAGATTTTACTCTAATGTATGTATACACAGCCTAATTTGAGACTGAATTGTAACTACTAAAAGAGGACCGCGGTGGCCGAGCGGTTCTAGGCGCTTCAGTCCGGAACCGCAGGACTGCTATGGTCGCAGGTTCGAATCCTGCCTCGGGCATGGATGTGTGTGATGTCCTTAGGTTAGTTAGGTTTAAGTAGTTCTAAATTCTAGGGGACTGATAACCTCAGATGTTAAGTCCCATAGTGCTCAGAGCCATTTTGTAACTACTAATTTTTTTTTTTGTTCACCTGCAGTGAAAGCTGCCAGTCTTACAATACTTTGTTTTCCACTTCCACCCACTCCAACAAGCATAACATGCCCCTTATGCATGCGTAGCACCCTATGGACACGGGTAAGGTGTTCAAGTGCATCATCAAATAGCACCAGTTCCATGCGGCTGAGGCGTTCATTGTATTCATCAAGAATCTGTTAAAAAAATATAACATTTATAGCTATGTCTAAATTAAATAAAACCAAATTATTAATCATAAGAACAATGGATAAGTCTAAATAATAAACATATCATTGTAGTGGTATTGCATTGTATCCTACATCAGAATTAAGTTTCAAGTAATATTTACTTATTTTGTTTTAAGCCACTTAACTATTCAGCAGCTTGCAACATATTACTGAATAGATAATCTGTTCCTAAACACAAGAAAATACAATTCCTTATGTCCAAAAATACATATAAATCCATGCAGTTACTTTTCCATGAGCTATTACCGTAATATGTACACATAGATTCCCAGTATCTGCAAATTCTATTGCAACAGTAGATGACAAACTCACACATACACACTCAAGTAAATGCAACTCACTCACACACACGTGGCCTCAGTTGCCTGAGACTGTGTGTGTGTGTGTGTGTGTGTGTGTGTGTGTGTGTGTTTTAGTGTGTAAGTGTGTGTTTTTCGTCTAAATCTGACAAAGGCCTTACTGGTTGAAAGCAATATTTGTGACAGTCTTTTTGCTGTGCTTATTTGCGTCTCAGCATCTCTGCTATACGATTAGTAGCAACTTTCCTTTTCACAATATTGTTACATTCCATCCTGGATTTCCATTGTTTGATTCTATAGCAACAATAATTTTCAAAAATGTTTTCAAATAAACTTCTTTTAAAATAATATTAAGATGACAATCATTACAGAATACCCATATATTTGTAGCATCTTATTCTGTCTGCACATACCTGAGTGTACAGTGGTGTATAAATGTTCCATGTGACTGGGATTGCATGCATGCAAGGCTCAACAGTTAACTACCAAGAGAAGCATGGAATCATCTATATCAGTAACATCAAAGAGTAACTACAATGACAAATACTAGTCACGTGGAATGTGTATAAGCCACTGTACACTCATGTTTGTAGGGACAGAGTGAGATGTTACATAAATATTGTGGGCAATAGAAACCTTTTAAAATTAAAATACAGCATAACTATAATGGAACAATGGCAAATCCAGGATGGAATGTAACAATACAAGAGAAGGAAAGTTGCTACTCACCATATAGCGGATAGCCACAAACAAAAAGATTCACACAATTATAGCTTTCGGCCATTAAAGCCTTTGTCAGCAGTAGACACACATACACACATGTACACACACACTCATGTAAACACAACTTGCACACACGTCTGCAGTCTCAGAGAACTGAAACCACACTGCAAGCAACAGCACCAGTGCATGATGGGAGTGGCGAGTGGGTGGGGGTAAGGAGGAGGCTGGGGCAGGGAGGGGGAGGGATAGTATGGTGGGAGTGAAGTGTTGCAGTTTAGACGGAGGGCACGAGAGAAGGTGTGGAGGTGGGAGGGGGTAAGTAGCGGAAAGGAGAGAAATATAAAGAAATTAAAAGAATGGTTGTGGTGGTGAAATGATGGCTGTGTAGTGCTGGAATGGGAACAGGGAGGGGGCTGGATGGGTGAGGACAGTGACTAACGAAGGTTGAGGCCAGGAGGGTTGCAGGAACGTAGGATGTATTGCAGGGAAAGTTCCCACCTGCGCAATTGAGAAAAGTTGGTGTTGGTGGGAAGGATCCATATGGCACAGGCTGTGAAGCAGTCATTGAGATGAGGGATATCATTTTTGGCAGCGTGTTCAGCAACAGGGTGGTTCACTTGTTTTTTGGCTACAGTTTGTTGGTGGCCATTCATGTGGACAGACAGCTTGGCGTTTGTCATGCCTACATAGAATGCAGCACAGTGGTTGCAGCTTAGCTTGTAAATCATGTAACTAATTTCACAGGTAGCCCTGCCTTTGACGGGATAGGTGATCTTAGTGACCAGATGGAGTAGGTAGTGGTAGGAGGATGTATGGGACATGTCTTGCATCTAGCTCTATTACAGGGGTATGAGCCATGTGGTACAGGATTGGGAGCAGGGGTTGTGTGAGGATGGACGAGTATATTGTGTAGGATCAGTGGATGGCAGAATACCACAGTAGGAGGGGTGGGAAGGATAGTGGGTAGGACATTTCTCATTTCAGGGCACGATGAGAGGTAATCGAAACCCTGGTGGAGAATGTAATTCAGTTGCTCCAGTCCCAGATGGTACAGAGTTACAACGGGAATGCTCCTCTGTGGCCGGACTGTGGGACTTTGGGAGATGGTGGGAGACTGGAAAGATAAAGCCTGGGAGATTTGTTTTTGTACAAGGATGGGAAAATAATTATGGTCAGTGAAGGCTTCAGTGAGACCCTCAGTATATTTTGAGAGAGACTGCTCGTCACTGCAGATGCAACAACCATGGGTGGCTAGACTGTACGGAAGGGACTTCTTGGTATGAAATGGGTGGCAGCTGTCGAAGTGGAGGTGTTGCTGGTGGTTAGTAGGTTTGATATGGATGGAGGTACTGATGTAGCCATCTCTAAGATGGAGGTCAACATCTAGGAAGGTGGCTTGTTGCGTTGAGTAGGACCAGGTGAAGCAAATGGGGGAGAAATGGCTCTGAGCACTTAACTTCTGAGGTCATCAGTCCCCTACAACTTAAAACTACTTAAACCTATCTAACCTAAGGACATCACACACATCCATGCCCGAGGCAGGATTCGAACCTGCGACTGTAGCGGTCGCGCGGTTCCAGACTGGAGCGCCTAGAACCGCTCGGCCACTCCGGCCGGCTAAATAGGGGAGAAGTTGTTGAGGTTCTGAAGGAATGTGAATAAGATGTCCTCACCTTCAATCCAGATAGCAAAGATGTCATCAATGAATCTGAACCAGGTGAGGGGTTTAGGATTCTGCGTTTTTAGGAAGGATTCCTCTAGATGGCCCATGAATAGGTTAGCATAGGATCATGCCATGCGGGTGCCCATAGCCGTACTGCAGATTTGTCTGCCACTCCCACCATACTATCCCTCCCCCTCCCCGCCCCAGCCTCCTCCTTACCCCCACGCATTCGCCACACCTATCATGCACTGGTGCTGCTGCTCGCAGAGTGGTTTCAGTTCTCTGAGACTGCAGCAATGTGTGCAAGTTGTGTGTGTGTGTGTGTGTGTGTGTGTGTGTGTGTGTGTGTGTGTGTGTGTGTGTACTGCTGACAAAGGCCTTAATGGCCAAAAGCTATAATGTGTGAATCTCTTTGTTGTGCTTATCGTGTCTCAGCATAACTATAATGGTAATTCCCAGGATGCAGCAATATAAAAAATGGGAAAGGCAACCACTCACCTACAGGGACTGATATGCATAGTGTAAAAACACGTAACAGAAAACAGCAATCCCTCTAGCTTTCAAGCTTTTTCTGTTTTTCTAGTAAAAGTACACACATCCATACACACAATACACAAACACTCCAACATACACTCCTGCGGCTGCACAAAACTGTATTTTTCACAGCTGTAAATGAGATGAAGAACAGTGGTGATTGAAGAAGATTGCGCCTGCGTGACTGGTAGAAACAAAATGTCACTAGTTGTGAGGACAAGTAAAAAAAAAAGAAGGTTGGTCACACAAATAAGAAAAGGAGATTGAGATGATGAGGAGGGGAGGAGAGAAAAGAGATACACTAACACACAGAACAAAATTATGAAAACTAACCTCTTTAAATATTCGATATATAGCTTCATAGTCAAGCAGGTCTTCATAAACCCTCTGCTCATCTTCACTTATGGCATTTCGGTAGTCCCCAAATAGAAGAGGTTCCTCCATAACAGTTTGAGCATAGTCAGGGAAATATCGTTTCAAGCCTGCTGATATGTGCTCAGCAATTACTGTTTTATCCTGTTGAAACAACAAAAAACAGCAAATAAAATATTCTGATTTTCAATAAAAATTTAAAATAGTTAATTTGATCAGCATGTAATGCCAGATTTCTGTTGAGATTTTAAACAAGGGCAGATAAAATACATAAAGTAACTTAAGTATCTGTCAATATGGTGAACATTATCATTTTATAGGGGCTACTGCCAAAATTTGAAAGTATTGTATTTTACTTCTGAGATGTCAGAATTCACCCCTGGGGAGCATGTCAGTGTTTTCATTTTCGTTTTGATTATAAGCATATAATACTCTTCAGCTGGCACACATTTCAATGCACTAAGTACCTGACTCAATTTATATTCACTTTGAGAGAGCACTGCTATGTCACCAATAAATTGTATCATGCACGTTGTTCTTTATGCAGAGGCAATGGTTTGATGACATATATGGTGGCATGGTTGAATTGCTGTGATGGGTTGTTGTCAGGATGCTGAAGGACAGTTCCTCAAAGAAATATCATTTTTAGTCATACATTTTATTTGAAAAAAACTACAACACTCGTAGTAATCCCCAGCGGTAGCCACATTCCGATCCCCCATCTTGGCATGTGCTCCCAGTAGCAGGTGCCGTGGTGTTGGTGCAACAGGCAGCCAGTAAGTAGCCTAGTAGCCTGTTTGACATGAATAGCTGTGCAGGTATGTTCGTACACGGAGTCCACAGCCACACATGTACATCTGGGCACAGCACTTCAGCTCAGGCAGGATATGGCAGTAAGTCCACAGACCTGCCGTGATTCTTGTAATGAAAAACAATCCGAAGCAGTGGAGACCGCCCATGTGAGTGGATGTGTTCATCATCGACATGTTAATCCAAGAATAGATGTTGAACTGGCTGCAACATGTTGCCAAGTTTGTTTCAACTATGCGGCAGAAGGTTTGCTGGAAAGCCCTTACACATCCTCCATACAGTCCTGATCTCTTCATGAGCTTTTCATATTTTTGGAGCCTTGAAGAAAGACATTTGTAGCCGTATATTTGCCTCAGTAGAAGAGATGCACACCTGGGTACAATCATGGTTCTGTAGGCAACTGAAAACACTTTTCGTTGAAAGCAGCAATTAATTTTCCAATAATTCATCTGCATCATTTGACTGTTCCTTAGACATTTCCCCACTGATACTTGTGAACAGAATAGTTTTCTTAAAACAAGAACAATTTAAACTACAAGGTTTACTGACTGCATTGTAAATCTATGACATTAACCCACTGGCTTATCATTCACATATGATCAGTAACTTATTTAACTGTCCAGTTATATGCTAACAGGGTAATGTTACCAAATTCTCCAGTCTCATTGGACAACCCTTAAAAACTAATTTACAATAAATTGGCTCAATAAATTCCATACAGAATTACATAAAACAAAGTATAACTGTTAATACTGAATCCTGCTAGTCCACATAACTACTGGAAAATCAACACCTGATGTAAATCATTTACATCTTCCATTAAATATCACACAAAAAATCACTCAAGGAATCATATCATTAATCTCATCAGTACATTACAACACAAAAAAAGATTCTGCAACGTGTGATACTGTGCCCTGCCCGAGACGTGACATACTATTTTCCTTTCTTATCGAAATGTCAAAAGTTAAAGATATAATTTAATCTTTGTGCCAATTAACTGCGCTGCAAGTCAGCGAATATGTACCACAATGTACGCCCAGGAGAATGAGAGCGGCGTATCTGTATTTTGTCCTATTTAAGAATGCGTGCTCGTTTTCTCTCTCTCTCTCTCTCTTTAGTCGCGCGCCTTTCCGACAGCACCTTACGCTGTCAGACTCCTATTTTATTCCATTTTTGTTCAAATGAACTGAAATTGTATACCTGTTACTACACCCAATTGCAATTACCGATATGACTTTACTATGAACACTTTATCTTTCGCTCCATAGGCGAGCTAAGATTATTATAATTCCTACGTGATCGCCGAAAGACGGCACAATTCTTTATTATGTCCAAAACTGTGAGATTAGAGCTCGTGATGTCAGATGTCTGTATAAAAAACCTTACTTTGAGAAATTGTTTAATTTGGTATTTCTGCATTCATCTCATAGTAACGATCATCTATCCGCAATTTATAAAATGTTACAGATTTTGCTTAACTACATTTTTTCTTATGTTGCCAACGCGATACCCAGAAATTACATTAAAACTGTTCTGAATTTTCTCTCGAGGCGAGGTGACAGCTAATCATATCCCTGAGATCATAGGAAAGAGTCTACTGACCTCTTCAAACAGCAAAAAAGGTAAAAAAGATTAAGAAAGTGATTTGTGTGTGCGAGTAAAATATTTAAATTCATTTTACTTTTCATTTACTAATAATTAATTAATTATTAATTTTACTTTAATTATTAATATATATGGCGCTCAAAGCGAGTGGCCATAACGTAAGAATAAATGTATTTAAAAATTTAAATCCCATTTTCTAATATAAAATTTGCATTTTTATTTCACATAACCATCCGATGTACTGTACCACGACGTGGAAAAAGTCATCCAATCCACATTACGGCAAATTGTACATCTGTAAGGTAAAAAACTTATTCAAATGAATTTTTTGCTCTGTCAAGACAGTAGTTGTCTTCAATAGTATTTTTCCTTTGATTCTCTACAGAAATAAAGTCGTAGTTACTAGCAGTTTAGTTCAGTGATTTTGGAAGGGTGTGTCAAGAAAAATCCACTTTTGTAAAAATCGTTGCATGATTGTTGCTGCGTGTGAAGACAGAAAACACAAAATGGCCGATTTGGCCGCTCAATGATAAAAGAGCGTCATAGTCAGGAAAATTATTTATTGTATTAACATTATTTACTGTTTTATATGTGTGTATGTATGTTACTGTTAAAGGTTAACATTCGTGTGACGAATTTTTCCCAATTTTTCAAAATTTCAGATTATTGTCAAAGTCGGTAGAAAGGAAAATTTAGCAATTGAAATCATGGCTTCACCATCAAATTTCGGAAATGACATGGTGAATATAAATGAATCACTCATAGATTTCACCACAAATGAGTTAGAAAATCAAACTACGGACTTGAAGATGTCCGCCGCGAATTCGGAGGTCGCACAAAACATCGAAAATGGTCATCCGGCCACTGCAATTAATGAAACTCGGGTGGATACAGATCAATCTAATGAAACCATGGAAGACAGTATTGCGCTTGACCCACTCACTGCTTTCCCGAAAAAGTTGGAATTACGCGATCAGAGAGACAAAGAATTAAAATATTGATATAAAAACCGAGCTAATGAAAATGAAGCAAGCTTATGCAGCAATTTTTCACCAAGTCAACAAACTGGACAGTGGTGTTGAAAAATTAAAAATTTCGGATTCCGCAATAAAATCGGATGTGGAAAAATTAACATCTGACGTTACAGATCTCAAAATAAATAATCAAAATCTCTTAGACGAACAATTAGAATCTCACAAAAGACAAATAAATACTGGAATTTCCAACTGGATAACCACTAAAGAGACGAAACTTGATACAAAGATTAATGTTGCCGTCGACAAAGCTGTTCAGTGCATACGGGAAGAAATATGTTCTGCCGTACAAGCGAATTCAGACGCCACGTACAATCCGCGAGACGGACAAAAAGAACCAAACGAAGGAATGCCTATGTCGACACGGGAAATAAACGGTCGCGTCCGTAATTTGGAGAAAGCCGTTTCGACGGACAGCAAAACGGAAATCAATTTTCCTACGCAACTGTCGAATGACAACAATGCACGAAAAACGACATTCGGGAATGAAAAAAATATTCCAAAGACCCGACTTGTCGCCAGCAAAATGCAATCACGAAGACGAAGGTATAGTGAGTTCACCGAAAATTGAGCAAAATTTACTCAAACGCCGCCATTTTCCAACATTTTCCGAGGACATGAAATCCATCCACCCAATTGTATTTATACGCGCTTCTAAGAATATCTTACACAGATACTGGTCAGAATATAAAAAAATTCAGTTCGTGATGTCACACGTCACCAGTGACGCAGCCCTATGGGCTAGCGAAGCCACTGAATCATGCAATACGCTTGCTGAATTCGAGAAAGCTTTCCTTGCAAAATATTGGTCCGCAGGAATCCAAGAACATTTGCGCAAAGAAGTTTATACCCTTGAACTGTATTATCCGAAAAAGGGGAGCCTGCGCAAATATTTTGAGCGATACATTGCGAATATTAAACACAAAATTACCGATCAACCTTAGGGAAAAATTAATAAATGTACCAGACGAATATTTGGAGCATTTTCTTTCGGTGATCGACTCCTTGGATCTAATTCAAGAAGACGCAAAGTCTTACCAAGCATTCACGAATAACTGTAACGGTTATCACAGTATTTATAATCCAGACAGTAATGAACAGAGTAAACGTAACCAACACGGAAAGGTCAATATGACAAAGTGAATGTGCCTGGTTACAACAACAACAGGAACCATGCTTCGAATGACGCGAATACCGGTTCCGTAGCCAATAAATGGAATTATGGCAACGGTAACTCGGTAAACGGCACGAGCTATAAGCACAAATTCGAAGGTGGAAATAATTACCATGACGCTTACCACGATAAAAGGACACTGTGGAAAAAGCCGAATGGCAATCAATGGGGTAACAACGACAGTCCTCCGAATCAGCCTAACACAAATATTCGGAACAAGAACCAATATCCGAATAGTAATAACGGCAACCAATGGTCAAACCAGCAACCAATTCTATGGTTCGGTAACCAGACACTGGTTAGAAGCTGAGTCTATAAACATGACGATGAATACTTTGTGCAAGCTGAAATTATGGTCACTATTAACGGTGTTATGGTGGAATCAATAATTGATACTGGTGCCATTACATGTGTCATAAATCAGACCTTGTTCGACCAAATTAATCGCATAAAGAGATTACCTATATTGCCCTTGCAAAATTGCCGAGTTTCTGGCGCATTAAGCGCTGCCACACAGATAGTTAAGCAACAGGTGCAGGCCGATCTCTACGTAGAAGACGAGCAACTTACATGCCACTTCTTACTAATTAAAAATTTATCGGTTCCTCGCATCCTAAGGTGGGATTTTATATGCGATAGAAATGCAAAGATTGATCTACCTGCGGGTTAATGCGTGGTTACAAACAAAGGCAAAAGAATTGCACTACGGTTAATTAGGACTCAAAATCCACATAACAGATGCTGTCGTGATGTTATTGTGAAATTGGTAGGCCCAGGTATACCCCACATTTCTAAAGATTCAGAGAGGTCAGAATTTCTGCACTCGAAAGTTAATGACGCAGCAGTACCTAACAATTCAGCATCAATTGTAGCAAAAGTATCACAGTCGACATATCTGAACCAAACACAGAAGGAAGAACTCGCAAATCTCATTGAAGATTATATGCCTGTATTTGATAGTAAACCTGGCACTATAAAGAACTTTGTGTATAACATGGAGGTTACCCCACAAAACTTTTTGTAGGACATCATATGCCGTGCCGTGGAAAAAAAGAATCTGTAAAGGCAGAAATACTTAAGATTCTAGACTGGGGACTAATCGAACCATCGGACTCCACAAAAAAGTATTATGAATGATCAAATGTTAGTAGACAAAGTGCTACTTACCCACTTGAAATTATGACCTTTATTACATGTGTACCAATATTTGTATGTAAACGACTGTATTGTGTATCTAACTTGTATATAGATTTCATGGTGAATGTATAACTAATGTGAATATTTTTCTTTCAGTATTTAGCTCGTAAGTTTTTTCCCTTTGAAATAGTAAGTAAATAACTTCATTCAATAATTAAAGATAACTTTTTCAAAAAGAACTTTTTCAAATGTTATTGCTTTAATGAATATGAATAATTAGTCATGACAGGAATACAGTTGAGAAAAAAAAACTTTTAAACTTTCTTTGCAAAGTCAATGAGTAAACTCAAACTTTGAATCACTTGATGAATAGTAAATTTCATCTTCCCAATTATTTATGAAATAAATTCGATTTTTGTGCTAATGTGTTATTTGCAATGTATGTATATGAAACCCTAAAATAGTCAGCATCTAGAGAATCAAAGGTGTTACCTTGCTTCAACCACTAGAATATACATCCTTCTGATGAATACATGGTAGTCTTATGGCTAATTTTCGCTGCGATTTTAATTTCGTAAGTAGGAAGTAAAATCGTGTGATTTTCTCCACTTGACCGAGAACGAATATCATTTGAATGAGAAACGAAGTAATGCTTTCTTTCCTGGGAATATGTAATGCTTACGAGTACTGAATTTTGAGTAGTGTATATTTGTAATTTCATTCTTTATGGACAGTAATGATGATCTTCTGATCAGTGACTGTTACTGTGAAATCCAATATATAAACCTCCAATGCTAGTATAGCTAAATGTATATAGCAGTGAACTCTCACAGACCTGTGTCTCAAAGAATACTGATATGTTGTAACTATAAAATTTGCCCAAAGTGAATACGTTGATTGAGACTTTTAAAAATAAAGCGTCAGCGTATTTTTCACTGCACAGTGTTGTGACTTACTGGACAATATATAAAAGCAATGGTTGTCACAACGAATTGTATATAAAAATATTCTATTTATTGAACAGTGGTACCACGTCTAGTTTTGTGTGGCGACTTTTCTCCAAGATATGACAATTGGCAACATTTCCCCATACATTACTGCGTGCGAACTGTGCAAAGTGCTTCATTCAGTGACCATAAACTGCAACCAGACAGAAAGTGATCTCTAAATTTTGCGCTTTACTGCCACAAAACCGAAAACAAGTGTGATCAATAGGACAGAATCCACTCGGGAACTGCAAATTTGATCAACTTGTTAAAGACTATGTCTTGTGTGTTGTCGGAACATTGAGTAAACGTTCTTGCTTTGGCATGAACATTTCCTCACCAGCAGCCGCTAGCGTCGCCTGAACTATTTTTGGAAAGGTTTATGCAGCGCTGTGCGGAGCCAACTAATGTTTGCCGAACTGTCCGTAGAGAGACTTCGCGCGGAACGGCTATCAATGGCACTCCGCCCTCTGTGTAATGTTATGGATGAACAACAAAATTCAGGACCCGTTACCTGTCTTATGAGACAACTTACCTTACAGGGCGATAAGCTAACGCTAAGAAATACGACTATTACAACATGTACTTGGTTTTTTTTCGTGACCACCTGCAGCGAGCTGCCACCCATTCTTAACGGGTCACATTCCAGAGAAGTGCAAGTGCTTGTGTCCGAGAGGAAGGAAGGATGAATGTCGCAGCCACCAGACGTCGGTGAACCACAGCAGGTCCACCCGGACCTAATACTTACGTACGGGGGAGCGAGACCTGTACCTAGCAGTCCCCACCGTCCGCCGTTCCATTGCGACGAACTTTTTTCGTCACCTCAACCAACACTTCAATCAAGTCATTCGTCATTCCACCACATAAAGATTTAAATAGATAGTTGTTATGAAACATAACCACAAAATACATACTAGACCTAAACACACAGTAAAGTTTCGAAGTTATCTATGATTGAAATCTGGTTAATTCACAGTAACGCAAATTTTAAAACAACTGTATTTTTAAATATTTGAGATTTTTTCCGTTAATTTATGATGTGTTGCCTAATCATAACACAGAGTAATATCCTTAAACACAGAGTAATATCCTTTTCCGTACAAATATGATGTTAATAACAAAAAAGGTATATTTATTGTTCGGTGATCATGTAACTAATTAAGATCTGAGTTGAAATATTTAGGGATTCATAAGATATCAGCAGAGCCGAACACAAGTTCAGTGAATTGACTTTAAATATTAACTACGTGGTAATATTCCATAAAAGCATAACTTCAAAATAGTGCAAACTAAAAATTAGTGAGTGCCAATGTCAAAGGAATTTTATTGAAAACTTCAATAACTATGCAACGTCTAACTACTATTTGAAAGTATCATAAAGACCTGATTGTAATATTACTAGTAGAAATACGAAACCCTCGGCTCACGGGGGCAGTTCTTTTTTCTTTTTTTTTTTCCTTTTTTTTCCCGGGCCCTCCTATGCCGAATGGGTGAGCCCGTCGAAATTTAACAAAACCGTAGTCAAAAATGTGAAGGTGTACATGCCAATGTTAGAAAGCCACTAGAAGCTAAATAATAAACATTGTAAAGGGAATGTAAGCCCTATGGTCAATTGAAATAACTGATACCTATCTATGACAAATCAGAGAATCTGTTATGGCTGTGAATTTCAAAATATTGTTAATAGTTTTGAAATTCCCGTCCGGGGGGCGAGGTAATATTGTGCCCTGCTCGCCATGTAATAACATACTATTTTCCTTTTTATATCGAAATGTCAAAAGTTAAAGATATAATTTAATCTTTGTGCCAATTAACTGCGCTGCAACTCAGCGAATACGTACGCCCAGGAGAATGAGAGTAGCGTAGCATTATCATCTGTATTTTGTCCTACATAAGAATGGCCGCTCGTCTTTTCTTTCTATTTTCAGTCGCGCGCCTTTCCGACAGCACCTTACGCTATCGGACTCCTATTTTATTCCATTTTTGTTCAAATGAACTGAAATTCTATTCCTGTTAGGAATTTGTTTAATAGTGCCATTACTACCGCCAATTGTGATTACCGATATGACTTTACTATGAACGCTTTTTTTTCTTTTCATCCATAGCCGAGCTAAGATTATTATAATTTCTACGTGATCGCCGAAAGACGGCACAATTCTTTATTATGTCCAAAACTGTGAGATTAGAGTTCGAGATGTCAGATGTCTGTATAAAAAACCTTACTTTGAGAAACAATAATTGTTTAATTTGGTATTTCTGCATTCATTTCATAGTAACGATCATCTATCCTCAATTTATAAAATTTTACAGATTTTGGTTTACTACATTTTTTCTTACGTTGCCAACGCGATACCCACGAAATTAAATTAAAACTGTTCTGAATTTTCTCTCGAGGCGAGGTGACAACTAATCATATCCCTGAGATCATAGGAAAGCAAATTAAAAGTTTTCAGCACGCCAAGAGTCTACTGACCTTCTCTTCAAACAGCAAAAAAGGTAAAAAAGATTAAGAAAGTGATTTGTGTGTGCGAGTCAAACATTTAAATTCATTTTACTGTTCATTTACTACATTTCCTCTTATTTATTTATTTATTTGATTATTATTATTTTTTTTAATATTATTATAAACATTATGTATAAAACATATTAAATCATTGAAAAACATATTCTTACCATTAATCACAACAAATGTTAATGTGAAATAATGAATCCTTTCGACATCTACATCTACACAGATACTCAGCAAGCCACTGCATGGTATGTGGTGGAGGGTGCCCTGTACCACTACTAGTCATTTCCTTTCCTGTTCCACTCACAAATTGAGCGAGGGAAAAACGACTGTTTATATGCCTCTGTATGAGCCCTAATATCTTGTCTCTTATCTTCATGGCCTTTACGCACAATATATATTGGCAGCAGTAGAACTGTTTGGCAATCAGCTGCAAATGCCAGTTTTCTAAACTTTCTCAATAGTGTTTCTCGAAAAGAACATCGCTTTCCTTCCAGGGATTCCCATTTCAGTTCTCAAAACATCAATGTAACACTTACATGTTGTTCAAACCACCAGTAACAAATCTAGCAACCTGCCTCTGAACTGCTTTGATGTTTTCCTTCAATCCGACCTGGCACAGATCCCAAACACTTGAGCGGTACTCCAGAATAGGTTCCACCAGCATCCTACATGCAGTCTCCTTTACAGGTGAACCACTCTTTCCTAAAATTCTTTCAATAAACCAAATTTGGCCATCCACCTTCCCTACCACAGTTCTCAAATACTTGTTCACTCTCATATCACTTTGCAGTGTTGTGCCCAGATATTTAAACGACTTGACTGTGTCAAGCAGGACACTAGTAATACCATATTCAAACTTACAATTTCGATCTTCCTTCTCATTCACATCAACTTGGCACTTTTCCACATTTAGGGCTAACTGCCATTCATCACATCAACTAGGAAGTTTGTCTAAATCGTCTTGTGTTTTCCTACAATCACACAACTTTGATGCCTTACCATACACCATAGCATCATCAGCAAACAGCTGCAGATTGCTTCCAACCCTGTCTGCCAATTCATTTATGAATATAGAGATCAAAAGTGGTCCTATCACACTTCCCTGGGGCACTCCTGGCGATACCATTGTCTCTGACGAATATTCGTCGTTTAGGACAACATACTGGGTTCTATTATTTAAGAAGACTTCAAGCCACTTACATATCTGTGAACTTATTTTATATGCTAGTATCTTCATTAACAGTCTGCACTGGGCTCCATGCCAAATGCTTTCTGGAAATATAGAAATATGGAACCTGTCTGCTGCCTTCCATCCATAGTTCACAGTATATCATGTGAGAAAAGGTCAAGACGAGTTTTGCACAAGCAGTTTCCACTAATCTTTCATGGTCCCCTGAGTTCCATCATCCATCACCAGAGGTCAATTTTAACATGTGATCAAACAGAAAGTTGAATCTTAGGGTTGAACAGCACCCTTCACCTGTATCACACCTGTTAGGCACAATGAACTCCAGCTGAGTTGTAAATAGTTTGTCATCTGCATCTGCACCTTGTACAGCCTGCCACACCCCAAGAATGTGACCTAGTGCCCACACTACTACAACCATTCAATCCACAGACACACACTTCTCAAAAGATTCATGTTTGTTGGCCTGATAATTAACCTTGTAAATATGTCTCCTCTTTCTTCTTCCACCTCACCCCTGATTCCGAGTACCCGGCACTACAAAAGGCGGTGACAAACTTGTCTCCTTTGAAATACATTTGATGTACCACTTCATTACTCACCACATTTGCAATACAATCAATCTCATCAACAGCTTCCTGTGCATCCTCTGCAATATCTACAACAAAATTACTGGCTGCAATTCAACTCTGCACAATGCAAAAGTCATTGGCACATGCACTTTCTGGTATGTCTGGCTCAGGCTCCAAGACCTTTAAACAACACCCATTATCACCCATTGGGGCAGATACTGCTGCACTTATGTGGCTACCCACACATTTATTTACTCCAGTGTAGCATATATGGCACTACAGCTAATTCAGTTGCCACATTTTTACAAGATATCAGAGTTGATAATTCTACATTACCCCCCTTAATTTCTACAGTGCAACTAATTTCTACATCCACAAAAGTACTATCCTTTTTCCTTCTTTCCCCAGCCTCTCCAAAAATCCTAAAATTCCTTTCTACTGCAGAAAGATTCTTGTGCTCATTTTCATCCCAACAATTGTCAAATTCTTTAAGCCTCTTCTCTGCATATTATGGGTGGTATAGCTCCTCTGCTTCTAGCTACGCTCTGTTCCTCTTAATTGCTTGGACAGAAGTGCATTATTTGCTCCCATCAAAGCTAATTCAAGTGCTAAAGCTTGCAATGTTTCCAAAAGGATAGCCGCCTGCAGGACGGACGATGACATGGTTAACCCTTTAACAATTACACAAACAAAAACAAACAATGAGAACTAAACAGAGTGATGACAATGACACTTATACATGTTACTATCCTGACACTGTAGCTTAACTTCTCTGCCTGAGTTGTGACCCATGACTACATGTTTATGTAATGAGCCACATTTCTTGCTATGACAGAATACACTTCCTGTTCCATACATACATACATTAATCCTTGTGATCATGAATAGGACGTTTCGTAATGATGTGGAACATGCCACCTTCACATAATTTTTCTTTACACAAAATAATTAATTAATTATTATTATTTTTTTTTTTTACAGTTACTACTTCATATCTAAGAATTCATCTATTGAGTACAAGGAATTGTCATTCAGAAATTCTTTTAATTTGCTTTTCAATGTTGGTTGGCTATGTGTCAGACTTTTAATACTATTTGGCAAATGACCAAAGATTTTTGTGGCGGCATAATTCACCTCTTTCTGTGCCAAAGTGAGATTTAATCTAGAATAGTGAATGTCATCCTTTCTTCTAGTGTTGTAGCTATGTGCTTCACTGTTATTTTTGAACTGGGATGTGTTATTAATGACAAATTTCATAAGTGAGTATATGTACTGCAAAGGTACTGTGAATATCCTGAGTTCCTTAAATAAATGTCTGCAAGGTGATCTTGGGTGGGCTCCAGCTATTGTTCTGATTACATGCTTTTGTGCAATGAATACTTTATCTCTTAATGATGAATTGCCCCAAAATATGATGCCATATGAAAGCAGTGAATGAAAACAGACATAGTAGGCTAATTTACTGATATGTTTATCTCCAAAATTTGCAATAACCCTTACAGGATAAGTAGCTGAACCTAACCATTTCAGCAGATCATCGATGTGTTTCTTCCAATTCAATTTCTCATCAATGCACACACCCTAAAATTTTGAGTATTCTACCTTAGCAACAGACTTCCATTCATAGTCTATATTTATCAATGGTGTTATGCCATTTACTGTACAGAGTTTTATAAACTGTGTTTTCTCAAAATTTAGTGAGACTCCATTTGCATAGAACCACTTAATAACTTTCTGAAAGACATTATTTGCAATTTCCAAAGCTGATTCTTGCTTCTTAGGTGTGATTACAATACTTGTATCATCAACAAAAAGAACTAGCTTTGCTTCTTCTTGAATGTAGAGTGGCAAGTCATTAATATACATTAAGAAAAACAAGGGACCCAAGACTGAACCCTGTGGGACACCATTCTTGATTCCCCAGTTAGAGGACTCTGCTGGTTTTGCAGACTATCTGTGCTGTCAATTTAAACCTTCTGCATTCTTCCAGTTAAGTATGAAATAAACCATTTGTGCACTGTCCCACTCATACCACAATACTTAAGCTTATCTAGAAGAATTTCATGATTCACACAATCAAAAGCCTTTGAGAGATCACAATATACCCCAATGGTGATTTTTGGTTATTCAATGCATTTAATATTTGATCAGTGAAAGCATATAAAGGATTTTCTGTTGAAAAGACTTTGAAAACTATTGTTAGTATTTAATTTTTGCAAATGTGTGAAGCTACTCTTGAATACATTACTTTTTCAAGAATTTTGGATAGTGCTGGCAGAAGTGAGATTGGGTGGTAGTTGATAGCATCATCAAACCTATCCTCCTTTTATGCAATGGTTTAACAATAGCATATTTAAGTCTCTGTGGAAAAATGCCCTATTTCAGTAAGCTACCAGTACTACACTCCTGGAAATGGAAAAAAGAACACATTGACACCGGTGTGTCAGACCCACCATACTTGCTCCGGACACTGCGAGAGGGCTGTACAAGCAATGATCACACGCACGGCACAGCGGACACACCAGGAACTGCGGTGTTGGCCGTCGAATGGCGCTAGCTGCACAGCATTTGTGCACCGCCGCCGTCAGTGTCAGCCAGTTTGCCGTGGCATATGGAGCTCCATCGCAGTCTTTAACACTGGTAGCATGCCGCGACAGCGTGGACGTGAACCGTATGTGCAGTTGACGGACTTTGAGCGAGGGCGTATAGTGGGCATGCGGGAGGCCGGGTGGACGTACCGCCGAATTGCTCAACACGTGGGGCGTGAGGTCTCCACAGTACATCGATGTTGTCGCCAGTGGTCGGCGGAAGGTGCACGTGCCCGTCGACCTGGGACCGGACCGCAGCGACGCACGGATGCACGCCATGACCGTAGGATCCTACGTAGTGCTGTAGGGGACCGCACCGCCACTTCCCAGCAAATTACGGACACTGTTGCTCCTGGGGTATCGGCGAGGACCATTCACAACCGTCTCCATGAAGCTGGGCTACGGTCCCGCACACCGTTAGGCGTCTTCCGCTCACGCCCCAACATTGTGCAGCCCGCCCCCAGTGGTGTCGCGACAGGCGTGAATGGAGGGACGAATGGAGACGTGTCGTCTTCAGCGATGAGAGTCGCTTCTGCCTTGGTGCCAATGATGGTCGTATGCGTGTTTGGCGCCATGCAGGTGAGCGCCACAATCAGGACTGCATACGACCGAGGCACACAGGGCCAACACCCGGCATCATGGTGTGGGGAGCAATCTCCTACACTGGCCATACACCACTGGTGATCGTCGAGGGGACACTGAATAGTGCACGGTACATCCAAACCGTCATCGAACCCATCGTTCTACCATTCCTAGACCGGCAAGGGAACTTGCTGTTCCAACAGGACAATGCATGTCCGCATGTATCCCGTGCCACCCAACGTGCTCTAGAAGGTGTAAGTCAACTACCCTGGCCAGCAAGATCTCCGGATCTGTCCCCCATAGAGCATGTTTGGGACTGGATGAAGCATCGTCTCACGCGGTCTGCACGTCCAGCACGAACGCTGGTCCAACTGAGGCGCCAGGTGGAAATGGCATGGCAAGCCATCCCACAGGACTACATCCAGCATCTCTACGATCGTCTCCATGGGAGAATAGCAGCCTGCATTGCTGCGAAAGGTGGATATACACTGTACTAGTGCCGACATTGTGCATGCTCTGTTGCCTGTGTCTATGTGCCTGTGGTTCTGTCAGTGTGATCATGTGATGTATCTGACCCCAGGAATGTGTCAATAAAGTTTCCCCTTCCTGGGACAATGAATTCACGGTGTTCTTATTTCAATTTCCAAGAGTGTATATATGTGGCTGAGAATCCTACTCATCTATTTTGAACAAGCTTTTAGTACTCTGTTGGTAGCGCCACCAACTCTGTGCAAGCTTTTACTTTTGAGTGAATTTATTATGTTCCTAATTTCAGTGGTAGAGGAGGGTTGAATTTCAGTTTTATCAAATGGCATAGGTGTTGCTAACTTCCATATTGAGCCGTGCATTTTATAATGAACAGCTTGGGTCCTATTTTTTCTAAACACTTCAAAACATTATTAAAAATATTTTCTACTTCTGACTTTTTGTTGACAAATGTTTCACTGAGTTTGATAGAAATACAGTCTTTCTGTGCTCTCAGTTGCCCTGTTTCCCTTTTAACAACATTCTAAATTGTTTTAATTTTAATATCAGAGGTGCTAATCTCAGACATGTCCACCCCGATAGCTGAATGGTCAGCATGAGAGACTGCCATCCTAAGGGGCCCCGGTTCGATTCCAAGCTGGGTCGGGGATTTTCTCCACTCAGGGACTGGGTGTCGTGTCGTCGTCGTCATCATTACATCCCCATTTGGCGCACAGGTCGCAGAATGTTGTGTCGAATGTAATAAGACCTACACCAAGGCGGCCTGACCTGCCCCGTAAGGGGTCTCCCGGCCAATGACGCCACATGCTCATTCCATCTCAGACATAATGCACATAGTTTTGGACTTTCTAACAACTTTTCTTAACACAGTGCAATACTTTTTATAATGTTTGAGTGTTTCTGGATCATTACTTTTTGTAGCTTTTACTGTTCACAAGATTTTTTATGCCTTTATTAAGCCATAGCTTTTTAGATGGTTTTTTACAATTACGTTTCACTGTTTTCTTAGGAAAACTGTTTTCAAGTGTACTCATAAAGGCATCATGAAATGAGTTAAATTTTACAACTCATTCCGGTCTAAGTGTTGCAGGCTTTCCCAAAAATTTGCAATTGTTGAATTGTTCATTGAATGAATTACTTTGAAGGACTGTTTTGCATTACTACATGGAGCTATGTCATATAATGTAACTAACTGTGCATCATGATCAGAAAGACTACTCTTAACAGGAACAGTATATATTTGATTAAATTTATTTTGGTCTACAAAAGCATTATCTATCAGTGTGCTACTTTCCTGTACTACCCAAGTATGAAAATCAATAACTGATGTCAAATTGAAAGAACCAAATAATAATTCAAGGTCATTCTTTCTATCAGGCTCTTTTGGAAAATCTACAGTGCAATCCCATAAACAATAATTTGTTTCCCTCTGTTTGCAAGATAGCAAAACAAAGAATCCAATTTTTCAGAAACAGATGAAAATTTCCCCAAGGTGACCTACATACTGCTACAATTATAAAAGTACTATTATTTAGTTTAAGCTCACAGACACATGCTTCTATATGTTAGTCTACAAAATTTTTTTTAGTTTCTAAATCTTCACACTTTGATAAATTTTAACATATATGGCAAATCTCCCTCTCTCCATAGTGTGTCTACTTAAATGTACTGAAGGCTTATATCCACCTACATTTGCCTTTTACGTGTTTGTGATTATATGATGTTCAGACAGGCATGTACATCTATTCCACCCTCAGTTTCTAAATCTTCTAAACAAACAACAAGCTCATCTACTTTGTTTTTTAATCTCTTGAAATTCTGATGCAATATATTAACATTATTTTTCGCTTCACTTTTATGAGAATCTTGTGATAAACCAACATTATTTTTCACTGTAGTTTTATGAGAATTTTGTGATATTTTTACCATCTCTAGTACTTGCCTGTCTGAACTTCTCATTAAGTTTAATTTCATTCAATGTTGAATTGTTGGACACTGATCTTAGCCTAAAAAAGTGGCACTCCCATGAGTTTCAGTGCCCCACTCCCTCCCCCCAATAAAGATTTTGCTGTCATTTTAGCCAATTTACCCTGCTCTTTCCTATTGAGATGTAGGCCACACCTTGTGAAGCACCACCTACCAATAACTCCACCAGGAACCAATCCAATGCCTGACAAAGTAGCTGCCCGAAGATGCTGATCTAACTCCATACTGATCCTCCTGACAGAGCTGTTCAATTGAGGCCTATCATACTGCATGAAAGCATGAAACAAGTTAAGCAACAAATCTGTATGGTTTATTGCAAATGCTATTTTTACCAGGTCACATTCAATATTGTAGTCCCGATCCCTATCTTTCCTGCTCCACTCACTATCACAACATGATCCTGCTTTGTAAAACACTTGCACAATGATCTGACATCCTCTATCACTAGCATCTTTCCATTTCATATCCCTGCAAAGTGTTAAATCCAGAAATTTGTACGAGTTAACCAATTAAAACTGTGACTCTTTGATAGTATAGTCACAGGATACTCCTTTTTGTTTTGTTTTCTGAAATGCACAATTTTGCATTTCTGAACATTTTTAGACAAGTTATCAAAATTTGCACCATTTTAAAATCTGATCAAGATCTGACTTAATATTTATGCAGCTTCTTTCACACACTACTTCACTAAAGATAACTGCATCATCTGCATACATATTAATATTACTCACAAGCTCATTAACATAAAATATAAACAGCAGGTGTTTCAACACACTTCCCTGGGGCAAACCTGAGGTTACTTACAAATCTGTTTATGACTCTTCATCCAGAATAACTTGCTGTGTCCTCCCTACCTAAAAATTCTCAATCCAGTCATAAATTTTTCTTGATAACCAATATGACTGTCTTTTTTTATAATAAAAGCATAGATGTACTACTGAGTCCAATACTTTTCAGAAATCAGGACAGCATTTACCCAAGTGTCCTTATCCAGAGCTTAAATTGAGGCAGTCCTCCTGGGTTTACCTTTGTAAGGGATCATTTGAAAACAGAGTTAAGCATTTCTGCTTTTGATTTACTACCCTCAATTTCAGTCCCTGTCTCATCTGTAAGTGACTGGATGCAGAAGACCAGAATTTCTTTGGTTAATGTGAAAGATCATTTGACACTATTCTGCTACGGTGGTCACGAAGGCAAATGTGTTTCATTTTCCATATCTCAATATATAGCACTATGCTTTGTTTTATACCTGTTCTGAAGTTATCTCAGTTTCTTTAGAAGCTTCTTTACAGTGACTATCTATCATAGAGGGTCCCTGCCTTTATGAACTGTGCTACTGGGTGCGTATCTATCCTGTGCGTGGCCAACTATTTTTTTCAAAATTGATCCACCATCCCCCAACATGTTCCTGTCTTGCAGCAAAAGTTTGAAGATCCTCACTGAAATTTAAGACTACCAATTTTTTGTCTAGTTTATTGAACATATATATCTTTCTACTTATTTTAGTTGCCCTTTAGTAATCATTGTTGACACAACTGGCTCATTGTCATTGATAGCAGTTTTGATGTGGACATCCACAAAGAGGTCAGGCCTGTTTGTTCAATTAGATCTAATATATTTCCATCATGAGTGGAGTTCTGACTTTCTGTTCTAAGTAGTCTTCAGACAACACATTTAGTCATGTTTCATAGAATGTCCTGTCACATCCATCACTACAAAGCTGCAATTTTCCCAATTGATTGTTACATGATTAAAGTCTCCACTGATGATTACAGTATAATTTAGGAAGTTATGTACAAGCGAAAGGAGTTTTCAGTTACATCTGGTTGTCAATAGAAGGATCCAGTTACAATTTTATGACCACTGCTGATATTGAGTCTTGTGAACACACTCTCACATGCAACTTAAATTTTGTATTTCAGTGGATTTTAGCTTCTTGTCTACTATAACAAGTACACCACACCTCCATTTCCCAGTATCCTGTCCTTTTGAAATACACTTAAATTTTCCACAAAGGTCTCACAGACATCAACTTCAGGCTCTAACCACCTTTCTGTATGTAGTATTATGTGAGTTTCATTGCTTTTCAGGAGCACTTCAAACTCTGGCACTTCAGTGTGAATGGTTTGACAGTCAACTATTAGAATTTTAATACTCTCACCTGTGTGGGCCATTCCTTTGCATCTTGCACTAATACTTCCAGGTCTCCTATAGCTGCCATTATCTGCACTCGATGGAGGTTGCTTAATCTAAAAAACCCTTTTGTGTGACCCAGACACAGTCAGCCATCTTGTGCCAGGGCAAAAGCACCACAGGCACAAAGATGCAAGCTGGTGTCAGTGCCAAAGTGACTCACTATTTGCACAAGTTCCACCAGCACTACAGGAGGATGAAGATATCGACTTCACCTCGGCCACTTGCTGGCTGAGTATGATCTGCCAATAACCTGATGACAATGACCAGAAGCCTACTCAGAAGGTAGAAGAGGAGCTCTTACCCACTTGTTTATAGATCATCGTCCAGGGGTGACTTAGACAGGGAACTCTTAGAAGGGAAAAGACAGTTGTTGTAAATTGCATTTGCTATGTAATGTGATGTTTACCTACAATTATTTGCACTTAGCCATTGAGGGTCTTTTCTGTGTTATGTTACATGCAGTGTTGCAGACTTCTCTATTCAACTAGTCACAAAGATTAGTAAATTTTTTTAACTCAATTGAGTGACTTTCTTACTAATTTGTTGGTAGCTGTGTAATAGTGGCAGGGAGAAATTATGTTTGCAGTGTACTGCACCAGAAGCCATTTCACAAACTCGGCGCACCGTAACAACAGTGGCAACTCAGCCTCCACAGTAGTAGTGCCGAGGCCTTTACAAAACTGGTGATGAGGGTTTACAAAGCCTTGGTAACAACATGTGTATGAGAACAGCATTCACAATGGGGCTTCATTGTGGCTGGTGCAATGTTTTACAGAACAGTAAACAAATAACATTAAACTAAGCCTGCTGATAATCTTTTAATCTGCTGAGCTAAAAATTTAGTAATTCTGTTTAAGAACCAAAGCAGTTAGTATACAAAATGAGATTCTTATTAACACAGTAGAAAAATCTGTGGTAAAAATTACTAGTTTTCTAACTTTTTGGTGTTAAGTCACTGACAAAATTGAAGATGGCATTAACTTAAGATAAATGTTGAGAGCATACATTCCTCTTGAAAGGCAGAACCAGATGCAACACAATATCTTAGTTATAATATGTGCTGCAGTAACTAAATCAGAAATGCACGTGACAATGGTACCATAAAATGGGGTAACTTTACAACAGTTTTATAGGGTTTTAATTTTTTTATTTTTTTCTCAATACATACCAGGCCAATACACTAAGACTTTATCTATATATAATGTTGACCTTCGTGTTTCCAAATATGGAAACAGTACACCCCAGATTTCCTCATAGCAGTGATTAGTACGAGGGCCGTTCAGAAAGTAACCTCCGGTTGATTTAAAAAAATACACCAAGTTAAATAAAAATATTTTAATATATACATCTTACAACTACATCTTTGCACTATTTTTCTACATAGTCTCCATAGCGATTGAGGCACTTATCATATCTCTTCACAAGCTTTGAAATTCCTTCTGCATAAAAATCACCCGCTTGTGCCTGGAGCCAGCCTGCTGTCACTATCTCATACAAGAGAGTCTTAGAAATCTGTGGAAAACCAGTAGACAACTCCGACATTGAGAAACGTCGATTTTCACGAACTTTTGCATCAACTGTCTGAACGAGTTCGTCAGTCACCAATGATGGTCTACCACTCCTTTCTTCATCATGAACGTTTTCTCGTCCACTTTTAAATAAACGTACCCATTCACGGACAACTCCTTCACTCATAACTCTTGGTCCGTACACGGCACAAAGCTCACGATGAATAGCTGCTGCAGAATATCCTTTGGCCGTAAAAAACCTTATGACAGCACGCACTTCACATTTGGTGGGGTTTTCTATTGCAGCACACATTTCAAACTGCCACAAAAACTAAACTAGCGCAGGTACGACGTTCACTCGACCACGGCTTGATGCCGACTGACCTGTTGAGTGCGTGAACGCACAGATGGCGTCGCTACTCCCCCCACAACCCGCACTGTGACCAATCGGAGGTTACTTTCTGAACCGCCCTCGTATATCATCTTTGTCTTCCATCTTACTTATCTGTTCTGGATAAAGCTCACCCTCATAATTCAACAGGATCAGTCCCACAGACATATTTTGACTCACCATTAAAATCAGTGAAGTCATCATTTAGGGTTATGCCTTCTTCACTGACTTGTAATGATATAACAGTGCTATGACCACCACCACTGCTGCTGCTGATACTACTGGCACTTTTTGGTATCTCCGGTGCTGGTACAAGTTTTTGAGTTCATGTACCATGCACCATGGTTGGTGCTGGGATGGTGCTTCAGCTTCGAGTTCTTCTACCAAAACACTCTTCCCTTTGGGGACTTTCAGACCCTTCCTTCTTACAATTTTGTAATTTCCTTTGTTTGCTTCAAATTTTTTTGCAATTTGTAGTTAGAAACTATCCCAATGAGGGAAGAAACAGATGAAGCCAGCCTTTGTGATGGCAAAATTCTGAAGACCACTTGTTTGTGAGTAGGATAAATTTGTATCACATGAAATCTGGCAGTCAATTTGAATGGACCAGTGTGCTAACAAATGATTCCAAAGTTTCTTCAGCAGTGTGGGAAACAGTTCAGAGGGGAACAGCTGTCACCAATGTCCAATGGCAGTCTCCTTCCAGTCTTTACACACTTTTCTCAAAGCAACTTTCATTGAGTGAAAATATGCCACATCCAGTGGCGGCAGGAGATGTGCTAGGAATTTTATGTTGTTTTCGTGTCATAGCTTTAGTACCTCTAATTAAATCTGGGAACTAATTTTGTCCTTCTTGGTGCTTCAAAACAGGCAACATTAATAATGTAAACCAGTCCTCAAAGGTGTGTCCATAAAACCAAAGTGACTTGGTTTGATGATTATGGGCTTTGGAGGAACCTGTTTCAGCTCATGTTGTTCACATTTCCTCTGTTTTGTAGTTTATATATGGTCGCACAATATCCCCCGTTACATTTTCACACACGATTATTGATGTTCATGCCTCATAAGAATTTTGCATCTTCTCAGGGTACTTACTCCCCCCCCCCCCTTGTAATAATTTTTCCAGGACCAGGATTTTCAACAAGATTGTGCACAATTCTCTGGTTTAACACTGATTTGTGTTGTTACATGGATCCTTCTGTCTTAATCCTTTCCTAGTTGGTTGTTTCTAAACCTCACTTTCTTCTTCCCACAGTTGTCCAAACAGGACTTGACAATATACTGAAAGTCAAGTGCTTCATCACAAAATCCATAATTCAATACAGCAATGATATGAGCCACAAACTGCAACTCTTTCTCACTTGTAAAAGGAACAGGAGCTCTGCCAACAGGACTTACATTTCTTTGGCTCTTCAACTGTAGTGTGTCTTTTGAAATTCAAAATTCTGATGCTGTTTGGTGAATAATGAAAGTTTTGCTTCTTACTGTTTGCAAGGCTCCATGCATGCTTTCCTCTGTATGATTCTCTGATAGCTGTTTTCCAAGAGCACAATTTCTGGGCATGGCTGGACAGCTGAGATACTAAAAAAGTGGACAAGTACTAATTATAACAATATGTGTTAACTTTGGGACTGTTCCAAAGTTAACTCACTCAGTGGTGACTTTTTACAATTTTGAGGTTATACAGTACTTTAAAGTTAAAAATTCTACAATGAAAGTAAAAAGGTGTGAGAAGACATAATTCTCAAAACAAATCCCTGTCAATAATGTAAAATGCACAGTTTTCTGTTGGCATATTAAAGTTTTTGGAAAACAAACAACCTCAAAAAGTTGACCAAAAAACAAATACAATCTACTCATTTACATCTACATCTTTATCGACATTCCACAAGCCAGCATACGGTACATGGTGAAAGGTACCCTGTACCACTACTAGGCATATGCTTTGCTTTCCTGCTCCACTCACAAATAGAGCAAGGGTAGAATGACTGTCTATATGTCTCTGTATGAGCCCTAATTTCTCGTATCTTAGTGGTCCTTAAGTGCAACGTATGTTGGCAGCAGTAGAATCATTCAGCAGTCAGCTTTAAATGCCGATTTTCTCTAAATTTTCTCAACACTGTTTCTCAAAAAGAATATCGCCTTCTCTTGAGGGCTACCCATTTGAGGTCCCAAAGCACATCTGTACATGTTGCTCAAGCCTACTGGTAACCAATCTGGCAGCCTGTCTCTGAATTGCTTCAATGTCTTCCTTCAAGCTGACCTGGTATGTATCCCAAACACTTGAGCAGTACTCCAGAACAGGTTGCACCATTGTCCTACATATGATCTCCTTTACAGCTGAACCACTCTTTCCTAAAATTCTCCCATAAACCAAAGTCCACCATTTTCCTTCCCTACCACAGTTCACATGCTCATTCCATCTCATTTCACTTTGAAGTGATATGCCCAGATATTTACATGACTTGATTGTGTCAAGCAGGACACTAATAATACTGGATATGAACATTACAGGTTTGTGCTTCCTACTCAGCTGTATTAACTTTCATTTTTCAACATTTAGGGGTAGTTGCCATTCATCATACCAACTCGAAATTTTGTCAAAGTCATCTTGCAACTTCCTACAGTCACTCAACTTCAACACCTTACTCTCCAGCATGGCATCATCAGCAAACAACTGCAGCTGGCTGCCCATCCTGCCAGCCAAATCATGTATATACATAGAGAACAACTGTGGTATCACTTCCCTGTGGCACTCCCTTGTCTCCAATGAACACTTGCCTTCAAGGACAACATACTGGGTTCTATTATTTAAGAAGCCTTCAAGCCCCTCACATATTTCTGAACTTATTCCATATCCTCATACCTTCATTAACAGCCTGTACTGAGGTACCGTGAAAAATGCTTTCAGGAAACATGGAATCTGGCTGTTGTCCTTCATCCATAGTTCGCAATAATCACATGAGAATGGGCAAGCTGAGTTTTGCAAGTGCGATGCCTTCTACAACCATGCTGATTTGTGGGCATAAGCTTCTCAGTCTGAATGAAGTTTATTATTTTCAAACTGAAAATAGATTCAAGGCTTCTGCAATGAACAGAAGTTAGGGACATTGGTCTGTAATTTTTTGGGTATGTTCTTTTAGTCTTTTTATATACTGGACTCACCTGAGCATTTTTCCAGTCACTTGGGATTTTGTGCTGGGTGAGAGATTCACAATAAATGCAAGCTAGGTAAGGTGACAATGCAGTAGAGTACACTTTGTAAAATTTACTTGCTTTCAAATCTTTCAGTTGTTTCTCTACCTCAGGGATGCTTATTACTATGTCATCCATATGGGAGTCTGTCCAGTGATCAAATGATGGTATGATTGTAACATTCGCCTATAGACGTGAAATTTAAAACTTTGTCTTTCGTTGTGCTGTTTTAAAATGGCACACCAGACTGGTCAACAAGGGATGAATGGAAGCCTTAGTCCTGCTTAGCTATTTTACATAAGACCAGAATTTTCTCTGGTTCACTGCCAGATCTTTTACTAATTTGTGATAGTGGTAGTTGAATGCTTTGTGCATAGATCTTTTGGCAGATACACAAATCTTTACTAACGTTTGCTTGTCATCTTCTGTGCATTCTCTTTTGACCAAAGTGTGCAACAGCCTCTGCTTCCTCAGCATCTGCTGCATTTTGTTATTAAACCATGGAGGGTCTTTTTCATCCTTTGTCCACTTACTAGGCATATAACTCTCCACACCACAATTTACAATCTGCTTAAACTTCGCCCATAATTCCTCTATAATCGATCTTACTGTAACTATGTGATGAAAATAACTGCTAATCTGCTCTGTCTATTAGAATCACTTTCCTAGCCTTCTTGACTGATTTATTAGCTTTTGTAATCATAATTGCTGTAATGACACCATGATTGCTAATCCCTGTTTCTATACTGACATTCCAGTAGGTATATCTTTAGCTTTAAGGTCTAAGATATTTCCATATGTGTTGGCTGCTGAGCTAACTGCTCAAGACAGCTTTTAGAAAAAGTGTTCAGAAGTATTTTGCATGACTATCTGTACCCCCTGCATTGAATCCATAGACATACCAGTCTATACTCAGACAAGAGTGGTGTGATAGCTTCCAAATGTAGGCACCAGATAGCACCAGATTTTTTTGTTGGCTTCACGATACTATGCGAAAGAAACTATAAGCTGGCATGCACACTCCCTGGTTCTGATTGGCAGCAGTTGGCAGTAATCAGCAGCACAGATTTTGTCATGTAGCAATTTGCAAATGTTCATTGTCAACTGTGCAGTGTACATTAGCCAGTGTTGATTGCATTGTTGTGTGCTTTGTTGCAGTGTTGTGCTGTTACTGTCTGTGTCAGTTGTGACTTCTTTTGAAAATGAGTGATAATGTAGTTCCTGGCCCATCACAGAGGTTACTTTCTACTCCATTGTGGAAAAGGAAGCTAGTTACCAGGAGCTCATATATGATCAAAATGCAGGCTTCTGTTGCCTTTACTGCATATTTACAGTACTTGGAGTTCATTCCCCCACATCCCACATCTACCCACACCATAACCTATTGGCTCTCATCACTCCCCACAATCCTCACTCGCTAGATGCCAAATTACAGTTCACAGTTAGTAGCAGTTACTGTTTAATATAATCCATTATGGAGTCGAGGTAGCAGTTGTCGTTATACTGGTTATCTCTGTTAGCATTCAACCACGATTCTTATACATATATTTTAACAACGCGTTTCAAGAGACAATGCTCTCATCATCAGGTTGTAAAGCCTATGTCATGAAATTAAACGGACTAAACAGACAAAATACCATCAC
The DNA here is from genome assembly GCF_023898315.1 of Schistocerca nitens. NCBI lineage: Eukaryota > Metazoa > Arthropoda > Insecta > Orthoptera > Acrididae > Schistocerca > Schistocerca nitens. Next base: position 366,546,628 of record NC_064619.1, read on the forward strand.
AAATAGTTGGGAAGTCCATAGAGTAAAACAGAATTAAAAGTATATTGGACTGTGGGTCCTCGTCTTACATTGAAGTTGTTGACACAAGTATGCTGACGCACTGTGCCAGCTCGGGAGCTGTTGTGGACTAACGTGCCTAGGTGTTGTGGCGTGGTTACAGCCGTGTGCTTGACGGTAACGCTATGCTATTGGGCGCCTTATTTCCTTATTGCATTGGTCTGCCATTGTTAGCCTCTCACAACTCCGTCAGTGACATGCTACAAGCTTAAAGTCGCATACCTACCCTAAAATAATTCTAAAAACCCGCTAAAAAATCTCATTTCTTTAAAATTATCTTGTGCATTTAGAATATTGCTTTGTTTCTTTTCATGGATAACTATCTCGAATTCCTCTAGTAAATCAAGTTTCCTCCCTTTCTTTTCTACATGCAATATTTCTACGTTATCTTCTATGCTATTAAGGGGATGGCCTGTTTTATATATATGGTTCACAACAGCTGATTTGTCATAATTTCCTAACCTGAACGCATCTTTATACCGGATCGCGAATGATCTTCCTGTCTGCCCCATATATTTTGCATCACAAGTTCTGCACTGAATCTTATAAACTCCCTATCTTTCAAACTTATTTCTGTTCTCGCCAATATCGTGCTTAAGGCTATACCTCACTAGGTTATTAGTCTGAAAAGCTATTTTAACATCGTATGGCTTTTCAGAGTTTCTGAGGTAAATAAAGAACAGGAGGGGGCACACAACACTCAGCAGTATCCTAATTCAACATTCTCTGCATCAATATTAATCTAATTTTGAGGTCAGAATGAGCTGATGTGATCCACTATGCAAATAAGGTTGAAAACACTTGTTTTCAATCCCTTTTATCCTCATTGCTGCCAACATATATATAAAAGAATTTAATGACTAACAGTACTGAAAGCTTTAGAAAGATCTAAATTAACTCCTACAACACTTCTCTTATTACACAAATTTGTAATTATTTCATCTGATTCTGATTTACTGCCTGACAGTCTATCATTTCTAAGTAATTTTGCCTTTGCAATTACCTATTGATATATTTTATTATAAATCTTTATGTATTCTATAAACTGGGGCTCTGTGGATCTTTTCATTTGAGAACTGAGCATTTTTAAACACCTACATGAAATCTTAATGCCAGAAAGTAACCCACAAATCAGATTTAGAGATTCAGCATGAATGGACCCTGGTCTATTCATTGAGAACACATATTTCAAAATTGGACATGAATATTGAAGAGAAAGCATCATAAGCATTGTTAGTAAATGATTGTGAAAGCACTTCTAACCAGGATTTGTTACTTAGACTGTCAACAAAACTACTATAACTTTCTGCAGGAAAATTTCTTCTGTAAGAAAGAAGCACATACCTTTTTTTCACAGGTATGGGAGGAATTTTAAGAATAAGGGTATTCTGATCAGATAGCCCTCACTCAGTATTAATAATATTTCTGTCTCTGTGATGTCCACATTTGAAAATATGTTTCCAATAAGACTTTCCATTCCCTTTGTATTCTTGTGGTGCTGTTTACAAGAGGCAACATACTGAAGCTGTGCAATTCATTAAGAAACAGCTACTTGATGAAGAGTCATTCACAAGATTTATGTCAAAGACCTCATAGTAAGCTATAGCATCTTTTTTGGTGAACATAATGTCCAGCAGAGACCATGATTTATTAATGAAGGTGTCCGTGTCCCCACTAGGTGGTCTATATGTGGCTATAATTATTATGTTACCCAGCTTCCCATGCACTTGAACAGCAACAGCTTCAAAATGCTTTTCAATATTCAATGCATCTGCCTCGTACCTCTTTTTATATTTCACACTGGATTTAAGAAAAATAAAAACTCCACAACTTTTGGCATCTTTCCTACTGTAATAGAACAAATAAATAGAGAACAAGAAAAGATAAGAATTTTGTTTGTACATTTTCATATGTTTTTTTTTTTGTTATGATTTATTTTTCCCTTTCACACTGTTTTGTATTAGAGAAAACAGCAGCCACAAGTAGACATCTTGAATAAAACCACTTGGGCTGCTCTTGTATATAATTCATTTAATGACCAGTCTCATAGCCTAGAAGCCACATCATGGTGTTAGATCTGTTAAATTAGAAAAGGCATGGTCAAATTGCAGTTACAATCGGTAGTGCAAAATAGAGCAAATTACTAACACAGGGAATAATGACATTAAAGTTGTAACATGAATGGATCCGAACATTTTTTGTCTATGAATAAATGATGCAATCACTGGATTGTCAGGTAAGCAGAAAGTAAAGGTCCACCATTCCTCAGGCCTGCTTAAAAACACTTTTTCTAATTTAACAGATGTAACCCAATGACATGGTTTCCAGGCTATAAACTGGTCATCAAGTGAATTACTTACAGGAGCAGCCTAGCAATTATTATTGATGATATATTTCCTTTGTAACAGTATGATTGCTTCAGTGCTAATACAGTGGCATAGATACTGGTACACATGAATGTGTGCTCTAAATACTGAGGCTATTTTTGGAGAAAACATCTGAACAAACACTTTCAGATTTATTTTTTTTTTAGATCAGAGTCCTACAGACTAATGATTTTCTTCTTTTTCTTCTTCTTACTGACAGGATAGCATGTTTCCTTGAATGCTAAGTATATTCCTTGAGTGAAAAATACATTCCAAGCTAATAAAAGATGTGTTCAGTTTATTTATCCACTGAATCACTACAATTCACCAGAGAAGAAGTTACATACATGGACTGGAATATAAATCTGACAAATAATAGACAGCATCCAAGCCAGAGCCACTGTTATCACCAATTATGGCGTAAAAACATATATCTCTTTTATAAATGTCCTGCTCTGCACAGAAATTGAACATATTTGTTACTTCAATATATAGTGTCAATGAAATTGTTTTTTTTTTTTTTTCTTCTTCTCTTTATGGTTTGCACCATAGGCATAACTGCAGAAGTCCACTTTAGTGTAATTTCATGAGAGTAATGGCAATAATACAGTCCACATATTTGACAAAATTCATATTCCCACAACCAACTGAGTGAGTTTGAAAGGGGTCAGATTGTCGCCTTGCAAGTGGCGGGATGGTCCTTTCAGAGAATTGCCACACAAGATGGACATGCTATATCAGTTGTGCAATGATGCTGGTATCAGTGGTCATGTGAGCATTCTTACACATATAGATGAGGTTCTGAACATCCACACGGTACATATGCCCAGCAGGCTTCTCATATTGTAAGAGTAGCAGTGGTAGATCATTTAGCTACTAACCGGTTATTAGCAGTGGGACTACGGGGATGCATATCTCTTGCCCGTCTGCCACTCAAACCATGGTGGCAAAGACATGCAATGCTTGACAGGTGCTGTCAGAGGATCACTGGGGAGATGGAATGGCATGCTGTGGTCTTCAGCGATGAAAGTACATTCTGCCTGCTTGCATATAATGATTGTCCGCACATTCGACATAGACCAGGTGAGTGCCGTCTCATAAAGTGCATTCATCCAAGACACACTAGCCCCCACTCCAGGGCTTGTGGTCTGCTGTTTGATAAGCTACAACTCTTATTCACCTTTGGTGTTGGTGGAGGGGATGCTAATCAGCACACAGTTTGTGAAAAATGTCGTTAGACTTGTTCTTTCACCATCTTGCAACAGGAAGGTGATGTGTTGTTTCAACAGGATGATGCTCGCAGACATACTGCCCATTAAACTCAACATGCTCTACAAGATATGCTGCAACTTCCCTAGCCAGCATGATCTATGGACTGTCTCCAATCAAGCATATGGGGATATGTTGGGACGAGAAGTGTCTCGTGTATCTTGTCAACCATCAACACTTTCAGAACAGGGCAAACAGGTGTTATGTAACATATCCCAGGAAAGTATTTCCCATATGTGCAATCAACTGGATGTCAGAGTCAGCACCTACACTGCCAACCACAGAGGATACATGATGTACTAATATGAGTGTTTCAGCATGGATCGATATCTGGTACCTCAGGATAGCTTGTGCTACTGATTTGTAAATGTAATCATTTCAAGTATTCCACTTGCACTGTTGCAACAATAAATCTTGAGTGAACTGGAAACTCCTAAAAGGGCATACTAATTCTTTTCTGGTTTTTAGGTATAGCACTTATCAAAAGAGTAAGTTTTTCTCAAAGGTCAATAAAGGCCATTCAGGCATTAACCATTAGGTAGAATTCTTATAACACACTTCTACATCCTGTAAATGTGATCCTTGTAAGCTGAGTTTCCCGAATGAATGATTCAGTATCTCATTAGCAAACAGAAATACGCAGAATAAACAAGTTCCTTCAGTCTTAAATCACCCACAGCAGTAATCAAGCATACTGCAAACGTGGCTGAACTAAGGTGTGTAATTCATTTACAACATCATGTATTTCAGTGCCTGAGAGATCTACTTTATAGTTTCTGGAGTTGTATTAGAAGTACTGAACTGAGTCCTGTTGAATTTAAGTGATAATCCATTTGCTTTGAACCTTCAGCTGACTTTTTCAAACATATTTCTAGCTGGCCATTTAGTTAGAGGACTGGTACTACTTTTATCCCTATTATGGTATCATCTCTGAAAAGGCCAATATGTGGTTCTTCCAGAGACTGGAAGTGGAAAATCGTTAATGTGTATCAGGAAGAACATAGAACACAAAATATAGCCTTCTGTCACTAAATTATAAATTGCCACTCACTCATTTCAGTTAGACTCCTTGAAGTTTTCGTACATTATTGATCTATTTTGCAATAATTACGAATCATATTATCTACAAACTGGTCACCATCAGTGTTACCAGCAACAATAAACATATATTAAATGAAATTACCTCCAATAGTGTTAATGTCAATTATTTAAAAACTGTTTAAGTACCTAGCAGTAATCTACTAGACACTAATTAAGGATGACATGATGCAATCCAATCTTAGTTATGTCACATATTTTATGTGATCTTACCAAAATTTTTGAGAATACTGTTATTAATAAGATGGATTGATAATTCCTTACCCCTTCTATGTGAAGTGGTTTTTCCACAGCAGATTTAACTTTGCCAGTTAAAGTATCAGTGAGAAATGATTTATTACATGTATAACACAATATAATATTACACAATATTATGAAAATGAGAGATTACTACTCACTATAAAGTGGACAAGCTGAGTCAGAGTCACAGGCAGGCGTAATAAAGAGACTGGTAAACAAGTAAACTTTCAGCCAAAAGTCAGTCTTTTGAATTAGACAACATACACATGCACATCGCAAATGCAACTCATATGTACATGACCACTGTCTCTGGCTGCATGTCTGCAACTCAGCATCTCCACTATATGGTGAGTAGCAATTTATTCATTTCATAATGTTGTCATTAGTCCATCCTGGATTTTCCATTGTATAATATCACACAGTTATTTATCCATACAGCCAACAACAAATGTTTCAAAATTCTGTTGACTTTATATCGTTCTCATTTAAAACTGCCCACATAATTACTGGTAATCGACAAACCTAATCCCATTAAGAGTAAATAATGATGGGGGATATTCAATAAACAGAAAATTTAATTGTAGTGAGTTAATGAAATATAATTTCTCACTGAGTACTAAACAATCAAACCAGTCTCTGGACTGAAGACCACAACAACAACAATACAGGATGTAGTGGAATGGATATCAAACTTACCACACTGTTTCACTTAGCATCAAGGTATCACATTTACATAAAACTACTTGAGAAAAATATCAGAATCCAGCAATGGTATGGTCATTTGAACATTTAACACATTTATATATCTAGAACAGAGGGTCTATCACTGTAAATAAATACATTTTATCTGTATCTGCTTCAATCTCAAACAACCAAATATAATGTCAGTCTACAGAATATTATTATAAGCTCCTCTCTTCTTATCCCTGGATGCTTGCATTAACAGCAATAAAATACCATCCTTACTTTCTTCATGTTGGGAAGGTATTTTCCAATACTCCAGAAACATATCTTAATATATTTATATCAAATGGAAGAGGTAAGTGACAAAAATTTTTGCCATTAGTGTCATCAATAAATAGTGAGCATTCCAATCATTTGGTACTGTAACTGTGGTTATATAGACAAACATTGCAACAGTTTTTTAAGAGACAAAATCTGGCATAACATACCTCATCACAGATTAATCTGTCACAGATCACTCTCTGGAACTCATTTCTCCAGACTCTCACAAATAACTCTGGAGATTTGAAGTAACTTGCAGATGTCAAGCATAGACCAGCACATATTCGAGAAAGGTCACGCAAATTGAAGATATAGTGGAACTTAGATGGCGTTGGTGGCAGTTTAACAATTATTACCTGAAATATGAGGAAAGTTTGGTGAAGTACAATTTTGAATTCTGTAATGGAACTTGTCAATGAATCTATTCTTACCACAAACTAGAACATGTAATACAAACAAACAATACAAAGACTCAATCTGTACAGACACACCTGATACACTTGGACACCCAGATTACCCAATAAACAAAAATAACTAAAAAATCACATAAATTCTGGTTTTCTTTGTTATGGTTAAATATATAACACAAAATTGTTTTATTTAGGTACAAATATACTAAAATGTGTAGCAAGAAAAAATTTTGAAATGTGAAATGCTGTGTTCACTTTAGTTTTGGGATAAACTTTAGAAATGATTCAAACCTATCATTATAACTGTCTGATGGAATTGGATAAATAAAAATATCTACTCACTAAGTAGAGGCAGAAGAATACACATATAATAAAAGGTTTCATGTATGCAAGTTTTTGGAGGCAGAGGCTCTTTCTTCTGGCAGAAGGGTTGAAAGGGAAAGACGGAGGACTGCAGAGGTTTAGGTTAAGTGGTAGACTTCAAACTGCAACAACATTCCCAACTCCAGCTCAAAAAGCTATCCCACCTTCTCTAAACTATCTTAGCAGCATGTTTCTCTTGCTGTCCCTCTGCAACTCCTTAAATCAGCTACACCATCAACCATTACTTCTCTCCTGCCAACCTCTACCCCTTTTTCTAAATCTCCCCAGTCCTTTTCCTTCAACCATTCTGCCAGAAGAAGAAGGAGCCTTTGGCTCCGAAAGCTTGCATATGTAAAACATTTCTTTATATGTGTGTTTTCCTGCCACAGATCGGTGTGTAGATTTTTTATCCATGCAATTACATTACATTGTCAAAAATTGTTTATTTTTGTTTTATTACAACTGTTTGAATAAATATCAAATACTAATTTGAAGACTTTCTGAAATATAAATCTCATAAAATATTACTTACTTACAAATTTCATCTTTCTTTGTGAATACTTTTAGTCACTTCATATTAGGGTTAGTTTTCAACAGGAATGAATGTGGTCATGTTTATTGTAAAAGCATGGACTAGCTTGCCAAGCACCTCAGCCGACACACATTCCCACCTGTCTGCATTCCCTATCCCTATCCTCCACACTCACTAATTTTATGTTTCCATGAGAGACAGATAATATCATGCATCCCATACTGAGGGTTGTGGCTTCACTGCCCATGATTGTAAAAGAGGACTCCTTATTTTGTGAGGGAGAAGCACTCACTGTCAACGGCTACAAGATTTTGGAGTTGATGTGTCAGTACCTTGTGAATCACAGTTGTAATATAATGTAATCATTCCTGTATGATTTCATATTGTTCAAATACAGCAATCTGGCTGTACGATGCCAATTAACCTAGACAAGAACTGATTTCAGAGACTTCCTCAATGGTATTGCATATATATATAAGCTTAATTCGGAACAGGAAGTTGTATAAACGCCGGCCACGGTGGCCGAGTGGTTCTAGGCGCTTCAGTCCGGAACTGCACGACTGCTACAGTCGCAGGTTCAAATCCTGCCTCGGGCATGGATGTGTGTGATGTCTTTAGGTTAGTTAGCTTTAAGTAGTTCTAAGTTCTAGGGGACTGATGACCTCAGATGTTAAGTCCCATAGTGCTCAGAGCCATTTGAACGATTTATTTTTGGTGTATAAACTGTTCTCAATGCACTCTTCACAATAATTCTCCTTGAAAACCTGTGCTTTCAGCAATATCTGTCATTGTTTACCTCAGGAAAGTAACTGACTGTTGAAGAAGTAATGAAATCATATACATGTGAGTGTGCCCACCACAATTAAGTATTACATTGAGACATATGAAATGTCTCTCAAAGTGTCTTTGTTTCCTATGACATATGTATAACACAAGACATTTTCTGTGCAGTGTCCTTGTGACAAGTACCCACTTCCATCCACTCCTGAGTGTGAATCTCAATCTTTTAAACTTATTGACATAAATTCTAATTTCCTTTGGAGGATGCTACAGGATAGTCATAGCCTCAAAGTACCAGGCATTTATAACATTTCCTAAATTTGACAGTCTATCAAAACCATTTTCCAGCACTGTACTAAACATCAGTGGTACATCAATTAGAAAAATCTAGAAAAATATGCGGCTGCCAAACACAGTCTTATGAATAAAACCTAAAACCATATTTCAGCAGACATGTATTGTGGCACATACTTCAAGCTAATGGGAGTCAATAATCAAAGAGGTTCTGGAAATCAGAATGTGAATCAACAACTTAAAACAGAAATATAAGATTAACAATCAGAAGTGCACTGAAGCAAGTGCTTGACATTGACATACTGCACAGGATTATGTCTCACAATATACATCATCATGAAAACAAAGATATTGCAAATGAAATTTCATCAGTGGTGCTGTGTAATCTCTGGTCGTAGTGAGCATAACTACATAATTTACATTTGTACGATTCCAGTACTTCTATACAGTCAGGTGCTTTCCTGAAGAAAGCAATGATGAATACTGCAAAAGTCTCAGATTTTCATAGAGAATAAATGCAACAAGTGCACTGAGAAATTTGCAAGTAGTCCACATTATCTGCTTTAATGGTCTCAGTAACTGACACTTCTTCTCTTGATTATTGTAACAGGCTGAAAACTGTCAATGACAAAAAGGATAGTTCCAGTGATGTATCATACAAGTATTTAATGTTCGGAATCAATAACTTTTACTTACATTTGTGACTGTTGTGTATCTAAACTGGGATACAAAAAAAGATTGTATTTTTTTAACTGTTTGTCTCTCTCTTTCTCATGATTTATAGGAAGATAAACCTAACAAGATTATACAGCATGTAGTATAGAATCAATGTTATCTCAGTAATTTCAATTTTTGTAATGTTATTTTATTAATAGTTTTCTTTTCTTAATCAGTTCTTTTGTTTTCCGTGGTAGGATGTATTATGTAGATGCTCCTTCTTTTGCATGGAGAAAAAACATGTATACTTGTCTCAAAACGTATTTAATACAGTGAACCTTCTTGGCAGATTAAAACTGTGAGCCAGGCCGAGACTTGAACTCAGGAACTTTGCCTTTTGTGAGCAAGTGCTCTACAATTGAGCTACCCAAGCATGACTCATGACCTGCCCTCATAGCTTCAGTTCTGTCAATACCTCACCTCCTACCTTCCAAACTTCACAGAAGCTCTTCTGCAGCCTTGCAGAACTAGCACCTGGAAGAAAGGATGTTGTGGAGACATGGCTTAGCCACAGCCTGGGGGACATTTCCAGAATGAGATTTTCACTCTGCAGATACAAAACTTCCCGGCAGATTAAAACTGTGTGCCAGACTGAGACTCAAACTCAGGACCTAAAGTGCTCATTACAAGTCTGGAGTGGAGTTTTATTTAGTAGGAGGAAAAACCTACATCTATTAAGATTCCTTCTACAAAAATCTTATATCACAAAGACAATGCGTTATCGACATGACATGTTCAGAAGGAATTTATTTATCTATTAAGAGGAAGGCCGTAGAAGACGATTTGAAGCTGCTGCACTAGGACTGTGGGGCAAAATGTTGGAGCTGAACTAAGAGGATAGAAATTGAATTTTGGAACCAAAATTATATGAATGACTATCAACATCATGGAATTCAGCAACCAACATAAGTACTTTTAAAAAAAAATTAATATCATCTACTTTGTTCATCTTAATGTATTTAGGATGTGTGAAGAATATATTGATTCAATTTGTTCATTTGCAACTTATTAAAAATGTGTGATCTAGGTGAAGTTGTGGATCAGAAACAGGAGGTAGGTGAGAATGTAGTGTTAGAAGAAGGCAGTGGTCAGAAGCAGTGTTTAGTGAACAAAAACGGTTTACATGATGAAAGTTGCAATGTGGGAGTTGCAGCCGGAGACTTAAGTAGTGTATGCTCTCCTTCTCACAGATTTGATCACTGAGAAATGATAGGCAGCAACAGAAACTTATCTGAACAATTCTGAAAATTCATAGGGGATAAAATGGACATAGTAAACAAAGAAGTAATATGAGTGCAAGAGCAGTTACCCATTAGAATCCTACAAGTTGACAACTTGAAGGAGGAACTGATCAGTTTCAAATTTTCTGTTGATAACAAGCACCAGGTGACTGACAAATGTATTAGTGCAATAGAGAATAAACTGAGTAAGATAGAATGATTTGTTATATTAAATGGAAAGGAATTATAGCTTTAAGATAATCCTTAATATTGTGAAAAATGAAAGCTAAATGTTTGTGCAAGAATTACTTAAAAGTAACAAGTCTGTTGATAGGAAGTTGTCAGATGCAGTCATTAAAACAGGAGGAGAAGTTAACAAAGTTCATCACAAAGTCACTGGTGTGTGCTAAACAGTAATGTTGATACATGTCAAATTAGCATATCAGATGTTGGTAATAAACCATTTGAATTGCAATAAAGATTACATGCTAAGAGCTTTGGTTGCAGTTGTGGAAACATGTGGAGAAACATAAACATGAAGAATTTTCCAGAAAAATAAGTTACATCATGTTGAGTTTATTTACCTGTGTAAGGATAATTTTTTATTTGAAATGTCTGAAGCCTTGAAAATTAAATTTGTAAAAAAGATTTTGGATAGTGATGCACTATCTTGGACCAAGCAAAATATTAACGACATTCAATGAGTCTGAAAAATGCTTTTTTTCCCTCCTTTTTCTTTAAAAATAGAACAAGTTTTGTCAGAGAATAAGCAAGCTAAAATAAGAAGTGAATTCCTTAATGGGCCCACTTTAAGAGTAAGTAGTCATCAAATGAAAGGTTTCTGAGAGCATAAGTTAAAGACATTAGTTTATTTGGATAAGCCACTGAACAATCTTTATTAACATTGATGACTTAAAGAGAAGATTACCAAATAAAGTTCAATGGGAAATGGTATACAGACTTGATGACGCTACTGAACAGTTTCTAAAATATGTGGATGAATTAGACAGAGCTAGGGAGAGAAATGAAAGACAAGGAGATAGACAAAGAGAATATGGTCATCACCGGAATGGAAGATGGTCCGGAAATTATCGAGAGACATGATATAGGAGGAGAGAGCTAGAAAACTATAGAAATGATTACCATGGTAGTAATAATAGAATGGAGAATTGTTAGAATGACAGGAATACAAATGAAAATAGAACATGAGCAGAGAATGGAAACTCCACAATATAGGAAAAGATAGATTACTAGATATTGATGTTCAGTCAAGATGGCATCATGGACTGGTGAACAATATGCTGTTGGCATGAAGGAGTTTTTAAAAAAATGACAGCTATGTGGCTGTGCAGTGTGCATTTTGCACTCATAACAATCTAGTACATCATGCCCAAGTCCCATTGGCACATGCTATCAAAGTGTTGGTGCAGAAGTTTTAGGAAATGGGTGATATGTCATGAAAGAGGGGTGGAAGTGCAAAATCTGTGTGCACACAAGAGAAAGTTGCAGGAGTGGTAGCAGCCTTCAGCCCAAGTCCAAAGCATTCTGCATGTCATCATTCATTGCAAGTTAGACATATCAGATCACAATTTGTGATGAATATTGCACAAGGAACTGCAATTCCACCCATACAAAATTCAGACAGTGCTAAAACTGAATGGGGACAACCTCTTACAGTGACTATGCTTTGGCCAGAGTTGGAACTCATGAATGAAAACCCACACCTGTATGGCAATCTGATCATAAGTGATGAGGTCAGTTGTTACATGTTAGTCTTTAGTACTAAGTTACATTTTAGATACTGGTCACATGAAAATCCTGAAATGCTTCATGAAACACCACTTCATAGTCAGATAGAGGTAGTGGTGTGAGGCCTATCATCATTTGGAATCTTGGGGCATTATTTTCTTGAAGACAGTCATGGAAATACTGTTAATGTGAATACAGAACTTTATGTCCACATACTGAACCAATTCCAAGTATCACAGCTTGCTGATCTTCCTGTAACTACAAACACATTCTTCCAACAAGACAGGGCCTTATTCCGTACCATGGGGCATTCCATTAATGTGTTGCAGAACGTATTTACTGGTCATCTCATCTCCAATAATGGGTACATTTCCTGGCCTCCAAGATCCTCTGAGCACTCAGTGCATGATTTCTTACTTTGGGGTCATTGGAAATCTCCGATCTCCCAGAATGACCCACCACACACCGTCCAGGAACTGAAGGATCAAATTTGAGAGGAACTTGATTGAATTCCAATGTGAGTTCTGCAAGATGTGCTGTCTAACTTATGTAAAAGATTTGAAATGTGTGTGAGGGAAGCTACATGATGTAATTTTTAAGTGACGCACATTTTAAATTTTGTGTCAGTGGTGGACGTTTCAAAATCACCCATTTCACTGCCACCTGTGTTACCTCAAGTACTAGTCTCTCACATGGACACCGTCTCCTCACTATAAAGTACACCATTTGTATTACTTATGCTCTTGATTGTGAGTGGCTTATCAATGGTACTCTAGGGCCTCTGGCTTATCAATGGTACTCTAGGGCCTCTGCATAGAGTAGGCAGAGAGAAGGCAGGATCAGGTGGGTGCTATACATTAGAGGCTCCTATCCTGGTAACCAACTATGTGTGGGCTGCAAACAAAAAGTGTTTCGGATTGGATAATTCTCCATCTATTTCAGATGACAACAACTATGAGGGATTGGAAAGTATTAGCGTAAGATCCAAAGAATTTACCCAAACAGATGAGACTATTAAAGTTCTAGTGATAAATGCTGATGCTTTCACTACAAAATGCCAAAGCGTAAAACATTCAGATTAGTGGAGTTCACTTAATACTAGGAATAGAAAGCTGGTTAAAATCTGAATTTGATAGCAGTGACATGATTTGGGAAAACTTAAAGTGTGTTTCAACAGGCCATGCTAAAGGGAAAAGAAGGTACTGTACTTGTTGCAACAAACAAGAATTTCAAATCCACAAAGACAGAAAATGAAGCTAGCTGCATGTGAGACTGTTTGTGAAAGATTCAGTGTCAACAGCAGCTTAAACAATTAAATGGATCTTTCTACTTATCACAAGACTCATCAATCAATATAAGCAAACACTTTACAGAAAATGTCAGTTATTTGTATTTTATCCAAAAATACCATCATCTTCAGGAGAGACTTTAATCATCCAACAATCACTTGGGAAAATTAATGTTTTGTAAGCAGTGGTGTGGTAAGACATCCTGTGAAACAATATTAAACGTTTTCTTTGAAATCTATCTAGAACAGATAGTTCAGAGGCTGACTCATGATGAAATACATTGAATCTTATACTGACAAATAAACCTAAACTCAGTTTGATATAGAAAACAGCCAAATTTGTGAAATTGAATTCTTTTTATTCAACTGATGTCTAGTTTCATGTATCAGAATCCTTTCTCAAGTCATCCAAATAGAAAAAAAAGATCCATTCCATGATAGTACTCAAATCATGTTCATATTGCACATACTTGTGTCTAACTTGACTTAATATTGTACACACTTGTATCTAATTTGACTTAGACACAAGTACGTACCATTTTAACATGGTTTGCATGCTGCCACTGAAAACACCATTTTTCTGTTTGAATGACTTAAGAATGGGTACTGACACCTGAAACTGGTCGTCAGTTACATAAAAAGAACCGAATTTCACAACTTGCTGTCCCACTATTAACCCCGGACGTTGGAAATCCAAAACACACTTGCACTCTTTGAGAATGTCCATGTTCAAACTGATTCCAATGATGAATAAGAAATTGTAGCAAATAATAATTACCAATGTACAAGAGCAACTGAAACAAATAGATAACTTTAATTGTTCAGTGGCCTAGAGAAAGTGATAATAGTATTGTCTCATAATGAGAAACTTGAAACATGTAGCTCAAGGCAGGAGCAGGAGCTGTGGCTTAAATTCAGAGGAATAACTGACTATGCACTAGATAAGTTTGTCGAAGGAGAAACAAAGACTACTATAATAGGTGTAAAACAAAGCATAAGGTAATAGGAAGAGAGGTGCTGAATGAAACAGGATTGACTGTCAAATGTGTGCAGCTTATAGACTCACTTCACTAAGCAAATTGTAGACTTTGGTTCATTGGTGTAACCTATAAAGAATATGGTTTACAAATGACTGGTGTGACCCACTTTAGAGTATTGTTCAAGAGTGTGGGGCCCACCAAATGGGACTAGAAAGGTTGTTGAACATATACAAAGAAGGGAAGCATGAATAGTTGCAGGTTTTTTTAACCCATGTGAAAGTGTCATGGAGATGCTGGAAATACTGAAGTGACTGATGCTTAAGGACAGATGTGAACTATCCCACGAAAGCCTACTTGTCAAGTTTCAAGAACCAGCTCTGTGTGAGTAATCTAGGAGTATACTACAATCCTCCATGTAGCACTCCCATATGGATCATGAAGACAAGCTTGAAATAGTAAGACTGCACACAAATGTCTTTAAACAATCATGTCTCCCATACTCCATACCTGAATGGAACAGGGGGAAGACCTAACAGCTGGTACAATGGGAAATACCATCTGTCATCTGCTTCACAGTTTTTGTCAATGTATAGATGCAGATGTAGATTACTGACAAAGTATTCCCTTGAAAGTTTTGAGAAGGCACTTAACAGTTTTAGGCACTCAACAGTATTTAGCAATAGTACTATCATGTGTGGTGACTTTAACACAGATTTCAACAAGAGCTCAAAAGACAGATTGAACCTTGAGGCTTTATGAAAGACTTACCATACGTATAACATTCACACAACCATAAACTTGCCTACCAGAGTCACCAAATCATACAGCGGTAATATAAATCAGATACTCATAAATACAGATAAATATTTACATAAATCTGGAAATATGAATACAGGTTTCAGTGATAATTAAATAACAAGTAAATACTGAATATTCTACAAGCAAAACTTAGAACATCTCACGTTTCCGGTTAAAAACCAAAAATTAAAAATTACTAAAAATGTTTCTTGGTTGACAACAAACATTAAAATATCTTGTGCTAAAAAGAAGACTTTGTGAAATTTAAAAAAATGCAAAATGTTACGGAAGTATTTCTGGTGTATTTCAAGAATTATAAGAGAGTGCTTCAGTATGTCTAAAAAGAAGCTAAAAAAACACCAAATGATCACCACATAATAATGGCCAGGAACAAAATGAAACCCATGTGGAAGACAGTCAAACAGCAAGTAAGAAATGAGCCCAACCCACACCCAAAAAAAGTAAATCTCCTGCTAGACCACCACAGCAAACAAATTACAAATCCAGAAATAACCAGTTCCTTTAACACATATTTTTCAAATATTAGTGAACAGTTACTCTGTCCTATAAAATTTTCCAAAACAAGTTCTACCAGATCACCAACAGATCAATATATCAAATCTACATAAAAACCCTGACACCTTATTTCTTCTCTAAACTAACCCTAATGAAATTGAAGTAGTAATTAGTAAGTTAAGAGCAAATTTTTGACAGGTGTGGATGATATTCCAGATTATGTTATTAAAAAATGCAGGTGACCTCATTGCACTACCCTTAACCCACCTTTTCAGCAGGTCATCCACAACTAGAATCTTTCCTTCCTGCTTAGAGATAGTGAAACCAAGACACTGTTCAAAAAGGGCAAGAAAGAAGACACAGCCAATTATGGACCTATTGCTTTTCTATCTGCAATTTTGAAAATACTAGAAAATTTTTTTGTAAGACATTGTTAGATTTTCTAGAAAAGTGGAATATATTATCCACAGCCCAACATCATTTCCAGAAAGGCCAATCAACAGAAACAGCAATATTTGAATTTCTGAGTGAAGAGCTACAACAACTTGACAGTGGAGAAAAAGAGATTGGAATATGCCTTGATCTGTCAAAGGCCTTTGATATCATGGAGCACATCCTATTGCTGCAGAAACTTGATAATATTGGTTATTTATTTATTTATCATATGGCAACAACAGCAAACATTGACAATAATATTGGTATCAGAGGAACACCTAAATGGCTTAGATCATACATTACTGACCACAAGCAGGTAGTAGAAATACAATTTCAAGAAGATAATAATTCAACTAGACACTATTCTGATTACAAAGAAGTAAAGTATGGCATACGGCAGGACTCAGTACTGAGTACCATAATATTTTTGATATATGTAAATGGCTTAGCATTAACTGAGCAGTGTCATAGCAATATCAAGTTTGCAGATGACACAAGAATCTTACTCAGTGGGAAGACACCAGAAATGTTACAGATCTGAGATATTAATGTGAGACATTAACTAGTGTTATGACATGGTTCACCCAAAACAAACTAGTAACAAATAAAAGTAAAACAGTGTTGTGAAATTTGCATAATATCATGAGAAACAGAGAAGAGGATATAAAAACAGAGATATCAGACCAGGCACATATGTTGTAAGTGTAGCAAATACAAATTTTTTTGGGATCTAGCTCCAAGATAATGTTAGATGGGATACTCACATTGATAAAATATTTAAGAGACTAAGTACCATGTGCTATTTAATGACAGCGCTTGAAAACGTGTTGTAAGGACTGTCTAATTACTGTTTATATTCTGAAATATGGGATCACTATCTGGGGTAACTCGCCATCTTGCCTAAAACTCCTCAGGATGCAAAAAGGGATAGTGAGAATTAATGCTGGAATGGAGGAAAAAAAAAAAAAAAAAAAAAAAAAAAAAAAAAAAAAAAAAAACTCTGCACACCACTATTTAAAAGGATGGGGATTCTTCCTCTTACATGTAGTTACATGTTTGAAAGTGTAATGTTTATTAAGAAATATGCAATAACAAATCTGAGTGTTCTCCTCAAAAATGAAAATCTGCATCAACACAACACAAGACAGGAAACCAACTTTCACATGATCCAAATAAAAACCAGTTTGCACCAAAAAAGGAACATTACACCATGGTAAAATTATTTACAATAAGTTCCCAAAAGAAATTAAAGTAATAAATGATATAAAAAAATTTAAAGTATTATTAAAAGAATATCTACTAATGCATTGCTTCTATAGTCTGGAAGAATTCCTCCAAAGTCTCTGAGCACTTAAGAAAGTTAATGTTACATGTATAAGCCACATTATTTATCACTTACAAAAATTGGCGTAAATGTGTCTTTCTGCTTGTAGTATGTAATGACTATAATCATTAATATTAGTTTATTCATATTTTCAGTTGTAATTTTCTAGCTAAGGTGGTATAATTATATGTCAGACCTGAAAGTATGTTGTTGTAATGATGAAGATAAATTTTTATTGACCAGTCCAATATCAGATGTGCTGTACTGTACATGTAAGATTTACTGGGCCAAATAAATACAGTGGAATATAATACAATACAATTATTGCTCAACCTCAAACTGTGCCTTTTTTGTGTGAGCAGTTTTATCAAAATCAATTAACTGAGTGGAAGGGAACAGTGTAGTACAGATGGATCCCTGGTTGTACCAGGGAATACAATATTTGAGGTCTCATACAGAAGGAACAAGAGCAATGTTGTTAATTCACATTCTTACCAAATGTTCAGTCAGAGACCATAGTCTTAATTTGAGCCAACACACATGAAACAATTCCTTTTGTTATTCAAAAAATTTCTGCATGTCATTTTTCACGAGACTGCAAATGACTTTATCTGTTATTACTTTCTAAAAGAGTGCAAGAAATGTCTGTATTAAACATGTCCACCATTCCCATTAAAATGATCAATTTTGATGAAACTTGTCAGAATTATGAGCATTTGTTGGCAGAATTTGAAATCAGAAATGTCAATATTAAGAATGCAAAATGAATTTCACTGTTAAATGCAGAGGAAACAGATTATTATAAATATTTTTCCATCCAAAGAAAAGATTAAATGATTACATTTAAATCCTCTGTGAAAATGAGGAAGAATTACAGGACTAACTGAACAGGAAGACAAGTCCACTGAGCACAGAATATGGATTGAGTGTAGACCCAAGAAAGGGGCAGGGGAAATGTGATAAGTGACACACATAACATTAAAATTGGGGGTCACATGACACACAAAGTGTAAGTATTCAGCTAGTTTGGAAGTAAAATATCACTTGTTTAATGAAGTGAAATATAAATGAGACTGGTTGTGATGTCTTTCTTTATGTACGTATCAAATACTACTGTTGTACTACTACTACTGCTAGTACTACCACCACTACTGCTACTACTGGTTATGGTATCTTTACTTATGTGTATGTGAATTCTACTATTGCTACAGCAACCAGTGTATGAACCATACAAGGTGTGGTCATAAAGTAATGGGAATTTTTTAATTTCATGGGCTCTATACATCTGAATTTCAATACTTTTTTTTTTTTTTCATTTTGGTACATATGTTTGTATTCTCAGCTATTTTGAACATTTAGTTCATTGTTGACAGTGAAAAATATTATATGTGACTTCAAGTACTCAGCAAATTTTTACTTTCGAAAAAGATGGATCAAAGAATTTAGATTAAATTTTGCTTGAAAAATGGAATAAAGTTCAGCACCACATTCACAAAGTTGACTGTGGCTTTTAGTGAATCTTCTACTAGTAAAACAAAAGTGTAAGAGAGGTACAAATGTTTCAAAGAGGTCGAGAAGACACTGAAGATGACAGCCATCCTGGGTGTCCTACCAAATCAATTGCTGATGACAATGTGGGAATAGTGAAGAAAATGGTTCTGAAAATCATCAAATCACCTTCAGAGAAGTTGCTGATGATGTCAGCATATCATTTGGCTCATGATAAACAATTTTTTCAGATGTTTTGCACGTGAAACATGTAGCAGCAAAGTTTGTTCTGAAACTGTTGAATTTTGATCAAAAACGATGTCACGGCGACAGTCTATAACTTCTAAAGAAAGTTACAACAGGTGACAAAACATGGTTACATGGATGTGACATCAAAACCAAGACCAAACTGCCCCAACAGACTGCCTGAAGAGCCAAGACCAAAAAATATTCGACAAGTTTGACCACATATGAAGATTTTCTTTGATTGCAGCGGGATAGTCCATCATGAGTTCCTGCATTATGGCCAAGTGGTCAATTATGAATACTGAAATTTCCTGCAGATTAAAACTGTGTGCCGGACCGAGATTTGAACTCAGGACCTTTGCCTTTCATGGGCAAGTGCTCTACCAGCATGACTACCCAAGCATGACTCACGCCCCATCCTCACAGCTTTACTTCCACCAGTAAGTCATCTCCTCCCTTCCGAACTTCACAGAAGCTCTCCTGCAAACCTTGCAGAACTAGCACTCCTGGAAGGAAGGATACTGCAGAGACATGGCTTAGCCACAGCCTGGGGGATGTTTCCAGAATGAGATTTTCACGCTGCAGAGGAGTGTGTGCTGATATGAAACTTCCTCGCAGATTAAAACTGTATGCCAGACTGAGACTCAAACTCGAGACCTTTGCATTTCGCGGGCAAGTGCTCTACCATCTGAGCTACCCAAGCATGACTCACAGTTTTAATCTGCCAGGAAGTTTCATATCAGTGCACACTCAGCTGCAGAGTGAAAATCTCATTCAGGAAACATCCCCCATGTCTCCGCAATATCCTTTCTTCCAGGAGTGCTAGTTCTGCAAAGTTCACAGGAGAGCTTCTGTGAAGTTTGGAAGGGAGGAGACGAGGTACTGGTGGAAGTAAAGCTGTGAGGACAGGGCATGAGTCATGCTTGGGTAGTTCAGATGGCAGAGCACTTGCCCCCAAAAAGCCAAGGGCCCGAGTTCGAGTCTAGGTCTGGCACACAGTTTTAATCTGCCAGGAAGTTTCACATCAGTGCACACTCTACTGCAGAGTGAAAATCTCATTCTGGAATAATGAATACTATCTGGATGTTACGTGCCTTTTACATTAAACAATCTGAAGAAAATGAACATAACTGTGGCAAAACTATTCACTGAAATTGCATCACGATAATGCTCCCACTCACACCTCAAAGCTCGTTTGTGATTTTTTGGCAAAAAAACAAAATTGTTATGTTGCATCAGCCACCATATTCACCAGACATGTCACCCTGTGACTTCTTTATATTTCTGTGGCTGAAGAGAAAATACCATAAATGTCGTTTTGCACCAGTGATGTGACAAAAACAGAATTGATATGAAACTGAACACCATAATGAAATGTGAGTTCCAGAAGCGCTTCCAAGAGTGGAAAAAGTGCTCGCACAAATGTATTATATCCAAGGGGGATGCGTTTGAAGGGGATGAAGTTGACCTTAATGAATAAATAAAGACACTTTAAGAAAAACAAAAATTATCATTACTTTCTGACCACACCTCATACAGTTGCATTAAGTAAATACACAGTATGGATTCAATCACCTTCCAATAAGTACTTGATGACAGAAATGCACTAATTTCTATTTAAATATGTAATACCTAATAAATTAAGGAATCTGTGACAAAATAACTAACCTTGTAGAGATCAAGTGTTAGCTTCATGATGTCAGGTACTACTTTCTGAACTTCCTCTGCAAAAGGCTCAGTATGCCCTGCCAATATTGAGTAATAGATTCGATATAGTGTCGCATCAGATGGAAAGATCATGCTGAAAGCACTGAACATTGAAATAAAACGAGGGTCCACTTCATTACGACCACCTCCAGCCTTTCCCATTGCAGCCAGATACCCTACAGGACAATAGTCATATGAAATATCTTGAAACATTCAAATAATATACATTATTACTATCTCTTAACGATGATGCCATTCTTTGCTGTAACTTTCCACTATTAATTTATTGCTTATGAAGTGGGTAATTAATAAACCTGTACCTGAAATAGTAAAAATGCTATAAGATTGTAGTGCATGAGCTGTTACATGTTACATACCATAAACATTTATGAGACACATAATCAGTACACATCTAACAGCATATGCTACCTAATACTTTTGAGAATGCAGAGCATAAAAATGGGATTCTTCTGGAGCCAATACCTTAATTTCTATTAGTGATAGTAAAGTAGGGTCAAGTGGTTTGGATATGCTGTGGACTAGGGGCCATTTGTATACCCAACAGAAGAATTGTCTAGGTGTCACTATTCTACAGTACAGAGTCAAAGCATGAATATTACACACTTCCTACTGCTCAGGCAAATGGAGCATATAAGTTGGTTCTTTTTGCATTTCATGTGGTCTACAACGGGCCTTGGAGGCATAATTAGTTCATGGGCGGTTCCTAGAAAACACTAAAAGAGTTTTTTTTACTATTTTATGTTCCACAACTGAGCTGTGGATACCCAGGCAATGATGCACAGAAAATGGCTGACATTTTTATGTTATATTCCTAAGATCTCACCACAAACTATCTTGAAAATTTTCTTGGTATCTTAATCCATTTCTGGTACTTGTTTAACAGATGAGAGCGAAATCAATCTAAAAAAACTTGCATTATCTCCATGAAAAGTATGTTAGTTCCTGAAGGGTTTGTGTGAGTATAATAAAAATGCATTAATTATGGATATATTATGTCTTTGAAAGTAAGAAGGATAGATTAAAGGGTTTTAATGTATGTGCCAAATGTTTGTCCATATAAATTAAATAAAAAGTAATGAATCCATAGGCAAATGCTCAGTGCTTCTCCATGGTTGAGTCATTCCACGTTAAGTGTCCTAGGGCTCCCATATCGACCATCTTCGATTTTGATGAAATTTGTACATGATATACCTGAGGGCCTTACATGAACTTATGCAAAGTTTCAGTCTCACCTGTAATTGGGTGAGGTGCTAGAGCCATTTTCGTGAAGACCACTTTTATAGTGACCACTGTTCCTAATGTAAAAGATCTAGACTCTTGTTTCTGGGTATAGTGGTACAACTTTGTGTGCTCTACACACAAATGTTGCAAGCAGAGTTCATAAAGCAATGCATTTGGAATAATCTCAGTTCAAAGTGGGTAACAAATCATGTTGCGAGAAATTTGTCCCATAGTTTAACGAGGCATACGTAGTGGAGAAAGTGCTCTATGGACCTGGTCTTTTGCCATACTACTGTCTGTCTGGGAGTTTAGTATATCACAAATTTTGATCTGGCTTGTGTGTTTAATTACTGTGCTACCATCCTGTAAATTAGCTAAAAACATGAATGTATCAAAATATACCCGTGTTCAAAGTCATGTATCTCAAAATGGACACCTACCACATAACATTCATTAACACCATTCAACAGAGCACATTTCATTCTATTAGAAAAACTTATTTTAATTTTGTTGTCTCTTTGGGTAAGGTGCAAAAATGTC
The DNA here is from genome assembly GCF_023898315.1 of Schistocerca nitens. Taxonomy (NCBI): domain Eukaryota; kingdom Metazoa; phylum Arthropoda; class Insecta; order Orthoptera; family Acrididae; genus Schistocerca; species Schistocerca nitens. The sequence goes on from NC_064619.1 coordinate 366,569,292, forward strand.
ACCTAAAATTTGGAATTTTGTTGGTTATGTCTTCATTGTTTAAATATTCATTTTGCTATTTATTCAGTGATTTTAAACCTTTTTGTGACAGGTCCATTGCTAAATTTAACCATTTAACTGTACTAGAGACTGCTACATAATTTTTGGGAAGCTGAATGCTTATTAATTTTATTTCTTTTCTTTATTTAGGACTCGGCAATTTGATTTTTGTGTCTGAAACATATCAAGTTGTTGCTAAAATGGAAGGTCAAGATCAAGTTAATGTATGCAGTTTTGGAAATACTGATTCCCCATGCCATTTAACGACATACAGTGCCTTAAAAGGACTGAAAGCTGTAAAGAAACTTTCCTTAGAAGAACAAGAATTACTTACTAGACGATTAGTTTACATTCGACTGAAAATACCCAACTATGCTTCCATCATGAAGCTTTACTCCTAAAAAGATTTGAATTTTTGTGAATATCATGCTGCAACCCATTTCGCAAGAAAAACCACACTGCACAAAAAAGTTTGCGCTCAATCAACATAGAAACAGCTGACCTACTGAAAAGGATAACCATGTCTGATATTAAACTGGGCCAAAAAATGTGCCCTTCCTGTAGAAGAGAATTTGATACACTGAAATAAACACAAATGCACGTTACATATCAGTCATATGAAGATGATGAGACCAATGTTGATCACAATTTGAATACAAACATCTGTTGGAATACCACCATTAAAATTTGAACAAATTGGTACAAGGGATGCAAAAGGATATGCAAAGTGCGAAATACATCAAGTTGAAGGTGGAATTATGAAGAAAATTGCAGAAGTGGGAGGACTTGATCCCAGTGAACTGGAGCAACCATCCACAAGCAAGCAATGCTTGACTTGCTCAGATTACATTGAGCTGATCCAAGAATTGAAAGAAAAATTACATATATCAGATAATAACAAGAAAATTCAAATTTTGACCTTAGTTCTCCAAAGCTGGTCTATCAAAAAAACAATGGAAGAATTTCATGTTTCAGAAAGAATGGTAAGGAAGGCTAGAAAGTTAAAAGCTGAACAGGGAATATTGGCACAGCCCAAAGGTAAATGTAGGAAAAAGCTTTCGGAGGATGTGAAGGCAAGAGTCACACAACATTTTTATGATGAAGAGTTTAGTTGGATTTGTCCAGGAAATAAGGACTGTATTACTGTTCAGAGGATAATGGAATGTAGTCGAAGTAAGTCGGGTGATGTTGAGGGTATTAGATTAGGAAATGAGACACTTAAAGTAGTAAAGGAGTTTTGCTATTTGGGGAGCAAAATAACCGATGATGGTCGAAGTAGAGAGGATATAAAATGTAGACTGGCAATGGCAAGGAAAGCGTTTCTGAAGAAGAGAAACTTGTTAACATCGAGTATAGATTTAAGTGTCAGGAAGTCGTTTCTGAAAGTATTTGTATGGAGTGTAGCCATGTATGGAAGTGAAACATGGACGATAAATAGTTTGGACAAGAAGAGAATAGAAGCTTTCGAAATGTGGTGCTACAGAAGAATGCTGAAGATTAGATGGGTAGATCACATAACTAATGAGGAGGTACTGAATCGGATTGGGGAGAAGAGGAGTTTGTGGCACAACTTGACCAGAAGAAGGGATCGGTTGGTAGGACATGTCTGAGGCATCAAGGGATCACCAATTTAGTATTGGAGGGCAGCGTGGAGGGTAAAAATCGTAGGGGGAGACCAAGAGATGCATACACTAAGCAGATTCAGAAGGATGTAGGTTGCAGTAGGTACTGGGAGATGAAGAAGCTTGCACAGGATAGAGTAGCATGGAGAGCTGCATCAAACCAGTCTCAGGACTGAAGACCACAACAACAACAACTGTTCAGATAGATGGAGAAAAGTTTAAAAAACAGAAATACTTATTACTGAGCAACTTAAAAGAAATGTTTGTCGCATACCGCAATAAAAATGGACAGAAAATTGGATTTTCCAAATTTTGTGAATTAAGGCCAAAGTGGAGCGTGACTGTAGGCACATCTGGTTCACATTCAGTTTCTGTCTGCACAATACATCAAAATGTAAAACTAATGTTGGCACATAGCCCAATAAAAGAAGATTACAGGCAAATTTTTTGCACCTTACCCAAAGAGACACCAAAATGAAAATAAGTTTTTTTAATAGAATGAAATGTGCTCTGTTGTATGGTGTTAACGAACGTAATGTGGTGGGTGTCCATTTTGAGATACATGACTTTGAACATGGGTATATTTTGATACATCCATGTTTTTTAGAAAATTTACAGGATGGTAGCACAGTAATTAACACACAAGCCAGACCAAAATTTGTGATATACTAAACACCCAGACAGACAGTAGCTTGGCAAAAGACCAGGTCCATAGCGCACTTTCTCCACTACTTATGCCTCATTAAACTATGGGGCAAATTTCTCGTGACATGATTTGTTGCCCGTTTTGAACTGAGATTATTCCAAATGCATTGCTTTCTGAACTCTACTTGCAACATTTGGGTGTAGAGCACACAAAGTTGTACCACTATACCCAGAAGCAAGAGTCTAGCTCTTTTACATTAGGAACAGTGGAATGCCAAACTTGACGATTTCTTCACGACTTTTCGGTCTCTGTAAAAGTGGTCTTCATGAAAATGGCTCTAGCACCTCACCCAATTACAGGTGAGCCTGAAACTTTGCATAAGTTCATGCAGGGCCATCAGGTACATCCTGCACAAATTTCATCAAAATTGGAGATGGTCGAGCTGGGATCATCTTCTAAACTGGGACACTTGACATGGAATGACCCTTGTACCACTTCTTTCACATAGAAGTGTGAGGAGGGAGACACCTGTGTCAAAAATATATAAAAAAAAGTATTTGTACAGTACCAACCTACAGTATAAGGTATGAGTGGAACTATTACAGACATACGAAGCTGTAATGTGGCAAGACTGGAAGACTTACCTGGGCAATGAGTGAGTCTTGGAATTCTCAAGCCTGCACAGTTTTTATTTACCAAACTCTGAGATTTGAGACCTTGGAGAGTGCTGTAGATTAAAATGTGACCATGTCCTTATGGTAAATAACAACTTAAACCTTGTCTATCTCAATAAATTTGAGAACCTTGTGCTGTTATATACAATGATTAAAGACATGTACAGCTGTTTACATTTCAGCAAAATTAATGAAATAATGATTGAGTTTTGTTCACTAGGACAGCTCTTATCAATTCCCTTCATTTACATCTAGCAATCACAAACTGAAAGCACTGAAATAAGAAGTAAACGCATACATGTATTTTGTTGGGTGAGGAAGTGGGTGGCAGGGGGGGGGGGGGGGGTGATAGCTTCAAGAGCTTCATTTTAAAAAAATGTTAAATTTAATCACAATGATATGATACAAAAAGTTGAAAGGTTACAAGAGAATGGTAATTACTGTATTTACCTGATTGTAAGACAACTCTGAATATAAGACAACCCCTCTTTTTTATGTGATCCCTAGAGAAAAATTTTTAAAAATATATTCTTACTAATCAAAATTTTCTCTGCCTAAATAGTTAACGTACACCTACTCAAAACTTATGTCATTTATTGATTGTCCACATTTTGATAATACAAGGAGAAATAAAATAAAAAGTAAGAAACTGTTTGCATTAATTTTTCCCTTCGCTGCTATTTTGTTTAGACCTTTTTTTTAGACTGTTGCCTGTAGTATCATTACTTTTCATCACCATCATCGTCATTGTCATCATCCCAACAGGGCAGATGTGAAACATATCTTCATTGTCACAAATATTTGGCTGTTCCTTCTGACTACGCTGCGATTTCTGAGGTTGTGATGTCGGTAAGATCTGAGAACAGCGAATTTTGATTCTATACTGATGTAAGAATGTCATAGTGACTCTTGCCTCCAAACATATCATCTGCCTGTTGCTCTCTCCTTGGCTGTGTAGAACCAGCAGCTCACATACCCCCCAGTTGTTCCCGTCATACCTCACAATGAGTGTCAACAACATTGCTGCATAAAACATGTAAGAGGCCACTGGTCCCAATCTACACATTTAGCATATCCTGCAGAAATATGCGCTATTTTTGAGCATTTGTCCAATTTTAAGGTCAGTTCGATTCCAAAAGCAAATGGATTCAGGCAAACTGCAGTTTAAACATGGTTGATGTTCATAAATAGCCAAAGTATGCAGTATACATTCCCATGGTTGGCAACATGGCGTAATGCCTGCTCAACAATATGGGAATTGTGTGTCTGCCTTGGTACAAAACACTTTTGGTATTTATTCATTTATTCCCCAAACTAGTTTCAGCAACAAATATCGCCATCATCAATGGGTTCTTTAATTCTAAAACATACAGAATTAGCATAGTTATAAAACATTGTGAACCATTGTTATATATGTACTGTTTTTTTAAAGAATTGTTCCCTGTGAATACTTTTATAATACCTTATTTACTATACATCACAGGGAGGTTTTAAGACTTTTGTTGCTGTTTGCAGCATTTTTTCTGTGTTTTTCTGTTGCAGTTTCTCTCGGCGTACATCATGTCATCTGGAGCTGTGTGAGCGGCTGTTGGTAAACAAGTGAAATCCCAATTGCGTGAAACTGACATGAATAAGTTGACATTCTTGTATTTGTTTGTTAACAGCCACTCACATAGTAGCAGATAACATGATGTGTGTCAAGAAAAACAGCAACAGAAAAACACAGAAAATATACTGCAAACAGTGACAACAATCTTAAAACCATGATGCGACATACAGCAGATAACATTTTATGAAAGTATTCATAGAAAACAATATTTAAAAAACAAACAGCACATATGTAATAATGGTTTACAATTTTTTATAACTATGCTACTTCTGCATGTTTTAGAATTAAAAACTCAGTGATGATGGCAGTATTTGTTACTGAAACTAGTTTTGGGAATAAATAAATAAATAAAAAAAGTGTTTTGTATCAAGGCAGACCCACAGTTCCAATACTGTTGTTTTCCTATGCAAAGATGGGTCCATGGAAGAGTTTGAAGATAAAATCATTTTAATATCTGCCCGCTCACAGCCAAGCTTGTCCCATTGTGCCCCATCCAACATCCCATAATACTATTCTTGAGCAACAGTGAAACATGAATGTCAATATCTTCCAGGGTGCAAGTCATATATAACAGCAACTAGTAAATAAATAAAAGATCTCAACATGTTTCAGTCCAACTGTGACCAAAACAGGTCTTTTTGCGGTAATTTATTCTTGTGATAACTACTGCAGTCAGTTTATTGTGAATTATTTCGTTTTTTAGACCTTGAATTCTGGATTAATTTTGTTTCTTGTTTCATCTTAATGTCATCAGCTCGCTCCAAAGCTGACTAAAAGTTGGTAATGTTTTCCCGTGGTATTCTGATGCATGAACAACAGCTATATCTCTCATTTGCTACCCAAGTGACAAAATTGTAGCGGGACTTTGAATTTCGCCACGCTACATTCGTCCCCTCAGATATAAATATCCCGTCGCAGCAGTATGAGCGCTCGACGGCAGAGAGAAAATACCGAAATTGTAACCTTTTTTGTTTTTCTATCCGTTTTCAATTGTCTCTTGATAGCAGTAGCTTAAGGCAGACGTGAGCTGATTAAGACGAATAAACTTATTAATGTGTAGACATTGTGGAAGTTATTATGAAATTCGGAGGATGGAGAGAAGCAACTAAAATAAATTGTATTTAAGAGCAAGACGGTTTTGTGCACATTATAAATTCCTGGACAATGAAACTTACTGCAAGATTTCGGAGCCGACTTTTCACCCAGAAATGAAGGAGACGCCGCAAGAAAGAAGACAAGTTAACCTGGTAAAGGATGATTTATCTACGCCACTTCCCCCTGTCAGTTACATTCTGTTATTCTCTGTTCCTTTTCAAAAATTTTGTAGTGGAAATTGGTTTAACTTTTGCTCAAAAACGCCACAAGGACCACCCCAACAATAGATTTTCTGTGATACGAAGTCCGATCTGCATTTCTTTCTTTCTTTCCCTTTTTTCACGGTCACTCTTCTCTCTCTCCACATTTATCCTTTTTTATTTAACACTACAAAATCATTAGTTTCTCATAAACAAATCAAATCAAATAATGATTTTTGAAGGAGAAGACTTTTTGCTTTGAATGTTATCTTTACCTAAAAAGCAGCATAAATGTATGTAAGTAGTATCCAAATGTATGAGAACTTTCACTACAAACCTGTTAAAATACAACAAAAGTGCTATAATTTATCGTTATTTTCTCTGTCATTTCACAAAATTGTCAGTTTTCAAGCAAAGCATTAGACTCTTTCATAAAGTCCAGGAACACATTCAATTATTTATTGCACAAGAAATAAACATTGTAGAGATGTCACACATATTGAATTTTGAAGAGAAATGCTGGAAGTTTTTTTACAAACATTCAATATGCAAACCATGAGTGATCCGGCAGACGTCAATATGGTAATTGAATTCTTGGCACACCCGTACCAGCATGGCGTCGTCAACTGTGGCAGTCACTAACCATATTCTCTCCCGGAGCTCTGCTGCATCATGTAGTAGAGATAGTACGTACACCAGAGCTTTAAATTGTCCCAACAGAAAAAATTCACACAGAGTGATATCTGGTGATCAGGGAGGCCATTTCAGGTAACAGCTGTTCCCTTCCTGTAGCATGGCTGATCCATCGATGCGGCAGTTCCGCGATCAGGTACCCGTGAACTTCAGGATGAAAATGAGGTGTGTAGTGGTTCACCTGCTACATTTACTCCTTTGTTTGATGTCCTCGGTGTCGATGTACTGGCTGTAAAATAGGGTGTGGAAGTCAAACACGGACTACTTTGAATGATGTAGCCGACAGGTGCACAGCTGCATTTCACAGTACTTTAATTTCACTTTTCACAAGCCCCTAATAATACACAATTATATAGCCAGTGCGCTATTGTTTAACTTTCGATAAGCCTCATTATTAGTTTGCAGGAAAACATCCAAATACTGCTACAACAGTTTCCTGTTGAACATCTACGAGCTGTAAAACCTAACCACAAAGTTCACAATTCTTGAAGAATAATCAAGTACATATGGAGAAGACACTGTCATTGTTTTCACACACAGTCTAATTGTTTAACACTTATTCCATGGTTAAGTTGAAGCACTGTTGCAGTTCTAATCAACACAGGTCTCATCTGAAACTCGGCTGTGGACTGACTGTTTCGTGACCAAAAATTGGGCCCTTATACATCCTCACATAATAGGTACTGAACTTAAACACATTGTTCGAAGTTAAATTTACAGAATTAGAATTAAAACTTAACTCATTAAATTAATTGAATACACTGAAAAATTGCACCTTTTTAACAGTTTCTTCTACTGCAAGAGTTAGGCCAAATTATTTGTTTAAATGATGAAATTAACGAATAACATTGTGTAAACAATACTTTTGAAAAAATGTTAAATACTTTGGAATTAATTAAGGGCTGGCTTTGCTAACATGTATTTAATAGAGCCAAATAGATACTTTAAGATTACTAGTAGTTGTTCCTCCAAATGTGTATAATTAGTACAGAATTTATATTTGTTTATACATCAACAACAGAATTCAAGTTACAAAACAATTACTGATTTCATGCTATAATGAAAGATACTAACTAGGAATAGTCAAAATAAATTGGAAAATAAATTACATACATAAAACTAAGCACAAATTAGATCTGGTGTTACATTTTTTTTAAAACTGGGGTTCAACCTTTCTCTATTATGAAAATGCAGATTATATTCATGTATGTTAATGGTAGTTAGTTAAAATTAAAAAAAAGAGAAAAACCAATTTAAGTAGGAAGATCGCAAAACAAGAGGGAGAGGAAAATTATCCCAGCTTGTTTAATCACAGGTGGAGCCCCATCCTGCTGAAAGATGAATGGTGAGTCCAATTGCATTTGAGGCATCAGCCATTGCTGCAACATGTCCAAGTAGGAATATCCAGTGATAGTGCTCTCAGTGAAGAAGAATGGCCCCTACAGTTTTCGAGATGCCAAGGCAGAAAAAAAATTTACCTTTGGGGAATCACGCTTAAATTCAATGCATTGGTGTGGATGTTTTGTACCCCATATTCGACAATTATGCCTGCTCACTTTCCTAGTGTGAAAAGTGGCTTCATCACTAAAAATTAAGCAATCAAAAATGCTGTCGCCATCCTCATTCAATTGTTGCAACTGCGAACAAAACTCAAAATGCTTGTTTTTGTTATCGTCATTGAGCTTCTGCACTAACTCCAATTTGAATGGTTTCATGGACAGCTTCTGTCGCAGGACTTTCCACACTGTCACTGGAGCCATTTGAGTTCACAGGATGCAAGACACACTGATTTCTTTGGACTCCTTCTGAATGTCTCTCGTATGCGCTCCACATTCACTTCACTCATACAGAAAGCTCGCTCCACACCTGAACTCCCCATGTCTGCGACTAGTGCTGACTGTCAGCAAAACACCAAACTACACTGTGGCGGTATACATGAAAAAAAACTTTCAGTGTTTCTCTTCAAAATGACATATGTATCATATCTGTACAATGTTTGGTTCTTGTGCAATAAATAATTGAAAGTGTTCCCAGACTTTATGTACACCCTGTACATAGTTTCTCATGTATCCCTTGCAGGTTTGCACTGACTCCACAAGTCAAATGTCACCTGATTGGTCGAGCAAGGTTGACAGTGCACTGAGCACTTCAGAATATTGGGAAATCTCAAACCCATTTGAATGCAAGCATTGCCTCCTACATCCTACCCTTTGGGACTGTTCAAAATAAATTTGTATGAAACCTCATCTATAAATGTAAGTCAGTACATACACTAATATATTAAACAATGTAAAAACGTTGACCTCAGCAGCAATTGCATAATCTGTGATTATAAGACAACCCTGCACTTTAGAATGACAAATCCGTGTAAAAACCTGGTTTCATAATTGAGGAAATATGGTAGTTAAGTAAGCTATTTTACACGATATCTTTCATCTTAGTGGGGGCATCTGTAGTGTATCATGTTCCACCTCCTCCTCCTCCTTCTCCTCCTTGTAACCAGTTGAAAGATGTTCATATAACAATAATGTTTAGGCAGTTAGCATGTGGTAGTTAGCATTTTCCACTGTGCACATGCTGTTTTGATCTATGTGCAGAGTTGGAACAGAATGTGTGACCACAGATTGTCACCATGGTGCGACATTATTGTCTCCACACTCTGTGAAGCGTTCACTTATGCTTTTGCATCACATCTGGGCACTGTTTTGGAAGGCAGAGAACAAGAGGTACTGTTGACAACGACCGCTAACAATTGAAAGAAGCTAAAGGGAAATGTCATTCTCTTCAGTTCTGTTCCGTTCTGAAATTCACTTTGGATACATTGTTCTAATTAATAAGATATCTGTACACCTAATGTTGTGATTGTTACATGGAATAACCAAATACAGAAGAGTTCCTTAAAAAGCCATTATGGCATTTAGTAGTCTAAATACTAAAAAGCACTCTTCCAGTCCCTCAACCCTCTGCTGATGGGAAAGAAGTCACATGGAAAGAGTTGATGGCACTTCATTGCAGGTCAACTGCACCAATAAAATTGAAGAAAGTTTAACTACAAAACAAGACACTCAAGGTAAAAATCATGAAGAAGAGTGATAGGGTGACAGATTGCTTGTGAAGCTGTTTGTTCAATTCCACTATCTGATGCCTTTTTAAATATTTTATTTGGCTTAGCATGGAGACAAGACTGGTTTTAACCACTTCGAAAGCATTTATTGAAACAAGGATCTCATGCTTTGGCTGCCCCATGTCCATCACACGAGACCATGGCAGGTAGTTTTAATCTGTTCTCTTCATCAAACTTTCCAATATGACAGGCACTAAGCACTTCAGAATTACATCATAATATACTCAGTGCAACTGTTTGGTTGAGCAGTAGCACCACACATTAAAAGTGGCCCTCATGTGTCATAGAGGACTATGGACTGAGGCACTCCCACGGATTCTCCTGGGAGTTTGCACAGCACAAAAGCATAACCTTGGAACCACACTGCCTGAAAATTTATTTGGTGAAGCACTATCCCTCCCAGCAGACTTCGTGCTCCAAGAACCTTCAGTTATGCCACCAGACCTACTGGACTTGGTTGCATGTTTTAAGAGTCACATAGCGCGCCTTCGTATACCATCACCCCTCCCGCACTCATTGCCTAAAGTCTTAGTTCACAAAGTACTAGCAGACTGTGACTTCATAATGGTAAGAGCCCCACCCCCACCTCCCATACCTCAATAAGGCCCCCACAAAGTGCTGCAAAGAGATGACTGAAATTCTACATATGAGAAAACAGGAAATCCACAGCTGTGTCTGCCATCTGACTAAAACCCTTGTGGACACTTCAAGAGTCTCCTGCTAACAATGTCGTATTTTTGACTTTTATATTATAACTGGGCATCTGTGAGTTTCTTCCTGAGGACTTCCAGGTGAAGCTAATAGACAATGTAATGGAACTGTTCAGCCTGCCTTGTTTTTTGTGAAGTATTGTTGATTATGAAACATCAAATGCCAAAGTATTTGTCTTCCTGATATGTCATTAATATTACACTTATTGTTTCCTATAATCACTGTTTTTATGAAATGTTAACTACACTCCTGGAAATGGAAAAAAGAACACATTGACACCGGTGTGTCAGACCCACCATACTTGCTCCGGACACTGCGAGAGGGCTGTACAAGCAATGATCACACGCACGGCACAGCGGACACACCAGGAACCGCGGTGTTGGCCGTCGAATGGCGCTAGCTGCGCAGCATTTGTGCACCGCCGCCGTCAGTGTCAGCCAGTTTGCCGTGACATAAGGAGCTCCATCGCAGTCTTTAACACTGGTAGCATGCCGCGACAGCGTGGACGTGAACCGTATGTGCAGTTGACGGAATTTGAGCGAGGGCGTATAGTGGGCATGCGGGAGGCCGGGTGGACGTACCGCCAAATTGCTCAACACGTGGGGCGTGAGGTCTCCACAGTACATCGATGTTGTCGCCAGTGGTCGGCGGAAGGTGCACGTGCCCGTCGACCTGGGACCGGACCGCAGCGATGCACGGATGCACGCCAAGACCGTAGGATCCTACGCAATGCCGTAGGGGACCGCACCGCCACTTCCCAGCAAATTAGGGACACTGTTGCTCCTGGAGTATCGGCGAGGACCATTCGCAACCATCTCCATGAAGCTGGGCTACGGTCCCGCACACCGTTAGGCCGTCTTCCGCTCACGCCCCAACATCGTGCAGCCCGCCTCCAGTGGTGTCGCGACAGGCGTGAATGGAGGGACGAATGGAGACATGTCGTCTTCAGCGATGAGGGTCGCTTCTGCCTTGGTGCCAATGATGGTCGTATGCGTGTTTGGCGCAGTGCAGGTGAGCGCCGCAATCAGGACTGCATACGACCGAGGCACACAGGGCCAACACCCGGCATCATGGTGTGGGGAGCAATCTCCTACACTGGCCGTACACCACTGGTGATCGTCGAGGGGACACTGAATAGTGCACGGTACATCCAAACCGTCATCGAACCCATCGTTCTACCATTCCTAGACCGGCAAGGGAACTTGCTGTTCCAACAGGACAATGCACGTCCGCATGTATCCCGTGCCACCCAACGTGCTCTAGAAGGTGTAAGACAACTACCCTGGCCTGCAAGATCTCCAGATCTGTCCCCCATTGAGCATGTTTGGGACTGGATGAAGCGTCGTCTCACGCGGTCTGCACGTCCAGCACGAACGCTGGTCCAACTGAGGTGCCAGGTGGAAATGGCATGGCAAGCTGTTCCACAGGACTACATCCAGCATCTCTACGATCGTCTCCATGGGAGAATAGCAGCCTGCATTGCTGCGAAAGGTGGATATACACTGTACTAGTGCCGACATTGTGCATGCTCTGTTGCCTGTGTCTATGTGCCTGTGGTTCTGTCAGTGTGATCATGTGATGTATCTGACCCCAGGAACGTGTCAATAAAGTTTCCCCTTCCTGGGACAATGAACTCACGGTGTTCTTATTTCAATTTCCAGGAGTGTATATCTGTATTTTTTTTTTTAGTAAGTTTGATCATATCAATACTGTAAACATACCTTTGTTAAGTGAAAGGTCAATGTGTTTTACATTCTCTGAAATATGACTTTCTGTATCACTGCACTTGTTGATTTGTGTGTGAAGCAAGCAGGAGTCAGTCTGAGCCTAGCTGAGTCATGAGTCAGTTGTAGATGTGTGATGGGATAGATGCTTGCACTCTGGTGTTGTATAGCTATAATGGAATGGGGTGCAAGTAGTCATGATGGGCTGTATTGATTATTGGTTTCTGTAGATGTTTTCTTTGAATTATGTGGAGTGTTTTGAATATTATGAAGTAAATGAGTTGACACACATTATAAAAATTGAAGTGAAAATAGACTACCTGCTTTATTATTACATTTCAGTGTACATATATGAAAGCAACAACCCATCACTCTTGTAGGAAGTGAGATCATCACACTGGACAACCTGCCAAGGAAGAATTCTACATCATCAAAAACACAAGTTAAGTAATGTATACAGTTGTTGACAGAAAACTGCTCATTTTGTATTATTATGCAAGTGGTCACATTGTTCATAAATGCTCAATTTTGCATACTGTTTGTTGGTTGTGAGATAATCAAAGCCATCAGAGTGAAGAGGCCTTATCAAAGGCCAGCAAGCTGACTGCCAGACTGCAGATGGCTCCATTGCATGGTACTTTCACAATGTTGTCAGATTGCCACATGACATCAATACTGCCACTCTCATTCCCACTGAAGGTGTCCTCACAATCATGGCACCATGTTTACATCCGATGAACCTCACACCATCACCAGTGCCACCCAGCCATGGCAATACACCCTCCATGCTATCATCCCCCGGACACCACTGCACTCTCATATTACAGCCAACACCACCACATACTGGCCTACCTCCACGATCACCACAAGTATGCCATGTGGCATACGTCACTGTCTGATATCCTCAATGTTGCACACAACAATGCAGCTCTTTGGCAGTCAGCCTGATTTCTTTGCCCTGTTCAGTTGCTTGTGCAGTGTATGTTTGTATTTTCAACAAAAGTGTTGTTGTTGTTGTTGTGGTCTTCAGTCCTGAGATTGGTTTGATGCAGCTCTCCATGCTACCCTATCCTGTGTAAGCTTCTTCATCTCCCAGTACTTACTGCAACCCACATCCTTCTGAATCTGCTTAGTGTATTCATCTCTTGGTCTCCCTCTATGATATTTACCCTCCATGCTGCCTTTCAATGCTAAATTTGTGATCTCTTGATGCCTCAGAACACGTCCTACTAACTGGTCCCTTCTTTTTGTCAAGTTGTACCACATACTCCTCTTCTCCCCAATTCTATTCAATACTTCATCATTAGTTATGTGATCTACCCATCTAAACTTCAGCATTCTTCTGTAGCACCACATTTCGAAAGCTTCTATTCTCTTCTTGTCCAAACTACTTATCGTCCACGTTTCACTTCCATACATGGCTACACTCCATACAAATACTTTCAGAAACGACTTCCTGACACTTAAATCTATACTCGATGTTAACAAATTTCTCTTCTTCAGAAATGCTTTCCTTGCCATTGCCAGTCTATATTTTATATCCTCTCTTCTTCAACCATCATCAGTTATTTTGCTCCCCAAATAGCAAAACTCCTTTACTACTTTAATTGTCTCATTTCCTAATTTAATCCCCTCAGCATCACCCGAATTAATTCGACTACATTCCATTATCCTCGTTTTGCTTTTGTTGATGTTCATCTTATATCCTCCTTTCAAGACACTGTCCATTCCGTTCAACTCTCTTCCAAGTCCTTTGCTGTCTCTGACAGAATTACAATGTCATCGGCGAACCTCAGCGTTTTTATTTCTTCTCCGTGGATTTTAATACCTACTCCAAATTTTTCTTTTGTTTCCTTTACTGCTTGCTCAATATACAGATTGAATAACATCGGGGACAGGCTACAACCCTGTCTCACTCCCTTCCCAACCACTGCTTCCCTTTCGTGTCCCTCGACTCTTATAACTGCCATCTGGTTTATGTACAAATTGTAAATAGCCTTTCGCTCCCTGTATTTTACCCTTGCCACCTTTAGAATTTGAAAGAGAGTATTCCAGTCAACATTGTCAAAAGCTTTCTCTAAGCCTACAAATGCTAGAAACGTAGGTTTGCCTTTTCTTAATCTAGCTTCTAAAATAAGTCATAGGGTCAGTATTGCCTCACGTGTCCCCATATTTCTATGGAATCCAAACTGATCTTCCCCAAGGTCGGCTTCTACCAGTTTTTCCATTTGTCTGTAAAGAATTCGCGTTAGTATTTTGCAGCTGTGGCTTATTAAACTGATAGTACGACAAAAGTGTTACATGAAGTATATAGATGGAGTGATTATTCATCAGAGTGATTGTCTCCTATGCCTTGTGGGTCTACATGTTTATTAACTGTTCCTAACCTCAAAATGAACTCTTTACACCAGTATCAATGCTCAGTTTCAAGCTCATGTATGATCAACACTGTGAACTAATAGCAAGAAAAATTATAAGTAAGACTAATGAAACTCTCTCCATAGAAGGAATTGTTGATTCATTACTTAAATATCATGAAACTTTCTTCTCTTCTGGTAAATCCTTTTCCTAAATTTGAAAATTTGGTACCATTAGTTCTATGGATTATGAAGTATTTGTAAATTGTAAATAGAACAATGTAAAGACATACCAAGATCCTTTAGTTCTTTCCAGTTGAGTTCTTTTCCTCGATCATAAAATCCTCCTCTTTCAAATAATAGTTTCAGTAATGCTATTGGTTGCTGAGTACCGTATTCATCAACCTGAAAGGTGTATAATTATCTCTTTATTTTTGCTTCTAGATTATTACTGAGTAAATGTCTTTAAAAAATCATGCTGCTAAGTAATGCAAGAATACGTGAATTTGTGCACTTGCATGTGCACACAAAACACGCAGGCATGCACCCCCCCCCCCCCCTCACACACACGCACACATGTGCCTGTGCTTGTACACTCTGTTAAGTGATGTAGCAAAGTATTATATGAAACTAGCAAAGACTGAAGAAATCCACTGAAGTTATTTGATCATTTTTAGTGATTCTTTGTATCTACATACTTGAAACCAAAATATGATCAGTACATTTTATATGAAACCATAGTTGCAGTTTCTTGACATGTAACAGATACAGCATTTATGTCAATAAAATTCTGTAATAAATGAACAACTACAAGTTTCGATCTGCCCTGCACATCATCGCATGCCATTCATATCACTGTTGACAAGCTGCAATTTGCACAAGTTCTCAAGAAGATCTGCACAGCAGATCAAAACTGATAGTCATTAATAAAAGAAACTGAAATCCAGATGGTGTTTTGTCATTTATTATAACAGCTGTGACCATGGTTTCTGAGATATGGAGTCGATCATGGAATAAAACTTTGCTTCTGTTGATGCTGGCATGTGTTAAGTAATGACAAAAGTCACCTGTCAACTAGATCTGCTGAAGAGATATGTTCACATAACTCTTTGGAGTATATGTCCTGTTGCTGTTTCATTCAAGTGTAAAGGATGGAATACAGTTGCTGTCATAAAAAATTTTGTTTTGGATGATTTAGTATCCACAGTAATTCATCAAAACTTGATGAACGTTTATAAATAATATGTTCTATGTTGGATGAATTCAGATGTGCGCATACTTCTCTCCAAAATGACATATGCAAAGGAAGTCCCAACACTGACAGATGAAAACATTTACAAACTAGACAATATTATATTTGATGACTGGCTATTAAAGACAAGTGAAATAACTGATGAAATAGGCCTGTTAGGAAAGGGAATATGGTACATTGTACATACAGAATGTACTATGACAAATTTTTTTGTAATACAGGAGCCATATTTGTTGAACACTGGGAAAATGCAAATGAAAAAATGGAAATCACAGCACTGTTTAGAATTTTTAAGGATAGATCTGTTGTGTACCAAGCAAAGAGGTGTACACAGCAAATACCAAGAGGGGCTGACGCCACATAGGCACAGCCATTTACTTGGCACCTCCCAACTCTGGGCAGCAGCTTCCAGATTGCCCTCACAAAAATTGACCTTTTCCTGCTTCTGCACCACTTCCTTTAACACGTTGTATACATCCACTGGTAGAGTGGGCAGCCAATAGAGAATGCTCTCAACTGCAGACTACATTGTTTCCACTTTGTACTGGTGGGCATGGGAATCCTTCTGCTGACAGACACCGAAACATGACACTCTGTGGTCTTGGAGACAGTTACAAACCAGCAGCTAGACAGTTCAGTTCAGACCTGCATTCAGTTAAGTACAGCAGCCTGAGGACTACTTTTCCAATGTAGCAGTTACTATTTATGGAGAATGAGAACTTGTAACAGAGTGTCTGCATAAATTCATTCAGTTACAGTGATAATATATAATCTGCAAAGTTATTTAGATAATAATCCGCAAAGTTATTTAGATATCATTGTGTTAGGTTTAGGACATTATGTGCCATGCATCAAACTGCAACAAAGTTAACATCATTATGTAATATACACTTAATAAATGTTATTTCTTATTGTAAAATTTTATTTTTGTAGTGGTCCACAGCATCAACATGTTTTGAGAATGAAAACATGGTCCAGGTAGACTATTATTTTTTATTATCTATGCGACTATCCAATTTCAACCTTTCGTAATTTTCAAGTATGTAGCTTAAGATGGAAGCTTCATTTTACATTATATGAGGTTCAATAAAAATGCTGCTGAAAAGCTGCCCAAATTGACGAAAATATTGCAAAAATTCAAGAGCTTATGCTCAGAGGCCATTGACAGACAATTTATCAACTGTCAGAGATTAGTAGGTTATCCTGGAAATTAGCTCAGCGAATTTTAACAGAAGAATTTGGAATGAAAAGTGCTGGTTGGTTGGCTCATTTGGGGGAGGGGACCAAACAGTGAGATCATTGGTCTGATCAGTTACGGGAGGATGGGGAAGGAAGATAGCCGTGCCCTTTCAAAGTAATCGTCCCAGAATTTGCCTGAAGCGATTTAGGGAAGTCACGGAAAACCTAAATCAGGAGAGCTGCATGTGGATTTGAACCATCATCCTCCTGAATGAAGTCCAGTATGCTAACCACAGCACCACCTCACTCGGTAATGGAAAGTGTTACCACCAAGTTTGGTCCTTGGGTTCTGACTGACAATCAAAAGGAACATCAAGCTGAAACATGTCATTCTTTGTAAGAACAGCTAGAAAATGATCCAGAGTTTCTGTAAAAGTTCATTACTGGTTATGAATCATGGCGCTATGGTTATGACCCAGAAACAAAGCAACAGTCAAGTCAATGAAAGATGTCATTGTCAACCCATCCAAAAAAATGTCATCAAGTCAAAATCAAACATTAAAACAAGACTGAGTTGATTTTTTTAATGCCAAGATCATAGTTCTTTCAGAGTTTGTTCCCCCAGGTCAGACTGCCAATCAGCTCTCTTATTTGGAAGTTTTAAGATGATTGCACCACAGTGTTTGTCAAAAAAGACCTAATTTGTGGCAGATAGAAAATTGGTTCTTTCGCAACGCACCTGCATACACAGCCATCTCTGTTAGGCAGTTTTTAGGCAAAAATGGCATGGTTCTGCTGCCCCAGGCCTTACTCACATGATCTGGCTCCATGTGACTTTTTCTTATTTCCATGCATGAAAACAGGCATGAAAGGAACTGCTATGACAACACTGTGGCACAAGTTAAGAAAAAAACAAGGAGGAGCTGGCAGCCGTTTCTAAAGACAACTACAAAAAACAGTGGAAGCACTGGTGGGACAAATGTATTACTTGCAATGGAGAATATTTTGAAGGGTATAAGGATGTTTTGTATACAATTTGAAATTTGAAAATATATAGGTATTAAAAAATTATTCCAGTTTTTTTTGGTACCCCCTTGTAATATATCACTGGTTCATGTGGACAGGAATACAAATTACTTCTGTGTGTTTGTGGGACAAACACAACACACTATTGCACATGGTTATGTGTCAATGTACAATAGTTTATTGTTTTTGTGCGACATACGTTCAGAAGGAAGATATGTTCCTGCAACAAGTACCAGCAATATATTATAATGTATAATGAAGCTGGAAGCTTAATGTACATGCTTGAAATGACCAATTGCATAGATAATTTAAAAAATAAGACAGCCTTCCAAAACCATGTTTACAACCCCCCAAAAAATTCTTTTCGT
This sequence comes from Schistocerca nitens, assembly GCF_023898315.1. Taxonomy (NCBI): domain Eukaryota; kingdom Metazoa; phylum Arthropoda; class Insecta; order Orthoptera; family Acrididae; genus Schistocerca; species Schistocerca nitens. Next base: position 366,587,611 of record NC_064619.1, read on the forward strand.
GTTCCCATATTTGTCCTGTAGTGCAATCCTATCAAACAAGAGTTTATTTACAACTGTGGAAATCTGCCAGCATAGCTAGGAAACAGCTTATATTATCATGAATGTCTGGGCTGAATTAATTGTAGCTTTCAGTTACTACATTCACAACAAGATCAACTGCTTCCAGAATGAGCACTTGCCCATGAAAGGCAAAGGTCCCAAATTAGAGTCTTGGTCCGGCACATAGTTTTAATCTGCCAGGAAGTTTCATATCAGCGCACACTCCGCTGCAGAGTGAAAATCTCATCCTGGAAACATCCCCCAGGCTGTGGCTAAGCCATGCTTCCGCAATATCCTTTCTTTCACGAGTGCCAGTTCTGCAAGGTTCACAGGAAAGCTTCTGTAATGTTTGGAAGGTAGGAGATGAGGTACTGGCAGAAGTAAAGCTGTGAGGATGGGGCATGAATCATGCTTGGGTAGCTCAGTTGGTAGAGCACTTGCCCACGAAAGGCAAAGGTCCTGAGTTCAAGTCTCAGTCCAGTACACAGTTTTAATCTGCCAGGAAGTTTCAAGATCAAACTGATTTTGTGAGGTACTTGCATACTGTTGTGAGACATTGTCCAGAACATCATACCAGAAATGTACAGAGATCACAGTATCAAAATGGAAACCACTGTCTTGCACAAGAAACTGGTGATGATTTCATCAGCTGTAAAGTTTATAGTCAGTGTTTTCTGGAACTTAGAAGGAATTCTTAAAGCACAAAATAATAGCTACTGAATGCTATCTTCTGGATTACCTAGTCAATACACTTAGTGAGAGATGATCTGGGCTAGAAGAAATTGGGGGCAGAAGGTGTACCTCTTATTTGGACAATGCACACAAATTTGCTTTGAAAACAGATAGATAAATGGAAGTGTCTGAAATATAAATTATTGGAACCTCCACCATATTTGGCAGTCTTCAATATCTAAAGGAATTTGTGGTTCCATCATATAATCAGTCCAATGATGGTAATGTGCAGCAGTTAAACATAAAATAGCATCAGGCTGCAAGGATAGTTTATAATTTCTTTAATGTTTGTTGTTGTTGTGGTCTTCAGTCCTGAGACTGGTTTGATGCAGCTCTCCATGCTAATCTATCCTGTGCAAGCTTCTTCATCTCCCAGTACCTACTGCAACCTACATCCTTCTGAATATGCTTAGTGTATTGATCTCTTGGTCTCCCTCTACGATTTTTACCCCCCACGCTGCCCTCCAAAGCTAAATTTGTGATCCCTTGATGCCTCAAAACATGTCCTACCAACCGATCCCTTCTTCTAGTCAAGTTGTGCCACAAACTTCTCTTCTCCCCAATCCTATTCAATACCTCCTCATTATTTACGTGATCTACCCACCTTATCTTCAGCGTTCTTCTGTAGCACCACATTTCAAAAGCTTCTATTCTCTTCTTGTCCAAACTGGTTATCGTCCATGTTTCACTTCCATACATGGCTACACTCCATACAAATACTTTCAGAAACGACTTCCTGACACTTAAATCTATACTCGATGTTAACAAATTTCTCTTCTTCAGAAACGATTTCCTTGCCATTGCCAGTCTACATTTTATATCCTCTCTACTTCGACCATCATCAGTTATTTTACTCCCTAAATAGCAAAACTCCTTTACTACTTTAAGTGTCTCATTTCCTAATCTAATCCCCTCAGAATCACCAGATTTAATCTGACTACATTCAATTATCCTCGTTTTGCTTTTGTTGATGTTCATCTTATATCCTCCTTTCAAGACACTGTCCATTCCGTTCAACTCTCTTCCAAGTCCTTTGCTGTCTCTGACAGAATTACAATGTCATCGGCGAACCTCAAAGTTTTTACTTCTTCTCCATGAATTTTAATACCTACTCCCAATTTTTCTTTTGTTTCCTTTACTGCTTGCTCAATATACAGATTGAATAACATCGGGGAGAGGCTACAACCCTGTCTCACTCCCTTCCCAACCACTGCTTCCCTTTCATGCCCCTCGACTCTTATAACTGCCATCTGGTTTCTGTACAAATTGTAAATAGCCTTTCGCTCATTGTATTTTACCCCTGCCACCTTCAGAATTTGAAAGAGAGTATTCCAGTTAACGTTGTCAAAAGCTTTCTCTAAGTCTACAAATGCTAGAAACGTAGGTTTGCCTTTTCTTAATCTTTCTTCTAAGATAAGTCGTAAGGTTAGTATTGCCTCACGTGTTCCAACATTTCTATGGAATCCAAACTGATCTTCCCCGAGGTCAACTTCTACCAGTTTTTCCATTCGTCTGTAAAGAATTCGCGTTAGTATTTTGCAGCTGTGACTTATTAAACTGATAGTTCGGTAATTTTCACATCTGTCAACACCTGCTTTCTTTGGGATTGGAACTATTATATTCTTCTTGAAGTCCGAGGGTATTTTGCCTGTCTCATACATCTTGCTCACCAGATGGTAGAGTTTTGTCATGGCTGGCTCTCCCAAGGCCATCAGTAGTTCTAATGGAATGTTGTCTACTCCCGGGGCCTTGTTTCGACTCAGGTCTATCAGTGCTCTGTCAAACTCTTCACGCAGTATCTTATCTCCCATTTCATCTTCATCTACATCCTCTTCCATTTCTATAATATTGTCCTCAAGTACATCACCCTTGTATAAACCCTCTATATACTACTTCCACCTTTCTGCCTTCCCTTCTTTGCTTAGAACTGGGTTGCCATCTGAGCTCTTGATATTCATACAAGTGGTTCTCTTCTCTCCAAAGGTCTCTTTAATTTTCCTGTAGGCAGTATCTATCTTACCCCTAGTGAGACAAGCCTCTACATCCTTACATTTGTCCTCTAGCCATCCCTGCTTAGCCATTTTGCACTCCCTGTCGATCTCATTTTTGAGACGTTTGTATTCCTTTTTGCCTGCTTCATTTACTGCATTTTTATATTTTCTCCTTTCATCAATTAAATTCAATATTTCTTCTGTTACCCAAGGATTTCTATTAGCCCTCGTCTTTTTACCTACTTGATCCTCTGCTGCCTTCACTACTTCATCCCTCAGAGCTACCCATTCTTCTTCTACTGTATTTCTTTCCCCAATTCCTGTCAATTGTTCCCTTATGCTCTCCCTGAAACTCTCTACAACCTCTGGTTCAGCCAGTTTATCCAGGTCCCATCTCCTTAAATTCCCACCTTTTTGCATTTTCTTCAGTTTCAATCTGCAGTTCATAACCAATAGATTGTGGTCAGAATCCACATCTGCCCCTGGAAATGTCTTACAATTTAAAACCTGGTTCCTAAATCTCTGTCTTACCATTATATAATCTATCTGATACCTTTTAGTATCTCCAGGATTCTTCCAGGTATACAACCTTCTTTTATGATTCTTGAACCAAGTGTTAGCTATGATTAAGTTATGCTCTGTGCAAAATTCTACAAGGCGGCTTCCTCTTTCATTTCTTCCCCCCAATCCATATTCACCTACTATGTTTCCTTCTCTCCCTTTTCCTACTGACGAATTCCAGTCACCCATGACTATTAAATTTTCATCTCCCTTCACTACCTGAATAATTTCTTTTATCTTGTCATACATTTCATCAATTTCTTCATCATCTGCAGAGCTAGTTGGCATATAAACTTGTACTACTGTAGTAGGCATGGGCTTTGTGTCTATCTTGGCCACAATAATGCATTCACTATGCTGTTTGTAGTAGCTAACCCGCGCTCCTATTTTTTTATTCATTATTAAACCTACTCCTGCATTACCCCTATTTGATTTTGTATTTATAACCCTGTAATCACCTGACCAAAAGTCTTGTTCCTCCTGCCACCGAACTTCACTAATTCCCACTATATCTAACTTTCTTTAATGCATAATTAATTTCAGGCTTCCACCCAGTCTTCAGATGCAATTGTGCACACACAAAAATTTTCTAAAAAAAAAAAATAATAATAAAATAAATTACACCAATGCACATACAACATATGTTGTTGTTGTTGTTTTTTGGGGAAGGAGACCAGACAGCGAGGTCATTGGTCTCATCGGATTAGGGAAGGATGGGGAAGGAAGTCGGCCGTGCCCTTTCAGAGGAACCATCCCGGCATTTGCCTGGAGTGATTTAGGGAAATCACGGAAAACCTAAATCAGGATGGCCGGACGCGGGATTGAACCATCGTCCTCCCGAATGCGAGTCCAGTGTCTAACCACTGCGCCACCTCGCTCGGTACATACAATATAATGTCAGTTCTCGTATACTACATGTTACAAATTGTCAAACCTACCGATCAGAGGAGTAGGTTACAGTTCTGGCATTAAAGTAAAAATATACATGAAATTACAGTTAATCATACTCAAGACCAAATATTAAGCCAATAATATTTGCATTAATGTCATTACATACTGTTGGTCATCAATTTACAATTGAATCAAAACTAGTTATCGTGGGAATGTAGCAATATTGAGAAGGAAAGTTGCCACTCACCATATAGCAGAGATGCTGAGTCACAGATAGCCACAACAAAAAGATTCTCACAATTATACCTTTCGGCCATTAAGGTCTTTTTCAACAACACACACACACACACACACACACACACACACACACACACACACACACACACACACACACACACACACAGCCGCAACTCGTACACATGACTGCAATCTCAGGCAACTGAAAACCTCCTTCCTGGCTTTCCCTAGTTTTAGTGGGAGTGTGTATACCACTCATTACAAGCAATTAACATTTATGGCAGTATAAAAACTTCTACAATGAAAATGAGTGGATATTAATTTGAAATTACAATGAGTTTCAATAAAATACTATTTTATGGCCCATGGGTACACAGTCAGAGGGTTAAATTTGATGGATGTTCACCTGTAAGAACATCATACAATAAATTAGTGATTGGTAAAATCCATAGAATTATCTCGTTTCACTCATGATGTAATTATTGACAATTGTAGACCAAATATTAATACAATAGTATCTTCTAACTTACATGTTCAATGCAATCACATAATGTTGGTAACTAAATTTTCATTTACATATGAGGAGCATTTACAATGTGAATGTCCTCTCTATAAATATAAACCATTTATGGTATTCAAACTTTTACGATAAAACTGAGTGAACATTATTCTAGAAGGGCACTGGTATTTAATAAAATACTGTTATTTGCTCCCTGGTCTGTATACTCATTGCTAAAATGCAGCTAATTGTGAGAGAGTCAAAGGTAGTTACTAGAATCATTGTGTTCCCAATATCCATTATGTTGGATAATCAAGGTAATGTGTATTTTGTGTAACTTCCTGTATAGTACTTTGGGGCTAGGAGTAACTTTGGACAAAGTGTGCTGGTCTAAATGGGGACTGCATTGAGCAACAAGCACATTTTTGACCTAAAATAATACTTGGCTGGGAATCTTCCTCCTTTATTTACCTTACAATAATACATTTATTTCAACTTCCTCTTCGAGAAACTACCATGTATCCGATTAAGAGCATGTGATTGTATTAATGTCCAACACTAATATACCCCAGTTCAAATTCAGTGATATATATATATATAAAAACAAAGATGATGTGACTTACCAAATGAAAGTGCTGGCAGGTTGACAGACACACAAACGAACACAAACACACAAAATTCAAGCTTTCGCAACAAACTGTTGCCTCATCAGGGAAGAGGGAAGGAGAGGGATAGACGAAAGGATGTGGGTTTTAAGGGAGAGGGTAAGGAGTCATTCCAATCCCGGGAGCGGAAAGACTTACCTTAGGGCGAAAAAAGGACAGGTATACACTCGCACACACCCACATATCCATCCACACATATACATGTATATGTGTGTGTGTGCGAGTGTATACCCGTCCTTTTTTCCCCCTAAGGTAAGTCTTTCCGCTCCCGGGATTGGAATGACTCCTTACCCTCTCCCTTAAAACCCACATCCTTTCGTCTTTCCCTCTCCTTCCCTCTTTCCTGATGAGGCAACAGTTTGTTGCGAAAGCTTGAATTTTGTGTGTATGTTTGTGTTTGTTTGTGTGTCTGTCGACCTGCCAGCACTTTCATTTGGTAAGTCACATCATCTTTGTTTTTTGATATATTTTTCCTACGTGGAATGTTTCCCTCTATTATAACTATATATATATTTTTAAATAAAACTTAATGGGGTCGTTGTGGGGGTGTTGTGAGGGTGGCATGGTATTAGAAGGTGGAAAGTCTAACATGAGGTTGAGATGAAAATGAAAATAACTGGAGAAAGTAACTGGAGATCTGCTGTGAAAAAAGGCGAAAAAAGTGTTGGTTAAAGCTGGGCTATGGATGAATTTAGCTCTAGGGAGTGAGAAGGCAATCAACTATTGTATCATGAAAAACACCTCATTATACTGTCATCAACATATTGACAACAGTTTGTTGCGAAAGCTTGAATTTTGTGTGTATGTTTGTGTGTCTATCGACGTTCCAGCGCTTTCGTTTGGTAAGTCACATCATCTTTATATATATATATATATATATATATATATATACAAAGATGATGTGACTTACCAAATGAAAGTGCTGGCAGGTCGACAGACACACAAACGAACACAAACATACACACAAAATTCAAGCTTTCGCAACAAACTGTTGCCTCATCAGGAAAGAGGGAAGGAGAGGGAAAGACGAAAGGATGTGGGTTTTAGGGGAGAAGGTAAGGAGTCATTCCAATCCCGGGAGCGGAAAGACTTACCTTAGGGGGAAAAAAGGACGGGTATACACTCGCACACACACACATATCCATCCACACATATACAGACACAAGCAGACATCTCACAAGCAGACATATTTGTCTTTAAATATGTCTGCTTGTGAGATGTCTGCTTGTGTCTGTATATGTGTGGATGGATATGTGTGTGTGGCGAGTGTATACCCGTCCTTTTTTCCCCCTAAGGTAAGTCTTTCCGCTCCCGGGATTGGAATGACTCCTTACCTTCTCCCCTAAAACCCACATCCTTTCGTCTTTCCCTCTCCTTTCCTGATGAGGCAACAGTTTGTTGCGAAAGCTTGAATTTTGTGTGTATGTTTGTGTTCGTTTGTGTGTTTGTTGACCTGCCAGCACTTTCATTTGGTAAGTCACATCATCTTTGTTTTCAGATGTATTTTTCCTACGTGAAATGTTTCCCTCTATTATAACTCTATATATAAGATGATGTGACTTACCGAACGAAAGTGCTGGCAGGTCAATAGACACACAAACGAACACAAACACACACACAAAATTCAAGCTTTCGCAACAAACTGTTGCCTCATCAGGAAAGAGGGAAGGAGAGGGAAAGACGAAAGGATGTGGGTTTTAAGGCAGAGGGTAAGGAGTCATTCCAATCCCGGGAGCGGAAAGACTTACCTTAGGGGGAAAAAAGGACAGGTATACACTCACAAACACACATATCCATCCACACATATACAGACACAAGCAGACATGTTTCAACATCCTTCCAAGATAAAAATCACATGAATTTAGCTCTAGGGAATGAGAAGGCAATCAACTATTGTATCATGAAAAACACCTCATTATACTGTCATCAACATATTGGCATTGATTCCACTATTTTGTGAGTTTTACTGTTTCCTCCAAGCCATGGGGCAGTGATGTGACTCCTGTGGTGTTACCTACCATGTCTGCAATGCAAAATAGGCCTGCAGGTCCCAGCCACTGACAGGTGGTTGGATGGAGGCTTTCAAAGGGCAGGCAAAGAGAAAGCGTTTTTGAGTTTAATAATACAATGATGTATATCGATAAGAATGTAATGGATTTTCCATTAATTTTTCTGTATGATCTCTTAAAAAAAGTGCACCTCTCGTGTAAGTTCATTTAATAAAAGAAGTAGTGAATGTTATTTATGGATTTTATCATTGGAGTCTTTGATATATCATACAGTAATACTTAATTGTTTGCAATTTAAACCAAAGAAATCAGGGAAGGTTCTGGAATGAAGGCACTGTATGAGTTTAATTTGGCCGGCCGGGGTGGCCGAGTGGTTCTAGGCGCTACAGTCTTGAACTGCGCAACCGCTAAGGTCGCATGTTTGAATCCTGCCTCGGGCATGGATGTGTGTGATGTCCTTAGGTTAGTTAGGTTTAAGTGCTTCTAAGTTGTAGGGGACTGATGACCTCAGAGGTTAAGTACCATAGTGCTCAGAGCCATTAGAACCATTTTTGAGTTTAATTTGGGAATATAGTCCAAAACAAAAGTTAAGAAGTAAACCTCTAAACAGAGAACTGCAGTAGTGAAATAACATGCAGGACTGGACTCCAACACAGTTTATTGTTCACTAATATATCAAAACCGGTGTGGCAGAAAAGACCAGTCTAGTAAACTGTGTTGCACTAACTGCAAACCACACTCCTGTTTTCATATCATAAAGAGAAACTTGATGTAATTAATGAGGATTTCCTGAATTCCAGTGTCGAATGTTCCTTATTTTCATGTGCCCCAATGAATGCAGCTATGGTTCATCAGAAAAAAAGAGCTTTTAAGGATAAATCCCTCCATCATACACAGACTGCAATTTCCAGTTGCAGTACTGATGTCAAGCAACAGTATCTGGATTGGTTAGCCATCCAGTGCTGTTTCTACGTGTGGTTGCAGTTGGAGTTTGCGGACAGTACTGTGAGCTGGTGCTACTGAGACACCTGCCTAAAATGCTAAATGGTGCAACAATTTTCACAGACTTCTTTTCAAGGCCAATGCTAAATAGTTTACTCACAATTAAACATTTGGTTCTCAGGATCTTTGTTTGACTAATACAGATCCAGTCTCTTACAATTTCTAAACTATTCTATGTATTGCTGGATAATTGGAACACATAGACAGGGAAATTTTTCAATAGAGACAAGCTGACTTTACACATGTTACTCTCCTTTTGCACAGTTTAATACAGAAAACATGCTCTGGTTCTTTGTGTATACCATAGTGAACAGTAACCACACACAATGAAAAGTGGAAAAGGACACATACACACAATCATTAGACAAACAAGACACAGTTAAGTGTTAACTCACTTGCCACAGTGTTCAAACAAAAGATGAATGGATCATGCATTGCTCAAAGATTACTTATGGGGGATGGGTTTCTGTATAATGCTGGCAACAGCACTTGCATTGTACATGAAATGAGATATATATGGGTGAATCTCCATTATTGTTGATCATTGACTTCAAGAGGTTCAGTTGTCATTATTAACTAGTGCATTAACAACTTGGCTCAGAGTAAATACAAAGTCAATAGGCACATCTAAATTGCAGATGGATAGTTTTTTGGAGATATGTTAGAAATGGTCATTATGTGATCACTTCACCTTTTAATTATGGTATTTAAAACAACAGTTTACTTGGCAACAATAATTTACTTGATCTACAAATCTTGAAAACAGATAAGGGGTTGAGAAAAGGTGTAAGGAAACAAAGAAATAATAAAAAAAACCTCATTTATTGGAACATTATAATAAATAATAGAGTATGTTTATAATTTTTTTACCTGTGGCATATTTAAATCGTCAATGAAAATGACCAATTTCTTCCCCCTTGGTGGTCCATATGTATCTTTTGTTCTTTTTTCCAATGACGCTTCAATATTACCTTGCACATCCATTGAAGTTGTGCGAGAAGAAAAGTTAACATTTAGCACCAGCTACAAACAATAAAAGTTTGACATAAATTATCATTACCACATTTTTTCCTTTGAATAAAGTTTCTAATAATAATATAAATAATCTATAGAGTGGGCCACATCAATGCAAAGAAAGCTGTGCGTGTAACCAAATGTTATATATTGTATACATATCTAGAGCATAGTTCATAACTGTTTTTAGAGAGCTAAGGAATTCTGGAAACTATGTGTTAGTGAAGCACAAGCTGTTATCAGTGAGAACAGCTCATCAAAATAGATCTGCTTCCTTTCTGTTCCATTCAGTAATTTGAGGTGTATTTTTTTTTTTAGACTTTATTTTAATCATAACATAACAGCTTCATCTAGCTCATTATTAGAGTGTAGGTCTCACTCTTTAATAACAGTTTTCGGCTCTCTTAATGGAGGATGTGGTGTGATTGTCACTCATTTGTGCACTTCACCTTTACAATCTGTTTGTCCTCTCTGATCCTCCATAACAGAGAAATTGTGTTCAATGTTTCAAAAACATCAATTTCAACTTTTTAAAATTTATTTTCTCTCCATTGCTTCTCTTCTGGTAAATCACCATCATATTGTCCTTTACTACTCAAACAAACTGAAATTACTTGGGCTTCAGAGAATAGCCAATTTCTACACAGCTGAAAAAATTTGATTCTCAAGGAAGCAAGACACTAAACTGTTATGCAAAATGTACAGATGACATAGACAAACTATGAAAACGCATTAACAACTTGGTGGAACTAAATGAAAGTGTGGGATCATTTAGTCAGAAGTCTCCAAATCATGCACAGAAAGTTGGATGTCACACGGTGTGAGGTCAGTGTGACTATAGTGCTAGATAGAGGGTGGCCACAAAATACAAGGCATTTGAAGGAATGGGAAAAAACAATGTCTGTCAATGAGTGAGCATTGGTGGTATTCTTCATTACAATCAGACCAGCTGTGTGGCTGGATTGAAAAGTTTTTATCAAACAGAACACAGCATATTGTTCTCAATGGAGAGACGTCTACAGATGTTAAAGTAACCTCAGGGGAGTGTTAAGGGACCACTGCTTTTCACAATATATATAAATGACCTAGTAGATAGTATCAGAAGTTCAATGCGGCTTTACGCAGATGATGCTATAGTATACAGAGAAGTTGCAGCATTAGAAAACTGCAGCGAAATGCAGGAAGATTTGCAGCAGATAGGCACTTGGTGCAGAGAGTGGCAACTGACCTTCAACACAGACAAATGTAATGTATTGCGAATACATAGAAAGAAGGAGCCTTTATTGTATGATTATATGATAGCAGAACACTGGTAGTAGTTACTTCTGTAAAATATCTGGGAGTATGAGTACGGAACAATTTGAAGTGGAATGATCATATAAAATTAATTGTTGGTAAGGCGGGTTCCAGGTTGAGATTAAGGAGGTGGCTTACAAAACACTTGTTCAACCTATACTTGAGCATTGCTCATCAGTGTGGGATCCGAACCACAGAGGAGATAGAGAAGATCCAAAGAAGAGCAGTGCGTTTCATCACAGGGTTATCTGGTAAACGTGATAGCATTACGGAGATGTTTAGCAAACTCAAGTGACAGAGTCTGCAAGAGACGCGCTCTGCTTTGCGTTGTAGTTTGCTGTCCAGGTTTCAAGAGGGTGTGTTTCTGGATGAGGTATCGAATATATTGCTTCCCCCTACTTATAACTCCCTAGGAGATCACGAATGTAAAACTAGAGAGATTCGAGCACACATGGAGGCTTTCCAGCAGTCGTTCTTCCTGCGAACCATACGCGACTGGAACAGGAAAGGGAGGTAATGACAGTGGCACGTAAAGTGCCCTCTGCCACACACCGTTGGGTGGCTTGCAGAGTAGAAATGTAGATGTAGATGTAGACAATAATACCCCAAGACACCATTTGGATGAATTTACACTAGCAAGAATTATTGGGAATCTGGAAGAAGAATTAAGTGTGTCAGTTGTAGCTCAGGAGTCTGGTATCACTCACAGCATCATTTCACAAGCATGGGGTGCATTCCCAGCCACAGGCTGGCCATTGTCAACTACAGCAGCAGATGACCAGTGCATTGCACCACAGTTAGCTAGGGACCCATATCAAACAGTAGGTACAATTCCTACCACATTTTATTGGTCTGCAAGACATGCAATCTCACACTCCATAGTGCCATGAGCATTCCTTGGGGTTGATCTCTTTGCCTGATGACCAGTACATTGTGTTCTGTTGACATCTGCACATTGGTGGCATCATTTGCAATGGTGTCAAGAGCATAATGTGGTGTGGGGTCACGTGATCTCCACATGTAAGATCACATTCAGTATGATTACCGATTCTGGACATACAATTCAATGGTGAGAGGTGGAAACACATAATGCATCCAGGAACATTGTCGATCATGATTGGCTTAATGGTCCAGTTGTTATGGTATGGGTAGGCATAATTTTACATGGGTATACTGACCTACATGTCTTTGAAAATGGTACACCCATCTGTCAACGTTATTGTGAATGGTGCTGCTTCCCCCTGTGTGTCTATCCAGTGGTGTATTCAGTCCTAACTTTTTACATGGACAACAATGTGTGAAATACATCTAACAGTGTAGGAGGTGGAGCCCTTGTTACAAGAGAATATTTGGCAAATGGACTCACATGCCCATTCCCCTGACTTATATCTCATTGAGTACGTGTATGATGGATTGGGGAGACATATTGCAGCACTTCCACATGCACCAATGACCATAAGTAAAAGTCAACCTCACTGATGCAGCAATGGAATGTTCTGTCACCAGAACACCTTACTAACCTTGCAGCCAGCATGGGAACATGTTGCAGAGCATGCACTGTTGTCTGTGGCGATCACACACCCTATTATGAACCATGTCCAACCTTTTCAAGTGTCCAGGGGATCATCATAAATCACAGTGACTTCAATGCAATTATTGTTTCTGAATAAAAGTGTCACTTCTGTTTATCTCATTGCGTATCTATTTCAGTTACCTTCTCTAATATACTGTAGTAGTTCTTTCCATGCCCCAAATTTCATCTAGTTATGTTACTTGTCAGTGCCACATCATGCAAAAGTTACTTTTATCTTTAAAGTTTTGTGCATCGATGCATATGAAACTTATATGACATTCAAATAAGTGTATGACATGACAAGTAAAGACATACTGTTGTTCCAGATTTTGGTAACTGTTATTCTTTAACAACTATTAAAATACAAATATTAAGTTTGCATGGAAGATAAAATACTATCCTTTCCACCTAATCTAGGAAACTGGTTTACCATGCCACTTCTCCCTGCAATTTACCAACAAACCATATACATCTCTGAACCAGACATGAAACTATACTCCTCTACCACCCAATATGACTCAGGCTTATAAAACTTTGGTGAACAAGACTGAGCATATCTCTTCCCACAACACTGTGCTCAGAGACTGCACCTGAGTATAGCTCAGACATGATTTTCTCAACACGTGAGCTACCTATCCCCCGCAAAATGGACTCATTTCATATGAGATCAATGTACAGATATCTCAGTACATGTCTGTTGACTGGTGCTGCCTCCTGTTGTCAATTTCTTGAACTATTTAAAAATAAACATTAGCAAGCATAATGGCTGCTGTCATGAATGGCTGAGCCAATATGTGATTGCGTTGTTAAAGTTTATGCTTGCACCTGTTAGGTTTCAGGTTTTGCAGTTTGCTGTAATTTTGCTGCAAATATTGAGTGACCAAGTCATTTCTGAAACACAAGAGGAAGAATTCAATGATTCTGGATCAGAGGGTGAAATGTCTACGTGGAAGCAGTCTGAAAAAGATTCATATCAGGTAAACTGCAGCCTGCTACAATTTCTCATCACTAATATTACTTCCACAGATACTGCTGCTATAATTACAATTTATTTTTGTTTTATTTGTCTAAACCCAAATTACATTTCAAACTGCTCAAGAACTAACCTCACACTTTTTAAAGGATCTTTATACTTACTATTATCATTATTTTAAAAACTGTAATCTAGCAAAGAACTAAAGTAAATCTGGAAAATAAAAGTTGAAACTTGGGCTTTCTCACTAGGTATTGCTCTTTAAGATATACCAAACACATATGTGTCAGTACTGTTTTAAATAATGACATAGATGGCTGGTTTTCTAGGCTCACTCAAAATATTTCTAAGTGGTTAGACTTCAACACGTTGAACACTAAACCCACATCCTTTGAATACTTTTTATTGTACACTGAGATAAGTAATATAATATTTAAATTATCGCCTTAATCATCCAAAGTATTACTCCATAAATACTTGTTGTTGTTATTGTAGTGGTCTTCAGTCCAGAGACTGATTTTATGCAGCTCTCCATGCTACTCTATCCTGTGCAAGCTTCTTCATCTTCCAGTACCTACTGCTACCTACAGTCTTCTGAATCTGCTTAGTGTATTCATCTCTTGGTCTCCCTCTATTATTTTTAACCTACATGCTGCCCTCCAATACTAAATTGGTGATCCCTTGATGCCTCAGAACATGTCCTACCAACCGATCCCTTCTTCTAGTTAAGTTATGCCACAAACTTCTCTTCTCCCCAATCCTATTTAATACCTCCTCATTAGTTATGTTATCTACCCATCTAATCTTCAACATTCTTCTGTAGCACCACATTTCGAAAACTTCTATTCGCTTCTTGTCTAAACTCGTTATCGCCCACACTCCATACAAATACTTTCAGAAATGACTTCCTGACACTTAAATCTATACTCGATGTTAACAAATTTCTATTCTTAGGAAACGCTTTCCTTGCCATTGCCAGTCTACATTTTATATCCTCTCTACTTTGACCTCATTATTTATTTTGCTCCCCAAATGGCAAAACTCATTTACTACTTTAATTGTCTCATTTCCTAATCTAATTCCCTCAGCATCACTCGACTTAATTTGACTACATTCCATTATCCTCGTTTTGCTTTTGTTGATGTTCATCTTATATCCTCCTTTCAAGACACTGCCCATTCTGTTCAGCTGCTCTTCTAGGTCCTTTGCTGTCTCTGACAGAATTATAATGTCATCAGCGAACCTCAGCGTTTTTATTTCTTCTCCATGGATTTTAATTCCTACTCCAAATTTTTCTTTTGTTCCCTTTACTGCTTGCTCAATATACAGATTGAATAACATCGGGGAGAGGCTACAACCCTGTCTCATTCCTTTCCCAACCACTGCTTCCCTTTCATGCCCCTCAACTCTTATAACTGCCATCTGGTTTCTGTACAAATTGTAAATAGCCTTTCGCTCCCTGTATTTTACCCCTGCCACCTTCAGAATTTGAAAGAGAGTATTCCAGTCAACATTGTCAAAAGCTTTCTCTAAGTCTACAAATGCTAGAAACATAGGTTTGCCTTTCCTTAATCTATTTTCTAAGATAAGTTATAGGGTCAGTATTGCCCCACGTGTTCCAACATTTCTAAGGAATCCAAACTGATCTTCCCCGAGGTTGGCTTCTACCAGTTTTTCCATTCATCTGTAAAGAATTTGTGTTAGTATATTGCAGCCGTGGCTTATTAAACTGATAGTTTGGTAATTTTCACATCTGTCAACACCTGCTTTCTTTGGGATTGGAATTATTATATTCTTCTTGAAGTCTGAGGATATTTCGCCCGTCTCATACATCTTGCTCACTAGATGGTAGGGTTTTGTCAGGACTGGCTCCCCCAAGGCCGTCGGTAGTTCCAATGGAATGTTGTCTACTCCCGGGGCCTTGTTTTGAGTACTGAAAGACCTTTCAGTACTCTGTAAAACTCTTCACGCAGTATCGTATCTCCCATTTCATCTTCATCTACATCCTCTTCCATTTCCATAGTAGTGTCCTCAGATACATCACCCTTGTATAGGCCCTCTATATACTCCTTCCACCTTTCTGATTTCCCTTCTTTGCTTAGAACTGGGTTTCCATCTGAGCTCTTGATATTCATGCAAGTGGTTCTCTTTTCTCCAAAGTCTTCGTTGATGATTAAGGAATCAATGACAGTTCGAATACAAAATGACACTTGTTCGTGAATCGAAGAATCACTTGTTTCGTCAACCGTAATAGAAAAATGTTCAGTTGGCTTGACTGAAGCCAATACTTTTCTCAACACAGACTTACCTAGCAGATCAATGATCTTGTTTTGAATGTCATGGGATGTCCACTTATAACCCGAATGCCTTAACCAATCTTTAAACTCAGGTATGTCATTCTTTCAGAGTTGCAACAACTGAAAAAAAATTTAGTTTACATCTTCATGCCCTCTAATTGCTAGCCCTTGTTGGCATAGAAATTGCACGGTAGTAAAAATTGTTTCAAGAGCTAAACGGCCTTTCTTCATATCACTATCTAACTGTTCATTCAATTGGGAGGCCACACTTTGGTTAGTGACAGAATTTAGTTTCAGAACTTCTTCTTTATGTGTAAACATATTTTCATGAAGAGGGAATTTTTCCAAAGCCTTCTTCCAGTTAGAAAACCCTATGGAAGTAAATGCATCTTCTTTTATTGTATTACTTAAACTATACAATACTTTAGACGATCCCCAATCCTTCACCAAACAGGTCATTTCACTTCTCTATTCATTCAATTATCACCGTCTTGGTACAGTTTGATCTCATTACACATCTTACCAAAGGTATCTGCATATGTGAAAGTACTGATACTATATACTAGCTGCACTGCGATTACTGTGCCTTATTGCATGTGGGTGTGGCAACTGACTAACTGATTGTTTGGTGAACATTCTTAAGATACAGAACACCATAATACCAATTATTCTAACAACTGCTTGAATGCGTATCCCTTTTGTTGGATATCTCCCAACCTCGGCCAACAACCAACTCCTCCAAAGTATGAAGATGGGAACTGTTCCTTCAGCAACACCCCAGGTCTAATCTCCATAAGTCTCCTTCCTTGGCTCTTCCCTTCTCATATACATAGCCTTAGCATTTTCTCCCTCATCATTTTTCACCATACTGCTTCCCATCCAGACCCAGTACTCCACTTTCACCTAGGCATAAAGGCACAGCCAAACAAAAACAGGTGGAAAAAAGTAAGTAAACTGTTTATTATTTCAAAACTAATCACCTTAACTGATAATACATTTATCCCACTGTGAGACATGATGGTCAGGCATTATGGAAAAATGTTTGCAGTTGCCTGCAGAACTGTGATTGTACCCAGGCGTGCACCTCTTCACCTGAAGCAAATCAATGGCCAAAAATGTCTTTATTCAGGGCACTAAAAATATGGATGACACATGGGGAGAGACTGGAAGTATATGTAGAATGTGTAAGTGCTTCCTGACGAAACTTATGGAAATTTGGGACAGGCCCACATGCTGCCGGCGCGGAAACAACCAGTTTGGTGAAGGCTGGGATTGGGGATGGTCTAAAATATTGCATAGTTTAAGTAGTTATGGAGTAATACTTTGGACGATAAAGGTGATGGTTTGAATATTATATTACTTATCTCATTATACAATAAAAAGATTTAGACCTTGGTACAATCATGGTTCGGTAGGCAAGTGCAAACATTTTTCAGTGAAAGAGCTGACCATCTTGTCTCACACTGGGATAAATGTATTAACAGTTATGGTGATTACTTTTGAAATAATAAACAGTTTACTTACTTTTTTCCATTTGTCTCATTTTCATTTGACTGCCCCTTATAATATACAGCAGTATAATCATAGATAATTGTTAATATAATGTACAGAAATAATATTTGTGCCTTCAATCATCATATATCCTTGAAGGTTCTCCTTCATGATTAGGTCTATGGAACACAATGAATAAATGAATTTACAATGTTTGACTTGACACCTGGTTAAAGAGAGGCTGCCGCAGTGAGGAAGACCTAGCAGTTAACATATGGCGACAATAACTTGGCTATCCTCAGTATACTAAGTCCTGCCATATGCACATACTGGCAACAGTGTAGCTTGTGTCAACACCTGCAGGAAATTGTAATGTAGCAGAATGGGACAGAATAAAAAATAAAGAATGATATCATATGTTTTGGAGATTATAATACAATGATGTGATCTTTACATGAAGTCCTATATACATGCAAAACTTCCAGTTGCATTATCATTCACTTACTGTATCTACTAATAAATTAAGAGTATAACAAGTAATCCCAATAAATTTATGGAAGGATTATGTTACAAACCTAAAGTATGTTAAGTCAAGTGTAAAAACATACTGAGATCATTCTTCATAATAACAATATACCAAATTTGACCTTGAAGTGCTGTAACTAGAAAGAAGATTCAGCTGGCCAGGCAACTGTATTTGATTGCTTGATCATCCAACTACATTATTCTTGTATGTACTGCAATTATAGTGGTTGGAATGGATCAACAATAGCACATTTACTGATTGTATGCTTGAAAACACCATTAGAAATTATGTGTTTCTTTAGTTTTTGCTTTTCCACAAAACCCCGGAACTGCAGATACCATACCCAGTTTGATGCCCAAATAATTTTTGCTGTCAGTGAATGTCCTGTATTAGTGTGACTTTCTTCATACTACACATACACGTGTATGGTGTAAAGTTGCTCATATTTGTGGCTCACTTTATTTGTAGAATGCACAATTACATTACAGCTGAATAATTTAACTTATTAAACTTACATATGTCTCCGGATTTAGCTGCCTCAAGAAATCTTGAATTACTGCTGTTTTTGATGTTCCAGTTTCTCCAATGAGCACTACCGGTCTCTTCACCTAAAATCATAAAAGATGAACTATTTGAGTCATACTGTCATTATTTTCCCAGTGAGCAAATTACTGCTTTTGCAACATTCATTTCATTGGATAGCAGATTTCACGTTATCTTCCAATTGCACATTACATTTTTTAACCCCATCTGATAGGATATAAAATAACCCCTATAGGATTTTCTGTTATTGTAATATATAAGAATATATAAATTAAAAAAGAAAATAATATTTCATCATTCACTAGTAAAAATAAATCATGGTGAAAGCTTAACACTAATCCCCACATTTTAAGGATGATAAAAGGTGTTGTTGTGGTCTCCAATCCAAAGACTAGTTTGATGCAACTCTCCACACTAGTCTATCCTGTGAAACTATCTTTCTTTCTGCATAACTACTGAAACATCCACCCATCTAAAACTCTTACCATAGTGAAACTTCACTCTCCCTCTAACATTTGAAGTTGTGAGCCCCACACACATATATACAAAATTTCTTCCATTAATAAACTGATGAATCGTTGATGCCTCAGGATGTGTTTTGTCAACTGATCCCTTCTTTTAGTCAAGTTGTCTCATAAATTTCTTCTTCCCCTCTATTAGATTCAGTACATCTTCATTAGTGGTTTGATCTACACATCTACCTGACAAAAATGTAGGAGAGATTGATCAAAATAGGAAAAAAAGGAGAAAATAAGTCTCGTCAGTGATGTGGTAATGATGTATGAAGCACAAGATAAAATCAGACGAATACCTCTGTAGCCAAATAGCATTGCTGCTATCAGTGAACAAGGACCTGGGTTCTATTCATGGTATGCCCTCATATTTTTTCTGAGGTAAGGAGATATGGCAAATGGCCCGCTCAGCCAGAGAATAAGGAGCTGTTTGAATAAAGAAGCTGTGGCACTATCAGGTTTCATCTACTGGTAATAAATGCTACAGGAATTGGCACAATGCTGATTGAATGTCCCTCATGCTCCTTGTACCACCTTGTAGGTAGCAGTTGACCAGTTTAAACAACTAACAGCTAATCCTTGACTGGTGTTTAATTTAGTTAACAGTAGACAAAGACTGGGAAGTAATTTAGCCATATCTCCTTTAAAGGACGAATCCAAGTTTTCATGTAAATCAAATTACAGAAATCATGGGTATTCTGACTCTGAATATGGATTTACAGAATAGTTGGACAAGATATCAACCATATTCATATATACATTCATATAAATCATTTGGGTGTCCACTGATTAGAAAACAATGTGCATTCTAACAAAATGCAGCAGTTATATCTGAACATATGCTGAACACTGATAGCCATGGACGTTGTTTTTAAAATTTGTAACATCACAGCTATTTGCATGGCTGCAGAGTTTTGCGTAAGTTCTATTCCATTAGATCAAGCTGTATTGGAGGTTGACAATGAAACATCCAGCCCCGGCCGTTGTGTAGTTGGCTGCTCACGTCATAATGCCATCTGTTGTGGTGTGCAGACCATGAGAACTGCTTTGTGTGGAGCGTACTAAGATCACTTATTCATATCACCTAAGAAACTAAATAACTATGATAAATATAATCTGTTTGTTTTCAAATTTGGTATAGGAACTATTATAATTTAGATGAACAGTGTGTAAAGTTTTCAAGTGGATAACTTTAATAGTTTTGAAAATATAAAAAACCTATTAAAAAAGTACTTAACCGACACCTAGCAAAGTAAATTCAGATAGGAATCATGACAGTTTAAGTTTCTTTGTCATTTGAAAATACTAAACGCATTCACAGCTATTTTTAAAGAATTTTAATTCTAAACTTTTAATAGTTTTGCTCTCGTAAGGAAATTAATAGTTTAAAACTTGATATTTATATTTTGTGTTCGGGTGGGAGTAGATGAGAGTGAATGTGAGTGTGTATGTGGGGACATACATCAAGTTTCAATTTTATAATGTATTACACCATCCATATATAGCAAGTGTTACATAATCAGGACGTCCTGAAAATGGTGAATCCCCCCTAACTGGTGGATGACGTATGTCTAGGAGTGTCTGCTTTTGTAATAAGGCAGCCAGAAAGATAATAAGAGGATATTTAGTTCTAAAGTATATTTAAAGCATAGTTTTATTTTGATTTTCATTTTGTTTGGTTTTGTGGAACATTTTGTGAAATTTTGCAATATGAAATGACGTAGGTGCATCTGCGAATGCTGATTGGAGTAAAGCGGTTTGCGTGCGAAATTGATCATGAAAGGTTAATCTGATTGGATGATCATTTTGATCAACCAATGAGAGAAAAGTCTTTCCTGTGTAATCAAATGACTTATATGCCCTGTGAGCGACGGCATTCAGTCAGCCGAGGAGTCGCTGTCGGACAAGAAGGTAATGTTAAATGTGCCCGAAAAATTATCTGTAAGATGAAGAAAGGATGGTTAAATCACACTCATATTATATCGCCGTGCTAGCAGATGCAATTACGGACATTTCGGTGAATTTTGAGGGGTTTTGGAATGTTGGTTGGAGAATAAACCATGTGTGAAACTATTGGTCTTTGTGAATATTCTGCATGATGTGTTCCGTACAGAACATTTTGGAGAGCATCTTCTTTTGAAGAATCCACTGAAAAGGACTGAATGTGAACTCACTTTGTAACAGTGTGCTGCCTGTGTGAATCTCGTAATATTTTGGGTTGGACTAAGCATATTTCTGACTGTCTTACATGTGATATAAGCTGCACAAACTGGTAGTAGATGTACTACCAACATAAATGTGGGCCTAGTGACACAATAAATGAAAAGGAGTGTAATAAAACATCAGCATCTACAAACAAATATTTTCAATGAAGGGAGTAAGCACCCACTATGCCCGTTATTAATAGAGATTTACAGGTTTGTCTTGTTACTGGAGTTTCTCGGACTTTGTAATCGGAAGTATGGGATGGTTGTTTTCTTCAACGCTGTTTTTCTCATCATCTACATAGTACCTACGAATGCAGAGCAATGGGTGGTGAATGGACAATATACTGACGTAGGTCGACATCAATAATTGAAACGTGACGCAGCGCATCAACCCCGCCCCGCTGCAAATTGACCTTTGTGATGGCTAAAACAAACAAAATTCTGGCTTTGAGCATGTAATCAGTGGATGAATAACATCAATAAATAAGTAACAATAGTATATGGATGGGTAGTATGAGGGAGCAAGTACAAATACAGAAAAATTTTTAAAAAAATCAACATGCAAGATGGATGAGGAAAGTAAGCAGTTGAATGTGGTGATGGACATGTTGAGAGGGAAAAGAGGGGGAAAAAAGCTACAACAAATATTTGATGAAATAAATGAAGTAGCACAGTAAAGAGGAATGACTACCCTCACGGATGAGCTGGTTCATGTTCAGGGCGTGTTTAGTACAAAATGGAAGTAATCATTCTGAAAGGGGTAGGTTCAAAAATAGTAATAGAAATGAATTGTTTTGGTTAGTGTTAAAAAAAGAACACAAGTTGTAGGTCAACTGAAATCAGAACTGTTGGTTCAACCAATTCAATACATTTGGCAGATAAATGGCCAAATGGAATTAGACAAGATTCTTCCCCAGCATAAAAACAGATCAAGATGATGGCAGAAATATCAACTTGAGGTTTGTAAGGCACTTAAACATCATCTCTCAGTTATTAAACAAGTAGGGCAGAACACTGTATGCTTCTATAGAAGGCATTTGGGGGAATATTATCTGAACCCTTAACAAATTTGGTTCAGTAAGTTACATAGAAGGAGAGGCCACACAGAGAGGAATACCGTTCATGGATGAATTTGTAACTTAACATTGGCTTACACTGCGTTTTCCTCTTGCAATGAACGGGTAACTATCAGGCTATGATAGCAACACTGATAACTCATGTTTAAGGAAAAAAGACAGCAAGATACTTCTGTTTTATAAGTACCGTAGGAAATAAATTAGGAACTCCATGAGTGGCAAACATTTAGGTCTGTGGAGGTAAATGTGAAGGATCTCTGCCATGAATTCAGATTTATTGTTGTCAATGCACTAGATAAGTTAGTCTCATAAAAACAGTCAGAGATGGAAAGGACGAGAACACTGGTTCATTAACAATATTGGAAAGATAAGAGCAGTATAGCAGATTCAAATGAAGTGGTATCCTTGTGACATACCAAAGCTGAACAACAGCAAATCAACTATAAGGACATATATACAAGAACTATTCAATGAAACTGAAAACAAGACCTCAGCTGCAGAGTTTTCTTCCTATGCAAAATCGGTTAATGGACCTAAGTCATCTGGCAAATGATTGTTAGTAATGATAAAATATTACATTCTCTGTTCTAAAACTGCTTCACTGAAGAAGATAACACATCTCCTATATTTTATGGATGTGGAAATGATAGGTAATGATCACAGTTTTGGACTGTTCAAACAACTTGCCTTAGGAACTGACCACTCTTAAAGCATCAGTTTACTAGAGGTTGCTGAACCAATAGAGCTATGTGAGTGGATAAACAAGTAGATCATTACAATCCTTAAGAACATGTGCTCCTGTATGATGACTGTTATGGAAACTTAATGACTCCTACGTGGAAAGCACTGGCAATACGAAACACAGCTTTTTCTGTTCTTTCAGTAGCTACGGGAGTTTGATGTTTTTGCTGCTGCACTCTTTTATTCTGTTTTGTGCTATATGCAGTAATATTAACAGTGGTTAAGATAACACTGCTGATAGAGATACCTGTTATTAGTCTGCACCTAAATCTGCACACTGCAAATCACTATGGATTGCATGCTTTTCCATGCACATATTGAATGCAGGAAGAATGACTGCTTTTATGAATCTTTGTGCACTGTGATTAGTCAAATATTGTCTTTATACTCCACAGAGGAGCAGTACACATGGGGCTGTAGTATATGCCTAGATTCCTCACTTAATACTGGACCTTGAAACTTTGAAAGTAGAGATAGTTACTATCTACATCTACATCTACATACATACTCCGCAATCCAAAATATGGTGCATGGCGGAGGGTACCTCATACCACAACTAGCATCTTCTCTCCCTGTTCCACTCCCAAACAGAATGAGGGAAAAATGACTGCCTATTATGCCTCTCTACAAGCCCTAATCTCTCTTGTCTTATCTTTGTGGTCTTTCCGCGAAATGTAAGTTGGCGGCAGTAAAATTGTAGTGCAGTCAGCCTCAAATGCTGGTTCTCTAAATTTCCTCAGTAGCAATTCATGAAAAGAACGACTCCTTTCCTCTAGAGACTTCCACCGGAGTTCCTGAAGCATTTCAGTAACACTCACGTGATGATCAAACCTACCAGTAACAAATCTAGCAGCCCGCCTCTGAATTGCTTCTATGTCCTCCCTCAATCCCACCTGATAGGGATCCCAAACGCTCAAGCAGTACTCAAGAATAGGTTGTATTAGTGTTTTATAAGCGGTCTCCTTTACAGATGAACCACATCTTCCCAAAATTCTACCAATGAACCGAAGACGACTATCTGCCTTCCCCACAACTGCCATTACCTGCTTGTTCCACTTCGTATCGCTTTGCAATGTTATGCCCAAATATTTAATTGACGTGACTGTATCAAGCGCTACACTACTAATGGAGTATTCAAACATTACGGGATTCTTTTTCCTATTCATCTGCATTAATTTACATTTATCTATATTTAGAGTTAGCTGCCATTCTTTACACCAATCACAAATCCTGTCCAAGTCATCTTGTATCCTCCTACAGTCACTCAACGATGACACCTTCCCGTACACCACAGCATCATCAGCAAACAGCCGCACATTGCTATCCACCCTATCCAAAAGATCATTTATGTAGATAGAAAACAACAGCGGACCTACCACATCTATCTACAAGCATATGCCCATTCAAGCTTTACATTTCTGTGCCACTCCAGTAACAAGCATTACTTTGTACAGTTCCCTGCAATTGACAGAGTCTGCTTTGAACACAAGCTTCTACACCTTCTCACATGTTCCCAGCATCTCTGTCACTACTCTGGGCTAGTCTTCCCCACTCTTCTGAAGGCTTTCTTCCACACCTTTTAGTCACTTGTATCTTGGCCTTCTCCTTGGTTCCTTACTTGTGATCCTCATCTCATGCATCTTCTTAGGCATGCTCACCTCATTCACTCTCTTCCCATATCATACAATTTTAATCTCTTTAGCGCAGTCGACACATGTAGTCTCTCTAACTCTTTTTCATTTTGCATTTTGTTACTGCTATCTGACATCCCAAAATCTTTATTTCCCTTGCTTGCATATTACTTTTTTCCTTTTCAAGTTTCTGTGGAGTGCAATAAAATAAAATAGGTATGTAATACATTTGGTATATCACTTCTTACATTTCAAATGGACTTGTTTGTTCTATATCATTTCTCTCATTCTTCTCGTAAAACATTTGTCTTACACATTGATTTATCTCTTTGTCATTCCAACTACTTTGCAAGTTAAAATTAATGGATACATTCATGTAATGGGGTAAAGAACTAAATACTGTAGAATATCATAAATGTATTATGCTGTAACCTGTGTTATAAATATACTAAGCTGCAGAAAATTGTTATTCCATAATCAAAATGTCAAGGCTTATTTGTAATTATACAACATGTATCACTTTAAATACATCAGATGGCTAAACAACAACAACAATAATAATAGTAATAATAATAACAATCCCTGTGGAGGCCCGGGAAAAAATAGGCCTCCGGTATGTTCTGCCAGTCGTAAAAGACGACGAAAAGAACAAACCACTAATAGGGCTAACCCCCCTTTTAGTGTGATTAGTTGGTTCAGGACAGAACTAAAGAAGCCTCGGACTAGCGCCGTCATGGTCGGGGATGATGCTTGAACCCTATGCCTGCCCACAATGGTAACGACACTGCTAGCCAACTGGAAAATGATTTAAATCCAAATAGAGGTGTTTTGCAGGATATGCTTCCTGCAACCACCCTAGAAGGAAAACAAAGACAGAGGATGAGATGGTCAGATGAAGTTAATCGACACCTCATGTTCTGTTATTACCAAGCAACAAACCTAGGAACCAACACAACTGGATACAGATCACAAGTATACACAACATTTATTACCAGATACCCAGAATTAAAATTTTTAACAGAACAACGACTAGCTGATCAGATCCGTGTAATAATCAAAAATAACAGGATACCCCAGTCAGAATTAGAAAACATCATACAACAAGTACAACAAATACTGGAACAAAATAATGTGCAATCAGAAGAAGAAGAAAATACAGTAATGGACTCAAACATCCCAGAGCACCAATTAAACAATCAGAGGAAAATGAAATCTTAAGACAGCCACCAGAACAAGCACAAATAGAACACGAACTGACACAGATGTTAGATATAGGAGAAAAATTTCAGCTAACATATATAGAATACAAAGACACAAATACAGACATTAGACCATTCTTGCATAGACCATCAAATAACCCACAAGTCGAAACAACAATAAAAACTATCAACACAATCATACACAACAAAATAAATGAAAACACAACTATGGAAGAGTTACAACTACTGGTTTATATAGGAGCACTCACTACACTAAATATACACACTAGGCAGAGATGAGAACCAACCAACACACAGAAGAAACCCACAAAACCAGCATGGCAACACAGGCTACAGATCAGAATAGAAAAACTGAGAAAAGACATCGGACAGCTAACACAATTTATAAGAAATGAAATCTCGGAAAAAAAACGAAAAAGGTTATGTAAAATCTCACAACAAGAAGCGACAGAGCAATTAGACGAAAAGAAGCAGAAATTACAAGCATTAGCCAAACGACTCAGAAGATACAAAAAAAGTGAAAATAGAAGGAAACAAAACCAAACATTCAACACAAACCAAAAGAAATTTTACCAGACAATAGATAACACACACATTAAAATAAACAATCCACCAAACATAACAGACATGGAACACTTCTGGAGCAACATATGGTCAAACCCGGTACAACATAACAGGCATGCACGGTGGATACAAGCAGAAACAGACACATACAAGATGATACCACAAATGCCTGAAGTGATAATTTTGCAACATGAAGTCACCCAAGCAATTAATTCTACTCACAATTGGAAAGCCCCTGGAAATGATAAAATAGCAAATTTATGGTTAAAGAAGTTCACCTCAACACATTCACATCTAACTAAATTATTTAACAGTTACATTGCAGACCCATACACATTCCCTGATACACTTACACAAAGAATAACTTATCTGAAACCTAAAGATCAAGCAGACACAGCAAACCCAGCTAAATATCGCCCCGTACCATGCCTACCAACAATATACAAAATATTAACTTCAGTCATTAAACAGAAATTAATGACACATACAACACAGAACAAAATTATAAATGAAGAACAAAAAGGCTGTTGCAAAGGAGCACGAGGATGTAAAGAGCAACTGATAATAGATGCAGAGGTGACATATCAAGCTAAAACTAAACAAAGGTCGCTACACTATGCATACATTGATTACCAAAAAGCTTTTGATAGTGTACCCCACTCATGGTTACTACAAATATTGGAAATATACAAAGTAGATCCTAAATTGATACAGTTCCTAAACATAGTAATGAAAAATTGGAAAACCACACTTAATATCCAAACAAATTCAAATAATATCACATCACAGCCAATACAGATTAAGCGTGGAATATACCAAGGAGACTCATTAAGTCCTTTCTGGTTCTGCCTTGCTCTGAACCCACTATCCAACATGCTAAATAATACAAATTATGGATACAATATTACTGGAACATACCCACACAAAATCACACATTTGCTATACATAGATGATCTAAAACTACTGGCAGCAACAAATCAACAACTCAACCAATTACTAAAGATAACAGAAGTATTCAGCAATGATATAAGTATGGCTTTTGGAACAGACAAATGTAAGAAAAATAGCATAGTCAAGGGAAAACACACTAAACAAGAAGATTACATATTGGATAACCACAGCGACTGCATAGAAGCGATGGAAAAAACGGATGCCTATAAATATCTAGGATACAGACAAAAAATAGGAATAGATAATACAAATATTAAAGAAGAACTAAAAGAAAAATATAGACAAAGACTAACAAAAATACTGAAAACAGAATTGACAGCAAGAAACAAGACAAAAGCTATAAATACTTATGCCATACCAATATTGACCTACTCATTTGGAGTAGTGAAATGGAGTAACACAGACCTAGAAGCACTCAATACACTCACACGATCACAATGCCACAAATATAGAATACATCACATACATTCAGCAACAGAATGATTCACATTAAGCATAAAGGAAGGAGGAAGGGGATTTATCGACATAAAAAACCTACATTATGGACAGGTAGACAATTTAAGAAAATTCTTTCTAGAACGAGCAGAAACTACCAAAATACACAAGGCAATCACTCATATAAATACATCGGCTACACCACTGCAATTTCATAACCACTTCTACAACCCTTTAGATCACATAACATCAACAGATACGAAGAAAGTAAATTGGAAAAAGAAAACACTACATGGCAAGCACCCGTATCATCTAACACAGCCACACATCGACCAAGATGCATCCAACACATGGCTAAGAAAAGGCAATATATACAGTGAGACAGAAGGATTCATGATTGCAATACAGGATCAAACAATAAACACCAGGTATTAAAGCAAGCATATTATTAAAGATCCCAATACCACAACAGATAAATGCATACTTTGCAAACAACAAATAGAAACAGTAGATCACATCACAAGCGGATGTACAATACTAGCAAATACGGAATACCCCAGAAGACATGACAATGTAGCAAAAATAATACATCAACAACTTGCCATACAACATAAACTAATAAAACAACACGTTCCCACATACAAGTATGCACCACAAAATGTACTGGAGAATGATGAATACAAATTATACTGGAACAGAACCATTATAACAGATAAAACAACAGCACATAACAAACCTGACATC
Source organism: Schistocerca nitens (assembly GCF_023898315.1). Classification (NCBI taxonomy): domain Eukaryota; kingdom Metazoa; phylum Arthropoda; class Insecta; order Orthoptera; family Acrididae; genus Schistocerca; species Schistocerca nitens. Next base: position 366,616,031 of record NC_064619.1, read on the forward strand.
ATACTCACCAATAAAAAGAAGAAATTAACACAACTAATCGAAATATCCATACCCAACACAACAAATATACAAAAGAAAACAGGAGAAAAAATTGAAAAATACATCCAACTGGCTGAGGAAGTCAAAGACATGTGGCATCAGGATAAAGTTGACATCATACCAATTATACTATCAACTACAGGAGTCATACCACACAATATCCACCAGTACATCAAAGCAATACAGCTACATCCAAACGTATATATACAACTACAGAAATCCGTAATTATTGATACATGTTCAATTACCCGAAAGTTCCTAAATGCAATATAACACATACCGTACAGTTAATAGGAAGTGACGCTTGATCAAGGTCCGCGTCACTTTCCATTCTTAACCAGACTTAACGTCTGAGAAAGTAAAGAAATAATAATAATAATATACTGCCCAGCTGATATAATCAAGTGAGTCAAATGTACCTGTTACCATTTGTGCCATTCTTCTTTGTATATATTCAATATCTCCTGTTAGTCCTATTTGGTATGGCTCCTACACACTTGAGCAATATTTTAGGATGTCACATAAGTGATTTGTAAGCAAACTCTTTGTGTAGTGTGATTGCATTTTCCTATTATTCAACTAATAAACCAAATTCTACTATCTGATTTACATATGACTAAGATTATGTGATCATTCCATTTCATATTCCTACAAACTACACACCCAGGCATTTGTATAAGTGGACTGATTCCAACTGTGAATAACTGATAATGTAATGATAGGATACCATGTTTGTCGTTTTTTTATGAAGTGCTCAATTTTACATTTCTGAACATTTAAAGTGAGTTGGCAATCTTTACACCACTTTGAAATCTTATCAATAACTGACTCAATATTAGTCAAGTTTTTCTCTGACAGTACTTCACTATAGACTATAGTCTGCAAAAGCTCTGAGGTTACTATTAATATTGTCTGGTAGATTATTAATATGCAACATGAACAGTAAGGATCACAATATACTTCTCTGTGGGATAATTGCAGTTCTTTCTATATGTATCAATCATGCTTCATTCAAACCAACATGCTGAAATCTCTGTACCAAGCAAACCTCAGTCCACATGTAGATTTTGTGTCATACCTCATATTATCATACTTTTGTTAGTAAGTGTTGGTGTGGTTTTGGATTGATTCTTTTGGGAAGTCAAGATATACTGCAGCAACCTGGTTTCATTGATGTATGTCCTATGAAAAAAGGGAAAGTTTGGTTCGGTGTGACTGATGTGTTGTGAATGACCCATACTGGTTGGCATGGAAGAGATCATACTGTTCAAGATAAATCATTATGTTAGAGCTCACAATGTTTTCTAAGATTCTATAAAGATGTGTGCCACTGAAACTTGATGGTAGTTTTGTGGGTCACTCTGACTACTCATCTTATAGGTCAATGGGACCTATGTTTTATTCTGACTGGCTTTCAGGATATGTGCAATATATTGTGGGTGCAAAAGAAGCTATGTCACTGGCAAATTCTGTATACAATCTGACAACATTACAGGGGGCCTTATTCAGTTTTTTTTGATGTCACTGCTTCTCAGTGATACCTACACTGGTACATATGACAGGACTTCAAAAAGTAAGGTTACACATTATTATGGTAGGCCAACTAACGTTTAATGAATGTTGTACTATACCTCAAAAGGACACAGCTAGATGATTGTATTTTTTAATGTAGTCATCAAGCCTCTGTAAACAATGGTCAGAATGTTTTATCAGTTGTTCAGTTCCTTGAGGGCTGAAACACACTCCATTGTCATGGAGCCATTCAAGAATAATTGTGTGAATGTTCTCATCACTGGAAAATCTCTTTCCCCAAGATGTTCTTTCAGCTTGCTGAATAGATGGAAATTGCACAGTGCATAATCTGGATCCTATGGCGAATCAGGGTCACTCACATCTGTACTCTCTTGGTGAAAAGAACCATTTCATGATGACTGGACATAACACTGCATTTGGTCCACATACCACCAGGATTTCATGCTGAATCTGTGTGAAATTTCGATGTTTTATCCACAAGAATCATTCTGTTCCATGTACTTCAATTTTGGAATATGTTTCTAATATCCGCACAATTTCACTTCCACACTGTGATGTACCCGTTCCTTTGTAAGGGTACAACTTAAAACAGTGTTGAGCATCTCTACTTTTGCTTTGATAGCCTCAGTTTCATTTTCTCTGTCATACGTGAGTGTCTGAATACTAATTAGGTGCCACTGAGTTCTTAACATACAATCATAATTTTTTTGGGTAGTATGAGAGATTCTACTATGGTAGTTGGTGTCCTGTGTCAAGGAGAAGCAGACACAAAATGATAGGGGTCTATTAATCACTGGCACTTCAAACATATGGAGAATAATGGTAGCCTTAGGGAAATGGCAAAAAGGGATGCCTCAATCAACATGATGAAGAGAATGTTCCAGCAGCCACTAAGGGAATAGGGTGCAATAAACTGCAGACTGTGACTCACACTGGGAAAAATGATACCAATTCACTGGGCTCCAAGCTCACACATGAATCATTCCAGTGACTGGCAGAGAATGTTGAGAATATTAGTTTCAATAAAGCTCACAATCTGCCATATTGTCCCCAGAACAGATTGTGGCCTCCTTGGTCTCCGATGAGAGGAAGCCTTAAAACAGAAACTGTGAAGAATCTGTTACAAGCTAGGACACAAATTCCTATACTTGTGCCATAGAGTTGAGAACTGTACAGTTCTCCTAAAAGGGTCAGTTGTGCACTACACATCAGAGGCTGCTAACTAGGAGACCCAGAAGCATAATTGTAAGATCTAATGAAATGTCCCTCGCAGGTGAGAGAGTTAAAACCCCAGTGGTTAACCGCCAAAGTGGTCACAGAGTTTCAAGAATTCATAAATAGCAGTGAAGCTCACATAACACTACACAAAGAAAGCTGGTGAAAACCTTAAACTGATAGAGTGAGTTTTTGGGAGAGGTGAATAATAGAAGGATAATATAATGAGAAATTGAGGTGGTGTATTTGTTGCAGTAGACATGAAATTCTAATTAACAGATGCAGAAATTGAACCTGCATGCAGAATTGTTTCAGCAGGTCTCAGTATGACGGGTGGGAGACCAATTATAACTGGGTCCTTCTTTGGACCACCAGAGTCCCCTTCTAATGTAACTGAAAACCTTAGAGAAAACCTGAGAGCGCTAATTCCCTCAGCATACTATTACACCAAAGGAGACTTTAATCATTGAAAAATCAAATGGGATAGTTACAGTTTTGTTTGTGACGGGCCTGACAAAACATCCTACAGAACATGTATCAATGTCTTGTTTGAAAACCACTCATGATAGAAATGTACTTTGTCTAATGTTGACAAACAGACCTGACCTCTTGGAGAATGTCCACAATGAAACTGGTATCAGTGACCCTGTAATGAAAATTATTATGAAAGTACAAAGGGCAAATAAAACAAGTAGAAAGTTTTACATTTTCAGTAAACTACGTAAGAATGTAGTATTGTCATACTTCAATGAACAACCTAAAACATTTGGATCAAGATAGCAGTCTGTTGAGGAACTATGACTCAAGTTTAAAAGAATAGTTGACCATTCACTGGGTACATAGATATCTAGCAGAACAGTACAGGATGAGAGGGGCCATCTATGGTACACAGTCACTGTAATGAAACTTCTAAAGAAACAGAGACTACTGCATAATACATCTAAAACAAAGTGTAGGGCTATAGACAGAGAGATGCTGAATGAAACATGTTTGGCCATTGACAGGATTATGCATGAAGCCTTCAAATACTGTCATAACACAAAATTATGAAAAGACCTTCACTAAATCCAAAGAAATTTGGGTTGTATCTCCAGCTTGTTAGTGACACCAAATTTAGTGTCCAGACATTCCTGGAGACAGAATCAGTTGCCACATGGAGAACAAGGAGTTGAACTACTCATTGCTATAATCAAATTCTCAGGCACCATCCTTTGTTATCATATGATGCTATAGAATATGGTGGATCCTCTTTGGAGGAGTCTGTTATTCCTATGAAAATTTAAGCCAATGTGTTGGTTTTGTCCCCTAAGCTTTTTAGGAGTCAGTCAACTATCATTACATTCATAACATAGTACCTCTTATCAGACCCTGGATGTCTTGTTATTACTTCCCATTGGACTTAATGCTGAAAGTCTAACATCATGAATTTTCTGGGATCTCAGTAAATCACTTTATTTTGCAGACCATGTACTAGTACCACATAAAATGCTAAGTTATGGGATTAAGAGCACATGGAATGATTGCTTCAGATTCTGTCTACAAGACAGAAAATGGGGAACTGTACAATCAGTCAATATATTGTCAAACAAGATATTCCACAGGGGATAACACTCCATTAACTTCTCTTTACAATTTTTATTAATAAATTCCAATGCTGCATTAAATTGATGATACTCTTTGTTAATCAATCAATAGAGGAACTAAGAAAATCTTTAAAAATCCATCCATCAAGCAGTGACAGGAGAAAACATATACAAAAGTTAAGGAAATGTGCAAGCTTTTGGAGCCAGTGGCTGTTTCTTCTGGCATAAAGGTTATAGAGGAAGGAAGAAGGATGAAGGAAAAGGACTGGCAAAGTTTAGGAAATGGGAAGAGTTATAAAAGTCACCCACAGCCCTGGGTCAGGGAGACTTAACAGATGGACTGAGTCTGGTATGTTTCTCCTGACACAAGGATGTTGGCAACTTTTCCATTACTCTCCCCACTTCTAAACCTCACCAATTCTTTTCCTTCACACCTGTGCCTTCCCTTTCAGCCCTTCAGGAAGCAGGCATTGGCTCCAAAAACGTGCACATTTCCTTAATTTTATACATATTTTCTCCTGCTGCCACCTGGTGAGTAGTTTTTCTTTTTGTCTATCCAGTTATTTTACAGTTCCAAACTCGATTACTTTTGTTGAACTAGGAAAAATGTTTCCAGAAACCATCCACAGCATGGTCAATTGGCTTAACACTAATAAAAAATTACTGAATAAAAGTAAAGACAAGACTGTGTACATAAATTTTATGTGACAATCAGCATCTAAATTTGATTATTTAGTCACTGATAATGCCCTCATTACTCATGAAAAAGTAACAGCTTTTTTGGCACATGGGTAGATGACACCTTATAATGGGATACAAACAAGGAAAAACTATTGAGAAAACTGAGTAACTTTGACCTTTCACTGCCCTCAACAAAGCATGTGTCATTGTAACACCGAAAACAGTGTACTTTATGTGTGCATAGTCATCATGCTTCTCATGCAACATCCTTTTCTGAAGTATAAAACAAAGAGAAATAGTTCTCACACAGAAAAGAATTTGTAAAACAATGAAGCAAGTTGCACTATTCTCTATTACAAAAAGTCTGTTCCATGAACTATATTCATTACCAGTACCATGTTTGTATATTCTTGGAACTCTTGCTGTTAGTTTCATTCATGGTGAAAGCAGCTGTTTACAAAGAACAATGACATGCACCAACACCAAAGCCATTGTTAAATAATAACTTAACACCAAAACAGCACTTGCATAAGGTTCATGGTAGTGTGAAATATGCAAGAGTACTTACATACTATAAATTATCTGGCAATCTAAAGAAAACTTACAACTGGTTCAGAGACTGACTATGCCAGAAACACTGCACCTATGCTGTCAAACATTACACGAAAGCCCACTTAGTTTAAGTAATATATAACAGTCTATAAGTCATTATAATTTCATTGGTACAGATTAAAAGTAATTAATAAATTAACATCATGAATATTTCCATTTTTAGGGTTTCATACCTCAATTGTCAAAATTGGAACTGTTATACAATCACTTCAGTGCCCATCTACCCATGTTTCTGTCTGTTTGTTCAACTGTTAAAAACCCATTTTCTCTGGAACAGGCAGTCATATAAAGTTGAAATTTATTCCACCTACTACGGTCTGTAGTCCCTTGGTGGTATAAAAAACAAATGGTTCTAAGTCAATGCAGTCAAAAGATATGGCCATTTATATAACATATTTTGATACTTGCAAACTCATGCCTCAAAAGCTCTACTGTACTTTTTGTTGGCCTGGAATCATTAAATTTGGCATGAAGCAAGGTTTCACAGTAAAAGTAAAAGAAAAAAATCAGGAAATTGTTAATTTGTAATTATATTACAAAATAATATTTCTTTTGTCATTTGTTATCCAACTTTGAACTTAAAATTAAAACACTCCTGGAAATCTTGGAATTCCAAAGACAAATATCTTGCCCATATCAGCGTCAATAACAGGCAAAGATCATCAAGATTCTTAATGCTCCTGATGAATGAACTGTCTATGTACATAATTATAATGTACATATAATAATAAATTTATACAGACTCCTCAGAGCACAAATATTACTCATACCTGACTATTGTTTGCATTTTGTGTGACTTGACACTAATGCATGCAATTACAATTATCAGTTTTAGCGATCCCAAGTATGTAATACTTTTTTCATGTCCTACCTCAGCATGTGGAAAGAGACAAAACTGATTTATGTGACAAATAAATAAATAAGAAGAAAAAATATTGGTAGAGTTCTTTTGGTGTTTCAAAAACTTAAACAACAATCCCTCCTTCCTCTCACTAAGCAAGGAGTTGCAGTGTTTAAACTACTTAACTTGCACTAGGAAAATTAAGATTCAAATCCTGCCTCACTACCTAGAATTTCTATGGTTTCTCTAAACTGATATAGGTGAACACCATGATGAATCTTTCAAAAAGGCATGGACAATTTTTTCACAGCTTTGTCATATGTGAACAGTGTATCACAAGTGTTTTAAAACAGTTTCTTTTTACCTCCTCTGCCCTTTTCGAAATTCTGTCATTGTTTACAAATGCAGCTAGGTGGATATACAGCATCCAGTTTGTCATGCTGGGTATCCATTTTGGCAATGTTCTATCAGATTGTCTGACTTGTGTATCAAGGTTTGGATGTAATCAATAGGATTCAGGTCTTCAAGCACTTGCATACTGAGGTTTCGATGTAATCAATAGCATTAAAATCTTCAAGCACTTTCCAATGAGCAGAGTTGAATGAGGATAGGCAAGCATATCAAGGTACTGATGGCGCAGAACGACTCTAATAGTGTTGAATTGTATACTCTGCCCAATTTTTGGAGCATAATTATTCTGACAGTTTGAATGTATTAAGAGCTTAATCTTGGGAAATGTGACAGAGCCTCATATAATATATGCACTAAAATCTTTACTACGGAGGAATAGTCAGGGAGCTATGTCTTTAGACTTTTCATAACCTCAGAGTATAGAGCTTTATGTGATGGCAAGTAAATGGGTATTCCATTACTAGTAAGCCATGTTCATTGTAACTGCAAGTGCTTGTATGGTGATGTTGAATGAAAGTAGGGAGGTGTAGTACAATATTCTCATACAGATAGATCCTCTACTGTAACTGTTTATTTATTTATTTATTTTATCCATCTTTCAGCATTAACATGCAATTGATGTCGTCAGAAGAGTTACAGCTATTTGTACATTATGTTTTACATATCAAAATATTACATAGTAAAAATACAGCATTTTAAGTATTATAGCTATTTGTACATTATGTTTCATATAACAAAAATATTACATGGAAAAAAAAAAGACAGTGTTGTACCCTATTAGCTTATAGCTAGCTGCCTCTACATCCATAACTATACATAACAGTAAGCCTAAGTTTATCAATAAATTAGATCATTTTTACAACTATTCTGAAATTCTTCTACACTGTAGAAAGTATTTTTCTTCATCCACACTTTGGTTTTAGTTTTGAAAATATCCATTGAAACCAATTGAGCCTGTATGGGTAAAGTGTTGAATAATTTTATGCCTATGTATTCATAGCTAGATTGGGTTTTCTTAAGCCTGATTGTGGGTATATCAATCATATTTGTTCGTCGAGTATTGTGTTGATGAACTGATTTCCTTATAGTGTAGTGGTTTAAGTTTTCTTTTATGTTTAATAGGCAACAATATATGTAAAGAGATGGAACTGTGAGAATTTTTAAGTCTCTAAAATAAGATCTACATGAGGTCTTGTTGTCAGTGATTCCATAAAGATGTCTAATTGCTTTCTTCTGCCAAGTGAAATTTTTTTTGGCTCCTGGAGAGTTACCCCATAAAAGAATGCCATATTGTAGATGGCAATGAAAGAAGGCATAGTATGACTGAAGCAATAAATCTTGTGTAACACATGTGTGTAGTTTGGCTAGTAGGTAGATAACTCGTGATAGCTTTCGACATACATAACCTGTATGTGTGTCCCAAGTTAATTTTGAGTCAATGTGTATTCCTAGTAGTTTAACAGATGATAAATCCATGTTACTGATTGATAAACTGAAGATTATCTTGACAGTCTTTTCATGGTTCATAGATAAGTCATTAGCTTTAAACCAGATATTAGATATTTTGAGACACTCTTCACTTTCCTCCTTCAATATGTTTATATCCTTTCCAGAATTAGCTAATGTTGTGTCATCAGCATAGAGGATAGATTTACAGGGTAAGTTATTCGGAAAGTCATTTACAAACAATATAAATAGTAGAGGGCCAAGCACTGAGCCCTGAGGAACACCTCGTTTTATACTTAAAGTCTGTGACTGTTGGTCATTATGCTTTACTATTTGTTTTCTATTGCTGAAGTATGATTCAATTAGTGAGAGTTCCAAGTGTTTGATTCCATAGCAACACAGTTTATCTAATAATAATTTGTGGTTAACTGAGTCGAAAGCCTTACTCAGGTCAATTAGAATGGCTTCAGCAGATAATTCTGACTCAAATGCACTTAGTACAAAAGAGATAAGGTTTTCAACTGCTTTGACTGTTGATAAGTTTGACCTGAATCCATACTGAGAATCATTTAATATATTATTGTCTGATAGGTGTATGCATATTTGCTGCAGTATGCAATGTTCTATTATTTTTGAGAGAATAGGCACAAGTGAAATTGGTCTATAATTATTGATACAGGACTTGTCACCCTTTTTGTATAATGGTATGACAACTGTTTTTTTGAGACATTCTGGAAAGTGTCCACTCAAGAGCATCCAGTTTATCAGTATGCAAAGAGGATATGTTATGAGATCTACAACTTTTTTAATTACATAGTTTGACAGGCCATACACATCTTCAGATCTAGAGTATCCTAATTTAGAGGTTGCTTTCATTATATCAGTTACTTGTACTTCTCTCCATTTACAAGCTGACACTATGTTTGTAATGTTTTGTTGAAAATTTCTGCCAGATATGGGATGAGAAATAGGTGTATGTGTTGAATTGGAATTCTGGTTGCTGTGGGTTGGAAGGCTAAGATTGGCAGAGTTGACAAAAAAGTGATTGAAATCATCAGCAGTGACGTTAGCAGCATTTGTGTTGTCTTTGTAGTTTATATCCATACCTAGCTCTGCTTTTATTACTTTCCATGCAGCCTTACATTTATTGTGTGATTTTTTAATGAAATCACCATTTGCCTTACACTTGGCTATTTTAATTTCAGATCTATATTTTCTTTTCAGGTTTTTGTAAGTTTCTTTGTCTACTGCTCCCTTTTTGACCTTATCGTGACGAATAATTACCAATAGTCTCAGTTTTTGTAATTGGGGTGAAAACCACTTCTGTAAAGTTGAGTGGCTAGGTTTCCTAACTTTTTTGTTTTTTTGTTTTTTAACCAGTGGACAGCATGTGTGGAAGATTTCAGAAATGATTTTGAGGAAAGTGCTGAAGGCTTCATCAACATTTCTGGAGGAGTGCATAACAGTATTCCAATCTATAGACTTAAGTTCTTCTCTATACTTGCTAATATTTGTATCTGTAGATAGTCTGACACACTGAGTTTGTTCCTCGTCTTCTTTTGGTTTTTTAGTAATTAGTTTCACCCATATACCTCTATGGTCTGACAGGTAATCGACATTAAATAAGCCTAGCTCAAAATCACATTTGTATACATTTGTTATTAGATTGTCAAGACAGGAGGAGTGCCTTGTAGGACTTTCGTTAGCACAAAAGAGATTATAGGATCTTAACATGTTTACTAAACTAACATTTCTGGCTGTCAATTTCCTAATGTCTATGTTTAGATCCCCAAAGATTAAAATTTTGTATTTAGTATATTTTTGTACACTGATCACAAGTTTTTCTAAACGTTCTATAAATTGTTCTACATTACTTTCAGGAGTGTGATATAAAGACACAGTTATGAGCTGTATACTATGTATAATAAAAGCAGCTGCTTCAAAAACACCTTTAATGCATAGGTCACTAACTTCAAGAACAGAAAACTTTAAGTCTAGATCATTGCTAATATATATGGATGAACCCCCATAGGATTCACTGGGTCTGCAGAAGTATGTAGCTAATCTGAAACCTGATGGTACATACAGTTTTATATCCTCTTCCTTTAACCAATGTTCGTTTATACATAAAATCATTCTTTTGTTACTTTTTAATAGTATACCAAGCTCATCAGCTTTATTTTTCAGAGACCTGACATTTAAGTGCAGAAATAAGATAGAGTTACTCTCACAGGAGGGGAGGAGTACAGTATTATGGGGCAATGGAGAACATTTAATTGTTTTTTCAGCCCTGGAAACTATGTTAGGTGGCAGTTGGACTTCCTTGGGATAAACCATAAAAAATCTTCATTTCTCTTTGGTAATTTTTTGGGTGTGTTTGAAACACGGTTGGAAGTTTGTTTCACTTTACTGTCTACAAGTTTTATAGGAACATGTTTTCCCAAATCATTTGGTATCACTTCATCATGAGACAAAGATGATACTTTACTTACTGTGACTGGTCTATTCTTTTCTGCTACTCTTGAAGGTGATGGAGGAGGAGCTGGTACTGTTTCTGCTGTTGGTGAAGTTGGTTTAGGTGCTGCTGGTGGAGGAGTTGTTTCTGCTATTACTGGTAAAGGAGTTGGTTCTGCTACTGCTGGTGTGGGAGATGGTGCTGCTGCTATAGGAACTGGTTCTACTGCTGGAGGAGTTGCTTCTGCTGTTGCTGATGGTGTTTCTTCTGCTATTGCTGGTGAAGTAGTTTGTGCTGCTACTGCTGGTGAGGGAGATGGTGTTACTGCTGTAGGAGCTGGTTCTAATGCTGGAGGAGTTACTTCTGCTGTTACTGAACGTGGTTCTTCTGACGCTGCTGTTGATTCTACTTCTGTTAGTATTGCTTCTTTAGGTACTTCTGCTGCATTTTCTGTTACTGTATCTGATTCTGCATTAGTCACTCCTAGAGATACTTTCTGTGATGATGATACAGGTACCACTGATGATGTTGTTGGTAAGTATTGCAGTCTCTGAATAATTTCCATTAGCTTTAATGTAACAAGTTGCTTTCCAAGGCCATTTAAGTGCAGCCCGTGAGTAGTGTGGAATCTGCGTCCAATGGTATTAATATTAACAACAGAAACATTTCTATATTGCTTGCATATACTGGAAAAAAGTTCATTGGCAGCACTAATTTCCTTGTTTACACACGACCAGGACATCAAGTCGTACCTTTGTGGTATATTTACGAGGATAACGTTTGTATGACTTAGTTCAGATAAACACTTGTTTAATTCGCAGCAGGCTTTAGATGTATCATTTTGATAAATGTCATTAGATCCACCAAAGAGGACAACAAAATCTTTCGAAGACAGCTTTTTTATTTCTTCAGAAAAAACTAGTTTTCTTATTTCTGAGAGGGGCGCCCCAGGCTTTACAAAGCTCATCGATTTCACATTTGAAGCTTTATTTATGCGTGAGACTGATGTTTTCTTTCGCATTCGCAACAGGTTACACCACTGTTTGTGTTTTTCCCGCACTTTCTACAAACATAAACAACAGAACTGTTATTAACAAAAGTTACAGTACCTTGAGGTAAAACGCTAAGCCTCTTTGCTTCTTTTTCATACTGTTCGTGTTCGTGATGTTTTATAACTGAAAACTCTTCCAGTAGAGCACTGATAACTTCGTCTTTGGTGTTTCTCATATTAGGTTTTTGGCCTAAGTCGCCTTTGAAACAGCTATTGCAGAACCATAGTTTCCTTTTAGGACTGACATTAACACACGAATAATGAAAAACTGTTTTACAATTTAAGCACATTATACCTTTTACAACACGTTTCTTGCAATGGCATGTTGTATCAGAGTTCACCATTTCCCATGAATGAGTCGAAGTACTTGCTGGATGAGATGCCTGATTATAACATTTTCCTGTTACAAGTTTTTTTTTGGCGTCTACTTTTGCGATAATATAACATGGCATACATGTACTGTCATAATACACACAGAATTTGTTGCATATCGAACACTTTTCCTCGTTATTTTTTGACTTTTGTACGGAACTGACATACTCCCGATCTACACTAGGCACCATATTAGAGCCTGTTATGTTGCTTCCACAAAAATCATGCTTTCCACACAGGCTCAACTAGCTCTAAGACCACCTCTTGGAGATACCATTAAATGTGTCTTCTCGAAGTCAAGAGTTCCTTTACCTATTTTAAGCACCCATTTCTGTTCAACTCTAATATTATTTAATTTCTCTGGTAATATTTTATCTTATCCCACTCTCTATCTTTTAGATGAAATGAGATGAATGTGGTGGTTGAAATGGTAGCTGATAGGTTTGCTAGTTATGTGAAAAAACTTCAGTTGCTGTGGTACTGTTGTTGTTGTAGTCTTCAGTCCGAAGACTGGTTTGTTGGAACTCTCTATGCTACTCTATCCTGTTCATGCCTCTTCATCTCCAAATAACCACTGCAACCTATATCTTTCTGAATCTGCTTACTGTATTCATCTCTTGGACTCCTTTGACAATTTTTGCCCCCCCCCCCCCCCCCCCCCCCACGTTACCCTCAAATACTAAATTGGTACCGAGCGAGGTGGCGCAGTGGTTAGCACACTGGACTCGCATTCGGAAGGACGACGGTTCAATACCGCATCCGGCCATCCTGATTTAGGTTTTCCGTGATTTTCCTAAATCGCTCCAGGCAAATGACGGGATGGTTCCTTTGAAAGGGCGCGGCTGACTTCCTTTCCCATCCTTCCCTAACCCTATGAGACTGATAACCTCGCTGTTTGGTCTCTTCCCCCAAACAACCAACCAACCTACTAAATTGGTGATCCCTTGATGTCCCAGAATGTGTCCGATCAACCGATCTCTTCTTTTGGTCAAATTGTGCCACATATATTTTTTCTGCCCAGTTCTATTCAGTACTTCCTCATTAGTTATGTGATCGACCAATCTAATCTTCAGCATTCTTCTGTAGCATCACAGTTTGTAAGCTTCTATTCTCATTTTATCCAAACTGCTTAATTTCCAGGTTTGACTTCTATACATAGCTACACTCCAGACAAATACCTTCAGAAGAGAGTTCCTGAAACTTAAATCTATATTCAATGTTAACAGATTTTTCTTCTTCAGAAATACTTTTCTTGCCATTGCCAATTTATGTTTTATATCCTCTCTACTTCCGCCATCATCAGTTATTTTGCTGCCCAAATAGCAAAACTTATCTACAACTTTAAGTGTCTTGCTTCTTAATCTGATAGCCTTAGCATCATCTGATTTAATTCAACTACATGCCGCTATCCTTGTTTTGCTTTTGTTGATGTCAATCTTATATCCTCTTTTCAAAACTCTGTCCATTCTGTTCAACTGCACTTCCAAGTCCTTTGATGTCTCTGACAGAATTACAATGTCATCAGAAAAACCTCAAAGGTTTTATTTCTTCTCGCTGAAATTTAATTCCTACTCCAATTTTTTCTTTTATTTCCTTTACTGCTTGTTCAACGTACATTGGGGATACGCTACAACCCTGTCTCACCCCCCCCCCCCCCTTTCATGCCCCTTGACTCATATTACTATCATCTGGTTTCTGTACAAATTGTAAATAGCATATCACTATCTCTATTTTACCCTTGCTACTTTCATAATTTCAAAAAGAGTATACCAGTCAATGTTGTCAAAAGCTTTCTCTAAGTCTACAAATGCTATAAATGTATGTTTGCCTTTCCTTAACCTATCTTCTAAGAAAAGTTGTAGGGTCAATCTTGCCTTGCTCATTCCTCTATTTCCCTGGAATAACGAACTGATCTTCCCCAAGTTCTGCTTCTGACAGTTTTTCCACTCTTCTGTAAGGAATTCATGTAAGTATCTTGCAACCACATTTTATTAATCTGATAGTTCTGTAATTTTCATACTCATCAACTTTTGAATTGGAATTACGACATTCCTTTTGATGTCTGAGGGTATTTTGCCTGTCTCGTACATCTTGCACACTAGCTGTGTCATGGCTGGCACTCCCAAGGCTATCAGTTACTATTATATGAACGTTTTCTGCAAAGTCAGCTTTGGAGCCAATCTTTAACTTGTGGCTGCTTTTAACCTACTATGGTACAATAGTATTTTGGATGGATAAATCTCTTTCACTTTACCTTCTAGCTGGGAAAGTGAAATAACAACAATATGAAAAGCATATGTTGTAGGGAGTGTTCCCTCCTGTATAGTTTACAAAAGCTGGTGTTGGTAGGAAGGATCTAAATAGCACAGGCTGAAAAACAGTCACTGATGTGAAGCACATTGTGTTGAGCAGCATGTTCAGCAACTGGATGGTCCAGCTGTCTCTTGATCACAGTTTGAGGGTGGCCATTCATGTGGAAAGACAGCTTGTTAGTTGTCATACCCACATAGAAGGCAGCATTGTGGATGCAGCTTACGTTTAAATTACATGACTGCTTTCACTTGTAGTCATGCCTTTGATGGGTTGTGAGATGCATTTAATAGGACTGGAATAGGTGGTAGTTGGAGGATGTACGGGACATGTCTTGTGCCTAGGCCTGTTGCAGAAATATGAGCCATGAGGCAAGGGGTTGGGAGCAGAGGTACATAAAACTAAAGCAGTCTATGAAGTACTCACTGAAGTGAAGTAGAAGAATATTGTGAAAGTTCAATGGGTGGCAGAATACCACTGTGGGAGGGGTGGGGAGGATAGTGGGTAGGATATTTCTGATTTCAGGTCATGGTGGAGACTGTGATTGAGCTGCTCCAGTTCTGGGTGGTAACAAGTCATGAGAAGAGGTCTCTTTTGTGGCCAGAGTTGGGTATTTGGGAGGCGGTAGGTGACTGTAGAGACAAGGCACAAGAGATCTGTTTCTTTCAAAATTTGGGTGGGTAATTTTGGTCTGTGAGTGCCTCAGTGAGACCCTTGGCATATTTGGAGAGGGACTGCTCATCACCGCAAATGTGATAACCACAGGGGGCTAGGCTGTATGGAAGGATCTTCTTGGCATGGAATTGGTGGAAGCTGTTGAAGCGGAAGTGTTGTTGATGTATGGTAAGTTTGAGGTGGATGGCGGTTCTGATGTATCCATCCTTGAGATTCAGGTCTACATTGAGGAAGGTTGTTTGTTGAGTTGAGTTAGACTAGGTGAAGCAAATGGGAGAGAAGGCGTCGAGGTTTTGAAGGAAGTGGGTAGGGTCCCATCACCCTCGGTCCAAGTCACAAAGATGACATCAATGAATTTGAACAAGTATGAGGCCTGGAATTCTGGTTGGTTAGGAAGGACTCCTCAAGATGGTCCATGAATAGGTTATCCTGGAATGATGCCATACATGTGCCCATTTACATACCACAAATCTGATGGTAGGTGATGCCTTCAAAGAAGGACCTTGCCTCATTCTCCTTCCTCAAATCCCTCAACATGGAAGCCAACCTTACATACACAGGAAGAACAGCACTCCACCACCTAAAAATTGATCCCATTCTTATAACCCTATCTGCCAACAAAGGTTCCACCACTGTGGTTATAAGCCACAGGTCTTACCTGGCAAAGGGACTCTGCCAGCTGTCAGATAAGTCCACCTACAAATCCTACCAAGGTAACCCCATTCCAGAACTCCAGCAGAATCTCCAGTCCCTTCTCAAAACCTTAGTTCCATCACAGAACCTCTCCCTTGGGTCTTAGCTCTTTCCTCACCCTGATGCTTGTTAAAGTCCATAAACCCTACCACCCAGTATTCCCCACTGTGGCGACTTGCTGTGCCCACACTGTGAGACTCTCCATTCCCTTGGACCAACACCTTCAGCTTAATACCCTTAGCCTACCCTCCTATAGGACAGACGCCAACTGTTTCCTTCACCAGCTCTCCATAGTTCCTATTCCTTTACCACTTGGTGCCCTGCTCAACAGTGGTAATACCACCAGCTCTACACTAACATCTCCAATGCCCATGGCTTTGCTGCTAGTAAACACTACCTTCCCCAATATCTGACTGAATATAAATATATATCCTCCTTCCTGGTCATCATCACCAACCATGTCTACACCCACAGTTACTTTTCTCTTGTAGGCATCACCTACAAATTCGTTTGCAGTATGACAATGGACACATGCATGGCCTCATCTCTGGCAATCTGTTCACATGCTACTTAAAGGAATCCTTCCCAACCAAGGAGAACTCCAAATTCAGCTCTTGGTTCTGATTCATTGATGACAACTTTGTTGTCTGGACTGAGGGTAAAGACACCCTATCCATATTCCACCAGAACTTCAACACCTTCTCCCTCACTCACTTCACAAGGTCCTCTTCAACCCAACAAGCCACTTTCCTTAAGCTGATCTTAAACTATAACAGGGCATAACAGTTAATCAGAAAATACTCATCTTCATTTCTCAGCAATCTCTAATTGTGCAATAGCTATAAAGAATTTGTGACTTAGCTGCTCCACCAAAATTTGCTGCAACTTGCTGAGTTCTTGACAGTGTAGATACGGATTTTGTAGTGCTAAGAGAAGTCCAAGAAATTCAGGTTGACACAATGTTCTATTTCATAATCACGTGTTTATTGCATAGCACTGTAATAAAATCGACTTACAAAAACTACTGGAAAGAGCCCAAGAAACTGGTACACCTGCCTATTATCATGTAGGGCCCTGTGAGCACACAGAAGTGCCGCAATAGGAATCCTGCAAGGATGTCCATAAATCTGTAAGAGTATGAGGGGGTGGAGATATCTTTTGAACTTCACATTGCAAGTCATCCCAGATAGGCTCAATAATTTTCATGTCTGGGAAGTTTGGTGGCCAGCGGAAGTGTTTAAATGGAGAAGAGTGATCCTGGAGCCACTCTGTAGCAATTCTGAACGTGTGGGTTGTGCACTGTCCTGCTGTAATTTCCCAAGTCCATCAGAATGCACAATGGACGTGAATGGGTGCAGGTGATGAGACCGGGTAATTACGTACCTGTCACGTGTCAGAGTTGTATCTAGATATATCAGAGGTCCCATATCACATCAACTGCACATGCCCCACACCATTACAGAGCCTCCACCAGCTTGAACAGTCCCCAGATGACAAGCAGGGTCAATGAATTCATTAGGTTGTCTCCATACCTGTACACGTCCATGTACTCGATACAATTTGATACGATACTCATCTGACGAGGCAACATGTTTCCAGTCATCAACAGTCCAATATCAGTGCCATGGACCCAGGCATTGCATAAAGCTTTGTGTTGTGCAGTCATCAAGAGTACACGAGTGGACCTTTGGCTCTGAAAGCACTTATCGATGATGTTTCGTTGAATGGTTCAAGCGCTGACACTTGTTGATGGCCCAGCACAGAATTTTGCAGCAATTTGCACAAAGGTTGCACTTCTGTCATTGCTGAATGATTATCTTCAGTTGTTGTGGGTCCCATTCTTGCAGGATCTTTTTTCAGCTGCAGCGATGTCAGAGACTTAATGTTTTACTGGATTACTGATATTCATGGTACACTCGTGAATTGGTCGTATGGGAAAATCCCAACTTCATCACTACCTCAGAGATTCTGTGTCCCATTGCTTGTGCAATGGCTATAACACCACATTCAAACTCACTTAAATCTTGATAATCTGTCATTGTAGCAGCAGTAACCGATCTAACAACTGCACCAGACACTTGTTGTCTTATAGGAATTACCAACCACAGTGCCATATTGTGCCTGTTTACATACCTCTGTATTTGAATATGCATGCCAGTACCAGTTTCTTTGGCACTTCAGTGTATATATCTGTGACTATTGCTGCCTAAATCATTCATTATTAGAAATAGAAAATTTGTGTATTAAAATCAAAATCTTGCTAGTGTACACAGACAGTCATCATTCAGTTCTGCATTAACTCATTCCTCTACATTAAAACATAAAGTTTTACATGGTATTTAGAGCTTAGTACTGAAACTCATAAAATATTTTTACTAACAATGTTTTATAAAGTAGCCGACCGGTGTGGCCGAGAAGTTCTAGGCTCTTTAGTCTGGAACAGCGCAACCGCTACAGTTGCAGGTTCGAATCCTGCGCGGGCATGGATGTATGTGATGTCCTTACGTTAGTTAGGTTTAAGTAGTTCTAAGTTCTAGGGGACTGATGACCTCAGATGTTAAGTCTCATAGTGCTCAGAGCCATTTGAACCATTTTTTTTATAAAATAGCTTATGTAATGAAGATTATTAATTGGAAAACGTTCCTAACATTTATGTGAGTTTATTACACAAATACAGATGGAATGTTAATTTCAATCCATACAAAAACTATCTTGCAATTATGAAATAACAATTGTTTATGTTTTATGTCCAAGCATCAGTTAGTCACAATTGAACCAGTGCAGAGATATATGCATGCTTGCTAAAATTGGAATGAAATTAATAACAGAAAATGAATCAGTGTAATAAATTGAATAGTAAATGAGCAGATAATTGATGTAAGGTTGTTACAAAAAGTGGCAGCCTGACACCTGAGATCAATACTTCATGTTATATTTATCCTAATGATCATGCATCTGTAGTTTCAACATAAAACTCAAGGATGGCTACATCAGTAACTCCATACACATTAAACCATAACAGCCACTAATGATACCACCATTTTGACAGCTGCTACCCATTCCATACCAAGAAGTCTCTTCCATACAGCTAAGCCAAACTTGGTCATCTCATCTGTAGCATGACAAGCAGACCCTCTCCAAATATACCCAACCATTAACAGAAGCAGATCTCCCGTGCTTAGTCTCTCCAGTTACCTACCACATCCCACATATGCACATCTGGCCATAAAAGAGTTAAGAGAACTCCTCTCATAACTCAGTACCACACAGGACTGGAGCAACTCAACCACATTCTCTGCAAGGGTTTCAACTACTTCTTGTCGTGCCCTGAAATGAGGAATATTCTACCCACTATCCTTCCCATGATGATATTTTGCCATCCACCAAACTTATGCGATATTCTTGTCCATCCACAATCCATTCCTGCCCCCAACCCACTGCCCCTAGGTTCATATTCTGCAATAGACCTAGATGCAAGAATTGTCCCACACATCCTCCAATCACAACCACCTACTCCAGTCCTGTCACAGGCATCTCCTAATGCACCAAGGGCAGGGCTCTGAAAACAGTCATGTGTTCTACAAGCCAAGCTGCAACCACAGTGCTGATTTCTACCTGAGGATGACAACAAGTTGTCTGTCCACATGAATGGCCACCAACAGACTGTGGCCAAGAGACAGCTGGAACATCCAGTTGCTGAACATGCTGGCTGACATGATGTGCTTGACTTGAATGACTGCTTCACTGCTGGCACCATCTGAATTGCATCATACCAACGCCAGCTTTTCTGAATTGCGGAATTTTTCCTGTATAATATCCTTTTTCCCATAACCATCCTGGACTCAGTTTTACTAGTCCATGTCCCCTCCAAACACATCCCCTTGCCTGCTCTTGCTTCTGCACTACACGTACATGTTGTCTCACCAATGCTCCTACAGACTTTTCTCCTATCTTTACAGCTTACCTATCTTTACAGCTTACCTATCTTTACAGCTTACCTATCCCCTTTCCCTATCCTCTTCCCCCACCCCAGCATAGTCTCCAGATTCTGCACCTAGTAGCCCATACTGTACTCACCATGCCCCTGCTTGCCCCACATGCAGCACATCATCTCCCTTCACCCCTACCCTGCTATCTCTCCCATTCCAGGCCCCACATATCCTCCTTCACCATCCATGTCAGTTTGCTGTACACATCGGATGCAGGTGAAACCATAGTCAGGTTGCAGTTGCACAAGACAGTAGTCATGTGTACGTGGGCGCGCATGCGCGTGCATGTGGGCACGCTCTATTTTGGAAGAAGAACTTTTGTGTCTAAAAGCTTACCTGCTTAGCAGTCTTTTCATTGTGTCTGGCTGCAATCCATCCTGGACTTTTCACTGTTTGATTTTAGCAATATGAAAAGGGTAGATTACTATTCACCACTTAGAGGAGGCGCTGAGTCACACAATGGAAAGATTGTTAAACATTTACACTTTTGGACAAAAAAAGTCCTACTTCTGAAATAGAACACACATGCAAATTCACACAAGCACAACCCACACAAATGCTGCTACTGTCTTCAACTGCTTGGGTCTGATTGGAAAAGTGGATTTATTTGGATGACACTGGGTTCCTGAGCATATACATATGATCTGCTTGGATAGATGGTTCTTTAATTTCACTTGAATTTGGGCAGAATTTATTGTCTTTAACATCAGTTTTTAGGGGAGATTGACTGAGGATTGTGGAGAATGACTTCACAAACTTGCCTGAGAATACTATATACACTGCCAATTTTTACTCCTTGAACCTCTGCCACAATGAAGAGCAATGATTCTGTAAAGCAGACAGATGCAGCACTGAGCAGTTAACAAATAAAGAAGTCACAGAACATTCTGTAGATGGCTCATGCCAGGTGATCTACGTGAGTATGATACTGGTGTATTTTTTTTCTATTTTTCTATTCTTAAGGCCATTTAGTTTGCAATGCTGAAATAATATAAATTGGCTTTCATCCCACAACAAATGAATATGAAACTCATAGACTTTATTCTATATTTGCCTAATATATTTATATATCAAACTGATCCCACCACTCATGTGATCCTTGTGTGATGCAATAAGTGCCTCTGTCACTATATGAGAAAAGTCATATGAATTTATACTTACTGCACAACATCATAATATTTATTCTGAGACTCTGAGACTGTCAGACACACAAAT
Organism: Schistocerca nitens; assembly: GCF_023898315.1. NCBI lineage: Eukaryota > Metazoa > Arthropoda > Insecta > Orthoptera > Acrididae > Schistocerca > Schistocerca nitens. Next base: position 366,637,152 of record NC_064619.1, read on the forward strand.
TTATTAACATATTGAACTGCACAAAAGAGTTTCTCACTTCTCACCATTCTCTGAAGATTTTTGCTTAAGTGTTCTTGGAGATAAGGAGTGCAGCAGAAGTAAATTTCGCCCCTTGAGGGCACAATACTAACACTGCTATGGGAGTACAATGATGGATGAGCTCTTTTTAATTACCTATAGCACTGCAGTTTTCACCAACATCACAACTTGATAAGGGGAGTGTAGTGGTTTCACTGTCAAAATTTTTTTCAGTACTGGTGCATCTGTGATTGCAAATCACAGAGCAGTCAGTGGCTAGTACAGATGTTTTTCTTGTAGTGATCCTGTTCTCATTTCCAAATTAGTTCTGCGTTTTAAAATAAATTCTATTGGATTAAAATGAAAACCACCTTAGCTCAAAGGATGAAATCCCTCAAAAGTGTCCAACATTGAAGACATCAGGTGAGATAAATTGAAGGTATTTTGCTACTATTTGAGGGACTCCTCATCAAAGAATGAAATAATATTGGACTAGGACCCTGATATGCAATCAGACACATTTAAGTCAGCCCAAGAAAGAATAAATACATGAAGCCTCTGGGGTAAAAAACCCAGCTGTTAAGTTGGTTAGTGGTAAAGGATTTTTTTATACATGAGGCACTTTTGGTAGAACTAAAAGGTAACTGCTATGGACATCATAAACCTCCACTGCAGAACACTCATCTAATTTCATAGTACACCATATTGAAGAAAAATTGCATGTGGAGTTATCACAACTCCAAGGAAGAAGATTAGTTGGTGACTGCGACCTCCGACTCATATTATAACAAACTACAGAACTTATTGTGGTCTAAGCTACATCAAACTGATGACAATTCTTCAACAGCAGAGAAATATCTTGTTGGCCACTTTTAATTTTGAGATAAATGCTATCAGTTAACTGATCTCAGAATATAATGATTTCAAGATGACCAATTTTAGACCTAGACATTTTATATTTTTTGTTATTATTGTTAGGGATATAGAAAAGCTTACATTAAATAAATAAGAATGGAAGTACAGAAAGCAATACAGAGTGGCAATTAGTCTGTTCAAAGTGAGCTGTAAAGAGGTGGATAATGTTCATGAATGACATCAACATGTGTCTTCAACATTAGCCCTCACTTGAGTGAGTCTTTAAAAGAACAAATAAATGGATTCCACAATAAAAGCTTTCTGTAAAATGTAGTATTTCTGCATTACAAACAAAAAATTGACATCTATCTATAGTTTTGATTTATTTTAACATGTATACACTACAGACCTAAAGCTTATCTGCAAGGTTTTGAGACCTACTTCATACATAACTTTTGTGTTCCTAATTTCTTTGATTTTTACTGACCTTCAAATGTGGGAGCTAGTTGTGCCATACAAACATTTTGATAAAAATTCCTATTTCTAGTTTCCACACAAATATGATAGTGTATTAATATAATGACTCACATCATTCATAAGTGTCAGAAGCCAAGTGGTGCGCACTGAATCTGTAGTGGGAACCAGAATCTCACTGAACTTTTTTTCAGGATCATGTTCATATATCGGCACCACCCATTCCCAAGCCACCCACTCATCTTTCTCCACATCCACGAAGTACTCATATAGTGTTGGATGGCCAATGGGCAGGTATCCTTAAAGAAAAAGAATTAATCATGTATATTATTATCATTATGTGTACAAGAGTAAGAAATGTAGTACTGTTAGGGAATATATTCCTTTCAGATCTACTTGCACGTAGAAATTTTCTTACACATGATACTTTACAATATGTAAGGTTCAATGTTAAATAAAATTGTAATAATATAAAAAATTGAAAATTCTAAAGTGGAAACCAAACAATGATACGGAAAAAGAGATTGTATACATGTTATTGCAACTAAAGGAAAAGTCACTTTCAGAAATGATAAAAATGTGAAACTAGTCTGGTGAGTACAAAATCAAATAGGGGTAACACAGGAGTAGGAGTAGGAATGCAGGTAAGTTACCATGCACAGCATTATTATCATAGCCAAGATAGACATGAAGCCAACACCCACCATAGTTATTCAGGTTTATATACCAACTAGCTCCACACATGTTGAAGAGATTGAAAAAAGATGTGATGGGATGAAAGGAACTATTCAGTCAAGGAAGACAAAAATTTAATTGTGATGGGGGACTGAAATTCAATAGTTTGTAAAGAAAGAGAAGAAGAAATAGTAGATGAATATGGGCTAGGGGAAAAGAATGAAACAAGAAGCCATCTGGTAGAATTTTGCACACAGAGAATACACTCCTGGAAATTGAAATACGAACACCGTGAATTCATTGTCCCAGGAAGGGGAAACTTTATTGACACATTCCTGGGGTCAGATACATCACATGATCACACTGACAGAACCACAGGCACATAGATACAGGCAACAGATCATGCACAATGTCGGCACTAGTACAGTGTATATCCACCTTTCGCAGCAATGAAGGCTGCTATTCTCCCATGGAGACGATCGTAGAGATGCTGGATGTAGTCCTGTGGAACGGCTTGCCATGCCATTTCTACCTGGCGCCTCAGTTGGACCAGCGTTCGTGCTGGACGTGCAGACCGCGTGAGACGACGCTTCATCCAGTCCCAAACATGCTCAATGGGGGACAGATCCGGAGATCTTGCTGGCCAGGGTAGTTGACTTACACCTTCTAGAGCACGTTGGGTGGCACGGGATACATGCGGACGTGCATTGTCCTGTTGGAACAGCAACTTCCCTTGCCGGTCTAGGAATGGTAGAACGATGGGTTCGATGACGGTTTGGATGTACCGTGCACTATTCAGTGTCCCCTCGACGATCACCAGTGGTGTACGGCCAGTGTAGGAGATCGCTCCCCACACCATGATGCCGGGTGTTGGCTCCGTGTGCCTCGGTCGTATGCAGTCGTGATTGTGGCGCTCACCTGCACGGCGCCAAACACGCATACGACCATCATTGGCACCAAGGCAGAAGCGACTCTCATCGCTGAAGACGACACGTCTCCATTCGTCCCTCCATTCACGCCTGTCGCGACACCACTGGAGGCGGGCTGCACGATGTTGGGGCGTGAGCGGAAGACGGCCTAACGGTGTGCGGGATCGTAGCCCAGCTTCATGGAGATGGTTGCGAATGGTCCTCGCCGATACCCCAGGAGCAACAGTGTCCCTAATTTGCTGGGAAGTGGCGGTGCGGTCCCCTACGGCACTGCGTAGGATCCTACGGTCTTGGCGTGCATCCGTGCGTCGCTGCGGTCCGGTCCCAGGTCGACGGGCACGTGCACCTTCCGCCGACCACTGGCGACAACATCGATGTACTGTGGAGACCTCACGCCCCACGTGTTGAGCAATTCGGCGGTACGTCCACCCGGCCTCCCGCATGCCCACTATACGCCCTCGCTCAAAGTCCGTCAACTGCACATACGGTTCACGTCCACGCTGTCGCGGCATGCTACCAGTGTTAAAGACTGCGATGGAGCTCCGTATGCCACGGCAAACTGGCTGACACTGACGGCGGCGGTGCACAAATGCTGCGCAGCTAGCGCCATTCGACGGCCAACACCGCGGTTCCTGGTGTGTCCGCTGTGCCGTGCGTGTGATCATTGCTTGTACAGCCCTCTCGCAGTGTCCGGAGAAAGTATGGTGGGTCTGACACACCGGTGTCAATGTGTTCTTTTTTCCATTTCCAGGAGTGTATTTTTAATCATTGCCGATACTTGGATTAAGAGTCATGAAAGAAGGTTGTATATGTGGAAGAGACCTGAAGACATCAGAAAGTTTTGCACTGATTATACAGGGTGATCAAGGAATCACCCTGATATTACAAACTGCCAGTCATGGTGGAAAGGGGAAAATGTATCAGTCTGAGGTAAAGGACCCTGGTCCAGAAACGACAGAGTCAGTAGTTATAAGCGAAAATCTTTCTGGTAGCTCTGACAGTGTGATACTTGTACCAGTGCTGTTGTTGCTATATGTTAGGCAAATTTCATAAGTGGTAATATGGGCCAAAACAAGGAAAAAATGACTGGTAATCATGGACTCTAAAAAGCATACCTTAAATGCTATTCGCACTTGTTCAGAAGAAGAGATTTATTTCACACTAGCAAAAATGAACAAGTGCTCATAGCTTTTAAGATATGCACTTTAGAGCCAAAGTTTAGTAGACATTTGTTTCTTGTTTTGGTCCATACTATCACCTCTGAAAATTGGCTACTCTACTGTCTTAGCAGCAACAGTACATGCGTATGTGTTCTATAACTTTCAACATGGCCATTTCTGTACCAGGGTTCCTAACCCCAAACTGATGCATTTACCTTTCTCCATCAAGGGATCACCCCGTATAATAGTAAGAGAGAGATTTCTTACCAGATTTTAAACTGTAAGACATTTCCATGGTTAGATGTGAACTCTGACTGCAGTTTATTGATATGAACTGTACATTAAAACTGTAGAAACTGTTCAAAGATAGGAAATTAAGAAGATGTGGGCTGGATAAGTTGAAAGAATCAGAGGTTGTTGAGAGTTCCAGAGGGAACTTTAGGCAGTGATTAATGACAGGAGAAAGGAATACAATATAAGATGACTGAGTAGATTTGAGAAATGAAATAGTGAAAGCAGCAGACAATCAATTATATAAAAAGACAAGACCTAGTAGAAATCATTGGACATCACAAGAGATAATTAATTTAACTGATAAACAGGGCAACATGAAAACATGAGACGCAGGAATGGCTAGAGGGCTAATGTAAGGATACAGAAGCATATATAACTAGGGGAAAGATAGATACTGCCTACACAAAAATTATAGAGGTCTTTGGAGAAAAGAGAATCAGCTATGCAGATATCAAAAGATCAGATAGAAAACCAGTACTAAGCAAATAACGGAAAGTTGGAAGGCAGAACTTATACAAGGGTTAAACAAGGGAAATGAACTTAAGGGCAATATCACAGAAAGGAAAGAGAATGTAATTAATATGAGGTGGCAGATATGATACTGCAAGAAGAATTCAAAAAAACACGGAAAGACCTACATCAAAACAAGGTCCCTTGAGTAGACAACATTCCGTTAGAACTATTGATATCCTTTGTACAAAGCTATTCCACCTCACACGCAAGATGTTTGAGACAGGCAAAATAACCTCAGACTTCAAGGAGCATGTAATATTTCCAATTCCAAAGAAATCAGGTGCTGACAGGTCAGAATATTACCAAACTGTCAGTTTAATAAGTCACAGTTGCAAAATACTAACGTAAATTATCCACAGAAGAATGAAAAAACTGGCAGAAGTTGATGTCGAGTAAGATCAGTTTGGATTCTGGAGACATGTAGGAACACATGAGGCAGTAGTGACCCTATGACTTCTCTTAGAAGACAGGTTAAGGAATGGCAAACTTTTGTTTATAGCATTTGCAGACTTAGGGAAAGATTTTGACAATGTTAACTGGAAGGTAGGTAAGGCTATCTACAGCTTGTAAACAAACCAGATGGCAGTTAAAAAAGCCAAGTGGCATAAAAGGGAAGCAGTGGTTGAGGAGGAAGTGAGACAGGATTGTAGCCAATTCCTAGTGATGTTCAGTCTGTACACTGAGGAAGCAATAAAGAAAACCAAAGACATATTTGGAGAAGAAATTAATATTCAGAGAAAGGGAAAAAAAGGTTTGCTGATGACACAGTGATTCAGTCAGAGGCGGCAAAGGACTTGGAAGAGTAATTGAATGGAATGGACAGTGTCTTGAAAGAAGGGTATAAGATGAGCATCAACAAAAGCAAAAGCAGTATAAAGGAATGCAGTCAAATTAAATCAGGCAACACTAAGGGAATTAGAATAGGAAATTAGATACTAAAAGTAATACACAAGTTTTGCTATTTGGGCAGTAAAGTAACTGATGATGGCTGAAGTAGAGAGGACATAAAATGCACACTGGCCATGGCAAGAAAACTGTTTCTGAGGAAGAGAAAGTAGTTAACACTGTAGGCAGATTTAAGTGTTAAGAAGTCTTTTCTGAAAGTATCTATCTGGGGTGTAGTCTTGTCTGAAAGTAAAACATAGATGATAAACTCAGACAGGGAAAGAAAAGAAGCCTTTAAATATGTGGTCTGCAGAAGAAAGCTGAAAATTAGATGAGTAGATCATGTAATTAATGACAAGGTACTGTACAGTAGTTGGGAAATAAGAATTTTGTGGCACAGCTTGACTAAAAGAAGGGATCAGTTGATAGGACACATTCTGAGACTTAGTACATCAGAGAAGTGTGGGGGGTAAAAATTGTAGAGGGAGACCAGGAGATGTATAAAGTAAGCGGATTCAAAGGGATGTAGGTTGCAGTAGTTATTCAGAGACAAAGAAGCTAGCACAGGATGAAATGGCATGGAGAGCAGCATCAAGTCAGTGTTCAGACTGAAGACCACATCTTGCAACAGCTAGACAGAATAGTTAGACAGAACTTACCTTCAGGAGGTAAAATTCCAGTACTAAGGGAAAACAACAACAACAACAACAACAAACTCTTCCCTAGCTTTTGAAACTATTAGTTTCTTCCTCAAAGAAGAAAGTGGGATGTATTGAGGAATGTCAGAAAGAACAGACAGTGCACTCAGATCCCAGGATGAGGATGATGGGGGAAAAATGATGAAGGGGGATGCATGAGAGAGAGAGAGGGGGGGGGGGAGGTGAAGTTGGAGGAAGGAATGCAGCTAAAAATGAGTAATTAAATAATTCAGTACACAAATGAACAAATAAATAAATAAATAAAAAGTAGTGAGAGTACTCTATGTTAATAAAGGTTAATAAAGAATAAGACCACAACTGTAACGGGATGTGCGAATATGTTGGTGAGCAAGTTCCACCTCCACATTTCAGAGAAACTAGTATCTATGATTGAAATACCCTGTATGAACACCACGCACTCAGGTCCCTTAAATCACACTCCAGGTCATCTCCAGCAACTGTGTTCTGGGTATCCCTGAGAAGGACTGTTGTTCTACATTCACTCATGTTCTCAGCCAGTTTCATGATGGTCATTCCTATGGTCTGTATACTACAAGTACATGTAAGTTGGTTAACATGAAGTGATTGGTTAACATGAAGTGTTTTTCTCTTATCTTGTTATGCTTGTTTATGCTATAGAATTTACCAGTGGAGGAGCTGGAGTAAGAGGTATGGTTGGTTGTATGTGGCAGGTTTACAGTATGAAAAATTTGGAGGGGGGGGGGGGGCGGCGGCGGCACAAATTCATATAAAGATAACAGTTTGGGAATGTCATATGAACTGATAAATATGTTATGCAGGTTAACAGAAAGTTACAGTGATGATGGCACTTGGAGGATATCAGGGAGGGCCTCATTTTGTTATTTTGGGTCTTGACACGAGAAATCCATATACTTGGCAGAGTAGGTATTTAGGCATTAAATGCCTAAATGGTACTGGATGACAAAATGGGGTAGAACTTCCAACTTAAGAAAGAGGATGAGACTAAGATACTGCCTGGGAGATTTGTTTGTAGACAAAATATGTGGAGTGGTTAGAGGCATTTGAAGAGGGCTCCGAAGCCAACTACAATGAAACTGCCAGGTAGTTGTTTTTGCATGTTTTGGGAAGTAGGTATAAGGTGGTTGTTCCTTGGGTCAGGATAGGTAAGGAATTGTATGGCAACAACTGTGATCCTTATAAGGGGGCTAGAGTTTTAATGATTTTGTGCAGATCAGTCTTTATGGAAGGAAAGGATGGGTGTTAAACTGTATATTTAGATGTCTGTAAGCTAATGAAGCATCTCTGCTATAAGCCACAAACTCCTTACTGTCAAGAACAACAATAGCCAAGAGGATATCAAGCCAAGAACCAGAGTTGGAGGAGATGGGGACGGGACTCCTATTAACTTCACAGAGAATGGTAAAAGTGTTTTGAGATTTCATGAAGATTGGCACTGGGTAGATTTGCTACTGGTCGATATCCATTATACGTTCTGCTGTTCTTTAAACTCACACTGAACTGATACCTCTGTCTCCATGGTGGTGCAGGGTATGAGTTCAAATTTTTTTTTTTTATTTTTTTTTTTATTTTTTTTTTTTTTTATGGGATGGGGAGCACCTGCACTTACCATATTCTTACTGGGCAAGGCCTTGACAGTAGTGGAGCTTCGGTGTACAGGGAGGATGATAATAAGAGTGGTCTCTCTTCAGGTTACAGGTTGCTTGGGATTCATCATGAATAAGATTTGGGATTTTGTGTGATATTTTTCAGGAAAGAGTGAGAAGTGATGCAGGAAGTAAGAAATTTCAAGATTGTCTGGACAGGATGGTTTTAGGGCAGAGGAGGCAGATCCATTGGGAATAGGAGAAGGCACTGTTCAAGGCATGGTTTGACATCCACTCTTTGGGTTGTCAGTTGGGTTTTAATGAAAATGATATTTTCAATTAAGGTCATAACACCTCTAGACTGAAGCTGTCACAGTGCTTACCAATATATGAAGGTAATTCACAGAATAACCTTTTCCTTCCTGTAAATAACTAACTGTAATGGCAGAATTGTATGGGCATATCGGAATGCTGACAGGAAATGCAACCTGAGTCACACGCCGTGGCGTGTACACAGCCACCAGCTACGAAGAACAGTCTGAGACCGGCCAGTTGCGAACATGTATCACTCTTGACACAGTGATGACGGGTTACCGGACGTGCACACTACCCAGAACTATTGCTCACGCATCACATCCTAACAGCAAATGGACGCAATACCATTTTACTCGGCCATCCAAAAGACCCCGGTAGATAACTTACACAGAAATTGTTTGAGACTGTTTTTATAACATACATAATGAAACTACAGCTTGTTGCTATTATTAAATATAGTCACCATTTAAATTTAAGCATCTCTCTTGCGATTTCACTGATTTACAAATACCTTGTTCATAAAATTCTGCTTCCGGGGCACACAGCCAATCTTTCACGGCATTTTGGAGTTCATTGTCATCATGTCATGATGCTAGTCACTTCTTCACATGAGTGAAGAGATGAAAAATCACTTGGTGCCAAGTCTGGGCATTAAGGGGGAGGGGGGGGGGGAGGGTCATCAAAAGTGCCTGATCAGAACTGCTTCCTTACTAAGGCAGAGCCCATTTGTTTAGTTTTGTGGCCATCTGTGAGCAATTTTCATATCCACCAAGAACATAATCTTCAGTAGACTAAGTGACCAAGAACAACCTCATACAAAGTTGTAAAAGAAAGTTGCAGGAATTTTTCAGGAAGTTCAGAGATGGTGAGTCTTCTATTTTTGCAAATTGTTTCATCAATTTTCTTGACAAGATCGTTACTCACAACAGAAGGTGTACCACTCCTCTCTTCATCATGAATGGTTGTTTTACTACTTTTAAAATACTGGACCCATTGCTGCACAACACCTTCACCCATAATGTTTGGACTGTATACACTACAAAACTGATGACGAATGTCTGCTGCCAAAATGTTTTGTGCTGAAAGAAATCTTATTACTGCTCACACTTGGCATTTTGTGGGATTTTTTTTATTACAGCATTCATGTTTTGAGATTGTTAACAAGTGAACATGTGAAAGAACAAGGATAATATTCTCAAAGCAAGAAGCTTACTGAATCAGAGAACAAGCATATTTGACAATGGTGGTACTTCATGCACAAATACTAGTACCACACTAAAACAGTGGTTACTTTCTGAACCACCCTCATATTATCTTTGATCTCCCTCTTCACATTTATTTTCTCTCATCTTCTCAGCAGGTGTGTGCTTCTAATCCTGGGGTCTGAGAGACCTGCCACTCCTTTCTAACCTTCCCCAACTTATGTCTCCACCAACATTTATGAAATCTAAGAATATTTTATTCACTTTTAAATGTGTCAGTTAGCAATAATGGAATTTCACTTCCTCAAGGTAAGTACTAGTCAGCTATTTTGTCTCTCTGTAATTTCCAGTCACTTATTGCATTCTCCAGTTTTTATACAAAATTTAGGAAAGTACCTATCAAGCACAGTAACTCTAAATGTCATAATGTACAACAGTTTCTGATGTGTTCAGATCCTCAGCACTGGCTAAAGTAATAATTTGCATGTTGGCAATGAAGCATACATGGTGAAGGACATGACAAGTCAAAGTGAAGTGTAATTATTTAGGTTTTAATTGTGTTTTGTCATTATTTAACTTGGAATAACTGATGTGCTTACAGTCCTCAATGATTCACTATTGTCACTCTACAAAGCAGAACACTGCCATCACATATGGATTAATGTCCAGTGTGGCACAGTATTTTACAGAGGTAACACAGCATATAGTCTGTGTATCGTGTAAACTTTGTTCCAAGTGTTTTCAAATTTTAAATGTTTGTGTATCATATTTTCTAAGGCAGAGATTGGGGAGCAGCCCAGCATTTGTTACAACAAGTATAGGAAACTGCCTAAACTCTGCTCTCAGACAGATTGCTGAACCATAACACTGATAGTCAAACTGACACAAGAATCCAAACCAGGTATGGCTCATCTCCCTATCCCACAATCTAATCTAGCATACTGTGCATTAAGGTATATCAGCAGGTTTTCATTGAAATGATCACAATAGCAAATTAAATACATTCATATTTCAAACCCCTTGTATGAGAACAAAAGTGTGAGATAGCATTTTAATATCCCACATAACAACATGGACTAAGAGTAGGGAGCTATATGTACCTTTGTTTGGAATCAAAACACTTGTCATATGAGATCTACATATTACCGAAATTTTTATTTTCATATTAGTCTTTATATTCTATTATGAAGACATGTACCATCCTCCATCACACCAAAGAATTTATTACCCTCTGCTGTCTGTGGTTGCACAGCAGGGTAAGGGATATTTGTTGAGTTTCTGGTACCATCTATGTTCAGTACTTCATAACTGCTATAAATGAGCTAACCATCTCGAAATAAGCCACAAACTAGTAGCACAGCATCCCAAATATGTATTATTCTGTGCTACATGTACAAGGTCTGTCATAAAAATATATGAGACCCTCCTCACCCCCACCCCCTCTGTTTTTACCACCACCTGATGAATTTGAATCTAGCATGCTTGCATGAGCCACCCTTAAACCTTCATGTGCATTGATGAATTTTTTCCTGCCTATCAACAGCATTAGTTGCTGGCAAGCAGCACTTGAGTGAGTGGTGTGCACTGCTTTTCCACTGCAGGGGAAATGAAGGAATGACTGGAGCAGTGCTACTGCATCAAATTTTGCTAGAAACTGGGTGATAGCCAGGTAAAAATCATTTGAAAGATTCAGACAATTTTCAGTGGTGGTGCATCACACAGATGGTTTAAAGATGGCTGTGCTTGGTGGAGAATGAGCCATGCTCCAGTCAGCCATCAACATCTTGAAATGACCAGCTCATTGCCAAAATGAATGCTGTGCGATGTGGGTCTGTCAGAGAAACTGCAGAAGAAGTGGGCATCAGCACTTCTCTGGCACATTCCATTGTGGCCAAAGATTTGGTCATGAAGAGAGTGTCAGCAAAATTTGTGCTGAAGCTGCTGATGGTGGAACCAAAGCACCTTAATGTTGAAGTCTCACAGACATGCTGGACTCCATAAACATCATAATCAGTGTTAATGGATCCTGGATGTAAGGGTATGGCCCAGAAACCAAATCCTGAGGCCCACTGAGTGTGCAACAATGACAAAGTGATGCTGACGCTTTTTTTGCCTCCTACAGTGTGGTACATCATGAGTATGCACCACAGTATCAAACAGTCACCAAAGAGTACTACAAGGATGTCCTCTGTCACCTACCCAATGCTGTGCAGCACAGGAGACCAGACTTGTGTTCATCAGGAAATTAGTGCCTCCATCACAACAATGCTCCTGCACATACCTTGCACTTGATGCAGACAGTTTTGGCAAAAAGCCAGATTCCTGTGCTTCAACAGGCTCCTTACTCTCCTGATATTGCCCCCTGAAACTTCAGGCTGTTCCCCAAGCTCTAGAGGCCATTGTAAGAAATGCGATTTCAGACAAGAGAGAACTTTATGACACCAATAACAGCTGAGCAAAACTCCATTCCAAAAGAGGCTTTTTCAACATGCTTCCAACAATGGTGGCACAGCTGTGTGAAGTGTGTGGAGTCCAAATGAACTACTTTGAGTGTGATTACATGTCTAACACTCCAGCTAACACAGTTTTTTTTTTCCTGGCCAAAGGTCGGATACTTTTTTCTATTAAGATCTTGTAAATGTTTGTCATAAAAAGTTATTTTTGGTTCAGTTAATTATTCTACGAGTATGAAAAGGTATGTTAATCATATTAATAACAATATTTCTTTCTAGCAGTTGTATAATTTGATGACATCACAACACCTCTGTTGATTTTCATAATATTTGCACATTGAACTTAGCAGCCAAAAAACCAAGCAGGCCCCCTATGTTGGCAGAGTGTAAAATCATCTCCATTTGTTTCTTAATGGACAAACCACTTAATGATGCCCAGTTACTCAGAATTACCATTAATTTCTAGATTCTAATATGGCAGATTAGTGCAGTAGATTTAAGCTCAACAAATAAGGTTTGACCTTTTATTAGAAAAATTCATTAATGGCAACATGATCAAATTTATCCCTTCAAGATGGAGCTTCACCATTAATGGAGCAACTATCATTCTTCCATGATCATACTATGGTCGTATTATTATTAATTACAGTAATTGTAGGTTATGCCCTAGGTTATATATTATTTATTGCCTATACAAACCGAAACATACTTCACGGACACTTAATTGAAACAATCTGAACAGCATTACCAGCAATTACGCTAATTTTTATTGCACTTCCATCATTACGACTATTATATTTACTTGATGATTCAGTAGATGCAATAATCACAATCAAAACCATTGGACGACAATGATACTGATGATACGAATATTCAGACTTTATAGATGTAGAATTTGACACATATACAACACCAGAACAAGACCTAGAAAACGACGGATTTCGACTTTCGATTGGATGTAGATGGCAGAATATAAAATCATCCCACTTATTATCTTAATAGTTAGCTCATTTATAGCAGTTATGTCATACTGAACATAGAGGGTACCAGAACTCAACATATATCCCTTACCCTGCTGTGCAACCACAGATGGCAGAGGGAAACAAATTCTTTGGTGTGAAGGAGGATGGGTACATGTCTTCATAATAGAATATAAAGACTAATATGAAAATACAAATTTAGGTAATATGTAGATCTCAAATGACAAGTATTTTTATTCCAAATAAAGGTACATATAACTCCCTACTCTTAGTCCATGTTGTTATGTGGGATATTATATTGCTATCTCACACTTTCGTTCTCCAAGAGGTTTGAGATATGAATTTATTTAATTTGCTATTATGATCATTTCAATGAAATTGATTGTGGGAAAGCGAGATGAGCCATACCTAGTTTGGATTCTTGTGTCAGTTTGATTATCGGTATTATGGTTCAGCAACCAGTCTGAGAGCAGAGTTTAGGCAGTTTCCTATACTTGTTGAGACAAATGCTGGGCTGGTCCCCAATCTCTGCCTTAGAAAATATGATACACAAACATTTAAAATTTGAAAACACTTGGAACAAAGTTTACATGATACACAGACTATATGCTGTGTTACCTCTGTAAAATACTGTGCCACACTGGACATTAATCCATATGTGATGGCAGTGTTCTGCTTTGTAGAGTGACAATAGTGAATCATTGAGGACTGTAAGCACATCACTTACTCCAAGTTAAATAATGACAAAACACAGTTAAAACCTAAATGCTTACACTTCACTTTGACCTGCCATTTCATTCACTTATATGTACACCAGATCAGTGAGGTTAGCTGTCCGCCACCGGTAGCTGAGTGGTCCTGGCACGGTAGCTCAGCCTGTTCAGTCAGAGAGCTGGCAGAGAGCTGGTTGGCCTCTGTAATAAAAAACTGAGTGGAAGGATCAACAAATGAACTTGAATAGATGTCAGGTGATGTCTGCAATGACCAGATACAATTATCAATAATCAGGGGGAAAAAGGGTCAGCAAGACAGAATGTCAATCCTAAGGGCCCAGGTTCAATTCCTGGCTGGGTCAGAGATTTTCTCCACTCAGGGACTGCGTGTCATTTTATCCCCATTGATGCGCAAGTCACCAAGGTGGCATCAAATTGAAAGACTTACAACGGCAAACAGTCTACCCAACAAGAGGCCCTAGTCACATGACATTTTTAGTGAGGTTAGCTACTCATTTCAAAATATACTAATATATGTGAAACCCTCAAGGAATCACAACTACAGATAGGATACATAACAATATACAAATGATTAAGATAACAGAATTATACATGGTCTTCAATTTTGCAAATACAGTATGGTATGAAAAGTATGCACTAAAATTAGAGTTATCACTGCAAAACACAAAGAAATTAAGATATCTAAGAAAAACTACATTGCTACACAACACACCAATGATAATGTGTATATACTCATTACCATATGAGAAACTTGTGATTCCTGGACAATGGAAACTGACAAAATGGAATGGTTGCTACTGAACCAGCTTGCTATGTTTAGTATCCCTGTCAGTGGATATACATATGGATACAGATGAGCTGGTGTGGGTCTCACAGCAGAGTATTGTGCCAGTCAGTTCTTTTGCTGAGACTGATTAACTCAGACCTGGCTTTCCCATCATGCCATGCTCTTGGTTCCACATGCTAGTTGTTTTGGGCAATTGCACTGGTCACATTTTGTTCTTTGTGACAAAGCAAGCTGGGATCTTTTTAGTTCCCCTCTTGTTTTGCCATCTGCCTCCTCAAAATTCATTTTTTCATTTTTGACTGAAGTGCGCGTCATTTATGTTGGCGGCCGAGTTAAGGTTCGTTCTGCGCATCTGACGTCACAAAACACAGTCAGCCAATGAACAGAGAACGACGTTGCCAGATCTCGACTGCAGAGCAGTGCACGGACGAGTGTCTTCAGTTTTAGAAACGTTCTGTCATAAATAAAGTAATAGAACAAAAGCAATGTCTTGATAGCAGACTTTCTTTTATAGAAAGTTTGGAAAAAGCATTCTTTATACCAATTGCTCCATATTCTATTAATTAATTAAACCAAACAAGCAATAAGACTTCTAATTCAGGCGATAGCAAGGAAAGGTGTTTGTATCAATCTCACGAACTGCTTTTTCGCAATAAAGAACAGCGGCAATTGTTTATTTCCTATTGTACTTCGACGAAGTGTGAGTAATTCATAGTCATACCAACAGCGTTTGTCAGTATTTTGCATGACCTCTTAGAGCCCTCATGGAGTTTCGTAGTAGGATGAGCTGCATTAGCGTAACGGTTAAGGCGTTGGGTTAGTAGGAGAAAGGTGAAGAGTTCAAACCTTGTGCGATACTTAATATTTTCTTTATTTAAAAACAATATCGAAGTGTCTTACTTCACAAATTTTATTCGTTTCAATGCAATGTTTTGAAATTTCTAGTGCTTTGTCTCTTCATTAACTCTTTCGCTGCTGCAGACACGTGCTCCCCGCATTCCGCGCTGTGCGCAATTTTGTCACTGCACTGCTCACCGGTGGTGACACATGGTGTTCCGACTTCTTTGACACTCTTTATCATTCGATTCCACAAAAACTATTTGCCCCAAAAATTTGATTTTTACACATCTTCTTGTCTGATACCTTCCCCCCATAAATGACTTTTTGTTTCAATGTTCAAGCCAGTTATTGTGCAGCATTAAATGTAGTAAACCATTGCACAAAATTTTGAAGAGTTTGCAGAGGTAAAAGTCCATAGCGTGTACTTTCCGTATGGTCGATTCTAGTTGCCACAATGTTGAGAATGAAATGTGGACAAGATACCTAAATTTCATATAAAATTTACTGTATAACAATATCTCATTTAATTGAAATACCACATAGGTGTCGTATGTAATATTGAGAAATATTCCGTCTTTCGCGACTGTAATAAAAGTTTTATTTACACCGGGAGCGTTTGGCTTTATTTTAAAGCACTTCAATAAATGAAAGGTATGGCACATACACAATGGTACTCATGTTCTCTTTCTTGTTTTTGTTCCACAGTCGCAGTTTTACCAATGGTATTGAAATATATTTCTCTTCTGCAACTGTATTAAGCGACTTATTTAGACCAGATGCTTTTCTCTCTTTTGAAGCATTTCCAGTGGACAGTATTTTGTCTCCTCCATTGCCAAGTCACCTTTCGTAGTTTTGTGCTGCGGTAACCCAATTTTCAACGTTTGTGTCGACTGATCATTGTTTTAGCAAATAAATGCTGTTTGTGTGTGCCACACACAAAAATTATATTTGACATAGCTCAGAGCACTTCACTGATAGACGGTATATCCAAGTCCTAATGTTTTTGTAAGCCCACAGTTTTGTTTAATGTATTTTGCCTACTTTCTTTTGATTGATTGAAGTGCTTTGAAATAAAGCCAAACATGACCGGTGTAAATAAAACTTTTATTACAGTCGCGAAAGACGGAATATTTCTCAATATTACACACGACACCTATGTGGTACTTCAATTAAATGAGATATTGTTATACAGTAAATTTTATATGAAATTTAAGTATCTTGTCCACATTTCATTCTCTACATTGTGGCAACTAAAATCGACCATACGGAAAGTATACTCTATGGACTTTTACCTCTGCAAACTCTTCAAAATTTCGTGCAATGTTTTACTGTATTTAATGCTGCATAATAACTGCATTGAACATCGAAACAAAATTAAGTCATTTATGGGGGGAAGGTATTAGTCAAGAAGATGTGTAGAAATCTAATTTTTGGGGCAAATAGTTTTTGTGGAATCGAATGATAAGAGTGTCAAAGCAGTCGGAACACCATGTGTCAGCACAGGCGAGCAGTGCAGTGACAAAATCGCGCACATCGCGGAATGCAGGGAGCACGTCTCTGTAGCAGAAAGGGTTAATGCAGCCGTGGTGGCTTTACTTCATGAACTGTGTGCTCCCCCCTAAACGTAAGCTTGCGAACTATGCTATACTATGGTGCTGCTTCTCTTGGCACGCGCGTCCTGTGAAACTAGCAACGCAGCCAATCTCCCGCGTCTGGGCGGGCATGCGCGAGCCGCCAAGATATAAGAATTGAACTATAATTATCATTAACATACATAAGTATAATCTGCATTTTCATGAAAGAGAAAGGCTGGCCCTCAGTTTTAAAGAACATAACACCAGATCTAATTTTGTGTTTAGTTTTATATATGTAATTGATTTTCTAATTTATTTTGATTATTCCTAGTTAATACTTTCATTATAGGGTGAAATCAATGATTGATTCATAATTTAAATTCTGTTGTTGATGTATGAACAAATATAAATTCTGTAATAATTGTAAACATTTGGAGGAACAACTAATCGTATTCTTAAAGGACCTATTTGGCTCTATTCGGCTCTATTCGAAAACATGTTAGCAAAGCCAGCTCTTAATTAATTCCAAAGTAATTTCCAGTTTCATCAAAAGTATTGTTTGTGTAACTACATTCGTTAATTTCATGATTTAAAGAAATAATATTGCTTAACCCTTGTGGTAGAACAAACTGTTAATAGACACAATTTTTCCATTTATTCAGTTAATGTAATGAGTTATGTTTTAATTGTGATTTCTGTAAATTAAACATCAAACAATGTGTAGTTTCAGTGGCCTGTTATTGTGATAATATATAAGGGCCCAATTTTTGGTCCTGACATAGTCAGTCCATGGCTGAGTTTCAGACAAGAAACCTGTGTTGGTCAGAACAACAACCATGCATCAACTTAATGGTGAAATAAATGTAACAAAATTAGGCCATTAGTTAAAACAATGATGGTGTCCATGAAATTTATTTGAAAGACTGTATGGTTAGGTTTTAGTGCTAGTATATGTTCAACAGTAAACTATTGTAGCAGTAAGTGGATGTTTCCCTGCAGACTATTAATGAGGCTTATCAAAAGTTAAACAATAGTGCACTGGCCATATAACAGTGTATTATTGGGGGTTTGTGAACAGTGAAAGTAAAGAACTGTGAAACACAAATGTGCACAAGTCAGCTACATCATTTAAAGTAGTCAATGTTGATCTTTCACCTCCAATTTTTCAGCCAGTGTAGCAATGCACTGCATCGACACCGAGGACAACAAACGAAGAAATAAAGCAGGTGAACGTCACATATGGTGCCCCAAGTGAGGACTATTTTATGTGGGCACAATAAACCAGGACTCGCAAACTCTGACAGTGATCTTGAGTGGTTTACAGTGACTTAAATGGAGGAGATGCAACAGCCAATCAGCACTGGGGTTTCATGGCCACAATATGACAGCAGCCAATCAGCAAGTGGGTTCTATGGAAGCATCCATTGAGTACAAGAGCAGCCAAACAGCACGTAGGTGGACACATCCAAAAATGAGGCCTCACCGAGAGAATTACAACTTGCAGACGACAGATCGAGAAGGCAACCACAGCAGCAGCAGCAGCAGACCAGTGATTAAAAAAAAGGTATTTCATTGCAAAAGCTGTTTTATATAAAGTGATAACTTACTTAATGAGTGGCTTTAATGAACAAGAGAGTGTGACTGAGAACAAAGCTGTAGAGGTTAAGTTGTTAACTGAGCAGGAAGACGTAGGTGGGACTGGTTCTGTAGATGATACTGATTATAAATCAAACTTGAATGTAACTTTGAGTGATGGGAACGAATGTCCTATTGTAGATGGAATGATAAAAGCATCATATACATTATATGGTGATGTGAACAAAAT
Source organism: Schistocerca nitens (assembly GCF_023898315.1). NCBI lineage: Eukaryota > Metazoa > Arthropoda > Insecta > Orthoptera > Acrididae > Schistocerca > Schistocerca nitens. The sequence goes on from NC_064619.1 coordinate 366,655,949, forward strand.
GAATGGAAACAGTACTGAATTGGAGATCGTTAAGGTTAAGGAGGAGGAACCTAGTAGCAAAAATCAACAAGGGCAAAAGTTTATGGCAGATGGGAAATTGGAAGTGATGTTAATGCAAATTATGAGTAGTTTGAATAGTATGTGTGTGAAAACAGACATTAGTAGTATGAAAGAAGACATTAGTAGGGTTGAAAGTAGTACAAAAAAAAAAGACATTACCAGGGTGGAAAAGAAAACTGATAGCATTAGAACTGACATGGTTAACTTAAAGGATGAACTGAAGAAAGAAGTTAAACAGAAGATTCAGGTAGTCAGATCTAATCTTTCAGATTAAATAAGAAGGCTGAAGTGGTAGTTAAAGATTGTGATGAAAAGATAAAGAAATAAGTACATAACACTAATGAGAAATTAATATTAATGAGTAGTAAATGTGCAGAAAGAGATGACTATAGTAGGAGGGTGGAGGCTTCTGAAAAACAGTGGAAAGATGAAGTCAAAGCTTCCAAGAAACAGTGTGCTGAAAATAGGGTTAAACTTGAGAATCAAATTGATCAGATTAAAAATGATTTAGAACCTGAAGTAGAAACCAAGTGTGCTGTAGTGGTAGAGGAAAAACTGGTAAAGTAAATGAAAATGTAGATTCAAAATTGACTGAAATGGAGAAAAAGGTGGAAGAGGTACAAAATCTAAAGCATAGAGGAACGAAAGTGGGTCTGATTCTGACAGCAGTCATAATGATGAGAGCAATGACGAATCCAGTAGTGATGGGGATGAGGTATTCAAATTTTAATTGATAATGATGGCAATGTGTTAAGTGAAGAAAGAATAAAGGAGGATAATGTTAGACCTAATGAAGGGTTAGAGTTTGAATGTGGTAAAGAGGAGGGAGAACCATGTTATCTGTCATTGAATGTGTCTGATAATTATTTTGGTATGTAGGATGTCAGTTTTCTAGGGAAAAGATAAATGAGAATTTGTTGTATGAAGAAGATCATGTGGTAAGTAAGAAGGAAGTGTGTTACCTTGTAATAACAGAAAGTGTACAAGGTATACATGTTTAATGTATACTGGACAGTGGTAGTGATTTGAATGGCATCTCACAGGCATTTTTTGAATCTATTAAGAACACAGAGGATATAGTAGTAATGCATGTTTCTGGAATAAAAATTATTGGTGCTACTGGTAAGCTATCAAAGAGTGTGAAACAACAGGTACTATTAAATGTGGAATGGGTAGGATAACTATCTGCTCATAGGAGTGTCATAGTACAGCTTCTTCTAACATTAAGGAAGTACAACTTTAAACATAGTTGCCTCAAGTAATGTGTGTAGAAAGAGTAAGCAAGAGTTGTATGAAATCTCAAACAATTTGATGGAATACAGTGTAATAATAATGGAATACAGTGTAATAATAATTTTTCTAAGTGAAATTTTGTCAGATTAGTTATGAGAGTTAAGTTTGCCTTAGCATAAGGAGCTGTTATTGTGGAGTGTTTTTCTGTAGAATCAGTTTTGCATTGGACAAGCAGAGCAGGTGTTTATTTATTAGATAATGAAGCAATATTGTAAAAAAAATGAATAATGTTAGGGTCTTAATGGTTAGGGGGCCTGTCTCTGCAATACGGATATTTTTTTTAATGCACTCCACTAGTTAACGAGTTAAGAAAGGTAAGTAAAATCATGGAGCTGACAGACATAATTGAGTAACGAAAAAGATAACTGTGCAAACAAACATGGTGTAACTGTATTGATGATCCATTTTTTTAACTAGGCCATGTTGGGTACTGTGCGCATTGTGCAATTCATGGCACTGCAGCTAGGTATGAGAGATTAACACTAAGAGAAATATTTACAAGTCATATACTGCTGCATCATTGGATCAATAGGTTATCTGAAACCTTCTGTTTGTGGACTGAGGAATTATGAGCTTAAAGTGGTAATGCTCGAATGAAGAAGAATAAATTTGCTGATTAACGGATAACTGTGGTGTTAGATTGATGTGAATATTCTGAAAGTTCAATGATCTAGTACCATTTTGTGATTTTGTAAGGATCCATTTGCCTGGTTGAATGAAAGTAGTACTCAGAGTTGAGTGGAGAAGTATGGCAATCATTTGGTACAACTTCCATCCCCTTAATTTTGATCTGAGTAGTAATTAATTTATATGATGGTGACTACATTCGCTCTCTCTCTCTCTCCCTTTTATTTTATTTTATTTTATTATTATTATTTCTTTCCTTTCTCAGATGTTATGTCTAGTTAAAAATGGAAAGTGACGTGGACCTTGATCAAGCATGACTTCCTTCTAACTGTACGGTATATGTTACATTGCATTTAGGAACTTTCGGGTAACTGAAAATGTATCAATAATTACAGATTTCTGTAGTTGTATATATACATTTGGATGCAGCTGTATTGCATTGATGTACTGGTGGATATTGTGTGGTATGACTTCTGTAGTTGATAGTATAATTGGTATAATGTCAACTTCATCCTGATGCCACATGTCCTTGACTTCCTCAGCCAGTTGGATGTATTTTTTAATTTTTTCTCCTGTTTTCTTCTGTATATTTGTTGTGTTGGGTATGGATATTTCGATTAGTTGTGTTAATTTCTTCTTTTTATTGGTGAGTATGATGTCAGGTTTGTTATGTGCTGTTGTTTTATCTGTTATAATGGTTCTGTTCCAGTATAATTTGTATTCATCATTCTCCAGTACATTTTGTGGTGCATACTTGTATGTGGGAACGTGTTGTTTTATTAGTTTATGTTGTATGGCAAGTTGTTGATGTATTATTTTTGCTACATTGTCATGTCTTCTGGGGTATTCCGTATTTGCTAGTATTGTACATCCGCTTGTGATGTGATCTACTGTTTCTATTTGTTGTTTGCAAAGTATGCATTTATCTGTTGTGGTATTGGGATCTTTAATAATATGCTTGCTGTAATACCTGGTGTTTATTGTTTGATCCTGTATTGCAATCATGAATCCTTCTGTCTCACTGTATATATTGCCTTTTCTTAGCCATGTGTTGGATGCATCTTGGTCGATGTGTGGCTGTGTTAGATGATACGGGTGCTTGCCATGTAGTGCCTTCCCCTTCCAATTTACTTTCTTTGTATCTATTGATGTTATGTGATCTAAAGGGTTGTAGCAGTGGTTATGAAATTGCAATGGTGTAGCCGATGTATTTATATGAGTGATTGCCTTGTGTATTTTGGTAGTTTCTGCTCGTTCTAGAAAGAATTTTCTTAAATTGTCTACCTGTCCATAATGTAGGTTTTTTATGTCGATAAATCCCCTTCCTCCTTCCTTTCTGCTTAATGTGAATCTTTCTGTTGCTGAATGTATGTGATGTATTCTATATTTGTGGCACTGTGATCATGTAAGTGTATTGAGTGCTTCTAGGTCTGTGTTACTCCATTTCACTACTCCAAATGAGTAGGTCAATATCGGTATAGCATAAGTATTTATAGCTTTTGTCTTGTTTCTTGCTGTCAATTCTGTTTTCAGTATTTTTGTTAGTCTTTGTCTATATTTTTCTTTTAGTTCTTCTTTAATATTTGTATTATCTATTCCTTTTGTTTGTCTGTATCCTAGATATTTATAGGCATCTGTTTTTTCCATCGCTTCTATGCAGTCGTTGTGGTTATCCAATATGTAATCTTCTTGTTTAGTGTGTTTTCCCTTGACTATGCTATTTTTCTTATATTTGTCTGTTCCAAAAGCCATATTTATATCATTGCTGAATACTTCTGTTATCTTTAGTAATTGGTTGAGTTGTTGATTTGTTGCTGCCAGTAGTTTTAGATCATCCATGTATAGCAAATGTGTGATTTTGTGTTGGTATGTTCCAGTAATATTATATCCATAATTTGTAGTATTTAGCATGTTGGATAGTGGGTTCAGAGCAAGGCAGAACCAGAAAGGACTTAATGAGTCTGAGGGAATATGGTATAGTTGTAGGTAAACAACTAGAATTCTCTCATATACAGATTTATTCTCACTTAGCTTCTACACAGATACAAGTCCAGAGGCTAACTGCCGTTAGCATCCAACATCCTGTCCCAAAGCCCTCTCCTCAAAGATAGCACACTTGCACACAGAACAAATATCGATATTTATGGCGCTCTACGCCACATAGCCCCCCCACCGCCCAGTATGGAGTACGTGCCTGTGAATGGGGGGGGGGGGGGGGGGGGTGAGAAGGTAGGAAGGTAACGCACAGTTCTTCTGCGTCAGGTGGAAGCGGTCGACTGGTAGGAGACAGGGGGGTGAAACCCGGTACGTCGACGGTGAAGTCAGCAAGCGACGCCGGCGGCCGAAGACGACGTCCCGTCCTGGAGTGGAGGTGTAGCACTTCGTCAGCTGGCAGACAGAGAATCACCTTGCCAGAAGGCCTAACAAAGGCACGCAAATTGCCACATGCAGCACTTCTGCTCAATTTAAAGCAGCGCACAATGCGAGATTCTGCACTTCCTCCCTCAGTATTGTCACACGCGAGTACCACACACACCGTATCGCCATCTACAACAACAGATAATTTATGTATGTCATCAGGGTGCACATGTGTTGTGAATTCTTAGATGGCACCTGTACGAGCAATGGTAGGGAGGCAGGGAGGTGTGGGAAAGCCATGGCAGGGGGAAGCATATGCTAAGAGGGGGATGGCAGGTGCACTGGACTGCGCAGGAGACAACCTCAGGCGATCAGCTGACAGACGAGGGAGCGTGACTGGAGGCAACGAGGAGCCAGCGTGGATTGAACGGTGTGACAAAGAGCTGTCAGACGAAGATGGTAACACAATGGCAGAATCCGAGTGGTTGGCAGTTCGACTGCGAGGGCTGTGAGGAGTGAAGCCCCAAAAAGATTGGCCACTTGAATTAGATGAACGTGGAGAAGGAGCAGTGCTCAGCAGAGAAGCATGCTGTGGAGAATCAATACCCAAATGCATGGTGTGGGAAGATGGATGGCCGCTCGAAGCAGGAGTGGGAGAAATAGGGGCAGAATCAGGGAGGTTCACCTGAGGCTCAATGAAAGCTGGTTTCACTCGGTTGAGTGAGACCGTGGTTACAGAGTCTTCTATGAGGAGATCCATGTTATTCTCAGAGCGTTTGACGACCTTGTAAGGACCTGTGTAGGGCGACTGAAGTGGGGCTTTGACTGAGTCGTCTCTGAGAAACACGTACTCACAAGTGTCTAGCGTGCGCGGTACGTACACGCGCGAAGGTGTATGAGCAGCCGGAGGTGGCGGCTGAATTTTGCTGCAGTGCAAGCGCACCCGCTCGAGAAGTGAAGGGAGTTCAGAGGGTCGTGGAAGTGGGGTCCGAGTGACTAATTCTCCAGGCAAAACCAGAGGTTGGCCATACACAAACTCGGCTACGGAACCCTTGAGGTCTTCCTTGAAAGTCGCACGAAGGCCAAGGAGCACAAAGGGCAGTGCCTCTGTCCATAGTGAGTCATGGCAATGCAGGGCAGACTTTAAGGTGCGACGCCATTGTTCGACAAGCCCATTGCTTTGGGGGTGGCATGCAGAAGTATGAATTTTGACAATACCAAACATTTTACATAAGTCAGAGAAAACTGAAGGCTCGAATTGTCGCCCCTGGTCAGTGGTGAGGTGAACAGGTGAGCCAAATCTAGAGATCCACGAATCTAAGAATGCTCGACTTACTGTCTCGGAGGTAATGTTCGGAATAGGCACAGCCTCAGCCCACCGAGTCATCCTGTCAGTAGCTGTAAACAAGTAACGGAAACCCTTGGAGGGGGGCAAAGGGCCTACGATGTTGACATGAACATGGTGAAACCGGCCTGGCGGTTGGGCAAAACAGCCAAGGGGTGGAGAAGTGTGCCTGGAAACTTTGTTCTGTTGACACACCATGCATGCCCTTGCCCAAGACTGACAGTCACGGCGCATGTCTCTCCAGACAAACCGTTCAATTACCAGACGGGTGGAAGCTTTGACACCGGGGTGTGCTAATGTATGTAGTTTGTCAAAGACCTGGCGTTGAAGGGGCTTAGGAATGAATGGCCGCAATGTACCAGTAAATTCATCACACCACACTAAGTCAGATATGCCAGGGAAAGTAGAGCGTACCAGTTGGAGAGAGGAGCTGTGGTCTGAAATTAACTGCATGGTATCGGGGTCTGCCGATTGCAACCGGGGTAGGTCCGTTAAGTCAATTAAGGTTGTGACAGCACCAACACGTGAGAGAAAATCAGCGACCACATTGTCTGCTCCTCGGATGTAGCGAATGTCATTTGTAAATTGCAAGATGTAATCGATGTGACGAAAGCATCGTGGGGGCGGATCAGCCGCAGGATTTTTTATGGCAGGAACCAATGGCTTGTGATCAGTGAGCACATAGAAATCTCGTCCCTCAACATCAGTTCTGAAGTGTCTTATGGTCTCGTAAACTGCAAGTAATTCTCTGTCGAATCCTGAGTATTTCTTCTGCACGTTGTTTAGCTTTTTTGAGAAAAACTGCAGGGGGGTCATAACATCGTTGTATGTCTGACTCAGTACTGCGCCGATAGCGTTGTCACTAGCGTCAGTAGTGATAAACATTGTGGCGTCCGCCCGTGGGTGAGCAATAGTGACAGCGGAGGCCAACAGCTGTTTGAGTTCATTAAATGCCTTGTCCATGTCTGGTGTCCATGGTACCTGGTGGGTGCCAGAAGTTTGTGGGCCAGCGAGAGCATCTGTGAGAGGAGCCTGAACCACAGAAGCGGCTGGCAAATGTTTCTGGTAATAATTAACTGTTCCGATGAACCTGCGTAATTCCCTATAGGTCTGAGGGCGTAGCATCTCGAGAACAGGCTTGATCTTGTCCTGTGGTGGTGTCAGATCGTCCGATGACACAACATAACTTAGGAATGTGACGGATGACTGGTGCAATTGAGTCTTTTTATTGTTCAGTTCAATACCAGCGGCTGCTAAAATATCCGTCACGACTTGAACACGCTCCTCACTCTGTTCTAAAGTAGAAGCAAAAACCAATATGTCGTGTCCATGTATACGAAACAAAAGTCTAGATGGAATAAAGTTTGATTGATGAAACGCTGCCACGTTTGGGGGTCGTTTTTCATCCCAAACGGCATAAATTTGTATTGGAACAGCCTGAAGGGAGTGGTTATGGCAGTCTTTTCAATGTCCTCCGGAGCCATAGGAATCTGATGAAATGCATGCTTACAGTCCAAAACAGAGAAGTACTTTGCACCTGCGAGCGCATGATTGAAGTCTGCAATGTGTGGAACCGGATATTTATCAATGATGGTGCGGGCATTTAAACGCCTATAGTCTCCGACCATACGCCAAGTACCGTCTCTCTTTTGGTCAAACAGGATAGGACTAGCCCAGCAACCGGAAGAAGGTTCAATTATTCCCTTTTGTAACAGATCGTGCAATTGTTCTTTTGCAATTTTCATAAATTCCGGCTTGAGGCGGCGTGGGCGTTGCGATATGGGCGGCCCATCGGTTAGACATAACCGATGAACTGTGCCATTAGTGACTACTGCAATACGTGGCGCAGCACGACAGTCAGATGTCCATGAAGCGGAGCAGGCAGTGGCGGACGGGCCAAGCTGTGGCGCTGAGGCCACAGAAGTACAGGTGTGCCACCCGCTCGTAGGCTGCGTAAAGGCCGCACACGTGTTAACATGGGTGAGGTTGGTACACTGGTTCTTGGTAGCGGGCCGTGCCGCTACGAGCGCTGTAGGCACGAGTGGGCGTGGCCGGACAGCAGATGGCCGTAGTTCATTGCCACGAGCTTGGCAAGTTAATTGTCCATTCGGAACGCAAGGAGCATGAGCACTCGGGCATACCCTATCATAACAAAAGGGGGTGCTGACACAGTTTACAGAGTTCACAACATTGTCGTTAACGTGCGCGGGCACGGGAACACCAGATTGGCACGGACTGACCTTGTCTGTAGCTGACGAGTCGTCTGCTCGTAGTGCCGTGAGGCGTTGTTGTGTGGAGGCCAACTCGTGGTGTATGTCGCGGGGATGCAGCAGCATTTCCTTACGTTCCATCCGCAACTTCGAAGACTTGGCGCACTCCACTAGCCATTTGTTTGTCCACGATTGCAGCTCCAAGGATAGGCTTACACACTTCTTAGCACAGCACACATGTTTGGTGTTTGCCGAACTGTCACTCGGTGAAGCGAAAGGAATATGTTTGTTAAGGGAGGGGTAAAACACAGTATTTTGCACAAAATCTAGTGACAACTGATAGTGCTTGAGGAAATCAATTCCGAGAATAGGTTCTTCAATTGCTGACACTAGAAATGTCCACTCCAGCTTGCACTCGGGCGAAAGTTTCACTGTATACAAAGTGGAACCCGAATACTGTAGGGTAGACAAGTTCACTGCACAAAGTACTGTTTTGTGTGGTTGCACTTTATTGGTTGCTAGGCGAACCGGCAGCAAAGAGACGTCTGCGCCAGTGTCTACCAGAAAACATACACCTGATCGTAAATCGCGAACCTAGACTCGACCACACTTACTGTTATTGTCCGAAATGGAGTGCAACGTGGGATGAAGCCTGTTGTTTACATCGCAGGAGGTGGCACCGTAGCCTTCCTGCGGTTGGAGTTTCGGTAAGAACACGGTGACTGGCATTTGCGAGCTTGCTCCCCGAATCTCGCGCGGAAGAAACAGTAAGGTTGGGCGGGCCTATGCTCCTGTGGGTAGTTGCTAGGTGACGGAGTATGTGCCCCAGAGTCTTCAACAGAGGCCGATGCACTGTCGTTGTGGGGAGTTGAAGGTGCACGCAGGGCGGCTAGTTTAACAAACTTGTTATTAGCAGCAACAAACTTGTTATTAGCAGCACCAGACAAGGGCGTGGCGTCAGAAAGCGTCTTAGTGCGGTCATGTCCAGAATGCAGTGCACGGAGATCACGTTGCCTGGCAGAGTATGCTCTGTCGGCGGCGCGTAAACGTTCATTTACTGGCCTATCTTCATATGCAGAGATTGCAGTCTGGACAGGCAAAGGCAGCTTTTCAGTCCAGATTTCTGCGAGCGTGTCATCAGGCATAACTTGCTCATCGACGAGAAGACGGATGCACCACCACAGCTGGGACGGAGACCTGTCGCTGACACGCTCTTTGTAGATGAGCTGTCGCACATTTTCTCTCCTGGTTTTAGAGACGCGCTCCAGTATCATCTGTTTCACCACAGCATACTTCCCTGCTAAAATCGGCGCGGTCATGAAGATGGTTCATGAGGCAGGCGAAGCGTGCGTCGTCGTCCAAAGCACAGACATTGAAAGTTTGCTCAACCAGGTTAAACCAGAACTCCGGGTGAGCGGGTTTGTAGTCTGGTAATTTCGGCAGATTCGGCACTGCAGTCACTGCGGAGATGCGCCTATTACTTCGGACGGAAGTAGAGCATGCAGAAGATTGCAAGTCCGAATTATTGGCGTCTCGTAACGCGGGAATCGCAAAATTCACTTGACGCTGGGCGGAGGGGGGGGGGGGGGGGGGGGCGGCTGAGAAGCGATGGACGCTCGAACGGTGTGAGGATCGTAGTCAAAATGTGCACTCTCATTGACGTGGTAGCTCGGAGAGAAGCCACAAGTGCTTAAGTACGCCGGTGAAAGTCCGTTATGCACAGAGTATTCACTCGACCGTGAGTGGTGGGGCTGGTTGTAGATGTCGGAGTAATTACTGTCCAGCACAGAATTGTTGACCTGATTAGAAGGATCCCACACACGTCCACTAGGATGCACACTCGGTGTTATATTTGCTGTTTGGCGAGCATTGAACACCTGTTGACTAGCCGGCGCGGAAGGATACACACGTGGTGGGAGCTGTTTCGAGTTTGAATTTACTACTGGATTTTCCAAAGTAGCAAAACCTCGCTCGACGCCACGAACTGTGTTGAATTGTGTGTTCGACACAGGAGTAGGAATGTTCCGACCAACACTCTGTGGAGAACACGTGGGAAGGTCCAGGCTAAAAAAGCCAGAGTCCATGACCGTTGGCGGTTGGAAGAAACTGGCGGCACTCGATGAATTCCACTGCATGTTCTGGCTGAAGGATTCCGAAGATTCTTGCGGCACGTCCCCTACGACGGCAGGAGTGCTGGAGAGATGTTGCTGGAATCCGGGCGGCGGTGAATGCTGAAAGTCCATTGTCTGGAGCTGAACAAAGGCCCTCGCGATCGCGGAGAAACCCGACGTGGTAGGTGCGTAAATAACCTTCGGGCGGTAACTCAGACGCGTATAACACAAAAATGGGGTCACCAGTGAGGGAATATGGTATAGTTGTAGGTAAACAACTAGAGTTCTCTCATATACAGATTTATTCTCACTTAGCTTCTACACAGATACAAGTGAATGGGCTAACTGCCGTTAGCGTCCAACATCCTGCCCCAAAGCCCTCTCCTCAAAGATAGCACACTTGCGCACAGAACAAATATTGATACTTATGGCGCTCTATGCCACAAGTCTCCTTGGTATATTCCACGCTTAATCTGTATTGGCTGTGATGTGATATTATTTGAATTTGTTTGGATATTAAGTGTGAGTTTCCAATTTTTCATTACTGTGTTTAGGAACTGTATCAATTTAGGATCTACTTTGTATATTTCAAATATTTGTAGTAACCATGAGTGGGGTACACTATCAAAAGCTTTTTGGTAATCAATGTATGCGTATTGTAGCGACCTTTGTTTAGTTTTAGCTTGATATGTCACCTCTGCATCTATTATCAGTTGCTCTTTACATCCTCATGCTCCTTTGCAACGGTGTTTTTGTTCTTCATTTATAATTTTGTTCTGTGTTGTATGTGTCATTAATTTCTGTGTAATGACTGAAATTAATATTGTGGTGTCACCGCCAGACACCACACTTGCTAGGTGGTAGCTTAAATCGGCCGCGGTCCATTAGTACATGTCGGACCCGCGTGTCGCCACTGAGTGATCGCAGACCGAGCGCCACCACACGGCAGGTCTCGAGAGACTGACTAGCACTCGCCCAGTTGTACGACGACGTTGCTAGCGACTACACTGATGAAGCCTTTCTCTCATTTGCCGAGAGACAGTTAGAATAGCCTTCAGCTAAGTTAATGGCTACGACCTAGCAAGGCGCCATTTGTACCATTGCATCTTTCTCAAGATAGTCTCACTTGTATCATCAAGAATGCTGTATACCAAAGGACGATATAAAAGTTAAGTGTTCTAGTAGCTACGTTCTTTTCTTTATCACATTCATTACGAATCCTGTTCCAGATTTCGCGCCAGTCGGTGCGTGTGTACGTGTGCCCTTTCAGCTACCCGTCACTGTGGACTGGCTGCCTTGTCAGTCCACTACATTGGCGACGAGTCTCATAAGGGACTTTAGCGTTCGTATTGTATTAATTTGCTTGTATCATGGCTTCGCCACATTCTCCAGATGTACTGTCCCAATTTTATCGCTTGCAGAATCAGGAGACGCAGGCGTTATTGGATGCCCTTGGACAGCTCGTCCGGGGTCAACGTGCGCTGCACAACGATGCGGCCGCCGCCGCTTCATCGCTACCGCAGCCACAACCCGCAGTTGCACCGCCGTTCCATGCTTTTCGTCCCGACGACGAAAGCTGAACAGAATGGTCCCGACAATTTGGATTTCATCTCGCCGCCTACGGAATTCAAGGTAATGAGCGGCAGCCGTTTTTGCTTTCGTGTGTAGGTGTCCACCTACCGTGTGATAGTGAAATTGTTTCCCTGACGCGAAGTAGCAATTCTGTCCTACGAAGAAATTTTGTCAGCGTTAGATGCCTACTTCAAAGAACCAGTTAATGTCGTTGCAAAACGGTATACGTTCTTTCGTACGAAACGTACGGCCGGTCAGACCAATAGGGAGTGGGTTGCAACTTTGCAAGGACTTACTAGGGATTGTGCATTTGAATGTGACTGTGGACTCCCTTATTCAGATACTATGGTGCGTGATGCACTAGCACAGAACGTTTCTGATGTTCGCATACGGGAACAGATTTTGAAACTAGTTAATCCCTCCCTTCAACAAGTGATAGACATATTGGATAGGCAAGACACACTTGACTTTGCTCAGGAATCATTTGCAACTTCGCCAGCCGTGTGTCACATTAACCGGCCCGCCGGGCCCGCTGCACGGAACGCTAACCTGCCCTCGCGCACATCCGCACAGCCACGTGTCCCGCGCAAGCAAGCAAATGCAGTGAAATCATGCCCGCGGTGTGCAACTAGACATTCGCGTGACAATTGCCCATCACGCCAAGCTATTTGCTTTTACTGTCATAAGAAAGGACATGTTCAAAGTGTTTGCCAGAAAAAGCTCAGATCAGACAATCACAACCATTCCAGGCCCTTTGCTTCGCGCCGGAATCGAACCAAGGACACTCAGGCTCGGGAACCTTCGCCCATGGACATTCATGTAGTTACTGCCACTCCGCCCAGTGTTCCTCTCGCTATCAGTGACTGTGTTCGTCCCACAAACAGTGTGTGTCGACGTCGACGCAAATCCCGTCACGTCGCGCATGATTCTGTTCCAGTGTCTGTTAAAGTTGCACAAAACAGTCGCTCTTGTCGTCAGCAGGACAATAAACTTTTTGTAGACTTGGACTTTGAAGGCAAAGTGATACCGTTCCAGCTCGATACCGGAGCTGCAGTTTCATTGCTCAATCACGCCGCGTACAAACAACTGGGCCCACCTCCGTTGCGTGCCACAAATGTTCAGCTCACGAGTTATTCAGGACAGAACATCCCTGTGTTAGGACAGTGCAGCCTTCCTGCAACATACAAGGGACAAACAAAACTTGTGTCTTTTTACGTTCTTCGTTCTTCTTCGGCAGTGAACTTGTTTGGTTTGGATTTATTTCAGTTGTTTAACTTGTCTATAGTCAATCAGGTCCTATCAGTGAACCAGACTGTGCCTTCAGCCAGTGTTTCTAGTCTATGTGAAGAATTTGCAGACATTTTTGCACCGGGCCTTGGTTGCGCTACGAACTATGCAGCACATTTGGAACTGCAAGTAAACGCGCAACCGAAAATTTTCCGAGCGCGCAATGTTCCCCACGCATTGCGTTATGAGGTCGCCAATCGCTACGATATCTTGTATCGGTCCGCTACTCCGCACGGCAACTCTGGTGTGTTGTCCCGTTTGCCTGTTGCTGAGGGTAAAGCATTCGATTCTTCCGAACTTGCTTGCATGTTCATTGATTCGGAAACCGATGACGTGGTCGAATCGTTTCCGATTGATTTTCGTCGTGTAGCTACAGCCACAGCTTCTGACCCTGTCCTTGCTACTGTTTTGCGTTTTGTTGTTACGCAATGGCCCTTGTCCAAGTCGCGGATCGAGGATCCGTTGGTTCGCCGATTTTTTGCTCACAAGGAGAGACTTTTTGTATGACGTGGTGTTTTGTTGTTGCGTTCTGATAATGATCAGTCCAAAGTAGTGGTCCCACGTTCGTTACAGTCCTCTGTCTTACGGCTCCTTCACCAACGACATTGGGGTATAGTGCGCACGAAACAACTTGCTCGTCAGCACTGTACTTGGTTCGGAATTGATGCTGCGATTACGAATATGTGCTCTTCTTGCATGGTGTGTGCCGAACAACAATCCGCACCGCCGCGGAAATTCTTTGCATGGCCAAAAGCCACTTCCCCTTGGCAACGCTTGCACATAGATTTTGCTGGTCCTTTCTGGAATGCTCGATGGTTGGTTGTGGTCGATTCTTTCAGTACTTTTCCTTTTGTTGTCCGGATGTCTTCCACGATGTCTTCTGCCACCATCCAAGCGTTATCTGCTATTTTTTGCATTGAAGGTCTTCCGCAGACTATTGTTTCCGACAATGGCCCACAATTCATGTCCGCAGAATTTCAGTCATTCTGCAAGGCCAATGGTATTCAACATCTGACATCCGCGCCGTTTTTGCCTCAGTCAACCGGTGCCGCTGAACGATTGGTCCGGACTTTCAAGTCACAGATGTTGAAGTTGAAAGAGTCGCATTCTCGGGAGGACGCGTTATTGCTCTTTTTGTCCTCGTATCGCTCTCAGCCCCGCGATGGTCGCTCGCCGGCTGAGTTGCTCCATGGTCGTCCTCATCGAAACTTGATGTCTTTGCTGCATCCGCTGCTCCTGGCGACGTTGTCTTCTATCGCACCTCTCGAGGTTCACGGCGTTGGCTCGCAGGGCGCATTCTTCGCTGCCTCGGCCGCGCGATGTATTTGGTTTTGGGGGCCTCTGGTGAGGTGCGTCGGCATCTCAATCAGCTGCGCCTCTGTCGTCGCCTGGGTTCTGCCGCTCCCTGTCTGCTTTCAGCAACGGTGCCGTCCGGTCAGCGCCCTGGGGACCCATCTACTGGCTCGCCTCATCCCCAGGTGTTACCGACGATGCCTTCCATTTTGCCCCATGGCGACGCGCCGCTGCTGCCGCCACCGCCACCTGTTCTCCCGCCGGCGCCTCCCGCAGTGGACGCTTCGCTGCAGCCGCCCAGCGCCTCCCTGGGTCGCGCGCCGCCGATCGCTTCCCGTGACCAGCTGTCCTCCGCCATGGACCTCTTGCCCGCTCCGGCCCAGATGTCGTCATCGCGCGTCGGATCCCCCGACGCAATGGAGGTCGACCCTTCGGCCCCTCCTGTCTCATTACGGGCGCATACACCGCATGTTGACGTGCACCCTGGACTAGGTTTTCAGACGTTTCCTAGCTCCCCTCGGACCGAATGGCAGGGTGCGGGTGGCACGGCCTCACCTGTTGTTAGGCTCCCCACCCCATCGCATACGTCAACATGGGGTCCTCCCCACGGCGGGCGGAAGCCTTATCACACGACCGTTCGCCGATTTGCGGGGGAGGAATGTGGTGTCACCGCCAGACACCACACTTGCTAGGTGGTAGCTTAAATCGGCCGCGGTCCATTAGTACATGTTGGACCCGCGTGTAGCCACTGAGTAAGATAGTCTCACTTGTATCATCAAGAATGCTGTATACCAAAGGACGATATAAAAGTTAAGTGTTCTAGTAGCTACGTTCTTTTCTTTATCACATTCATTACGAATCCTGTTCCAGACTTCGCGCCAGTCGGCGTGTGTGTACGTGTGCCCTTTCGGCTACCCGTCACTGTGGACTGGCTGCCTTGTCAGTCCACTACAAATATTTTGTAGATTGTTGGTAGGCATGTTATGGGGCGATATTTAGCTGGGTTTGCTGTGTCTGCTTGATTTTTAGGTTTCAGATAAGTTATTCCATGTGTACGTGTATCAGGGAATATGTATGGGTCTGCAATGTAACTGTTAAATAATTTATATCTAAAAACAAAGATGATGTGACTTACCAAATGAAAGTGCTGGCAGGTCGACAGACACACAAACGAACACAAACATACACACAAAATTCAAGCTTTCGCAACAAACTGTTGCCTCATCAGGAAAGAGGGAAGGAGAGGGAAAGACGAAAGGATGTGGGTTTTAAGGGAGAGGGTAAGGGGTCATTCCAATCCCGGGAGCGGAAGGACTTACCTTAGGGGGAAATAAGGTAAGTCCTTCCGCTCCCGGGATTGGAATGACCCCTTACCCTCTCCCTTAAAACCCACATCCTTTCGTCTTTCCCTCTCCTTCCCTCTTTCCTGACGAGGCAACAGTTTGTTGCGAAAGCTTGAATTTTGTGTGTATGTTTGTGTTCGTTTGTGTGTCTGTCGACCTGCCAGCACTTTCATTTGGTAAGTCACATCATCTTTGTTTTTAGATATATTTTTCCCACGTGGAATGTTTCCCTCTATTATAACCATATCTGTTAAATAATTTAGTTAGATGTGAATGTGTTGAGGTGAACTTCTTTAGCCAGAAATTTGCTATTTTATCTTTTCCAGGGGCTTTCCAATTGTGTGTAGAATTAATTGCTCGGGTGACTTCATGTTGCAAAATTATCACTTCAGGCATGTGTGGTATCATCTTGTATGAGTCTGTTTCTGCTTGTATCCACCGTGCATGCCTGTTATGTTGTACCAGGTTTGACCATATGTTGCTCCAGAAGTGTTCCATGTCTGTTAGGTTTGGTGGATTGTCTATTTTTATGTGTGTGTTATCTATTGTTTGGTAAAATTTCTTTTGGTTTGTGTTGAATGTTTGGTTTTGTTTCCTTCTATTTTCACTTTTTTTGTATCTTCTAAGTCGTTTGGCCAATGCTTGTAATTTCTGCTTCTTTTCATCTAATTGCTCTTTTGCTACTTGTTGTGAGATTTTACCTAACCTTTTTCGTTTTTTGTCTGATATTTCATTTCTTATAAATTGTGTTAGCTGTCCGATGTCTTTTCTCAGTTTTTCTATTCTGATCTGTAGCCTGTGTTGCCATGCTGGTTTTGTGGGTTTCTTCTGTGTGTTGGTTGGTTCTGATCTCTGCCTAGTGTGTATATTTAGTGTAGTGAGTGCTCCTACATAAACCAGTAGTTGTAACTCTTCCATAGTTGTGTGTTCATTTATTTTGTTGTGTATGATTGTGTTGATAGTTTTTATTGCTGTTTCGACTTGTGGGTTATTTGGTGGTCTATGCAAGAATGGTCTAATGTCTGTATTTGTGTCTTTGTATTCTATATATGTCAACTGAAATTTTTCTTCTATATCTAACATGTGTGTCACTTCATGTTCTATTTGTGCTTGTGCTGGTGGCTGTCTTAAGATTTCGTTTTCCTCTGATTGTTTAATTGATGCCTGTTGTTCTTTGTTTGTTTGCTTTGGGATGTTTGAGTCCATTACTGTATTTTCTTCTTCTTCTAATTGCACATTATTTTGTTCCAGTATTTGTTGTGTTATTGTTATTATTATTATTATTATTATTATTTTAACGTTTGTATTAGTAAATCATCACTTGTGATGAAGATGCCGAATTTTTATTAAAAGTATAACTTGTAGATATTTTGTGCTATTGTACAATACACTGTATGTAAGTATTTTATATGGGGATTTTCATATGGACAGTTCATATAAGTATAAATTTGAAGGGGGGGGGGGGGGGGAAATCTTATGTACTGTAGTTTTGATAAGATTTTGTATGTAATATTTTTTGTGTAAATTGCTAAACTCAATTTGTGGGGTCATTTATGGTTATTGAGCTGCCCAGTTAGCTATTTTCAACATCTAGTGGTGGTGGTGATTAGTGTTTAACGTCCCATCGACAACGAGGTCATTAGAGACGGAGCGCAAGCTCGGGTTAGGGAAGGATTGGGAAGGAAATCGGCCGTGCCCTTTCAAAGGAACCATCCCGGCATTTGCCTGAAACGATTTAGGGAAATCCCGGAAAACCTAAATCAGGATGGCTGGAGATGGGATTGAACCGTCGTCCTCCCGAATGTGATTCAACATCTAACTGGTCAATCCAATATCTGATCAATCCAATGAGGGGATGATGTGACACAGCAAGCTGGGATCTTTTTACTTCCCCTCTTGTTTTGCCATATGCCTCCTTAAAATTCACTTTTTCATTTTTGACTAATTATCATTAACATACATGAGTATAATCTGCATTTTCATATAAGAGAAAGGTTGGCCCTCAGTTTTAAAGAATATAGCCCCAGATCTAATTTTGTGCTTAGTTTTACATATGTAATTGATTTTCTAATTTATTTTGATTATTCCTAGTTAATAATTTCATTCTAGAGTGAAATCAGTGATTGTTCTGTAACTTAAATTCTATTGTTGATGTATGAACAAATATAAATCCTGTAATAATTGTAAACGTTTGGAGGAACAACTAATAGTATTCTTATAGGATCTATTTGGCTCTATTTGAAAACATGTTAGCAAAGCCAGCTCTTAATTAATTCTGAAGTAATTTCCAATTTCATCAAAAGTATTGTTTGTGTAACTATATTTGTTAATTTCATGATTTAAACAAATAATATGACCTAACCCTTGTAGTAGAAGAAACTGTTGAAAAGACAAAAATTTTTTTATGCATTCAGTTAATTTAATGTGTTAAGTTTTAATTGTGATTTCTGTAAATTAAACATCAAACAATGTGTAGTTTCAGTGGCCTATTATTGTGATAATATATAAGGGCCCAATTTTCGGTCCCAACACAGAAATCTGTGTTGGTTAGAACAACAACAATGCATCAAATAAACAATGAAATAAGTGTAACAAAATTAGGCCATGTGTAAAAACAATGACAGTGTCTATTAAATTTATTTGTAAGACTGTGAACTGTTTGGTTAGGTTTTAGTGCTTGTAGATGTTCAACAGTAAGCTATTGTAGCAGTATGTGGATGTTCACCTGCAAACTATTAATGAGGCTTATCAAAAGTTAAACAATAGTGCACTGGCCATGTAACTGTATATTATTGGGGTGTTGTGAAGAGTGAACATAAAGAACTGTGAAATGCAAATGTGCACCTGTTGGCTACATCAAATTGAAAGTAGTTAGTGTTGATCTTCAAACCCCTATTTTTCAGCCAATGTAGCAATGCACTACATCAACACCGGGGACAACAAACGAAGAAATAAAGTAGGCGAACATCACAACTTCTCCCCATGTCAACCTGTGCATCGTCGTGTGACAGTCAGAAGAACGTATCTCCAAAAATGCAATTTTCCGTTTTTTAATGTATGTCCTCATGGTATTCAGGTCCTTGTTGTGTAAAAACGGTGTATCTCTATCTCTTCTCGTTGCGAGAATAAGCTGCTGCCTATCTCCAAGTTGTGAGCTTAAGTTAGAGACAGATAAACGTATTGGCTCTTACGTTCTTCTGTCTCGAGTCAGTGCATCTCTATTTTCACATCAGCAAAACGTATGGGCACTTACGTTCTTCTGACTGCTTACTTCATGAAGTAAATTTGGAAATACGTTTTTATTCAGCAGATACCACTATCTGCTTGTTTTGTATAATACAATTTTGCTGTATTTGTGCACTATTTTCCTGTGTGCTGAAAGAGTATTATATGTTGTCTAGCAGATAATAACTAAGCTTGCGACGCCAAGTAGAAACTTCGCATCATGCCTCCTTAGTGAATCATTCGTCTTTTCATCAGTTCTCAAAACACTTTACATGCGAGGTTTCAAGCTGTTGTATTTCCCTTGCAAGAATCAAGAAGTGGAGAAATACTAAACAATGAGTGCCCTTTGTAAGCATTGTCAACGCAGTCACGTTGCTGTCATTATCACATCAAATTTTGTTTAGTTTTGTGTGGTATTCACTGTGAAGAGGTTGTTGTTAGTGTGCACTCTCTGTTAGATAAAAAATGACTTCACGAGGAAGGAGAATGGTTGAGCTAGTGATGCAAAATTACCGCAGTGAAAGTAATTCTACATCCGATGAAGGTAAGATGAATTATTATTAATTTTATCTATGAGATAATCATCCATGGAGATACAGATCGTTAGTTTGATTGACTTGATTCCCATTCATTGTTTATATACCGTATTGTAGAAATTACAGAAGCAGAAGAAAAGAAGTGAAACGACTGCAAGAGTTAAAACTGAAGAAGATTGCAATGACTTCAAAGTGCTTAATTCGGGTTCATCAGATGATTACATACCCAAAAACAACATGGATTCTTCTTCATCATCATCATCATCACAATCACCATCTCCGAGGCCAAAGAAAAGGAGAGCTGCAGTTCAACAGAAACTGCAGCTATTTTTAGAAAACCTCGGTAAGCCAAATAATCCATGGGTCTTGTTTAACACTTCAAATACTAATTTCTTAGTCACAAATTATTTGACAAACAAAATACATATACTGGGACTATAGTTTGAATATGGTTGTGTGTATGCATTTTCTTAGTGGTCCTTAATTACATTCTGATTTATTTCTTGTCCTGACTGCGATGTTACTAAAATAATAACACATGTGCACTTCAATAGAGCTAGGGCCACATTTATTATCTTTGGGTGAAGTGGTACTTTTTATCATAATTATCGCACGTCATAATTTTTAAAATACAATGGGACTGTAAGATTCATAGTTGATTAATGTGGTATACTATGCTAGATAAGGCACTAACATGAGTAATATAATTTTCTCCTTTCCAGGCAATGTCACAAAGGAGATACAATATGGAAATCCACGTTCACCGACAAATCAGCTATTCAGTCCTGATTCTTCAATTTGTGTGGGCAAAGGTTTTGTGATGTTAATGAACATGCAACAGGAAGAAGTTAATCTAGTGACCGTTGAGTCTAATGATCAAGAACATGCACAATCTGACAGAGGAAATGGAGTTGGCAAGGAAAATAAAACCAGAAGCAGAAGTAAGAACACTGACAAGTGGAAAAAGAACATAAGAAAAATGAGTAGGCAGTCAGGAAAGGCGTACAAATCAACTGCTAATAAAGAAGTACCAGCCAGAACATTTAAGTACAAGGATTGTTCCAAATGCCCGAGAAAGTGTAGCGAGAACATCAGTGAGACTGAAGGGAGACAGATGTTCCAAGGATTCTGGATGATGAAAGATTTAGAAAAGCAACGGCAGTATTTAGCTCCACTTATTAAGGTGGTACCTAAAGCATGGTCACGTTCTGCAGGTGCGCGGTCTTGAAGATATGTCACAAAGAAGTATGTTCTCCTGATAAATGGTAGTGAAGTTCAAGTGTGTCTAGGGTTTTTCCTTAGCATTTTTAATATATCAGAAACATTTGTGCGATATATACAGAAGAAAAGGGACAGCAGCAACATGATTATGTCTGCTGACAAGAGGGGTCGTCATCGTCCAGGTATAAGGAGATCCGATGAGGCAAAGGAGAGAATAAGGAACCATATAAAATCATTTCCTACCATTCCATCGCATTACTGCTGACAGAGCACTGTGTGACAGTTCTTACCAGGAGATTTCAATATGCACGAACTATATAAGAAACATTGCGAAGAGGAACAGGTTACTGCTGAAAAATATTGGCTTTACAGAGAAATATTCAATACAGAGTTTAACTTAGGCTTTCATGTACCAAGAAAAGATGTATGTGACCACTGCTATTGCTTTCAAAATCTCTCTGAAGAAAATCAAGAGGCAGAGAAAGACCAGCACTCAGAACACCTAAAGAGAGAGGAGGCTGCTAGGATACTAAAAAAATGAATTGAAGGAGTGGGCCAAAGCCGGAGAATGTCATTTACTGGAGTTTGGCCTAGAAGCCGTGAGATACTGTCCACACATAGCAGCTAAAGCCATGTTTTACAAAAGAAGACGCAGTATTATAACCTCACAGTATACAATACTGTTACCAGGAAAGCTAGAAATTACATGTGGCATGAAGGTGTGGCTAAACACGGCTCAATTGAAGTAGCATCATGTGTATTTCAAGAACTCCAGAAGATTGCAGATGGCCATCCAGTTGATTTGTTCTCCGACACTTGTGGTGGACAGAACCAAAATGTCAACATGAGTACCATGTTCCTTCATGCAGTCCAAACATTGAACATCCCTGTGATACAGCAGTGCTTCTTTGAGCCTGGCCACTCTTTAATGGAGTGTGATTCAGTCCATGCCCGTATAGAGAGGGCTGCAAAAAATGTTAATATTTATGACCCCTCGGGGTGATACACTGTTGTTCAAACTGCTACAAAACAAAGACTGTATGAAGTCACTGAAATGGACCAGAAGGACTTTTTGGATTTCGGTGCTTTGCAGTTGGAAAAGTTTAAGAATACTAAAACTGACAGTGAAGGAAATCAAGTACAATGGCTTAAAGTGACACAACTTCAATATCTAAAAAGTTATGTTAATTACATCTTTTTCAAGCATTTCCATAATCAATCATTCAGAAGTTTGCCAGTTTCCAGAAAATCCCGAAATTCCTGTACAATCTTCCAGTTGGAACTGAAATTCCATGGAGCACTAAAACTTCAGGAAGAGAAGGTAAAAGACCTCCTGGATCTATGCCGCAGTGGCATTATCAGGGAACAGTACCACACATTTTACAAGAGACTTCAAGAAGAAATAGCTGGAGATTCATACTGTGGTGGCAACAGTTGTGATGAAGTTAGCTAGAAAGTGAACATTCATTGGTGATGTAGGTAAGAATTCTGCTCATATGTTTTTACTTTTACTGTACCCTAATTGTTTTTAATGAGTAAATTACCTTTGTAAGTTATATTTTGGCAAACCAAATGCGAGTCTCCAAAGTGTAAAACCTCTAAGTAGATTTATTCACTTAGGATCATAAAGACGTATCTCTTTAGCACCATATTAAAAATTAATAGTGGTAGTCCAGTAAGAACCAATTTTATAAATATATTATCATCTGACAGATTTTTAAGTGTATTTTTGTGTAATGTAGAAATTTTTCAATAAAGTTTGTATTAGTTACTGAAAAACGAAATGTACTTCTTAAAATATGGTTTTTTTAACCTCCTGTAAAGTAGCTAAAATGGAGTTACGTTCCTCTGATCCTCACACGACGACATGGTGGTCAGACTCTCTGCTTATCCATAAGGTGTTTGTTTCCTCTTCTGGGATACAGCTCCTCAGCTTCCATGCCAAGCATACACTCTTCAATAGAGTAGTGACATTTGTGCCAACAGGTATAGTTGTGCAGTGTCATCACACTGGTGCAAATACAAGACTGGTGATGGAGGATGTTCTTTCACATGCGAGTCTTTTATTTTATTTATTTTATTGTTTTTCGCAGTGTTGATTTGCTGCACTGCCAAGTAAGGCTGATTGTTGATCTACCTGATAAGAAGACCTTAATTTTATCCAACAGTGTGTGGTAGTATGAAACCCTGCAAAATTTGAAGCCCTGTACCAAGCCCAAGAAACTTCACTTTGAGGGACTCTATCAGTTTCTCACAGAGTATTTTGGACATCAAACCCATGTGGAAATGGCACAGTTGCAGTTTAATCAGCACTACAAGAGGCAGAGGCAGTCATGTGCAGCCTGTATTGCCAGCCTGCAAGGTCTCTGGAGCACATGTCAGTTAGTATGTTTCCAATGTGCAACCTCGTATGTGGACTCGCTAAGGGATGTGATCCTCTGATTAGCACCCAACCTCTAGGTCCAAATTTGTACATTTGCCTTGTCCAACCCTTCTTTAACTGAATTTGCCCATATTGCTGAATCACATGAACTTACAGCAGTAGCAGCAGCAGCAGCAGCAGCAGCAGCATGGAAGATACTTTCCAACAACTGGCAGCTGCCAAAGTCAGATACATGGAGTCCCCACTGTTCTGCAGAGTTGCAACCTTGCCTTTGATGATTCACAAGTGCAGTGATGTCACAACACTGCCTGTTTTCACCTTCAGTGAACTCTGCAGGCACAAGTAAGTCGAAAACTCATGATCCCTGCTCATGACATTTTTCAATCTCTTGGTGTTGCTCTCCTCCTACATCTGTTTCTGCTCAGTAGGCAAGTTCAGTCGTCCTGCCATGATTATAATTTGGTGCATCTGGGCAATTTGGCATCAGTTTGACAGTCAGCTGCAGGACAGTTGCCAGGGGCCCTCTGAATGTTTTCCCTGGACTCAGAGGTTGTCTCTAATGCTCCATATGCATTGCCCCAGTGTATTCTGCTAATGTCGGTTGTGGATGGTTGATCACTGAGTTTCAGGTAGACATAGGGGCAATGTTCAGCCTAAATAACTTAGAAACATACAGGATCTTGGGCTGACCTGCATTGCAAAATCCACTGTGTCAAGTAGTCTCTTATAGTAAACAGCCAATCCAATCAGCACATTATAAGAACACAGAATGGCAACTTACATTGTTAGTGGTAAATTCACTGTTGATGAAAAATATTTTTGTGTTAGGTGCCTTTTCTGCTTTTAGCTTACAGTTTATTGATAAAGTCCCTTTAGTGTCCCAGTTGGTCTCCTTTCGAGATCTGGATGTTTATTGCTAAGGTTGTGCAGACACTATCTGAGAATATCTTTGGTCAGGCCTCCATCTCCATCTAAGGCCTCCATCTGTCAGCACCGCATTCCCCACCCCATTCCCCTTGCCAAGCAATTTTAATCAGACAGGCATCACAAAATGTGTCATGGACGCATATTCCATTCAGAATCTGAAGGAGCTGTTGGAGAAGTTGTCAGGGGGCTAGTATTTTTCCTGTATCAACTTTAATGGCCCATAACTTCAGTTGTTACTGGACACTGCTTCTCATGTTTCTTAGTACTCAATACTCTCCTTGATCTTTACTGGTTTAATTATTTGTCCTTTGGAAATTTGATTGCCCCAGGAATTTATCAATGATATTTGGAGCATTTGATTAAGGATGTCCATTGGAGTGTCAACTACCTTGGTGACATCTGGGTCATGTGCTCCATGCATGAGGAGCAGTTACAAAATTTGGAAGGTGCATTTTTTTGGTACATGTGCTTAGCAAAGATGGCCTCATCCCTACAGTGAGCATGTCAAAGACAACATCAGCCTGGCAGTGCCCAAGAACTTGAAGGTGTCCCAGTCTTTTTGGGCAACATTTCATATTATGCTAAGTTTATTCCCCATGCCATACACATCTGCCATCCTCTTAACTGGCTTCACCAAAATGTCATCAAATTCATGTGATCTGCAGACTGTCAAGGTTTTTCAGTACTTCAAGCAGTGTTTGTGCTCCAGTCTCTGCTGGCTTCTTTTACACCACATAAGTTATTAATCCTGGCCACTGACAAATCCCAGTGTAGTGGTGGTGCCTTCCTGTTGCACCAGAACCCAGATAGCACCAAGTAGACACCTCTTGCACACTGAAGACACTTTAAATAGTGCAAATTATCTATTCACAGGTATAAGAGGAAGTGCTGGCTATTATTTTCAATACTATTTTTTTTTTTTTTTTTTTTTTTTTTTTTTTTTTTTTTTTTTTTGTAAGAGTGAAGATCCAGATCATCACTGAACATTAGCCACAAATTTCATTATTCTGCCCACATTCTAGGCTACTGGATAAGACTGTCCACTGATTACAGAGAGCTGATCACTCTTTCTCAGTAATTATTGTTATGACATTCATTACTGGTCCATCACCTGCACACTAATGCAACTGTACTGTTGTAGCTGGTAGCAGGAACTGATTCAGGGTTCAGTCAGTAGGGCTCTCTATTTTTGCATGGGACAATACCTTGCAACAGTCACTGCTGGGTTTTCCTTTCACAGTATGGGAGGCCATGGCTGCCATGGTTATGATCCACTTTTCTGGAAAATCATCTCCACAGTCAAGATTGGATGGCCCAGAGTGCTCCTTTTGGAGTGGATTTGGAGTGGCATATATTTTTCCTACTATGAGATTTAACTCCACATTGTCCAGGGGTCCTCATCTTTGCCACAGAGGAGCAAAAGTGTTGGGTAGGTGGGCCTCCAGTGTTGCATCCTTGCATACTCCAGCTGCTGCTGTATGTGTCACACAGGGATATGTCTCATATGAAGGCTCTGGCATAACGCCACGTGTGGGCTTGCATGGCCTGAGCAGACAACCAGGCTCTGCTGTCACGTCAGTTTTTTCATTGGCCACCCCTGGAACATCCTTGGGACAATGTGCATCAACTTCAGGTGCCCTTTTTGGGAAGCTTGTGCTCACTTTTGGTGGATATGGTGCCCAATTTCCCATATATGTAGCCAAACTGTCAACAGCCAACTATCTGTGTATTGTCATTAGTTTTTGCTATTGAGGATTCCCCCTGGATATCAAAAACAAATAAAAACAGCTCATTTTGTGTTACCATGAAATAGGGAAGAGAGAGTCACAGATATAATACATAAATGATTCTCCTCTACCTGCGAAAATATTTTGCTGGTGCCTGCCAGCACAGGGAAAAATGATCATCATAAGAAAATAAGAGAAAAGAGAGCTTGCATAGAAAGATTTAAGTGCTCATTATTTCTGTGTGCTGCTCGAGAGTAGAATGGTAGAGAAATAGTCTGAAGGCAGTTTAATGAACCTTCTGACTTGCACTGAAGTATGAACTGATGAGTAGTCATGTAAATAAAGATGTAGATATGGATCCCCTTACATGATAATGGTTTCCAACTTATATTGCAGGAGATGGAAACCTTTTGCATTTGCAATTGTATCCAGCATTTGACTATCACCCCATTTCATCTGTCTTCTAACTCAGAGGTGGATAAATTAATGGGAACTTGCAAGAGCAAAATGAAAAAGTCCTTGCCTGCCTCATTCCATGGCTATGTGCTGTTTGGCTTTCTAGGCACACCCGACTGACACAATTTAACAGGTGCAGTCCTGCCAAACATTTGCATGGGCACCAGCTGCAGGGCCTCTTAGATTTTTTGCACCTTGAATTGAGTGCACTGTGTTTTCTTCACACGGCTGCTGTTTGGTCTTGGTCTTTTGGTCAGCAGCAGGGTTGGTTGCTGGGAGTCATGGGAGGCCACATAGATCAGCATTTGTTTGTGGTGGATGTCAGGTGGGAGTAGCTGACCCATCATCAAATCAGTTGTGTCCATGACTAGTTGGACCTAGAATACTACTGTCTCTGTGCCATCTGGGAGATAGGGCTGCCTGTGGCATTTTCCTTGTAGCAAGCTACCAATTGTGGCAGCATGCACAATCACTTCCGCCCCTTTGCTCCCTCAGACATACTACTTTCACTTGCAGAATAAGGTTTCAGCAGTGGTTGCTCCTATACATCTCCATGCTGAGCCCATGGACTTGGAACCTGTTCTACTCTTACATCTCCATTTATACTCTACAAACCACCAGGAGGTGCGTGGCAGAGGGTATATCCCATTGTACCAGTTATTAGGGTTTCTTCCCATTCCATCCATGTAAGGAACATGGGAAGAATGATTGTTTGAATGCCTCTGTCCATGCTATAATTACTCTAATCTTATCCTCATGTTCCCTATGTGAGTGATACATAGGAGGTTGTAGTATATTCTTAGAGTTTTCATTTAAAGCCAGTTCTGAAACTTTGTTAGTAGACTTTCTCAGGATAGCTTACATCTATCTTCAAGAGTCTTCCTGTTCAGTTCTTTCGGTACCTCTGTGACACTCTGCCATGGATGAAACGAACCGGTGACTATTTGTGCTGCCCTTCCCCATATACATTCAATATCCCCTGTTAGTCCTATTTGGTATGGGTCTCACACACTTGAGCAATATTCTAGAAATGTTCAAACAAGTGATCTGTAAGCAATCTCCTTTGAGGACTGATTGCATTTTCCCAGTATCTACCAATCAACTGAAGTCTACGACCTGCTTTACCCACAGATGAGCCTATGTGATCATTCCATTTCATATCCCTACAAAGTGTTATGCCCAGGTATTGAATGAGTTGACCAATTTCAGCAGTGACTCATTGATACAATAGTCATAGGATACTAAACGTTTTGTTTTGTGAAGCATACAATTTTACATTTCTGAACATTTAAAGCAAGTTGCTGTTCTTGGCACCACTTTGAAATCTTATCATAATCTGGCTGAAAGTTTATGCAGATTCTTTCAGACAGTACTTCATCATAGATAACTACATCATCTGCAAAAAGTCTGAGGTTACTATTAGTGTTGTCTGCAAAGTCATTGATATACAACATGACCAGCAAGAGTTACAACATGCTTCCCTGGGGCACACCTGAAGTTACTTCTACATCCGATGATGACACTCTGTCCAAGGTAACATGCTGGGTCCTCCCTACCAAAAAGTCCTCAGTCCAGTCACGAATTCCACTTGATGCCCTGCATGATCATACTTTAGGCAACAAGCATAGACATGCTGATAAGTCAAATGCTTTTTGGAAATCAAGAAATACTGCCTTGCTCCAAGGGTTTCCATTTATCATACGAGAAAAGTGCAAGTTAGGTTTCACATGATCGATATTTTTGGAATCCATGCTGGTAGGTATAGTAGAGATCATTCTGTTCAAGATACTTAATTATGTTTGAGCTCAAAATACATTCTAAGATTCTACAACAAATCGATGTCAAGGATATTAGACGGTAGTTTTGTGGATCAATTCTACTACCCTTCTTGTAGACCAAGAACTGTGCAAAATTTTTTGTTTGAGTGATCTATGATGGATTATAGTTGTGAGAGGGGCTAACACAGTCCCAAATTCAGCATATACTTTGATAGTGATTCCATCGGGTCCTGGAGCTTCATTAAATTTTAATTATTTCATCTATTTCTCAACACCACTGACACTAATACTTATTTCACTCATCTTTTCAGTGTTATGAGGACTGAATTTGGGCAGTTATTCTGGGTTGTTCTTTGTAAAGGAACATCTGAAAATGGAGTTAAACATTTCAGCTTTTTACCCTTAATTTCAGTTCTTGCCTCATTTGCTAGGGACTGAACACTAGCTTTCGTGCCACTAACAGCCTTTACATATGACCAGAATTTCAGTGAATCTTGTTAAATATTATTTGACAGTATTCTGCTATGGTAGTCATTGAAGTCACCACACATCACTCTTGACAGCCGAATGTTTTTCATTCAGTATCTCTCTATCTGTAGCCCTACACTTTTTTTAAACCTACCATGCAATAATCTCTCTTCTTTAGAAGTTTCTTTAGAGTGACTATTTACTATGGAGGTTTCCTCCCATTATGAACTGTTCTACGGGGCACATATCTCTCCAGAGCATGGTCATCTAGTCTTTTAAACTTGAACAACAGTTCCTCCACATGCTCCTACCCTGTGCTAAAAGTTTCAAGTTCCTCACTGAGATATGACACTACCGATTTTTTTATCTAGTTTACTGAACATATATATCTTTCTGGTTGCTTTTGTTGTGCTTTGAACTTTTAATAATCATTGCTGCCACAACTTTCTCATGGTAACTGATACCACTTTCGATATGGACTTTCTCAAAGAGGTCAGGCCTATCTGTTGCCATTATATCTAATATATTTTCATCATGAGTGGGATTTATAACCATCTGCTCTACTTAGTTTTCAGAGAAGGCATTTAGTAATGTTTCACTTATTGTCTTATCATGCCCACCACTAACAAAACTTCATTCCTTTCCCCACTCACCTGTGAATGAGCCCCCCCCCCCTCCCTAGATGCAAATTGACCAGTATGTAATGCCAGCTTCAGCCATCTCCTGGTGGCAACAGCTGAGTTGTTGTTGCATACTTAAATGGTAAACCCATGCCATTTTAAAGCCATAGGTGGCTTGACAGGGGGGAGGGATTAAGTTTTCCGTTGACAGTTACTCCAATAAAAGCTGTTCCCTGTGGTACTTTACTTGATACTACATTTATAGCCATGGTATGCATAATTAATCATTATATACTTTACAGAAATAAATAACTCTACATTAAGTAACATTTTTTACATCATTTGTAAAATGTGAAAATCACTGTAAAGTATACAAAAGAGAGTAATTTTTATTGTGACACTTACTGTATTAAGATTTCTTTTCATTTGATTTATTGGTAGAGAGTGGGCACAGTTACTACTTATATTTGCTTTTACGAGTAATTATTTGGAAAACCCGCAGTTACCACTACCTTTTGTCATCTGCCTCACTCCTGATCCATAAGCTGTGTGAGCCACACATGGAACTGGACATGCTGGCAGACCACAGATATTACTTAATCTGCTGAGCTAAGGCTCACTAGCCATGGGTGTGGGGATTGACACCAGAGGCTCCACAGTTGGTTCTAGCATGAGTCTACAACACTAGCTGCATGTGCCAACTCAAAACTAGCTCCAATAACGTCAGTGATGTCTACACTTGTCTATATCTAGGTCAATGTAAGCATCCTGGCTTCAGTATACACCATAATATGAACTGGTACTTGTGATGCATCCCTCAAGATTTGGACAATGTTGAACTACTGATCTTGTATTGCCCCCAGCAGTTTCATGTTATTTTACATTATGCTGTTTTGTTCATACGATGACTGTAAGTTCAGTAAGTGACAGCATCATCTACAAACAATCTAAGAGGGCAGATCATATTGTCTTCTAAATCATTTATGTAGATCAGGAACAACAGGTGGCCTATAACACTTCCTTGGGGGACGGCAGATATTACTTCAGTTTTAGTTGATGACTTTCCATCGGTTGTAATGAAATGTAACCCTTCTGACAGGAAATCAAAAATCCAGTCGCACAATTGAGATAATACCGCATAGGCATGCAATTTAATTAGAACGCATGTGTGAAGAGCAGTATTGAAAGCCTTCTGGAAATCTAAAATTATGGAATAAATTTGATGTCCCCTGTCAGTAGCACTCATTACTTCATGACAATGAAGAGTTAATTGTGTCTCACAGGAAGGATATTTTCTGAATCCATGCTGGCTGTTTGTCAATGTAAAGGAAGGTGACACTATAATTTGTTTTTCTTCTTTGTTTCCAAAAATAAGACTATGAAATTTAAATATATATATTTTAAAAAATACTCACTTGTGGGTGACCTCTTCTGCTCTGTATCTTCAAGTGTTAGTATTCCTGACTGTTTCTTCACATAATCATCAAATTGCTCCATTCCTTCAGATAGCAGGGTTGCACCAAGTGAACAATACAGAGCTTCTATAAATAAACTCTCAAGGAGTTCCTCCATTACAGGTGGATGAGTCTCATCTGGGACTGGAATAAGTGCCTCAAGAACATAGCAAAGCTGGACGACCTTGAAGAGGACAACAATATTTTTCTAAGCTTACTGCATTTTTTTCAAAGCTTACTTTACGTTTTAAAGCTTATGACACATTTAATATGTGAATATAATAGTTAATTCAGAAAATTCTTGTCATCCCTGTCAGTTAAATCAACAGTTTAGATTCTGTTAATGTAAAATTACAAATTGCGCTTTCTTGTCTGATAAAATTCTTTGAAGTCTGATATCTAGCTGTGAAAATTCAGGAAAAAATAATGGTGTAATATGATTGTTAAGATTATATGCTTCCCACTACATAACGGATATTTTAATCTTCTACAGATTTTCTTAAAAAATTCCTATTGAAGAGGATCTGGAGGTGTCTGTGACATTGTTTATACAGGTTCATAAGGGGACAGCATGCTTACAGCAGCTATGTTCTCTACGGCTGTGTGTGTGTGTGTGTGTTTTCAATAGCTGAAACAAAACCACAAACAAATCTATTTGTTTCTCATCACTTCTTCTATAGTTTGGTTGTCATTCTTCATACCATTTTATATACTCATGCCAGAAAATACATTATTGTATTACTTTGTGCCATTAATTGACATATGTTCACTGAAGTGTAATTAAGTTCATTAGAGATACAGCATGATAACAGATTATTGAAATAGTAGTGATAACAACAATTCAAGTTAAATTCTTAAATTTCTTTTTAGTTCTGTAGGTGATGAAATTTGAGTAATTTGACCTACCCAGTGCTCTGAAATCGATTTGCAAATATTGCATTTTTGAAGTTGTACCCAAGTTAAAAGGCCAGAGCAATTACAAAGGGTAACAGGAACAGACAAAGGTTAACTATGTGACTATCTCATCTACATTTTCTCAGTTGGACATGAAATGAGGCAGAAGACATGGTCAGATGTCAATGTAACTTTGGACATGTCCTCACTATTAGTGGGTACGTAAATTGCTGGGTACGCTGTTCTCTGTAACAGGCAGAAGACCATCAGCAAACATTATGGTTGTTTATGTTTAGTGTTGTTATCAGGCCTGTGTGAACTGTATTAGAAGTTAAGTGATCACTGTGAAGAATATGGAGATGGCATGTAATCATGTGAGATAGTGTTATCAGTATCTGACAGAATTTGAAGGGAGACTTATTGTGGTCCTCTATTTGGCTGACTGGTTGAATCGTACAATAACCAGATTTATGGGACACTCGAATGTGAGAGTAGACTTGGCTGGAGAGCATGGGAATGTGACGGCAATCAGACTCATCATAAAGGTTCCGGTACCATGTCTAAACACCACAAGTGAGGATCACTACCCTGTACATCAAGAACATGCTAATCCCTTCACATCTGTGCTTGCCATCCCAGAATAAGTAACGGACTTCCTGCAGCAGTCTGTGCCATCCCCACCACTGATCAGAGACTAACAAAAGCCTCACTAGGGAATTACCATCCTATGTGTATGCTGCCATTAACACTACAACACAAACAGCTGCATTTGCAGTAGACTGCTGATGAGGGGTGTCACATTGTGTTCAGTAATGAATCACAGTTCTGAACTATCTTTGATCAACAACATTGAAGAGTATGGTGGTGACCTGGGGAGAGGTCCCATTCTTCCAATGTTTTGGAGAGGTGCAACTGTATTACTCTTGACAGTATAGTGTGTAGTCATTATTTCAGTTCACAAATGGTATCGACTGAAAAACTCTGATGGTGCAACGGTAGTTAAGGACATCTCTTGTCCTCATGTGTTATCTCTAATGTGATAGTATCACGGCATCATTTTTCAAGAGGGCATGCTCATCCACAAACAGAATAGGTATCTATGAACTTTCAGCATGATGTTGGGGTACTTCTGTGATCAGTAGGATCCCCAGATTTGTCTCCAATAGACCATGCATGGGACCAACTTGGACATCAGCTCCATCCAGTTACAACAGACATGGACCAGCTTTTCTCCATAGAGTATAAAGCAACTTTGACACTCTTCCCAATGGAATCAATGCATGCATTCAGGTCAGAGGGGGAACAATGTAAATTGATGAGATGGGACATGTTGCTAGTTTTTGGTACATTTGATACAATTTTGTAATCACTGAAATAACATCACCAACTCAAATCACATGGTGATGTGGCCTCTTTCAATTAGTATGCAACACAGGATCCCACCAAATTCTTCCATTTATGCCAATCTTCAGTTTCCTGTTGATGGTTGAATCCAACATCTTTTATAAGTCTCTGTCCAACCTGTCCAGTGGTTTTCCTCTCAGTCTTTTTTGGTAAATTGGGTTCCAGTC
Organism: Schistocerca nitens; assembly: GCF_023898315.1. NCBI lineage: Eukaryota > Metazoa > Arthropoda > Insecta > Orthoptera > Acrididae > Schistocerca > Schistocerca nitens. The sequence continues at coordinate 366,688,708 of NC_064619.1, forward strand.
TAGAATTTATTTAGACCATCTGCCATCCTTTCTTAAAGTGACATGACCAACCCACTGCCAACTCTTTCTCTTGCGTCACTGATTTCTGCTGTACAGCTGACATCTACTGATTTCTTGCATTTTTTATGTACCCCAACACTGAACTTTACACTCCTCTTTGTGCTCTATGAGTTTTATAACAAAGAGCTCATTTAATGTCCATGCCTCATAGCCATAAACTATTACTGGTAGTATACAATGGTCAAAAACTGTTTTCTTCAGCTCAGTTGACATCTTCAACTTGAAAACTGAAGGATATCATCCATAAGCTTGCCAGCCCAGTTTAGTACATCAGAATGTTTCTAGATTTAAGTCTTCTTTCATATTTACAATTTGACCCAGATTTCTAGGTTTAAGTCTCCTTTCATACTCAACGAGTTGATCCAGACAGACCTATTCTGTGATCCTTCACTGTTGTATAGTTTCAACACATACAGAGAGTTCAAAAAAAGTGTCAAATACTCTGAGAAATGGTAGTACTAACTGAAACAAGAAAATAAGTCAATAAATGTGGGTGAGGAAATGCAAACTTTCTAAGATATGTCCAATAAATATGGGTCCAGAAATGTATAAACATGTTTACAGGAGGTGTTCAACATGGCATCTATAGATGACAATGTACCCCTCCCCCCTCAAGCATAAGGAATGATGCACCCTTTGAACTGTATAGTAGTTGTTGTTGTTGCTGCTGCTGCTGTAAGTGCTGGCCCACATCAAAGACATGACCCTGTAGTGTCTGCACATCATTGATTGGCGTGGTGTAGACCAATACCTTCAACTGTCCCCATAACCAAAAGTTGAGGGGATTGCGGTCTGGAGAAAGAGCAGGCCAAGGTATGCGCCTCCCCCCCCCCCCCCCCCCCACCCTTCCACCAAACCAATCCAGCAGTCCTGAAATATTTTTGTCAAATGTTCATGCACACTGTGACAAAAGTGTGCCATCATGCATGAACCACATCTGTATTTGTTGCTGGAATGGACAAACTCCAGAAAGGTGTGCAATATACACTCCTGGAAATTGAAATAAGAACACCGTGAATTCATTGTCCCAGGAAGGGGAAACTTTATTGACACATTCCTGGGGTCAGATACATCACATGATCACACTGACAGAACCACAGGCACATAGACACAGGCAACAGAGCATGCACAATGTCGGCACTAGTACAGTGTATATCCACCTTTCGCAGCAATGCAGACTGCTATTCTCCCATGGAGACGATCGTAGAGATACTGGATGTAGTCCTGTGGAACGGCTTGCCATGCCATTTCCACCTGGCGCCTCAGTTGGACCAGCGTTCGTGCTGGACGTGCAGACCGCGTGAGACGACGCTTCATCCAGTCCCAAACATGCTCAATGGGGGACAGATCCGGAGATCTTGCTGGCCAGGGTAGTTGACTTACACCTTCTAGAGCACGTTGGGTGGCACGGGATACATGCGGACGTGCATTGTCCTGTTGCAACAGCAAGTTCCCTTGCCGGTCTAGGAATGGTAGAACGATGGGTTCGATGACGGTTTGGATGTACCGTGCACTATTCAGTGTCCCCTCGACGATCACCAGTGGTGTACGGCCAGTGTAGGAGATCGCTCCCCACACCATGATGCCGGGTGTTGGCCCTGTGTGCCTCGGTCGTATGCAGTCCTGATTGTGGCGCTCACCTGCACGGCGCCAAACACGCATACGACCATCATTGGCACCAAGGCAGAAGCGACTCTCATCGCTGAAGACGACACGTCTCCATTCGTCCCTCCATTCACGCCTGTCGCGACACCACTGGAGGCGGGCTGCACGATGTTGGGGCGTGAGCGGAAGACGGCCTAACGGTGTGCGGGACCGTAGCCCAGCTTCATGGAGACGGTTGCGAATGGTCCTCGCCGATACCCCAGGAGCAACAGTGTCCATAATTTGCTGGGAAGTGGCGGTGCGGTCCCCTACGGCACTGCGTAGGATCCTACGGTCTTGGCGTGCATCCGTGCGTCGCTGCGGTCCGGTCCCAGGTCGACGGGCACGTGCACCTTCCAGCGACCACTGGCGACAACATCGATGTACTGTGGAGACCTCACGCCCCACGTGTTGAGCAATTCGGTGGTACGTCCACCCGACCTCCCGCATGCCCACTATACGCCCTCGCTCAAAGTCCGTCAACTGCACATACGGTTCACATCCACGCTGTCGCGGCATGCTACCAGTGTTAAAGATGGAGCTCCGTATGCCACGGCAAACTGGCTGACACTGACGGCGGCGGTGCACAAATGCTGCGCAGCTAGCGCCATTCGACGGCCAACACCGCGGTTCCTGGTGTGTCCGCTGTGCCGTGCGTGTGATCATTGCTTGTACAGCCCTCTCGTAGTGTCCGGAGCAAGTATGGTGGGTCTGACACACCGGTGTCAATGTGTTCTTTTTTCCATTTCCAGGAGTGTATTAATGAGACAGTCCAGATAATGCACACCGGGTAACCTTTGTGATAGCACATATGGTTGGTTGATTTGGGGGAGGGGACCAAACAGGGAGGTCAACGGTCCCAACAGATGAGGGAAGGATGGCGAAGGAAATCGGCCATGCCCTTTCAAAGGAACCATCCTGGAATTTGCCTGAGGCAATTTAAGGAAATCACAGAAAACCTAAATCAGGATGGCTGGGAGTGGGTTTCAAGCATCACCCTCCCAAATGCGAGTCCAGTGTGTTAATCACTCCCCCCCCCCACTCGGTTGCACATATGGCCTTATTAATCTATCACCAAGTATGCCTGAGCATATGTTGATTGATAATTGGTGTTAATGCCCTCTTTCCTGAATTGCTTGGGGATTGACATCTGCCCCTGCCCATACAACACTATCTCTTGCAAACTCTGCCTCATCAGTAAATACAATCTTGGATGGGAACAGTGGATGTGCAGCACACTTCCGCAACAGCCATTGACATAACTATCTGCCATGATGATCCTGTGGCCTTAGGGCCTGAACACACTGTAGATGATAGGGTACAGCAACTGTCCATGAAGTACTCCCCAAATAAGAGAGTGAGACATGCCTTCTGCTGCTGATAATCATTGCATACTGGTCCCAGGGGTTGTTTCTACCCAATGTAGCACAGGCTCCTCCATGTTAGGCATGCGGACTGAGCAGGGCTTTCACTGTGTCTTCCAAGGTAAAAGGGTACCTGTGTCCCTCAGATGCTGGAGAAGTCTGTCAAACAGCTTATCAGAGGGCACTCTGCACAGTGGATATTTTTCAGCTTAGAGGGCACGGGCTTGCAGACTACATCAATTAGCTAAACTGTAGCAGAATATCGTATCCACCATTTCACTTGTCAAGTAGTAGGCTTCTATTGCTAACAAGTGGTGGAAGACAGAAAATGTACTACACCATTTGTATGTACAAACACTGTAATAACAGTAAACATGTAAGTAAATCCACATTTGGAAGAATGTAAAACTCCATGATACATACACAGGGTTGACAGTACTGTCCAACAAGGCACACAGACATGACAGTTTTGAACACAGCCTACAAGAGACTTGAATCACACAACTAACTGCAGACCACCTAACGATGGAGCACCAATGCAATGACTGTGGTAATATCCACAACCAAGCATTGGACAGCCCTTCCTATAAACACATTTCTATCTCAGAAAGTATGCATTTCTGGATCCATTTATTGGACTTATTTTTGTTGTTTCAATGAGTACTCCCACCTCTCAAAGTATTTGATTCTTTTATTGAACACCCTGTATATTTGTGTGAAATCATTAACTGTATCTATCATTAAACAATGTGGCCTTTCAAAGTACTGAGATGAGGTATATCTGCAACTTCTGCTTGCATGAGTAATGGTCTTGGACAATATTCAGTCAGTTAAGTACAGCAATATTCCATTGGTTATAGTCCTATCTGTCCAGCTGTCTTTCTTGTGATTTGTCTCTGTCTCTTACAACACTGGCTTTGTCCATCAATTATCTTTTCTTCTGATAACATGGGAGGCCCATCAGCAGTTCATAGTGGACATTCCCCCCAGGAAGTTTGTGAAGTCAATATTGATCTGATGTCTTCTGCCCAATTTCTTGTCTTTCCTTGTAAATCTCAACATAGACCTTTCCATGCATCATTGATCATTGTGAAGTTCCAGGTTTCTGTTCTCTCTCTCTCTCTCTCTCTCTCTCTCTCTCTCTCTCTCTCTCTCTCCAATACTGTCATGTTTGGCCTGAAGATAGATGAATGACTTCCAGATGCGTGCCAGTCTAGCTTGAGGCACTGAAAGATTTCAGATCTTAATATTTACAAGCTGACCAAGATGTAGAAAATAAACAATTTTTTCAGCCTTCAGTTGCAAGGTAATTTTTACTTGTTTACCTAGGTTTCGTTTCCAGTAATGGAATCTTCTTCAGAGCCTATAAATTAAACCACATACGGACATATATTACTCACTGAATGCATCATCAGTCTAATGATTGAATAATAAAAAAATCGTGATACTTACAAAAAATTAAATTAATTTGAGAGCCAAACACTGGCCATGTCACAGAATAAAAATTAAAACAATAAAGACGCATAATCATAAGATTATGTCTGTCAAAATTAAAACCATTAAGGTGAACGTAGACGAAGCTACACTGGCCAGAAATAAGGACCACATGTGAGCGGCACGGAAACTAGGCGTCGCGAGCAGTTCCGCGGCGAGGCTTGGCCACGGCAAGCGCATGCGCGAGTGCAAGCGCATGCGCAAGCGTGAGCGCAAGCGCAAGTGCATGCGCGAGAGACAAACTGTCTCAAAATTATTTAGAGAAAATATACATATAAACAAAATGTGACTGAAAGCCGTCTTACAAATGGACAAACCTATCTATTGGTATGGCAACATTAAACAATTTACCTGAGAACAAACTACAAAGCCAAGGTATAAAAGTTTTTTACATTTAAATATTATAGTAAGAGAGCGAAGTGTCGAAACCATGCGTGCTAAGCATAAAATGTCTTTAACATAAAAACGCCTTAGCAACTATGTGTCATTACCAACCATATTACGAAATACAAAGACACACATGTACAATCGCACTATAATAAAGTAACAAAGCAGATAGGGAAACAGCATCGGCCATTCGAAGTGGACTGTGGGTCAACTCCACTGGAGTAAAGGTTGAAATCCTTCGAAATAACTTCTATTTTTTAGTTGCAACTGATCATTAAGTACGTTGTCTCTATCAATAATAAGATGTTTAAAAATTTGCAATTCTTTGAGGGTGTCTAGCCTGCATCCCTTGACACTTCATTATGCAAAAGCTCTGCGTCTTTTAGAGGCTTGGGAGCGTGCGCCTTTTGGACCAGATGTTCAGCAAATGTAGATCCTCGTGTTCCATCACCGCTTTTTGTTGGCAGATGCTCTTTAAACCTAACTGACAGTGCCCTTCCTGTCTGGCCAATGTAATAAGAAGGACATTCAGCACACGTGATCTTATACACACCTGACAGCAATGATTTATCAGTACCTTTATCTAGAGAATGTACTAAATTCTTTTTGAGGTTGTTGGTGGTAGAGTATGAAACTTTACACTCCAGATTTTTAATAAACGACCTACCTTATAGGATATGTTACCTATAAAGGGAACTGATATGTATTTCATTGCCTGGTGTTGATTGTGGGTACCTGAACTGGAAAGGGTGGTAGTCTTCCTTTGTGTTTTTTTGTTGAACACCTGTCTCACTACTTTTCGGAATTATCCAGATTTGGCAAATAATATAATATTCTATGCAAGATATGTAGATGACTTGCTGTTTATGTTTGAAGGTTCCCATGAAGAGCTAGAACTGTTATTTGCCACTTTCAATAACCTCCATGAAAAAGTCAGTTTCACGCAAGAAAATCAGACAGCTGATAGGACCTTAGACTATCTCCATCTGACTCTCTCCATTATTGGCAACAAAATAGATTTCAAAATTTTTCGGAAAGCAACCTATTCCGACATCATCATCGCAGATGATTCCACCCATCCACAGGCCCATAAAATGGCCTTCTTTCACTCGAGTATCCATCAAGCCCTTTCCATTCCGCTTTCGCCAGTCAACTTACAGAACGAATTAAAAGTCCTTGAAAACATCGCTCAGAATAATGGATATAAAACCCAGTATAGTGAGACAGGTGTTCAACAAAAAAACACGAAAGAAGACTACCACCCTTTCCAGTTCAGGTACCCACAATCAACACCAGGCAACGAAATACATATCAGTTCTCTTTATAGGTAACATATCCTATAAGGTAGGTCGTTTATTAAAAAACCTAGGGTGTAAAGTTTCATACTCTACCACCAACAACATCATAAAGAATTTAGTACATTCTCTGGATAAAGGTACTGATAAATCATTGCTGTCAGGTGTATATAAGATCACCTGTGCTGAATGTCCTTCTTATTACATTGGCCAGATAGGAAGGGCCCTGTCTGTTGGGTTTAAAGAGCATCTGCTGACAAAAAGCGGTGATGGAACACGAGGATCTACATTTGCTGAACATCTGGTCCAAAAGGCGCATGCTCCCAAGCCTCTAAAAGACACAGAGCTTTTGCATAATGAAGTGTCAAGGGATGCAGGCTAGACACCCTCGAAGAATTGCAAATTTTTAAACATCTTATTATTGATAGAGACAACTTACTTAATGATCAGTTGCAACTAAAAATAGAAGTTATTTCGAAGGATTTCAACCTTTACTCCAGTGGAGCTGACCCACAGTCCGCTTCTAATGGCCGATGCTGTTTCCCTATCTGCTTTGTCCCTTTATTATAGAGCGATTGTACATGTGTGTCTTTGTATTTCATAATATGCTTGGTAATGACACATAGTGCTAAGGCGTTTTTATGTTAAAGACATTTTATGCTTAGCACACATGGTTTCGACACAAATTTTTTAGTTACTGTAGCGGGGCTTCGCTCTCTTACTATAATATTTAAATGTAAAAAACTTTTATACCTTGGCTTTGTAGTTTGTTCTCAGGTAAATTGTTTAATGTTGCCATACCAATAGATAGGTTTGTCCATTTGTAAGACGGCTTTCAGTCACATTTTGTTTATATGTATATTTTCTCTAAATAATTTTGAGACAGTTTGTCTCTCGCGCCTGCGCTTGCGCTTGCGCTCGCGCATGCGCTTGGCCACGGTCGAACCTCGCCGCGGAACTGCTCGCGATGCCTAGTTTCCATGCCGCTCACATGTGGTCCTTATTTCTGGCCAGCATAGCTTCGTCTGCGTTCGCCTTAATGGTTTTAATTTTGACAGACATAATCTTATGATTATGCATCTTTATTGTTTTAATTTTTAATCTGTGACATGGCCAGTGTTTGGCTCTCAAATTAATTTAATTTTTTGTAAGTATCACGATTTCTTTATTATTCAATCAGTAGACTGATGATGCATTTCAGTGAGTAATATATGTCGGTATGTGGTTTAATTTATAGCTTCTGAAGAAGATTCCATTACTGGAATCGAAACCTAGGTAAACGAGTAAAAATTACCTTGCAACTGAAGGCTGAAAAAATTGTTTATTTTCTATACATATACGGTTGCTGACGCACTGCATTATGTTAAAGATTGGACCAAGATGTATTTTTGGACAGTGCCTAATAGTGTATTTTCGATTTGCACATTTCCTCCAATGTTCCATTTATTTAAGTTTTGTCTTGAAAATTTTTATTTTTAGTACAACTGCCTGATGTATACATACAAAAAGAGTCACCACAATCATCAGCAGCAACCATAGCAACTTATCATCCACCATTGGATAAAGGCTTCCTTTAGTCTTCCTCATGTATTACATTCTTCAGCTAAGGGGGGGATAAAAATATGGAAATATCATGAGAAATGCATACCTGAATATAAATGCAGATTCTACCCAGGGCTGTGGGTTGCCCTGTCATATCTGACCATGAATGGCACCTGTGCAATGTCCTCAATACATTGCAAGTGTTAGCAATGGTCAGAACAGTGTTCTGTGTAGTTGCAAATGCATAATGTCTGAGCAAGTGAATCCGAACATGGGCAAAATGTTGGTGCTCACATGGTGGGAGCTTCCATAACCAAGGGAGTATATTTGTTGGTCTTTCAATAGGTTTTGTCTCACAGATTTACACAGCATACAGGGAAAATGGAAAAACATCATTCCCTGTGCCGCAACATAGACGAAAATGTGTGTTGAGCCATCATGACAGACAGTCATTGTAACAGGCTGTGATGAAAAATAAAAGGACAACAGTTGTAAAAGTCACTGCAGATATGAATGTCGCATAACACTCATGAACCCTGTTAGCACCAAGACCTAAAGGGAGTTCCATAAGCTGGGATTTGCATGGTGTGCTGGAATTTTAAAACCACACATCAGTGATGCAAATGTCCATAACAGGAGAATGTGGTGCCAAAGCCATAAAACCTTGACTATCACGCAACTGAAGAAAGTCATTTGATTTGTTGAGTCTTGTTGCACTCTGTTTCCACCTTCTGCCTGAATTTAGATTCAAAGAGTGAAACATGGGGGTTTTATGATGATTTGGGTAGCCATACCACAGTATTCCCTGAGCCCTTGTATACTCTGCAAGGTTGCATTACTACCATTTTGGCTGATCACCTCCATCACAGAGTAAAATGTTTGTTCCCCAATGGTGATACCACGTTATAAGATGACAAAGCCCCTGTTCATAGAGCTTGTATCATCATTTTGTAAGCACAAGGATTTTCTCATCTCCTCTGGCCACCACAGCCGCCAGATCTCAATATCATATTAGGCATGGATTGGGTCTTAAAAGTTGGTGTAAGCTTCTCTTGGGAAGAAAAGAAAGTTATAATTACTGAACCTGAGAAAAACAGTATTCTGAAAACAGACTTGTTCATCCTTAGCTGTGGTAATTCTTGTAACCATATCAAAACTGTCGTAAGCAAGGTAGACAACCAAGCCATAAGTGGTAACACATCCTTTGATCATATAAATGAACAAAATTTTGAAGAATTAGTCAAAGTCAAATTGAAGGAAGTTGTAAATCTAAGTGAAAGTCAGAAAAATGAGTTAAGAGAAGTGTTATGGGAATTTCAGGATACATTTAGTGAGAGACTGGGGAAGGTAAAAGACTATTAGTGCAGACTTCAACTCAGAGGTCATCATCCTTTCTTCCTAAAACCATATGGCATTCCATTCTTCAGGAAAAAAAGATGTAGATAGGGAGTCCAAAAAATGGAAACTTGGGGGATTATAGAAAGAAGAAGAAGTGCATACAACACCCCATTAGTAGTGGTATCTAAGAGAAATGGTGGGGTTAGACTTGTACTTGTTTCTAGGCACCTTAATAAGTTTTTGATTAGATAAAATGACCATCCTGACAATATGGATGAACTTCTGCACAAATTTGATAATGTAAAATTTATGAGTGGTCTAGATTTTACATCTGGTTTTCACCAAATACCCCTTGAACTTGATTCTAGGAAGCATATTGCGTTTTTGGCAAAAGTTCACAATATTGTGTTGTTCATTTTGGATTGAATGTATCTATTCATGAATTTATCACAGCATTGGATTTTGTATTAGGTGATGAATTGTCTTCAAAATTAATAGTATATGTAGATGACATTCTTGTAACTAGAAAAACCTGGGAAGATCATTTAGACCTTTTGAGACAAGTCTATTCAAAATTGAGGGAAGGGGGAATGACTGTAAAATTGGAAAAATGTAGTTTTGGAGTCAATGAACTGAAATTTTTAGACATAATATTTCAGAAAAGGGAATCTTACCTGATAAGGATAAAATTAAGGCCATTGTAAACTTCCCTACTCCCAAGAACAAAAAACAACTCAAGTCCTTTTTTGGTCTCACTGGATTCTATAGAAAATTTCTTAGTACCCAAGCTTTAAATGCAAATTGCTTATGTAATTTACTAAAAAAGAATACTGTTTGGGATTGGACACAAGAATGTCAGGATGCATTCTTGGAAATAAAACAACATCTGTCCAAAAGTCAAATGTTGTACAGACCTGTTATGTCATTACCATTCTGTATAATGACATATAGTAGTGAGATAGGTTTAGGGGCACACTTGTTTCAAAACATAGAAGTAGAAGGAAAATTAGACACCATTCTGATGTTTAAAGCTTTCCCGGCATACTGATTGTTCCATAAAAACACAGGAGAACTGCCGGATATCAATAACATCCTGCCATGATATTTCGGCGCAGAGTCTTCTGGCCATCTTCAGGTGAGTGCCACTGTAGTAGTACTGGCGAGTATGCATTGAGCTCCACTACTTAAAGCCGTACTGAGGTGACATTGCGCATGCGCTGCTCAGCATGCGCATTCATAACAGCTCTGTGTGCCGCACCTCACGCCCTCCATGGTAAAAGCTTGGCGTATCGATATCAGATTGATTTTCATCTTTATGCAGATAACTACATCGACTACAAAGTTTCTCTATAACAGGATTCTAAGCAGAGTTTAGCTGATAACTGCTATCTCGATTGATGAGAGTCTCATTGTCAGACAATCTTATTTCCACAGATCCATTGATAATCAAGCTCCAAAAGTTTGATGTATGGGCCAAAATTTTTGTGTCGTAATTCGTGAAATAGTCTGTGGAAATACAATGTTCAGTGATTGTGGACTTGGTGGGCTGGAGAAGGCGAGTATGCTGTTGGTGTTCCACAATGCGTTCCTGCACGTATGATTTGCCACATTCACAGAATTTTGTAAACACCTGATTTACGCAGGCCCATGTCGTCTTTAACAGATCCCACCAGTGATGAAATTTTGGAAGGAGGGCGAAAGATGACTCTCACTTGATACTTTCTCAGTATTCTGCCTATCTCTGAAGAAATATTCCCAATAAATGGTAGATAAGAAGTCGACCTGAAGGCCTCTTCCTCTTCCTTGTTCCGTCATTTGTAGGTCCTCATCACTCTGTTCACTTGCCTAGGTAAAAAGTCATTCTTCAGAAATACTTTTTTGCAGGTGTTCCACTTCTGCTTTAAGACTGTCAGCATCAGAGATAGTATGGGCACGGTGGATCAAGGTTTTGAGAATGCCCGTTGTTTGTGCTGGATGGTGGCAACTAGTAGCTTGTAGATACAGGTCTGTTGAGTGGGCTTTCTGTACACCGAGTGGCCAAGTGTGCCATCACTCTTCCATCGCACCAAGATGTCTAAAAATGGCAGACAACCATCTTTCTCTATCTCCATGGTAAACTTTATGTTTTTATGTATGGATTTCCTGTGATGTAAAAATTCTTGGGGACAGTCCAGACCATGAGGCCACACTATAAAAGTGTCATTAGCGTATCGCCAAAATACTGTTGGTTTAAAATTGGGCATCAAGAGTTCATCAAGTGACTGAAACCAAACAGTTCAGTTCCCCCTAGGCTATATGGACTGCCTAAGATCCACAAGGAAAATGTGCCATTATGTCCAATTGTGAGTAACATTGGAGCAGCCACCTACGACCTAGCAAAATTCTTGGCATCTTTCCTCAAACCAATGATAGGCAAGTGTGCACATCACATAAAGAATTCTGGTGATTTTATCAGTCGACTTCAGTCACTACAACTGCAAAGTAACAACTTACTGGTCAGTCTTGATGTGGTTTCTCTTTTCACAAAGGTGCTTCTGGTGGACTTACTACACCTCATTGCCAATATGTATGGTGCAGACATTACAGCATTGTTTGAGCACACTCTCTCATCTACATATTTTACATTTAACAACGAATTTTACGAACAATCTGATGGTGTTGCCATGGGGAGCCCTTTGTCTCCCCTGGTGGCCAATCTTTTTATGGAAGATTCTGAGGAGAGAGCGTTCGACTCTGCCACTTTTAAACCGACAGTATTTTGGCGATACGTTGATGACAATTTTATAGTGTGGCCTTATGGTCTGGACCATCTCCAAGAATTTTTATGTCACATGAACTCCTTACATGAAAACATAAAGATTACCATGGAGATAGAGAAAGATGGTTGTCTGCCATTTTTAGACGTCTTGGTGCGACGGAAGAGTGAAGGCACACTTGGTCACTCAGTGTACAGAAAGCCCACTCATACAGACCTGTATCTACAAGCTACTAGTTGCCACCATCCAGCACAAGCAATGGGCGTTCTCAAAATCTCGACCCACCGTGCCCATACTTTCTCTGATGCTGACAGTCTTAAAGTGGAACTGGAACACCTGCAGAAAGTATTTCTGAAGAATGGCTTTTCACCTAGGCAAGTGAACAGAGTGATGAAGACCTACAAACAATGGAACAAGGAAGAGGAAGAGGCCTTCAGGTCAACATCTTATCTAACATTTATTGGGAATATTTCTTCAGAGATAGGCAGAATATTGAGAAAGTATCAAGTGAGAGTCATCTTTCGCCCTCCTTCCAAAATTTCATCACTGATGGGAACTGTTAAAGACAATCTGGGTCTGCGTAAATCAGGTGTTTACAAAATTCCGTGTGAATGCAGCAAATCATATATAGGGCAAACAACATGAACTGTGCAGGAACGCATTGTGGAACACCAACAGCATACTTGCCTTCTCCAACCCACCAAATCCACAATCTCTGAACATTGTATCTCCACAGACTATTTCATGAATTACAACAACACAAAAATTTTGGCCCATACATCAAACTTTTAGAGCTCGATTATCAATGAATCTGTGGAAATAAGATTTGTCTGACAATGAGACTCTCATCAATTGAGATAGCGGTTATCAGCTAAACTCTGCTTGGAATCCTGTTAGAGAGAAACTTCATAGTCGACGTAGTTATCTGCATAAAGATGAAAATCAACCTGATATCGATACGCCAAGCTTTCACCATGGAGGGCGCGAGGCACAGTGCACGGAGCTGTTATGAACGCGCATGCTGAGCAGCGCATGTACAATGTCACCTCAGTACGGCTTCAAATAGCGGAGCTCAGTGAGTACTCACCAGTACTACTACAGTGGCACTCACCTGAAGATGGCCAGAAGACTCTGCGCTGAAATATCATGGCAGGACATTAATGATATTTGGCAGTTCTCCCATGTTTTTATGGAAGAACACCATTCTATTGCTTTTGCTAGCTGTGTTTTACAAAAGTATGAAAAATCATATACAGTCACAGAGAAGGAACTACTTGCTATCCACTGGGCATTCAATAAATTTAAAAATTATCTGTTAGGGCACAAAGTAATTGTCTTCTCTGACCATAAAGCACTGTCTTACATTCAGGAGTGCAGACTCTATCATGACTGTATAACAAGGTGGGTTTTATTTCTTCAACAGTTTGACTATGAGATCAGATTTATTCAGGGTAAACATAATGTTATTGCAGATGCCCTTTCCAGATTACCAGTGGGTGCAGATTTTGAAAATGCTTATGGAAAGGAGGAGAAAGAGTTGAAACTTATGCACTTATAGGGTGTAAAAGATGAAGCTGAAATACTAAAAATTTGTAATGATATTTGTAGAAACCAAAATCATGATATCTAAAGGGTTGATGCAAAGCATTTCACCAAATAAAAACCTTGAACTGAGTGCTATTGATTTATATGGACCACTACCAAAATCAAGGGGAGGGTACAGTTACATCTTTATCATAGTTTATGTTTTCTCTAAATTTATAAAACTGTATCCATTAAAGAAAACAACCAGTAAAAAAATTATCATCAAGCTGACGTATCATTATTTCACAACTGTTGTTATATCCCAGGTCATCATGTCTAATAATGGGTCACAGTTTACATGTAAATGATGGAAAAACTTTATTGAAGTTACAAGAATAAAGCATATTTTGATTTCGGTCTGTCACCCGTCGAGCAGTCCAGTGGATAGGTACATGAGGGATATTGGAAGGCTTTCCGGAACATATTGTAGTAAAAATCATGTTACTAACAAAGAGATAGAGGGGCTGGCCAGTACTTACCTCAGCTCAGTACAGTCGATAGATACACAAAACAGAACAGAAAATTTATGTATCCTAGCTTTCGGAACTTTGTTCCTTCGTCTGGGAGGAGAGAGGGGAAAAAAGGGGAAGAAGGGAAAGTGGATTCAGTTACTCACAATCCAGGTTATGAAGCAAGGTGGATTCAGTTACTCACAAGCCAGGTTATGAAGCAGTTTACCCAAAATCCAAGAAGTTATTTGGACTGCACAATGTTACAGAGCTAAAACTCTACAAACATGACCCATAAAACAGTCATTAATAAGTAAAATGCTGCTGGTAAAGAAATAGTTCGCTGGACCAACTATATCACATCATTGTTTTATTATTCAAGGAAAACTTCCTGTCAAAGTGTGGAAAAAGTATGAAGTAGATTTTGCATTAATCTGAATTGTGTTTGTACTGATTTCTCTTTGTTCTCTAAAATACACATTCATTAAATTTAGTATGAGATCAGTGTGTCAGACTACAAACAATTCTACTGTTTCATAGTAATGTTTCTTAACAACAGCCAAATGTAATGATGTGCACACTTTTAAAGTAATAAGATATGAATAGTGATTGTGTGTAAGAAAACAAAACCTTGTCATTTGTAAGCTATGTCAGATGGAACATTATTTAATGGATAAAGCAAACTGAAGGTATTTGTCAGATTATGAGAGTGTGCATTGAAAGTCCAAGGTATGTTGTAGTGTGTTACAAAAATATGGTGGACTGTCATGAAATTTAATTATGTGAATTAAGAATGTATTGAGGTTTAGAGCATTATGGAGACAGATGTGTTACATTTGAAACTCTTGTGATGAATTGAAGGTTATATGGAACTAATTTTGAGATTTATATTGTGAGAGAATATTTTGTAATAGTTTAGATAATTTGATGTTCAAGTGAATGAAGAGATGTTATGAATTTATCCCATGCTCTGTTACACAATTTGAAATAACTTCTATTCATGACAGAATGCTATTTGAGACACATGAGAGTAAATCAAAATGAAACACTGTTTAATAATGATGTAAAGTTGAGGTACAAATACTAACAATTTGACACAGTGGAAGTGATGAGTTTGTCATAATTTGACCTATAAAGCTGACATAGATGTACAATGTGAGAATATTGCAATGATAGAGACACAATCATATAAGGAACGTCTCAGCTACTTTATTGTAAAGGAAACAATAAATCATAAATATGTAAACCAGTCTGACTCAGAAAATACAGTGCTGATCACGTATCATTGAATTTGCACTTGATTCATCATGTGATTACATTTATCACATATACATGAACTCTCCGTAAGAGACAGCCATTTAACATTGTGTATAAGTATTGCATCATTTTGAACTGTCTATTTTATGTGTGTGGTTAAAAAAACCTGTTTATTTTAGAATAATGATTTCTTTAGATTTAATGGTTGTTTTGGGCACAAGACATGCCATTTGGTATTTTATTGAATCACTTATATTAAAAGGTTGTGAGAGATGCCCTCATTCCACAGTTCACTTAATGCAATCTAAAGAAATCCCTGACACTGTTATCTGCTATCAGAAGAATTAGTTTAACTAAGATACATTAAGTCAGTGTTGAAGTAAACTTGAATTTACACAGATACTATATAATTATATACCCATTTTAACATGGCTCTGCAGCTACCATGATCAGTTAAATATAAGGTGCCATATTTTGTTGTCAGCTATAAGTCCACTACACTTATTACTCAATACAGCCAACGTAACCTTCAAATTGAATATTATGGAGAGTATATATATAACTAAGATCCCTTGGGAAATCAATTTTATTACTAACTACTGGAAATGGAATTTTTATTACAGTGTGTGTATTAGATATATTATGTTCCATGTCTATACTATAGTTAGAGATATAGTCAGACTCACACTCTTCCTAAAAAATTTTATCCATGCATGACAAAACTTCTTCCAAAAATTAATGCTATATGGACATTTCAGATAAAAGCTGAAAAAAGCGTAATACTGAAGGCTGAGGAGGAAATGTGAAAATACATTTTTAAATTAGCATGGACAACCAGTACTGAGACACTGTGAGCAAGGTGGTGATCATCTGATAGACATTTATCAAGAGACGAGAAGGCATTGGTAAGTACCATAAGTGAACTACTGCAATGAAGATTGAATACTGTGTAATCAAAGACTCAAATGGAGAGAGAGAGAGAGAGAGAGAGAGAGAAATCCTCCAGAAATTTAAATTTGTGAGCCTGAAGAGCTTTAAACCACATGTTAAAACTTCTCTTCTGCATGAGTTCAGTTGTAAAAGTTTGGGACTTATCTCACCTATTGCACATCCTTTTCATAGTGATACAAATTAATTAAGAAATACTTAAAAAGACTAATTTGTGTGGAATAATTTTAAGTAATATGCTTGTTATGTTGTACTCAATCAGATCTTTTCTGGAGGAAACAGTTTTGCATGTCTTAGGACATATTAATCAGTGGAAAAGTTAATGTTTACACGAAGTGTTTATGTTCCATAGTGACACACAATCCCATGCATGGCATGCATGGACTTGTGTGTGTGTGTGTGGGGGGGGGATATTATAACATTTATTTCTGTAATTTCTTTTCATGTAATATTTTATGTAAATATTGTCTTTGGCTTCGAGTTTAACAACTCGAAGGGACTTTTATCTTTAATCATGCAGGGAGGAGATGGATCTTTGGAACATGAAGTTTGGGGTCTTAGATATCTAACGCTGGTTGGGTAGGTTGTGATTCAGATGTGGTTGAAGATGATGTTTTAGTTTATACTGGTGTAGAAGTGTTACATGTGAGATTTATTAAATATGTGATGTGCATAAACTAAAATAGCCTTTTCTCTAAAAAACAAAATACCACGTTACCTTGCAAACCTGTTAGTCTCATCCGAACATAAAGAAAAAGGTGGGAACCTCTCAGTGGAATCACGCGTAGACTTAATGAGGCCAAGATATACTATGAAGACAATAATGAAGAGATCAGTGTAAAAGCTAAGTACCAACACTGTTTGTACTTGTTAATGACCTCTGACTATAAATTTGAACCTCCTGTAGTTCACGAAGTCACCATGTGGACAAAGGAGTAGGACAACTTATAGACTGTGGAAATGTAGGAAGGAAGAGGTCTGTTAAAACTTTGCAGAGAAAGGTATGTGATTGCTATCCACCTCCAGCAGCATTGTCTGATATTTTGCAGGAAGAATGGTAAAAGATTCCCCTGAAAACCATTATAGACCTGTATCTATTCATTCTGAGATCCTGGAAGTTGTCTTGAATGCCAACAGTTTCCCTGCACTGTATTAGGCATGGTAAAGTGTTTTGTTTTTTGCACTTTCATATCTTTATCCATCCACTGTACACCATCAGTGTGGCTCCTCCATAATCTGTTTAAGATAACTCATCATGTTTGAGATCATAACATAGGGGCAGATGTGGATTCTGACCACAATCTATTGGTTATGAACTGCAGATTGAAACTGAAGAAACTGCAAAAAGGTGGGAATTTAAGGAGATGGGACCTGGATAAACTGGCTGAACCAGAGGTTGTAGAGAGTTTCAGGGAGAGCATAAGGGAACAATTGACAGGAATGGGGGAAAGAAATACAGTAGAAGAAGAATGGGTAGCTCTGAGGGATGAAGTAGTGAAGGCAGCAGAGGATCAAGTAGGTAAAAAGACGAGGGCTAATAGAAATCCCTGGGTAACAGAAGAAATATTTAATTTAATTGATGAAAGGAGAAAATATAAAAATGCAGTAAATGAAGCAGGCAAAAAGGAATACAAAAGTCTCAAAAATGAGATCGACAGGAAGTGCAAAATGGCTAAGCAGGGATGACTAGAGGACAAATGTAAGGATGTAGAGGCTTGTCTCAAAAGGAGTAAGATAGATACTGCCTACAGGAAAATTAAAGAGACCTTTGGAGAGAAGAGAACCACTTGTATGAATATCAAGAGCTCAGATGGCAACCCAGTTCTAAGCAAAGAAGGGAAGGCAGAAAGGTGGAGGGAGTATATAGAGGGTTTATACAAGGGCAATGTACTTGAGGACAATATTATGGAAATGGAAGAGGATGTAGATGAAGACGAAACGGGAGATAAGATACTGCGTGAAGAGTTTGACAGAGCACTGAAAGACCTGAGTCGAAACAAGGCCCCGGGAGTAGACAACATTCCATTAGAACTACTGATGGCCTTGGGAGAGCCAGTCATGACAAAACTCTACCATCTGGTGAGCAAGATGTATGAGACAGGCGAAATACCCACAGACTTCAAGAAGAATATAATAATTCCAATTCCAAAGAAAGCAGGTGTTGACAGATGTGAAAATTACCGAACTATCAGTTTAATAAGTCACAGCTGCAAAATACTAACGCAAATTCTTTACAGACAAATGGAAAAACTGGTAGAAGCCGACCTCGGGGAAGATCAGTTTGGATTCCATAGAAATGTTGGAACACGTGAGGCAATACTAACCTTACGACTTATCTTAGAAGAAAGATTAAGAAAAGGCAAACCTACGTTTCTAGCATTTGTAGATTTAGAGAAAGCTTTTGACAATGTTAATTGGAATACTCTCTTTCAAATTCTGAAGGTGGCAGGGGTAAAATACAGGGAGCGAAAGGCTATTTACAATTTGTACAGAAACCAGATGGCAGTTATAAGAGTCGAGGGGCATGAAAGGGAAGCAGTGGTTGGGAAAGGAGTGAGACAGGGTTGTAGCCTCTCCCCGATGTTATTCAATCTGTATATTGAGCAAGCAGTAAAGGAAACAAAAGAAAAATTCGGAGTAGGTATTAAAATTCATGGAGAAGAAGTAAAAACTTTGAGGTTTGCCGATGACATTGTAATTCTGTCAGAGACAGCAAAGGACTTGGAAGCGCAGTTGAACGGAATGGACAGTGTCTTGAAAGGAGGATATAAGATGAACATCAACAAAAGCAAAACGAGGATAATGGAATGTAGTCAAATTAAGTCGAGTGATGCTGAGAGGATTAGATTAGGAAATGAGACACTTAAAGTAGTCAAGGAGTTTTGCTATTTAGGGAGTAAAATAACTGATGATGGTCGAAGTAGAGAGGATATAAAATGTAGACTGGCAATGGCAAGGAAATCGTTTCTAAAGAAGAGAAATTTGTTAACATCGAGTCTAGATTTCAGTCTCAGGAAGTTGTTTCTGAAAGTATTTGTATGGAGTGTAGCCATGTATGGAAGTGAAACATGGACGATAACCAGTTTGGACAAGAAGAGAATAGAAGCTTTTGAAATGTGGTGCTACAGAAGAATGCTGAAGATAAGGTGGGTAGATCACGTAACTAATGAGGAGGTATTGAATAGGATTGGGGAGAAGAGAAGTTTGTGGCACAACTTGACTAGAAGAAGGGATCGGTTGGTAGGACATGTTTTGAGAAGGGATCACAAATTTAGCATTGGAGGGCAGCGTGGAGGGTAAAAATCGTAGAGGGAGACCAAGAGATGAATACACTAAGCAGATTCTGAAGGATGTAGGTTGCTGTAGGTACTGGGAGATGAAGAAGCTTGCACAGGATAGAGTAGCATTGATAGCTGCATCAAACTAGTCTCAGGACTGAAGACCACAACAACAACAACATATTCTAGGAATCTGAAACATATGGATGTCAATGAGATAGGATATTTTTTTGTGTAACACCTCTGTTACCCTTTGTGTAGATGTGTGTAATTTGTGTTTTCTTCCAACTAGTGGACGCAAGTTTTTGATCAAGGCATATGAGAAATGTTATTGTTAAAATGGAACTCAGCTCAGCAGCAAATACCATACAGAATTTAACAGTGGTTCCAGAGTCCTGGAGACTTGTTTGATTGTGGAAAAGGTGAGAAGTAAAAAGACTGGGTTTGGTGGTGAAATGAGGGAGGTTTTCTTAGGTTTTCACTACATATTAACACTTTTCGCATTTTCTCATGTAATGTGACTGTGTAGTGCTGGAATGGGAACAGGGAAAGGGCTAGATGGGTAAGGACAATGACTAATGAAGGTTGAGGCCAGAAGGGTTACAGGAATGTAGGATATTTTGTAGGGAAAGTTCCGATCTGCGCAGGGAAAGTTCCCATCTGTGCAATTCAGGAAAGCTGGTGTTGGTGGGAAGAATCCGTATGGCATAGGCTGTGAACCAGTCACTGAAATGAAGGATGTTGTGTTAGGCAGCATGCTCAGCAACAGGGTGATCCACTTGTTTCTTGGCCACTGTTTGTAGGTGGCCATTAATGTGGGCAGACAGCTTGTTGGTTGTCATGCCTAAACAGAATGCAGCACAGTGGTTGCAGCTTAACTTGTAGATCACATGACTAGTTTCACATGTAGCCCTGCCTTTGATGGGGTAGGTGATGTTAGTGACTGGACTGGGGTAGGTGGTGGTGGGAGGATAACATTATTTGTGACCGTCTTTTTGTTGTGCCTTTCTTTGACTCAGCATCTCTGCTATATGCTGAGTAGCAACTTTCCTCTTCATAATATTGTTACATTTTATCCTGGGTTTTTCATTGCTTGAGGGACTAATACCTACATCACTCATATTTACAATGGTAATAGCTTTAAAGTGGGGCATTACTGCAATGCTTTCTTTGTACAGAAATATACTCTAAGACATAAAAATGATGCATCATGAAGGAATTATCGAAGTGGGATCGAAATCGGTAAGTGTGATGTACATGTGCAGCAAACAAACGATTACAATTTCAGAAAAATTGGATGATTTATTGAAGAGAAAAAACTTCACAGACTGAGCAAGTCAGTAATGCATAGACCCACCTCTGGCCCTTATGCAAGCAGAGGAACATCGTGCCAAATCCTGTCCAATTAGAGCATTAGATAATGAAAATACTAAACTAACTGGATGGCCCTGCCCATAATGTTTCAAACATTATCAATTGGGGAGAGATCCAGCAATGTTTTTGGTCAAGGTAGGATTTGGCAAGCATGAAGACAAGCAGCAGAAATGCTTGCCCATGCAGGTATTATCTTGCTGAAATTAAAACCCAGGATAGCTCGCCATGAAGGGTAACAAAATAGGGAATAGAATATAGTTAACTTCTCGCTGTGCTGTAAGAGTGCCATGGATGACAACCAAAGTGGTCCTGTAGTGAAATGAAATGGCACGCCAGACCAACACTCCCGGTTGTCAGGCCATATGGTGGGCGGCTGTCACGTTGGTATCCCATGTCTGTCCAGCGCATATCCAGACACGCCTTCAGTGGTCATTGGGCCTGGGACTCAAACTGAAGCAAGCTCATCACTGAAGACAATCCCAATCCAGAGAATGAGGTTACAGTTTTAATGTGCCTGACACCACTGCAAACATACTTCTTGCTGTACAGTGGTCAATGATAGTCAGTGTAAGGGGTGCCATGAGCTCAGCACCCTTTCTAATGGTCCTTGTGTTTACTGAAGCACCAGTTGTATGCTGGATCAATGATAAGGATGAACTGTAGGTCTGATTGCCTCTCTAATGATTGCTCAGTACTCATGTTATGTCATCTTTCTAGGTTAACTGTTTCCTTCTTGATGTTGTGTTTGGCCATGGTTCACTCATTCATGTCAAATTTGTTGAATAGTGCCATTGCTCCTATTCAAATGTTGAGCAGTTCACCAATTACTCTAATCAGCTTCTTAGAGCCCAACTTCACATCCTTTGTCAAATGCTGACACCTATGTATACTGATCATGCACCTATCTGTGAGGCATAGTTACTGTCCAACTGAGTATACGGAGCAAATTTCCAAAGACTTTATGACCTTATATCGTCATGTCTCCTGTTTACCAGCCTTGCTGGCTTTATGGTGATAATTGTGCTGCTGCATCACACATTGATCCATAAGTAGGCAAAGTTTGCAATTGTGCTTTTTTCACTGATACAAGTATGTAACTCCTTCATGGTAAATCGCATTCCCTCACTCCCTCCCCCACTCTACATTAGAGTATATTCGAAAAGAGAGTTCAGCAATTGAATCTTTTCTTTGCTACCTCTCTGTTATCCTTGATTGTCTGCACACTAACTTTAGTGTCACTGACGTTCTATACATATGACTAGGAAGTTTTGGGTTGTGTGAGAAATTTTTTATAAGATTCAGCTGCAGTTATCATTTCTATGCTTTGTCCCACATCTGTTATGTAGTACTCATTCTTTCTTTACACTGTCTGTAACCCTTCCCTCCCATCATGAACTTTTCTACAAGGTACAGATCTATCTAGTGCATGGTAAACTATTCTTTTGGACTCGAGGAACAGTTCTCTCACATTCTCCTGCCCAGTAGTAAGTGTTTTTGAGATTCTCTTTGAAGAATGACATGACTCCCTTTTTATCTTGCTTAAAGAATATGTAAATCTAACTACGTGTTTTAGCTGCACTTTATTCTTTATGTGTCATTTTTGCCACAACTCTCTCATGGTCAGTGATAGCATTTTCAGAGTTGATGTCCTCAAAGGGGTCAGGTCTGTTTGTCACCACTGGATATTGTGTATTCCATCCTGGCTTATTACAATCAAGAGTGGGCTCCCAAATCAATTTTTCAAATAGTTTTCAGAGAAAGTGGTAGTATAATTTCACATGATGTGTGCCCACCACTTACAAAACTGTAATTATTTCAGTCAGTTGTTTCTCTAGTATCATTGCATATCACATTTATTAGTGAGTAGATGTTTTCTTTAAATTTTATGCTTACATCTAGAGGTGTGTGTGTGTGGTGGTCAACAGAAGGACCCAATTGTAAGCTTATGTTCACCATCGATACTGAGTCTTGCCTAAACAGTTTTGCATGCAACTCAAATATCTGTCTTGTTGGATTTGTGTTTCTTGTCAGGTCTGCTGTGACATATACATCATCTCTATTTCTCCTTAGCCTATCCACATAATATACACCCAGATTTAACCTAAAAATTTCAATGCTGTTAATTTAGGGTTTTGGCCAGATCTCTGTACTTGGTATTATATTAGTCCCAGTGTTTCTTATGAATGCTTCACACTCTGGAACTTTGTTGCAAATTCTTCAGCAGTTGATGACTAGTATTTTAAGAGTTTTATTTTTGAAGCCCATTTATTTGGGTTTTACTCTAATACTCCAGGATCTCCTACAGTTGTCATTATCTGGAATGTTTGGAGATTTGTCTAAGCCATGTAGTGCACACCTGATCCATGTAGCAGCACCCGACAGTTCTTAAACCTATTGCAAAAGCCCATGAAGTCACAGTCTAAATTGTCACAAAACTTTCAAAGTGTCTTTTTCAATCAGTCTGCAAGGCTCAGAACCTGAGGACCATAATCAGTTCTGGGGATAAATCTGCAGACTGTGTATTCCTCTGATCTCCTCAGTCATCTACACCACTTTCTGGAATGAACCAAGTATGACCTTAGGGCCCAGACAACAAGCACTGCTGGTTCAAATGTGCACCTGCAGTTGGTTGCATCCTGTTTCGTCAATGTTCAGCAGAACGCCCTCTTCAACATATTGAATGAGGCCTCCAGGTGTACAAGCTGAGTGCAAAAGGTGATGCTACTCATGCCTTCAGCCATTTTCCTAAAGGGTACAATTATTCATCATATCTTTTAACTGCTGATTATTAACAGACCCTTACCCATTGCATTGTTTCTCCGTCATGTGGGACACGGCAGACATCCCAGCAGGTGAAGTATGTCTCCCTGGCTCAGTTTCAGTTTCAGTGGAAGACAGCACTTAAAACTTATTGGAAAAGGGATGGGTGATAAGTTGTCCTTGGTCCCTGCTACATCATACAGGGGCCTTAGATCTACCACTGTGTGTCACACCCACGTGAATCAGCATTGATAGATGTTGTACTTCCTGTAGAGGAGACAGTGTCTATGGAACAGAGTAGTGCATGAGGTACCTTTACTATCTCTAGTAAATGAATCAGGTAGTCTACCCATTACACCCATTTGAAGATGCTCCCAGTCACTTGACAGTAATCCGAGCAATTTCCAGCTTATTACAAACCTCAGCCAACATGATTTCTGCCCAAGAACAGTATTCGCAATGGAGAAGCAGTCTTAACATGTTAAATTTAAATATGGGTGATCACAGATTTTTTTCTGTACTAATATTTAGAGAACAGCCACAACATCCTCAAACCATTATGTATAAAATAAAGTTCCTCTGAATACTAAACAAATGACTTTAAATGAGGGTCACTAATTCTGTTATAATTTCATGATCTGTTATGCAGCAAGGAATTGATTTCCCTTTAAGATTTGAAACTACAACAGGCAAAACAGTGGTTTGTGTTATAAAAAGTGAAAAACCTGGAGAGCATAAACGGGAAAAACCCACCATGGTTCAACAACAAAGTTAGGAAACTACTGCAAAAGCAAAGAGAGCTTCACTGTAAATTTAAACGCAGCCAAAATCTCTCAGTCAATCAGAAGCTAAACAATGTCAAAGTTAGCGTACGGAGGGCTATGTGTGAAGCGTTCAGTGAATTCAAAAGTAAAATTCTATGTACTGACTTGACAGAAAATCCTAGGAAGTTCTGATCTTAACATTCTGTCGCCTGATAAACAAAGTAAGAGCCTACGGAATATCAGACCAGCTGTGTGGCTGGATTCAAGAGTTTCTAGCAAACAGAACACAGCATGTTGCTATCAATGGAGAGACGTCTACGGACGTTAAAGTAACCTCTGGCGTGCCACAGGGGAGTGTTATGGGACCATTGCTTTTCACAATATATATAAATGACCTAGTAGATAGTGTCGGAAGTTCCATGCGGCTTTTCGCGGATGATGCTATAGTATTCAGAGAAGTTGCAGCATTAGAAAATTGTAGCGAAATGCAGGAAGATCTGCAGCGGATAGGCACTTGGTGCAGGGAGTGGCAACTGTCCCTTAACATAGACAAATGTAATGTATTGCGAATACATAGAAAGAAGGATCCTTTATTGTATGATTATATGATAGCGGAACAAACACTGGTAGTAGTTACTTCTGTAAAATACCTGGGAGTATGCGTGCGGAACGATTTGAAGTGGAATGATCATATAAAATTAATTGTTGGTAAGGCAGGTACCAGGTTGAGATTCATTGGGATAGTGCTAAGAAAATGTAGTCCATCAACAAAGGAGGTGGCCTACAAGACACTCATTCGACCTATACTTGAGTATTGCTCATCAGTGTGGGATCCGTACCAGATCGGGTTGACGGAGGAGATAGAGAAGATCCAAAGAAGAGTGGCGTGTTTTGTCACAGGGTTATTTGGTAACCGTGATAGCGTTACGAAGATGTTTAATAAACTCAAGTGGCAGACTCTGCAAGAGAGGCGCACTGCATCGCTGTGTAGCTTGCTCGCCAGGTTTCGAGAGGGTGCGTTTCTGGATGAGGTATCAAATATATTGCTTCCCCCCTACTTATACCTCCCGAGGAGATCACGAATGTAAAATTAGAGAGATTAGAGCATGCACGGAGGCTTTCAGACAGTCGTTCTTCCCGCGAACCATACGCGACTGGAACAGGAAAGGGAGGTAATGACAGTGGCACGTAAAGTGCCCTCCGCCACACACCGTTGGGTGGCTCGCAGAGTATAAATGTAGATGTAGATGTAGATTAAATCAGTAAGTGGATCGAAACAGCATATCCAGACACTCTAGGATGATAATGGCATTGAAACAGAGGATGAAACACGCAAAGCTGAAATACTAAACACCTTTCTCCAAAGCTGTTTCACAGAGAAAAACCACACTGCAGTTCCTTCTCTAAATCCTCGCACAAACAAAAAAGTGCCTGACATCGAAATAAGTGTCCAAGGTATAGAAAATCAATTGAAATCACTCAACAGGGGAAAGTCCACTGGACCTGACGGGATACCAATTCGATTCTACACAGAGTACGCAAAAGAAACTGCCCCCTTCTGACAGCTGTGTACCACAAGTCTCTAGATGAACAGAAGGTTCCAAATGATTGGAAAAGAGCACAGGTATTAGACCACAGGTATTTCCAGTTTTCAAGAAGGGTCGTCGAGCAGATGCGCAAAACTATAGGCCTATATCTCTGACATCGATCTGTTGTAGAATTTTAGGACATGTTTTTTGCTCGTGTATGATGTCATTTCTGGAAACCCAGAATCTACTCTGTAGGAATCAACATGGATTCCGGAAACAGCGCTCGTGTGAGACCCAACTCGCTTTATTTGTTCATGGGACCCAGAAAATATTAGATACAGGCTCCCAGGTAGATGCCATTTTCCTTGACTTCCAGAAGGCATTCGATACAGTTCCGCACTGTCGCCTGATAAAGTAAGAGCTTACGGAATATCAGACCAGAAGTGTAGCTGGCTTTAAGAGTTTTTAGCAAACAGAACACAGCATGTTGTTCTCAATCGAGATACGTCTACAGACAAAGTAACTTCTGGCGTGCCACAGGGGAGTGTTATGGCACCATTGCGTTTCACAATATATATAAATGACCTAGTAGATAGTGTCGGAAGTTCCACATGGCTTTTCGCAGATGATGCTGTAGTATACAGAGAAGTTACAGCATTAGAAAATTGCAGCAAAATGCAGGAAGATCTGCAGCAGATAGGCACTTGGTGCAGGGAGTGGCAACTGACACTTAACATAGACAATTGTAATGTATTGCGAATATATAGAAAGAAGGATCCTTTATTGTATGATTATCGAGTAAAACTGAAGTGATATCAGGTGTTCGCCAGGGAAGCGTCGTGGGACTTCTGCTGTTCCTGATCTATATAAATGACCTGGGTGACAATCTGAGCAGACAATATTAAGTGGATAGGCTAAGGAGAAATAGAGATGATGTATATGTCACAGCAGACCTGACAAGAAACACAAATCCAACAAGACAGATATTTGAGTTGCATGCAAAACTGTTTAGGCAAGACTCAGTATCGATGGTGAACATAAGCTTACAATTGGGTCCTTCTGTTGACCACCACACACACACACCTCTAGATGTAAGCATAAAATTTAAAGAAAACATCTACTCACTAATAAATGTGATATGCAATGATACTAGAGAAACAACTGACTGAAATAATTACAGTTTTGTAAGTGGTGGGCACACATCATGTGAAATTATACTACCACTTTCTCTGAAAACTATTTGAAAAATTGATTTGGGAGCCCACTCTTGATTGTAATAAGCCAGGATGGAATACACAATATCCAGTGGTGACAAACAGACCTGACCCCTTTGAGGACATCAACTCTGAAAATGCTATCACTGACCATGAGAGAGTTGTGGCAAAAATGACACATAAAGAATAAAGTGCAGCTAAAACACGTAGTTAGATTTACATATTCTTTAAGCAAGATAAAAAGGGAGTCATGTCATTCTTCAAAGAGAATCTCAAAAACACTTACTACTGGGCAGGAGAATGTGAGAGAACTGTTCCTCGAGTCCAAAAGAATAGTTTACCATGCACTAGATAGATCTGTACCTTGTAGAAAAGTTCATGATGGGAGGGAAGGGTTACAGACAGTGTAAAGAAAGAATGAGTACTACATAACAGATGTGGGACAAAGCATAGAAATGATAACTGCAGCTGAATCTTATAAAAAATTTCTCACACAACCCAAAACTTCCTAGTCATATGTATAGAACGTCAGTGACACTAAAGTTAGTGTGCAGACAATCAAGGATAACAGAGAGGTAGCAAAGAAAAGATTCAATTGCTGAACTCTCTTTTCGAATATACTCTAATGTAGAGTGGGGGAGGGAGTGAGGGAATGCGATTTACCATGAAGGAGTTACATACTTGTATCAGTGAAAAAAGCACAATTGCAAACTTTGCCTACTTATGGATCAATGTGTGATGCAGCAGCACAATTATCACCATAAAGCCAGCAAGGCTGGTAAACAGGAGACATGACGATATAAGGTCATAAAGTCTTTGGAAATTTGCTCCGTATACTCAGTTGGACAGTAACTATGCCTCACAGATAGGTGCATGATCAGTATACATAGGTGTCAGCATTTGACAAAGGATGTGAAGTTGGGCTCTAAGAAGCTGATTAGAGTAATTGGTGAACTGCTCAACATTAGAATAGGAGCAATGGCACTATTCAACAAATTTGACATGAATGAGTGAACCATGGCCAAACACAACATCAAGAAGGAAGCAGTTAACCTAGAAAGATGACATAACATGAGTACTGAGCAATCATTAGAGAGGCAATCAGACCTACAGTTCATCCTTATCATTGATCCAGCATACAACTGGTGCTTCAGTAAACACAAGGACCATTAGAAAGGGTGCTGAGCTCATGGCACCCCTTACACTGACTATCATTGACCACTGTACAGCAAGAAGTATGTTTGCAGTGGTGTCAGGCACATTAAAACTGTAACCTCATTCTCTGGATTGGGATTGTCTTCAGTGATGAGCTTGCTTCAGTTTGAGTCCCAGGCCCAATGACCACTGAAGGCGTGTCTGGATATGCGCTGGACAGACATGGGATACCAACGTGACAGCCGCCCACCATATGGCCTGACAACCGGGAGTGTTGGTCTGGCGTGCCATTTCATTTCACTACAGGACCGCTTTGGTTGTCATCCATGGCACTCTTACAGCACAGTGAGAAGTTAACTATATTCTATTCCCTATTTTGTTACCCTTCATGGCGAGCTATCCTGGGTTTTAATTTCAGCAAGATAATACCTGCATGGGCAAGCATTTCTGCTGCTTGTCTTCATGCTTGCCAAATCCTACCTTGACCAAAAACATTGCTGGATCTCTCCCCAATTGATAATGTTTGAAACATTATGGGCAGGGCCATCCAGTTAGTTTAGTATTTTCATTATCTAATGCTCTAATTGGACAGGATTTGGCACGATGTTCCTCTGCTTGCATAAGGGCCAGAGGTGGGTCTATGCATTACTGACTTGCTCAGTCTGTGAAGTTTTTTCTCTTCAATAAATCATCCAATTTTTCTGAAATTGTAATCGTTTGTTTGCTGCACATGTACATCACACTTACCGATTTCGATCCCACTTCGATAATTCCTTCATGATGCATCATTTTTATGTCTTAGAGTATATTTCTGTACAAAGAAAGCATTGCAGTAATGCCCCACTTTAAAGCTATTACCATTGTAAATATGAGTGATGTAGGTATTAGTCCCTCAAGCAATGAAAAACCCAGGATAAAATGTAACAATATTATGAAGAGGAAAGTTGCTACTCAGCATATAGCAGAGATGCTGAGTCAAAGAAAGGCACAACAAAAAGACGGTCACAAATAATGTTATCCTCCCACCACCACCTACCCCAGTCCAGTCACTAACATCACCTACCCCATCAAAGGCAGGGCTACATGTGAAACTAGTCATGTGATCTACAAGTTAAGCTGCAACCACTGTGCTGCATTCTGTTTAGGCATGACAACCAACAAGCTGTCTGCCCACATTAATGGCCACCTACAAACAGTGGCCAAGAAACAAGTGGATCACCCTGTTGCTGAGCATGCTGCCTAACACAACATCCTTCATTTCAGTGACTGGTTCACAGCCTATGCCATACGGATTCTTCCCACCAACACCAGCTTTCCTGAATTGCACAGATGGGAACTTTCCCTGCGCAGATCGGAACTTTCCCTACAAAATATCCTACATTCCTGTAACCCTTCTGGCCTCAACCTTCATTAGTCATTGTCCTTACCCATCTAGCCCTTTCCCTGTTCCCATTCCAGCACTACACAGTCACATTACACGAGAAAATGCGAAAAGTGTTAATATGTAGTGAAAACCTAAGAAAACCTCCCTCATTTCACCACCAAACCCAGTCTTTTTACTTCTCACCTTTTCCACAATCAAACAAGTCTCCAGGACTCTGGAACCACTGTTAAATTCTGTATGGTATTTGCTGCTGAGCTGAGTTCCATTTTAACAATAACATTTCTCATATGCCTTGATCAAAAACTTGCGTCCACTAGTTGGAAGAAAACACAAATTACACACATCTACACAAAGGGTAACAGAGGTGTTACACAAAAAAATATCCTATCTCATTGACATCCATATGTTTCAGATTCCTAGAATATGTTGTTGTTGTTGTGGTCTTCAGTCCTGAGACTAGTTTGATGCAGCTATCAATGCTACTCTATCCTGTGCAAGCTTCTTCATCTCCCAGTACCTACAGCAACCTACATCCTTCAGAATCTGCTTAGTGTATTCATCTCTTGGTCTCCCTCTACGATTTTTACCCTCCACGCTGCCCTCCAATGCTAAATTTGTGATCCCTTCTCAAAACATGTCCTACCAACCGATCCCTTCTTCTAGTCAAGTTGTGCCACAAACTTCTCTTCTCCCCAATCCTATTCAATACCTCCTCATTAGTTACGTGATCTACCCACCTTATCTTCAGCATTCTTCTGTAGCACCACATTTCAAAAGCTTCTATTCTCTTCTTGTCCAAACTGGTTATTGTCCATGTTTCACTTCCATACATGGCTACACTCCATACAAATACTTTCAGAAACAACTTTCTGACACTGAAATCTATACTCGATGTTAACAAATTTCTCTTCTTCAGAAACGATTTCCTTGCCATTGCCAATCTACATTTTATATCCTCTCTACTTCGACCATCATCAGTTATTTTACTCCCTAAATAGCAAAACTCCTTGACTACTTTAAGTGTCTCATTTCCTAATCTAATCCCCTCAGCATCACCCGATTTAATTTGACTACATTCCATTATCCTCGTTTTGCTTTTGTTGATGTTCATCTTATATCCTCCTTTCAAGACACTGTCCATTCCGTTCAACTGCTCTTCCAAGTCCTTTGCTGTCTCTGACAGAATTACAATGTCATCGGCAAACCTCAAAGTTTTTACTTCTTCTCCATGAATTTTAATACCTACTCCGAATTTTTCTTTTGTTTCCTTTACTGCTTGCTCAATATACAGATTGAATAACATCGGGGAGAGGCTACAACCCTGTCTCACTCCTTTCCCAACCACTGCTTCCCTTTCATGCCCCTCGACTCTTATAACTGCCATCTGGTTTCTGTACAAATTGTAAATAGCCTTTCGCTCCCTGTATTTTACCCCTGCCACCTTCAGAATTTGAAAGAGAGTATTCCAGTTAACATTGTCAAAAGCTTTCTCTAAGTCTACAAATGCTAGAAACGTAGGTTTGCCTTTTCTTAATCTTTCTTCTAAGATAAGTCGTAAGGTTAGTATTGCCTCACGTGTTCCAACATTTCTATGGAATCCAAACTGATCTTCCCCGAGGTCGGCTTCTACCAGTTTTTCCATTTGTCTGTAAAGAATTTGCGTTAGTATTTTGCAGCTGTGACTTATTAAACTGATAGTTCGGTAATTTTCACATCTGTCAACACCTGCTTTCTTTGGGATTGGAATTATTATATTCTTCTTGAAGTCTGTGGGTATTTCGCCTGTCTCATACATCTTGCTCACCAGATGGTAGAGTTTTGTCATGACTGGCTCTCCCAAGGCCATCAGTAGTTCTAATGGAATGTTGTCTACTCCCGGGGCCTTGTTTCAACTCAGGTCTTTCAGTGCTCTGTCAAACTCTTCACGCAGTATGTTATCTCCTGTTTCGTCTTCATCTACATCCTCTTCCATTTCCATAATATTGTCCTCAAGTACATTGCCCTTGTATAAACCCTCTATATACTCCTTCCACCTTTCTGCCTTCCCTTCTTTGCTTAGAACTGGGTTGCCATCTGAGCTCCTGATATTCATACAAGTGGTTCTCTTCTCTCCAAAGGTCTCTTTATTTTTCCTGTAGGCAGTATCTATCTTACCCCTAGTGGTACAAGCCTCTACATCCTTAGATTTGTCCTCTAGCCATCCCTGCTTAGCCATTTTGCACTTCCTGTCGATCTCATTTTTGAGATGTTTGTATTCCTTTTTGCCTGCTTCATTTACTGCATTTTTATATTTTCTCCTTTCATCAATTAAATTCAATATTTCTTCTGTTACCCAGGGATTTCTATTAGCCCTCGTCTTTTTACCTACTTGATCCTCTGCTGCCTTCACTACTTCATCCCTCAGAGCTACCCATTCTTCTTCTACTGTATTTCTTTCCCCCATTCCTGTCAATTGTTCCCTTATGCTCTCCCTGAAACTCTCTACAACCTCTGGTTTAGCCAGTTTATCCAGGTCCCATCTCCTTAAATTCCCACCTTTTTGCAGTTTCTTCAGTTTCAATCTGCAGTTCATAACCAATAGATTGTGGTCAGAATCCACATCTGCCCCTATGTTATGAGCTCAAACATGATGAGTTATCTTAAACAGATTATGGAGGAACCACACTGATGGTGTACAGTGGATGGATAAAGATATGAAAGTGCAAAAAACAAAACACATTACCATGTCCCTCACAGTTACACTCGGCGCGTACCTGTCTAAAACGCATTTTATGATTGCCTTGAACTTTTTCCATAAAAACTCAACATTGTCAGTGTCAGAACAGAAATTTTCATTTTGATCTCTTAGGTAGTCTGAAATCTGCCTCCTATTACTGTTGCTAAACAGATAAACCTTCCTCCCTTTTTTTATATTCCTATTTACTTCCATATTCACGGATGCTCCAATGGCCTTATGATCACTGATTCCCTGTTCTGTGCGTACAGAGTCGAAAAGTTCGGGTCTCTTTGTTATAAGTAGGTCCAAGACGTTATCTCCATGAGTCAATTCTCTATTTAATTTCTCGAGGTAATTTTTGGATAGTGCACTCAGTATAATGTCACTCGATACTCTGTACCTACCACCTGTCCTAAACACCTGAGTGTCCCAGTCTATATCTGGTAAATTGAAATCCCCACCTAAGCCTATAACACGCTGAGGAAATTTATGTCAAATGTACTCCAGATTTTCTCTCAGTTGTTCTGCCACTAATGCTGCTGAGTCGGGAGGTCGGTAAAAGGAGCCAATTATTAACCTAGCTTGGTTGTTGAGTATAACCGCCACCCATAATAATTCACAGGAACTATCTACTTCTATTTCACTACAGGATAAACTACTACTAACAGCAACAAACACGCCACCACCGGTTGCATGCATTCTATCCTTTCTAAACACAGTCTGTGCCTTTGTAAAAATTTTGGCAGAATTTATCTCTGGCTTCAGCCAGCTTTCCATACCTATAACGATTTCAGCTTTGGTGCTTTCTGTCAGTGCTTGAAGTTCTGGTAATTTACCAATGCAGCTTCGACAGTTTACTATTACAATACCAATTGCTGCTAGGTCCCCGCATTTCCGGATGTTGCTCCACACCCTTTGAGGCTGTTGCCCTTTCTGTAGTTGCTCGAGCCATCTAAGCTAAAAAACTGCCCAGTCCATGCCACGCAAGCCCTGCTACCAGTGTAGCCACCTGCTGTGTGTAGTGGACTCTTGACCTATCCAGCAGAACCCAAAACCCCACCACCCTATGGTGCAAGTCGAGGAATCTGCAGCCCACAAGGTCGCAGAACCGTCTCAGCCTCCAATTCAGACCCTCCACTCAGCTGTGTACCAAAGATCTGCAGTCAGTCCTGTCGATGATGCTGCAGATGGTGAGCTCTGCTTTCATCCTGCTAGCAAGACTGGCAGTCTTCACCAAATCAGATAGCCGCCGGAAGCCAGAGAGGATTTCCTCCGATCCATAGTGACACACATCATTGGTGCCGACATGAGCAACCACCACAAGAAATTCAGTGTAAATTCTAGAAACACTTGGCCTTCAACTGTATCAAACACCCGATATTTTATGTACAAGTGCGAGAGAGTGAGAACATTTCTATTGATCCACTTGTTTCTATGTGCAGGTCAGGAGTTTGTTATTAGAAGACTGTAAGAAGGGCAAGTCACTGATGATGGCAGGTATTTGCCGCCAGTGCCACAGAAGACATGATGAAAACTCAGGGAATAATTATGTAATATTCTTTGATGTGTTAGTGTCTGTGGTGCTTGTAAAAAAGATTAATGAACAATTGAATATAGATTTCTATGGACATTCATTTATTTGAATCGCTTGATATTAAAGACTTTTTTTTTCACACCTTAGCTCTGCATGAGGCAGGATGCATGTGATGTCCATAAATTATTGGATTGTTACTATGATATTGAACTTGTGTTTTATCAAGTCTGAT
The DNA here is from genome assembly GCF_023898315.1 of Schistocerca nitens. Taxonomy (NCBI): domain Eukaryota; kingdom Metazoa; phylum Arthropoda; class Insecta; order Orthoptera; family Acrididae; genus Schistocerca; species Schistocerca nitens. The sequence continues at coordinate 366,722,766 of NC_064619.1, forward strand.
GTTTTAAGACACCAGTTGGCTTGTCAGAGTTTACTTACTTATGAGAAAAAGAGTAAATGTTGCTTTGTGTTGAAAGATGAAAATATACCAAGAATGAACTGAAAGAACTGAAAGAATCGGCTGCACACAATACGAGAAGTCAACTGCGAGAGACGTGTGAGTCTTGCACCTCAGAACCACACTGTCTAGTGTCATCCAAAAAACATTAGTGTGTGCTAAAGATGAACACTGTAGCAAAAGTTTATCCCAGCAAAATTCATGTAGCCTCAACAAACAGAGCCCTTTTGTTTGCTGCATTGGTTTTGCTGAGATGTAATATCTTCTTGTACTGATCTTTTATATATTCATCATGTATACCATTGAGTAAGCTGCATGACATCCCCTAAACTTTTTCATTTAATTTAAAAGACATGTAAAATATAAAATTTATCTAATAATATGTATTTAAATCTACCTAACTATTTAGTATTAACTGCTGCCAACAGTGCCATAAGCTAAGTTAGGAATGTCTTGGTAAAAAATTTGTTTGCAAACACTTGCATAATTTAAATAATACATAGATATGACTAAAGAAATTTTAAAATACTGTATGTATTAATTATTCATTCCATACCATATTCAGTGGTGTCTGTGGTATCATTGTCTTCAGAGGTGCAAATTGGTCATAACCAAATACTCCTTCATGTATAAACCGAAGTCCGTCAGGCACATACCGCTCAAATAATTCATTCAGAGCCAATTTTTGTTTTGCGTCTGTTCTCATTGACAACCAGCGTGACCAGTATGGTTGGTAACCAAGATTTTTTGGATCCACATAAACCATACCAGCACGTGACACAGTTGCTGGGGATGCATACTGAAGATCTCCCACCTGTAATAATTCTCAAAAATGAAGAGTACGAATTGCAAAATTAGTAGTATATAATAATGCAATAACTAATACTTTCAATTTACAGTACATATATCAATAAACATTCAATAAAATTTCATTTTATATATATGAACTTACTATTGACTCTTTCTGTGGTAACCCCTATATCTCTACAGATCTCAATAATCCAATGGAAAATTATGTTGTAACTTTTGCACCCATACCCAGCAGCAATAGGCATGAGTTTGCAGCTAATCTCACACCACTGATTGTGCTACTAGTGTGAGACCTTATCATGTCTCTAGAGCAAACGCTCTGGCTGTAGTTTGCAAATAAAGGAAGAAAGTAATACTTGGGTTTAACATCCCATCAAAGATAATGTCACCAGAGGTGGAGAACAAGCTGAAACTGGGGAAGAATGGTGAAGTACATCAGCTGTGCTCTTTCAAAGCAAAAATCCTGTCAGCCACCTCAAGTGATTTTGGAATAACAAGGGTCACCTAAGCCAGATGGTTTGATTAGGAATTGAATCACTGACCTCCAGTGTATGAGTCCAGTAACTTTCCACTATGTAATACCACTCAGCCACAAATGAGAAGGATAGCTCCACATCCTCCAGCACATGCCATGTTCACTTTAAATGGCACTGGGATGTTCTTGCTGTGCTATTTTATCGAATCCTCATTACAGACTTGCATACTCATTGGCTTCTAGTTAGTTACATGATTCATTGATCAATCTCATGGTAACCATTATGATGTGGAATGTGTCAAGTGCATAAGAAATGCAGACATGAACCAAGGTTTTTTCCTTTCTTTTTTAAAAAAAAAAAAATAGCTTAAAATTTTTATTACTTACCCCCTTCCCTTAAATGGCACAAAATGCATGTATTATACCTATATACACTCCTGGAAATTGAAATAAGAACACCTTGAATTCATTGTCCCAGGAAGGGGAAACTTTATTGACACATTCCTGGGGTCAGATACATCACATGATCACACTGACAGAACCACAGGCACATAGACACAGGCAACAGAGCATGCACAATGTCGGCACTAGTACAGTGTATATCCACCTTTCGCAGCAATGCAGGCTGCTATTCTCCCATGGAGACGATCGTAGAGATGCTGGATGTAGTCCTGTGGAACGGCTTGCCATGCCATTTCCACCTGGTGCCTCAGTTGGACCAGCGTTCGTGCTCGACGTGCAGACCGCGTGAGACGACGCTTCATCCAGTCCCAAACATGCTCAATGTGGGACAGATCCGGAGATCTTGCTGGCCAGGGTAGTTCACTTACACCTTCTAGAGCACGTTGGGTGGCACGGGATACATGCAGACGTGCATTGTCCTGTTGGAACAGCAAGTTCCCTTGCCGGTCTAGGAATGGTAGAACGATGGGTTCGATGACGGTTTGGATGTACCGTGCACTATTCAGTGTCCCCTCGACGATCACCAGTGTGTACGGCCAGTGTAGGAGATCGCTCCCCACACCATGATGCCGGGTGTTGGCCCTGTGTGCCTCGGTCGTATGCAGTCCTGATTGTGGCGCTCACCTGCACGGCACCAAACACGCATACGACCATCATTGGCACCAAGGCAGAAGCGACTCTCATCGCTGAAGACGACACGTCTCCATTCGTCCCTCCATTCACGCCTGTCGCGACACCACTGGAGGCGGGCTGCACGATGTTGGGGCGTGAGCGGAAGACGGCCTAACGGTGTGCGGGACCGTAGCCCAGCTTCATGGAGACGGTTGCGAATGGTCCTCGCCGATACCCCAGGAGCAACAGTGTCCCTAATTTGCTGGGAAGTGGCGGTGTGGTCCCCTACGGGACTGCGTAGGATCCTACGGTCTTGGCGTGCATCCGTGCGTCGCTGCAGTCCGGTCCCAGGTCGACGGGCACGTGCACCTCCCGCCGACCACTGGCGACAACATCGATGTACTGTGGAGACCTCACACCCCACGTGTTGAGCAATTCGGCGGTACGTCCACCCGGCCTCCCGCATGCCCACTATATGCCCTCGCTCAAAGTCCGTCAACTGCACATACGGTTCACGTCCACGCTGTCGCGGCATGCTACCAGTGTTAAAGACTGCGATGGAGCTCCGTATGCCACGGCAAACTGGCTGACACTGACGGTGGCGGTGCACAAATGCTGCGCAGCTAGCGCCATTCGACGGCCAACACCGCGATTCCTGGTGTGTCCGCTGTGCCGTGCGTGTGATCATTGCTTGTACAGCCCTCTCGCAGTGTCCAGAGCAAGTATGGTGGGTCTGACACACCGGTGTCAATGTGTTCTTTTTTCCATTTCCAGGAGTGTATTATTTATTTTTAAAACTATTACTGCTGTCTGTCAGACATTTTATTAGCAATTATTCTGATTGCAGAAGTTGCTGAACCTAGTCACTATAGGAGATCCAACATATGAATTTTCCAATTAAGATTCTCATCTATATGTACACCCAAAAACTTAGTATGCTCTACCCTAGTTACCGACTTCTGTTGGTGTGTTATATTTATTGAATGAACTGTATTCCTTGCAGTAGAAAATTGGAAGCACTGTGTTTCTTCAAAGTTCAGAGCAAGCCTATTCACAGAAAACCAATCAATAACTTTTCCTAAGACACTATTTGTATAATATTCTATTGTAGTTCCTTTTACTGGATTAATAATGATGCTTGTATCATCAGCAAACAGTGTTAGTTTATTTTCTTGTTTCAGATAAGAAGGGAGGTCATTCACAGATATCAAGAATAGAAGGGGACCCATGATTGAACCCTGTGGAAAACCTAAAGTTAGATGAAGTAGGAAACTTCCTTAAATCACTCAAACTATATAAAAAAACTTTTTGCTTCCCATTGTGTAGATATGACTTAAATCACTCATATGCTGTTCTATTTATAACATGGAATTGTAATTTCTGTAACATACTGTCATTATTCACACAATCAAATCCAAAGATGTCTTCAATGAATCTGAACCAGGTGAGGGGTTTAGGATTCTGGGTGTTTATGAAGGATGAGAAATGTCCTGCCCACTATCCTTCCCACCCCTCCCACAGTGTTATTCTGCCATAGACAATACACTCATTCATCCTTACACAACCCCTGTTCCCAAATCCCTTACCTCATGGCTCATACCCCTGTAATAGACCTAGTTGCAAGACCTGTCCCATACATCCTCCCATCACCACCTACTCCAGTCTGGTCACTAACGTCACCTAACCCATCAAAGGCAGGGCTACCTGTGAAACCAGTCATGTGGTCTACAAGCTAGGCTGCAATCACTGTGCTGCAGTCTATGTAGGCATGACAACCAACAAACTGTCTTTCCTCATAAATGGCCACCGACAAACTGTAGCCAAGAAACATGTGGACCACATTGTTGCTGAACACGCTGCACAAGATGATACCCATAATTTCAATGACTGCTTCACAGTTTGTGCCATATGAATTCTTCCCACCAACACCAGCTTTTCTGTATTGCGCAGGTAGGAACTTTCCCTGCAATACATCCTACATTCCCATAACCCTCCTGTCCTCAACCTTCGTTAGTCACTGTCCTCACCCATCAAGCCCCTTCCCTGTTCCCATTCCAGCACTACACAGCTGTCATTCCACCACCACACCTAGTTTTTTCTATTTATTTATTTTACTTTATTTTATTTTTTATTTATTTCTCTCTATTTCTATCCTTTTCCACTACCCCCCCCCCCCCCCCCTCTCCCCTGCCTGCCACCCAACCTGCAGTAGTCTCTAGTTATTCACTAAACAGCTTGATGGAGTATTAAATTTTTTAACTTCTAAAAGTAATGAAATCATACTAAGTGGAGATTTTATATTAAGTTTTCTGGAGGATAGTCACTCAATATCCATACTAGAGTCTCTTAACGTTTCTTATAATCTCATTCACTTAGTACGTACAGTTTCCAAGCAGGGTTATGGGTACCAGCACCACTGCTATTGATAACATTTTCATAGATACTACCACACTAGCAAATAACAGTATACATCCAAGATTTAATGGCCTTTCATATCATGATGCCCAGTTGCTTGCATTTAATATAGTGGGGTCTGATTCAACTTACAACAGGATGTGGGAAACTGTACAAATAATAATTGAAACAGGAATTGAATGTATAAAAAACTGTTTGAGGAATACAGACTGGAAAGATGTGTACAATTCACCCAGGATAAATGAAAAATGACGGTCATTGGTCACATTGAAAACTGCTGGCCTTAGAAAGTAATCAAAGCAAATAGATTAAATGTTTCAAAACCTTGGATTACAAATGGAATAAAAGTATCTTGCAAAACAAAAATAAGACCGTACTTAATGTCAAGGGAAAATGATGACTACAGAGCTAAATCGCATTACAAATTATGTTGTAAAATTCTAAACAAAGTAATTAGAACCTCTAAATGTATTCACTTTCAAGAAAAAAATAAATGCCTCTAATAACAAGATAAAAACCATATGGAACATAGTAAAAAGTGAAACATGAAAAACTAATCAAGCAAATGAGGAAGTCATGTTAAATGTAAATGTGTTGATCAGAGATACCTCCAAAATTGCAGACATTTTCAACAATTTTTTCCTTTCAGCAGCATACAACTAATGTTTGCATAGTTCCTCAGAAGACACCTTAAAATATTTAAAAAATGCATTTCCAGAGAAGTTTGACAAAATTCAACTATATCCTACTTCACCAAATGAGATTTTTAATATTATTAGCTCTCTTAAAAACAAATGTTTCAGTGGTTATGATGAAATCAGCAGTACCATAGTTAAATGTTGCTCTTCAGAACTTTGTGACATACTGCTTATGCAGGTTAGGTTAGTATTTTTTAACATCCCGTCGACAACGAGGTCATTAGAGACGGAGCACAAGCTCGGGTTAGGGAAGGATGGGGAAGGAAATCGGCTGTGCCCTTTCAAAGGAACAATTCCGGCATTTGCCTGAAACGATTTAGGGAAATCACGGAAAACCTAAATCAGGATGGCTGGAGATGGGATTGAACCGTCATCCTCCCAAATGCAAGTCCAGTGTGCTAACCACTGCGCCACCTCGCTCGGTTTACTTATGTAATGAATCCCTCCACAGTGGTACTTTTCCAGATAAGCTTAAATATGCTATTGTTAAAGCATTACACAAAAGGGAGACAAATCATTAGTGGGAAACTTCCATCCCATTTCATTATTGGTAATATTTTCAAAAGTGTTTGAAAGGGTTATGTACAATAGACTTTATAAACACGTAGTACAGATAAATATTCCCAATCACAATCAGTTTGGATTTCGGAAAGGATTGTCAACTGATCAAGCTATATTCATGTTTACAGATGATATATTAGAATCAATAAATCAAAAGTTATTACCACTTGGAATATTCTGTGATCTGGCTAAAGCTTTTGATTGTGTTAAACATGATATCCTTATAAAAAAGATAAAATATAATGCGATAAAAGGAGTAGCAGGCTCATGGTTCTCATCCTACCTTTTAATAGAAAAAAGTGTGTGTCTGTATCGGGCTTACCACATAACAATAGTCATTCAAAATACGAAAACATCAGACAAGGGGTTCTATTTTAGGTCCCTTGTTGTTCCTATTATATATTAATGACCTTCCATATGCAGTGTCACAAAATGCAAATTTTGTCTTATTTCCAGATGATACAAGTATTGGTATGAAAAACAGTACCTGTGATCTCACTGAGCAATCAGCTAAAGAAATATTTGTAAGTATCAATGGGTGGTTCACAGCAAATGAATTGGTACTGAATTTTGGCAAGACACAGTACATACAGTTTAGTACCTCACAAAGAATACCTGACCCTATAAGTATAATGTATTCAAACAATGAAATTAATGATTTTATATTCTATAAACAGATTGTAATAATACGATGAAAGTGTGGTTTTTGTGCAAACATACGCTTTTTTAAATGTAACAATGTCTGCTGATGTTAAAAAAATAGTGGTTACGGAGAGAGATAATGTGAATTGTCCAGAGCTGAAGTAATTATCATTTAGCCACATCAGAATTTATATGCCCAGTAACACGTGCAGGTATGGATGCATGTGTGTTAGTAAAATGTTGTGGCAGTTGAGGAACATTGATCCAATGTTAATTCCTTTGAATTTTGGTATACAGCTTAATATTCTCCTTGTCTCCACAGTGATGTACTACAGTGCCATCATGGGTGCACTGGCAATTCTCTCTTCATTGTGACTTCTCCTCCAAAGACGTCCATTTAAAAATGCAAGTCCTTGTCACATCAGGAGATGGAGAACAGGATGTAGCTACGTACAAGAATGAAAACTTGTGACTTCCACATATTATAACATTTAATTAACAACATACTGGGAGAGTGCAGTTACATACGTCTTTATCACAACAGCTCAAAAGACCAACATACACTGAGATACGTGAAAAAAATGAGGTACGTAATATACTTGATAGTTTACCCTTAAACTTTCTGTTAACTTACTGAGATAATCATATCTCTCTACAATATCTTTGCCGCATAGGGACAATACAAATATTTATTTATATGTGTAGGCTATTTATAGAACCTACACACAAACTAAGTCAGGTGAATTAGAATGTCAGTGGTGTTTGTTGCAGGATTCTAGTGTGAGCCATTTATGAGATATGGCATTTTGAAAAGTTCCCACAACAATACTTGTACATTACCTGTGGTAGCACATACTAAACATCAACATAAATGCATACATTATTTACATGGATTCTGACCAGTAACAAGACAACTGAGCATCACAGGTTGTGTTCAAAATAACCACTGGCAGCTGCAATACATGCTTCCAGTCTGGTACAGAAAGACTATGGCACACATGCTAGCACTTCAGATGAGATGTCTGAGCGGATGGAGTACTATGTCATTGTATACAATCATGTGTAGTTGGTACATAATTTAGACAGCATCTTTCAGCTTTTCCCACAGAAGGAAGTCTACAGGTGTGACAACCAAGGAATGGGCTGGCCAAGCTAAGGTCCATTGCATCCAACCCAACAATCTGGAAACAATTTATGAAGACATGCTGTAGTACTTCACGCACTACAGGCTCAACAGCTATTATTCTGGGACCACAGGTTCCTTCTAGTCTGCAGAGGAATGTCTTCTAGCATCTGTGGAGGGCTGTGGTGTGCATTCAGTGTACCATCTACAATAAAAGGGTCTATCAGCTGTTGGTTCATTATCCCACACTCCACGAGCACTGACATTCCATCTGACAAAGCCAACTGGTATTGTCTACAGACCGACAATGCATGTTTTAGCAGTTTACCTGGCAATTATGGGTAAATGTGGTGTCATTACTAAACAAGATAAACGATACACATGGAGTATCCCGTCTTAATGCCCAAGTGCAGAAGTTAACATGATTCTCATAACCATTTCCATGCAGCTCCTGATGAAGAGAGATTTGACAGGGATGGAACATATGTCAATGGAGAATGCATAGGACACTTGCTTGATGTATGCCACTTCCTCACGTCATTGGGTGGGAGCTAACATGCTGATCAACTGCAACAGTAGCAAGAACATTAATTTTACCCTCTTTTGTCATCACTTGTTTTGTACTATTATGTTGCCTAGGTGTTACACAACCACTTTCAAATAACTGGTTGAAGAGGTTGATAAATAATTACCCAGATATTTGACATCTATTGGGACATCTTGCTGCATACACCATAAAACAACAAACTGCTGAAATTGTAAAAGCTGAACAAAGCTCCAGTGCCCAATGGAATCTCAGTTAGATGCTGTATCGAATTTGCAGCTGATTTAGTCCCTCTGATAACTATAATCTATTATAGAGCTCTCAAAATGAACAACTGTGCACAGTTCTTGGAAAAAGGCACAGGTCAGATCTGTCTACAAGAAGGATAATAGAAGTGATCCACAAAACTACCATCCAGCATTCTTGACATCCATTTATAGTAGAATCTTAGAACATATTCTGAGCTCAAACATAATGAGGTATCGTGAACAGAATGACCTCCTCAATACCAACAAGCACGAATTCCAAAACATCGATCATGTGAAACCTAACTCGCACTTTCCTCACATGACATACTAAAAGCCTGTGATCAAGGCAATCAGGTAGATACAAAATTGTTAAGGCTTTCATGGCCACTTGTTGACAAACTGCCTATTGGCTTCTGTCTCGGGTTCTTCGGCCGACGTTCATCTAATGATTTTTCTGACGTTTCGCCAGCACGAGTGGCTGGCATTGTCAAAGCTTCACCCTCCATTGCCGGTGGTGAACTGGACCAGTTTCATTCAGACAGATATTGGTAAGATTTCAAAATGGTGCAAAGATTGGCAACTTGCTTCAAATTTTCAGAAATGTAAAATTTTGTGCTTCACAAAAACACATAGTAATCTAAGACATAATATCAATGAGTTACTGCTGGAATCAGCCAACTTATACAAATATCTGGGTTAACTTTTTGTAGGGACATGAAATGGAATTATCACATAGGTTCGTCGGGGGTAAAGCAGTGGTAGACATCACATTATTGGTAGAATACTGGGGTAGTGCAATCAGTCTACAAAAGAGATTTCTTACAAATAACTCATCCAACCAGTTCTAGAATATTGCTCAAGTGTGTGGGACATGTACCAGGCAGGGCTCACAGGGGAGAAAGCGCAGCACAAATGGTCACTGGTTTGTTTGATCAACAGGAGAGTGTCGCAGAGGTACTGAAGGAACTGAACTAGAAGATTCTTGAAGATAGACATAAACTATTATGAGAAAGCCTATTAACAAAATTTCAAGAACCAGCTTTAAATGATATACTACAACCCTGTACTTATTCCTCACATAGGTATCATCAAGATAGGATTTGAATTATTACTGCACACATGGAGGCAGTCAAACATTAATTTTTCTCATGCTCCATGCATTAATGGAACAGAAAAAAACCCTAACAACTGGTAAAATGGAATGTACCTGCTGTTATGCACCTCACTATGGTTTTCTGAGTATAAATGTTGATGTAGATTTAGAAACTGCATTCTTCCTCACTCTGCATACATTATGAGCACGTCAGCTATTTCTGCATTGGTAAATCCCTTCATTCATTTTCAACCTACTTCTTGGACTGTTACACAATAACTGACCAGCAAGTCACAATGCACTCAAGGGACACACAAGCACTCTGTAAGCAAACAGAACAACTTTGTACCTAGCAACTACACAGACTGAATGGCACAAGCACTTATTGGTGTGGAAACTTTTCACAATATGATATCTTGTAAATGGCTCACATTGTAATGCTCCAACAAACACTACCGATTTTCTAATTTACACACCTTTTAGTTTGTAATGTCAACAGCCATTGTTCCATTCACAAAGTGTATGATTGCACAAAATAATCTACTTCCTAAGTATTATTACAACTTGTGAGCCCCTGACTACCAACCCATTCTGTGAAAACCAGACATGAATATCACTTTCCATTTCTGTAATACTTGTGCTGCAATTTTTCGGCGGTTCAGCTTGATGCGTAAAACTAACACATTCAGTTACTTACAATTACTACCCCTGTAAGTCAAAAGGCTGTAGATTGTGATTAAAAAAAGTGAGTATTCATGGAAATTTAGTGTGAAACTGTTTTCTGCTTAAGAGGTTATTTCCCAGGATCTCTTTGGAGGAAAGTGAGGTTTAAAGAGTTCTGCATATCCACTCCAAATGTAAGTCTAACAACAAGGGAGTATGGGATGAGGCTCACCAATTTGGCTAAAACTATCTGAGCAGAAGCAGGTGGATTCTCATTTCAGGTTCCTAGAATATTTCATCTGTGTGGATCATAGGAAAAGGAAAACACTCTCTACAGATTTATTCATCTACCCCAAGAAAGCCCATTAACAAAGTTTCAAGAAGCATCTTCAAATGATTACTCTAGGGATATACTACGAGTACAATGACCTATGTATCGCTCATACAGGGATTGTGAGGATAAGATTAGAATAATTACAGCATGCACACAGGCATTCATAGAATCATTCTTTCCACACTCCATATGCGAAGGGAACAGGAAGAAATCCTAATTACTGGTACAATCGGACATACCCTCTGCCCTGCACCTCATGGTGGTTTGCATAGTATAGAAAAGGAAGAAAGTTTTGTTGTTAGGCAGTTCTCATGCCAGAGGTGTAGGCCAACTTCTGCAGGAGGAATTAGGACCAGAATACCAGGTCACAAATTTTTTTCAAACCAAGTGCTAGTCTGGATCAGGTGACAGAGGATTTAGGTTCACTCTGTAAAGGATTTACCAGGGAAGACACCGTGGTTATTGTGGGAGGGCCAGGGAACAGCATCGACAGAGATCCTGGGTACAGTATAGAGTGTGACCTGGTAAAGATTGTGTCGGCATCGAGACACACCAATGTTGAATTTGTATCTGTCCTGAGACGCCATGACCGGCCTCATTTGAACTCTTCTGTTGGGAGAGTTAATTTGGAGTTGGAACGGCTGCTTGGGTCGGGTGCGGGGGCTCATATTGGTGTGGTTCCTGTTGATTATCTCAGTAGGTGGGACTATACCAGGCACGGCCTACATCTCAACAGGAAAGGGAAGGGGAAACTGGCTGGGGTAATAGCAGGAAATTTAAGGGGGGGAGGCACTGCCATGAATGGTAAAATACCAGTGGTTTCAGGTGTTGGAGAAGCACCTTTTTTAGGATAGGTAAGACAGAAAGATGTCAAGTTCTACGAGAGGTCAGGATTGAAACAAATCTTCAGTTTAGGAAAGAAATTAAACAGCACAATTCTAGCACATTGGATCACCAATCACAGCTATCAATTATAAATTTTCACCAATCACCGGAAATTTTATCTCCACCAAGTTGGATCTCAGTCCTAGGTAATTGCATTGATGAATTAAAGTCACCCAACCCAGTTGCCATAATCTGCCTCTCTGAACACCGTGTGACCACTGGTATAGGAACTAGGCCTAAGCACAATGAGAAACTCAGACAGGAGAGTACTGCAAATGTTAGAATAAGGAAAGGTTCTCATAAAAGTATAATTAAAAATAATGTAAGTATATTTCATCAAAATATTGGGAGTTTAAAGAATAAAGGAGATGAGCTTCTGGTTTGTTTAGAAGATTTAGAAGCTGAGAATGAAATAGATATACTATGCCTGTCTGAGCATCACATTGTTACTGATATGGATAAGGTAAATGTAAGTGGATATAAGCTCTCTGCACATGTAATGAGAGAAAATATGGAGAAAGGAGGAGTTGCCATATATGTCAAAAGTTATCATTGTGCAAAAAGTATAGAAACAAAAAAGTTTTGTGTAGAGAAACATATAGAAGCATGTGCCTGTGAGCTTAAATTAAATAAAGGCACATTTATAATTGTAACTGTATATAGGTCCCCATCAGGAAATTTTCATCTATTTCTGAAAAATTTGGACTCCTTGTTGTGCTATCTGTCAGACAGGGGGAAGCAAATTATTATTTGTGGGGACTTCAATGTAGATTCTCTGAAAGAGGGTAATAGGAAAAATGACCTTGAAGTATTACTCGGTTCTTTCAATTTGACACCCGTTATTGATTTTCCTACTCGGGTGGTAAAGGATAGCAGCTCACTGATAGATAACTTCTTTATAGACCAAGATAAGTTTAACCAGATAAATGCTCAGCCTGTTGAGAATGGTCTTTCTGATCATGGTGCACAGCTAGTTACAATATATGACATAGCTCCATTCAGCAATACTAAACAGTCCTCCAAAGTAGTACGTTCAGTCAATGATTTAACAATTGCAAATTTCAGGGAAAGCCTACAGCAGTTAGACTGGGATGAGGTGTACCGTGAACCTGATGCCAATTTAAAATATAATTTATTTCATGACATTTTTGTAAATGCATTTGAAAACTGCTTCCCCAAGAAAATAGTTAAATATACTCGTAAGAAACCTTGTAACAAACCATGGCTTACTAAGGGTATAAAAATATCTTGTAACCGGAAAAGGGAAATGTATCTGACAGCAAGAAAGAGTAGTGACCCAGAAACTATCAAACATTATAAAAACTACTGTGTTATATTAAGAAAAGTTATTAAAAAATCCAGGAGTATGTGTATCATGTCTGAAATCAGCAACTCTGATAATAAAATTAAAACAATTTGGAATATTATTAAAAGAGAAACAGGTCAACCAAGAGCAGAGGAAGAGAAGAGGAAGTCTGAAATCAGCAACTCTGATAATAAAATTAAAACAATTTGGAATATTATTAAAAGAGAAACAGGTCAACCAAGAGCAGAGGAAGACAGTATTACCATCAAATTGAATGAAAACTTTACGAACAAAAAGTCAGAAGTTGAAAATATTTTTAATAATCATTTTCTAAATGTTGTGGATATAGTAGGATCCAGGTGTTCATTAGAAGATGCTAGGCTGTTAATGGAAGAGGCCATACCTATGCAATTTGATACAATTGAAATCTCACCCACTTCTCCCTCTGAAATTAGGAAAATAATAAACTTGATTAAAAGCAAAGACTCACATGGAATTGATGGCATTTCCAGCAAAATACTAAAAGCTTGTTCTCAACAGATAAGTAAGATTCTCAGCCACCTGTGTAATAGCTCTCTGGAACAGGGCATTTTCCCTGATAGACTGAAATATGCTATTGTTATACCTTTGCATAAAAAGGGGGATAGATCTGATGTCAACAATTACCGTCCAATCTCCCTTCTAACAGCTTTATCCAAAATTTTTGAGAAAGTAATGTATTCAAGAGTAGCTTCACATATCTGTAAAAATGAAGTACTAACAAAATGTCAGTTTGGTTTCCAGAAAGGTTTTTCAACAGAAAATGCCATATATGCTTTCACCAGTCAAATTTTGAATGATCTGAATAACCGAACACCACCCATTGGGATTTTTTGTGATCTCTCAAAGGCTTTTGATTGTGTAAATCATGAAATTCTGCTAGACAAGCTCAAGTATTGTGGCATGAGTGGGACAGTGCACAAATGGTTTAATTCGTACCTAGCTGGAAGAGTGCAGAAAGTAGAAATAAGTAGTTCTCGTAACATGCAAAGATCAGCACATTCCTCAAACTGGGGAACTATCAAGAATGGGGTTCCACAAGAGTCAGTCTTGGGTCCTTTGTTGTTCTTATTATATATTAATGACTTGCCATTCTATATTCATGAAGAGGCAAAGTTAGTTCTCTTTGCTGATGATACAAGTATAGTAATCACACCTGACAAACAAGAATTAACTGATGAAATTGTCAATACTGTCTTTCAGAAAATTACTAAGTGGTTCCTTGTAAACGGACTCTCACTGAATTTTGATAAGACACAGTACATACAGTTCCGTACAGTGAATGGTATGACGCCATTAATAAATATAGACCTTAATCAGAAGCATATAGCTAAGGTAGAATATTGCAAATTTTTAGGTGTGTCCATTGATGAGAGATTAAATTGGAAGAAACACATTGATGATCTGCTGAAACGTTTGAGTTCAGCTACTTATGCAATAAGGGTCATTGCAAATTTTGGTGATAAACATCTTAGTAAATTAGCTTACTATGCCTATTTTCACTCATTGCTTTCATATGGCATCATATTTTGGGGTAATTCATCACTGAGGAATAAAGTATTTATTGCACAAAAGCGTGTAATCAGAATAATAGCTGGAGTCCACCCAAGATCATCCTGCAGACATTTATTTAAGGATCTAGGGATATTCACAGTTGCTTCTCAGTATATATACTCTCTTATGAAATTTGTTATTAACAACCAAACCCAATTCAAAAGTAATAGCAGTGTGCATAACTACAATACTAGGAGAAAGGATGATCTTCACTATGCAAGATTAAATCTAACTTTGGCACAGAAAGGGGTGAATTATACTGGCACTAAAGTCTTTAGTCACTTACCAAATACACTCCTGGAAATGGAAAAAAGAACACATTGACACCGGTGTGTCAGACCCACCATACTTGCTCCGGACACTGCGAGAGGGCTGTACAAGCAATGATCACACGCACGGCACAGCGGACACACCAGAAACCGCGGTGTTGGCCGTCGAATGGCGCTAGCTGCGCAGCATTTGTGCACCGCCGCCGTCAGTGTCAGCCAGTTTGCCGTGGCATACGGAGCTCCATCGCAGTCTTTAACACCGGTAGCATGCCGCGACAGCGTGGACGTGAACCGTATGTGCAGTTGACGGACTTTGAGCGAGGGCGTATAGTGGGCATGCGGGAGGCCGGGTGGACGTACCGCCGAATTGCTCAACACGTGGGGCGTGAGGTCTCCACAGTACATCGATGTTGTCGCCAGTGGTCGGCGGAAGGTGCACGTGCCCGTCGACCTGGGACCGGACCGCAGCGACGCAC
Source organism: Schistocerca nitens (assembly GCF_023898315.1). NCBI lineage: Eukaryota > Metazoa > Arthropoda > Insecta > Orthoptera > Acrididae > Schistocerca > Schistocerca nitens. The sequence goes on from NC_064619.1 coordinate 366,738,032, forward strand.
GGATGCACGCCAAGACCGTAGGATCCTACGCAGTGCCGTAGGGGACCGCACCGCCACTTCCCAGCAAATTAGGGACACTGTTGCTCCTGGGGTATCGGCGAGGACCATTCGCAACCGTCTCCATGAAGCTGGGCTACGGTCCCGCACACCGTTAGGCCGTCTTCCGCTCACGCCCCAACATCGTGCAGCCCGCCTCCAGTGGTGTCGCGACAGGCGTGAATGGAGGGACGAATGGAGACGTGTCGTCTTCAGCGATGAGAGTCGCTTCTGCCTTGGTGCCAATGATGGTCGTATGCGTGTTTGGCGCCGTGCAGGTGAGCGCCACCATCAGGACTGCATACGACCGAGGCACACAGGGCCAACACCCGGCATCATGGTGTGGGGAGCGATCTCCTACACTGGCCGTACACCACTGGTGATCGTCGAGGGGACACTGAATAGTGCACGGTACATCCAAACCGTCATCGAACCCATCGTTCTACCATTCCTAGACCGGCAAGGGAACTTGCTGTTCCAACAGGACAATGCACGTCCGCATGTATCCCGTGCCACCCAACGTGCTCTAGAAGGTGTAAGTCAGCTACCCTGGCCAGCAAGATCTCCGGATCTGTCCCCCATTGAGCATGTTTGGGACTGGATGAAGCGTCGTCTCACGCGGTCTGCATGTGCAGCACGAACGCTGGTCCAACTGAGGCGCCAGGTGTAAATGGCATGGCAAGCCGTTCCACAGGACTACATCCAGCATCTCTACGATCGTCTCCATGGGAGAATAGCAGCCTGCATTGCTGCGAAAGGTGGGTATACACTGTACTAGTGCCGACATTGTGCATGCTCTGTTGCCTGTGTCTATGTGCCTGTGGTTCTGTCAGTGTGATCATGTGATGTATCTGACCCCAGGAATGTGTCAATAAAGTTTCCCCTTCCTGGGACAATGAATTCACGTTGTTCTTATTTCAATTTCCAGGAGTGTAGTATCAAAAGTCTGACAGATAACCAACAAGTATTTAAGAAGAAATTAAAAGAATTTCTGAATGACAACTCCTTCTACTCCATAGAGGAATTTTTAGATATAAATTAAGAAAAAAAAAACAAAAAAATATTAAAAAAATTAAAAAAATAAAAATAAAAAATAAAGAAAAACAAAAAAACACAATAAAATAAAGTTGTTATATTAACTTAAGTATGTTGTTAAATTAACCTAATTATGTCATGTACTGGAAAATTCGACTCGTTCCACATCATTACGAAATATCGTATTCATGATCCATGGAACTAGTATTAATCTAATCTAATCTAATCTAATGTGGATGTAAATGTACATTGGCATGGTAACCAACTGGTCAAGTTGAGTAGGAGCCAATTCACTGGATCAGGTTCAGTTCCCACTGGTACCATTATTTATTTATTTATCTATTTTCCCTCACAACATCAAATCATTAATTATGAAATTCAAATATAATTAAAAACTTCAATTTATGTATGCAAAATTAATATATACAATTTAGTTATGGTATGTATATACCTGAGTGGTGTCTTGTCTTATCGGACATGTCCAACATAACATACAACGATCATGAGGATGTTGCTGGAGCATACACTTATATAAAATAGAGAATGGGGAAAGAGAGGATAGGATGGTGGGAATTTGTGAGTTTCAGCCACACAGGGTATTGTGATAATGCAATGGCGAAAGTTGAAAATTTGTTCCAGACCAGGAATTGAAGCTGGATTTACTGCTTCTCATGAGTGATTGCCTTAACCACCTCAGTCATCATCTATACATGGTCATTGACCAACTCAAGTTTCCAACTTATTGATGCTGCAATGCAGTGCCCCTGACCATTAACCCCCTACTCACAAATTAATGATTCCCATAGGAGTTTGGATGTTATTAGTGCATCCACACTGAAACCAATGTGATGGAGCCACTGTACTCTTACAGAAATGAATATATCTTAGTGGTGTCTGTTCTATGGGAGGTGTCCATATATTAGTTGTAAAATTTTCCATGAGCCAACACTGACTAAATATAATAATGATACCACTGTAGAACAGGTCCTATTACTGAAAATTTATGTAACTGAGAGTCAGTTGTTTGCATGGAATTTGTAAACATTATGTTGCTGTCAGGCAGGCAACTTTCAGATCTATATGAATTCTTCATATATTGACAATTTACATAGTTTTTACACTGGCAGATAAGATTAGATAAAAAACTGCAAACTGAAGGTGCAACACTACTGGAGGCTTTTAGAATGACAAGATAGTTTCAGAGATTCCACAACAAATGACTCTGGGTGCACTTGCTTTTAGTCAGTATCCACTACATGATCTGGCTTTCTTTAGAATGATACTGACTACAAACATTTGTCTGTGTCAGAGGATACAATGTGAGTTTGGTCTGCAAAGATCATAGCTTATCTACTTGGGGAAACTGGGGGAAAGGTGGGCAGTAGAAACAGCTTATCTCCAATTTCTCACAGAGTACATCACTGCAGTCAAGTAATAATGTGATGGGTGCATGGTACATACTCTAAATACCAATAAGAATAAAAAAAGACAGTCAGTGGATGTAAGTAATGATCGTGATGATAGTGATAATTGCTGTTTGATGAGACCAAACTGCACAGCAATCAGTCCCTTCGTTGACTGAATGTATGAAGTGTTGTTGATGATATGAAAGGTAAAGATGATTCCAGAATAAGCACTTGACTGCAAAAGGCAAAGATCCCGAGTTTGGGTCTTGGTCTGGCACACAGTTCTATTTTACCAGAAAGTTTCAGAAAAGATGTTTGTTTTCCAGTCCAGGAGAACACTTGCAAGGATGTTGAAGCAGATCTGATGTCTAAAGTGAGAAGTAGGTAGCTGGCTTTCAGATGTGTTGTGGCAGTAGCACAGTAAGAAGGAGGAGAAGTGGGGGAGAAGTTAAACTGGCTGCTGGCTGCTCCAGGCTGAGGTGCATGGACAGGGGGGGTGGGGGAGGCTTGCCTTCAATGACCATCCCCTATATCAACACAGAGATGGAGAAGCTTATGGTTTTTCACTTGCTTGTTCCCCATGGATTTGATAATGTATGCATTTGACACATCTCCTCTTCCATGTCTTCCTCCTGCTGTCTCTCTGTCCACTTCATCAGCACACCTCTATCTATCCATCTCCTCCTCTCATCTCCCTCTGCCTATTCATTACCTTATCCTCCCCAACCTCACACTGACCATTTCCTTCACCCCCATTCTCCAACCATCTCTTCCTCCCCTTCCCTCTGTCCATATATTCTTCCCTCTCTTTCTGTACATCTCCTCCCACTCCACTCTTCTCCACCAGCCCAGTACCCCTCCACAGCTTCCACCTGCCTCCTGTATCTTCCACTTCTCCCCACATCTCTGTCCATTTCCTCCTCCACCCTCTCTCTGTACATCTCTTCCTCCCTTCTCTCTCTGTCAATTTCCTCATTCCCTCACTGTCATCTCCTCCTTACTCTCACTGACAATCTCATACTCTCCTCTCTCACTGTCCATTTCCTCCTCCTCCTTTCTGTGTCCACCTCATTCTCCCACCTCTCCTAACTTGCATCTCCTCTTACCCTCTCTGCTCAATCATGTCCAGCCACACATGTAGCCCATGCAAAGCATGCTGATAATCCCTGCACAATATGTATTCTTCCCTCTCTCTCTCTCTCTGTCCATTTCCTCCACTCCCATCTCTCTGTCCATCACCTCCTTCTCCTTTTCTGTCTCTCCATCTCCTCCTTCCACTTCTCTGTCCATCTAATTTTCTATCCTAATTCTCCACCTCCCTCTCTCTGTTCAGCAGTGTCCACTGACACACATAGTCCCTGAAAGGCATGTCGATACTACCTGCTCGATACACCTGTCATGCATGGCAACTCACATGTCAGGGATAGAATAACATTTTTTATGCCCATATTTCCACTCCTGTAGGAGCTATGAGGTTCTAACCCTCACACTCAGCATCTCAGCTATATGTAAGTAGCAACTTTCCTTCTCATAATATTGTTACATTCTGTCCTGGATTTTCTGTTGTTTGAAATATGACTATAGTATCAATGAGTCTCATCTGGAATCAGTCAGCTCATACAAATAGCTACACATAACACTTTGTAGGTATATGAGATGGAATGATAACACAGGCTCAGTCGTACATAAAGCAGGTTCAAAATGGCTCTGAGCACTATGGGACTCAACTGCTGAGGTCATTAGTCCCCTAGAACTTAGAACTAGTTAAACCTAACTAACCTAAGGACATCACAAACATCCATGCCCGAGGCAGGATTCGAACCTGCGACCGTAGCGGTCCTGCGGTTCCAGACTGCAGCGCCTTTAACCGCACGGCCACTTCGGCCGGCACATAAAGCAGGTGACAAACTTCGGTTTATTGGTACAATACTAGGGAAATGCAATCACTCCACAAAGGAGATTTCTTATAAATCACTCCTGTGATCCATCCTAGAATACAGCTCAAGTGTGTGAACCTCATACTACATAGGACCTCATACTATATAGGACAAACAGGGGATATTGAATATATACAGAGAAGGGCAGCACAAATGGTCACAGGTTTATATAATCTACGGGACAGTGTCGCAGAGATACTGAAGAAACTGAATGGGCAGATGTAGGAGCATAGAATTTTTGCATAGTTCAACTGAGGACTTCTCCCTCCAGATACAAAGTCATTTCTCCTGCACTCCATATGTGAATGGAATTGGAAAAAGCCATAAAATCTGATCAGTGAGATGTACCCTTGGTCATGCACTTCACAATGGTTTGCAGAGTAGATGTAGGTATATGGTTGCCTGCCAGGGAGGCACCATATCCACAATGGGGTAACTCCATTTCTTTGGGAATAACATCATAACTGCACCTGGTGTGGACAAATGGGTAGTCTGCATAGCAAGATTTAGGTATCCCAAAGGCTCTCTGATAGGTCATCCATGGAGCTGTGGTTTCTTTAATTGGTCTCAATTTTTGGGTGTTGTTGTGGTTTATGGAATGAGAAGCCATATTTTTTTAAGGTACCTTAGTTGGGAAAGTATGTGAGTGATGAGCATTATGAGGTCTAGCAGTTCTATTTTATAGCCTGTTTGGCTTTTTCATTAGCCAGTTCATTTCCTGTTATGTTCACATAGCACCCAAATGAAGTGACATAGAGCTGGTGCAGTGAAACTATGCTAGTTTGTTCTAGATGTTGTATACAACTACATTACATGCATAACAGCTCATTGAACTGCAGCATATTTTTTAGTGGCACAAGATCAAGTTCAGTAGCAAACACATGAGATTGTTGTTTTGATTCAGTAATGGGTCGGAAGCTGGCAGAGGAAAATACAAGACGCCACAACTTCCCTTCAGGAGAAAAATTGTTTAGTACTGCCAATAGACACACATAAAAGTGATGTCATTGTCCAAACTTTGGGAATTATTAGTACCTTCCTAAAGAAGGAAAGAAGAATAGAGTGAGGAAGATTAAAAAAGGAAAAGTATGTCACTCAGATTCCAGAATTAGAGGGACCCATCTGTAGAGGAACGTAAGACGTGCTAAGAGAAACTGATTGTATCTTCCAGATTGCCTGGTGTGACTTATGAACATCACAAAAAAGGCTTAAATCAGGATAGCTGAGTATGGGTTTGAACCATTGTCCTCCTCAATGTGAGTTCAGTGTGCTAACCACTGTGCTACATCGCTCAGTGAGGACACTCTATTTGACAAATTGTATCTCTCCCACAGATGATTTATGACTAAAACAGCTACAATGGGCTTGTTAATTTTTGCTACGAATACCCAACAATTTGAAGCTATAGGAGCAGATTAATTGGGTACTATGCTCACTCGTGGTAAGTGCCAAAGCTATAAAAGCTTCCCACAATAGCATGTCCAACAAGACGATAAGGATTATTGCAACAGCAACTGATAATTTAATTCTACATTCAGCTGTACTTCATGAAACCGATATGGGCCAAAAAAATAAATAGTTCATGTGAAAGTGGTTATCAAATGGTAGCAATAAAGCAGCCCCATTGATGAGTTTCACAGAATTATAAATGCAGACTCAGTTATATTATTTAGAGAGTAATTATAAGATGAAAAATTGAAAGAAGTTGACAAACAACACACAGCAGATGAAAAATTTCATTATTTACTAAAAACTCTTTTAGAATACTATGAACTAAATTTACTTTTACATCAATAAAGGAGCAATTACAATGGATACCAAGAGAAAGGTAGCTAATATCTGGGATCAAAGAAACTTGTGTCAGGAAGAGAGAGCTTTATTTAGTGCAAATGACTAGCTCTAATTGCTGTGTCATCCCAACAAGACACAGCCACAGCAAAAGGACCACGGGTGCCACTGTTAGACCCACCACCTGTGCAAGATACACCAGCACCATGGGTGGCTCTGAGGGTGAAGGTATCGACTTCGCCTCGCTCAATTGTTGGCCAAGTGCAATTGGCCAATGAACGGACAACAATGGACAAAAGCCTACTCAGCAGATAGAAGAGCAGCTCTTGCCCACATGGTTATAGATCATCGTCTAGGACTGGCTTAGACAGGGAATGTCATATAGTAAACTCTTAGAAGTGAACAGACAGTTGTTGCAAACTGCATTTGCTATGTACTGTGAAGTTTACCTATGATTACTTGCATTTAGGCACTGAGGTCCTTTTTTGTCTTACATTTCATGCAGTGTAGCAGACTTCTTTAATCAACTAGTCACAAAGATAAGTAAACCTTTTTAACTCATTTGTGTGACTCTCCTACTAATTTCTTGGAGTGTTGTAGAACCTTTGTTCTCCTATCTTGTTACCTGACCCTGAGGCACAGCTATGTAATAGTGGCAGGGAGAAACTGTCTTAGCAGTGTACTGCACCAGAAGCCATTTTACAAACTCACAAACTTGGCCTATCATAAGAACAGTGGCATCTAGGCCTCCACAGCAGTAGTGACAGGGCCTTTACAAACAAAGAACAAATAAAGACAATTACCTTTATTAGGCTTGATATGAATAAATTTGATAAAGCTGGTTATGTTTAACTCCCTGATGACAACAGCTACAAAACAGATCATGTTAGTTCAAATAATTGGTAATTAAATTCAATGAACTCTCCCTAACAGTAGCTGAAAACACAGAGTCAAAAAGGGCTACTGAATGCTGAACCAGTACACTTACTTAGGCAGACTTTGTGTACATCACCAGCAGACACCATCAGGCATCAATCAGAGGGCTCACAAAAATCGTTAGGTCACTGAAAAGCAGTAAATCTTCTTGATATGATGGTTTTTTTTTAGCAAGTACTAAAATCTTGTGCTGAGTTGATAAAACCCCTGGGCCATCCACAGCTTTTCATGTCAGTAGGTGGAAAACATTTTCCCCATACTTATGATACAGAAATTTTGAGGAAATTGATATCTGATCATCATTTTCTCCTATTGAATTCTACAGACCACTTTTAGTAACTGTTCAGTGTTACAGATAACAAAGGAATGGTATAATTATGGTAAATTTTTTTACATCCTCTGATTTTATGTTTTTCCACAATTTACTTTGTTTTCTGTTGCTCCCATCAAAAGCCACATTCTCACAAATAACTGTTTTCATGGAATTAATAATTTTGTATAGAATACATTTCTCACATTTTGAGGTTTTGAATCACTATCATAAGCTTCAACATTGATTTTCAGATTGGTTAATGTGAAAACTAAAATGTTCTCACACACACACATGACCTATAAGATAATGCATCACATACAATTGCCCAGTTCGTTTCAGAATCTTAATAAATTTTGATTCTATTAGGAATACAGGTAGCATTTTTAGGAGCACTTGAAAAAATTTTCTTCAATGTTTCATCAACTGTCTGAATTCTAAACTGCAATAAATCATCAAAACCAGCATTTGAATTTGTTTTTCCTCTTAAAGGCAAGAACAAAACACTAGAAACAACTGATTTCAGCTTGGCTCAACTAGTCTGTATAAATTTCACAGAATTCTCATTTGAAACTGGTGAATAGATTGCTTATAAATGTGCCATGATGACTACCATGGATTAAAGGTGGCCATAAAAGCACACAAATCACAAAGAGTACTTTTAGCTGCTTTAGAATAAACTAACAATGGGCATACTGTCAACAAGTGCAATCAAAATGTCCTCTTTACGCTATCTACATCATTCCTGAAATTATGCTTTTGTCTGGTTGTCATTTAGTCAATGAAATCATATACTTTATGAACCGTCACTTTCTCAATCAGCCCAAGTAATTTATATCAGAAATACTGACCGGGAGACTAGTGCTCTTTTAATCAAAGCACCTGAAGTCAGCAGAGGTACTGGATAGGTGCTAGATTTCCTCCATCTAGGATTTTGACTCACTCTTTTCTTGTGATATTTCATCTCCGATAGTATATTTTTTGATTCTGTCTCTTTCACTTAGGTATTTTACTTGTTTATGAGGTACAAAAAACTTACAAATAACAATGGAAAATCCAGGATGGAATGTAACAATACGAGAGAATGAAAGTTGCTACTCAGCTTATAGCGGATATGGTGAGTAGCGATAGGCACAATAAAAAGATTCACACAATCATAACTTTCGGCTAAAAACTGATCCTGATCTTATAATCCTACCTGCAGACAAAGGTTCCACCACCGTAGTTTCGAACTATGGCAGAAGGACTCTGTCAGCTGTCAGATACTTCCACCTACAAACCGTGCCACAGTCATCCCATTCCAGCAATCCAGCAGGATCTCCAATCACTACTCAAATTGTTAGGCCCATCCCAGAACCTCTCCCCAGAGTCCATCGCTCTACTTACCCCTACCACTCCCCGCACTCCCATCTTCTACATGCTTCCTTAAGTCCATAAACCCAACCACCCAGGACACCCCATTGTGGCCAGTTACAGGGCCCCCACTAAGAGAATCTCTGCTCTCATAGATCAAAACCTTCAACCTATTACCCGGAACCTATCCTCCTATATAAAAGATACCAACCATTTCCTTGACTGATTCTCCACTGTTCCTTTCCCTTTACCCCATGGTGCCCTGCTCGTCACTATTGATGCCACTTCCCTGTACACTAACATTCCTAATGCCCATGGCCTTACTGCTATTGAACACTACCTTTCCAGACACACTATGGAGTCCAAACCAACAACCTCCTTCCTAGTCTCCATGACCAACTATATCCTCATCCACAATTACTTCTCCTTTGAAGGCATTACCCACAAACAAATCTGCAGTATGGGTATGGGCACCCGCATGGCACCATCCTCTGCTAACCTATTCATGGGCCATCTAGAGGAATCCTTCCTAAAAACCCAGAATCCTAAACCCCTCACCTGGTTCAGATTCATTGAAGACATCTTTTCTATCTGGACTGAAGGTGAGGACACCTTATTCACATTCCTCCACATCCTCAACAACCATCCGGGACTGGAGCAACTGAATTACATTCTCCACCAGGGTTTCGATTACCTCTCGTCATGCCCTGAAATGAGAAATGTCCTACCCACTACCCTTCCCACCCCTCCTGCTATGGTGTTCCACCGTTCACCGAACCTACACAATATACTCGTCCATCCTTACACAACCCCTGCTCCCAATCCCTTACCTCATGGCTCATACCCCTCTGATAGACCCAGATACAAGACCTGTCCCATACATTCTCCTACCACCACCCACTCCAGTCTGGTTACTAATATCACCTATCCCATTAAAGACAGTGCTACCTGTGAAACCAATCATGTGATTTACAAGCTAAGCTCCAACCACTGTGCTGCATTCTATGTAGGCATGACAACCAACAAGCTGTCTGTCCGCATGAACGGGCAGCAACAATCTGTGGCCAAAAAAAACAAGTGAACCACCCTGTTGCTGAACACGCTGCCAAACATGATATCCCTCATCTCAATGACTGCTTCACAGCCTGTGCAAATTGGATCCTTCCCACCAACACCAGCTTTTCTGAATTGGGCAGGTGGAACTTTCCCTGCAATACATTCCATGTTCCCGTAATCAACCTTTGTTAGTCACTGTCCTCACCCATCCAGCCCCCCCCCCTCCCTGTTCCCATTCCAGCACTACACAGCTGTCATTTCACAGCCACACCCAGTCTTTTAATTTATTTTTAATTCTCTCCTTTCCACTACTTACCCCCTCCCCCCTCCACAACTTCTCTCCTGCTCTCTGTCTAAACTGCAACATTTCACTGTCTGCCACTTCCACCATACTATCACTCCCCCTCACCGCCCCAGCCTCCTCCTTACCCCCACCCACTCGCCACTCCCATCATGCACTAGTGCTGCTGCTCGCAATGTAATTTCAGCTCTCTGAGACTGCAGACATGTGTGCAAGTTGCGCTTGCGTGAGTGTGTGTGTGCATATGTGTATGTGTGTCTACTGCTGACAAAGGCCTAAATGGCCGAAAGCTATGATTGTGAGAATCTTTTTATTATGTCTATCGCAACTCAGCATCTCCGCTATATGGTGAGTAGCAACTTTCCTTCTCTCATATTGTAACAAATAACAAATTTTTTACTCTATTGACTGTGCTTTTACACCCCACAATGCACAAAATTTTAATTAAACCTTATTCACGCACAATTCATCACTTACAACTCATTGCTCAGTATGAACAAAATTGAGAGCTAACTTCATTCCCTACCTATAACACTTTCACACCATAACAATCAGCCAGGTTTTGTGACAGGTTATTATAGAGATGTTCTTGCTCTACATTAATGTTGTGCTTATTTGCAGTATTTATTATGAAATCAACTACTTGAAGCCTGATGTACAGCAATCACTCAGTGAATGGCATTCACTGTTAGGTCACTTTGGTTGGCAGTAGTTTGAATCTACATCTACACCTACATCTACATCCATACTCCGCAAGCCACCTGACGGTGTGTGGTGGAGGGTACCTTGAGTACCTCTATTGGTTCTCCCTTCTGTTTCAGTCTCGTATTGTTCGTGGAAAGAAGGATTGTTGGTATGCCTCTGTGTGGGCTCTAATCTCTCTGATTTTATCCTCATGGTCTCTTCGCGAGATATATGTAGGAGGGAGCAATGTACTGCTTGACTCCTCGGTGAAGGTATGTTCTTGAAACCTCAACAAAAGCCCGTACTGAGCGTCTCTCCTGCAGAGTCTTCCACTGGAGTATATCTATAATCTACATAACGCTTACACGATTACTAAATGATCCTGTAACGAAGCGCGCTGCCCTCCGTTGGATCTTCTCTATCTCTTCTATCAACCCTATCTGGTACGGATCCCACACTGCTGAGCAGTATTCAAGCAGAGGGCGAACAAGCATACTGTAACCTACTTCCTTTGTTTTCGGATTGCATTTCCTTAGGATTCTTCCAATGAATCTCAGTCTGGCATCTCCTTTAGCAACGATCAACTTTATATGATCATTCCATTTTAAATCACTCCTAATGTGTACCCCCAGATAATTTATGGAATTAACTGCTTCTAGTTGTTGACCTGCTATATTGTAGATAAATGGTAAGTGATCTTTCTTTCTATGTATTCGCAGCACATTACACTTCTGTCAACTTCTGACTTCTAGTGACAACTACAGATCATAAGCCGTATGGTACAAATGAACACCCCTTCAGCAAATGGAAAGAAATGAAACACAATATGCTACTTTAAATTAGTGCCTGGCAGTTTCTTGCCATTATTTTAATTCTTGGGGATTAAGTTTTTGTCAGCTGTTTTTTATTGTGCAGCTGTATGATTACACCAATAGAGATTTGTGGTTCATGAAGATATGCTCACCTAGTGGGGTGGAGACATGAAGGGAGAGTTTTTCATTCCCTATGATGGAAACATTTTCAAGATGGAATTCTCAGCATGAATATCCCTCTTAAGGGACTGAATACACATGTAATAGCTTCGTCACTTAGTTTGAGTGACAGATTCATTTCAATGGAGTCCATCCTCCTCACCCCTACCACTCCTCGCACTACCTTCTACATGCTTCCTAAATTCCATAAACCCAACCACCCAGGATGCCCCATTGTGGCTGATTACTGTGCCCCACTGAGAGAATCTCTGCTCTTGTAGACCAACAGCTTCAGCATACTACCTACAACCAACCCTCCTGTATAAAAGATACCAACCACTTCCTCCACTGTCTCTCTACAGTTCCTGTTCCATTAGCACATAGTGCTGTAATCTTCACTATTGATGCCACCTCCCTTTACACTAACATACTAATGCCCATGGCCTTACTCCTATAGAACACTACCTTTCCCACTGCCTGACAGACTCCAAAGCTACAACCTACTTCCTAATCACCACGACCAACTACATCCTTACCCACAATTACTTAACCTCTGAAGGTATTAGCTATAAATAAACCAACATGGCATCATTCTATTACTATATTAATGTGTACCGTAGGTGCAACCACAATGGAAGGGTATCTGTTGAGAGACCAGACAAACATGTGGTTCCTGAAGAGGGGCAGCAGCCTTTTCAGTAGTTGCAGGTGCAACAGTCTGGATGATTGACTGATCTGCCCTTGTAACACTAACCAAAATGGCCTTGCTGTTCTGGTACTGCGAATGGCTGAAAGCAAGGGGAAACTACAGCTGTAATTTTTCCCGATGGCATGCAGCTTTACTGTATGATTAAATGATGATGGCGTCCTCTTGAGTAAAATATTCTCAAGGTAAAATAGTCCCCCTTTCGGATCTCCGGGCGGGGACTACTCAAGAGAACATGTTATCACGAGAAAGAAAACTGGCGTTCTACGGATCAGAGCGTGGAATGTCAGATCCCTTAATCGGGCAGGTAGGTTAGAAATTTAAAAAGGGAAATGGATAGGTTAAAGTTAGATATAGTGGGAATTAGTGTAGTTTGGTGGCAGGAGGAACAAGACTTTTGGTCAGGTAAATACAGGGTTATAAATAAAAAATCAAATAGGGGTAATGCAGGAGTAGGTTTAATAATGAATAGGAAAATAGGAATGCAGGTAAGCTACCACAAACAGCATAGTGAATACATTATTGTGGCCAAGATAGATACGAAGCCCACGCCTACCACAGTAGTACAACTTTATATGCCAACTAGGTCTGCAGATGACGAAGAAATTGAAGAAATGTATGATGAAATAAAAGAAATTATTCAGATAGTGAGGGGAGACGAAAATTTAATAGACATGGGTGACTAGAATTGGTCAGTAGGAAAAGGGAGAGAGGGAAACGTAGTAGGTGAATATGGATAGGGGGTAAGAAATGAAAGAGGAAGCCGCCTGGTAGAATTTTGTGCAGAGCACAACTTAATCATAGCTAACACTTGGTTCAAGAATCACAAAAGAAGACTGTATACATGGAAGAAGCCTGGAGATACTGACAGATTTCAGATAGATTATATAATGGTAAGAAAGAGATTTAGGAACCAGGTTGTAAATTGTAAGACATTTCCAGGGGCAGATGTGGACTCTGACCACAATCTATTGGTTATGAACTGTAGATTAAAACTGAAGAAACTGCAAACAGGTGGGAATTTAAGGAGATGGGGCCTGGATAAACTGAAAGAACCAGAGGTTGTACAGAGTTTCAGGGAGAGCATAAGGGCACAATTGACAAGAATGGGGGAAACACATACAGTAGAAGAAGAATGGGTAGGTTTGAGGGATGAACTAGTGAAGGCAGTAGAGGATCAAGTAGGAAAAAAGACAAGGGCTAGTAGAAACCCTTGGGTAACAGAAGAAATATTGAATTTAATTGATGAAAGGAGAAAATACAAAAATGCAGTAAATGAAGCAGAAAAAAGGAATACAAACGTCTCAAAAATGAGATCGACAGGAAGTGCAAAAAGGCTAAGCAGGGATGGCTAGAGGACAAATGTAAGGATGTAGAGGCTTATCTCACTATGGGTCAGATAGATACTGCCTACAGGAAAATTAAAGAGACCTTTGGAGAAAAGAGAACCACTAGTATGAATATCAAAACCTCAGATGGAATTCTTTACAGACGAATGGAAAAACTAGCAGATGCCGACCTCCGGGAAGATCAGTTTGGATTCCGTAGAAATATCGGAACACGTGAGGCAATACCGACCCTAAGACTTTTCTTAGAAGCTAGATTAAGGAAAGGGAAACTTACGTTTCTAGCATTTGTAGACTTAGAGAAAGCTTTTGACAATGTTGACTGGAATATTCTCTTTCAAATTCTGAAGGTGGCAGGGGTAAAAATACGGGGAGCAAAAAGCTATTTACAATTTGTACAGAAACCAGATTGCAGTTATAAGAGTCGAGGGACATGAAATGGAAGCAGTGGTTAGGGAGGGAGTGAGACAGGGTTGTAGACTCTCCCCGATGTTATTCAATCTGTATATTGAGCAAGCAGTGAAGGAAACAAAAGAAGAATTCGGAGTAGGTATTAAAATCCAGAGAGAAGAAATAAAAACTTTGAGGTTCACTGATGACATTGTAATTCTGTCAGAGACAGCAAAAGGACTTGGAAGAGCGGTTGAACGGTATGGATAGTGTCTTGAAAGGAGGATATAAGATGAACATCAACAAAAGCAAAACAAGGATAATGGAATGTAGTTGAATTAAGTCGGGTGATGCTGAGGGAATTAGATAAGGAAATGAGACACTTAAAGTAGTAAAGGAGTTTTGCTATTTGGGGAGCAAAATAACTGATGATGGTGGAAGTAGAGAGGATATAAAATGTAGACTGGCAATGGCAAGGAAAGCATTTCTGAAGAAGAGAAATTTGTTAACATCGAGTATAGATGTGTCAGGAAGTCATTTCTGAAAGTATTTGTATGGAGTGTAGCCATGTATGGAAGTGAAACATGGACGATAAATATTTTGGACAAGAAGAGAATAGAATCTTTCGAAATGTGGTGCTACAGAAGAATGCTGAAGATTAGATGGGTAGATCACATAACTAATGAGGAAGTGTTGAATAGGATTGGGGAGAAGAGAAGTTTGTGGCACAGCTTGACTAGAAGAAGGGATCGGTTGGTAGGACATGTTCTGAGGCATCAAGGGATCACCAGTTTTGTATTGGAGGGTAAAAATCGTAGGGGGAGACCAAGAGACGAATACACTGAGCAGATTCAGAAGGATGTAGGTTGCAGTAGATACTGGGAGATGAAGAGGCTTGCACAGGATAGGGTAGCATGGAGAGCTGCATCAAACCAGTCTCAGGACTGAAGACCACAACAACAACACTCAGAGGAGTCTGAGCACACAGTTTTAAGCGATGAGAGGTGAGCATAAAGTTCTCTTTATGACTTGTGTCATATGAGTGTTCAAAATGATTTTTTTTTAATACACTCCTGGAAATTGAAATAAGAACACCTTGAATTCATTGTCTCAGGAAGGGGAAACTTTATTGACACATTCCTGGGGTCAGATACATCACATGATCACACTGACAGAACCACAGGCACATAGACACAGGCAACAGAGCATGCACAATGTCGGCACTAGTACAGTGTATATCCACCTTTCGCAGCAATGCAGGCTGCTATTCTCCCATGGAGACGATCGTAGAGATGCTGGATGTAGTCCTGTGGAACGGATTGCCATGCCATTTCCACCTGGCGCCTCAGTTGGACCAGCGTTCGTGCTGGACGTGCAGACCGCGTGAGACGACGCTTCATCCAGTCCCAAACATGCTCAATGGGGGACAGATCTGGAGATCTTGCTGGCCAGGGTAGTTGACTTACACCTTCTAGAGCACGTTGGGTGGCACGGGATACATGCGGACGTGCATTGTCCTGTTGGAACAGCAAGTTCCCTTGCCGGTCTAGGAATGGTAGAACGATGGGTTCGATGACGGTTTGGATGTACCGTGCACTATTCAGTGTCCCCTCGACGATCACCAGTGGTGTACGGCCAGTGTATGAGATCGCTCCACACACCATGATGCCGGGTGTTGGCCCTGTGTGCCTCGGTCGTATGCAGTCCTGATTGTGGCGCTCACCTGCACGGCGCCAAACACGCATACGACCATCATTGGCACCAAGGCAGAAGCGACTCTCATCGCTGAAGACGACACGTCTCCATTCGTCCCTCCATTCACGCCTGTCGCGACACCACTGGAGGCGGGCTGCACGATGTTGGGGCGTGAGCGGAAGACGGCCTAACGGTGTGCGGGACCGTAGCCCAGCTTCATGGAGACTGTTGCGAATGGTCCTCGCCGATACCCCAGGAGCAACAGTGTCCCTAATTTGCTGGGAAGTGGCGGTGCGGTCCCCTACGGCACTGCGTAGGATCCTACGGTCTTGGCGTGCATCCGTGCGTCGCTGCGGTCCGGTCCCAGGTCGACAGGCACGTGCACCTTCCGCCGACCACTGGCGACAACATCGATGTACTGTGGAGACCTCACGCCCCACGTGTTGAGCAATTCGGTGGTACGTCCACCCGGCCTCCCGCATGCCCACTATACGCCCTCGCTCAAAGTCTGTCAACTGCACATACGGTTCACGTCCACGCTGTCGCGGCATGCTACCAGTGTTAAAGACTGCGATGGAGCTCCGTATGCCACGGCAAACTGGCTGACACTGCCACGGCAAACTGGCTGACACTGACGGCGGCGGTGCACAAATGCTGCGCAGCTAGCGCCATTCGACGGCCAACACCGCGGTTCCTGGTGTGTCCGCCGTGCCGTGCGTGTGATCATTGCTTGTACAGCCCTCTCGCAGTGTCCGGAGCAAGTATGGTGGGTCTGACACACCGGTGTCAATGTGTTCTTTTTTCCATTTCCAGGAGTGTATATATTCTCTGCTGTGTAGGAAAAGAACCACCTCAAAGATTTATAAAGAGGGGACAGTTAATATTTTTAGGTCTTTAAATAATGGTTGACATGATATTCTCAGCTGTGCAGAGCACATGTTGCGAATGATTCTTTTTTGCAACTTTAAAATTCGTGTAACATTGCCCGAGTTTCCCCAAAAAATTAAGCCATATCGAATAACCAATTCAAAGTAGCTATAATATGCTATTTTCCTGGTGGCCATATCAGTGGCACAGGCTAAAATTTCCATTGCAAATGCAAGGATGTTTAATTTATTTGCTACATATTCTATATGAGAATTCCAATTCGTGGTTCTGTCTAAGTTTATTTCCAGAAGCCTGACTTGAGTCAAGTTTTTCCATTTTTTGATTGTTGTGAATGACACAGATTTCTTCAGTTTTTGAGTGTTTGGTTTTAAAACTCATCACGTGAGTTTTTGAAATGTTTAGCCTTCAGCCATTTTGACTGAACCATATTTCCATGTTACTTAATGTATTCATGACACTCTTTGGTATATTGTCAGACTTTTAATTTTCAATTAGGGCAGAAGTATCAGCTGCAAACAAAGTTAACTGTATATTTGTATTGAGAGGCAAGTCATTTACATAGAACAGGAATAAACTGGGTCCAAGGATTGAGCCTTGAGGAACACCTTGTGGCACAGTTTTCCACTGAGAGAAGTGATCTGCTCCATTTGATGTGATTACTACACTTTATTTCCTCTCCAAGGGATATGATTCAAATCATTTCAAAGCAACATCCCTTATTCCATACCTGTTGAGTCTGAAAAGCATCAGGGCATGGTTTGCAGAGTCGAATGCTTTTGTAAGATAACAGAATATTCCTGCAACCTTAGCTTTCCTATCTACTGATGAAGTAATTTTTGCAATAAACTCATTTATCGCATATGCTGTGTTTTTACCTTGTTGGAAGCCAAATTGACTATATGAAATGATATCATTCTGTGAGATGAAGGTTTGTATCTGTAAAGCCCCATTTTTTCAAATATTTTTGATATGACAGGGAGTATAGAGATAGGTGATAATTTCCCATATCATCTTTTGAACCTTTTTGAAACACTGGTTTTACTTCCGCGTATTTCAAGGGATCAGGGAAGTAACCTTCTCAAAGGATTTGTTTATTATGAGAGAGAGAGGATGAGCTATTATGTTGTAAACTTTTTTAATTATTTTGGTGGGTATCCCATCCCAGCCAGCAGAGTTTTTGTCTTTTACGGAGAGTATGACATTTTCAACAAATTTTGCTGAGATTGTGTTGAATTTTTTGAGACATTCACTGGTATTGCCTTTTAACCCAAAGTTATTTACTTTCCGCTCATAATTTGCTATGTCTAAATCAGATATTGCTACATTTATGAAGTACTCAGATATTTGAGCTTGATTTACAAACCGATTTTTCCTTAAGTTTGATTTCTAAAATGTCTTGTTTATGATTTCGGACACCTAATTCAGACTTAACTACAGACCATACTGCCTTTGTTTTATTTTTCAGCCCTAGAATGAATTTGTTATTTGCCATTTGTTTTGAAGCTTTCACATCTTTTTTAAAAAAATAGTTTTATAGTTTCTAACTTATTTTACAAAATCAGGATTTGTTGTAATTCAGTTGATTGTGTAGCTTCCTTTCCCTCTCAATTGATATTTTTTTCCTGGTGTGATCCATCTTATCTTAGTTAATATTCTGTTGCAATATGATCTTGGCTGGAAAGCTTCATTAAAGACTCCAAGAAAACTGTTTAAGAATGTACTAAAGTTTTCATTTGTTCAATCACCATCCATAAACACCACTTAACTTTACTTAGTTTTTCACAGAAGATTCAACACTGTTTTATTGAAACTTCTTTTGATATATGTTTTTCTAATATTATGTTTATCAGTTTTTGGCAGTGAGACAAATAATGCTGAATGATCAGAAAGTCTTTTATCACTGTACAGACAAGGGTGCATACAACTTTTTATGGTAGCTAATACTATAAGATCACAGTTTGTCCCACATGATGTTATACTCTCACACTGCATCAAAAAACATATTATCAAAATTAACTATTTCACTAATTTTCAAAACTGAGAAAAACAATAATATTAGCTGAGCCAGTAGATCACCAATTCAGTGGTGTCAATTTTATAGAGGAATTGAGGTGACAGTGGAGGAGGTGTGACACTGAAACTGATAAAAATACATCAAACAAGCCAGAAATTACTTACAGGTTTCTGTTTCAGATGATACAGTTATGTCTGTACCTCCTTATATTGAAATAGAAAGTAAAATAAATATTTAATGCAGTTGGGATTACCTCAAACAACAAAGCGCAATGTGGTTGTAGCCGGACCCGCTCTCCATTAGCGAGAGTCAATAATCTGTTGTCATCCATAACTGAATTCATGTTCTCAATCCACAAAGCATCTACATCGCCATCAAATAATATGTAGCGTCTCTCCTGTTGGTCTGTGGGTAGAGGCTTATTGATTTCACGAAAGATATTTGACAGAAGACCATCTGTCCAGTCACGCGTTGCTGGATCCAAAATTCCATACAGTTCAATGACAGATATTGCCTGGCAAACAATACATACATATTAGTGAATGTTATCAGCTTAAGTATTTAAAATAAGGTATAATATATAATAAAGTTTAATACAGAAAATGACTACTACAAGCAACAGTCAACGATACAATATTAAAGGCATTATTTCTTGATTAACTGCAGGGACAAATATAGTAAGCAAACACTTAAAACTTCCCAATTTTACAGCCTGTAAACACATCATCAAAAATTTATATTTAACATAATCTTGACAACAATTTTTTCAATAGAGTACACTTTGGTTTGCCTCTGGTGTGGGCCTCACACAAGTGTATGCAACCCCCCCCCCCCCCCCCAAAAAAAAAAAAAAAAAAAAAAAAAAGCACTCTCACATAATTTAAATAAAATATAGATTTTAAATCAGAAATTTTAAACTTTTAAATTAGAAACTGTAGAACATCGTTCCTGGCCATGACTGTGACCTCATCCTCTTTGCTGTTGCCAATGTAAGAACCTGTCTACAGTGTCTTGGCTAAGTGGATTTTGTTCGGGCTGGAGAAGATGAGCTTGTCTTTCCATACTCATTTTAAAGCACTGTGGTCAGGCCAACTGATCTGGGTAAAGGATAGTGAGTTTCTCATGATGATGTGTTCAAAATAAACTTTACAGATGTCCAAGCAAGAAGTTGCACTTTGGCAAGGAATACAGTAAGCAGGAATTGTAAACACCCATTGAAAATAGCTGCCTTCTGATCATGAAGCTGATTGGTGCAATGCTGAAACAATTTTGTGGGCCAGCTTGGAGCGTGGAAAATCAAGAAGTTGGCTAGTAGACCTCATGGATGTAGGAAGAAAGTTATGGGATGTATTGGGTTGAAGACAATAGTTTAAAGTGTGTTGTATGCTTGAAATTTGGTGTTAACGATTTTCAGTGATAAAAAGCTGTTCTTCTGGTATATATGCCTACTGGAATTTGAGAGCATATTTCCAGTAGCAGATCTGGACTCTGGCTATTCCACATTGGATGAAAAATCTATCAGAGAGGCAAAATATATTCAGACTGCAAGAAAAATACAATAATTCTTATCCTAAAAAATGCAGGTGCTGACTTTGTGAATATTATTGAACCATCAGGTTAATGTGTCATTGAAAAAAACAGACATGAATCATTTAGAGAAGAATGGAAAAATTAGTAGAAGCCACTACTGGAAAAGAGCAGTTCAGGTTCCAGAGAAACACAGGAACACACAAAGCCATACTGACCCTACAACTTCTGTTGGAAGATTAAGTACAGTAAACCTATGTTTATAGAATTTGTGGATTTAGAGAAAGCTTTTAACAACCTTGACTGGAGTACACACTCTGAAATTCTGAAGGCAGAAGGGATAAAGTACAGGGAGTGAAAGTTTATTTACAACTTGTACCGAAACGAGACTGCAGCTATACGAGTCTAATGACATGAATAGAAAGTAGTAGTTGAGAAGGGAGTGAGAGAAGGTTGTAGTTTCTCCCCAATATTGTTCAATCTGTAGACTGAGGAGGCAGTGAAGGTGACCAAAGAGAAATTTGGAAAGGAAATAAAAGGAAAGGGAGAAGAAATAAATGCTTTCCAGTTTGATGATAACATTCTAATTCTGCCAGAGGCAGCAAAGAACTTGGAAGAGCAGTTGTACAGAATGGAAAGTGTCTTGAAAAGAGGTTAAAAGACAAACTTCAATAAAAGTAAAACAAGGCTAACAAAATGTGGTTTAATTAAATCCAGCAATGCTGGGGGAATTAGATTAGAACACGAAACATTAAAAGTAATATTAAGATTTCTATTTGGTTGTGATGATGAGGGCCAGGTAGAGAGAATATAAAATGCAGACTGATAACAGCAAGAAAACATTGCTAAAAAAGAGAAATTTTTCAACAATGGATATACTTTTAAATTCCAGGAAGTGTTTTCTGAAGGTATTTGTTTAGATTACAGCTTTGTACAGAAGTGGAACATGGGCAATAAGAACTTCAGACCAGAAAAGAAAAGAAGCTCTTAGAATGTTGCACTACAGAATAATGCTACAAATTGGATGGGTACGTCATTAACTAATGAAGTGATTCAGAACTGAATTCAGGAAAAAAGATATTTTGACTAAAAGGAGAGGTCAGTTGACACAACCTGAGGCTTCAAGGAATCACCAGTTTCATAATGGAAGGAAGTATTAGGGGGCAAATACTATAGAAGAAGACAAAGGCTCTAGTACAATAACCAGGTTCAAATGGACATAGCTTGCAGTACTTATGTTAAGATTACCACTTATGTGGATGACCTCTCAATAGCTATTAAGATGTGGGCGAAAGATAGTGAAATTTTGTGCAAACTATTTTGAGCCTTAATAAAAGGAGGAATGACTTTGCAGTTACCAAAAACTAAATTTTTAAGAGTGAAGTAAATAATAGCAACTGAAGAGTTACCAAAACAAACAATGAGAAATAACTTATGTCACTCATGGGATTCAGTGAGTTTTATAGGAAATTTGAACCTCAAGAAGCATAAATGTGCAAAATCTGCAGGCACTGTTAAAGAAAGATGTTTCATGGATGTAGATAAATAAATGTTAAGATGCTTTTAATAGAGTGAAAGAATTGTTTGATGAAAAGATAATATTATTTCATCTGGACTTAAATCAATACTTCTGTTTTTCCTCAGACAGTAGTTTCTGTGAGTATCTTTGACAAGAAGGCTGTAACTATTGTGTGAAGCCTTAAAAATTTCTAATATTTTCTGCTTTGTCATGGAACTGTGCACAAAAAGTGTGAAAGAATGGGCCTATATGATTACAGACCAATATCTTTAATATTAATTTGCTGCAGAATTCTTTAACATATTCTGAGTTTGAATATAACAAATTTCCTCAAATCAGAAAAGCTTCTGTCCACATATCACTATAGATTCAGAAACTATTGATAGAGCATAAATCAGCTTGTCCTTTTGTCAATGACATCCTGAAAACCATGGATGGAGGGCAACAGATAGATTCCTTAGACTCAGATGTCTGGAAAGCATCTTGCAAGGTGCCCCACTGGAGACTATTGATGAAGGTCTGAATACATGGATTAGGTTCTCAGATATGTGAGTGGCTCAAAGATTTATTAAGAAATAGAACGATATGACAGAAAGGGTGAGCAGCAAACTGTGGCTGCTTGCTGATGACACTGTGGTGTGCGGGCAGGTGTCATCATTGAGTGTATGAGGATACAAGTTGATTTAGACAGAATTTCTAGTTTTTGTGATGAATAGCAGCTTCCTTAGTAGATGAGTAGAACAATAAGCCTTTAATGTTTGAATGCAACATTATCATCATCCTGTTTGACACAGTCAAATCAATTAAATACTTAGTCATCATGAGAGACCAGATTATATACATCATAAAATCCTGGAAATATGCATGAAAAATCCATGAAAAGTGTCAAAATATGCAAGATTAAGTAATAAAAAAAACATTATAGTTACTGCATGCATATATCTCAAAGTCAAACCAAACCTGTGAATATCACTTAGGAGAGCTGGCCATGCAAAAAAAGGTACATTTAGAATAATGATATCATTTTCTGAATACTTTCTGGTAGAGGTTAGGAAGGGCATCTTCTTGAGATTATTTTCGGAAAATCTGCAAAATGGGGATGTATACCGTCTTTTAATAATTGTTGCTTCTTTGTTATTGTTGTTGGTAAGAAGCGAATGCACTGGAAGTGAGGCACAGTGAAACAATTGATATGTACATGACCAACTTCGAGAATATATCACAGGAAGAGAGGCACACTCAAAAACTCCATTATATTTTATTAAAAAAGAACATACAATGAAGAATTTTTTGAATAGCATTAACTTTTAACTAACACACTGGACCAAAGCATCATTTACAATTTATTTTAAATTTTTATAATTGTGTAAATATAAACAAACAAGTACCATTCCAAATATTTGATAGTAAAATTGTGTCTTCGATCACTCAAAACATTTTTATAAGCATAAAAGGACTGTTCTACATCAACTGAGGTAACTGGGCAGAATTTGAATTTGGATGCTATTTTGCAACTTATTGTTGCTGGTAAAAGTTCACCTGTCCCATTAATGAAATTATCAATTTGGCACAAGGGTTCAAAGCCTGGGTTATTGTTTAAAATATTTTAAAACTTTTCTTTACTGTCGGTTTCTTAGGAATATCTCCAGCAACGGGGAGCTCACTAGAATAATTTCATTCATTAACTGAATAGAGCAATATATATATATATATATATATATATATATATATATATATATATATATATATATATATATATATATATATATATATATATATATATAAAAAAAACAAAGATGATGTGACTTACCAAACGAAAGCGCTGGCACGTCGATAGACACACAAACAAACACAAACATACACACAAAATTCAAGCTTTCGCAACAAACTGTTGCCTCATCAGGAAAGAGGGAAGGAGAGGGAAAGATGAAAGGATGTGGGTTTTAAGGGAGAGGGTAAGGAGTCATTCCAATCCCGGGAGCAGAAAGACTTACCTGAGGGGGAAAAAAAGGACGGGTATACACTCGCACACACACACATATCCATCCACACATATACACACACAAGCAGACATATTTAAATACAAACAAGGGAAGGTGGTTTGGGGATTTCATAGGGATGAACTAAGAGGTTACGAAGGTTAGGTGGACGGCGGAAAGACACTCTTGGTGGAGTGGGGAGGATTTCATGAAGGATGGATCTCATTTCAGGGCAGGATTTGAGGAAGTCATATCCCTGCTGGAGAGCCATATTCAGAATCTGATCCAGTCCCGGAAAGTATCCTGTCACAAGTGGGGCACTTTTGTGGTTCTTCTGTGGGAGGTTCTAGGTTTGAGAGGATGAGGAAGTGGCTCTGGTTATTTGCTTCTGTACCAGGTCGGGAGGGTAGTTGCGGGATGCGAAAGCTGTTGTCAGGTTGTTGGTGTAATGCTTCAGGGATTCCGGACTGGAGCAGATTCGTTTGCCACGAAGACCTAGGCTGTAGGGAAGGGACCGTTTGATGTGGAATGGGTGGCAGCTGTCGTAATGGAGGTACTGTTGCTTGTTGGTGGGTTTGATGTGGACGGACGTGTGAAGCTGGCCATTGGACAGGTGGAGGTCAACATCAAGGAAAGTGGCATGGGATTTGGAGTAGGACCAGGTGAATCTGATGGAACCAAAGGAGTTGAGGTTGGAGAGGAAATTCTGGAGTTCTTCTTCACTGTGAGTCCAGATCATGAAGATGTCATCAATAAATCTGTACCACACTTTGGGTTGGCAGGCCTGGGTAACCAAGAAGGCTTCCTCTAAGCGACCAACATCCTTTCGTCTTTCCCTCTCCTTCCCTCTTTCCTGATGAGGCAACAGTTTGTTGCGAAAGCTTGAATTTTGTGTGTATGTTTGTGTTCGTTTGTGTGTCTGTCGACCTGCCAGCACTTCATGTGGTAAGTCACATCATCTTTGTTTTTAGATATTTTTCCTACGTGGAATGTTTCCCTCTATTATAACCATATCATTAATTTGAACCCAACAATTACGTTTGTTATTGTCGCTGTTGCATTTCGAAATCTTTCCTGTCATCTTATTTTCTCTTTATTTTCTCTTTCTGTTTTTTCTAGTAGTCTCACTTTGTATTCACCTTCCGCTTTTCACCGTAATCTACTATACAATTTTATCCCGCCTATATATACTCAATAATACGTAACCCACTTCCAAACCATAAGCAAAAAAATTTTCCGCCTTCAACACTACCGCTGCTATAAAATCCACTGTTTCTAGTTCAATAACAACTGCTTTCATTTATTAAACAACCATTTCGGCCAGTTCTAATAACTTTCACTTTATTTCCACTTCCGTTTTTCGCACATCACTGATCATTTTAGCCGCTCCCCACAGGTTTTAACGTCATTATTTCTTCTTCAGACAATTTTTAGCCCCATTTTCGTAATCTTTCACCACAACACCACTCCTTTTAATACGTTTTTTCGAAATTTTCCCGAATTTCTCCGTCCTTTAACGTGCTTTAGCGGCAACACAACCACCTAACCTTTATGCACATCGCTGTCTACCAACCCAAGTTCACCACAGGATCAACTTAACCAACACTTTTTCGCCTTTTCTCATACCAGATCTCCAGTTGCTTTCAAGTTCACCTTTATCTCTCCCCATATATTTTTAGCTTTCATTTTCATTTCAACCTCATGTTAAACTTTCCACCTTCAATACCATGTCACCCTCACAACACCCCCACAACGACCCCATTAAGTTTTATTTACATTCCCTCCGCAAACATGCCTTCACCCTAACCAGATTACGCTCGCATATTTTATTTTCCCAGGCTTGTCTGACATTTGGCATAACCCCCAAAGGCCTCACACTTAAAGTTCCCATCTCTGGCTGCAACCCTTCTTTCCATCAGTCCCTATACCAGTTCCAAACTGAACAATCCATTGCCCTCACCCACCTAATCCTTCACCTACACATCAACTCAGCCAATGAACACACCCGTCAACTTCCTATCCTTAATAAAAGTCCTCAATCTTTCCTCTCCCACATCCACACCGGCTATTCAGAGCATCCTCCTACAGGCCAACCGCAAATTAGAGCAGCATGCCACCCTTCACCTCAAAAAACTATCCAATCTCCTGGTTTCCCACCTCCGGAAAGGCAACTCACTCACCCTTTACAGCCTTTCCAGTACACCTCAACCACCTCTCATTGCACACAAACCCAGTCTCTCCCATCTACTCAATCTCCCACTTCCAGCTCCACTCCCTCCAAAACCACAAAATTCCAATCAACACAATCTGGTACCACAACACCCTAATTCAGTAGTTAACCTTTCCTCCAAACCTCTCTCCCAATCCGAAACCTCTGTCCTATCCAGAGGCCTCACCTTCAGCCCCACTCCCAGATTCAACCAAACAGCCCTCGTCAAAGATTTACTGTCCTACACTCGTACTCTCTGCTGGAAGTATCACTTTGCCACGAAGAAAAATGATCCTAATCCTACCCCTAATGATCCAACTCCCCAAGACACTATCCAAATTGAACCCTGCCTGGAACAGTTCCGTCCTCCGTCACAGCGGGACCCACCTCCTCTTCCTCAAAATCACCCTCTCCAAACCTTCCAGGAATTTCTGACTTCCAGCCTTGCCTCTCAATCCTTCTTAAAAAACCTTAATCCTACTCCCAACATCACCAATGCTGAAGCCCAGGCTATCCGTGATCTGAAGGCTGACCGGTCCATCGTCATTCTTCCGGCGGACAAGGGTTCCACGACTATGGTACTTGATCGTCGGGAGTATGTGGCTGAGGGACTGCGTCAGCTTTCAGACAACACCACATACAAAGTTTGCCAAGGTAATCCCATTCCTTATGTCCAGGCGGAGCTTCAAGGAATCCTCAGAACCTTAGGCCCCCTACAAAACCTTTCACCTGACTCCATCAACCTCCTGACCCCACCGACACCCCGCACCCCTACCTTCTACCTTCTTCCTAAAATTCACAAACCCAATCATCCCGGCCGCCCCATTGTAGCTGGTTACCAAGCCCCCACAGAACGTATCTCTGCCTACGTAGATCAACACCTTCAACCCATTACATGCAGTCTCCCATCCTTCATCAAAGACACCAACCACTTTCTCGAACGCCTGGAATCCTTTCCCAATCCGTTACCCCCAGAAACCATCCTTGTAACCATTGATGCCACTTCCTTATACACAAATATCTCGCACGTCCAGGGCCTCGCTGCGATGGAGCACTTCCTTTCACGCCGATCACCTGCCACCCTACCTAAAACCTCTTTCCTCATTACCTTAGCCAGCTTCATTCTGACCCACAACTTCTTCACTTTTGAAGACCAGACATACCAACAATTAAAGGGAACAGCCATGGGTACCAGGATGGCCCCTTCGTAAGCCAACCTATTCATGGGTCGCTTAGAGGAAGCCTTCTTGGTTACCCAGGCCTGCCAACCCAAAGTTTGGTACAGATTTATTGATGACATCTTCATGATCTGGACTCACAGTGAAGAAGAACTCCAGAATTTCCTCTCCAACCTCAACTCCTTTGGTTCCATCAGATTCACCTGGTCCTACTCCAAATCCCATGCCACTTTCCTTGATGTTGACCTCCACCTGTCCAATGGCCAGCTTCACACGTCTGTCCACATCAAACCCACCAACAAGCAACAGTACCTCCATTACGACAGCTGCCACCCATTCCACATCAAACGGTCCCTTCCCTACAGCCTAGGTCTTCGTGGCAAACGAATCTGCTCCAGTCCGGAATCCCTGAAGCATTACACCAACAACCTGACAACAGCTATCGCATCCCGCAACTACCCTCCCGACCTGGTACAGAAGCAAATAACCAGAGCCACTTCCTCATCCTCTCAAACCCAGAACCTCCCACAGAAGAACCACAAAAGTGCCCCACTTGTGACAGGATACCTTCCGGGACTGGATCAGATTCTGAATGTGGCTCTCCAGCAGGGATACGACTTCCTCAAATCCTGCCCTGAAATGAGATCCATCCTTCATGAAATCCTCCCCACTCCACCAAGAGTGTCTTTCCGCCGTCCACCTAACCTTCATAACCTCTTAGTTCATCCCTATGAAATCCCCAAACCACCTTCCCTACCCTCTGGCTCCTACCCTTGTAACCGCCCCCGGTGTAAAACCTGTCCCATGCACCCTCCCACCACCACCTACTCCAGTCCTGTAACCGGGAAGGTGTACACGATCAAAGGCAGAGCCACGTGTGAAAGCACCCACGTGATCTACCAACTGACCTGCCTACACCGTGATGCATTCTATGTGGGAATGACCAGCAACAAACTGTCCATTCGCATGAATGGACACAGGCAGACAGTGTTTGTTGGTAATGAGGATCACCCTGTGGCTAAACATGCCTTAGTGCACGGCCAGCACATCTTGGCGCAGTGTTACACCGTCCGGGTTATCTGGATACTTGCCACTAACACCAACCTATCCGAACTCCGGAGATGGGAACTTGCTCTTCAATATATCCTCTCTTCTCGTTACCACCAGGCCTCAATCTCCGCTAATTTCAAGTTGCCGCCATTCATACCTCACCTGTCATTCAACAACATCTTTGCCTCTGCACTTCTGCCTCGACTGACATCTCTACCCAAACTCTTTGTCTTTAAATATGTCTGCTTGTGTCTGTATATGTGTGGATGGATATGTGTGTGTGTGCGAGTGTATACCCGTCCTTTTTTCCCCCTAAGGTAAGTCTTTCCGCTCCCGGGATTGGAATGACTCCTTACCCTCTTCCTTAAAACCCACATCCTTTCGTCTTTCCCTCTCCTTCCCTCTTTCCTGATGAGGCAACAGTTTGTTGCGAAAGCTTGAATTTTGTGTGTATGTTTGTGTTCGTTTGTGTGTCTGTCGACCTGCCAGCACTTTCATGTGGTAAGTCACATCATCTTTGTTTTTAGATATTTTTCCTACGTGGAATGTTTCCCTCTATTATAACCATATCATTAATTTGAACCCAACAATTACGTTTGTTATTGTCGCTGTTGCATTTCGAAATCTTTCCTGTCGTCTTATTTTCTCTTTATTTTCTCTTTCTGTTTTTTCCAGTAGTCTCACTTTGTATTCACCTTCCGCTTTTCACCGTAATCTACTATACAATTTTATCCCGCCTATATATACTCAATAATACGTAACCCACTTCCAAACCATAACCAAAAAAATTTTATTTTCCGCCTTCAACACTACCGCTGCTATAAAATCCACCGTTTCTAGTTCAATAACAGCTGCTTTCACTTATTAAACAACCATTTCGGCCAGTTCTAATAACTTTCACTTTATTTCCACTTCCGTTTTTCGCACATCACTGATCATTTTAGCCGCTCCCCACAGGTTTTAACGTCATTATTTCTTCTTCAGACAATTTTTAGCCCCATTTTCGTAATTTTTCACCACAACACCACTCCTTTTAATACGTTTTTTCGAAATTTTCCCGAATTTCTCCGTCCTTTAACGTGCTTTAGCGGCAACACAACCACCTAACCTTTATGCACATCGCTGTCTACCAACCCAAGTTCACCACAGGATCAACTTAACCAACACTTTTTCGCCTTTTCTCATACCAGATCTCCAGTTGCTTTCAAGTTCACCTTTATCTCTCCCCATATATTTTTAGCTTTCATTTTCATTTCAACCTCATGTTAAACTTTCCACCTTCAATACCATGTCACCCTCACAACACCCCCACAACGACCCCATTAAGTTTTATTTACATTCCCTCCGCAAACATGCCTTCACCCTAACCAGATTACGCTCGCATATTTTATTTTCCCAGGCTTGTCTGACATTTGGCATAACCCCCAAAGGCCTCACACTTAAAGTTCAAGATTCAAGATTCTTTATTAGCCATTGATCATGCAAGATGAAATAGGCTTCGTCAGTACATAAAATAATATTAATATTCCAGACACTATATATAAGGCATAGATATAATTAGCATATGAGTAACTTACAAATAACATAAACCTTAAGCAGGTGACTACAATGCTTAATACATATTCTTGTTTCAGATACATACAAAGGTACCAAAAATGAGTTACATTGTAGTAGCAAACACAGTAGTTACGCAACACATCATAACACTGGCAAATAAAGTAGTTACCTAACACAGTTGAAATACAAAGGTATTAGATATGAAATATTTTGTAACAGTATATATAGTAGTTAATTAAGTTAATTATGCAATTACAGGTTTATCTCTGTGCTACTCAGATCATAATATTCTTGCATAGAATAAAATGGATTGTCAGATAACCAATTGTACAAATTTTGTTTAAGAATTTTTGTGGGCATGTCCCGAGCAGATTGCGGTAGTTTGTTGAATATTTTTAAGGTATTCACTTTGTGTGAGTTACTACTTTTTGTTAGTCTGTGTCTTGGTATATCATAATCTGCCTTCCTTCTAGTGTTGTAGTTATGAATTTCTTCCCTGACAACACCTTCCATACCATTGTTTTTAATGTGTAACACACAGATATAAATATACAAGTTTACAATGGTCAACAGTCTTAGCCTTATAAAGAGAGGACGACAGTGCTCCGTGGGACCGACTTTACACATTATGCACAGCATTCTTTTCTGCATCAACAAAATTTTGTTACTGTGAGAGCTGTGCCCCCATATGAGAAGGCCATATGTAATATGTGACTGGAAGAGTCCACAGTACATTGTTCTCAGAAAGTTCATGCTAATCATGTCCCTAAGTTTCCAAAGGAGATAGGAGACTCTTGAAAGCTTTTTGCAAACCTGATTTACGTGTTCTTCCCAGTTAAGTTTGGAATCAATATGCATTCCTAATAGTTTTACAGTTTTGTTTTCTATGGTTTTGGGTAACCCTAAGAGAAGCTGTTGTGTTTTCTCTGAGTTACACAGTAATTTATTGGATGTGAACCAGTGGATGGCTGATTTGAGTGATTCCTGTGTGTTATTGTCCAAAGCTGAGATGTTCTGATGTGAGGTGAGGAGGGTTGTGTCATCTGCATAGCATATGGTAGTACTATTTATGTGATGAGGTAGGTCATTGATGGCTATGATGAAGAAGAAGGGTCCCAGAACCGAGCCCTGTGGTACACCAGTACTAACTGCTGCTACAGGGGAGTAATTATTTTTAACTGAGACAAACTGTCTTCTATTATGAAGATATGACTCTATTACTGCTAATGCTGGGTTACATACACCATAAAATTCTAGTTTTGCAACCAGGGTGCCAAAGGGAATGCAGTCAAAAGCTTTGCTCAGATCACACAAGACAAGTGACACCATATTCCGGTCTTCAAAGGCTGTTAATGTCTGGTCAACAATTTCCAGGATGGCCGCAGTGGTATTATTTCTGCCCTGTCGGAATCCGAACTGACTATTGCTCAAAAGGTTGTGTGTCTCAAAATAGCTACTTAATTGAGTGTACATAAGTGACTCAAATACTTTAGAAAATATCGGCACAATTGAGATTGGGCGATAACTTTTAGGAAGATGTTTGTCACCCTTTTTAAACACTGGAATAACTTTGGAAATTTTGAGGGAGTCGGGAAACACTCCTGACTGTAAACATTTATTAAATATGAATGCCAATGGTTTAGCGATCGAGTCTACAGTTTTTTTTACTATGTAATTGGAGAGCCAGTAGCAGTCCATACTTTTAGAATTTGAAAATTTTGTGACTGTTCTTTTAATCTGAGCAGGTGTGATACTATACCAGTTAAAGACATGATCTACTGGTGGAAGGGCATTAAGTAAATCGCTTGCAGATGTATCTGTTTTTTCTATCTTACTTTCAATTTCTTTAATTGAGCTAATGAATTAGTCATTTAGTTCCCATCTCTGGCTGCAACCCTTCTTTCCATCAGTCCCTATACCAGTTCCAAACTGAACAATCCATTGCCCTCACCCACCTAATCCTTCACCTACACATCAACTCAGCCAATGAACACACCCGTCAACTTCCTATCCTTAATAAAAGTCCTCAATCTTTCCTCTCCCACATCCACACCGGCTATTCAGAGCATCCTTCTACAGGCCAACCGCAAATTAGAGCAGCATGCCACCCTTCACCTCAAAAAACTATCCAATCTCCTGGTTTCCCACCTCCGGAAAGGCAACTCACTCACCCTTTACAACCTTTCCAGTACACCTCAACCACCTCTCATTGCACACAAACCCAGTCTCTCCCATCTACTCAATCTCCCACTTCCAGCTCCACTCCCTCCAAAACCACAAAATTCCAATCAACACAATCTGGTTCCTCAACACCCTAATTCAGTAGTTAACCTTTCCTCCAAACCTCTCTCCCAATCCGAAACCTCTGTCCTATCCAGAGGCCTCACCTTCAGCCCCACTCCCAGATTCAACCAAACAGCCCTCGTCAAAGATTTACTGTCCTACACTCGTACTCTCTGCTGGAAGTATCACTTTGCCACGAAGAAAAATGATCCTAATCCTACCCCTAATGATCCAACTCCCCAAGACACTATCCAAATTGAACCCTGCCTGGAACAGTTCCGTCCTCCGTCACAGCGGGACCCACCTCCTCTTCCTCAAAATCACCCTCTCCAAACCTTCCAGGAATTTCAGACTTCCAGCCTTGCCTCTCAATCCTTCTTAAAAAACCTTAATAATACTCCCAACATCACCAATGCTGAAGCCCAGGCTATCCGTGATCTGAAGGCTGACCGGTCCATCGTCATTCTTCCGGCGGACAAGGGTTCCACGACTATGGTACTTGATCGTCAGGAGTATGTGGCTGAGGGACTGCGTCAGCTTTCAGACAACACCACATACAAAGTTTGCCAAGGTAATCCCATTCCTGATGTCCAGGCGGAGCTTCAAGGAATCCTCAGAACCTTAGGCCCCCTACAAAACCTTTCACCTGACTCCATCAACCTCCTGACCCCACCGACACCCCGCACCCCTACCTTCTACCTTCTTCCTAAAATTCACAAACCCAATCATCCCGGCCGCCCCATTGTAGCTGGTTACCAAGCCCCCACAGAACGTATCTCTGCCTACGTAGATCAACACCTTCAACCCATTACATGCAGTCTCCCATCCTTCATCAAAGACACCAACCACTTTCTCGAACGCCTGGAATCCTTACCCAATCCGTTACCCCCAGAAACCATCCTTGTAACCATTGATGCCACTTCCTTATACACAAATATCCCGCACGTCCAGGGCCTCACTGCGATGGAGCACTTCCTTTCACGCCGATCACCTGCCACCCTACCTAAAACCTCTTTCCTCATTACCTTAGCCAGCTTCATCCTGACCCACAACTTCTTCACTTTTGAAGACCAGACATACCAACAATTAAAGGGAACAGCCATGGGTACCAGGATGGCCCCTTCGTAAGCCAACCTATTCATGGGTCGCTTAGAGGAAGCCTTCTTGGTTACCCAGGCCTGCCAACCCAAAGTTTGGTACAGATTTATTGATGACATCTTCATGATCTGGACTCACAGTGAAGAAGAACTCCAGAATTTCCTCTCCAACCTCAACTCCTTTGGTTCCATCAGATTCACCTGGTCCTACTCCAAATCCCATGCCACTTTCCTTGATGTTGACCTCCACCTGTCCAATGGCCAGCTTCACACGTCCGTCCACATCAAACCCACCAACAAGCAACAGTACCTCCATTACGACAGCTGCCACCCATTCCACATCAAACGGTCCCTTCCCTACAGCCTAGGTCTTCATGGCAAACGAATCTGCTCCAGTCCGGAATCCCTGAAGCATTACACCAACAACCTGACAACAGCTATCGCATCCCGCAACTACCCTCCCGACCTGGTACAGAAGCAAATAACCAGAGCCACTTCCTCATCCTCTCAAACCCAGAACCTCCCACAGAAGAACCACAAAAGTGCCCCACTTGTGACAGGATACTTTCCGGGACTGGATCAGATTCTGAATGTGGCTCTCCAGCAGGGATACGACTTCCTCAAATCCTGCTCTGAAATGAGATCCATCCTTCATGAAATCCTCCCCACTCCACCAAGAGTGTCTTTCCGCTGTCCACCTAACCTTCGTAACCTCTTAGTTCATCCCTATGAAATCCCCAAACCACCTTCCCTACCCTCTGGCTCCTACCCTTGTAACCGCCCCCGGTGTAAAACCTGTCCCATGCACCCTCCCACCACCACCTACTCCAGTCCTGTAACCCGGAAGGTGTACACGATCAAAGGCAGAGCCACGTGTGAAAGCACCCACGTGATCTACCAACTGACCTGCCTACACCGTGATGCATTCTATGTGGGAATGACCAGCAACAAACTGTCCATTCGCATGAATGGACACAGGCAGACAGTGTTTGTTGGTAATGAGGATCACCCTGTGGCTAAACATGCCTTGGTGCACGGCCAGCACATCTTGGCGCAGTGTTACACCGTCCGGGTTATCTGGATACTTGCCACTAACACCAACCTATCCGAACTCCGGAGATGGGAACTTGCTCTTCAATATATCCTCTCTTCTCGTTACCACCAGGCCTCAATCTCCGCTAATTTCAAGTTGCCGCCATTCATACCTCACCTGTCATTCAACAACATCTTTGCCTCTGCACTTCTGCCTCGACTGACATCTCTGCCCAAACTCTTTGTCTTTAAATATGTCTGCTTGTGTCTGTATATGTGTGGATGGATATGTGTGTGTGTGCGAGTGTATACCCGTCCTTTTTTCCCCCTAAGGTAAGTCTTTCCGCTCCCGGGATTGGAATGACTCCTTACCCTCTTCCTTAAAACCCACATCCTTTCGTCTTTCCCTCTCCTTCCCTCTTTCCTGATGAGGCAACAGTTTGTTGCGAAAGCTTGAATTTTGTGTGTATGTTTGTGTTCGTTTGTGTGTCTGTCGACCTGCCAGCACTTTCATGTGGTAAGTCACATCATCTTTGTTTTTAGATATTTTTCCTACGTGGAATGTTTCCCTCTATTATAACCATATCATTAATTTGAACCCAACAATTACGTTTGTTATTGTCGCTGTTGCATTTCGAAATCTTTCCTGTCGTCTTATTTTCTCTTTATTTTCTCTTTCTGTTTTTTCCAGTAGTCTCACTTTGTATTCACCTTCCGCTTTTCACCGTAATCTACTATACAATTTTATCCCGCCTATATATACTCAATAATACGTAACCCACTTCCAAACCATAACCAAAAAAATTTTATTTTCCGCCTTCAACACTACCGCTGCTATAAAATCCACCGTTTCTAGTTCAATAACAGCTGCTTTCACTTATTAAACAACCATTTCGGCCAGTTCTAATAACTTTCACTTTATTTCCACTTCCGTTTTTCGCACATCACTGATCATTTTAGCCGCTCCCCACAGGTTTTAACGTCATTATTTCTTCTTCAGACAATTTTTAGCCCCATTTTCGTAATTTTTCACCACAACACCACTCCTTTTAATACGTTTTTTCGAAATTTTCCCGAATTTCTCCGTCCTTTAACGTGCTTTAGCGGCAACACAACCACCTAACCTTTATGCACATCGCTGTCTACCAACCCAAGTTCACCACAGGATCAACTTAACCAACACTTTTTCGCCTTTTCTCATACCAGATCTCCAGTTGCTTTCAAGTTCACCTTTATCTCTTCCCATATATTTTTAGCTTTCATTTTCATTTCAACCTCATGTTAAACTTTCCACCTTCAATACCATGTCACCCTCACAACACCCCCACAACGACCCCATTAAGTTTTATTTACATTCCCTCCGCAAACATGCCTTCACCCTAACCAGATTACGCTCGCATATTTTATTTTCCCAGGCTTGTCTGACATTTGGCATAACCCCCAAAGGCCTCACACTTAAAGTTCAAGATTCAAGATTCTTTATTAGCCATTGATCATGCAAGATGAAATAGGCTTCGTCAGTACATAAAATAATATTAATATTCCAGACACTATATATAAGGCATAGATATAATTAGCATATGAGTAACTTACAAATAACATAAACCTTAAGCAGGTGACTACAATGCTTAATACATATTCTTGTTTCAGATACATACAAAGGTACCAAAAATGAGTTACATTGTAGTAGCAAACACAGTAGTTACGCAACACATCATAACACTGGCAAATAAAGTAGTTACCTAACACAGTTGAAATACAAAGGTATTAGATATGAAATATTTTGTAACAGTATATATAGTAGTTAATTAAGTTAATTATGCAATTACAGGTTTATCTCTGTGCTACTCAGATCATAATATTCTTGCATAGAATAAAATGGATTGTCAGATAACCAATTGTACAAATTTTGTTTAAGAATTTTTGTGGGCATGTCCCGAGCAGATTGCGGTAGTTTGTTGAATATTTTTAAGGTATTCACTTTGTGTGAGTTACTACTTTTTGTTAGTCTGTGTCTTGGTATATCATAATCTGCCTTCCTTCTAGTGTTGTAGTTATGAATTTCTTCCCTGACAACACCTTCCATACCATTGTTTTTAATGTGTAACACACAGATATAAATATACAAGTTTACAATGATCAACAGTCTTAGCCTTATAAAGAGAGGACGACAGTGCTCCGTGGGACCGACTTTACACATTATGCACAGCATTCTTTTCTGCATCAACAAAATTTTGTTACTGTGAGAGCTGTGCCCCCATATGAGAAGGCCATATGTAATATGTGACTGGAAGAGTCCACAGTACATTGTTCTCAGAAAGTTCATGCTAATCATGTCCCTAAGTTTCCAAAGGAGATAGGAGACTCTTGAAAGCTTTTTGCAAACCTGATTTACGTGTTCTTCCCAGTTAAGTTTGGAATCAATATGCATTCCTAATAGTTTTACAGTTTTGTTTTCTATGGTTTTGGGTAACCCCAAGAGAAGCTGTTGTGTTTTCTCTGAGTTACACAGTAATTTATTGGATGTGAACCAGTGGATGGCTGATTTGAGTGATTCCTGTGTGTTATTGTCCAAAGCTGAGATGTTCTGATGTGAGGTGAGGAGGGTTGTGTCATCTGCATAGCATATGGTAGTACTATTTATGTGATGAGGTAGGTCATTGATGGCTATGATGAAGAAGAAGGGTCCCAGAACCGAGCCCTGTGGTACACCAGTACTAACTGCTGCTACAGGGGAGTAATTATTTTTAACTGAGACAAACTGTCTTCTATTATGAAGATATGACTCTATTACTGCTAATGCTGGGTTACATACACCATAAAATTCTAGTTTTGCAACCAGGGTGCCAAAGGGAATGCAGTCAAAAGCTTTGCTCAGATCACACAAGACAAGTGACACCATATTCCGGTCTTCAAAGGCTGTTAATGTCTGGTCAACAATTTCCAGGATGGCCGCAGTGGTATTATTTCTGCCCTGTCGGAATCCGAACTGACTATTGCTCAAAAGGTTGTGTGTCTCAAAATAGCTACTTAATTGAGTGTACATAAGTGACTCAAATACTTTAGAAAATATTGGCACAATTGAGATTGGGCGATAACTTTTAGGAAGATGTCTGTCACCCTTTTTAAACACTGGAATAACTTTGGAAATTTTGAGGGAGACGGGAAACACTCCTGACTGTAAACATTTATTAAATATGAATGCCAATGGTTTAGCGATCGAGTCTACAGTTTTTTTTACTATGTAATTGGAGAGCCAGTAGCAGTCCATACTTTTAGAATTTGAAAATTTTGTGACTGTTCTTTTAATCTGAGCAGGTGTGATACTATACCAGTTAAAGACATGATCTACTGGTGGAAGGGCATTAAGTAAATCGCTTGCAGATGTATCTGTTTTTTCTATCTTACTTTCAATTTCTTTAATTGAGCTAATGAAGTAGTCATTTAGTTCCCATCTCTGGCTGCAACCCTTCTTTCCATCAGTCCCTATACCAGTTCCAAACTGAACAATCCATTGCCCTCACCCACCTAATCCTTCACCTACACATCAACTCAGCCAATGAACACACCCGTCAACTTCCTATCCTTAATAAAAGTCCTCAATCTTTCCTCTCCCACATCCACACCGGCTATTCAGAGCATCCTCCTACAGGCCAACCGCAAATTAGAGCAGCATGCCACCCTTCACCTCAAAAAACTATCCAATCTCCTGGTTTCCCACCTCCGGAAAGGCAACTCACTCACCCTTTACAGCCTTTCCAGTACACCTCAACCACCTCTCATTGCACACAAACCCAGTCTCTCCCATCTACTCAATCTCCCACTTCCAGCTCCACTCCCTCCAAAACCACAAAATTCCAATCAACACAATCTGGTACCACAACACCCTAATTCAGTAGTTAACCTTTCCTCCAAACCTCTCTCCCAATCCGAAACCTCTGTCCTATCCAGAGGCCTCACCTTCAGCCCCACTCCCAGATTCAACCAAACAGCCCTCGTCAAAGATTTACTGTCCTACACTCGTACTCTCTGCTGGAAGTATCACTTTGCCACGAAGAAAAATGATCCTAATCCTACCCCTAATGATCCAACTCCCCAAGACACTATCCAAATTGAACCCTGCCTGGAACAGTTCCGTCCTCCGTCACAGCGGGACCCACCTCCTCTTCCTCAAAATCACCCTCTCCAAACCTTCCAGGAATTTCAGACTTCCAGCCTTGCCTCTCAATCCTTCTTAAAAAACCTTAATCCTACTCCCAACATCACCAATGCTGAAGCCCAGGCTATCCGTGATCTGAAGGCTGACCGGTCCATCGTCATTCTTCCGGCGGACAAGGGTTCCACGACTATGGTACTTGATCGTCGGGAGTATGTGGCTGAGGGACTGCGTCAGCTTTCAGACAACACCACATACAAAGTTTGCCAAGGTAATCCCATTCCTGATGTCCAGGCGGAGCTTCAAGGAATCCTCAGAACCTTAGGCCCCCTACAAAACCTTTCACCTGACTCCATCAACCTCCTGACCCCACCGACACCCCGCACCCCTACCTTCTACCTTCTTCCTAAAATTCACAAACCCAATCATCCTAGCCGCCCCATTGTAGCTGGTTACCAAGCCCCCACAGAACGTATCTCTGCCTACGTAGATCAACACCTTCAACCCATTACATGCAGTCTCCCATCCTTCATCAAAGACACCAACCACTTTCTCGAACGCCTGGAATCCTTACCCAATCCGTTACCCCCAGAAACCATCCTTGTAACCATTGATGCCACTTCCTTATACACAAATATCCCGCACGTCCAGGGCCTCGCTGCGATGGAGCACTTCCTTTCACGCCGATCACCTGCCACCCTACCTAAAACCTCTTTCCTCATTACCTTAGCCAGCTTCATCCTGACCCACAACTTCTTCACTTTTGAAGACCAGACATACCAACAATTAAAGGGAACAGCCATGGGTACCAGGATGGCCCCTTCGTACGCCAACCTATTCATGGGTCGCTTAGAGGAAGCCTTCTTGGTTACCCAGGCCTGCCAACCCAAAGTTTGGTACAGATTTATTGATGACATCTTCATGATCTGGACTCACAGTGAAGAAGAACTCCAGAATTTCCTCTCCAACCTCAACTCCTTTGGTTCCATCAGATTCACCTGGTCCTACTCCAAATCCCATGCCACTTTCCTTGATGTTGACCTCCACCTGTCCAATGGCCAGCTTCACGCGTCCGTCCACATCAAACCGACCAACAAGCAACAGTACCTCCATTACGACAGCTGCCACCCATTCCACATCAAACGGTCCCTTCCCTACAGCTTAGGTCTTCGTGGCAAACGAATCTGCTCCAGTCCGGAATCCCTGAAGCATTACACCAACAACCTGACAACAGCTTTCGCATCCTGCAACTACCCTCCCGACCTGGTACAGAAGCAAATAACCAGAGCCACTTCCTCATCCTCTCAAACCCAGAACCTCCCACAGAAGAACCACAAAAGTGCCCCACTTGTGACAGGATACTTTCCGGGACTGGATC
The DNA here is from genome assembly GCF_023898315.1 of Schistocerca nitens. Lineage (NCBI taxonomy): Eukaryota > Metazoa > Arthropoda > Insecta > Orthoptera > Acrididae > Schistocerca > Schistocerca nitens. The sequence goes on from NC_064619.1 coordinate 366,777,849, forward strand.
AGATTCTGAATGTGGCTCTCCAGCAGGGATACGACTTCCTCAAATCCTGCCCTGAAATGAGATCCATCCTTCATGAAATCCTCCCCACTCCACCAAGAGTGTCTTTCCGCTGTCCACCTAACCTTCGTAACCTCTTAGTTCATCCCTATGAAATCCCCAAACCACCTTCCCTACCCTCTGGCTCCTACCCTTGTAACCGCCCCCGGTGTAAAACCTGTCCCATGCACCCTCCCACCACCACCTACTCCAGTCCTGTAACCCGGAAGGTGTACACGATCAAAGGCAGAGCCACGTGTGAAAGCACCCACGTGATCTACCAACTGACCTGCCTACACTGTGATGCATTCTATGTGGGAATGACCAGCAACAAACTGTCCATTCGCATGAATGGACACAGGCAGACAGTGTTTGTTGGTAATGAGGATCACCCTGTGGCTAAACATGCCTTGGTGCACGGCCAGCACATCTTGGCGCAGTGTTACACCGTCCGGGTTATCTGGATACTTGCCACTAACACCAACCTATCCGAACTCCGGAGATGGGAACTTGCTCTTCAATATATCCTCTCTTCTCGTTATCCACCAGGCCTCAATCTCCGCTAATTTCAAGTTGCCGCCATTCATACCTCACCTGTCATTCAACAACATCTTTGCCTCTGCACTTCTGCCTCGACTGACATCTCTGCCCAAACTCTTTGTCTTTAAATATGTCTGCTTGTGTCTGTATATGTGTGGATGGATATGTGTGTGTGTGCGAGTGTATACCCGTCCTTTTTTCCCCCTAAGGTAAGTCTTTCCGCTCCCGGGATTGGAATGACTCCTTACCCTCTTCCTTAAAACCCACATCCTTTCGTCTTTCCCTCTCCTTCCCTCTTTCCTGATGAGGCAACAGTTTGTTGCGAAAGCTTGAATTTTGTGTGTATGTTTGTGTTCGTTTGTGTGTCTGTCGACCTGCCAGCACTTTCATGTGGTAAGTCACATCATCTTTGTTTTTAGATATTTTTCCTACGTGGAATGTTTCCCTCTATTATAACCATATCATTAATTTGAACCCAACAATTACGTTTGTTATTGTCGCTGTTGCATTTCGAAATCTTTCCTGTCGTCTTATTTTCTCTTTATTTTCTCTTTCTGTTTTTTCCAGTAGTCTCACTTTGTATTCACCTTCCGCTTTTCACCGTAATCTACTATACAATTTTATCCCGCCTATATATACTCAATAATACGTAACCCACTTCCAAACCATAACCAAAAAAATTTTATTTTCCGCCTTCAACACTACCGCTGCTATAAAATCCACCGTTTCTAGTTCAATAACAGCTGCTTTCACTTATTAAACAACCATTTCGGCCAGTTCTAATAACTTTCACTTTATTTCCACTTTCGTTTTTCGCACATCACTGATCATTTTAGCCGCTCCCCACAGGTTTTAACGTCATTATTTCTTCTTCAGACAATTTTTTGCCCCATTTTCGTAATCTTTCACCACAACACCACTCCTTTTAATACGTTTTTTCGAAATTTTCCCGAATTTCTCCGTCCTTTAACGTGCTTTAGGGGCAACACAACCACCTAACCTTTATGCACATCGCTGTCTACCAACCCAAGTTCACCACAGGATCAACTTAACCAACACTTTTTCGCCTTTTCTCATACCAGATCTCCAGTTGCTTTCAAGTTCACCTTTATCTCTCCCCATATAGTTTTAGCTTTCATTTTCATTTCAACCTCATGTTAAACTTTCCACCTTCAATACCATGTCACCCTCACAACACCCCCACAACGACCCCATTAAGTTTTATTTACATTCCCTCCGCAAACATGCCTTCACCCTAGCCAGATTACGCTCGCATATTTTATTTTCCCAGGCTTGTCTGACATTTGGCATAACCCCCAAAGGCCTCACACTTAAAGTTCCCATCTCTGGCTGCAACCCTTCTTTCCATCACTCCCTATACCAGTTCCAAACTGAACAATCCATTGCCCTCACCCACCTAATCCTTCACCTACACATCAACTCAGCCAATGAACACACCCGTCAACTCCTATCCTTAATAAAAGTCCTCAATCTTTCCTCTCCCACATCCACACCGGCTATTCAGAGCATCCTCCTACAGGCCAACCGCAAAGTAGAGCAGCATGCCACCCTCCACCTCAAAAAACTATCCAATCTCCTGGTTTCCCACCTCCGGAAAGGCAACTCACTCACCCTTCACAACCTTTCCAGCAAACCTCAACCACCTCTCATTGCACACAAACCCAGTCTCTCCCATCTACTCAATCTCCCACTTCCAGCTCCACTCCCTCCAAAACCACAAAATTCCAATCAACACAATCTGGTACCACAACACCCTAATTCAGTAGTTAACCTTTCCTCCAAACCTCTCTCCCAATCCGAAACCTCTGTCCTATCCAGAGGCCTCACCTTCAGCCCCACTCCCAGATTCAACCAAACAGCCCTCGTCAAAGATTTACTGTCCTACACTCGTACTCTCTGCTGGAAGTATCACTTTGCCACGAAGGAAAATGATCCTAATCCTACCCCTAATGATCCAACTCCCCAAGACACTATCCAAATTGAACCCTGCCTGGAACAGTTCCGTCCTCCGTCACAGCGGGACCCACCTCCTCTTCCTCAAAATCACCCTCTCCAAACCTTCCAGGAATTTCAGACTTCCAGCCTTGCCTCTCAATCCTTCTTAAAAAACCTTAATAATACTCCCAACATCACCAATGCTGAAGCCCAGGCTATCCGTGATCTGAAGGCTGACCGGTCCATCGTCATTCTTCCGGCGGACAAGGGTTCCACGACTATGGTACTTGATCGTCAGGAGTATGTGGCTGAGGGACTGCGTCAGCTTTCAGACAACACCACATACAAAGTTTGCCAAGGTAATCCCATTCCTGATGTCCAGGCGGAGCTTCAAGGAATCCTCAGAACCTTAGGCCCCCTACAAAACCTTTCACCTGACTCCATCAACCTCCTGACCCCACCGACACCCCGCACCTCTACCTTCTACCTTCTTCCTAAAATTCACAAACCCAATCATCCCGGCCGCCCCGTTGTAGCTGGTTACCAAGCCCCCACAGAACGTATCTCTGCCTACGTAGATCAACACCTTCAACCCATTACATGCAGTCTCCCATCCTTCATCAAAGACACCAACCACTTTCTCGAACGCCTGGAATCCTTACCCAATCCGTTACCCCCAGAAACCATCCTTGTAACCATTGATGCCACTTCCTTATACACAAATATCCCGCACGTCCAGGGCCTCGCTGCGATGGAGCACTTCCTTTCACGCCGATCTCCTGCCACCCTACCTAAAACCTCTTTCCTCATTACCTTAGCCAGCTTCATCCTGACCCACAACTTCTTCACTTTTGAAGACCAGACATACCAACAATTAAAGGGAACAGCCATGGGTACCAGGATGGCCCCTTCGTACGCCAACCTATTCATGGGTCACTTAGAGGAAGCCTTCTTGGTTACCCAGGCCTGCCAACCCAAAGTTTGGTACAGATTTATTGATGACATCTTCATGATCTGGACTCACAGTGAAGAAGAACTCCAGAATTTCCTCTCCAACCTCAACTCCTTTGGTTCCATCAGATTCACCTGGTCCTACTCCAAATCCCATGCCACTTTCCTTGATGTTGACCTCCACCTGTCCAATGGCCAGCTTCACACGTCCGTCCACATCAAACCCACCAACAAGCAACAGTACCTCCATTACGACAGCTGCCACCCATTCCACATCAAACGGTCCCTTCCCTACAGCCTAGGTCTTCGTGGCAAACGAATCTGCTCCAGTCCGGAATCCCTGAAGCATTACACCAACAACCTGACAACAGCTTTCGCATCCCGCAACTACCCTCCCGACCTGGTACAGAAGCAAATAACCAGAGCCACTTCCTCATCCTCTCAAACCCAGAACCTCCCACAGAAGAACCACAAAAGTGCCCCACTTGTGACAGGATACTTTCCGGGACTGGATCAGATTCTGAATGTGGCTCTCCAGCAGGGATACGACTTCCTCAAATCCTGCCCTGAAATGAGATCCATCCTTCATGAAATCCTCCCCACTCCACCAAGAGTGTCTTTCCGCCGTCCACCTAACCTTCGTAACCTCTTAGTTCATCCCTATGAAATCCCCAAACCACCTTCCCTACCCTCTGGCTCCTACCCTTGTAACCGCCCCCGGTGTAAAACCTGTCCCATGCACCCTCCCACCACCACCTACTCCAGTCCTGTAACCCGGAAGGTGTACACGATCAAAGGCAGAGCCACGTGTGAAAGCACCCACGTGATCTACCAACTGACCTGCCTACACTGTGATGCATTCTATGTGGGAATGACCAGCAACAAACTGTCCATTCACATGAATGGACACAGGCAGACAGTGTTTGTTGGTAATGTGGATCACCCTGTGGCTAAACATGCCTTGGTGCATGGCCAGCACATCTTGGCGCAGTGTTACACCGTCCGGGTTATCTGGATACTTGCCACTAACACCAACCTATCCGAACTCCGGAGATGGGAACTTGCTCTTCAATATATCCTCTCTTCTCGTTATCCACCAGGCCTCAATCTCCGCTAATTTCAAGTTGCCGCCATTCATACCTCACCTGTCATTCAACAACATCTTTGCCTCTGCACTTCTGCCTCGACTGACATCTCTGCCCAAACTCTTTGTCTTTAAATATGTCTGCTTGTGTCTGTATATGTGTGGATGGATATGTGTGTGTGTGCGAGTGTATACCCGTCCTTTTTTCCCCCTAAGGTAAGTCTTTCCGCTCCCGGGATTGGAATGACTCCTTACCCTCTTCCTTAAAACCCACATCCTTTTGCCAAAGCCTCTGCACTATCATAGTTGTTTACTACCCCTCTAATGTCCTAGAAATGTTCATGGAAAAACAACACAGCTTTGACCACACTTTCCTAAAATCTTCCATTAAACTGAAGTCCACCATTTGCGTTCCCTACCACAATCCGCACAAGCTTGTTTCATTTCACATCACTTTTCAACATTGCACCCCATTATTTAAACAACATGACTGTGTCAAGCAGGACACTGCTAATGCAGCATCTGAACATTAGGGGTTTGTTTTTCTTACTCATCAGCATTAACTTACATTATTTCTACATTTAAAACTAGCTACCATTGATCGCACCAACTAAAAATTTTGTCTAAGTCATCTTGTGTCATCCTACAGCCACTCATCTTTGACACCCAGTGTCATCAACAAACAACTGCATATTGCTGCCCTCCCTATCTGCCAGATAATTTATGTATATAGAAAATAATAGTGGTTCTATCACATTTCCCTGGGGTATTCCTAATGGCTGCCATGTCTCTGATGAACACTTACCATTCAGGACAACATACTGGGTCCTTAACTTAAGAAGTCTTCAAGCCACTTAACATATCTGGGAAACTATTCCTCATGCTTGTACCTTTATTAACAGTCTGCAGTGCTTTCTGGAAATCTAGAAATATGTAATCTGCCTGTTGCCCTTCATCTGTAGTTTGCAGTAAATCAAGTGAGAAAAGAGCAAGCTTCACACAAGTGATGCTTTCTAAAATGGTGCAGATTCATGGACATAAGCTTTTTGGTCTCTAGGAAATTTATTATGTACAGGTTCAGAATATGTTGTAGAATTTTCCAGCAACCTGGTGTTTAGGATATTAGTCTGTAATTTTACTGGTCTGTTATTTTGCCTTTCTTGCATAAAGGAGTCACCTTCGATTTTCTCCTGTCAGCTGGGACTTTGCGGTGCATGAGAGATTCAAGTCAAATGCAAGCTAAGTAAGGGGCAATGCCATAGTGCTCTTTCTAGTTCAAACACTCTCCAAGTCTTTTTGACTGATTTATTTACTTTCTTAACCAAAGTCACTATGATGACATCTGGCCACTAATCACCATCTCTATACAAAACCATTGATAAGGTCCACCCTGTTTTTAGCTATGAGATCTAAGATACTTCCATTGCATGTGGGTTGCAGAAATTGCTGCTCAAACCAGTTTTCATAAAAAAATTCAAAACTACTTCACAAGACTCTCTGTACACCCTGCAATGAATCCATAGACATTCCAGTCCGTACTTGGTAGGTGAAAGTTGCCTCAAACTAGTATTTTAAGATCTGAGTATTTTTGTGCCACTGACTATAGACTTTCTTTTAAACTCTGGAAATGTAACAGCAGAATTGGGTGGCCAGTAAAAACATCCAACAATTAACTTGGTTCATATAGACCTGTTATATGTGACCTGATAATTTCACGGTCACACTCAATTTCAGCCCAACAGACATATTTTTGTCAACTGCAATGAACACTCCCCCTCCTAGATGTCTAATATATCCTTTCAATAAATGTTCTAGGGCTCACTAAATATCCCAGAACTTCCTACTTAAGGTTCAGATTACATATCCTTTATTTCCATAATCCCCCTGGTCATAACCTTTTGCTAATCCCTAACCTCCACAGACTTATCCCCTTCCCTGTTCCCATTCCAGCACTACATATGTCTTCTATTCTGGCAATGCACCCTTTAGTCTTTTCCCATCTTCTAATTCTCTCCTCTCCCCTCTCCCTTTTCCACTCCCCCTTGCCCCCTCCTGCCAGCACACCCTCCTGACTCTGCATCCAGCAACCCTATCCTGTCCTCGCCACATTTCTGTACACTCTCACAGGCAGCACAACATATTCCTCTATCCCTACCTTGCCAACCCTCTCCATCTCTGCCTGTGCCTGCTCCTTACCACTGCACCTGCCCCAGATTGCTGCTCATGTCATAAACAGCTGCAGTCCATGCAGAGGCATACACGTGTGGATGTGTGTGTGTGTGTGTGTGTGTGTGTGTGTGTGTGTGTGTGTGTGTGTGTGTTTTCTACTCTGACTCAGAAAAGGACTGCTCCAAAAACTAGCAAGTTTTCTTTCTTTTGTGTGTGCCTATCGACAACTCAACGCTTTGCTTTTCAGTGAGTGGTCTCCTTCAATCCAAAAGTATAAAGTGAAAATTACAGTGGTTAGCATGATACAGACAAAAAAGACTAGGGTACCTAATTTGACAGATTCATAAAAAAACATCTTAGAAGCAAAAATTCTCTGAAAAAAAGTGAAGAGACAAGCCCAGAAAATCTGATTACAAAGTATTAATGATGGAATGAAATGCATAAACTAAACTGTTTAAAAGAGTTAGGGGAAAACAACTTTGGGTATCTGCTGTACTCCATTGAGCTATTATAAAGGAGTGAATATGTTACCAAATCATTGGCCTCAGCACTAGAAATAATGTTTTAAGACTAAGAAAAGAGAAAAAAAACTGAAATGTCTGGCAGGTTTCAAAAATCTATCCTGTCATCATGGATACTTTTCACTGGATTTTGTGACCTTCAATAATGTCTATGCCCTCCATGAGCATTAATACCATCTAACACCTACATGGGGTGCCCTGTATAAATCTGCAAATGTCACCCTTTGGTATTCATTCCCATGTTTCCATGAGGCCCCTGAAAGTTCTTACAGAGTGTGGTGGAACAGGTCAACCATAAACATGTCTGCCAAGCATGTCCTACACATCTCTGATGGGCTATAGGTTTGGTCTCGCCACTGGATACTACACTAATTCAACGTCCAGTCTTTGCAACATGGGCCCTGGCATTACCATGCATGAGGACGAATTGAGCAGCCAGCACAGGGTCTAACAGGATCTGCTCAGTTCATTGACTGGCAGTAAGGTGACCATGGACAATGACAAGATCCATATGGCTGTCAATGATGATGCCTCCCCCCACCATCACAGAATCTTGGCCAAATCTGTCATTCGGCAGGTACTGCTCTCTGTGGCATTTCCACACATGACCTTTCATATAAGGCTATCTGAACATGTCTGTCAAATAACACATTTTGCTAATGACAATGCTGACAGTTCACATGGGAATGGTCCAACTGAAGGCAAGTTGTATTATGTTGTGTCAAGTGAGGTACTCAAACAGGAAATCTGGATGTCCTTTCTCGCAACCAGTTCCTTACAGTCTTATCAGACACAGTGGCTCCAGTGGCACTTTTGAGATCATCTTTCAGTGCTCTGTCAGTAACCCATTGACCAAGGACATTGGAGATGTCCTTAAAATCCTACAACTCAACGTAGAAGGAATGAGTAGAGCTAAATCTGACTACCTAATTAAAGTCCTGGACAACCATTCAGTGGATGCTGTCTTGCTCCGGGAAACACATTGCGCCGACGAAAAGCAGTTGAAAAATAGATGCAAACTTCCAGGCTATTCCCTTGCTGCAGCAACTTACCACGCTAACTATGGCACTGCCACCTACTTTAAAAACAACACTGACCAGGTCCACGATATAAAAACACACACTGACCCAAGCGCCTATGTCATAAGAACAAAAATTGCTGATATTGAAGTCATCAACCTCTACAAACCCCCAACTCAGTTATGGAATGACTCTGCTATTTCCAACATACAACATCCTACAGTGATAATGGGCGATTTCAACAGCCACAGTACCCAGTGGGGATATAACAACACCAACGAGGATGGGGAGGGAGTAATGAAATGGGCGGACATAGAAGATGTCTTCTTGATCCATGACCTAAAGGATAAAGGGACTTTCCACTCGGCTAGATGGAAAAGAGACTACAACCCCGATCTGTGCTTCGTTTCCAGAGACGCCAAAAAGCTACCATTACGCTGCAATAAATAGATCTTGCCTGATTTTCCTCGTAGCCAGCACAGGCCCGTCCTGCTACATGTCGGTATAAAGATTCCAGTAGTGAGATCTACACCTAAACCTCGATGGAATTTTGGCAAAGCCAACTGGGAAGCCTTTACCGCCGAAATGGACCACAACATCCAATGGATCCCACCCGCATCGAAGAACTACAACCGCTTTGTGGGATTACTCCTAGCCATTACCAAAAAACACATTCCCAGAGGCTACAGAAAAACTTATATTCCCAGCTGGAGCCAAGAATGCATAGACCTATATAATGCACATTCGCAAAACAATGATCCTGAAATTGCAGACGAGCTTCTCCAATGCCTGGACTCAGTGGCACACTCTCATGAAAAATATGGACTTCAAGCACTCCAGCAAGAAAGCCTGGTGCCTTCTTAAAAACCTAGGTGAAAGCTCCATTAAAACCTGTCTGGGTGGCAACATACACCCCAAAGAGGTAGCAAACAGAATAGTTAACCTTACGAGAAAAACACCACGCAGCAACAAGGATAAGACTATGAAAGTAAAGAAAGAACTGAGAACCAAGATCCGACAATCCACACCCGACAACAATTTCTCAAAAACCTTTACCATCCTAGAGATCACAGAAGCACTGAAAGAAATGAAAATGGGTAAAGCAGCTGGTTTAGATGAGGTCTACCCCGAGTTGTTACGGCACCTAGGACCTCGAGCTCTACTGTGGCTAACTCAGTTTTCCAATGACATCCAACGATCGGAAACACTACCACCACTATTTAAACAAACCAACATCATCGCCATTCTTAAGCCTGGCAAAGATGGAAAGCTCCCAGAGGACTGTAGACCTATAGCTCTTCTAAGTGTATGCTACAAACTATTGGAGAGACTTATTCTCAACAGAATAAAACCCATTGCTGAGAATTTCATTCCTATTGAACAAGTCGGATTTAGACCCGGTCGGAGCTGCTGTGATCAAGTATTATCTCTTACCACACATATTGAGAGTGGATTTCAAAGGAAGAAAAAGACAGTCGCTGTGTTCATAGATCTATCGTCAGCATATGACACAGTGTGGAGGGAGGCAATGATTCTTAAACTCCAACGCATTATTCCTTGCAAGAAAACGCCTACCCTAATCAACAATATGCTTTCAAATAGATTTTTTGAAGTACACCTAGATGGAGAGATAAGCAAGAAATATAGGTTAAATGATGGCCTGCCCCAGGGATCCGTGCTAGCTCCATTACTTTTTAATATATATACATCAGACCTACCAGAGACATCTTCTAAGAAGTTTATCTATGCAGACGATATTGCTCTCACATATCAACATCAAGACTTCCACAATTCCGAAAGAATCATTGAGGAAGACCTTATCAAAATGGATGAATATTTCGAAACATGGAGGCTCAGACCTAATACTTCTAAAACCCAAGTCTCCTGTTTCCACCTCAACAACAGACAGGCAAACTATGAACCCCACGTAGAGTTCAGAGGCCAGCAGCTTAACTACAATCCCCTCCCAAAGTATCTGGGAATTTCATTGGACCGATCTCTGACGTACAAGGAGCACTTATACAAATGCGCAGCAAAAATCAAAACCAGAAATAATGTCCTACACAAACTCACTGGAAGTAGCTGGGGAGCAAGTGCCACAATTCTCAGAACATCTGCTCTTGCACTAGTATATTCGGTGGCTGAATACTGCGCTCCGGTCTGGCTAAACAGCACTCATACAGCAACTGTGGACACCCAGCTAAACGACACCATGAGGCTCATCTCAGGCACTATTAAACCGACGCCCCACCAATGGCTCCCGGTATTGGCTAACATAGCCCCACTTCATCTAAGGCGAAGATGAAAAGGGAATGGCAAAAGTGCGCTAACAGCCATGACCTACCCTTACACGAAGACTGCAAGAATCCCAGCCACAGGCTCAAGTCCCATAAGCCATCATGGAGATTAGGGCAACAGCTGATCGAGGACAATTATGATATCGATGAAGCCTGGCGTCGGGAATGGGATATGTCTAACCCTGATCACCTTAACTTAGTCTCGGACCCAACCGTACGGCCCGAGGGCTTCGGTCTTCCCAGAAAATCTTGGACAACTTTAAATTGTATCCGAACAGGCTATGGTAGATGTAATTACTGGAAGCACAAATGGGGACAGACTGACTCACCCAACTGCGACTGTGGGAATCACAAACTCTACATCATATCGCAATGGACTGCCCTACGAGGAGATTCTCTGTCACAATGCAGGAGCTGCACCTCCTGGAGGGAGATGCTTCTGGCTGGCTGAGGAACTTGGACATACAACCATGAGTCTGGTCTACTCTTCTCCTTCTGAAAAACCTATTACTAGATACTATTAGTATAATTTTTATGTATTTTTGTGTATTTTGTGTTTTACTTCCTTTTTTAGATCTAATAATTGTTTGTTGCCTGTAACATTGACCATTCATTGTTTTTATACGTTGTTTGTGTTACTACTTACTTACTGCTGTATTCTATTAGCCATACGAAATATATAGTAACCTATGGTTACATTCTGCACATTTATAAGACCCAACCCCCCTCACACACACACACACACACACAGAAGTACAGATGTTGTGAGCTAGTAAGCCCTACCCATCACCTTTTATGCAAATAGTAATAGAAATTCTTCTATGGGACAGAGGAGTTGTCAAGGGGAAACTTTCTCTGTGTTTTTTCAAAAGAGGGACATAAGCATCTGCAGCAACACAATCGAAAGTACATCTTTTTTGGATTCAACAGACTGTCCTGCTTTGCATGTGCTTGGTTGTTTGCGTGTCCACAAATGACAAATGCCAATTGTGTACCTTGTTAAAGAACACTGGGACACAGGTACTCACTTCCTTCTGGAGGGTCACCTGATACTATAATTCATAACACAGACAATAGGAGGCAATGACTTTAGTTGTTGCATACATTGTAGTTCCTTTGCTAGTATACAAAGCCAACAAGAATTTGGAGGCATATCCCATAAACAATGTAGAATTCAGCTGAGTAATTCTCTGGTATTCTGAACATGTGCTGTGATTTAGTAAGCAAGCACATACTCAGTAAGAAATAGCCTCATTATAACAACATGGGGACACTGGCTAGTTGTACGTGGTTTTTGATAAAAGCATTGGACTTGTTGAAGATGAGAAGTCGAAAACATTTCAAATTCTTTAAACTGTGACATTAATATCTCCTAAACTACTTTTAATGCGATGCTAGTCATGTTTTGTACTTTCAATTCTTTTCTTTGGTCATTTGGAGAAACTACTTCAATATGTACATGTCATATTCAGTAAGGCCAAGAATACCATCCTTAAAATTTCCATATTAATATCTTTTGGTGAATTTTGGACAAATTTCAAATTTAAGTGCACTGTCTTGGCATTTTCTCTTTTGACAAAAAACTCACCTTAGGATTTAGGATAAATAATTTTGTCGGGAGGCCCATTGTAGTTTGTGCTCGTGTAAGAGCATGAATCACAACTGTCTTTCCACCTCCTGTTGGACCAACTATCATTGTTGAATGACGTGTCATCATTGTTTCATACAACTGTATCACTTTGTTCACCTGTAAATCATAAACACAACTTTCTATAGCAATGAAAGAAAAGAAAGAATGAAAAAACAAAAACACCCATCACCTTAATCTCTCCCTATAATCCTTTTCATTAGCCTCCAATTTCACAATTTTAGTGCACAAATCCTGTTGTAATAATAAGGTATAAAATAAATTCAGCCTTTGTATTCTACATAATCCTTAGTGATACAGGGAGGTTATTACACAATGCTCTTTGGTCTATATCAAACAAAGAAAAAAGAGTTCACTATTGTTGAAGTTATTTGAAAATGTTGACTGTTAGTTACGGTATTTAATGAGAAAAGTAACTAATATTTGTTGAGACTGTCACAAAATAAGCCTTCAGCCAACAAAGCCTTTGTCAAAAATAGACAACAGGAACACACACACACACACACACACACACACACACACACACTATATGTTGAGTAACAACTATACTTTTAATAATATTGTTACACTCCGTCCTAGATTTTCCATTGTTTAATATTCATTCATTTGTTTCCTGTTTTGTATGGAACCTGACATGTAGTAGAAATGTGATCCCTCAGGTTTTCTTGGCATGAATGATTAATGGTGTGCCTCAAGGTTGTCTGTAAAGTCATTGTTTCCATTTTATGCACTATATTTTGATATCCAACCCAACTGTATTCTTTAGATGCAACTGGTTTTGATGATATGTGTGCTTGCTATCTTTAACAAAACACAGTCCTTGAATGTTACTGATGAGTTAATTCAGGCCTCATTGCCATCTGCTAGTGATAATTATAATTTTGCCACCAATCAAATACCTGTGTGTTGTTGATGAGTTGACAGTGGATTTTCTGCCCCATATGTCAATAGTGTTTTGTAGTTCTGGCTGCTAAATTGTGTTTGTGTACTCTGTTGTTGTGATCTCATTTTGCTGTATTCAACTTTGCTTTACATTCTACTTGTAATCATGGTTGGCATTACAATGCTTTTATCGACAGCTATTCCACTGAAGAGGAGACTGTAGTGATACGAAGAGTGATAGTGATGATGAATTATTTTATGTTGATGTGGTAACTGCTGGACATTCTGAAAGCAACTGCCCTAAGCCATCTATGTCAACATGTGTAAGATTACACTCTTACATTTCAACAAGAGATGAAACTGATACTTTAGCTGAATCCAAAGAGTCTGAAAATTATAATGAATGTTTAGTGAGAAACCACAGTTTAGAGACAAATTTACTGAGAAGAAACCACTTTTGTCAACTTAATCAAGAATATGATGATTCGATTTTGTGGCACAAATGTAAACTGAAATTATCCAAGCTTTCTGACATATTTCATGTTATTTTTGGTAGTAGATGCTGTGCTGACACACAGATAATGTTTGAAGTGCTTTGATATCTGTTTCATATGTGAAGAACACAAAAGTAAAAATCCAGCATACATAGCATCAGATAAATAAATACAATAAAAGATCAACTACTTACAGTATCAACTATACATTTACCAACAAAATATATTTATCCACTTTGATTCCTAGTTGCCTTGAAGATTTCATTGCACATTTGCACACACAACATAGCGTTTTCATACATTTCCATAAGCTGTTTAGGCTTATACTCACCTTGTGTTTTGTGGCTGTCTATGGATGAATTATCATGGCAGAACATACACAGGAAAGGATGAACATTTTAGATTATGTATGTCTGATTCTGAAAGATATATTACATGTATGAAATATTACTAATTACACAACAGAGAACTATGTCATTCATTTTCATGGACAAGACATTATCAGAAGATACATGACAGAGAACTATGTCATCCATTTCCATGGACAAGACATTATCAGAAGACTAAAAAGAGCATTACCAAATTTTCTGCAGGCCTCGTTATTACAGACGGACTATCGACTCATATCTGTCAAACAGGAAACAAAAAGTTGTAGTAGATAGTCAAGATGGTGTCCCAATATCTTCAGAATGGGGTACCATCACATGTGGAGTGCCGCAGGGCTCAGTTCTGGGCCCCCTACTTTTTATTATATTCATAAATGATCAATGATCGTCCTCTCTCTATGAAATATTGTAGATTCACCTTTTTCGTGGATGACACTACACTACTTATTGATAATTCAGTAGATAAGCTTGAGGTAATGGCAAATAAGGTTTTAAATGAAACGGTGAACTGGTTCAACATTAATGGTCTTATTTTAAATTATTGTAAAACAAACTACATTCAGTTCCACAAAACATCCAAAGATGAGGAAATATTTGTAAAGGTACGTGAGCAGACAATAACCAGGGTAGATTCCTCAAAATACCTAGGCTTGCATATTGATAGCAAACTGAATTGGTCAAACCACATCGTGGATCTGTGCAAAAGTTCAGCAACATACGCATTGCGCATTGTTTCTTGTTATAGAAATATGGAAACCATGAAGTCACCATATTATGGTTACTTTCATGCAATTATGGCATTTGGAATTATATTTTGGGGAAATCAGCCACTGGCTAAAAAGGTACTGTGTGTACAAAAAAGAGCCATAAGGATTATGTGTGGAGTCCATCCTAGAGCCACATGCAGGAATCTTTTTAAGAAGCTTGAAATACTTACAACCACTGCGCAATATATATTCTCATTGATGTGCTTCATAAGGAAAGAAAAATCAATCTTTGAGCTGAATAGTGCATATCACAGTCACAATACTAGAAGGAAACATGATATCCACTATGAACAGCCAAATCTAAGTATGGTGCAGAAAGAAGTCCACTTCAGTGGCTGTAAGATTTTTAATGCCCTCCCTTCAAGAATTAAGTGTTTGGTAGATGATGATCTCCTGTTTAAAAAAACCTTAAGGCAGTTCCTGTTGCAAGGATCATTTTATACATTAGAAGAGTTCCTGAACTACAGTGTTTAACATCTCTTGTATTGTAAATTGCAAATGTATGCCCAAATTTGTATTTGTAATACCGAATATCTTTATTGTAAACATATATTTTGCAATATTTACTTCTCTGTAACGCTTATTATATTGTAATATTTATCTCTCTCTAAAATGTATTTTTGTAGTGGGACCTAAATTACTGTTTACTGTTTTTTTGTTTTGTAATCTCTATTTATATCTAAAATGTATTTTTTTGTAGTGGGACCTAAGTTACTGTTTACTGTTTTTGTTTTGTTTTATGTATTACCATAAATTCTGGCCAAAAGCTTGTAAAACTGACACGTTCCATATCCTGTGATAGATTAGATTAGATTAGATTTACTTTCATTCCAATTGATCCGTAGTGAGGAGGTCCTCCAGGATGTGGAACATGTCGGAAAAACAACAATACATGACAAATATTTACAACTAAAACAAATAAGCTAATGTACCATTCCACAGGTCCCAAGTGGAATGATCGTCATTTTTTAATGAACACTAAGAGTCATTTTACAAATACTAATGCACTGAAATTAAAATAAAAATGTTTTTTATTTATTTATAAGGTAATACAACTACTGTAATACTTATTTACAATGAACACATTACTGCACTGAAATGGTGCAGAAGTTAGATTATACTAACACACACACACACACACACACACACACACACACACACACACAAATTTTCAATGAACACATTACTGCACTGAAATTGTGCAGAAGTTATGTTGTACTTATATACAAATCAGTTGGTTTTACTAAGAAATTCATCAATGGAGTAGAAGGAGTTGGCCACCAATAAATCCTTTAGGCTTCTCTTAAACTGAATTTCATTGGTTGTTAAGCTTTTTATGGCTGCTGGCAAGTTATTGAAAATATGTGTTCCTGAATAATGCACACCTTTTTGTACAAGACTAAGTGACTTTAAATCCTTGTGAAGATTATTCTTATTTCTAGTATTGATTCCATGAATTGAGCTGTTGGTTTGAAAAAGTGATATATTTTTAATGACAAATTTCATTAAGGAATAAATATATTGGGAAGCAGTAGTTAGTATCCCTAGTTCCCTAAACAGGCTTCTGCAGGATGTTCTTGAGTTCACACCACATATAACTCTCACTGCATGTTTTTGTGCCCGGAAAACTTTAGCTTGGCTTGACGAATTACCCCAAAAAATAATCCCATATGACATTATGGAATGAAAGTAAGCATAGTATGCCAGCTTTTTCATTTTTATATCCCCTATGTCTGACAAAATTCGCATTGCAAACAGAGATTTGTTAAGACGCTTCAGCAGTTCTGTGGTGTGCTCCTCCCAGTTGAATTTATTATCAAGCTGTAATCCCAAGAATTTAACACTGTCCACTTCTTCTATCTTCTTGTCATCGTATGTTAGACATATACTCTTGGGACACCCCTTACAAGTTCTGAACTGCATGTAGTGTGTTTTTTCAAAGTTTAGTGACAAAGAATTGGCTAGGAACCAGTGATTAATGTCCACAAATATTTTATTGGCTGATCTTTCTAAGACTACATTTGACTTGCTATTTATTGCAATGTTTGTATCATCGGCAAACAAAACAAACTTGGCATCTGGTAATGTTACTGATGAAAGGTCATTGATATACACAAGAAAAAGTAAGGGCCCCAAAATGGAACCTTGTGGGACTCCACATGTAATTAGTTCCCAGTTGGATGAGGCCTGATAGCTTGATACATGTCTCTTTCCTAATAACACCCTTTGTTTCCGGCCAGAGATATAAGATTTGAACCATTTTGCAGCATTTCCTGTTATACTATAATATTCTAGTTTACTTAAAAGGATATTGTGATTTACACAGTCAAATGCCTTTGACAGATCACAAAATATACCAGTTGCCTGCAATTTTTTGTCTAATGAATTAAGCACATTTTCACTGTAAGTGTAGATAGCCTTCTCAATATCAGAACCTTTTAGAAATCCAAACTGTGACTTTGACAGTATGTTATTTGAGATAAGATGGTTATAAAGACGACTGTACATTACTTTTTCGAAAATTTTTGAGAATGCTGGCAACAGTGAAATTGGACGGAAATTTGATGCTATTTCTTTATCTCCCTTCTTAAACAGTGGCTTAACTTCAGCATATTTCAGCCATATAGTGTCATAACATGGATCACCAGAACAAGAGATAAATAAATAAATAAATAAGTAAATAAAATCTCCTCTTCTAGTCATCAAGCAGTGAATTACTCTAGCAAAAAAACCATTTGTGAAGCTACCAAACAAGCCTCATAATACAATGATAGTGAAGTTAGAAAGATTTTAATATGGCTCACAACAAACACCAACTTATCATTTATGGCTTTCATCCTCCACACACAATGAAACAGTATAACCTGCACAGGAACAGAAAGTAACCAGCAACATGTGATTCATAAATAGCTGCTTAGTTAAGACAAAAAATTGTTAATTTGCCTATTTCATAGAGTGAAGCGTGTATCAGTATAGTATCATCCAGACATAGCTACTGCATTACCCAGTAATAGCTATAAAGTAAAACTAAACTACTTACAAGTGTTGAAAGTTGCCTATAACTATTTGATCTGGTTATAAAAATCATATCAAGGAACTATTGAAGGAAAAGTCACCTTTAAATAGCTGTGGATTAATATTAACTGTTGATTCACAGACAAGCCTCAAGTCAGGAATTAATTGCTACATCTACAATAATATTCCTCTTGGCGGTGAAAAAATTTAGTATGACAGTGAAAGACATCACAAAGAGTACTCCAGAAATTATCAGCACATGACAAGGCAGTCTGCTTGTGTAGCGTTGGACCAGGTAGAAGCACAGACGAACGCTAGTTTGTGCAGAAAGATACATTATGCAACAATGAAGCAGCACTCAATTCAGCATGTAGCAAGCACTTCTGTAGCAACCACAGGGTTAATGAATATATAGAAAAAGCAACAGTTTGTATAAATAGCTCTTTGAACAGGCTACTGTAGGGCATTCATGAAATCATATCATGAAGTGCATGCCAATGATTGTTTGTGTGCTTGCACTTGGAGGGGTTCCGTGGAGCTTAACATTTTGATTGTTGATTTATAGATTTTTGAAATGCAGCAATATATAAAGTCAATCACACACATTTCTGTAAATGTGTGATGTTGCTTATTATAGTAGTTCTTGTACAATGTGTATAACATAAAATAAAAAAATTCCCATATAAAAAGATTTTACATATTAAAAAACACAAGACCTGCTCTGGCAGAACAATATATCGTTGCTCCTGTAGAACTTGCTTGACTGCTGCCCCAAACTCTGGATACTCAACTCGTGGAACTTTGTGGGCATCAATACCACGGAACAGGTCATCAATCAGTCCAAGAAATAATGGTACATCATCAAATACAAATTTTGGTAAGTTCATATCCCTAGATAAGAAAGCGAATATAAACTTTGAGTCACACAAGTCATAATCACAGATTATAGTAAATTCTGTGTGGTACTGCATGGAAAACACTTGGCCCATAAACTTGAGCATTTTCAGTTCAAAACAGATAATGCATGTGTCAGAGAGAGAAAAAGAGAGAGAGAGAGAGAGAGAGAGAGAGAGAGAGAGAGAGAGAGAGAGAGAGAGAGAGGATGACAGAAAGAGAGAAGAGAAAGAAAACAGTTTGATAGACATGCATTAAATACTTTTTTTCTTTTCTTTTATTTACCTTAAAGCACGCATCAACACAACATCTTCTTCTAATTCAGGTGACCCTCTTTTGAGTTCTCCAGCCATAACAAGCACAGATTTGAGAGCACGTAGTCCAAAATCATAGTGGAACTGCTTTGACAACTGTTCACGAGCCAATTTGTACAAAACAGTCATCTTCTTTGCCAAAACCTTCAAAGAATGTATCAGAGTTTGACTTTATGAGAATCTATTTGTAGATGAAAATTCTAAAAAAAAATATTGTTTTACATCACTGAGCAGTTTAATGCAAGCTACGTCTACATCTACATGTACATATACACTCTGCAACACACTAGTGTTTCTTCCCAGTCAAACTCTCCATACTAGGCTGCAAGACCCAACCTTTCCAAGCCTGTGGGGGTGAAGCTCGTGAGGTCCATTTTTAGGATCAATGGTTATCACTATTCTCTGACCCATCATTGAAGTACCTCACCATGGATGGAGCCCAAGGTGGGGGAGGGGAGAATATGTGCCTGTGGGCTGTCATCTTTTTCTTCAGCACTCATAATCTTAATTTTCTTTCTTACTTCCCATACAAGCTGCACTGATGTATCATTCCCACTATCCACTATTCAGTAGTTCTGTCATGAGTGCCTTTCTTTTTTTTCCTTTGCTTTAACTCATTGTCACGGTATTGTATAAGGTAGTGATGAACTAGAAAGCTTCTGACAGTGTTAGTGTGGAGTATAATGTGTGTAAGTTAATGTACAGACAAATATATCATACATTTGTACATTATTGAGTCAGAAAGTTCACTAGCATTCATCATTAAGAGTGAGAGAAAAAGAATCAACCTCTTTATTAATCAATGAGCACTGCATAATTACCTGTGTTGATATAAACATTGCAACAAATACTTCTGGCTCTCTTCTGCATCGAGGGCTTGCTTCCATGCACTGCTAAGATTATGTTCAAAGAGATTTTGAGATAGCAGCCAGTTGTCATAAACATCACTACACAATAGTTTAACTGGACACCTGCCAATCATATTGAGATGAGCCATAAAAGAGTAAGGAAGACATTCTCCACTCCACCTTATATAGTGTGCTGAGAGTATTGCCGTGCAGGTTTCAGTGTCACAGTGACAAAAGGACCACACGACCCTTGCTGATGGAACTGCAAAGACCAGCTCTCTTCAGCACTGATCCTTGCTGTAGTCATTGGAGTATTCTGTCATCTTCGTCTGGAGCAACTCAGGGATGATGGGATTCAAGCATTATCCAGCTGGTAGCTGCTGTCCTTGTTCATTAGATTTTGTGCATGGGTATTTCACAGGATTCTTTTAAACAGAGTCCCAAAAAGATGTTGCAGTCAGCAAAATTAATGTTTTGTCATATTCCATTGAATGTCCGTAGAAGATACAATGTTCAACAATTGCAAAAAATGGCTCTGAGCACTATGGGACTTAACATCTGACATCATCAGTCCCATAGAACTTAGAACAACTTAAACCTAATTAACCTAAGGACATCACACACATCCATGCCCAAGGTAGGATTCAAACCAGTGACCATAGTGGTTGCGCGGTTCCACACTGAAGCACCTAGAACTGCTCGGCCTCACTGGTCGGCTCAACAATTGCAGACTTGCTGGGTTGCAGAAGGTGAGTGCAACATTTATGTTCAGTGCAACATTCTTCCATTGTATGTGTTGTTAGTCCTGTATAGGCCATACCACAGTGGTACGGTATTTAGTAACTTCTCATCTTCGTCAGTAAAAAAAATACTCTTAACTTATCCCAGCAGGTCTGAAGTCTTAAATGGTGAGTGGAAAATTGCTTTCACCTAAAAATTACTAAGGATTCTTGCTGTTTTGAAGGAAATATTTCCAACTAGAGGAATAAAAGCTTGGGAATTTGCTGGCATGTCCCCCTCTTTATCCATTTTCTGGTTCTTGGTTTTAGCTGAGAATGCCCTGTTAAATTGCCAGGTTGAGCATCCATTCTCTCTGAACAGTGTCCTTAAATGTGCAAACTCTTTAGGGAAATTATGATGGCAACTTGAAGAGTGCAAGTACAAATCAGTGTGATAAACAGGATGTAGCAGAGAGCTGTCACTCTTCCATCATTATTATTATTATTATTTGTTCAAGATGGTGGTGATTGATAAATTTAGTGAAATTATGCTTCCAGTTATTTCGAATTTTCAAATGTTATCCATCATCAATAGCAAGAAGATGATCAACAAAAGTGCTTCGCAAAGTTTCAAGTCTATTGCCACACAAAAAATCCGCAGTGAAAAATCATCCAGATCAAAATGTAACTGTGTAACATGTGAAGTCCATCCTGACAAAGCAAATCTAGTTGAAACTATTAATTCATTGCAAGAAATCGTGCGCAGATCCTTGGCAGAAAACAAAGTGTTAGATGATAGACCCAAATGTTTTGAAAATGATCATAGAAAACTATAAACCGCCGAGCAGGGACCAAGTGAATTTGACAGAAATAAGGTGTGCACAGTGACCAAAGATTCCATCACCATTTCAAGTATTCCATCACATTCTGGGTGTACCGGTAATACTAACCATAGCACAATCATTTCATTGTCTTTAATAATAAATTCTCCTGCCGTGCTCCAAAAAATGGTAGGCCTATCTACAATCGTGCACCATCTGAAAGAAATGCCTGTTATTAAGCAAAATGTGGAACCTCGCCAGCCAAAACTGTCACTCGTAAGCAGAAGCAAGGTAAATTCAACATTCAAGATGACAGTTAATTTAACTAACACCAGAAATGTGGCAAGAAGAATAAATGTATGTTTAACGGGTGATAGTCATGTTAGAGGCCTTGCACACGAAATAAAAATCGTAAACAGTGAAGTAAATGCTTCAGGTTTTATTTAACCTGGCACCCCTCTTGACCAAGTGCTTTCAACTGTAACCAATATCTGTTGAAAGACAATGAAGGAAGACTTCATTGTAATCTGTGGTGTTGCAAATGACATTGCACACAATGATGGTTTGCATGCTGTTAATGCCTTAAAATCTACTCTAAACCATCTAAATGAGTCAAACGTCATTGTTCTCGATATTCCATACAGGTATAACTTGCCTCAATTCTCGTGTGTTAACAGGGCAGTAGCATATACAAACAGCCAATATGCAGAAATTTGCAACCGTTACACAAATGTACAAATGGTTAACGTGCAAAATTTTAGTAGAGATCTTTACATCACTCTCGGCCTTCACCTCAATCGGCGCGGAAAAAGTCACTTAGCATCCATTATTTGTGAAATCGTCGTAAATGCTAGGAACAACGTATACTCAAAACACACACATTCGAAGAATGAGTGCTCCACAACACAAGAAGACTGCAGGAATGGGTATAGACAGACGACATTGGACAAATGCCTGCTGAAAACACCAGGTAAAGCTGATTCTTCCCAGTCTTCCAGTATATGGAAACAGACCAACTTGAATAAATGGATAGTGAAAAATACCAAACCCACTCTGTCAACTGATATTTCTTTTTTAGGGATAAATGTGTAAGTGGTTCCTGAAATCAAAATCTATATACCATCAAAACATATGTAGCCTGAGCAACAAGATTAATGAACTCTTAATTAATATCCAGGAGCCAGAAGGTATAGATTGTGCCCATTTCTGTGCTTTAGTGAGCACCATGTTATGTCAGACATTGAAAAACTTGCTATAGATAATTACTGCTTAGCAACATATTACTGTAGGAAATTTATAGAAAAAGGTGGAGTAGCGATCCATGTCAGAAACAGCATCACATGTAGTGTAATTAATGTGCTGAATTTTTGTGTAGATCAACAGTTTGAAGCGTGTGCCATAGAGCTGGCTTTAAATAATTCTTATATAGCAGTAGCAGTAGTAGCACCTTCAGGTAACTTAAGCATTTTTTTTGAAACAGTTAGATGCACTCTTAATATACATATTTAAACGCAGTAGAGATGTCATAGTTGTTGGAGACTTCAGTGCAAATTTCCTAATGAACTCCAGAGACAGAGTAGATCTTGAGAACTTGATGTCCTCATATAATCTTGCTTCTGTTTTAAATTTTCCCACCAGAATAACTTCACGAACAAAATCATTAATTGATAATGTATTTATTGACATAACCAAGATTGATAATATAGCTGTCAGGCAAGTCCTGAATGGTCTCTCTGACCATGATGGACAAAGACTCACCATCAACAATTCAAGTATTTGTGAGATTAATAGTGGTCCCAAACGGAAAATTACTAGGAAATCTACTGATGAAACTACTGAGATCTTTAAATCACATCTCCAAAATGTAGACTGGAGTCCAGTATATAATGTAGAAAATGCTAATTCCAAATACAACCTTTTAAGTAATGAAGTGGCTCTAATATTTGAAAGTACCTTCCCAAAATGAATATATAAAACCCAAACTAAAAAATCCACCAACAAGTCTTGGATTACCACTGGAATTAGGACTTCTTGCAAAAGAAAGAGTTGTACATTGCCTCAAAAAAATCAGATGACCCTAACCTTTTAAATAACTATAAAAAATACTGTAAAATATTGAACAAAGTTATTCAGAAATCAAAAAGTATTTATCTGTGCTCAAAAATTAATAACTCCACTAATAAAATCAAAACTCTACAGGAAGTGATATGAAATGAGACTGGTGCAAATTACCCAAACAAGACCCAAAATATTGCTCTTAACAATGAAGGTAAGCTAGTTCAAAATCAAGATACTGTAGCTAAAATATTTAATGAGCACTTTTTAACTGTTGCTGAGAAAACAGCATGGAAAGGCTCTCTTCCAGCAAACTGCTAAAAGCTAGCTGTAATCCACTCTCTAAAGTTCTAGCTCATATATTCAATTCCTCTCTAAATCTAGGTATCTTCCCTGACAGAATGAAGTATGTTACTGTGAAGCCCCTGTACAAAAAAGGTGATTCCACAGATGTTTCCAACTATCGTCCTATCTCTCTTGTAAAAGCATTTTCTAAAGTCTTTGAAAAATTAATATACTTCAGGATTGTCAGTCGCCTTGAAAAATTTGCACTAATTAGTAAACAACAATTTGGTTTCAGATCAGGTATATCTACAACCGAAGTAATTTACACAGTTACAAATAACGTTATCTGTTGGCATATTCTGTGACCTGACTAAGGCTTTCGACTGCAATGATCACAGAATACTTTTAGGAAAAGCAGCCCAATATGGAATCCATGGACAAATGGGTAACTGGCTCAGATCATATCTAGAAGACAGACAACAAAAAATAATATTAGGTGTTAACAACTTACAAGTAGGAGAGGTAGAGTCTGACTGGGGAACAGTACATTATGGAGTTCCAAAACGGTCAGTCCTTGGTCCCCTCTTATTTATTATATATATTAATGACCTACACCTGTCCTCAAATAGTGCTAGCAATATCACAATGTTTGCAGATGCACAAGTATAGTGACAGCCAGCAAACCCTCCACTGACATAGAGTTAAATGCCAACCAAGCACTTGCAAATGCTCTGAACTGGTTCACGGCAAATTCTCTAACAATAACTCTCAGTAAAACAAATTACATGCATTACATAAGCCCAGAAGAGATTAACATTGCACACGAGAGCCAACAGTTACAGAGCGTTCAGTGCACAAAGTTCCTAGGCGTTCACATAGATAACCGGCTCAACTGGGAATTCCACATACAGCAAACACAAAAAAAGCTTAGCTCGGCAACATTTGCCATCCAAATAATCTCCAAAATAGGAGACATCAATGTATCAAAGTCTGCATATTTTGGCTACTTTCATTCAGTGATGTGCTATGGAATAATCTTTTGGGCAATTCACCACTTTCAAAAAAAATTTTTATAAGCCAGAAAAAAGTAGTCCAAATTATATGTAGTGTTCCTCGAAGAACCTCATGTCGAAATCTTTTTAAACAGTTAGGTATATTAACCACTCCCTCACAATATCTCCTCTCACTCATGACGTTCACTATTCTCAATTCCTCTGAATATGAAACCAATGAGGCATACCATCATTACAACACAAGACGGAAAGGTGATATGCACAGTGAACGGAAAATCTCTCTCTGGTACAAAAAGGGGTAAAGTACACAAGTACAAAAATGTTTAACGCACTCCCGAGTAATATAAAGTGTCTAAAAGAAAAGAAAATGCTATTAAAAAAAAAAAAAAGCTAAAGGAAGTCCTACTGGAAAAATATTTCTACTCTTTAGATGAATTCTTCAACAGAGATAAATAATTTGAGTAGTAATTCAGATTATTTCCTTTGTCATTGTTATCTGTATTGTTTTTTATCACTATTGTATTTTTGTATTGTATTGTTTATTATCTTGGTTAAATTATTGTATTGTACCTGTTTTGAATCATTCATCTACGATGTGTAATATACCAGTATCTATTGTACTGTATGATATCTAACTTGTATCTGCTTTGACTCGTTCCACATCCATGTGTAATCACACTACACTGGATCTATGGAATATGTATCTCATATAAAATAAAATACCCAAAACATCCCGAAATGGGAGACAACCCTCTTTCTCTAATTCAACAGTAAATCAAATGTTCTCATGAATGGAGTTAAGATGATGTAAAAACTCTGTGGGGCCACACAATGAAAGTAGCATCCACATACCTCTAAAAAAACAGTTGGTTTACAAGCCACTGATTCCAGTTATTTTTCCTCAAAACCCTCCATAAAAAGAATAGCCACCAGGGGAGTCAAGGGACTGTCCATGGCAACACCGTCACTCTGTTCAAAATATTCTTCATTGAACATAAAACAGGTTGAGTAAAGAGCATGCTGAAACAAAGCAGTGGTGCCCGACTGAAACTGTTTATCAATTAGTGCGGAGGTCTCAGCTACAAGCACCTTAGTAAAAAGAGATACTACATCAAAAATCACTAAAATATCTTAACTACTTAGGTGGAGAGATCTCAATCTGTTGATAAAATCAGTTGAGTTCCATATATGATGTGGACATCTGCCAACCAATGGTCTCAGCAGGAAAGCAAGATGTTTAGCCAAATTGTGTGTGGAGGCATTAATATTACTCACTACAGGCTGTAAAGGAAAACCATCTTTGTGCAGTTTAGGAAGACCATACAGTCTTGGTGGTATGTTGTGGTTTTAACTGCTTGATGTTCTCCGGAGGTACTGAGGAAGGGTTCAGGAGTGTACACATCTTCTGTTGCAAACGAGCTGTAAGATCGTGATCAATCTTCCTATACAAAGTGTCACTAACTATGCCATACATCTTCTCCAAATACAAAAATATGAGATAACAAGACAGTTGAATTACGTTTAACAGCCTTCTGCATCACTATGTATGGATCCTCTTGGAGGCATCATGGTGTAGCCCTTTCTTCAAAGGTTATGTTATTGCATTGGGAAGGTGCTTTCGAAAGTGCAAGGCAAGTTTCCCTTCTCATTTCTTCAGCATCATCCATAGAAAGGTATCAAACAGCTCCTTCAGCATCACTCGCAAAACTTATCACATGGTGGAGTGCAAAATTGAGTACTGTACCCAATACAGACAGTGTTGCATCATCCATATTCTTCTCTGTGAAGTTAACAATGGAACATCATTTATTCCCTGTGGCAATGGCTGTTGTGCACCAAATGATCAAATTTTGACATCTGCCAAGGGTTAGCATCTTTATAGAATGAAACTTTCACTCTACAGTGAAGTGTGCAATGATGTCAAACTTCCTGGCAGATTAAAATTGTGTGCCGGACTGAGAGTCAAACTTGGGACCATTGCCTTTCACAGGCAAGTGCTCTACCAACTGAGCTACCACAACATGATAGTACTGGCGGAAGTAGAGCTGTGAGGATGCATTGTGAGTCATTATTGGGTAGCTCAGTTCGTAAGAGAACTTACCCGTGAAAGGCAAAGGTCCTGAGTTTGAGTCTCAGTCTGGCACACAGTTTTAATCTGCCAGGAAGTTTGATATCAGTGCACAGTATGCTGCAGAGTGAAAATTTCACTCTGGAAACATCAAGCAGGCTGTGGCTAAGCCATGTCTACACAATACCATTTCTTCTGGAAGTGCTAGTCTTGCAAGGTTAGCAGGAGAGGTTCTGTGAAGTTTGGAAGTTAGGAGACATGGTACTGGTGGAAGTAGAGCTGTGAGTATGGGTCGTGAGTCATGCTTGGGTAGCTCAGTTGGTAGAGCTTGCCTGTGAAAGGCAAAGGTCCCGAGTCCGAGTCTCACTCTGGCACACAGTTTTAATGTGCCAGAAAGTTTCAGCATCCTTATATATCAAATCAATTTTGGCTGAAGCCACACCATCAACCACTCCTATGATACAGGAGAAACAAGTGCTGCAATCTCCAGTAGTTGGTCAAACAGTTCTGAAATGGGATCCAACCTTTTCCTTATATGACAAATCTCTCCTTAACAATAGCATGACTGGCCTTCTCTAATATCTTCCATGTGGTGGCAGTTTTAATGAAATGTGTCACTCTGGCAAAATCTGGTATTATGTCATTGTCCCAATATCCCACTAAAAAACTTAATGAACTTTCTTACCACATACCTTATCAAAACTGCGTACATGCAAGGCCATCTCCTTACTGTAAATGTGTTTAATGTGAAATTCTATGCCATTTCAGAAAAAACTAGTCCACCTACATATGAAGATAGGGTTGATGGTGTGACTTCAGCCAAGGTTGCGAGTTCTCAGCAGATGAAAAAATTTGATTGTTTTGTGCACAACAGCCAGTACTACAGGGAAAAATGGCATGATGTCCCATTGTTAATTTCACAGAAAAGAACTTGGATGATGTGATGCTGTCTGTATTGGGTAAAGGGCTCAATTTTGCACCTACACCATGTGCACTATCTCTAGTAAGTTTCATGAGTAGTGTTGACGAAGCTGTATGAAGTCTTCTTGTGGATGCTGCTGAATAAATAAGAAAGGACACTTACCGTGCACTTTTGAGAGTACCTCCTCAACACAGTAATATAACTTCTGAAGAAAGGGCTGCACTACAAAATCTCCGAGAGGATATAGATACAGTGGTGATGTAGGCTGGTAAAGGTAGCTCAACTATCTTGTTAACTCATAGTTTGTATTTGGAGAAAATACGTTAATAGAGTTTTTACATCATCTTAACTCCATTCATGAGAACATTCAATTTACTATGGAATTAGAGAAAGAGGGTTGTCTCCCATTCCTGGATGTTTTCATTAGACAGAAGAATGCTGCCTCTCTGTGACATTCTGTTTATCACACCAATTTGTACTTGCACTCTTCAAGTTGCCGTCACACATCCCAAACTATGAGCACGCTTAAAACCTTTGTACACAGGACCCATACAGTGTCAGATGCAGATAGTTTGCATAAAGAGCTTGCACATTTAAGGACTGTGTTCAGAGCCAATAGATACTCAACCTGGCAAATTAATAGGGCATTCTCAGCTACAACCAAGAACAGGGAAATGGATAAAGAGGAGAACACACCAGCAAAGTCTCTAGGTTTCCTTCTCTTTGTTGGAAATATTGCCTTCAAAGTAGCAAGAATCCTTAATAATTTTGAGGTGAAAGTGATTTTCCAATACCATCTAAGATTTCAGACATGCTTGGATGAGAGATGGATAATTTGTTACTGCAGAAGGCAGGAATTTACAAAATACCATGCCACTGTGGTATGGCCTGTATATGACAAACAACACACACACACACACACACACAGTGAATGAAAATAGCATAGAACGTAAATGTTGCACTCACCTTCTGTGACCCAGCAAGTCTGGAATTGTGGAACACTGTATCTCCAACATACATTCAATGGAATATGGCAAAACATTAATTTTGGCCATAGCAAAATCTTTTTGGGACTCCATTATAAAAGAATCCATTGAAATATGCATCGGAGAAAATCTAATAAACCATGACAGCAGCTCCCAGATGGATCAAGCCTTGAATCCAGTCATCTCAGAGATTTCTCCAGATGAAGATGCCAGAATACTCTGATGACTGCAGTGAGCATCAGTGCTGAAGAGAGCTGATCTTTGCAGTTCCACCAGTGAGAGCACTGCTGCTGGACAGTGTGGTCCTTTTGTCACTGTGACTCTGATGCATGTGTGGCAATACTGTCAGCACACTATATAAAGTGGAGCAGAGAATGTCTTCATCAGTCTTTGATAGCTCACCTGAAGGTGACTGGCAGGAGTCCAGTCAAAATATTGTGGAGTGAAGTTTATGACAAGCAGCTGCAATCCTGATATCTACTGAAATATTTACTTCACTGGGAAAATTTTAAATTTCACAGTGCTAAGATTACCTCTGCTGTTACATCTAAAGATGTTCTCACTCACTCTTATTTCTAGAGCCTTCTTAATTACTTAGTCCCAGTATGTAGGAGCCTGGGGCAAAACTTTTGTTTCATTGCACATTTTTTATGTTTGATTGTGAGGTTGCAGATTTCTCCAGTTCTTGATTTTTAATATCTCTTTGATGTTCTGCATAGTGGTTGGAAACGGTGTGGATGGAATGACTGATGTAATTCCTTCTCCACTCACAAAGGATGGTGGAAATCTCAGAGATCCTGAGGTTGAGACTGTCCTTAACAGTGTGTAGCATCTGCTTTATCTTCTGTGATGGATGAAAAATAGATATTACACCTCATTTTCCCAGGATTTTGCCTGTTTTGCTGGATGTAGCACAACAGAAAGGAAGTAATGCAATCAGACATTCACTATACAATTGTTCAACATTTTCACATTTCCTTTTCCTGAAGAAAGCTGATTTCATATCATGTGACCCATAGTCGTACTTTTGGAACACATAATTTAGATGATTAATTTTGGAATGCAAGTGGTCCTCATCAGAAAAAGTTTTTGCTATGTGTATCAGTGTATTTAAAGTTGCTCTCTTCTGGACTGGGTGGTGAAAATTCTGGGTGCTAAGATATAAATCGGTGTGCATCAGCTTGTGGTACACTGAGTGAACAAGACATCCATCTGACTTTCATTGTACCAAAACATCTAAAACTGGCAGCCTTCCCTCTTTCACTGTTTCAACATTAAACGGAATGTTTGGGTGCATACTGTTCATATGTTCATGGAAATGTTCAAGAGCTTCTGTGCCTTGTGGCCAGACCATAAACATGTTTTCAGCATAATGATAAAATGACAATGGACAAACAGGAGCCAAATTTAATGTACATTCCTCAAAATATTCTATAAAAAAGTTTGCTGATACTGGAGACTATGGAGATCCATAGCAATTCTGTCCATCATTTAATAAAATTTACTGACATACAAGAAGTTGTGATGACCATAGATTGGGCCTCCCAATAGTGACCAACACATCTTTGATATACATCAAAAGATACATGATATTCTATATAGAGAGTCTGTACAAAGCTGTTGTTGTTGTTGTTGTGGTCTTCAGTCCTGAGACTGGTTTGATGCAGCTCTCCATGCTACTCTATCCTGTGCAAGCTTCTTCATCTCCCAGTACCTACTGCAACCTACATCCTTCTGAATCTGCTTAGTGTATTCATCTCTTGGTCTCCCTCTACGATTTTTACCCTCCACGCTGCCCTCCAATGCTAAATTTGTGATCCCTTGATGCCTCAAAACATGTCCTACCAACCGATCCCTTCTTCTAGTCAAGTTGTGCCACAAACTTCTCCCCAAACCTATTCAATACCTCCTCATTAGTTACGTGATCTACCCACCTTATCTTCAGCATTCTTCTGTAGCACCACATTTCAAAAGCTTCTATTCTCTTCTTGTCCAAACTGGTTATCGTCCATGTTTCACTTCCATACATGGCTACACTCCATACAAATACTTTCAGAAACAACTTCCTGACACTGAAATCTATACTCGACGTTAACAAATTTCTCTTCTTCAGAAACGATTTCCTTGCCATTGCCAGTCTACATTTTATATCCTCTCTACTTCGACCATCATCAGTTATTTTACTCCCTAAATAGCAAAACTCCTTTACTACTTTAAGTGTCCCATTTCCTAATTTAATTCCCTCAGCATCACCCAATTTAATTTGACTACATTCCATTATCCTCGTTTTGCTTTTGTTGATGTTCATCTTATATCCTCCTTTCAAGACACAGTCCATTCCGTTCAACTGCTCTTCCAAGACCTTTGCTGTCTCTGACAGAATTACAATGTCATCGGCGAACCTCAAAGTTTTTACTTCTTCTCCATGAATTTTAATACCTACTCCAAATTTTTCTTTTGTTTCCTTTACTACTTGCTCAATATACAGATTGAATAACATCGGGGAGAGGCTACAACCCTGTCTCACTCCTTTCCCAACCACTGCTTCCCTTTCATGCCCCTCGACTCTTATAACTGCCACCTGGTTTCTGTACAAATTGTAAATAGCCTTTCGCTCCCTGTATTTTACCCCTGCCACCTTCAGAATTTGAAAGAGAGTATTCCAGTTAACATTGTCAAAAGCTTTCTCTAAGTCTACAAATGCTAGAAACATAGGTTTGCCTTTTCTTAATCTTTCTTCTAAGATAAGTCGTAAGGTTAGTATTGCCTCACGTGTTCCAACATTTCTACGGAATCCAAACTGATCTTCCCCGAGGTCCGCTTCTACCAGTTTTTCCATTCGTCTGTAAAGAATTCGCGTTAGTATTTTGCAGCCATGACTTATTAAACTGATAGTTCGGTAATTTTCACATCTGTCAACACCTGCTTTCTTTGGGATTGGAATTATTATATTCCTCTTGAAGTCTGAGGGTATTTCGCCTGTCTCATACATCTTGCTCACCAGATGGTAGAGTAGTAGCTACCAGATTATAATGTCCAGTGTTATACAATTAATGAGATATTTGGAGTTTCATGTCTCACTTTGTAGGCAGAGGTTTGTTCTATCAATATTTTTTGGTATTTGCAGAGATCTCTCTGACTCATGCCAGAGTCAAACTTCAAGAAATTCTAAGCAAGATGGGACCCCTCACAACCTGCTGCCCCTCTCTCCCACTTTCTAGCCTGCACACATATCACCCTCCTCCAAGCCACTAGCTTCTTATCTCCAACAAACCCTCCTCCTGTTTCTGCCTCATTCTCCCTCAGCCCATCCCACCTGACATGCACAATGCAGGTGCATAGGTACGTGTACGTGTACGTGTGTGTGTGTGTGTGTGTGTGTGTGTGTGTGTGTGTGTGTGTGTGTGCGTGTGTGGGCGCGCGCGCGCGCGTGCACGCGTGCATGTGTCTCATACACTTTATGCTCATTAATGAACAAATGTCATAATTACATCCTTCTCATGCATAATGCCTGCTCAAAAAATAATTGGTGTTACACAAAAATAATGTAGAGGATGCCTTCCACATAATCAAGTTAATGTCTTTCTCACTCACTCCACAGTTTTCTAAAACTGGCATAGTCAAATTTTGTATAGTAAAATAGCTGAGCCACACTTTTAAGAAATTATTTTAAATAATATATGGTTATCAGTTATACTGCACCAGAAATTTTGCCAAAAGGAAAAACTGGAGAAATAGGAATAGGTGCAAAACATAAGTATAACACAACACTTTGTCTACAATTAAGGAGAGACCAGCAAATGTACAGTTAATTTGTCACCTACATATTGTCACATATCAGTTTGCACCTTTACCTTCTTCATTTGATTTGTAATAGGTTTCTTTTTTAAGAAAATAATTACCAGCTTTTTACTGGTCTTAACATACCTTTGCCCTCAGAAATCCTTCAGAGAATAGCATAATTAGGCAGATCAGCTCCAAATCAGGAACAATGCATACCACAGGACGGAATAAAGCCTTTACTGATTCAGGTAATTCAGTGCGACCTGCATACCCAGGATTCATTGTAATGAATACACCAACTTTGTTATCCAGAGATATTTCTTTTCCTTCAAACTGTGGAACAATGAGACTATCATCACTGTGTGTCTGATGTCACAGTTCACCTAAATATAGCCATTGCACTTAAATAATGAGCAATACTGAAAGAGGTCAAAACTTGAAATGATTGCATTAATTTAGAAGAAAATAGGCACACAAATATATTTAACAGTTACAGAAAAATATAATCCACAAAAAAACTGAATATATATTGGTTAGAAAACTATTATGAGGTATCCAGATATTTGTGAGGGAACGATTTAAAAAATAAGTGCTTTGGATTTACATGCTGTAAACACTGCTTCAGAGGCATCAGATCTTTATGTGTTTGGAGATTGTCCTAAAGTTCTCAGAGTGTTGGTTTGCGGTTATGTATATAAGTTAATAAAAATCTAGAAAGAAATTTTCACTCTGCTGCACAGTGTGCATTGATGTGAAACTTCCTGGCAGATTAAAACTGGGTGCCAGATCAAGACTCAAACTTGGGATTTTGCCTTTTGCAGGACTGTGCTCTACTGTCTGAGTTACATAAGCATAGCTCACAACTAGTCCTCACAGCTCACAATTTTACTTCCACTAATATCTGCTCATGAAAGGGAAACTTCTAGAGTTCAAGTCTCAGTCAAACACAAAGTTTTAATCTGCTAAGAAGTTTCAAGTAAAAATCATCTGGAAAAATTCAGAAGAATGTAATAATTCACTACTAGTGAACCCAAGATATGATAATAACATGTACAATTCATAATAAAACAACATGCAGAGGTACTGAACTGCACATCTTATGCTTATTTCCCATGATATTCATTTTGTAGTGATACTTATGGGTAATAATAACTATGTAATTGCTGCATTGTGAAGTGCTTCACCACAACAAAAGAGATTAAAATTTATGTAATGTGTTTCTTTGTTTAGTATTGAAGCTATGTTTCTATTAAAGCCTTAAAATATGGCCTGCAAGAATAAGGTTGGAAATCTATGATTCACAGTAATATAAACATAAATTAGAAATATATATTCAAAAAGTAAACTAGTGTACATGGAGGATGAAACTAAGAATCACTGTTAACAGAAACTTTTTTATATAAAAATTCCATACCTTAAAAGATATGCATATTTGTATGGAAATGTATATACATTCACAAAGGTTAACTGCACATAGGCCTATACAAGCAAGAGGGGAATAGCTTAAATGGATCAACAAAGTTGCTTTCAAAATACTGTCTCACTGGATGTGAATATCTATTTGTGTGTGTCTGAAGTGAATGAGAGACACATCCTTGATTAAAACTAGTTCTGTTTTGTCAATTCTGTAGAAAGAAGCAGTTTATATGAATTGTTTCTCTGTACTGAGGTACTCTTAAAATTGTTTTGTATCTTAAGGTCTATCTTCATGAAGGTGTTTACAAAACTCAATATGTAAATTCCTCAATGGCTTTACTGAAAAATCATCTAATTCCTCCTTAAAACATTTTTGTAATAACTTAGAAAAATTCCAGCCCTCATAATGATAAAATTAATTCTGATATTGTAGATTTTTTCCACATTTGAGAATTAATCCAGTATAACTTGTTGGCGCACTGTTACTGGGGCAGTCAAACAGCACTTCAAATGTAAGGGATGATGAAAGATGAACTCTTAATAGGCAAATCAGTTCATAGGAAAAAGTAAAATGTTTTACAGGTCCCACTTACATAAAGTATCTTATGCATTTACCATCAGATTTCAGGCACGAAACTTTTCATGTAATAAACAAGCTTTTCCAAGTACACAAATATTTAATTTCTCAGGTTCTGAAATGTTTAATGCACAGCTCAGATTTTAATTTACAAGAAATGATGCTGACTACTTGACATGATGCCAGGAGCATAATAATTTTGAAAATCCACTGATGCAATACATTACTTTCTTAATAATCCATCTTTCAAATATCTATGTTCTGTCCAACTTATTGTTTACAGTCAGACGTTCACATACTATAAACATTATTGTTTTCCAATGTGGTATAGAGTGTTAGTTTTTTACTGTGGAGAATCAGTCTCAATTTCACTCAGCTCCTTTCCTTGAATTACTGATATAATTTTGATTTTCAAACTCAAATGTGAATCAGTCATTCTAAAAAGGAAACTGAATTTTAAGTGGGGGTAACTGCATAGCTTTTGCAGATGATGTTACAATACATTCATAAAATGGGAATTAAGCAGTTACGCAAATAAATCATTAGGAATGAATAATCAATAGACAAGGTTTCAGAATTTCAGATGAAAAAAAAAGTTAAAAAAAAGCCATTAATTAATGGAAAATGCACTAAAACACATAGAAACACTATATGTCAAATAGAATGAATTCATAAATTTATGTAGTTCTGAAACAGATGTTAAGAGTCAGTAAAATGGAAAGAGCATATGGTTTAACTAAAAACATTTACAACGAGAAATGCAACTCCAGAATTACTGCAACCTACATCCATTTGAAACTGCTTAATGAATTCACATCTCAGTGTCCCTCTACAGTTTATAATGCCCATATGTCCCTCTGATACTAACTTAATGGTTCCTTGATGTCTCAAAATGTGTCCTATCAAACAATCCCTTCTTTTACTCAAGTTAGCCACAAATTTCTTTTCTACCCAGTTCTATTCAGTACTTCATTAGCTAAATGATTTTTCCAACTAATTTTCAGCATTCTCTGTAGCACCACATTCCAAAGATTTCTATTCTCTTCTTGTCTGAACAGTTTACATCAATGTTTTACTTCTATATGAAGCTAAACTACAGACAATATTATGAGAAAGAAAGTTGCTACCCACCATATAGTGGAGATGCTGAGTCGCAGATAGGCACAACAAAAAGACCCTCACAATTAAAGCTTTCAGCCATTAAGGCCTTCGTCTATCTCTCTCTCTCTCTCTCTCTCTCTCTCTCTCTCTCTCTCTCTCTCTCACACACACACACACACACACACACACACACACACACACATTGCATGTGACTGCAGTTGTGTATGTGATTTGCATTTGCATTATTTGTTATTTCACTGTCCAAATAGCAAAATTCATCCACTACTTTTAGTGTCTCTTTTCCTAATCTAATTTCATGACTACTGAAACTTCCTGGCAGATTCAAACTGTGTGCCCGACCGAGACTCGAACTCGGGACCTTTGCCTTTCACGGGCAATTGCTCTACCAACTGAGCTACCGAAGCACGACTCACGCCCGGTACTCACAGCTTTACTTCTGCCAGTACCTCGTCTCCTACCTTCCAAACTTTACAGAAGCTCTCCTGCGAATCATGACTACTGCTTGATTTAATTCATGAAAATTTCACTACCCAGCATTGTTTTGCTTTTGTTGATGTTTATCTTATTTTCTCCTTTCAGGTTACTATCAATTCTGTTTAACTGCTCTTCCAAGTCCTTTGCTGTCTCTGACAGAGTTTAATTCCATCTCCAAAATTTTCTTTGGTTTCCTGTGCTACTTTCTCAATCTGCAGATTGAATAACATCAGGACAGGCTACAAGTCTGTCTTACCCCCTTCTCAACCACTGCTTCCCTCATGCCATTCAACTCTCATGCTGCCAGGTTTCTGTACAAATTGTATAACTTTTTACTCGCCCCCCCCCCCCCCCCCCCAAATGCCATTTTACCTCTACACTCTGCAACCTTCAGGATTTCAGAGAGTGATTCCAGTCAACATTGCCAAAAGGTTTATCTAAGTCTACAAATCTATAAATGTAGATTTGCTTTTCTTTAACTATCTTCTAAGAAAAACTCATGTGTTCCTTCATTTCTACACAACCCAAACACATATTCCTAGAAGTCACCTTCAACCAGTTTTTACGTTTTTCTTTATATAATTTGTGTCTGTATTTTGCAACCATGAGTTGTTTGACTGATAGTTCAGTAACATTCACACCTGCCAGCACCCATGTTCTTTGGAATTGGAATCATTACATACTTCTTGAAGTCTTAGTATCTTCCCATGGTCTCATACATCTTGCATGCAAAATGTTCTCATAGGTGGCTCTCTCAAGGATATCAATAGTTCCAAAGGACATCAGTATTCTGAGGAATTGTCACCTACTCCATGGACCTTGCTTCAAGTTATGTCTTTCAGTGCACTGTTAAATTCTTCTCACAATACTATGTTTTCCATTTCATTTTCATCACTTCCACTTCTCTTTGCATGACACTACATTCATTTCCCTTGTATAACCACTCTATGTATTCCTCACAAATTTTGGTTTTCTTTCTTTGTTTAGCACTAGTTTTCCACTGAGCTCTTGATATTCATGCAACTGCTGCTTCTTTTTTCTCCAATGATCTCTCTAATTTTCTTAAAGCATGTATCTATCTTTGCCCTAGTTACACAAGCTTCTATAGACTCACATTTATCATCTAGCCACTTCTGCTAAGCCACTTTGCACATTTTGTAAGTCTTATTTTTAGACATATGTATTCTCTTTAGCCTGCTTCAATTGCTGCATTTTTATATTTATCTTTTGATCATTTATAATGTAATTTAAAGGATGAAAAAATCTGCTTTAACCCCAGCTTTATACACCTTCAAAGCAGCTTTTACAGCTTCAAAGCACCCACTGAGCATATATCTGCCTCAGTTGTTCAACAGCTGCAAGCCATAGTACAAAGACTTCCCTCCTGTTTTAAAGACACCAACCATTTCCTAGATCATCTGAAAACTGTGCTCCTCCCACCCCCACCACACACCTACTATGAAGAATTATTCAAAGCAACCACCAAATGTATGTCTATGTTAGTTGATTAACACCCGCAACACATAGTACAAAGACTTCCATCCTCTATTAAAGATACCAACCATTTCCTAGATTGTCTGAAATCTCTGTCCCTCCCATTCCCACCACACACCTGATTTGAATCTGTATAAACATGGCTTTAAAGCACTCACTGAACTTATATCTATCTTCGTTGATCAAAACTTGCAACCCTTGGCACAAAGACTTCCGTCCCATATTAAAGAAACCAACCATTACCTAGATCATCAGCAATCTGTGCCCATCTCACTCCCACCACATATCTTGCTTGTCATCATTGATGCCACCTCACTCTATACTAACAACCCCCCTGTATATGATCTATATGCTGTTGAACATTTCTTCAGCCAGTGCCCAGCTGTTTCCAAACTAATGACATCCTTCGTGCTCACCTTAATAAACTTTATGCTTTCCAACAACTACTTTTCCTTTGAGGACCAGACATACAAACATATCAGGCGCCCAGCCATGGGAACATGGATTGCTCCTTCCAACAACAACCTTTTCTTGGGTCGCTTGAAGTGGGTTTTTGTAGGATCCATGAGCCTTCAGCCCTTGGTCTGGTTTAAATAGATTGATGATGTCTTTACTATGTTGATCCCTGCTGATACTGACCTGTTAAAATTCTTGGAATCTCTCAATACATTCTCCCAATTCAATTTCACTTGGTCTTATTACGAATCTGATGCCACTTTCCTTGATATTGATCTTATCCTCACTGAAGATCAACTACACACTTCTGCTCACATTAAAACTATTAATGAACAACAGTACTTACATTTTGACAGTTGCCATCCTTCCCATGTCAAATGTTCCCTCCCATACAGCCTTGACATTTCAGGTAAACATATCTGTTCAGATGCCACATTATAAAAAGGGAGAAATGGATAATGGAGACAATTTTAGATCTATTTCTATGCCATTTGCTAAAGTTGTTGAAAAGGCTGTGTATGTAAGGATAATTGATTATTTAATATCACATAATTTGCTATGAAATGTAGAGTTCAGTTTTAGAAAATGTTTAGCAACTGAAAATGCTATATCTCTTTTGTCTGTGAGGTAATGGATGGGTTAAACAAAAGGTTTCAAATGCTAGGCATATTTTTTGATTTAACTAAGACATTTAATTGTTTTGATCACAAAATTTTGCCCCAGAAGTTGGACCATTACAGAATGCGGGGAGCAGCTCACAATTGGTTCATCTCTTACTTTAAAAACAGACACAAAAAGGTCATTATCACAGTGTTGAGAATGGCTGTGAGGCTATGATGTGGGGTCTGTGTGGGGTATCATCAAATGGGGGGGGGGGGGGGGGGGCGGTGATCAGTGCTGGGGCCACTAGTGTTCCTTATTTATATAAATGATATGCCCTCTGATATTATGGGTAACTCTAAAATATTTCTGTTTGCTGATGACACTAGCTTGGTAGTAAAGGATGCTATGTGCAACACTGTCCCAGTTTCAGATAGTGCAGTTCATGACATAAGTTCATGGCTTGTAGAAAACAAACTAATGCTAAATCACAGCAATACTCAGTTTTTTCAGTTTCTAACACACAATTCAACAAAACCCAATGTTTTAATTTCACAGAATTGGCATATGATTAGTGAAACTGAACAGTTCAAATTTCTAGGTGTTCAGATAGACAGTAAGCTGTCATGGAAAGCCTACATTCAGGATCTTGTTCAGAGACTTATTACTGCCATTTTTATTATTCGAATGGTATCTGAAGTAAGTGATCGTTCAACACAAAAATTAGTCTACTTTCCTTATTTTCATTCACTTAATCATGTTGTTGTGGTCTTCAGTCCTGAGACTGGTTTGATGCAGCTCTCCATGCTACTCTATCCTGTGCAAGCTTCTTCATCTCCCAGTACCTACTGCAACCTACATCCTTCTGAATCTGCTTAGTGTATTGATCTCTTGGTCTCCCTCTACGATTTTTACCCTCCAAGCTGCCCTCCAATGCTAAATTTGTGATCCCTTGATGCCTCAAAACATGTCCTACCAACCGATCCCTTCTATATTATATTTTGGGGTAAATCTTCCCATTCTAAATGGATATTTTTGGCTCAGAAACAGGTGAATCTGTTAATAAGTGGAGTAAGTTTGTGAACTTCTTGTCGACTGCTGTTCACTAGTCTGGGTAATTTGACATTGGCCTCTGAATATATACATTCTTTACTGTTGTTTCTTGTTAACAATAGCAGCTTATTCTAAAGAATAAGCAGCTTTCACTCAGTTAACACTTCGCAAAAATCCAAACTGTGTTTGGATGAGACTTCCTTAACTCTTGTGCAGAAAGGTGTGCAGTATACTGCTGCATCCATTTTCAATAAGCTGCAACAAGAATTCAAAAATCTTAGCAGTAATCCACGCACTTTCAAATCAAATCTGAACGTTTTCCTCATGGGTCACTCCTTCTATTCTGCTGAGGAGTTTCTTGAAAACTTATGCTGATTCTTATGTTATATTGTTGGTTGCCTTTACTTAAACTTATGGCTTGACATTTTTGGGTTCATAAACATTTTATTTTAATCTGTTACTACTTTTATGTTGTAATTCCATATAATGACACAGTCAATGACTTTGGAGATTTGCTCCTTAATTTAGTCCTATGGAACAAGACGTGTAAATAAATTTTTAAAAAAATGCAGACTCCTTACAGCATGTACATCACCATTCTCACCTCAGCCTTCATTCGACATAATTACCCCACCAGCCTAGTTCAAATGCAGATTTACCAGGCCATCACTTCCAATCCTGACACTGCTGATCCCTCCAAAAACTAATTTTGGAGCACACCACCTATCACTCAGTATTATCCTGGTCTTGAAAGTATTAATCAGTGACTTCAACAAGGCTATGTTGTCTTCCTAAAATCATGCCCTGAACTGAAGTCCATTATGTTCAACATTTTGCCTACCATTCCTAGAATAGCTTTCCACTGCACCCCAGTCTCCACAGTATCATTGTCAGACACTATGTTCCTTCTAGACCTGTCTCCCTATCCTAGGGCTCCCACCCTTCCGATCATCCCTACTGAAAGACTTGCCCTATGCATCCTCCTACCACTATCTATATGAGCCCTGAGCCCTGTAATTGCCAAACATGTACTATCAAAGGGAGCGACACCTGTGAAATGATACATGTTGTATACCAGGTGTTACATAAACAATGTTTGGCCTTTTACATTGGCATGACTACCACCAAGTTATCAGTTAGGATGAAGGGGCATAAGGCAGAGGCTGTACACCAGCAGCACATAATATCCTGTTGCAGTGCATGGTCTACCATGTGACAGTCATGACCTCAGTTTCACCATACATGCCATCTGAATTCTTCCTGCAAACACCAGATTCTCGGAACTCTCAGAACTTGTGCTACAACGTATCATTGATTCTTGCCTCACACCTTACCATAATTTACATTAATTTCTTCTGTTTCAGCACTTTTCACAGGAACTGTTCCTTTCATTTTTTAGTTTTCTACACCTTTCAATTTCCTCTCCCTTGCCCCCCTCCCTCCCACCCCACCCCCAATCCCACCCACCTCTATCACATATATTGCACTTAGGTCTTCATTCTTATTAACTTGTGAATGAATTTTTGGCAGTAATCTGTCTTGTGTGCTACCCTATCTTCCATCATTAAGCTCTCAGGTTTTTAAGTCTCATCCAGTGCAGTCCCCAACAATCAGTCTTTTCTTTTGATCCCATCTGGTACGTCTTCCCTGACCCAGGGTTCTAGGCAACTTTTCCAAACTCTACCCCTTTTCTTCAACCCACCAGCCCTTTTCCTTCATCACTCTTCCATCCTCTTCAACCTTTCTGCCAGATGAAGGAACCACTGCCTCCAAAATCTTGCAAACTTTTATACCTTTATATTTGTTTCTC
Source organism: Schistocerca nitens (assembly GCF_023898315.1). Classification (NCBI taxonomy): domain Eukaryota; kingdom Metazoa; phylum Arthropoda; class Insecta; order Orthoptera; family Acrididae; genus Schistocerca; species Schistocerca nitens. The sequence goes on from NC_064619.1 coordinate 366,819,324, forward strand.
CTGCCTCCACTTGGTGAGCAGATTTTTTATCTATCCAATTACATTATATTTTCATCAATAGATACATTACCTTAAACATTATATAAGAACATATACTAGACTTTGTCTTTTACCTATTCAACCTTCTATGGCCTTGTTTTTTTCATATCTCAGTGCTAGCCATTCATCTTCCACTCTGTTCCTTTCTCCTATTTCATCCAATAATGGTGCAATGTTCCCTGTAGAACATTCAACAATCTTTGGTTTATCCAAGTTTCATATTATACCTTTCTACAGGTTCTTCAATTTTAATCTACAGTTCATTACCAACAAATTATGGCCAGAGTCCACACCTGTACATGGAAATGTCTTACAGTTTAAAATCTGGTTCCAAAAATCTCTGTACTACCATTACATGATGCAGGTGAGGGAACAAGTGTCATCTTCCAAATACAGGTATATCTGTCTCTTGGAGACTTAGGTAGAAGATCTCTCCCATACAAGGAATCTCAATCACTTCAAATGGGTCCCATATCCATTCATATTTCTCTGAAGTATGGAAGTCATTATAGCATAGTGGTTTTAATTTATGCCTATCATTATGCTGAGGGGGACTTGAGGGACTGTCTGGGTCTGATGACAAGGCACCTAACTCCATGATGTCCTCATCATCAATCAAACATATCAGTATCATACTTGATGGTGCCCAGGACAGCTTTTGACCAAAAAAATCATCCTGTTTCCAAACCCATTTATGCTTTGAGGATGAAGGGGATAGGGGAAGTTCAGAAGTACTCTGTTTTTGTGGTGTCTTGCCTATACTCAATGTTAATGTTTTGCAGTTCTTTTGTGTTGTGGTTGCCTGGGTTGCAGTATCTTTGCCCTGTTTGCTTCTGCACATACAAGTCAAGATACAGGTGGTTGGTTCTATCCTTCTGGGTGTTGTTTGCCTTGGAACATCCACCTAAGTCTTACGCTTCTTCACTAAGAGAGTATTGGAGGTGGCAACGATGGGGCGATTCACTGACTTACATACTCTATTGGCTTCTGCATAAGGAATGTACTTTGTAACTTTTATTATTTTTTTTTTTTTTAATTTTTCATTCTTCAGTGAATATTGGGAATTTCGTGCTCCAGCTGATGCAGATAGCTGAATACAGGCAGTCATTGCCAGACTTGTGGAGTTCTCACATTCCCATAGTCTGATTCATCTCCAGGCTTCATGTTCTGTGGTCAAATTGCTGGCATAAGTAACATGTCATAGGGTTACGTACGTAGGATCAAACCTGAATCCACAGAAATCTTCAACACTGCTTCACTACTGCACTGCACAATGGCTGCTGATGTATACCTGGAGCTTATGGTTACAGAGTACTGGCAGTGTGACCTGAGTTTCCCCTGGCATATACAGTGTTCAGATAGCTTACAGGAATGCTGTTGGGTGATGTCGTCAACAACACCTATATTTCAACAGGAGCACATCCTGCCATTGTCAAGGCATAACTGCAGCAAGTAAGTGCTGTGCAAAGGAATTTAAAACCTTGGGTTTCAGAGAACTGGAAAGATAACACACACACACACGCGCACACACACACACACTGTAAATACTAACACCATCCAAAGTTATCAGTAGATAGGAATGAAGGAGGACACCAAAATAGTTCAAAGAAGAACAGCTCATTTTGTATCATTGCAAAATAAGGGAGAGAGTGCCATGGATACGATACACAAATTGAGATGGCATTCATTGAAAGAAAAGCATTTTTCATTGTGGCAGGACCTTCTCATGAAATTTCAGTCACTGACTTTCTCCTCTGAGTGTCAAAGTATTTTATTCGCACCCACCCACACAAGGAGAAATGATCATCACAAGAAAATAAGAGAAATCAGGACTCATATGGAAAGTTTAAACATTAATTTTTCCCACACAGTATTTGAGAGTGGAACGATAGACAAGTAGTTTAAAGGTGGTTCAATGAACCCTCTGCCAGGCACTTATTAATTGTGAATTGCAGGGTAATCATGTAAAAGTAGATAAATGATGTACACAGCATTGTTACTGAATGCAGAATACCAGGTGAGTAAATCTACAAATCCCAGTCATTAGCTGCATTACTTCTTTGTTTAATACCTTCTTCACAAATATAAGAATTAATGTGTTACATTCACATGTTCATCATCTATGTTACTGTTAAGTTGGTTGCTTAAATTTTCCAAATACTGTAAATCATATATCAAATACTAGGTATATGATCAGATTTATAATAGTCTAAGAAGTCTCCAAGTCATTTTACTCACATTGAACTGTGTCATCTTCTTGAGCAGAGCACTACGAATAGTCTGAAGTTGTGTTGATATTACTGACAAGACAGAAATATTTATTCGGTTGAATTCATCAAAGCATCCCCAGGCACCACTCTGTGAGAGACCTGCTAATATAGTGCCCACTGCTTTGAAATCCATACCTTCACCACAGTTTGTGACTATGCACAAGAGCCCAAGTGCTTTTGCCAAGTCCTTAGTTGTTTCAGTTTTTCCTGTCCCTGCAGGACCTATAAAGAAAAACACAAATTATTCAACTAAACCTTATTACAAATAAATCAAATTTAGAAATTAAACATCACTATGGTACCCAAGTTTCATGGATAGCAGGAGTTGTGTGTGTGTTCAAGTAATTAATGTTAACATTATATGAACGTCTTCTATGCTTATAGTAAATATAAACTAAAAATTCACTGTGGAGAACAATGAGCCAATGAAGTACTGCACAGTATGGACATGTGAAACACATTCAACAGACACAAATGCTATATTTTACCCAACATGAAAAACTTGATGCACAAGGCACTGTAAGTCCATATGAAAACAGCATAGAAATGTGATATCAAATTGAGAGCAAATGACTGTCTGTCTGACTGCAGCCTGGTATCAGTGTACTTATTGTCACCATCATTGTCAGCAACAACAAGGATAATAGGAGACAAAAATCTGTGGAGTCTCAAGAGCACTGTGCTAGATGCTTTGCATTTCTTTATTTTTGTAAGTGGTCTTCCTTGCTTTACAGGCACAACCATCTGATACAAAAAAACAAAACAACAATCAAGGCATTTGTATTAGGATTATGGAGAAGTTCAGGACTAAATAAATTTGATCATTGAATCCTTGGAATAAATATTGATAGCACACTCAATTACATGACAGATACTGGAACTCTGTAGAAGACTGGACTCTGTAGCATTTATTATTTGAATGGTAAAACTCATTTGTGAAACAGAGGCAATTTTAGAGACATATTGCACTTATTTATGTTAAAACAAGATTAGCAGCATAATATATTGGTGTTATAACATCCAGCAAAGAGAGTTGTTATTATTCAGAAGAGGGTCATCAATTTCATGAACAGAGTTCATCCCACATGCTCCTGCCAGAATTTATTCAAACAGTTGGGAATCTCATCAAGTCATGCCAGAACTTCTATCAGGGATATCCTTAACTGGGGAAAAATCACAAATTATACAGATTCAATGGCATTTTGTGAGAATGATACATGAGATAAACTTAATTTACACAGAGAGACAGAAACCTCAGCATGGCAACAAAGGAGTATATTACTCTAGTGTCAAGACATACAATGTCCTATCAGCTCATATCAAATCTGTTAGTGACATCATATAACATACCGCAAGTTAAAAAGTATCAGTAATGATCTGCATACTACAACATAAAAGTTATGAGCACTGAATGTAATAAAAAAGCACTTGTATGTATTATTGTGTAATGAAATGTTTATTACCATTATAATATTGTGTAGGTAGCAGTGATCCAATGTACCAGCATTTGTAAAACAATGTAATGAATCTACATACTGTTCAGTAAAAGTCTACATGTCCATAGTAGGTTTTTGAAGACAGGTAGTACTACATATCTACTCATTGATAACACGATTCCCGTAAGTTACCTGTCGGTGATTTGTAGGTGTGGAGCTGGTGACTCAGTAGTAACCTAGTTGTTTTCCATCAGGTTCAGATCAGGTGAATTTGGTGGTCAAGACATCAAAATAAGTCAACTATCATGCTCCTCAAACTACTGGAAAGGTAAACTGCTGCAGGGTCCAATACTAAACAATGTGTGCTGAACTGTGTGCTCCTAAACACTTGCTCCTGCACCAGCATTGTACTCTGATATCAGAACCACCATAGATAACATACTATTCTGTTATATAGAACATCCAAACCTCTGACCTCCATGTTCTGTGATGAGGCATCGACTTCCAACACCTGTTTGTCTACTCATAGCTCCATTGTCCTTCAACCACTTTCCACAGATGCTCATGACAGTAGTACATGAACAACTGACCAGCTTTGCCTTTTCCAAAATGCTCATTTCAATCTCCAGACCACAGCAATCTGCCCTTTGTCAAAGCTGCTTATTTCTGAAAATTTCCACATTTGTAGCCTGTATTGTTGCTAGAATGACTCCCCATTCATCTCTACTCTGGTTATATACTTTCCTTATCATGTCACATCCCTGCAACATCACCACACGGCACTCAGTCTCATGGTGGGCACTGGTCATAATTTTTTACCACATCAGTGTATGACACATTCCACATATAAGTTATATGCTTGCAGATGGAACCACAACACACAAAATAAATATTAAAAGTTATTTCTGGCGTGTTTCAGTTTCATGTCACACAAGAACTATGTTTTTTTAGCCATCAAAACTTTCTTTCTCTGTGTTCTGTGTTGTAATTTATTAGCATATTTGGTACTATGATTCCATCATTCTTTTCATGAGTTCCTTACATGTTTTCCATCATATCTACTCCTAGTGATTTAATTTGGTTCATTATATAATCTATCTGATACCTTTTAGTATCTCCAGGATTCTTCCAAGTATACAACCTTCTTTTATGATTCTTGAACCAAGTGTTAGCTATGATTAAGTTATGCTCTGTGCAAAATTCTACAAGGCAGCTTCCTCTTTCATTTCTTCCCCCCAATCCATATTCACCTACTATGTTTCCTTCTCTCCCTTTTCCTACTGACGAATTCCAGTCACCCATGACTATTAAATTTTCGTCTCCCTTCACTACCTCAATAATTTCTTTTATCTCGTCATACATTTCATCAATTTCTTCATCATCTGTAGAGCTAGTTGGCATATAAACTTGTACTACTGTAGTAGGCATGGGCTTTGTGTCTATCTTGGCCACTATAATGCGTTCACTATGCTGTTTGTAGTAGCTAACCCGCACTCCTATTTTTTTATTCATTATTAAACCTACTCCTGCATTACCCCTATTTGATTTTGTATTTATAACCCTGTATTCACCTGACCAAAAGTCTTGTTCCTCCTGCCACCGAACTTCACTAATTCCCACTATATCTCATTTTAACCTATCCATTTCCCTTTTTAAATTTTCTAACCTACCCGCCCGATTAAGGGATCTGACATTCCACACTCCGATCCGTAGAACGCCAGTTTTCTTTCTCCTGATAAGTTATATGGTACTGGAATTCATAAAGTAATCTCACCATTTGTGCTGTCAGCTCCTTTATCTGCTGATGATTTGTTAACATGCAACATTTACATATAATGAGCAATTTTATCACAGCTGTTGTCCTGTAGAATGCATGCAGTGCTATTCATCTGATGCTTCCACACCAACTCTTGCTTATATTCCAGAGATGTTAACAGTTTAAAAATGTCCCAACACTTTTATCATTGGATGTAAAAATAATATTGAAACACGGTATAAAAATTTGTGTTTCAACAGTCAAACTCTATTGAAATAGTTATTAATAGAAGACTACTGGAAGTTAAAGAATATTTGTAGACATCACCCAGAAAACTGGTTCTTAGAACTTTGTAAGTTGACTTTTCACAAGATACTTGGTGTCTTTGTTCAAGTGAGGGCAATATAAGAAGCTTTAGAGTGTCACTTTACCAAGAGGTTTTCAACATTCTGGTCTTGTTTCTATGAATATAGTTTCTGTGTTATGAAAACATGAAAATGTGCTACAGTCCATTACAAATACAAGACCAAAAGGCACAAAAAATTGCCTATTCTGCAGTAAATTAGGGAAAACACATAACTATATTTGTTACTGATTTTGAGTTATATGAGGGCTGTTCAAGAAGTATCTGACATTTTTTTTATAAAATCAATCTTTATTCAGATACAATTGTTTGAGACTATCTCCTTTAAAGTTGTACCCTTCAGCTGCTACATACCTCTCCGAATGCTACTGCCACTGTTGGAAACATCACTGGAGAGCCTCTTTAGGTATAGTGCACAGCTGCTCTGTCAAATTCTTTATAATGTCTTCTATGATCTGAAATCTGGTCCCTATTAGTGTCTTTTTCAGTTTAGGGAAAAGCCAGAAGTCTCTCAGTGCTAGGTCAGGGAAACAAGAAGTCTAACAAACCACAATCATGTTGTGTTTGGCCAAAAAGCTCTGAATTAGTTGAGTTATTGTGGTGTAGGTGCCAACTGCCTACTTCCCACAAGTCTAGCTGTTTGCACCTCACTGTTTCACGAAGGTAACATAATACTTCTTTGTAGGACTCCTTACTGACATTAATACTTTCTGGGGTGTACTCATGATGGACCACACTGTTGAAGTCAAAAAAGATGATCATCATGACCATTACACTGCTGAAAGCAGGCCATGCTTTTTTCGGTCTTGGGGATGATGGGTGCTTCTATTGTGATCACTGGATATTTGTCTCTGGGTTGTACCCATAAAGCCAGGCATCTTTATCAGTAATCACTGTGTTAAGAAAGTTAGAATTACTGTATCTGGCATATCCTGTGTGATCTCCAAAAGCAGTTGGTTCTGTTCAGCTGTTAGCAACTTTGACACAAATTCTGCTGAGATCCTATTGAGTTCCAAATAAAATGGAATAAACAGATTCAGTACTAATTTTAATCTCATCTGCAAGTTCTCTGATCATGATTCATCTATTGTGCATCACCAGGTGATGAATAACAACCTCATTTGCCGACATTGAGGGCTTACCTGAAAGTGCTTTACTCTTCACTGATGAACGGCCATTTTTGAAGCAGTTGTACCAGTCCTTTATCTGTTTGGTACCCATTGCTTCATCCCCAAACACTTGTGGAATACTGTTGATTGTTAAGCTAACAACAAAATGTGATGCAATAACATTGTTCCATTTTTTCTGTCATTCTGTCCACAATACAAAATCCAGTTACTTCCATTCATGCGTGTTCACTTGTGAGAGGCTACTGAGCAGCTGCTTGTTGCTGCAGTCATGAAAAAAGCAGGCACTCACACTATGTATGCCTACAAACATAGAGAGCACACAAGCCCTGATGCCATTGTTGGTTTCAATATTAAAAGATAGTATCAGATACTTTTTAAACATCCCTCATACAGTGTGCAAAATGCAGGACACATAGCCACCACTTTTGGCAACAACAATGGCTCAAACACACTTCATCAAGTCGGACTAAGCTTGGGTGACAGACATGAATAGCTAATTTCACACTGCGTCAGCTCTATGTCCACACTTCATCAACTGCTGTGGCTGACATGTAGTAGTGTGCCATAGCCTCAGCAACATATGACCAAATGTTTTCATTGGGCAAAATATCTGATGAACATGCTGGCAAGGAGAACAGCTGAACACACTCTATATCTCTGTATCAAGGTAGGTCAGGATGGCATAAAACAGTTGTGGCCTTGCATTTTCTTATTCAAAGACTGTGTCAGAGAGACCTCGAAGATAGGGCACTGCCAGCAGCCTTATTGTGTTAGAAATGTGACTGCTGCTTTTCAAATTATTGGTTATGTCAACTAGAGGTGATTCTATTGTGTACCTAAGTGCAAACCACACCATCACATTGATGATGGGCCTGTACTATGATGATGATGAATGCAATCTAGCAAAGTTAATTATATTTGGGGCCTCTACACATGTGATGCTCTATACGTAACAGAAATTTGTCCTGTGTCCAGTAGTGTCATTGGGTGCAGCACTGTTGGCATATCTCTCTCTGCTGCCATGTCTACAGGAGCCACAACAACAGTCACAAAACTGAGAGTATATGATGCTCCATACTGTGTATGAGAGTATATGCCCATTTCCTGACTCAAGATATGTGAACATGGTGTATAGTCCTGCACACATAAGCAGACAATATGTCTCTTCTCTCAGGCACTAGTCAAATGGAGCCATTGAGTTCTTGTATGGTGCAGAGCCGGACTTCCGAATCTTTTCAGCAGGTGGACCCCTTTTTCAGGTGAGAATCCGTGGCAGAGCCCTTGTCAGTCAAGCACACAGTAACTGCTGAAATTCAGCATGAAGCCAATAGGAATTGAAAATTTCTTAACACAAGTGACATTTTTTCACTAACCTCTTGAAAAAATCAATATTCTTTGGTTTAAAGATGAATGGAAGTAACCTGAAACGAATGATGTTGCCATTTGTCTGAATTCCCACTATATTCAGATCCTAGCTGTTGGATTTACTCTCATTGTTCAACACACTTTAATTGAGTGGAGGGGAATATATTGCAATGAAAAGCAACTTTTGTTTTTAGAACAAAAATATCAAAACAACAGAATTCAATTAAATATTAAGTAACTGGTGGAAAATACAAACAAAATACCTGCAAAAACTATAGTCTGGGAATGTTCATTGCTCATCAACAAAGGAAATTTCATTGTTCGATATGGCAGATGAGTCTGTAGGAATAATAATGGAGGCTCAATGTGAAGTTATGGATGTCAATCTTATTGGATGGGTGAGTGACTTCAGCTGATGATATATACGATATTCCTCTTGAATGCTTGAATCTTATCAGTGGCCGTGACCATTCTTATACTTTTCCTTGCAGTAAAATATTCATTTTGCTCATTTTAGTGAAAAAGTACCACTACAGCTGTATATTGAGAATGTCTTTATTCTATCATATGACTAGTTTCAGTGACACATTACCACCGCCCTCAGGACCCATCACTGCCAAAAGATTATTTGATTTCCTGGCACATTTAGTGTGTGATCCTTGTTTCTAGCACAAGTATTTAGTGTGTGATCCTTGTTTCTAGCACAAGTGGTCTAGCTTTGATCAGGAGCCTATACTCGACACCACGTTGTCTCCAGCAGGAGATTTTCTTAAGATACTGCTGTGGTGATACTTTTTCTCATACTTAATGTGAAGGTTGAGGGTGCACACTTTTGAAAAGTCAGGTTCAATACTTAACAAATGGAAAAAGATGTCTGATTCAGCATCTAGATAGCTTCAGTACTTAGTTTTGATGGCAGTACAGATTGAGAATCTGGATTTGTACACGTACGTAGTGACAAATGGTAGTATAACGTGTTTTGCTTTTTCAACAAGGGAGTAGAATTTTTTGTTTTTCAAATAGATCCAAAACTGTGAGTAACCATCACTATCAAAAGTAGATTTCAAGGTTGAGTCTGTGGCAAATTTGTATCAACAACTCATATCCATTCAGTGATAGAATATTCTGTGTTTTGGATAAAGCAAATGGGTTAACCACGCATTCATATTCCTGCAGATTCTGATCTGGAACTATTTGGAAATAATGCTCCATTGATGATATAAAGCTTTGGAGATGTCTGAGGATTTCATGAAACAAATTGTTCCCATGCTCCAATGTCTTGTCTTTAAAAACAAAAGGGGAGAAGAAGAAAACACTTGATTCCCCTCCTTGCTTTGCCCAAAAATTGATTTTCCTCTTAAATGCTTGAAACTTGTCATTGGATGTGACCATTGTTATACTTTTCCTTGCAGTAAAATATTCATTTCACTCATTTTAGAGAAAATATCAGCCAAATAAGCAAGTATACATTACCAATTTTCGTCATTAATAATGTCTGATAATTTGGTATTATGTTCTAAAAGTAAAGCTAGGACTTGTAAACACAATTCATATAATCAAGAGAGTGCATTCCCATGTGAAAGTCACCTCACTTCTCTGTAGAGAAGGGAATGATGAAGGCTCCCATATCTTCACACAGGATTGCGAAAAGTCTTGACTTCAATCGCTATGATTTTATATAATTAATAATTTGGATGGATTTATCTAAAACTTTCTTGAAGGAAGCAGCCATCTGATTCATAGCTAAAGCTAACTAACACATTGTTTTATGAGGATTTCTGCAAAAGATTTCTGTGTATCAATCACCATAAGCCAGTAGACACATGACGCCTGGAGTGTTGCAGAAACAGTCAAGCATGGAGGCCACATCCACTGACACTAACCTATATGCAGGTCCCAACTTGGGAACTGCAGCTGCTGCTTGGGAACACAACCTGAGATAAACATTGCACCTGTCTTTGCCACTGAATTACTTATCAAGAAAGAACCTTTTAATCAATTTTCATTAATTGCTTTTGCATGGAGTTTTCATACAGTGTTGAGAAGCAGCTAATTCAGTGCTCTTACTCGTGAAAAAAATCAAACTCTTTAGTCTGGAAGTCTGGGTGAGTACTCTCAAAATAATGGTGCAGTTTAACTGGAACCATCAAACTGTTTAGGAGGACTTTCATGTGAATTACACACAGAGCTTTACCTTGCTCTCTCGATAAAGCCCATTTCTAAATAGCTTTTGTTGTACTTACAGTTCTTAGTTATTCCACTTCCACAGGGCATTGCACCTATAGAGTACTTGCACAGAGCTCTCACATAATAAATCTGGTTGTGGTGCTTCATGTGATGGTTCTTCATTTGGCTGTCCTCCCTCCACATTAATTTTAACCAGTCACTTTCCTTGCCATGAGGGTGATGGAGAAACTGCTCACTTCTTCAGTGATCCTTACTTCCACCACCGATCCATGTTGGAAGTAATAAACTGGTCAAAAAGTGAATGATGAAACAGGCAGTGCACTCATGAAGGAAGTTTAACACTGAATGATGTCTCAGATGCCATATGTGCCAGTGTGGGCTCTGATTTGTCGAGTGAGTGTGCACCATTTCAGAATATCATGTGCAAAAGGTTCCTGCATATCAATCACCATGAGCCAGTAGACACATGATGCCTGGAGTGTTGCAGAAACAGTCAAGCATGGAGGGACACATCCACTGACACTAAACTATGTGCAGGTCCCAACTTGGGAACTGCAGCTGCTGCTTGGGAACACAACCTGAGATAAACATACACATATTTTCTGAATGAAATAAAGATAATGTTGATGAATTTGTTTTTTTATATTTTTTAATTAATCATTTTGCTCATGCTTTTACAAGTTTTGGTCAAAAGTGGCTCCCTAGAAAGAGCCGGCAGACCCCTGAGGGGTTTGTGGACCGCACGTTGGAAAACCCTGGTATAGAGTATGGCCTGCCTGAACCCATCAATTTCAAAGTCACATGACAGGCATAGGATCTTCACCAGCCTCAGCAACAATATCGCAGAACAAGAAACCACAGTTACAAGCCATGATACTGCCACTGTAGCTTGTAACTGTTCCTCCTCCTTACAAGAGGTGTAATGTGATCTTATTACAAGCAACTAATACTCAAATGTGATTTCTGTATGAGAAACCACTGTGTAATTTTTCCTTATGTACAGAATGCAGATGGCATTACTCATACCTATTTTGTGCGGTTGTGCTGAAATGTTAATCTCTTGAATATCCAAGCACAGAGAACACTTCAAGCTAGTTTAATATTTTTTGTGTGCTAAAATAATTGTGTTGTGGTTTTAATGGCAAAAATGTAGTTATGAACACTTTGGAAGTATTGCAGTAGGGGCTGCGGGGGTATTTTGTACACAATATCTTACACAGTAAACTGCTGTTTCTCTGTATTCTACCAAAGGAGCTCATCATTTACCAAATCAGCTAATATCCCATACAAGTTGTTCAGAGCCTGAACAGTAAATTATCTAGTCATGTTCAGTAGACGCAGTATGCCCTATATAATTTTCACCTAGTCATACATACAGGTATTTAACTCACATCACGGATGCCTAATTGTTTCTATTTTCAAGTCCAGGCATGGAGACAGATGACCTCCCCCCTTCTGCTAGGCTAGTGGTCCCTATCACCTTCCTAAGAGCCAAGCATTTTTCAAAAGATTTAGAAAACCGAAATCCAGGTAATTTCTTCTATGATTGGTTCCCAGTGTGAGGTCGCTATATATGAAAGACACTGGTTGTTCCCAAAAATAGGAAGATTGGAAGGAGGAGGGGGAAGGGGGGAACCACAGACGAAATGACATATTTTTTCTTCCACTTACCAGGAACAGTTCAACTCAACTCTGTCAATTGAATTAATTCAGTCACAAAGTCCTCAGAAAATGACAGTGATTCATTTTGGTTTTGGGACTTACTAGGATTCAGAGGTATAACTATTTTCCAACACCAGTACTAGTACTACATATAAACCACTCATCTTCAATCAACAATGCAACAGCTGATCATCAGTTTTTCTTGCGAAGTAATATTTGACAATTAAGTTCAGTATTTTGCTTCTAATTTTGCTGTTCCCTATTTTCATTCCCCTGTAACCAGATAGTATCTGAGAAATAGTATTTAACTTTTCATCATTGAAAGTCTTAATCTGCAACAAAATGTATTTGGATTTGAGAGAGGTCTTGTAATATGAAAGTGTAGGTGGCAAGGCAAGATAAAGAGATCGACAGCAAAGTAACAGAATATGAAAATAATGTCAAGGAAGGCTTTCTTAAGTGCAAGCAGTGGTTTTTGCATGTTAAATACAGGGTACAATGGAGATGGATTTTCTTATGGGTAAAAAGCGTAGAGGAGGAGGAGGAGGAGGAGGAGGAGACAAAAGGAAGATCACTCAGTGTGGTGATGGATCATGATTCATAGGCCTCTCTGAACCTAAATAAAGTTGGAAACAAAGATAAGTAAGAAGCTGATTGGGTGGCAATTGTGAGCAAGAAATGGGATGCCAACAAGGCAAGAGATAGTAATGACTGAGACCACGGACACTGCTCGAATGAAGGGTGCGTTAGAGGGACAGTCTCCATCTTCGCAATACAGAAGCTACTGGATAGAGAGGACACATGTGTAATGATTTGTACAATACCCATTTCTAACATTCAGGTTGTAATGAGCAGGATGAACAGCCACTGGGTGACCAAAATCACCTCCGCTATAGCCATTTGGGCAATGAATAGTTAGCTGGTTGTCATGTTCACAAAGAAAGACATAGAAGTATGTACTGCCTGGATACTTGCGGAGGAGGATGTTTTTGGAAGTGAAAGAATTGACAAGATTGTTGAAAATCTTATTCATGATGTTTGTAACAGGTTTTCTTTTTTTTTTTTTTTTTTTTTTTTTTTTTTTGGTGGGGGGGGCGGGGGGTGTAAAGGCTTCAAGGAAATGAATAGTTACCATGTAGGAATGGTAGCTGTTGAAATTTAAGTTACAAAAGTGCCAAGGTGGCCATCAGATAAGGGAGTACAAACTTCAGAAAACTCTGTATAGTATTTGTGACAAGATCTATCAAATTTATTTTCATTTAAGAGAATGATTTGAATTATATCATAAAATTAAGAATTTCAACCATATAATAAGACCACACAGCAAAGATATCACCAATTAACTTGAAGCAGATCAAAGGCTGGAAATTCTTGAAAATATTATAGAGTTCACTCTAGGCAGTCCATGCAACTGAACACATAAAGAGACATCGTAGGTTCTCAGGGACGGTCTCAACATGTGTTTGTAAGTGAAACTTACTGCAGCAAAATATTATGAATTTTATCTAGATATTAAAACAGTCTATGACTCATGTTCCAAGCAGTTTCTGAGAAAGAACAACAAAATGGAACATTGGTGATGTGACATAATGTTTGAACAATCATTATGTCTGCATTATTGGTTCTAAGTAATTTTGTGCCATTGTTACCACATGCCATACATGTCTTCTAGCTAAAAGATATCCATGATAAATTCCACTGGAGAGCTATATTGCTTTGGAGCTTTGTAATGCTCTATTGTCACTATTAATTTTTACTACACTCCATTTAATGCTTCTGACAACAGTTTAGACAAAGTCATTACTATGTGAAAATGTATGCCTTGAAAGACAATCACTTCTCAAACGGTGTAAATACCCATTTCTAACATTCAAGTTGTAATGAGCAGGATGAAAAGCCACTGGGTGATCAAAATCACCTTCGCTATAGCCATTTGCCACTTGCAATTTCCTTCTTGTGCTGTGGTGTAAAACATGAACTTTAAATATTTGATAACTTAAAACTCATGTAAAGAATGCAAATCCCTTAATTATTGGTTAATGATGGTAGTGTTCAGTTACAGGTGAATACTAAACGCCAAAAAATTTGAATAAATCAGCTAAAATTCAATGCCAAAGCTGTTTTGGAGATACTGATTGGATGAGTGTCTCCGTGAATTCTATATTTCCATCTTACCCTGTAGGCACTTCAAGATCAGTTCTTTAATATCAGTCTAAATTTTGAGTCTACATACTGACAATGTAATCATCCATCTAAATTTTGGAATTCCTTGGTATCGTTCATGTATTCTTGTTATAATATTCTTTTCCAGTGACCCAACCAAGATATGAATCACAGATTTCATGAAAAAACATCTGGTATTAAAATTGTGCTAGCTACTTTCCATAATCTTAAAAATTCCTGCCTAACTACTTTTTTTCTGTTCAACCTTCAGTTTAGTAATTTTGAAAACACCCTGTAAGCTTTCTACTGGTAAATTGTTACAACAATTTAATTTCTGGCATCTACTCATTTAATTATTAGAGGAGCCAACATCCATTGGTTGTATTTATTTTTTAATAGCCATCATCATGTGTCCTAATCAATATGACTACAGTTAAAGTCATTATTATTGGTATGAACTACTGCAATACAAAGTCCCATATTCAGGATATGAATGCAGGGGAGCAAATCAGGAACCCTGCACCACTGTTGAAGGCAGGGTCCTAGTGGAGGAGGTTTGCTGTTGCTTTCCTCCAATGATACAAAATGTATATCTGTGTCGCGTGCATGACTGTGCTGAGGGTTATGGACAACGCAGTGTTGGGTTTGTGTTGTTAGGGATGAAGGGAAGGAATAGGGTGAAACATGGTGACAGCACATGGTCTACTCCTCGCCATTAGCACCAAGGGTATCGCCAACCTCAACGTCTCTTCCATTTCATGAGACACTGTGGACAGGTTTGGAAATGAATCTAGGACATTGGCACAAGACCAGTGATCAGGAACTTCACATCATCACCTCTCCTCCACTTTCCAGCTGAATATTGGAAGTGAATATTTCATCCACAAACAGGATTCGAACCAGCTTACCTCTGAGTCACGCACCACTGCATTACATTATGTCAGCAACCTCGGCTATGGAGATGGGAAACTATTGAATAATTACAGTTCCAGTAATGTTCCTTAACACTTCTGGAATTTATTCTGAAACTAGCTGTTAGCTGCAGTTGTGCTTGCATATCAGTAGTTTTGTTACAGTGAGTGATGGTGAATAAGTACGCTATCATACGTGCAATAACATTAGCTGCCCTCACATGTCTGCCTGTTCAGGTGAGTATAGCCCATAAAGTGCACCCTGCTCTCCCCTCTCCAAAGCTGTCCTAATGCACATTGTGTTGGCATGAGCAGCATTGCTGCCAGGCAGTGTGTACAGAGGGGCATGAACAGGAGTGTGCATGTATGCATTATGCTATTGACATATCTATACATTATTTGATGTGCATATTATGCAACAATACTTCTACACTACATGAAGTATGGATTAAAACACAGAAGACTGTATAAGCATTTGATTCATAAGTTTGAATTGTATCAAGTAGCACATAACAATAAAAGCATTTTCACAAATATGGTAAAGATCAAAAGTCAAAGAGTAGAGCTTTTTCAAAGAGTAAATATTTTTCCCTAATGTATGTAATATTCTTCAAATCAATTAGTATCTTGTACTATACACTTTCTAAAGTAGCTGATGTTCTTCTTCAGAATTCAAGCTATCTCCACATAAAATTTCAGTGAAATAGATTCATGGGTTGGTCATGAAAATGTAACAGACATAGTTACTTTCACATTTATAATATTAATATGGATTAAACTTTCAATTACAATATCTTTTTTTCCCTGTAATCCAGTTTTGATGAAATGAAGTCTATCAGTATGTGATGTAGCAAGCTGGGATATGTTTACTTCCCCTCTTGTTTTGCCATCTGCCTACTTAAATTCGTTTTTTTTTTTTTTTTTTTTTTTTTTTTTTTTTTTTTGAACTAATACCATTAACATATGTGAATCTAATCTCGATTTTCATTAAAGAGAAAGGTTCACCCTTTAAATAATATATCAGATCTAGTTTTATGTATGTAACTGATTTTCTAATTTATTTTCACTATTCCTAGTTAGTATCGTTTGTTATAGGGTGAAATCAGTAATTGTTTAGTAACTTAAATTCTATTGTTGATGTATAAACAAATGTAAATTCTCTAATAATTGAAAACATTTGGAAGAAGAAATACTAGTAATCTTAAAGCATCTATTTGGCTCTCTTCGAAAACATGTAAGCAAAGACAGCCCTTAATTAATTCCAAAGTAATTAACAGTTTTGTCAAAAGTATTCTTTGCACAATGAGATTTGTTAATTTAATGATTTAAAGACATAATTCGGCTTAACCCTTGCTGTAGAAGAAACTGTTAAAAAGAACCAATTTTTCAATGTATCCAGTTAATTTAATGAGTTAAGTTTTAAATGTAATTTCTGTAAATTTAACTTTGAACAATATGTACAAGGTGGAATCCAAAAATTTTGGGACTGGTGCTGCCATCTGGAAAGTAGGAGTAGTAGATCTTTGCACCACTAAGTGGTAAGAGCTGCATATCTGATGAGTAAGTGTGTGGAGTGGCATTCAGTTGGGACGAGGTGTTGTGTGTCCACAGTGATTTCCGTAATACTCTGTGTTTGGTGTGTGGCAATTTTACGATAGATCAGCGAACACAACAGCATGTGTGTATCAAATTCTGTGCGAATCATGGGAAAATTGCTACAGATACCCTTGCAATGATTCAACAAGTGTTTGGGGGACAGAGCATGAGCCGTATGCATGTGTTTGAGTGCCGGCTTAGTTCCGGGCTGGCCATACAGGTGTTGAAGATGATGCTCACACTGGAAGGGCCGTTGGCCACGCAACACAAGACATTTTCTTCGATACCAAGGGAATTGTGCATGAAGCATTTGTCCCACCCAACCAAACAGTGAATTCCATGTACTACTGTGATGTTTTGCAATGGATCCATGAAAATGTGTGGTGATGACGGCCCGAACTTGGGCGTCAAGGGATCTGGCTGCTGCATCACAACAAAACCCCCTGTCACATGTCTTTGCTCACCAGGACCTTTTTGGCAAAAAACAACACTGCGGTTGTACCCCAACCACCATACTCACCAGATTTGGCACCTTGTGACTTCACACTATTCCAAAAACTGAAACTCAAGTTGAAAGGCCGTTGGTTCAACACTCTAGAGAGGATTCAAGAAGCATTGCTGGTGGTGATAAAAACCCTCAAAGAACAGGACTTTCAGAAAACGTTTGACCAGTGGCAGAAGTACTGGGACTGGTGTGTATGTGCAGATGGGAACTACTTCGAGGGTGATAGTGATCATTAGTCCAAAGGTAAGGTTTTCAAGAGATGGCAGCACCAGTCCCGAAAATTTTGAATAACGCCTCCTAGTTTCAGTACCTATTATTGTGAAGAAATATAAGGGCCTGGTTTTTTGTACCGAGTCAGTCAATCCACAGCCAAGTTTCAGATGAGGAACCTGTGTTGGCTATAATGACAATAATGCATCAAGTTAACAGTGTAATAAGTGTTACACTGTTAGGCAGTGTGTTAAACCAGTCACAGCATCTGCTCCATATGAACCTTTCTATTCTTCAAGAACTTCGAACTTTGTGGTTAGGTTTTTACTGCTCGTAGATGTTCAACATGAAACTATTGTAGCAGTATGTGGATGTACACCTGCAACCAATTAATGAGGCTTATCGAAAGTTAAACAATAGTGCAGTGGCCATATATAACTGTGTATTATTGGGAGGCTTAAACAGTGAAAGTAAACTACTGTGAAATGCAACTGTGCACCTGTTGGCTACATTATTTACAGTAGTCGGTGTCCAAATTACAAACCCCATTTTTCAGCCAGTGTAGCAACACATTACATCGACACGGAGGACTGTCAATGAAGAAACAAAGTAGGCAAACCGCTACATATGGTGCCCCAGGTGAGGAATATTGCATGTGGGCACAATAAACTAGAATTCACAAACTGTGACAGTGAAGTGCGAACTCGAGCGGTTAACTGGGATTTAAATGGAAGAGATCCTACAGCCAATCAGCTCTGGGGTTTCAAGCCCACAGTAGGATAGCAGCCAATCAGTGAGCAGGTTCTAAGGAAGCTGCCATTGAGTACAGGAGCAGCAAGCAGGTGGACAGCTGACTGAGATAAACAAGACACCTCACCGAGAGAATTACAACTTGCTGCAACCGTGCACATCCGAGATGACAATGACAGCAGAGCAGCAGCAAACGAGTGTTTGAAAACAAGGTAATTCACTGCAAAAGCTGTTTTGTATTAAGTGATACATAATGAGTGACCTTAACGAACAAGACAGTGTGACTGAGAATAAAGCTGTAGAGATTAAGTTGTTGAGTGAACAGATGGCGACAAGTGTAGTTCTGTCATAAAAAAGGAATCCTGTGAAAACTGTAAAAGTGAAATCGAAAAACTAAACAAACGCATTTCAAGTATACAAAAAATTGTAGATGTTCTAATACATGAGATTTCGCATATAACTAATGAAAACTGTGAGCTGAAGAAGTTGCGCCATATTCTAAATGATAAAACAATTAAGCCACAAAATGGGAACCTGGTGGGTTATGAGAAGCGGAAAGGAAGTGATAGACAGGCATCAAAGGCAGCAAATGAAATTATAATTGCAGATAAAAACAGGTATAGTGTTCTGTCGAATAGTAGTGATCCCTGCAATAAGGATAAGCAAAACGTTAGTGAAGTGATGCAAGACAGTGAAACAATGTCCGAGTGGATAAAAGTGTCGCTCAAAGGTAATCCCTTGTCCACTAAAAGAATAACAAACTCCATAAAATCTATCACATTTTGCGATAAAAACAAATACGATGTTCTGCAACAAAGTGAAAATACAAATAAACAAAAACTGACGTGTGTGACAAAGAAGAAAGAATCAAAAGTCGACATCTTTGTAGATAGTCACGCCAAAGGAATTTCTCAAGAACTGCAAGTAAATAGTAAATCAACGACAGTCACAGGCACGGTTAAACCAGGTGCTGGATTCAAAGAAGTGACGAAAAACATCGTAAAATATAACTATGACAAGCAGGACAGTGTTGTAATTTGTGCTGGAGCTAAAGACATTTACAAAAACAATGCTATGAAAATGTATAAACAGCTCTTGAGTGTTTTGCTAGTACTATCAAATACAAACATTTTACTGGTGAACTTTACCCACAGGCATGATTTACCTGAATGGTCATGTGTGAATAAGGAAATTCAAAGAATTAATGCGAAACTTAAAAGTAGTTGTAGGCTATTCAGCAATGTGAAATTAATTGACTCAAGCACACTTGATAGAGAATGTTTTACGAAACATGGGCTTCACCTTAACAAAAATGGGAAGGCCAGGTTAGGAACCTTAATAAGGGAATCAATTAAATGTGATTACAAAGCGACAGCCACTGAACTGGGATTGTATAAATCTCCAATAGCAGAAACACCAGCACAAACAGCAGCAGCACGCAAATGGACCATCCAAAAATCAGTAGCAACAGAGGAACGTACTACTGGAAAAACATTAGGAGAACTAACAACAGAAGCAATAGTTACAGCATCGAAAACCAACCAACCAGAATCATTAGCAGTCACAGCAACATCAGAAGCAGTAGTTCCAACATCAATAACCAAGCAACCAGAATCACTGGCATTCATTGCAACAGCACACAGCAGCAGCAGTGGTAATAGGAGCAGTCATCACACCAGAAGAAGGCAGCCACCCTTGAGAAGCCAGGATTTTTGCTGGGGCAAAACAGTGAACAACAGCACATAACAGGGAAACAGGGAAATGTTTGCAAGCAGAGGAATCTACAACAAGGTATGAAATCTTGTAACAGTGTAAGAGAAAATGCATAAACAGAGTGTAAAGTCACAGGTCAGTCGGACTGTTCAAATCAGCTAAGAATTATGAGTCTGAACATCCAGTGTCTTAAAAACAAGTACCTTGAACTTGAGGTAGCAGCAAATAGTGACCATATTGATTGTTTATGTGTTATGGAACATTGGTGCAGGGACAGTGAACTAAACAGCATAAACTTAAGCCAATATAAACTTGCCAGTCAGTATTGTAGGCAAAATGCCAAAGGTGGTGGTGTATGCATTTATCTAAATCCCAAGCTTAAATTTAAATTAAGACACGAGGCTAAACCATTAATCATAGAAAAGGATTTTGAGGCAGTAGCCATTCAGCTCCCACTAGAACAACAGATTCCAGTGAAAGCTTAATAGATAACATCTTCTCAAATGTGAACACACATGAAGTTGCAGATACAAATGTGAATATAGGATTATCAGATCATAATGCACTAACCTTTAATCTCACTGCATCTCCCAAGGAGGAGGAAAATAAAAAGGAGTACAAACGATTTTTCTCTACTGAAAATTGTAATCAGTTCAAAAATAATTTAAAAAATGCAGTTTTGTCAGAGGTCCTGGCACAAACAAACACAAATGATGCTTACAATATATTTGCTTCCACTTTTATGACATACTTTGAAATGTGTTTCCCAAAAAAGCTTTTGAGTTATAGATCATCTGGATCCAAAGGGACCTGGATTACACCCGGAATTAAAAAGTCAAGTAAAACCATGAAATTACTAAGTTTAAAGTTAAAAACATGTCATGATCAGCAGTTAGTTGAGTATGTGAGGACATACAAAAAGACCTACCACAAAGTAATAGCAAAAGCAAAATTATTAAGTGATGATAGATTAATAAGGCAGGCTAGTAACAAGTCCAGAATGATGTGGAAAATGGTAAAAAAAGAAACTGGGGGTCAAACTAAAGAAAAGGAAATCAATCTTAAAAATAATGAAAATATTCCCATAGAAAAAGATGCCATGGCAAACTATGTAAACAATTATTTTGTAAATATTCCCCTTACTTTAAGTAGTAAATTTAAGCAACAACCAACAGTGACGAGTCCAATGGCAAATACCAGCATGATGGCAATCCCAACAGATGAGCATGAAGTTCTAAAAGTCATTAAATGCTTGAAATCCAAAATGTCCTCTGGGTTGGATGATGTACCTGTATCAATAATTAAGAAAATTGCTCCATGTGTTGTCAAACTTGTCCCTTAGTGAAGGGATATTTCCGGACAAACTTAAAATCTCTAAAGTGATACCTCTATACAAAAATGGTGACAGACATAAAATAGAAAATTACTGACCTATATCTCTCCTCCCAGCCTTCTCCAAAACACTTGAGGAATTAATCAAAATCAGGGTTACAAAATACCTAGAAAAACATAAACTAATAAATAACAGTCAACACGGCTTTTGAGCAGGGCACAGTATAGAAACAGCCATATTGGACTACACAACAGAAATAGTAAGAAATTTGGAGTCAAATAAACAGGTTGTTGGAATTAATCTAGATTTATCCAAAGCCTTTGATACTGTGAACCATGTAATATTACTAGAGAAACTTGAAGCAATAGGCATCAGGGGTATTGTTAAAAAATGGTTTGAATCTTATCTGCAAAACAGATCACAAGTTGTTGAGCTGAGGTCATCCAACAATCTTCACAATTTTAAACTCATATCTGAAACAAAACAAATTGAAATAGGTGTTCCACAGGGCAGCATTCTGGGCCCATTGTTATTTTTAATTTATATAAATGATATACAGGCTCCAGACAGCTCATCCAAAATTCTACTATTCGCAGATGACACAAGTATCATAATTAGTGATATAAAAGAATCATTGTGTACTACAGCAGAGAAAATGCTCTCACGCATACAGTCATGGTTTTATTCAAATAAGCTGACATTAAATACAAAGATGGAAGCATGTGTCAAGGGGAAAATATGTGCCTTATGCTGGATAGCAAACAAATAGAAAAATTATGCACCACAAAGTTTCTGGGAATACGAACTGACCAAGCTTTAAACTGGAATGAACACAGTGTATATCTTACTCAGAAACTTAGCTCAGCATGTTTTGCCTTAAGAATAATATCCAAGGTATGCAGCAAAGAATGTATTAGAGTGGTGTACTTTAGATATTTCCAATCAGTTGCAAGCTATGGCATAAGTTTTTGGGGAAAAACCAGGTCAAGACTAAATGACATTTTTATTATGCAAAAAAGAGCTATTCGTATCATGACACACAGCCCACCACAAACTCACTGTAGACCCTTATTCAGGCAACTAAAGATACTTACAATACCATCAATACATATTTTTAAATGCCTGGAAATGGTAAGTAAAAATAACTGGGATCTCCAGACCAACTCAAGCTACCATGATCACAATACAAGCCATTGTAAAGACTTCCACATTCCCTATGTAGCAAAAACTAGAAGTCAGAAACATGTTAGCCACTTAGGAATAAAGCTTTTAAATGCACTTTCAACTCAAATTAAAGAATTGAAAGGCAAAAATAATTTCAAGCATGAAGTAAAAAAATACTTGATGGAAAAATGCTACTACAGTGTAAATGAATACCTGTCTCAGACTGTGGATTGAAACCTGTACTTATTTTTAAAAAAATTCAAACTAATTTAATGATATTTCCAACTTTGTAATTATGGTACTTAGGAAAAATCTGTTAAATATACGTAATACGTTTTGTGTATATCCGTAATACGTTTTGTGTATAAGGCATAGTTCATGTTCTAAAATTGTTTATCATGAGCACATGCTTTTGTTTTTTAGGTAATAAGTTCTTGTACACTACTTATGTACTATGTGTATGTAATTTGTTTGCTGTTTGTACATGTTTGTCAATTTATTATGTGTATGTGTTGTTATGTGGTATGTGTAATCAAATGACAAATCTTATATCACATGTGTGATCTAATGGATGCTAAATAAATAAATAAAATGCATAAGTGGGAGTGGATGAGGTCGTCAAGGTTAATGAGGAGGAATCTAGTAGCAAAAGTCAGCAAGGGAAAAAGTTTATGGCAGATGGAAAAGTGGAAGTGATGTTAATGCAAATTATGAGTAGTTTGAATAGTATGGAAAGTAGTATGAAAGAAGACATGGCTAGCTTAAAGGCCGAACTACAGGAAGAAATAAAGGTAATCAACTCTAATCTTTTAGAAGTAAATAAGATGTCTGATGCAGTAGTTAAAGATTGTGAAAATACTAATGAGAAATTAACATTGACTTGTAAATGTGTGGAAGAGAGAGAGAAGCTCTGTGATGACAATAGTACGAAAGTAGGTTTCCGAGAAACAACATGCTGAAAATAGGGTTAAACTTGAGAACCAAATCGATCAGATTAAAAATGATTCAGAAACTGAGGTAGAAACCAAGTATGCAGTAATGGTAGAGGAAACACTGAAAAAATTAAATGAAAATGTAAACTCAAAATTGACTGAAATGGAGAAAAATTTGGAAGAGGTAGAAAATCTAAACCATAGAGAAAGTGACAGTGGGTCTGATTCCAACAGCAGGTGTAATGATGATATGAATGACGAATTTAGTAGTGATGAGAATGGGGTATTTGAATTAATAATTGATAATGATGGCAATGTGTTAAGTAAAGAAAGAATAAAGGAGGATAATATTACGCCTAGTGAAAGAGAACCATGCTATCTGTCATTTGACTGTGTCTGATAATTATTTTGGTAAGCAGGATGTTAGTGTTTCTAGGGAAAAGATGAATGAGGATTTGTTGTATGAAAAAGATCACATGATAAGTAAAAAGGAATTGTGTTACCTTGTAATAACAGAAAGTGTACAAGGTATACATGTTAAATGTTTACTGGACAGTGATAGTAATTTGAATGGCATCTCACAGGCATTTTTTGAATCTATTAAGAACACAGAGGATATAATAGTAATGCATGTTTCTGGAATAAAAATTATTGGTGCTACTGGTAAGTTATCACTGAGTGTGATACAAGAGATACTATGAGTGGTGAAATTCGCAGGACAGTTGTTGGAGTGGAATTTCTTGGTAATTCAAAATCTCAGCAGTGACGTAATATTTGCAACTAATGTCTTGTGTGATCAGCAAGTGGGGGGTTCACTATTCCGTGTTGGATTCATTATGTGGCAACAATGCTTACCCCACCTGTCTGTGTCATGTTTCAGGTTTCTTGAGGCAGTTAAACTCTTCCCCTATCATATCTGTAGTTTATAAGCGAATCTGAAACATTCTTTCTTTGACTGTCATGTGATATGTGCAGTAGAATGATCTAGCATAGGGATATTTTAGAAAAGGTTTCTCCAGTGTTTCTATGTGTGTGTATGGTCTTTAAATATGTCTGCTTGTGTCTGTATATATGTGGATGGATATGTGTGTGTGTGCGAGTGTATACCTGTCCTTTTTTCCCCCTAAGGTAAGTCTTTCCGCTCCCGGGATTGGAATGACTCCTTACCCTCTCCCTTAAAACCCACATCCTTTCGTCTTTCCCTCTCCTTCCCCTCTTTCCTGATGAGGCAACAGTTTGTTGCGAAAGCTTGAATTTTGTGTGTGTGTTTGTGTTTGTTTGTGTGTCTATCGACCTGCCAGCGCTTTCGTTCGGTAAGTCACATCATCTTTGTTTTTAGATACATTTTTCCCTCCCTCTATTATATGTATATATATAGTATGTTGTGTTACAATCATAAGAGGATGGATGAAAATAAAGTGGTACCATGGTTAAAAAAAATTTGTCAAACAAAGAGGTAAGTTAAATAGAAAATGAAAGGTGTCAGCATATGTGGAGGATAATTAGCATCTGAAGTAATCAGCTCCTTGGTGCAGCAGCAGAGGCAATATGCAGTAAAAATCATTTTAAATACTAGATCTTAATATTAATTATGGTATAATAGAAGTGTTTGTGTTCAGTGTAATCAGTATATTCATATAACTATCTACCCATAGAAGTGTTATGGTACAGCCTCTTCTAATATTAAGGAATTACAACTTTAAACATAGTTTTTACCTGACGCAGGACCGGGTCCCGCGCAGTAGCCGACGCGACCTGCAAACCTGTAAGTGGAAAACCCTCGACCGCACGACGTTCTTCCTCATCAATGTGGAAACAGAGTAGTTCATCACGATCGAAAACCGGGTCGGGGCCCATCGGCAAACACGACAATGCGTCAGTGTTGGCGTGCTGGGCCGTGGGGCGATAGTGAATCTCATAGTGAAAATGAGACAAATTTAAGGCCTAACATTGCAGGCGGTGAGCTGCATTATCCGGAACTGATGCTGATGGGCTGAACAGAGAGACCAGCGGCTTGTGGTCGGTGATGAGGTAACACCGTTGCGCATCGTTCAGGGTCTTGGATGCATAGGCGATGGGTCGTTCTGACCCATCCTCATACCGATGGGCGAGAACAGCCCCTAGGCCATACTGTGACGCGTCAGTCGCCAGAATCAAGTGCTGATCTGGACGGAATGTGGCAAGACAAGGCGCCAACTGCAAATGAGCCTTCAGGTGGACAAAAGTCTGCTCACACTCATCGGACCAACAGAAAGGGACGTTTTTGCATAACAGCTGATGCGGAGGATGAGCTACCATTGCCATGGATGGAATGAATTTGTGACAATAAGCAATCTTGCCTAGAAACGCCTGAAGTTCTTTTACCATAGACGGCCGGGGTAGAGCGTTAATGGCCGCAATGTGCTGACGTAGAGGACGTATACCCTCACGGGACAAGTGGAAACCAAGATACACAATGGAGGGTTGGAAGAACTGTGACTTGTCCAGATTGCACTTCAACCCAACCGAATGCAAAACCCGAAACAGTGAACGCAAATTGCGAAGGTGCTCCTCAGTGGAGGCCGCCATGACAACAATGTCTTCTATATAGTTGATGCAGCCAGGAACGGAAGCCGTGAGCTGTTCCAAAAACCGCTGAAAAATGGCCGGCTCGCTAGCGACGCCAAATGATAACCGCTGGTACTGATGCAACCCACAAGGAGTGTTGATGACGAGAAATTCCTTGGAAGAAGCATCCAACGGCAACTGATGGTACACCTCCGATAAGTCAAGTTTGGAAAAGAACTGGCCCCCAGCGAGCTTGGTAAATAACTCCTCAGGATGGGGAAGAGGATAAGTGTCAATGAGGCTCTGAGCGTTGACGGTGGCTTTAAAATCACCACACAATCGCAGACTCCCGTTTGGTTTAGAAACCACCACGATGGGCGATGCCCATTCGCTGGAGGTAACAGGAAGGAGAATCCCTGAAGCTGTTAACCTTTCTATCTCAGCCTTGACAGGTGCATGCAACGCCACCGGAATAGGGTGTGCCCGGAAAAACTTAGGGCGAGCTGTAGGTTTAAGAGTAATGTGGGCTTCAAAATCCTTGGCACGACCCAGACCAGCAGAGAACACGGACGAAAATTCAGAACAAAATCCATCCAGCTGTTGATACGGAATATCCTCAGATATGAGGTGCACATCATCATCAATGGAGAACCTGAACAACTGGAAAGCATCATAACCGAACAGGTTTTCAGCGCCCGCATGATCCACCACATAAAACGTGAGGGGCCTAACAACAGACTTGTAGGCAGTGGAAGCATCAAACTGGCCAATGATAGGAATTTTCTGTTTATTATAAGTTCTCAGATTTCGCGTAACTAGAGACAAGGGAGGGGAGCCCAACTCCAAATACATGCAAGAATTAATGAGAGTTACTGCAGAGCCAGTGTCCACTTGCATGCAAATGTCTTTATCCAGAACATGAACAGTAACAAACAACTTATTTGTTTGAGAAAGCACACAGTTAACATCCATGTCCGATGCCTCGTCCTCGTCGACAGGAACTTTAGGGGTCTGACACACAGAAGCAATGTGGCCTTTTTTCCTACAGGAATTACACGTGGACCAACGTTTTGGACACGCGGCCCTGTCATGCTGTACGAAACAACATGGACAAGAAGGAAGTGCGGAACGAACCTGCTTCTGTGGTTGCTATTTTCACTGCGAGCGTTGCGGCCCAACGTGACGTCATTTACGCGAGTGAACCGGCACCACATCTTCGTTCTCCTGTGAAACTGGCAAATTGTACATGTCAAAAAGTGACTGTACAGCGCCTACATCACACCACACGTCTATTTATGCACCAGCAGCATGAGACACTTCAAAGGATTGAGCGATGCTTAGAACTTCCGACAACGACGGGTTTGGCAGTTGTAGGGCACGTTGCCGAACTTCTTTATCAGGAGCAAGCCGTAGAATAGCATCCCTAACCATTGAATCAGCATAAGACTCATGATGAGTGTCCGTGACAAACTGACATTTCCTACTCAGGCCGTATAGTTCCACCACCCAAGCCCGGTAAGATTGATGGGGCTGTTTACGACACCGGTAGAATGCCACGCAGGCCGCAACGACATGGGTGTTTTTTCGGTAATAGTTAGACAATAAGTCACACATTTCTTGGAAGGACAGAGAGGCAGGTTCCCGCAGAGGGGCTAACTGAGATAGCAGCTGATAGATCCATTGGGAAATCCATGATAGAAATAACGACTTACACATAGGAGCATCGACAATGCTGAAAGCCAAGAAGTGTTGCCGCAAACGCTTCTCATAATCCTCCCAGTCTTCGACAGCCTCATCGTAAGGAGGGATTGGAGGCGGAGAAGAGGAAGACAGACGATGAGTAAGCGACGTCGACAACGCCTGAATAGCAGCCGTCAGCTGTGTTTGTTGTGCCTGAATAGCAGCCGTTAGCTGTGTTTGTTTTTCAATGAGTGCTTGCATAAGCTGTTCCATGTCGGCCCCATCACGAACACACAAATCCACAACACAGTGAAAATATCCAACTTCGTTGCCAAAAGTGTTATAACCTTTAATCACCAATAATTGCATGGATATTCAAACACACTCACTTAGAAACAATAGCTGGTTACATGATAACAACTCAGTATCTCTTATTTGACTGCCATGCCGTGACGTGCGGCCGGCGCCGTTCATAGCTAGGTGGCGCTCCTGCGCTCAGCCGAGTTGCGGAGCGCCTCTATCGCCATTTGCGCGTACTGTTGTGGCGGCACTGTAAATGTTGTGGCACTGTCACAGCACTTGCATACTTTTAATGAGCTTGTCACACACTTTCTAACCAAGTTGTCCATGCCTTCAACAGGTCCACCAGACAGTTAGCAAAGAAATGCACTGCTATCAGTTCCCTTGGAGGTGGCTCTCCTCCACCACTGTACACAAAAATAAGTACCCTACTTTAGTACACTTACTCTTACTTCTAACTTGAGTCTAGGAAAAAAAAAATTGTTGAACACTAATGACAAATGATAGTCATTACCTAATAAATAAGTGAATTAATTACATAGTTTTCATTACATTACAATAATTAGCACTAAAATTGACTATAGTATGAAAGGTGGTGACTAGAAAAAATTTTAAAATCAAGAGCACATTACACTATAAAACATTACTCTAAGTCATAAATGTCTAAAACTTCGAAACTTGAATGATCTAGGTCTCCTTTCCATTTGCAAAATAGCAAAAATTCAAGACATGCAGTAGCATAAATGTACTAATCATTACATTATAAAAACAGAATAGTCACCATCACATAACTTAATAACTACTCAAATCAAAATTAAGGGGATGGAAGTTGTACCAAATCATTGCCCCACTTCACTACACCACCCTGAGCACTACTCTAATTCAACCAGAAAATTAAATTCTCACAAAATCACAAAATGTTACCAAATAGTTGACCTGTCTAGTATCACAGCTATCAATTATTCAGCAAAATTACTTTTCTTTGTTCCAGTATTACCTCTCAGAATACAAATAGCAGTTTTCAGGCAACCTGTTCATCCAATGAAGCAGCATTATATTAGTTGTACTTCACTAAAATATTGCTCTTTCTGTTAACTCTCTCATTCCGTACTGCAGTGTCATGAATTTCAAAATTCCTACTGCAGAGACAGGCTCCCTAACCATTAAGACCCTAACATTATTTTATTATTTCCGTATTGCTTCATTAACTAATAAATAAACAACTGTTCTGCTTATCTAATGCAAAACTGATTCTACAGAAAAACACTCCATGGCAACAGATCCTTATGCTAAGGCAGACTTAACTCTCATTACTGAACAGACAAAATTATCACTCAGAAAAACTATAATTTCACTGTATTCCATCAAATTGCTTAACATTCTAGCCTGAAGGGCTATATACTTACAAATCTTACTTACTCTTTCCAAACACATTTCTCCAGGCAACAATGTTTAATTACTTTTGAATACATTGTGGTAGTATTCAGTGATCAGTGATGTTACAAATATTTACTATCAAAAACAGTCTTGATCACAAATTATTTATCCCGGTGACCAGTTTCGACCATAACTGTGGTCATCTTCAGACCAATGAGTAAGAACCTCCTTCTGGGGGTAAATCACTTCGCAACTACCATGCCTTGCACCTTAGTCTGTCTGTTCGTGATGGTATTATTCTTCTGGCCACGGACGGCGCATCTCCACGGGTCGTGGTGCCAGCCTCTCTTCGCAAAGATGTTCTCAAACTGTTGCATGAAGGCCATTGGGGTATTTCTCGGACTAAGTCCCTGGCCCGCAGGCACGTTTATTGGCCCGGTATTTATTCGGACATCGCCCACATGGTTGCTGCGTGTGGTCAGTGTACTCCACAACTGGCTGCACCTTGTACAATGCCCTCCCCGTGGCCTGATCTGGCGCAGCCATGGGAATGGGTGCATGCTGACTTTGCCGGCCCCTTCCTCGGTACTTATTGGTTACTGTTGATTGACGCCTTCTCGAAGTTTCCATTTGTTGTTCGATGTCCGTCGCCCACCACTACGGCAACGACACTGGCTTTGTCCAAAATCTTTGCGCTAGAAGGTCTTCCATCCACGATCGTCACGGACAATGGCCCTCAGTTCTCTTCGCAGTCCTTCCGTGATTTTTGTACTGGACAAGGGATTCATCTTGTTACAGCACCGCCCTTCCATCCGCAATTGAATGGGGAGGTTGAGCGCCTTGTCCGCACGTGGTCAAGGCTCTTCGCAGCCGCCGGCTTTGTGAAATACATACGGACGATGGCATGGTTGTTCGCCATTATGACCAGATGCACCCACGAGTGGTGGCCACGCTGGTGCCACCGCCCCTTCCTTCACCTCTACCAGCCCGAGATGCTAGTCCTGTCGCTGCTGCCGATCTACCGTACGTGTTGCTGCAGCCGACGTCGCTCTCGTGTCTCTCCGCGGTATCTTCTCGGGGCCTCACAAGAGGCCATGGATGTCTCCGCACTGTCCATGTCTCCAAGGAAGAGAG
The DNA here is from genome assembly GCF_023898315.1 of Schistocerca nitens. Lineage (NCBI taxonomy): Eukaryota > Metazoa > Arthropoda > Insecta > Orthoptera > Acrididae > Schistocerca > Schistocerca nitens. Next base: position 366,849,848 of record NC_064619.1, read on the forward strand.
TGTTTTTTTTTTTTTTTTTCGAGGGGGGAAAAGTGTTGTGACAGTGCCACGACATTTACAGTGCTGCCACGACAGTACGCGCAAATGGCGATAAGAGGCGCTCTGCAACTCTACAGACATTAAGGTAACCTCTGGCGTGCCACAGGGGAGTGTTATGGGACCATTGCTTTTCACAATATACACTCCTGGAAATTGAAATAAGAACACCGTGAATTCATTGTTCCAGGAAGGGGAAACTTTATTGACACATTCCTGGGGTCAGATACATCACATGATCACACTGACAGAACCACAGGCACATAGACACAGGCAACAGAGCATGCACAATGTCGGCACTAGTACAGTGTATATCCACCTTTCGCAGCAATGCAGGCTGCTATTCTCCCATGGAGACGATCGTAGAGATGCTGGATGTAGTCCTGTGGAACGGCTTGGCATGCCATTTCCACCTGGCGCCTCAGTTGGACCAGCGTTCGTGCTGGATGTGCAGACCGCGTGAGACGACGCTTCATCCAGTCCCAAACATGCTCAATGGGGGACAGATCCGGAGATCTTGCTGGCCAGGGTAGTTGACTTACACCTTCTAGAGCACGTTGGGTGGCACGGGATACATGCGGACGTGCATTGTCCTGTTGGAACAGCAAGTTCCTTTGCCGGTCTAGGTATGGTAGAACGATGGGTTCGATGACGGTTTGGATGTACCGTGCACTATTCAGTGTTCCCTCGACGATCACCAGTGGTGTACGGCCAGTGTAGGAGATCGCTCCCCAAACCATGATGCCGGGTGTTGGCCCTGTGTGCCTCGGTCGTATGCAGTCCTGATTGTGGCGCTCACCTGCACGGCGCCAAACACGCATACGACCATCATTGGCACCAAGGCAGAAGCGACTCTCATCGCTGAAGACGACACGTCTCCATTCGTCCCTCCATTCACGCCTGTCGTGTCACCACTGGAGGCGGGCTGCACGATGTTGGGGCGTGAGCGGAAGACGGCCTAACGGTGTGCGGGACCGTAGCCCAGCTTCATGGAGACGGTTGCGAATGGTCCTCGCCGATACCCCAGGAGCAACAGTGTCCCTAATTTGCTGGGAAGTGGCGGTGCGGTCCCCTACGGCACTGCGTAGGATCCTACGGTCTTGGTGTGCATCCGTGCATCGCTGCGGTCCGGTCCCAGGTCGACGGGCACGTGCACCTTCCGCCGACCACTGGCGACAACATCGATGTACTGTGGAGACCTCACACCCCACGTGTTGAGCAATTCGGCGGTACGTCCACCCGGCCTCCCGCATGCCCACTATACGCCCTCGCTCAAAGTCCGTCAACTGCACATACGGTTCACGTCCACGCTGTCGCGGCATGCTACCAGTGTTAAAGACTGCGATGGAGCTCCGTATGCCACGGCAAACTGGCTGACACTGACGGCGGCGGTGCACAAATGCTGCGCAGCTAGCGCCATTCGACGGCCAACACCGCGGTTCCTGGTGTGTCCGCTGTGCCGTGCGTGTGATCATTGCTTGTACAGCCCTCTCGCAGTGTCCGGAGCAAGTATGGTGGGTCTGACACACCAGTGTCAATGTGTTCTTTTTTCCATTTCCAGGAGTGTATATAAATGACCTAGTAGATAGTCTCGGAAGTTGCATGTGGCTTTTCGCGGATTATGCTGTAGTATACAGAGAAGTTGCAGCATTAGAAAATTGTAGCGAAATGCAGGAAGATCTGCAGCGGATAGGCACTTGGTGCAGGGTGTGGCAACTGTCCCTTAACATTGACAAATGTAATGTATTGCGAATACATAGAAAGAATGATCCTTTATTGTATGATTATATGATAGCGGAACAAACACTGGTAGCAGTTACTTCTGTAAAATATCTGGGAGTATGCATGTGGAACGATTTGAAGTGAAATGATCATATAAAATTAATTGTTGGTAAGGCGGGTACCAGGTTGAGATTCATTGGGAGAGTGCTTAGAAAATATAGTCCATCCACAAAGGAGGTGGCTTACAAAACACTCGTTCGACCTATACTTGAGTATTGCTCATCAGTGTGGGATCCATACCAGATCAGGTTGACGGAGGAGATAGAGAAGATCCAAAGAAGAGCGGCGCGTTTTGTCACAGGGTCATTTGGTAACCGTGATAGCGTTATGGAGATGTTTAACAAACTCAAGTGGTAGACTCTGCAAGAGAGGCGCTCTGCATCGCGGTGTAGCTTGCTCGCCAGGTTTCGAGAGGGTGCGTTTCTGGGTGAGGTATCGAATATATTGCTTCCCCCTACTTATACCTCCCGAGGAGATCATGAATGTAAAATTAGAGAGATTAGAGCGCGCACAGAGGATTTCAGGCAGTCGTTCTTCCCCCGAACCATACGCGACTGGAACAGGAAAGGGAGGTAATGACAGTGGCACGTAAAGTGCCCTCCACCAGACACCGTTGGGTGGCTTGCAGAGTATAAATGTAGATGTAGATGTAGATGTACCGCTTCCGAGTACACCAGAACCGGCCCCAGTCGCAATGCCGCCTTCTCCGGGAACCATCTCGCTGGAGCTCACCCCCAGGTCCACGACACCTATGGATGCTGCTCCGGAGTTTTCACCCACCATCTCGTCCAGGAGACACATTCGACGCCTGAGCTTCCGTCCTCGACATTTTCGACCATACCCTCGTGTCCCTCCGCGGGATCTTCTCGGGGCCTCACAAGAGGCCATGGATGTCTCCGCACTGTCCATGTCTCCAAGGAAGCGAGTGTGTGTTTTTTTTTTTTTTTTTTTTTTTTTTTTTTCTTCAAGGGGGGAAAAGTGCTGTGACAGTGCCATGTCATTTACAGTGCTGCCATGACAGTACGCGCAAACGGTGATAGAGGCGCTCTGCAACTTGTCTGAGCGCGGGAGCGCCACCTAGCTACGAACGGCGCCGGCCTCACGTCACGGCACGGCAGTCGAATAAGAGATACTGAGTTGTTATTATGTAACCAGCTATTGTTTCTAAGTGAGTGTGTTTGAATATCCACACAATTATTGGTGATTAAAGGTTATAACAGAATGTGCTTCTGAAAAATACTGAACATTAAGCAAGTAAAATTTTCTGTCTATTGCAACCCATTAGGATTTATTTCGTTTAGCAAGACAGGATTTGTTACAAAGTGATATGTATTTTAAACTATAATCTTCACTTAACAAAAATGGACATCACTTATTATGAAGATGTGTAATTTTTGTTCAAAATAAACTTGTGGATATTTTGTGATATTGTACAATAATACATTGTATGTAATTATTTCGTATGGGGATTTTTGTATGGCCAGTTCACATAAGTACAAATTTGAAAAAAAATATATACTACAGTTTTGATATGATTTCTTTTGTAATTTTTTTTTATTTGCATTTTATGCCTAATTTCTGGTGTCACTTATGGTCATTGAATTGCCCATTTCGTTATTTGCAATATCTATCTGGTCAATCAAATGACGGGGTGATGTGATGAAGCAAGCTGGGATATTTTTACTTCCTCTCTTGTTTTGCCATCAGCCTACTTAAATTAATTTTTTTCATTTTTGAACTAATTACTATTAGCATATGTGAATCTAATATTGATTTTCATAAAAGAGAAAGGTTGACCCTCAGTATTAAAGAATATATCAGATCTAGTTTTATATATGTAACTGATTTTCTAATTTATTTTGAGTATTTCTAGTTAGTATCATTTGTTATAGGGTGAAATCTGTAATTGTTTAGTAACTTAAATTGTATTGTTGATGTATAAACAAATATAAATTCTGTAATAATTGTAAAAATTTGGAAGAAGAAATACTAGTAATCTTAAAGTATCTATTTGGCTCTCTTCGAAAACATGCCAGCATAGCCAGCCCTTAATTAATTCCAAAGTAATTAACAGTTTTGTCAAAAGTATTGTTTGCGTAATGATATTTGTTAATTTCATGATTTAAAGAAATAATTCAGTTTAACCCTTGCTGTAGAAGAAACTGCTATAAAGGACCAATTTTTCAATGTATTCAGTTAATTTCATGAGTGGAGTTTTAATTGTAATTTCTGTAAATTTAACTTCGAACAATATGTAGTTTCAGTACCTATTATTGTGAGGATACATAAGGGCCCAGTTTTTTGTACCTAGTCAGTCAGTCCATGGCCAAGTTTCAGATGAGAGACCTGTGTTGGTTAGAATGACAACAATGCATCACGTCAACTAGTTAACTATGTAGTAAGTGTTACACCATTAGACCATGTGTTAAAACAGTGACAGCATCTGCTCCACAAGTATTCTATTCTTCGAGAACTGTGAACTTTTTGGTTAGGTTTTTACTGCTCATAGATGTTCAACAGGAAACTATTGTAGCAGTATGTGGATGTACACCTGCAACCTATTAATGAGCTTATCGAAAGTTAAGCAATAGTGAAGTGGTCCATATATAACTGTGTACTATTGCGGGAAGAAATGAAAGAGGAAGCCGTCTTGTAGAATTTTTCACAGAGCATAACTTAATCATAGCTAACACTTGGTTCAAGAATCATAAAAGAAGGTTGTATTCCTGGAAGAATCCTGGAGATACTAAAGGGTATCACATAGATTATATAATGGTAAGACAGAGATTTAGGAACCAGGTTTTAAATTGTAAGACATTTCCAGGGGCAGATGTGGATTCTGACCACAATCTATTGGTTATGAACTGCAGATTGAAACTGAAGAAACTGCAAAAAGGTGGGAATTTAAGGAGATGGGACCTGGATAAACTGAAAAAACCAGAGGTTGTAGAGAGTTTCAGGAAGAGCATAAGGGAACAATTGACAGGAATGGGGGAAAGAAATACAGTAGAAGAAGAATGGGTAGCTCTGAGGGATGAAGTAGTGAAGGCAGCAGAGGGTCAAGTAGGTAAAAAGACGAGGGCTAATAGAAATCCTTGGGTAACAGAAGAAATATTGAATTTAATTGATGAAAGGAGAAAATATAAAAATGCAGTAAATGAAGCAGGCAAAAGGGAATACAAACGTCTCAAAAATGAGATCGACAGGAAGTGCAAAATGGCTAAGCAGGGATGGCTACAGGACAAATGTAAGGATGTAGAGGCTTGTCTCACTCGGGGTAAGATAGATACTGCCTACTGGAAAATTAAAGAGACCTTTGCAGAGAAGAGAACCACTTGTATGAATATCAAGAGCTCAGATGGCAACCCAGTTCTAAGCAAAGAAGGGAAGGCAGAAAGGTGGAAGGAGTATATAGAGGGTTTATACAAGGGCGATGTACTTGAGGACAATATTATGGAAATGGAAGAGGATGTAGATGAAGATGAAATGGGAGATAAGATACTGCGTGAAGAGTTTGACAGAGCACTGAAAGACCTGAGTCGAAACAAGGCCCCGGGAGTAGACAACATTCCATTAGAACTACTGATGGCCTTGGGAGAGCCAGTCATGACAAAACTCTACAATCTGGTGAGCAAGATGTATGAGACAGCCAAAATACCCACAGACTTCAAGAAGAATATAATAATTCCAATACCAAAGAAAGCAGGTGTTGACAGATGTGAAGATTACCGAACTATCAGTTTAAGTCACAGCTGCAAAATACTAACGCGAATTCTTTACAGACGAATGGAAAAACTGGTAGAAGCGGACCTTGGGGAAGATCAGTTTGGATTCCGTAAAAATGTTGGAATACGTGAGGCAATACTAACCTTATGACTTATCTTAGAAGAAAGATTAAGGAAAGGCAAAGCTACATTTCTAGCATTTGTAGACTTAGAGAAAGCTTTTGACAACGTTAACTGGAATACTCTCTTTCAAATTCTGAAGGTGGCAGGGGTAAAATACAGGGAGCGAAAGGCTATTTACAATTTGTACAGAAACCAGATGGCAGTTATAAGAGTCGAGGGGCATGAAAGGGAAGCAGTGGTTGGGAAAGGAGTGAGACAGGGTTGTAGCCTCTCCCCGATGTTATTCAATCTGTATATTGAGCAAGCAGTAAAGGAAACAAAAGAAACATTCAGAGTAGGTATTAAAATTCATGGAGAAGAAGTAAAAACTTTGAGGTTCGCCGATGACATTGTAATTCTGTCAGAGACAGCAAAGCACTTGGAAGAGCAGTTGAACAGAATGGACAGTGTCTTGAAAGGAGGATATAAGATGAACATCAACAAGAACAAAACGAGGATAATGGAATGTAGTCAAATTAAATCGGGTGATGCTGAGGGGATTAGATTAGGAAATGAGACACTTAAAGTAGTGAAGGAGTTTTGCTATTTGGGGAGCAAAATAACTGATGATGGTCGAAGTAGAGAGGATATAAAATGTAGACTGGCAATGGCAAGGAAATCGTTTCTGAAGAAAAGAAATTTGTTAACATCGAGTATAGATTTAAGTGTCAGGAAGTCGTTTCTGAAAGTATTTGTATGGAGTGTAGCCATGTATGGAAGTGAAACATGGACGATAACCAGTTTGGACAAGAAGAGAGTAGAAGCTTTTGAAATGTGGTGCTACAGAAGAATGCTGAAGATAAGGTGGGTAGATCACATAACTAATGAGGAGGTATTGAATAGGATTGGGGAGAAGAGAAGTTTGTGGCACAACTTGACTAGAAGAAGGGATCGGTTGGTAGGACATGTTTTGAGGCATCAAGGGATCACAAATTTAGCATTGGAGGGCAGCGTGGAGGGTAAAAATCATAGAGGGAGAGAAAAATCACTGGTAATGAACTTAAAAATATGAGAAATAGAATTATAATTTCAAAAGTGTGAGACTAAGAGCTGAAAATCATAATGTCTCATATCTACACTAATAAAAAATCTGTAGAACTGTCATCGCTATCTCTCCCTCTGTTTGAACAAGCTTCTCCAAAACTACTACATTAATTTTGATGGTGATTTAATATATAACTTCAGCGTACCTTGGGGCACTGTATAGGCTTCAGTTCATCAAAATCAAATCATGGGAAAAGAAAGTACTTTGATTTAAAGTTTTGTCTAAAACTGTTGTATCTGTGTGCTTCTCTGTTTGAACATGCTAATCTCCAAAGTTGCCAGATGAATTTTCAGGGATTTTCACAGGTAACACCATACAGGCTTTATTTCATCAATATCAAATCTTGACATGATTTAAAGTTTTTTATAAACTGATATATCCGTTTGTGGGACTGTTTGAACATGCTACTCTCTTACATGTGGTTTTCACGGGGAACTTGAACATAGCAAGCACTTGTTGCAGTTTGCCTACTTTGTTTCTTAGTTGATTGCCCTCAGTGTAGATGTACTGCGTGGCTACACTGGCTGAAAAATGGGGTTTGTAATTTGGACACCGACTACTGTAAATAATGTAGCCAACAGATGCACAGTTGCATTTCAGAGTAGTTTACTTTCACTGTTTACAACCCCACAATAATTGTTGTTGTTGTTGTTGTTGTTGTTGTTGTGGTCTTCAGTCCTGAGACAGGTTTGATGCAGCTCTCCATGCTACTCTATCCTGTGCAAGCTTCTTCATCTCCCAGTACCTACTGCAACCTACATCCTTCTGAATCTGCTTAGTGTATTCATCTCTTGGTCTCCCTCTACGATTTTTACCCTCCACGCTGCCCTCCAATGCTAAATTTGTGATCCCTTGATGCCTCAAAACATGTCCTACCAACCGATCACTTCTTCTAGTCAAGTTGTGCCACAAATTTCTCTTCTCCCCAATCCTATTCAATACCTCCTCATTAGTTATGTCATCTACCCACCTTATCTTCAGCATTCTTCTGTAGCACCACATTTCGAAAGCTTCTACTCTCTTCTTGTCCAAACTGGTTATCGTCCATGTTTCACTTCCATACATGGCTACACTCCATACAAATACTTTCAGAAACGACTTCCTGACACTTAAATCTATACTCGATGTTAACAAATTTCTCTTCTTCAAAAACGATTTCCTTGCCATTGCCAGTCTACATTTTATATCCTCTCTACTTCGACCATCATCAGTTATTTTACTCCCCAAATAGCAAAACTCCTTTACTACTTTAAGTGTCTCATTTCCTAATCTAATCCCCTCAGCATCACCTGATTTAATTTGACTACATTCCATTATCCTCGTTTTGCTTTTGTTGATGTTCATCTTATATCCTCCTTTCAAGACACTGTCCATTCCATTCAACTGCTCTTCCAAGTCCTTTGCTGTCTCTGACAGAATTACAATGTCATCGGCAAACCTCAAAGTTTTTACTTCTTCTCCATGAATTTTAATACCTACTCCGAATTTTTCTTTTGTTTCCTTTACTGCTTGCTCAATATACAGATTGAATAACATCGGGGAGAGGCTACAACCCTGTCTCATTCCTTTCCCAACCACTGCTTCCCTTTCATGCTCCTCGACTCTTATAATTGCCATCTGGTTTCTGTACAAATTGTAAATAGCCTTTCGCTCCCTGTATTTTACCCCTGCCACCTTCAGAATTTGAAAGAGAGTATTCCAGTTAACGTTGTCAAAAGCTTTCTCTAAGTCTACAAATGCTAGAAACGTAGCTTTGCCTTTCCTTAATCTTTCTTCTAAGATAAGTCGTAAGGTTAGTATTGCCTCACGTGTTCCAACATTTCTACGGAATCCAAACTGATCTTACCCGAGGTCCGCTTCTACCAGTTTTTCCATTCGTCTGTAAAGAATTCGCGTTAGTATTTTGCAGCTGTGACTTATTAAACTGATAGTTCGTTAATTTTCACATCTGTCAACACCTGCTTTCTTTGGGATTGGAATTATTATAGTCTTCTTGAAGTCTGTGGGTATTTCACCTGTCTCATACATCTTGCTCACCAGATGGTAGAGTTTTGTCATGACTGGTTCTCCCAAGGCCATCAGTAGTTCTAATGGAATGTTGTCTACTCCCGGGGCCTTGTTTCGACTCAGGTCTTTCAGTGCTCTGTCAAACTCTTCACGCAGTATCTTATCTCCCATTTCATCTTCATCTACATCCTCTTCCATTTCCATAATATTGTCCTCAAGTACATCGCCCTTGTATAAACCCTCTATATACTCCTTCCACCTTTCTGCCTTCCCTTCTTTGCTTAGAACTGGGTTGCCATCTGAGCTCTTGATATTCATACAAGTGGTTCTCTTCTCTGCAAAGGTCTCTTTAATTTTCCAGTAGGCAGTATCTATCTTACCCCGAGTGAGACAAGCCTCTACATCCTTACATTTGTCCTGTAGCCATCCCTGCTTAGCCATTTTGCACTTCCTGTCGATCTCATTTTTGAGACGTTTGTATTCCCTTTTGCCTGCTTCATTTACTGCATTTTTATATTTTCTCCTTTCATCAATTAAATTCAATATTTCTTCTGTTACCCAAGGATTTCTATTAGCCCTCGTCTTTTTACCTACTTGACCCTCTGCTGCCTTCACTACTTCATCCCTCAGAGCTACCCATTCTTCTTCTACTGTATTTCTTTCCCCCATTCCTGTCAATTGTTCCCTTATGCTCTTCCTGAAACTCTCTACAACCTCTGGTTTTTTCAGTTTATCCAGGTCCCATCTCCTTAAATTCCCACCTTTTTGCAGTTTCTTCAGTTTCAATCTGCAGTTCATAACCAATAGATTGTGGTCAGAATCCACATCTGCCCCTGGAAATGTCTTACAATTTAAAACCTGGTTCCTAAATCTCTGTCTTACCATTATATAATCTACGTGATACCCTTTAGTATCTCCAGGATTCTTCCAGGAATACAACCTTCTTTTATGATTCTTGACCGAGTGTTAGCTATGATTAAGTTATGCTCTGTGAAAAATTCTACGAGGCGGCTTCCTCTTTCATTTCTTCCCCCCAATCCATATTCACCTACTATGTTTCCTTCTCTCCCTTTTCCTACTGACGAATTCCAGTCACCCATGACTATTAAATTTTCATCTCCCTTCACTACCTGAATAATTTCTTTTATCTCGCCATACATTTCATCAATTTCTTCATCGTCTGCAGAGCTAGTTGGCATATAAACTTGTACTACTGTAGTAGGCATGGGCTTCGTGTTTATCTTGGCCACAATAATGCGTTCACCATGCTGTTTGTAGTAGCTAACCCGCATTCCTATTTTTTTATTCATTATTAAACCTACTCCTGCATTACCCCTATTTGATTTTGTATTTATAACCCTGTAATCACCTGACCAAAAGTCTTGTTCCTCCTGCCACCGAACTTCACTAATTCCCACTATATCTAACTTTAACCTATCCATTTCCCTTTTTAAATTTTCTAACCTACCTGCCTGATTAAGGGATCTGACATTCCACGCTCCGATCCGTAGAACGCCAGTTTTCTTTCTCCTGATATGAAGGTCAGATTTTTGCCTTGTATCGTGTGCATGTATATCTTCATTTTTTTAATAAGATATCTGGGTTTCTATGAATATATTGTTTAATGAAAACTGATGTTTCGTAGATAAAAATGCAAGGAAGAGGAAGAACTGACAGTTTTTTGAATATTGGTCTCCATGATTTCGTATTGTTTACCCCATCAATAATTCTTAGTATTCTCTTTTGCATCCTGAAAAGTTTAATATTTGTTGTTGCATTGCCCCAGAAGATTATGCCATATTTAATTACAGAATGTACATAGGAGTAGTATACATTTAACAGGCTGGCTTTGCTCCAACAAGTTTTTAGGATCCGTATCATGTAACAGGTTTTGCTTAGTTTTCTTTGCAAATATTCAATATGTACCTCCTATTTTGTTTTGTTCTGGAGCCAGAGTCCCAGAAATTTAGTGCTGTCAACACTTTCAAGAACTCTGTCCCTAAGTTCAATTTCTATGTTTGGGTGGTGTCTTCCTTTTACATTATAGAAGTTCAGTGCTACTGTCTTTTCTTTGTTTATAATTAGCTTGTTGTAGCTGAACCACTGTCCTACACTGTTCATTGTTTGGATAGCGGAGTCTTTTAGTATTTCTTCTGTTTTACCACTAATAAGGAAGCTTGTATTGTCTGCAAATTGGAGGGTAGTTTGGCAATACTTGATGTACATAAGATCATTGACATAGAGGAGAAACATAATGGGTCCTAATACTGATCCTTGAGAGATGCTATATTTCACATTTTCATATCCTGAATAGTAGTAGGTGATTTTGTTATGGTCAGTTTATTGCACTTCAACCACCTGTTTGCGACCACATAGGTATGTCTTGAGCCACTCATTGGATATAACTCTAATTCCTAATTGTTCAAGCTACTGCAGTAGGGCATTATGGTCAATGACGTCAAAAGCTTTAGATAAATCAAGACATATGCCTGTCACAAACTCATTTGCATCCAGTTTAGTATAGATTTCATAAAGAAATTCAAATATTGCACTTTCAGTTGAATAGCCTTTCCTGAAGCCATGCTGTAAAGGAGAGAGAATTTTATTTTTATTTAGGAAATCAGACAATATCTTATAAAAAAAAATTTATAAAATTTTTGAAAACACAGGCAGATGGGCTATTGGTCTATAATTTGAAACACATTCCAGATTTCCTTTTTTGAAGATTGGTTTCAGTTTTGCTGTTTTTAAGCATGAAGGACCCTTGCATGCTGATGTGTCTTGTAACATTGGCTCTCAGCATTTAAGAGTGAATATCCACATGATGTATTTTTCCTTTGTATCTTGCATCAGAAATTATAGATAATTTGTGTGGCACTGTCTCTTAGTCTCAGGAAATGTGACAAATTATACCTCTTTTTTGACTTTTCTGTATTAACAGAATTTGGGATCTGAGACTATGCCAGTGAGCTGTTTCACAAGTGTGTCAGGGGTTCAGCTAAGGCAAGACAGCATTTTCTAATAATTGCATCTGGTATTCCATCAAATCCACATGAGTACTCTATTTTAAAGGTTTTTATAACTGATAAAATTTCTTCAGTATTTGTCAGTGAAAGAAACAAAGATGTAGACACATTTCTCACACTATTGCATGATGGAGGTGATATTTTGTTGTGTTCTTCCAGTCCACTCACCAACTGTTCACTTATGTTTGCAAAATATTTGTTGAAGGTCCCTGCAATTTCTGTTGGGCAAGAAATCATTTGTCCTTCATAACATAAGTTCATATTTTTATATTGTTTAGTTTCACTTGTTTGATTTTTTATGACTTCCCATATAGCTTTAGATTTGTTTTTTGAATTTTCAATGTATTTGTCATTTGCCATTGTTTTAGCTTTCCTTACAACATTTTTGAGGGTCCTCTTGTAATTCTTCAGGTACAAATGAAATTCATGAGGGATTTTCTGTGTCTTTGCTATAGCGTGTAATCTTCTTTTTTCTCTGCACAAGAGATTCTAATACCCGTTGTAATCCATTTGTTCTTTTTGAAGTTAGATTGACAATTTTTTTTTAATGGAAAAGCAGCTTCAAAGTATGACATGAAGATTTCCATGAATTTTTCAAACTTTTTGTTAGTATTTCCACAAGTATATACTTCATACCAAGTTTCTTCACTTAGTCCCTGTATAAAAAGGTTTATTTGTTTGTTAGTGAATTTCCTTGCTTCTTTCACAAGTTCCTCTTTCTCAGTTACTTCACTTGGGGTGTGCAAAGCAATAAACTGTGCATAGTGATCACTGAAGCCAGTATTAAGATTTCTGGCACAGTAATTGTGATTTACATTTGTGTTTATTAATATCTGATCAATTGTTGAGCTAGTTGTTGGTGTAACTCTTGTAGGAGAGTCTATGGTGGCTTTTATGATATATGTTTCCAGTAGGGTCATCAAGCTTTGCTGGTCTTTTGAGATTTCTTGAAATCAATATTAAAATCTCCACATATGATCACTGTTTTGTTGAAGTTTTTAATGGTATTTAAAGCTGCTTCTATTTGATGACAGAAATCATTTAAGTTCCCATCAGGACTCCTATATACACAGATGATTATTAATTTTAATGCAGAGAGTTCAACTGTGGATACTTCGAAAACTTTTTCTTCAGCTAACAGTTCAATGGATTTTATGTTACAATAATCAATGCCACTTTTAATAAATATACATTACCCTCCATCACTGGATGTAATTCTAGAGAATGATGATGAAAGATTAAAGTCTCCAAATTTTGTGACTGACATTGCTTCTTTAGGCAGCCAGTATTCAGTTATACACATTACTGAAGTGTTTTTTAGCTCATCAGTACATAAAATTTCAACTTCACTAAATTTGTTTAGCAATGATTGGACATTTTGATGAATCAGCATGAAATTTCTCTGAGTTTGAGAGTAATAAACTAGAAGGAAAACTCACCTGCATTATCCTGTAATTAATCTCCCTTTAATTAATCTAATTTTGGCACAGAAAGGAGTGAAATATGCAGCTCTAAAACTCTTTGACAAATGACCCATGTAAATAAAAGTCTGACAGACAGCAGAAGTGTTTTCAATTGTAGATTAAAGATATGTTCCACACCATAATGTTTATCATGGATATAACACACTGAACAAGTAAATAATGCTACATGAACAAGATATTCAGCAACTTCACCATCATAGATAAGATTTATGTGGAAAGAAGTAGCGTGTACAAGGGTTTCTCCATAAGTAATGGCACCTATGGTATATCATACAAACATGAGGCATCAATTTAATCACAGTAAATACATTTAAAAGCACATGGTAAACATTACCAAAATCAACCAACAGATTGAACTGCATACAAGGATGGCTCCATATGACTTCCTGAAACACAGAGTGTGAGTTTGGCTGTTCTAAAAGATGGGTCCATCGGCACCTACACTATTCGCCAGAACCAATTCCATGTGACTTCAACCTCAATCCACAACTGAAGAAACCATTCTGTGGGAGGCACTTAGCAAACAGGGCAGACATTGACACTGCATTTTGGCAAGACATGGCAAATATTAATGGCAATGGCAATACCAATGGCATTCAAAGCCTTCCCCATCATTGACAATGCTTCATGGATCCACTGCAGGGCTATTTTGAAGGACTAATTGTTTCTGATCCATTTTTGTTCCATTTGCACTAAAGAAAAATAAATTTACTCAGAGTTCCAATGTAAGTGATTCATTTCATCCTTTGCAGTGCTCTCCTGTACTGGATCCTACATTATGTTGGCATTCAGATACTCATTGTCTTACCTGGTTCAAAGCACATCATGGGTTTCTCGTGTTGTCATATTAATACAATATATACCATAGTTGCCATGACTTATGAAATGACCCTTGCATGCTGATGTGTCTTGTAACATTGGCTCTCAGCATTTAAGAGTGAATATCCACATGGTGTATTTTTCCTTTGTATCTTGCATCAGAAATTATAGATAATTTGTGTGGCACTGTCTCTTAGTCTCAGGAAATGTGACAAATTATACCTCTTTTTTGACTTTTCTGTATTAACAGAATTTGGGATCTGAGACTATGAAATAATGCCAAAGAATTAGTAAGCTAAAAGGTTTTCAAGCAACCTCTTCTATGGATGAATTAGAATTCTGCTGAATATCAATCTAATATTTACCTTTCCAACAATCCAACTTCTGGTGTCAATACAATTCAAGTCATACTAGATAACTGTCTCTAGATTCTTGACAGTTATGAATGACTTCCATCATTTTTCAATGATGATGTAATAAAATATTACCTGGTCTTTTAATCGTTTGGAGGCTATTAAACCACACACTGTTCCATTAAGGGTCACACTTAGATTTTAACTAGCCACAAAAAGGTAATATATTTTAATATAATATTATATTACCTTATTGCTGCTAGTTTTGGAGCTCTCAATTTCATTATGTCTTATAATGACATATACTATGCTGCAGGCTGAACTGAATGTAAAACACTTAGATTTACTCCAAAATCTCTCTGTTGTCAATTTTGGGTTTTAGCCAATTCGACTGTGAGCTTTACTGCTCTACAGAAGTGCTTAAAACTCTGGGACTTTGTTACATCTGATCCGGTAGCTGATCACTATGATTTTAATTGCTGGAACAATGACTTTCACTAATGATTCAGGGTCTTGTAAGATTATCACTATCTTTACTGGATGGAAAAAAAAAAGAAATACATTGTGTACACCCCATACAAAATCAGCTACTTGGGTATCAGGCTCTGATGTACAATGCACCACTGAGCCATACAGCATACACTATAATTCTGAACCCCATGGAGCATGTCTAGGAATTTACATCCTAGCTTCTCACAGAACCAACAATGCCTCTAGTTCAGGCTTCCAGCTTGACTCTGAACCAGGATCCATGATTAGTTATGGGTGCAATGCAGCAGACTGTGAGCCTTCAGAAATTCCATTACTAAGGCTCTTGTTCTACACATTATCTTTCACTCAGAATTTTCCAATAATGAACGTGTAGCCCAGATAACACGAATTGTTCAATCCAATGTGTGTAATAGCAAATTATTCCTGCTTTGGGCAGCATGATGATAGTCTGGTGCAAATTTCTGTAATTGCTAAAGAAATACTACAGAATCAGTTCATAAAGGCACTATAATAAACAAGTATGGTCATGGATCACTGCATACATGAGACACATCCCACTCATTAAATCTGGTGTGTTGTGGTGAACATTTCATATCTATAAAAATACAGGTTATTTCAGAAAATAATTTATTATGTCAGGATCACCATTAATCACTATAAACAATAACATTACTGGTTTCAGCATATTAACTGCAACTTTCTGATGTGATACTCCAAAAATAGTGTTACTGTAATCTATAAACATTAGCTGCATGCACAGTGAACGTCATGAAAACTGGTGCGTGCAAAACTGTCAATAAAAATGCAAAGTTCTTGTCATCATGTGGTAAAAGAGACTGAAATTAAAATATTGTTGTGTGCACTTTGTATATAGCCCTATATAAAAGTGCATATGAGAGTACTTTAATTACTGGTAATCTTGAAATAATAAATTGTTGTTTGAAGGTTAAAACATCAGCTACATACTTTTCTTATTTTTTGTCAACAAATTACTGGAAGTATCAAATGACAAAGTAATGTAGAGTAAACAACATACTAAGTTAATGGTGGAAGATTATACTACTAAATTTCATGTTCCTGTGTAAGCAAAAGATTCCTTTAGAGAAAAATATCCTTTCACTAAAATGAGAAACCTTAATTTATTTTTGTCTTACCTGCTGGTGCTCCACCCAGCTGCATGGAGAGGGCTTGTGTAAATGTGAGATAGATACGGTCTGTAAGAGGTGTAATGACAAGTCTGCCATTTAGCCCCATATATTCATAGCCATAGTCAAAGCTCCCTACAAGACAAAAATGTATGTCATATGTAATTACATATTATAAAAGTTTCTCTCATGCAAAATTAGTTCTATGTTCTTAATTCTCTCTATCTCTATATCTTCCACCCCCCCTCCCCTCCCCCTCCCCATCACACACACTCAAAACAACAATAACAATAACAAATTACAGAAACATTTAAAATCAAATATTGATTAATTAATAATAGATGGACAGAAACATCAAAATTATCTAGTTAACTGTACAAACTACTGAAAGAAGAAGTGGTACAGATCAGTTGTCATACAGGACATAAAACAGAAAACAGGATAGCAGTTTTCAGAGATTTTGAACAGTTCATTAATAATGGGAGGAGGAAACTGAAAATAGGAATGTTTACAAAAAATGGAAGATTGTAAAGTTATTTGAATTAACACAGCAACTATCCAAGTTATAGAAAAGTTTATTTATGCCAAGTTTAGGTTACAGCGCATCCTCAGTTGTGATAACACATATAGCTTCAACATTATGATGTTTATGTTGACTGAATTTTGAATCCTGCAGCACTTTTTATTCTGGACCTTCTAATTAATTTTATCAGGTATATAAACTTAGTATATATCATTTTACATTCACTAGCATATGAGTATTATGTACACAAATCAGTTACATGATGCAGAATAAGGTCACTGATGCATATAAAACACAGTTTGCGCATAAAGAAAATTATATAAAAATTGGCCGGTTGCTGTATATCTTAAAGTAATTTAATCCACAGCCCCCAAACTTAATCACCATTGTTATGGTTGAATTAAGAAGGAAAGATTTGCAGTGAACATTCTATTACAAAGATGTAAAATGCAGGCATGAAGTTCTATGTAACAGTGACTGGAATTTAAATACTAGAGGACTAATAATTACTTTTGCACAATTTAGAGAGCAAGAGCAAGAAATGTGGTTCTGCAGGTATCACATATATAAAGAGATACTGAATTACTCTGTGTGGAAAACAAACAATACAATGAGAATAATTAATTATTCTTGATATGTGAGGCAGAAAGTGAAAAGCGACCGACCTCTTGACAGAGAAGAAAATTTTTCAGTACAAGTAAAAACATTCAGTAATCTCTAAACTCCTATTTTAGCTATTTTTTGTGTATTATAATAATGTACATTATTCCATGCATGCTCATATTGGTTTGAAAGTTGTCCAAATTCAACAGTTATCAATAACAGGATAAAAAACAAAACAGCGTTTCCTAAATTTTAGAGGCATTTTAAGGAGCTTGGAGTAAATTTACATAAGAGAAGAATATTTTATGCGTACAATAAAGTCAAACAAGACGAGCATTCCCTTTTTCTATGGGGCACTTTTGTGGTTCTTCGGTGGGAGGTTCTGGGTTTGAGAGGATGAGGAAGTGGCTCTGGTTATTTGCTTCCCACTTGTGACAGGATACTTTCCGGGACTGGATCAGATTCTGAATGTGGCTCTCCAGCAGGGATATGACTTCCTCAAATCCTGCCCTGAAATGAGATCCATCCTTCATGAAATCCTCCCCACTCCACCAAGAGTGTCTTTCCGCCGTCCACCTAACCTTCGTAACCTCTTAGTTCATCCCTATGAAATCCCCAAACCACCTTCCCTACCCTCTGGCTCCTACCCTAGTAACTGCCCCCGGTGTAAAACCTGTCCCATGCACCCTCCCACCACCACCTACTCCAGTCCTGTAACCCGGAAGGTGTACTCGATCAAAGGCAGAGCCATGTGTGAAAGCACCCACGTGATCTACCAACTGACCTGCCTACACTGTGATGCATTCTATGTGGGAATGACCAGCAACAAACTGTCCATTCGCATGAATGGGCACAGGCAGACAGTGTTTGTTGGTAATGAGGATCACCCTGTGGATAAACATGCCTTGGTGCACGGCCAGCACATCTTGGCGCAGTGTTACACCGTCCGGGTTACCTGGATACTTCCCACTAACACCAACCTATCCAAACTCCGGAGATGGGAACTTGCTCTTCAATATATCCTCTCTTCCCGTTATCCACCAGGCCTCAATCTCTGCTAATTTCAAGTTGCCGCCACTCATACCTTACCTGTCATTCAACAATATCTTTGCCTCTGCACTTCTGCCTCGACTGACATATCTGCCCAAACCCTTTGTCTTTAAATATGTCTGCTTGTGTCTGTATATGTGTGGATGGATATGTGTGTGTGCGAGTGTATACCCGTCCTTTTTTCCCCCTAAGGTAAGTCTTTCCGCTCCCGGGATTGGAATGACTCCTTACCCTCTCCCTTAAAACCCACATCCTTTTGTCTTTCCCTCTCCTTCCCTCTTTCCTGATGAGGCAACAGTTTGTTGCGAAAGCTTGAATTTTGTGTGTATGTTCGTGTTTGTTTGTGTGTCTATCGACGTGCCGGCACTTTCGTTTGGTAAGTCACATCATCTTTGTTTTTAGATATATTTTTCCCACGTGGAATGTTTCCCTCTATATATATATAAAAACAAAGATGATGTGACTTACCAAATGAAAGTGCTGGCAGGTCGACAGATGATGTGACTTACCAAATGAAAGTGCTGGCAGGTCGATAGACACACAAACAAACACAAACATACACACAAAATTCTAGCTTTCGCAACCAGCGGTTGCTTCGGCAGGAAAGAGGAAAGGAGAGGGAAAGACGAAAGGATGTGGGTTTTAAGGGAGAGGGTAAGGAGTCATTCCAATCCCGGGAGCAGAAAGACTTATATATTCACTTATGAAATTTGTTATTAACAATGCAAACAAATTCAAAAGTAATATAGTGTACATGGCTACAACACGAGGAGAAAGGATGATCTTCACTACTCAAGGTTAAATCTAACTTTGGCTCAGAAGGGGGTAAATTATGCTGCCACAAAAGTCTTTGGTTACTTACCTAATAGCATCAAAAGTCTGACAGATAGACATATAGCATTTAAAAGTAAATTAAAAGAATTTCTGAGTGGCAACTCCTTCTACTCATTAGATGAATTTCTGGATATAGTAAGTGGGTAATTCATCTCTTGTTCAAAATTTAGCTTTCTATGTATTCTTAATGTCTGTGAGTTTGTTTCCACCATGGTAACAAGCACAGTTAATCGTGAAACTTCCAATACGGAGACTTCTATCAATTTCAGATTGATGAAAACCAGTTTCATAAAATTGTCTATTATGAAATTCTTGGTACCTGATTAAGGCTTTATAAGGCTCTATAACTTTGCATACAAGACCTTTCTGAATCGATAGATGCTTAATTACTTACATAGCAATTTTTTCAGTTTGCTCTCTGTGTAGAAGTTGTGTCTATACATCTATCACTTACATAAAAAGATCAGATTCATTCATCTTGCAAAGAAACCTTGTCAGTACTATAAGACAAGCAAATAGAGCATATACACAGCCAGAAAAAGAAGTAGTACACCTTTAAATATGACGCTGATTTTGATCTGAGGATAACATATGCCACCTGGGTGATAGAAGATGTACTGATAATGGTTTCAACATCGTCCACCAACAGATAGCATAGTGCCATATCTACCAGGACACCATCTGTGCCTACCGTCTAATATGGAATGTCACAGCCAGAAGGCTCAGTGTGGTGTTAACGTGTGAAGCAACCAGGCAGTCATGCTACAGTGATGCACTCCTGCTTCATACAGCCAACTGAGTGAGTTTGAAACAGGTCAAAATGTGGCATTCAAAATGGTGAGATGATGCTTTTGGAAAATTGCCAAAAGTTGGACATGCTGCATCAGTTGTGCAATAACGTGGTGTCAGTGGACACATGAACATTCTCACACTCATAGATGAGTGGTTCTGGATATCGACACAGACAGATGCCTGCCATGATTGCCATATTGCAAAGGGAGCAGTGGGAGATCATATAACTGCCATGGCATTGATACAAGGTCTCATGAGCCCAGATCTGACAACACAAACTGTTGCAAACCAATTATTAACAGTGTGACAATGTACACACACCACTCTAGCCTGTCATCGACTCACGTTGCGGCATCGACATGCATGGCTCAACTGGTCCCATGATAGGATCACTTGGAAGATGGAATAGTTTACTGTGCATACGGTGTAGACCTGTTGAGGGCTGCCTCATAGAGTGCATTCATCCAAGACATACTGGCCTCACCCCTGGCCTTATGGTGTGGCGTGAATTGACCTGCAACTGTTGTACGCCTTTGGTGTTTCTGGAAAGAATGTTGACCAGTGCTCGGTAAATGCAGAATGTTGTTAGCCCTGATCTTTTGTCATTCTTGCAACAGTTAGGTGATATTTTGTTTCCATCAGAATGCAGTTGATCTACATACTGCTTGGGATGCTCAATGTGCTCTGCAAGGACTGCAGCAACTTCCTCGACCAGCGCAATCTCCAGACATGTCTCCAATCAAGAATGGGATATGACGGGAAAAAAAGTGACCCACTGGACTCATCAACAACAACTCTACAGAATTACATGAACAGGTCAAGCAAACATGGGATAACATGTAACAGGACAGTATTCACCAGATGTACAATCAAATGGATGCCTGAGTCAGGTCCTGGATTGCTGCCCTTGGAGGCTACACCACCTACTAATATGGGTGTTTCAGCCTGAGTCGATACGTGGTACCTCAGAACTACCTGTGCTACTGATATGTAGATGTAATTATTCCATCTACACCTTATGTGCTGTTGCAACAATAAATCATGAATGAGTTGGAAACCTCTAAAAGGGTATATTAATTTCTCTTTTTCTTTTTTTTCAGCAGTTTACCTTCCCATAAACATACTTTGGCTTGTTCACTGTCTTTTATAACTGAATGTGCATTAACATTTACTGTCAATGTAATCTTCCATTTGCTAGATGTGACATAGAGGTTCACGTTCAACTAGATGGAAAAAAGGCCAGTTCTTCCTTCATTGATTTAATCCATTCTTTCCATCATCCTGATTCTTCACTTCTTTAAAATTCATATGTAAACTTCCACAATCTATACTGAATTTGTAGTGTGGCAGAATTTTCAGTTACACTACTGACTTTTACTGCCTGAACGAGCTGAGGTAAATATTTCTTTATATAACATATTTAGGGAGCTTTTACCCATTATGGTATGGGAAATAATTACCAGTAACCAGAGGAAGGTAGTACGATTTTGTTCTCATTCACTAAACCATTATTATAGCACTTTAGTTGTAAAACAAAGAAAAATGAAATGAAATTTTTTTGAATTTCACAGTTGTTGTGCTCTTCAGTCCTGAGATTGGTTTGATGCAGCTCTCCATGCTACTCTATCCTGTACAAGCTTCTTCATCTCCCAGTACCTACTGCAACCTACATCCTTCTGAATCTGTTTAGTGTATTCATCTCTTGGTCTCCCTGTACGATTTTTACCCTCCACGCTGAATGAATTTACTGAGATGTATATAGCCAAAATTTGCAATGACCCTAATAGCATAAGTAGCTGAACCCAAACGTTTCTGCAGATCTTCAGTGTGTTTTTTCCAGTTCAACACCTCATCAATGCATACACCTAGAAATTTTGAATATTCTACCTTAGCTACCGATTCCTGATCGAAGTCTTTGTTCATTAATGGTGTCATTCCATTTACTGTGTGGAACTGTATGTACTGTCTTTTGTCAAAGTTTAATGAGAGCCCATTTGCAGAGAACCACTTAATGATTTTCTGAAAAAACATTGTTTACAATTTCATCAGTTAATTCTGTCCGTTGGGTGTGATAGCTATACTTGTGCCATCAGCAAAAAGTACCAGCTTTGCATCTTCGTGAATATGGAATGGCAAGTCATTAAGATATATTAAGAACAGCAGAGGAGCCAAGACCAAATATTATAATATCCACATCCACCAAAAATAAATGCAATGTAAGGTAGGTTAGGGTGGAAGCACATGTGGGGCAAGAGCACACATCAAGCTTTCAGGTCTATAGAGCAGAAGATCACCATTGCCCACCAGGCAGCGCATGTCATCTCTTCAGTTATATTCTGGAACCTTGTGGTAGTTGGCCACTTGCAGCAGCATAAAATGTATTAAGTCACTCTTGTATGCTTTTGATGATTTGTAGTTTTCACGAAGTCCTAGGATAACCTAAAACTATTTAAAAATTAGATAAACTTAGTAGCAGAACTGGCAGCTATATGCTTCCAATAACCTTCTTCATCTTCATGAGTTTAGTTGTGTATATTATCTGTAAATTACCAAAAAGGAAAATAGTGGAATGGGGTAAAAGTATGCAGGTGTGAGAGGACAGAAGTTTTCTGTGCATACTTTTACCCCATAAAGAATCTACTTGTGAACTTTGACCCTTCATAAGGCAATGTGGGAGGCAGAATCAGCTGAAAAGAAGGGAAAGAAAAAGAGAGCCCTTGCTAGACATAGGATGTAGGAGTAGAAATTTTCTGCTGATAAAAAAGCTTCAAAGGAACCGACTCTTTCATTGTCTTTGTCAGAATTGGAGACAAAGATGTCTCTGCATAACAATATCTCTGTCCTGGACATGAATTTTTCAGGGGACAAAGCAGATGCAGAAGATAGTTCTGTGTCAAGGACAAAAGAACTAAAAGATCGAAAGCCCACAGAAAACTTTGCTTTTACCTATTCTTTCTATCATGACTATGATGGAGATTTTTTACAAACATCTGGAAACATCCAAATTTCAGGAAACAAATGAGGAAGGTTACATTGGAGATTAAGACATGTTGTTGTGGTCTTCAGTCCTGAGAATGGTTTGATGCAGCTCTCCATGCTACTCTATCCTGTGCAAGATTCTTCATCTCCCAGTACCTACTACAGCCTACATCCTTCTGAATCTGCTTAGTGTATTCATCTCTTGGTCTCCCTCTACAATTTTTACCCTCCATGCTGCCCTCCAATACTAAATTGGTGATACCTTGATGCCTCAGAACATGTCCTACCAACCGATCCCTTCTTCTAGTAAAGTTGTGCCACAAACTCCTCTTCTCCCCAATCCTATTCAATACCTCCTCGTTAGTTATGTGATCTACCTATCTAATCTTCAGCATTCTCCTGTAGCACCACAGTTCAAAAGCTTCTATTCTCTTCTTGTCCAAAGTAGTTATCGTCCATGTTTCACTTCCATACATGGCTACACTCCATACAAATACTTTCAGAAACGACTTCCTGACACTTAAATCTATACTCGATGTTAACAAATTTCGCTTCTTCAGAAACGCTTTCCTTGCCATTGCCAGTCTACATTTTATGTCCTGTCTACTTCGACCATCATCAGTTATTTTGCTCCCCAAATAGCAAAACTCCTTCACTACTTTAAGTGTCTCATTTCCTAATGTAATTCCCTCAATGTCACCCAACTTAATTCGACTACATTCCATTATCCTTGTTTTGCTTCTGTTGATGTTCATCTTATATCCACCTTTCAAGACACTGTCTATTCCGTTCAACTGCTCTTCCAAGTCCTTTGCTGTCTCTGACAGAATTACAATGTCATCAGCGACCCTTAAAGTTTATATTTCTTCTCCATTGATTTTAATGCCTACTCCGAATTTTTCTTTTGTTTCCTTTACTGCTTGCTCAATATACAGATTGAATAACATCGGGGAGAGGCTACACCCCTGTCTCACTCCCTTCCCAACCACTGCTTCCCTTTCATGTCCCTGGACTCTTATAACTGCCATCTGGTTTCTGTACAAATTGTAAATAGCCTTTCGCTCCCTGTATTTTACCCCTGCCACCTTCAGAATTTGAAAGAGAGTATTCCAGTTAACGTTGTCAAAAGCTTTCTCTAAGTCTACAAATGCTAGAAACGTAGGTTTGCCTTTTCTTAATCTTTCATCTAAGATAAGTCGTAAGGTTAGTATTGCCTCACGTGTTCCAACATTTCTACGGAATCCAAACTGATCTTCCCCAAGGTCCGCTTCTACCAGTTTTTCCATTCGTCTGTAAAGAATTCGCGTTAGTATTTTGCAGCTGTGACTTATTAAACTGATAGTTTGGTAATTTTCACATCTGTCAACACCTGCTTTCTTTGGGATTGGAATTATTATATTCTTCTTGAAGTCTGAGGGTATTTAGCCTGTCTCATACATTTTGCTCACCAGATGGTAGAGTTTTGTCAAGACTGGCTCTCCCAAGGCTGTCAATAGTTCTAATGGAATGTTGTCTACTCCCTATGCCTTGTTTCGACTTAGGTCTTTCAGTGCTCTGTCGAACTCTTCACGCAGTATCATATCTCCCATTTCATCTTCATCTACATCCTCTTCCATTTCCAAAATATTGTCCTCAAGCACATTGCCCGTGTATAGACCCTCTATATACTCCTTCCAGCTTTCTGCTTCCCCTTCTTTGGTTAGAACTGGGATTCCATCTGAGCTCTTGATATTCATACAAGTGGTTCTCTGTTCTCCAAAGGTCTCTTTAATTTTCGTGTAGGCAGTATCTAACTTACCCCTAGTGAGATAAGCCTCTACATCCTTACATTTGTCCTCTAGCCATCCCTGCTTAGCCATTTTTCACTTCCTGTCGATATCATTTTTGAGACGTTTGTATTCCTTTTTGCCTGCTTCACTTGCTGCATTTTTGTATTTTCTCCTTGCATCAATTAAACTCAGTATCTCTTCTGTTACCCAAGGATTTCTACCAGCCCTCGTCTTTTTACCTACTTGAACCTCTGCTGCCTTCGCTATTTCATTCCTCAAAGCTACCCATTCTTCTTCTACTGTATTTCTTTCCCCCATTCCGGTCAATTGTTTCCTTATGCTCTCCCTGAAACTCTGTAAAACCTCTGGTTTAGTCAGTTTATCCAGGTCCCACCTCCTTAAATTCCCACCTTTTTGCAGTTTCTTCAGTTTTAATCTACATTTCATTACCAACAGATTGTGGTCAGAGTCCAGATCTGCCCCTGGAAATGTCTTACAATTTAAAACCTGGTTCCTAAATCTCTGTCTTACCATTATGTAATCTATCTGAAACCTGTCAGCATCTCCAGGGTTCTTCCATGTATACAACCTTCTTTTATGATTTTTGTACCAAGTGTTAGCTATGATTAAGTTGTGCTCTGTGCAAAATTCTACCAGGTGGCTTCCTCTATCATTTCTTACCCCCAATCCATATTCACCTACTGCATTTCCTTCTCTTCCTTTTCCTACTGTCGAATTCCAGTCACCCATGACTATTAAATTTTCGTCTCCCTTCACTATCTGAATAATTTCTTTTATCTCATCATACATGTAATATGTTTACATATGGAAAAAAAATTATCAAAACCAATTTATAAATCCATTGGAAGGCTTTCCAATACTATTAGCTTTTCAAATATCTGTCCATTTCACCAATTTACTAAAAGTATTGACAATAAGTAAGTTTCAATAGGTAACCTATATTTGATTTGATCTGGTATATGTATTCCATGGATCCATACATGTCAGTAATTTGCTTGGATGTGGAACACTTCAATACAATTATACAAATACTGTTAATACTAAATAATAACATAGTACAATAATATAAATAATAGGAAGTATCAATTTCTCTTATTTACTAGCTAACATTTATGTCGTATTGTAATTCACTGTCTAACATTAACATAGTATTATATCTTTCATCTAATAACTAAATAACAAGGTATATCTTTTTAGTCAAGAAGTGCATTAAAAGTGTATATGGGAACTTTTAATCATTTCTGGAAGAGAATTCACCTAAGGAGTGCAGTGGATGGTCAAGCAGGTAATTCTTTAATGTCTGTCTGTCACTAAAACCTATTTGTACCATGAGTGTAAAGTGCCTGACGTGCCGTAGAATCATTAGCTCCGGGGTCTGGTGTGATGGATGTAGTAGCTTTTTTCATTGGGGCAATTGTAGTGGCATGGGAATTGGGAAAATGAGCGAGACTCATCAGTGGTTCTGTAGGCTATGCAGTAGAGATAGAAAGATTGTGGAACAGGAGGGGAAAATTGCTGCCCTTCAGGCTGAGTTAGATGAGGCTAGGCGAGAACTGGGCAGGTTAAGGGGGGACAAGGGTAAACAGGGGTGGGAAGTGGCAACAGGCATAAGGAACAGGCCAAGAAATTCTTCTGACAGCTTTGTTATTAATGTAAAAAATTGGTTTGACCTGTTGCCTCCTCAGTCAGAAACTGATGAGCCTCTCACAGAAGTAGATGTAGACAGGGAACAAGCTTTCAGCAGCAAATTGAATAAGAATATAGGGAAGTCTGCAAAGAGAAAGAAAGTCTTGTTGCTAGGTAGTTCTCATGCTAGGGGTGTGGGCCAACTTCTGCAGGATTAATTAGGGTCAGAATACCAGGTCACAAGTTTTTTCTAACCTAGTGCTGGACTGGGGCAGGTTACAGAGGATTTAGGTTCACTATGCAGAGGCTTTACTAAGGAAGATACCGTGGTTATTGTGGGTGCGCTGGGCAACAGTATTGACAGAGATCTGGGGTACAGCATAGTGTGAGCTGGCAAAGATTGCATCAACATCGAGTCATGCCAGTGTTGGGTTTGTGTCGGTTCTGGAGGACCGCGACCGACCTCATTTGAGCCCTTCTGTCAGGAGAGTTAATTTGGAGTTGGAACGGCTATTTGGAGCTGGTGCAGGGTCACACATTGGTGTGGTTCCTGTTGATTCACTCTGTAGGTAGGACTATACTAGACATGGTCTACACCTCAACAAGAAAGGGAAGGGTAAACTGGCTGGGCTGATAGCAGGAAATTTAAAGGGGGGAGGAACTACATCTCATGGTGGAAACTCTTTTTTAGTGTAAGATCAGTGTCCAGTGGGAAACTCAGCCAGGAAAGTACTAAAGATGTTAATAAAGTTCAAGATACTCACAAAAGTTAAGTGAAAAATAATGTTAGTATATTTCATCAAAATATTGGGGGATTGAAGAATAAAATTGATGAGCTTCTGCTTTGCTTAGAAGATATAGAAACTGAGAATGTAATAGATATACTATGCCTGTCTGAGCATCACATTGTCACTGATATGCAAAAGGCTAGTATCAATGGGTACAAATTAGCTGCACATGTAAGTAGAGATAATATGATGAGAGGAGGAGTTGCCATATATGTCAAAAGCTTCCACAATGTAAAAAATTTAGAAACTAAAAAATTTTGTGTAGAGCAACATATGGAAGCATGTGCCAGTGAACTTAAACTAAATGATGGCATTTTCATAATTGTAACAGTGTATAGGTCCCCCTCAGGGAATTTCCAGCTATTTCTAGAAAACTTGGATGCTCTGTTGTGCTGTCTGTCAGACAGGGGGAAGCAAATTATCATTTGTGGGGATTTCAATGTTGATTCGCTGAAAGAGTGTAATAGGAAGAATGACCTTGTAGTAGTACTCAGTTCTTTCAATTTGAGCTCCATCATTGACTTTCCTACTCAGATAACAAAGAACAGCAGGACATTGATAGATAACTTTTTTATAGATGGAGATAAGTTTAAGGTCATAAATGGTTATCGTGTTGAGAATGGTCTTTCAGATCATGGTGCATGGCTAGTTACAGTACATGACATAGCTCCATGCAGTATATCAAATCAGACTTTCAGAGCAGTGCGTTCAATTAACAATATAAATATTGCAAACTTTAGGGAAAGCCTACAGCAGCTAGACTGGGATGAAGTGTATAAGGAACCCGATGCAAACTTGAAATATAACTTATTTCACGATACATTTTTAAGGGTATTTAAAAATTGTTTTCCCAAGAAAATAGTTAAACATAATTCCAAGAAAACATATTAAAAATCTTGGCTAACTAAAGGAATAAGAATATCTTGCAACCGTAAAAGAGAACTGTATCTAACAGCAAGAGGGAGTACTGACCCCGAAATTGTTCAATATTATAAAAACTATTGTGCGATACTAAGAAAAGTTATTAAAAAGTCCAGAAGCATGTGTATCATGTCTGATATCAGTAACTCTGATAATAACATTAAAGCAATTTGAAATATTATTGAAAGGGAAACAGGGCAACCAAGAGCACAGGAAGACTTTTGTGCCATAAAACTGAATGACAAGTGTACTAACAAACAATCAGAAATTGAAAATATTTTCAATAATCATTTTTTAAATGTTGTGGAGAAAATAGGGTCTAGATCTTCACTAGAAGAGGCAAGGTTACTAATAGAAGAGGCCATACCTGTGCAGTTTGAAACAACTGTAATTCCACCAACCTCTCCATCTGAAATCAGTACAATAATAAACTCACTGAAAAGTAAAAGCTCTTACGGAATTGATGGCATTTCCAGCAAGGTACTTAAAGCTTGTTTCCCACAGATAGGTAGGATTCTCAGCCACGTATGTAATAGCTGTTTGCAGCAGGGTGTTTTCCCCGATATACTGAAATATGCCATTGTAAAACTATTGCATAAAAAGGGGGATACGTCGGATGTCAACAACTACCGCCCAATCTCTCTTCTGACAGCTCTATCAAAAATTTTTGAGAAAGTAATGTATTCAAGAGTAGCCTCCCATGTTTGTAAAAATGCTCTGAATAACTGGACATCACCCATTGGTATTTTTTGTGATCTCTCAAAGGCCTTCGATTGTGTAAATCATGGAATTCTTTTAGATAAGCTAAATCATTATGGTTTGAGTGGGGCAGTGCACAAATGGTTTAATTCATACTTGACTGGAAGAATGCAGAAAGTTGAAGTAAGTGGTTCATGTAATGTTAAAACAACAGCTGACTCCTCAAACTGGGGGGCAATCAAGTACGGGGTCCCACAGGGTTCGGTCTTACGTCCTTTACTGTTCTTGATATACATTAATGACTTACCATTCCACATTGATGAAGATGCAAAGTTAGTTCTTTTTGCTGATGATACAAGAATAGTAATAACATCCAAAAACCAAGAACTAAGTGATGTAATTGTAAATGATGTTTTTCACAAAATTATTAAGTGGTTCTCAGCAAACGGACTCTCTTTAAATTTTGATGAAACACAGTATATAAGTTCCATACAGTAAATGGCACAACTCCAGTAATAAATATAGACTTTGAACAGAAGTCTGTAGCTAAGGTAGAATTTTCAAAATTTTTAGGTGTGTCCATTGATGAGAGGTTAAACTGGAAGCAACACACTGATGGCCTGCTACGTATGCTATTAGGGTTATTGCAAATTTTGGTGATAAGAATCTCAGTAAATTAGCTTACTATGCCTACTTTCATTCACTGCTTTTGTACAGCATCATATTCTGGGGTAATTCACCGTTGAGTAGAAAAGTATTCATTGCTCAAAAACGTGTAATCAGAATAATTGCTGGAGCCCACCCACGGTCATCCTGCAGACATCTATTTAAGGATCTAGGGATCCTCGCAGTAACCTCACAGTATATATATTCACTTATGAAATTTGTTGTTAATAATCCAACCCAGTTCAAAAGTAATAGCAATGTGCATAGCTATAACACCAGGAGAAAGGATGATCTTCACTATGCAGGGTTAAATCTGACTTTGGCACAAAAAGGGGTAAATTATGCTGCCGCAAAAGTCTTTGGTCACCTACCAAACAGCATCAAAAGCCTGACAGATAGCCAACTAACATTTAAAAATAAATTAAAAGAATTTCTAGATGACAACTCCTTCTACTCATTGGCTGAATTTTTAATTATAAATTAAGGATTAAGGGGGGAAAAAACTTAAACATTAATGTCATGCAATATTTTGTGTAATGTAATATCTTGTACAGACATCTTTTATTAACCTGACACGTTCCACATCATTACGAAGTGTCGTATTCATGATCTATGGAACAAGTATTAATCTAATTTATATCTGAATAGCATTTCATTTTCTCTTGTACATTTAATATAATTAGGCAGTGCATTAAATGTTTTAATAGCAGCATACTTTTCTTCTCCTGTACAAGGGACAGAGGTTTTAGTTCAAAATGGATATCATCTTTACCTCTAGTGTTATAGTGGTGGCACAAACAATTTGTTTCATACTGAGCATAGTTTTTAATAATAAAATTCATCAGAGAGTATATGTACTGACTTGTTGTTGTCAATATTCCTAACTGTGTGAAGAGTTATCTACATGAATGAAGTTCATGGAGAAACCCCACACATAATTCTGACTGCTCACTTGTGAGCTGTTAGGATTTTTTTTTTTTTTTTTTTTTTTTTTTTTTTTTTTTTTTTTTTTGGCCTGGTGAATTTCTGCAGAAGATTACTACATAACTAATTAATGAGTGAAAGTATCCAAAGCAGCTGATTTTAAAATGGTGATGTCCCCAAGATGAGCAATGATTTTAAAAGGAAAAGTTGCTGATGACAGCCTTTTTAGTCAGGGACACAATGTTCCCAGTTGAGCCTACTGTTAATATGAAACCCTAGAAATTTAGTGGAGTGCACCTGTTCTAGTACCTGGTTGTCATGTGCAATGACTATGTGTTCTGGATTTTTGTTTTTAGTGTGGAACTGAATAAAATTATTTTTTCTTAATATTAACTGAAAGAGAATTAATTGTAAACCAAGCTCTAACTTCTCTGAGTATGTCATTATGTCAGGCTCTAGATCAGTAGCAGACACACTATCTACTGCAGTGCTCGTATCATCAGCAAACATTGTGAATTCACATTTTTTACTGAAGGACAGGGGTAGATTGTTAATATATGTTACAAAAAGCAAGGGCCCAATAAAAAATCCATGGGGAACCTCGTGATGTATTTTGCCTCATTCAGAAGCCACTGTATTAAGAAATGGTTCAAATGGCTCTGAGCACTATGGGACTCAACTGCTGTGGTCATAAGTCCCCTAGAACTTAGAACTACTTAAACCTAACCAACCTAAGGACAGCACACAACACCCAGCCATCACGAGGCAGAGAAAATCCCTGACCCCGCCGGGAATCGAACCCGGGAACCCGGGCGTGGGAAGCGAGAACGCTACCGCACGACCACGAGATGCGGGCCACTGTATTAAGAGATCCATTGTTGTAGACATATAGGACCATCTTTATTTTGTGTTTTAACCAATTACCTTGGCCCTTTGACAACTTAATAACAGGCCTTCTCTAAGTGTATCTTGTGGTTTACACACTCAAAAGCCTTGGAAAGGTCACAGAAGACACCAATTGGTGACTTCTTACTGTTAATAGACTCCAAGATATCATTTGTGAGTGAGTATATGGCTCACTCTGTCGAAACCCCTTTCTGAAAACCAAACTGTTTATGGTTAATAATATTGTGGTTATCTAGGTGGGCCACAATGCTGTTATACACAGCTTTTTCAAGAACCTCTGAAAATGTTGATAAGAGAGAGACAGGACAATAATTCATGACATCTGTACCATCACCAGACTTGTAAAGAGGTTTCACAATGGCATATTTCATACTTTCTGGAAAAACTCCTTCACAAAGAGATGTGTTGTAAATGTGAGCAAATATTACAGTTACTTCATTACTGCAGGCTTTTAACAGCTTGCTAAAGATGTCATCTGTACCTGGAGATCTATTACTTTTTAATGAGTGAATTACTTTTTTGATTTCATTGACAATTATGGGTGATACATTTATTATCAGTAGAAATTTCAGGGAGGTTAAATTTCAGATTATCTGCAGTTTCACTTGGGTCACCACTGCAACCTATTGGAGAAGTGGCAGTTATAAAGTGGTTGTTGAATGTATCTGCTAATTTTTAGGACAGCAGTTCTTACATTGTCAGATGGTGAAGTTCCTGTTTTCCTCTTTATTATATTCCAAATTATTCTGATTTTATTATTCGAACAGCTAATTTCTGAGGTTATACACTTACTCTTTGATTTACTGATTACTTCTGTTAAAATCTTACAATATGTGCTAAATAGTTAAGCTGGAGAGGATTATTAGATTTTCTGGATATTATATACAGTTCTCTTTTTCTCTGGCATGATAATTTTCTTTATGCCCTTGGTGAGCCATGGTTTTTTAGCTGATTGTCTGCCATGTAGTCTATAGATCTTTTTTGGAAGACACTTTCAACTATACCTGATACTTCATCTGTAAATAAATTATATTTTGTATTAGCATCACCTGCAAGATAAGCATACCTCCAGTCAGTCTCCTGAAGGCATAATTTGAACTGATGAATATTTTCCTCATTCATGTCTCTAATGGTTTTCCATTGAGCACCAGCATTACTCTGATGTGTATTAAAGTTGTTAATGGTGAGTATTTGCCCATCATGATCAGAAAGACCATTTATGACTATTTCTGCTGTGGTGTGATTAGCTCTATTCATATCAACAAATATATTGCCAATTAGAGTGCTGGAAGTGGCAGCAGTTCTTTTGGGAACTATTTAATTGAAATAAGTTAGGGCTATTTAATTCCAAAATGGCTCTTTTCTGTTCATTTCCAGTGTTCTTTAGGCTAATTTTTGTTTCACCGTCCTTATTAGTTGCATCAATATGCAAATTTAGGCCAATTAACCCTCACTAGTCGACTAATTGTAGTTTGTATAACTGCTATATGCAAAAGGCTGTTACTAATTATAATATAATTATGTTCATTTGGTTTTTAAAAATCAAGAATTCCTAATTTTTACGTGTAGCCTATTTCTTTCCAGTTGCTATGGTTGGGGGTAAGAGTACGTACAGTGTACTCTTGGCTGAGGCCTGTGTACTCTTACATCACAGCACTGGATAAGAGTAGGTAAAGTTATTTTTTACGGAAAATTTTATTACACCTCTAACAATAATAGGATGGCAACAAAACATTTACAATATGTTACCAAGATGTAGAAATAGGTGTTGCATACATAACTAATACAACAGTGCTTCAAGTTTTTTAAATCATGTTTCATAGAACCAAAAATGTGCATTTTTACCCTGCCTACCCAATATCTATTTAAAAACATTCAGGCAGACATTCACTTTATGTCTTTCTATGAGGCAGTCACCATTACTTTCATACTGTGTAAATGCTGACCAAATGTGGCTTCCATTCAAAGAAATAGTATTGATGCCAGCTGAGGTATTACACCAAGTAAATTAATAAGAGATTGAACAAAACCACTGTGGTACACAGAACAGGTCAGGACATTCTTGCATAATAATAAAGAAAGCATTCCAGATTCAGAAGAACAAAAAATCTCCAATATTATCCACGGTTTTTAGATGACAGAAACTTAGTGCATACTTCAATGCAAGATACATTTAATAGTTTCCATAACAAGACTCTGTCTTGAAATATAGCAGAAAATCGAAAGATATTCTGGTCCTATGAAAAGCATACCAGAGGAAAGACACAACCAATAACTTCAATGTATGATGGCAATGATAATATACTGATGAGAGAGCCACTAATGTAGAGTTACTAGACACAATATTATGAAAAACATAGATTGCTACACACCATATAGAGAAGACACTGAGTAGCAGACTGGCACAGCAAAAATATTGCTACATATTTGAGCTTTTGACCAAAAAAGTCGTCTTCTAAAGTAGAAAACACACACACACACACACACACACACACACACACACACACACACACACACACAATGATCGCTGTCTCCGGTTGCTGAGGTCGTACTGTGTAGAGCAATTGTACATGATGAGAGAAGCAATCTGTGGGTGATGGAGGTAAGGAGCAGGTTGGGATGGAGAGGGGGAGCAATAGCAGGGTAGGGGTGTGGGAAGGTGTAGTGCTGCTTATCCTCCTCCATTACTCTCCTTCCCCTGCCCATTCCAGATCATCCATCTGCATCTAGCCGCCCTACCCTGCGCCCTCTACATCGTTGCATGCTTCCACAAGCAGCACTGCACCTTTCCCTATCTTTACCCAGCTATTCCTTCCCACCCAAGCCTCCTCCTTACCTTAACTGTACCACCCATCATCCACAGTTGCTTCTCTTGCCAGGTGCAGTTGCTGTATGCAGACTGGCCCAAGCATCCAGAGACAGTGGTCATGTTTGATGTATGTGTGTGTGTGTGTGTGTGTGTGTGTGTGTGTTTTTTTTCAACTTTAGAAGATGGCCTTTCTGCCAAAAGCTCAAATGTATACCAGATTTTTTGCTGTATGTGGTAGTGAGCCAACATTTACTCTATATTGTGAGTAGGAATCTACCCTTTTCATAATATTGTTATTACACCAGCCTAGATTTTTCATTGTTTAGTTAATAGGCACAGCATTCTGAAATTCCTTCACCAAAGAAGAATCTGGTCCGAAATGTATACCAATTAGATTTCTTTCAGACAATATTGATGTAATGGCTTCATATTTAACAACTATATCCAACAGCCTCACTCACCAAAAGATATGTCCCTAATGATGGATCACACCAACACGCAATAAAAGAAACAGAAGTAATATGATAAATTATAGACCACTATCACTGACATCAATTTGTAGTAAGATTCTGGAACATACACTGTGTTACAATTTCATGAAATACCTCTGATGCTGACATACAGTCACCATGGTTCAAGAAAAATATTATTCTTGTGAAACACAACTAGCCCTTTTTTCACATGAAGTAATGAGTGCTGTCAAATTCACATGAAGTAATGAGTGCTGTCAACAGGAGATCTCAAGCTGATTCCAAATTTCTAGATTTCCTGAAGGCTTTTGATAGCATTCCTCACATATGACTTTTAACAAAATTGCATCCCTGTTGAATATTGTCTCAGTAGTGCAATGGGATTTATGTTGTCCTGTTAGAAAGGTCACAGTTTATAGAAACTGATGAAAACTCATCAAGTGAAACAGAAATGATATCTAGTGTTTCTCAAGGAAGTGTTATAGGTCTTCTGTTGTTTTTAATCTATATTATTGATTTAGGGTACTATCTCAGCAGCTCTCTTAGTCTCTTTGCTGATGATGTTGTCATTTACCATCTAGTAAAGTCATCAGCATCTACATCTACATCTACATTCATACTCCGCAAGCCACCCAACGGTGTGTGGCGGAGGGCACTTTACGTGCCACTGTCATTACCTCCCTTTCCTGTTCCAGTCGCGTATGGTTCGCAGGAAGAACGACTGTCTGAAAGCCTCCGTGCGCGCTCTAATCTCTCTAATTTTACATTCATGATCTGCTCGGGAGGTATAAGTAGGGGGAAGCAATATACTCGATACCTCATCCAGAAACGCACCCTCTCGAAACCTGGCGAGCAAGCTACACCGCGATGCAGAGCGCCTCTCTTCCAGAGTCTGCCACTTGAGTTTGCTAAACATCTCCGTAACGCTATCACGGTTACCAAATAACCCTGTGACGAAACGCACCGCTCTTCTTTGGATCTTCTCTATCTCCTCCGTCAACCC
This sequence comes from Schistocerca nitens, assembly GCF_023898315.1. Lineage (NCBI taxonomy): Eukaryota > Metazoa > Arthropoda > Insecta > Orthoptera > Acrididae > Schistocerca > Schistocerca nitens. Next base: position 366,885,307 of record NC_064619.1, read on the forward strand.
GATCTGGTACGGATCCCACACTGATGAGCAATACTCAAGTATAGGTCGAACGAGTGTTTTGTAAGCCACCTCCTTTGTTGATGGACTACATTTTCTAAGCACTCTCCCAATGAATCTCAACCTGGCACCCGCCTTACCAACAATTAATTTTATATGATCATTCCACTTCAAATCGTTCCGCACGCATACTCCCAGATATTTTACAGAAGTAACTGCTTCCAGTGTTTGTTCCGCTATCATATAATCATACTCGCAATACATTACATTTGTTTATGTTAAGGGACAGTTGCCACTCCCTGCACCAAGTGCCTATCCGCTGCAGATCTTCCTGCATTTCGCTACAATTTTCTAATGCTGCAACTTCTCTGTATACTACAGCATCATCCGCGAAAAGCCACATGGAACTTCCGACACTATCTACTAGGTCATTTATATATATTGTGAAAAGCAATGGTCCCATAACACTCCCCTGTGGCACGCCAGAGGTTATTTTAACGTCTGTAGATGTCTCACCATTGATAACAACATGCTGTGTTCTGTTTGCTAAAAACTCTTCAATCCAGCCACACAGCTGGTCTGATATTCCGTAGGCTCTTACTTTGTTTATCAGGCGACAGTGCGGAACTGTATCGAATGCCTTCCGGAAGTCAAGAAAAATAGCATCTACCTGGGAGCCTGTATCTAATATTTTCTGGGTCTCATGAACAAATAACGCGAGTTGGGTCTCACACGATCGCTGTTTCCGGAATCCATGTTGATTCCTACATCAAAAAATTGTAATATGATGTAGACAAGTTATCTCTATTGCACAAAAAGTGGCAGCTGGCCCTAAACAATAAAAAGTGTGAGATACTCCTTACTAACACTAAAATATAGTCTGTTAAATTTCAGCTAAATGATACAAAACACAAATTTTTAAGGTTGTGGTTTCAGCTAAATACCTAAGGATTACAATAGGAATAAATTAAGACCATCACACAGAAAATGTTGTGGAGAAGGCACACCAAAGGTTTGCATCTTACTGGCAGACCGTTTGGAAAATGGAACAACTACTAAAAACTTGTCTTGTCCTCTTCTGGAGTATTGCTGTGCGATATGGGACCCTTACAAGGTAAGACTAATGGAGAACATAAAAAAAGTTCAAAGAACAACAGCTCATTTTGTATCATCAAAAAATAGGAGAGAAAGTAACACAGATATGATAAGCGCATCGGGGTGTCAAAAAATAAAAGGTGTCCGTTGATGAGATGAGACCCACTCATGAAATTACAATCACCAATTTTCTCCTTATTTTATATGAAAGAATGGTCACTTGATAAAATGAGGGAAAACAGAGCTCATACAGTGTAATTTAGGTGTTCATTTTTCCCGTGTGCTTTTTGAGAGTAGAACAGTCATGAAATAGTCTGAACCTTGTTCTTTGAACACTCTGCCAAATACTTATGAGTAGTCATGTACATGCAGATTTGGATATAAGCAGAATTTTGTTTTTTAATATGCTGAAACTAAGGATATAGGAAAGTTTGAAAATCGGGACTGAATTTAAAGTTAAACAGATATTCTTAGTTTTGATTTGGAAAGCAGAAAAAATAAATTAAAATAGTGCACATTTTTTATGTGACGCAAAAAATATCAGCTCTGGCATTTAACTCACAGAACTAACAATTAATAGTCATAGCCACATGGGGGTACCCTGGTGCAACTTGGTAACTTTCATTTTAACAAATGACTGCCAGAGATAACACAAGCAGTACATCATGAGAAAAAAAAATTCTCACACTTGGCTGAGGACCTATGCCTAGACCATTTGATATGTAATTGGGCAATTACCCACTGAGATGTCAAGTTGCAAAAATGGGGCAACTAACCATAATACCTTTACTTATTACAAATACAGTAGCCTTAGAAAAAATGTTCCTCTATGTAAAATTTAAAGTATACCATGACATACAGTGTGAAAGTCCCGTCACACATTTTCATCAAAGGAGCACCTCCTGATTAGATGGTTAAGCTGTGATCCCCTTATCGCGCACAAGGAAACATTAACTGTAGAAGGTTATGAGCACATTTTACAGCACTGCGCACTGTTTACAGCACAGGAACAGTTTGGAGACAATGATAGTTTGATCAGCATAACAATGCACTCTGTCATAAAGCAGTATCTGTGAGGCAATGCTCAGAGGACAATAATTTCCTAAAATGTACTGGCCTGCCCAGAATTCCTTACTGAACCCAATGGAACCCTTTTGGGATGTGTTGGAATATGCGGACCCAAATGTCCAACATCACCACAGTTCGAGTTTTGGCTCTTGAGGAAGAAAGGACTGCCATTTCTCCACAGACATTCAGAGACTTTTCTTGGGAACAGCTAGGCAGAAGGATAAAAATAATTGAATTGAGTGATGGGGTTTTCAAATCATCTATCATTGTTTCATTCATGTGTATAGAAGCTAAGTTTTATAGTCAAATATAGTTGTCAGACTGTCTTCCAGTTCCATATGAAAACTTTAAATCTTAATAACAACATCAAAACGCTTTAAACAAATTGAAGGGGATAGAAATTCTAGTGGCTAGTCCCTCTTTAAATGGTACTGTTGTGACAATACATCAGCTATTAGGGAAAAGTAAATGTTTACAACTTGCAAATTGACATATTTCATATTTGGATGTAAGGATGAGAGAATGGAAAATTTATTTGAATGTAGCTCCCTGGAGATACTGACAAGTATTACAGAAGCTGCTCATACAGAGTCTTCAGCAGTCATCTGTCTCACAGACAAATAGCTTTCCAGAAGAGACAGAAGTGCTTTTAACAAAAACCATAAAAGAACTGCATTGAATGATACGTCATTGAGGTATTAATACAACGAAAGACAGTATCACAATACATATTTCTGTGATGTGAACCTTTTAGAGAAAGGTATTGTGAGGAAAAGCTTGACACTTAGGGTGAGTTAAAAACAAAACCAGATATTCTTCTGTCAAGATAGCATACTAATGATAATTACAATGCAATATATGTTTCCAAAATTTAACATTTATTCCAAATTTTAGTTCTTATGAAAGAAATTTTAAAAACCTGTGCATTGTCTAACCACCAAGTTATCCACTGATTTCACCCAATAAAATCTCAGTTGGCTTTCCCATTCAAATTCCTGTTCATCCATAATGCTGAAACAAATTAAATACTTCTATTATTTTTATATGGTAAAATTTAATTGTGATTTTAGACAGAAGAAGAATTTTCTTAGCTTACCTGTCTCTTACAAATGTTTCAATGATATCACGTGCATGAACATCAATAATGAGCACAGTATTGAATTTCTTGCGATCATTTTTGGACAAATTTCCCCTGACTCTGACAACTAACTCATCAAGCTGCCTATTTTGTTGTTCGAGGTACTCCTTCATTGACCTCTTTTTACCCTGTTAAAGAGCAACCCAAGGCTTTATTACATTGAATTCATCATAGATCTACCACAGCATTTATTGATGCTGTGGCATGTCCAAGAGTAAAAACACGACTAAATACATTTTAGAGCATTTAAATCAAGCAAACATATGAGAAGACAAGAATGAGAAAAAGCAATAGGAAATTTATGGAAGAAAACTTTCCATGCCAAAAATGACACACAAAACTAATTTGTGGAAAACAAGCCATGATTATGAATAGGTTTTGTCTTGTAATGTGTGAAAATTTAGATTCTGGCAAAGAAGATGTTGTTCTCATTGCTTTTTAACTCTAAATAGATATTTTATAAATGTTTAAGAATACAGGTTTTCTCAGAAAACTTCGTTCATGAAATCTCCTTAGTTACTTGCCAAGTAAGCATGTTGTTTTAAAGCATCAGTTTGGTAAGTTATCTACTCATCAGCTCCAGATAAAATGCCAAGTTTCTGTAAAAACTACTCTTATATGTGTTGTAGAATACACTACTTCCTGTACCAAATTATACATCAGATGGAAGTGTTTGTCTTAGATGGTTGTTGTGCCTGACAAAGTGGGCAGTGCAAAATCCAGTTATGACATGATGTACTGGATCAAGCACATTACTAGAAGTGATGAGCTCCTGTTGACTTGAATAAGGAACTCAGCAGTAATTCACCCATTCTAAATGCAAAGTAAATATATGCTTCTTACATAATGAGAGTTGAACACTGTAATGAGGAGATGGAGAGAAATATTGTTTGCTCAACCTTAATAAACAGAAAGGAATGTTAGTCATGGTTCACACTTGTAATTTGGTATTGACATTCATATTTATCCATGACTAAATAAATATAATTTCACTGATGTAATTTCACTGACTCGACTCGTGACATATATAAGCTTTCAGTTATTTCTAAGGAAATTTTTTTCTAAAATTTTTATTTTTCAATCTCCAGTATTCCCATTGACATCCAACACTCTCATTTTTATTACTATTTTTTTACATTAAATTTTTTATATAGTATATTTTGAAACGTAGTGCACACAAACTCCTAACATAAAATATGAGGCATGGTTTTTAGGGAAGTACCATTCTGGAACAAATATAAGACAAGTAAATTTTTCTTAGCTATTTACGAGGGCAGTTCAATAAGTAATGCAACACTTTTTTTTTTCTGAAACAGGGGTTGTTTTATTCAGCATTGAAATACACCAGGTTATTCCCCAATATTTTAGCTACACAACACTATTTTTCAACGTAATCTCCATTCAATGCTACGGCCTTACGTCACCTTGAAATGAGGGCCTGTATGCCTGCACGGTACCATTCCACTGGTCGATGTCGGAGCCAACGTCGTACTGCATCAATAACTTGTTCATCATCCACGTAGTGCCTCCCACGGATTGCGTCCTTCATTGGGCCAAACATATGGAAATCCAACGGTGCGAGATCGGGGCTGTAGGGTGCATGAGGAAGAACAGTCCACTGAAGTTTTGTGAGCTCCTCTCGGGTGCGAAGACTTGTGTGAGGTCTTGCGTTGTCATGAAGAAGGAGAAGTTCGTTCAGATTTTTGTGCCTACGAACACGCTGAAGTCGTTTCTTCAATTTCTGAAGAGTAGCACAATACACTTCAGAGTTGATCGTTTGACCATGGGGAAGGACATCGAACAGAATAACCCCTTCAGCGTCCCAGAAGACTGTAACCATGACTTTACCGGCTGAGGGTATGGCTTTAAACTTTTTCTTGGTAGGGGAGTGGGTGTGGCGCCACTCCATTGATTGCCGTTTTGTTTTAGGTTCGAAGTGATGAACCCATGTTTCATCGCCTGTAACAATCTTTGACAAGAAATTGTCACCCTCAGCCACATGACGAGCAAGCAATTCTGCACAGGTGGTTCTCCTTTGCTCTTTATGGTGTTCGGTTAGACGACGAGGGACCCAGCGGGAACAAACCTTTGAATATCCCAACTGGTGAACAATTGTGACAGCACTACCAACAGAGATGTCAAGTTGAGCACTGAGTTGTTTGATGGCAATCCGTCGATCATCTTGAACGAGTGTGTTGGCACGCTCCGCCATTGCAGGAGTCACAGCTGTGCACGGTCGGCCCGCACGCGGGAGATCAGACAGTCTTGCTTGACCTTGCGGCGATGATGACACACGCTTTGGCCAACGACTCACCGTGCTTTTGTCCACTGCCAGATCATCGTAGACATTCTGCAAGCACCTAGGAATATCTGAGATGCCCTGGTTTTCCGCCAAAAGAAACTCGATCACTGCCCATTGTTTGCAACGCACATCCGTTACAGACGCCATTTTAACAGCTCCGTACAGCGCTGCCACCTGTCGGAAGTCAATGAAACTATACGAGACGAAGCGGGAATGTTTGAAAATATTCCACAAGAAATTTCCGGTTTTTTCAACCAAAATTGGCCGAGAAAAAAAATGTGTTGCATTACTTATTGAACTGCCCTCGTATTTTTACATGAAAGCCTGTACTTTAATTTACTTTTCTATGTAATTCCCACCAATATTAAGGCATTTATATCATACAACCAGATTTGGATACCAACCTCACAGAAATCTACCCAATGATTAGACAACAATTGCAAACTGCCTTTTTGACATCTTCAAATGCTTCTGCAAATGCAGGAACACATGATAGTCACTGGGTGTTGTATCAAGAAGGTTGATCAAATTGTACCCAGCCAAAGGATCCAATTAGCTCTAGAGGTCAATTGGTTGTATGTGGATGGGCACTGTCAAGACACAAAACAATCTTCTTATTCAACATGTGAAATGGGACTACCTTTCCATCCCTATCTGAAATTCTTTCCTCGTGACAACATCCTCTGAAGAGATGATTTTAGCTCAAATTTTTAACTTTCTGGATTTTATACTGTTTTGTCTATTCCCAGTTCCAGCAGTACAAATGAGTTTATTATCTCAGATTAAATTTCACATTAATATACTATCTAATTTATGTTAGCAACTAATGAGAATAAGACATTTGTTAACAATCCAACTTTGAAATTTCGTGATATGAACTGTGCAGTCACGTGGCACCACATATTCTTGAAAATTTACCTCTCCCCTACTTCTGAAAAGCTACAATGTTGATTCATTATGATGATTTAAAATGGTAACTCTGCTTGAGAGCAAACCAAAGTACTATTAATAATATTTTATTCAAAGTGATTTGTTTATAATTAACTAAAATGTAATTTAAATTGTTCACTGCAAATACATAGAAATTGTATATGAAATTATGTAAACTTTTCCAAACTAAATGTCCGAACATGAAGGGCAATGTGAGGCCTATTTTTTTATGTAAGTAACTAAAATCATCTCACGAGTTTTAATTGTTATTTTGTAAATCTTACATTCAATAATGTCTTTGCTTGTTTACTTTTACATAAAAGGAAGTGGAACATGAGCCACGAGTCAGTCTGCATTATTGCCTTTCAGAAGCTGTTTGTGTGAGAGTCTTTCAGAGGCTGTCAGACAGCCAATGTATATTCCACATATGTACTTGATAATCAGTCACAATATATGTTTTATTTAAAAATCAGTACAACAGCAACACAAGATTCCAAGACTTTCTGAAGCAACAACCCTCAAGGATATCAAAGCTGAGTGTCTCATCATATGGAGCAGCTAAGTTATTATGTGAATTTTCATTCACTGTGATTGAAATTTTCTAGTTTCACTCATCTTTGTACTTGTGAATAGTGGAGGTCCAAACTATTAAGTTGCTATGATGGTATGACCGAGAATTCACTATTACCACTGTCCAACTACAGTCAGAACCTGAGAAACTGTAAATTTTTTCTCATTCAGCATTGGCAGTAATTAAAGTGCTTCTCTTCTCTCACATTCAAGGGAGGTATTTTACATGTCACGTCTTTTGTTATGGATTGCATGGAGCAGTTTTTTTCTTTATTTTTTATTTTTTTATCTGACAATAAGTCATAGAATTAATGGTATTACCATAAGGCAAACATCCACAAGCAATACCGCCCCTCCAGTCCCAAAAAACAGTATACATGATTTTCTGGGATGAAATTGTTTTCTTGAACTTCACTTTCTTGGGTGATGTTGAATGACACCAGTCCATGGATCGTTGCTTTGGTTCAGGTGTAATGTAAGCCACCCATGTTTCATCATCTGTTACAGTTTGGTGTAAAAACTCATCCCTTCAGCATTGTATCAATCTAGGAACGTCAGAGAACTGGCTAATTGATTGGTTTTGTGCACTTCAGTCAGCATTTTCAGTACTCAGCATGAGCATAACTTACAATAATTTAAATGTTCTGTAACAGTTGAATACAGCACACGTTTGGACACTTGAGGAAACTCATCAAATTACATTGAAATCATAAAGCACATATTTCATGGGTACTGTGATTCTAAGAGGCATTTCAGTTACTCACAAATTCTCAGTCATATGAGGTATTTTGAATAATCACTAACATAACTAAACACGCCAAATGTCTGCAACAGCTTCTGTGACTTGCCAACAGAGTATAGAACACAGCGCAAATGGGCCAAAGGCTGATTATGGTGCTGCAGTAGTGGAATTTCGAAACAGTACTTACTTCAAAAGGAAGCCTCAGAAATAATAATAAGAACATAATTTTTATGTCTTATATAGTACTGTATTACTACTACTATTACTACTACTAAGTGCCAAATGCTAACTGTGGTGCTGCAGTGGTGGAATTTCAAAACAATACTTACTTTAAAAAGACACCTCATAAATAATAATAAGAACATAATTATGTTCTTATGTCCTTTATAGTATTAAATTGCTACTAGTAATAACATAACAAATTACACTCTCTATGATGACAAGTAATGTAAATCAGACTGAAATATGCAACATAAAATACACCCATGACAAGTTATTATTGTTGTTTTCTTCCCATAATTTTAATTTTTTAATTTTATGTTTTTACTTCTATCAGAGCTCCAAGATTCTTCACTTTCTACACCTTCTGAAGTTTCTTTATTGCTAAGGAAAATTTCCTATTTTCTGTGCTTTACATTTCTGCTCCTTTTTGAACTTCTCTTGACTCTCAAAGGTTTGCCTCATATCTTTTATGAGAAACAGTAATTGGGTAATCAGAGTACTGTGAATGATTTGATGGAATCTTGTTGCATTTTCTACATTTCTCTGCACAATTAAACTTTGGTAATGTTGGTTTTTGATAAGTAAATTTTTATCAGTCTGAAACATTGTTCTCAATTGGGGTGTTCCCACATGAAAAGACTAAACTAAGTTTAATAGCTTTCCAAAGTAAGTAGTATTTCTGGTTACACACCATAAAACATGAATACAAGTCACTGACTTTGAAAAGGAACTTGCATTTTACAAATAAGTTTTCAAATGTACTCCCAAAGTAGTGTGTTTTTTACTGCTAACAATACTATACTGGGTTTTGGCTTTTTTGGTAATTGTGTCTGAGCTTTTAACAGCAGTGTAAAATCAGTATAGTAATATATTAAGCCTTGGTTTTAGTTGCTATTTTTGGTTAAATATTATACAGAGTGTCCCAGGAGTAATGGTCAATATCCAGAGACATGATAGGAATGATCATTCAAAGCAAAAAATCTAGTAAACATGGGGTCTAAAATAAGTATCTTAGGAGCTATGAGCATTACTGAAACACTTTGCTTTCCATATTCTGAGATGTGGTGGCGTGGATAAAATCAAGGAAAAAATGTCTGTCAAGATGGGCAATAAAGTGCATGCTTTAAGAGCTATGAGCACTTGATAGTCTTTGTTACTGTGAAACACATCTCTTCAACTGAACAGTGCTCATAGCACTTAAGGTATGTCTGCTATCCCAGTCTGACAATTTTGACAGCCTGCCAGCTGGCATTAATGTAGGTGACAGCTGCTAGGCAGTGCTCCTATAACCTGTGAGCACTGCTGTCATTGCCACAGCACTATGCACAGGCCACGCCCACTGCACCAGCCTATCAGCACTTACGGTGGTCCTATAAAGCCAGCAGCACAGAAGCTCAGACCACAGTTGTGGTCCAACAGCACTTGTGATCGTTTATCTATTCATCATTGTTCTGGTTGCTGATAGTTGCTACATCTCAGTATATGATCTGGTTTTGCTCTCTGGTCTTGGTATTTTGCTGTATGGTGTGTGTGTGTGTGTGTCTGCATTGGACTGGTGATTTCCTGTTGATGCCATTTACCCATCAGCCAGTGTGTTCCAGGCTTGCTTGATTCCAGTTTCCAGAATTGGTGACAAGGTGAAAGGTTAAAAGTGCATTATGGACGTAAAACTTGTACAGCACGTGGAACAGCAACAGCAACAGTTGCTCCTGCAGTGGCAATTGGACCAGTAGTTTCAACAGCAGCTCCAGCAGCAAATGGACGTTTTACATCAGGAAATTTGGCTTCTGACAGAACAATTGCAAGTAAAAAGACCCATTCACACTTAGTTCACCTCCCAGAGTCCCACTCACCCACCTTTCTACCATTTAATGATACCAAGGGGGATTGGGACATGTATTTGCAGCAGCTGAAACAACACTTCGCTGCTTTCGGGTTTCTCATGATGGTCTCCAACAGCTGCTCTTCCATTTTTTGGTCTTCCCCTGAGACATTTTTCTTGCTTAACAAGTTGGCTCCCCTCTCAACCCTGGTTGCACTGACTTTTAAGTAAACATGTTTCTTTGCTGGTGAAATATTATTCACAATGGTTCCAAGTGGCCACATCATGCGTTGAGTTCCATCAGTACCACAAGCAACCAGGAAAGTCTTATCGTTCTTGGGTGATGAGTTTGCACGGTCTGAGCCATCATTGTGATTTCACTTGTGTCAATCCATCTTGCAATACTGCATATGCCAATTACCTAATTCATAAGGTAGTAATCCAGTTGGCTCCTGATCCAGAAGTTTGCAATGTAGCCCTCAAGCTAGACGATGGTTCCTTGGATGACACACTGAAAACTGCGCACTCTTTTGAGATCACGCAGGCACATAATGAACATCTTCTGCCCTGCCACCAGGTTGCAGTGGTTCAACGACTGCCACGGGGACGGAATTCTCACAAACCTTCTTCTCAAAGGCATCATCACAATTCATCACCTTCAGATGTGTCAGTGACCTCTGAGTAGACAGTCGTGCCATGTCCATGCAAACAGTGGGGTCTGCCTTCTTGTCCTGAGTGTTTTGTGATGCACCAACCTTGCAGACTGTCCCGATCGCTGGGCGCACTGCACCCATTGAAGTCAGGCATCAGATCAGTCAAACCCCAATCTTAACTTGCATCACAGAACAGTGCATGAACTTCAGGTCAATTGTTGTGCCCCCAAGTTATTTAGTAATCTCATGATTGCTCATCAGGACGTTTGTTTCCAAGTTGACACAGGAGTTGTTTCCAAGTTTCCCTGATCAATCTCCCAACATACACTTGTCTGGGTTACCTGGCTTTGGCCTTGCACTCTCATAACTGGTTGCATATGGTGAGAGTTCTAGTCCCCTCAGAGGTCAATTCACCACTACGGCAACATACAAGATGGTTACGTGGCCACGAACACTGTGTGTTGTCAACAGTCATTCAACTGGCAACATTTCTAGCCTCGATACTTTCATTCTGTTTGGGTTCTCCATCAAGGACAACATTGAACACAGTCCCCTTCCAGGAACTTGTTGAACTTTGTGCCTCTTTTGTGTCTCTGAGTCTGGCCTCGGGCGCACCACCAATTTTGAGGCACATATTTCTTTACGTCCAGATATGGTGCCCCAATTCTGTCGAGATCATCCTCTTCCAGTCTCCTTATCAATGGCTGTTAAGCTTGAACTCAACTGTCTTTACAACAGTGGGAATATAGAATAGGTCAATGCTAACACTTGGACCACACCCCTGGTCGTGATCTAGAAGCTAAACTACTCCCTACAGCTTTGTGGCGATTTTAATTCAATGATCAGTACCCAAGCTCTGGTGGAAACCTACTCCATACCATGTCAAGAGGAACTCCTCTCAAAGCTTGTTGGAGGTGAGTGTTTTTCTAAAATATATGTTGTTGATGCTTAATAACAGATTCCACTAGAAGAGGAATTGCAATGCGTACGTCTTTAAGCTAATACAGATACAAGTGTTTGCCTTTTGAGATCTCTTCTGCTCCAGCAATCATCCAGAGTTAATCATGTCCATCCCAGCTTGTACCAATTACCTTGATGACTTAACTGTTATGGCTACTATGTGCCAAGACCACATGCATAACCTATGTACCCTCTTTACTATGTTGCATGATGCAGGGCTCATGTGCTGTCTGCAAATATGCCAGTTTTTTCAGGAACAAGTTGACTACCTTGGCCACTTGCTCACCAAAGACTGGATTCAGCCCACTGTCCATAATGTTTCTGCTACTGACTTTCTGCTGCATCCCCAAAACCTCCAGGAGGTGTAGGTCTTTTTGGGGAAAGTGAATTATTATTCTAAATTCCTTCCACAGGCAGCACACATTATTCATCCCCTCAACCAGTTGCGGAAGAAAGGTGTTCCAACCTGTGAGCAGGCCTTCATACAGCTGAAGTTCATGTTACATTCTGCATCCTGCCTTACCCCCTTTCCACCATCATGTTCTCTTGTTTTTGCTATGGATGCTATGGCATTGGAACAGCACTGGCACACATTAATGATGATGGTATGGAGAAACCAACTGCCTAAATGCTGATGACTGTCCCAAGCAATTACTCCCAGATTGAGAAAGAGGCACTGGCCACGAATAAATTCCATGCGTACATATTTGGGACCCGTTTACCCTTGTTACAGACCATAAATCATTAGTATTACTCTTTGAGCCACACTCTTGGCTTCCAGCGATGGGCTCTTTTCCTTACTTCCTACAATTACATCATCAAGTACAAGCCCACTGTACAAGATGCAAATGTGGATGCCCTCTCCCATTTACCCTCAAGGACCAGACCTGGCATTTGACCAACTGGAGATCTTCTGTTTTCATATGAATGCAGAATGACAACACACCTTGGCTGAAATTCCCATTACTCATTCTCACATTGCAGCAGATGAGTGCCAGAACCCTATGCTGTAGCATGCCATAGACAGTGAACTCTATGAGTAGCCTGCTTATTTTTTTAAGTCAGCTGATCCTGGGATCTGGGCCTAGGCTCATCTCTCTCATCGTTTATCCTTTGTCTTCAAAGTGCTCCTGCTAGATGCGGAGGCAGGTACCCAATGTGTTGTCATCCTGACTACTTTATGCACTCATGTCTTGGATATCTTCCATTGTGGGCGTTGGGGTATGTCATATATGAAAACCCTTGCCAGGTGACATGTCTATTGCCCAGGACTCAACACGGACATAGAGGCTATGGTGCACCACTGTTCCACATATGCTCACTATTAGGCTGCTCCAACTCAGTCCAACCCTGGCCCCCTCCCTTGGGATAGCATTCATCTCAACTTGACTGGCCTCTTCCTTGGCTCTACGTGGCCCTAGGCAGCCATCATCACAGCTGTCACACTCAATGCCCTTCTGCAGATTCTCATCATTGAAGGGCTTCCCCACACCATTGTGACTATCGATGGGCTCCAGTTCACAGCTGTGGCCTTTGAGCAGTTCTGCTATGCCAATGGCATCAAACACCTGTGTAGCCCTCCATTTCACACCTCTTACAATGGTGAAGCAGAACAAATGGCGCACACATTTAAGCACCAAATGTTGAAGGCTGTGGGTGCAACTACCATGACAGCATCACTCCACAATCTTTTGGATCACCTACAGGTCCACCCCTGTACATGACCACACCCTCCCAGAATACCTCCATAGTTGGCAGCCACATACCCTCCTCAATCTCCTGGCACCCTAACAAAACGACCCTCAGACCCGACATGCTGGACGATATCTTCCAGGTTCAGCCATTTGGGCATGTTCCTATGGGACAAAATCCACATGGATGCTGATTACAGTAGTGGCCACTCATGGAAAGCACCATACAATTGTTTATACCCTGAGACGTTTGGAGTGTTGACACATGAAACAACTCAGTCTCCCCTTCGACTTACACCTTTGTTGGTGGATGGATCTGAGTTGGAGACCCTGCTCTCACACGTCCCCCCCCCCCCCCCCCCCACCACAAGTACCATTTTTGCTCCAGGACACCTGTGGGCACAGGTATGGAGGTCAAGACATCATCAGAGCCTCCATATGCTCCACATTCATCCCCCACACTGCAGTTCCCCAGTGTAGTGCCTGAAGACCAGTATTCCCTCTACCAGCTGGCAGTCTCCACTGATGGGACACCACCTATTCATCTCCAAAAACATTGTCCCGGATGCTTCAGGCCCTACGTGCCCACTGTTGGCCTGCTGGCCAGTGTGCTCTGGTCTTGCTTGATTCCAGTTACTGGAGAATGCATTTTAAAGCCCATTTTTACTGGATAATTTTTTCTTATTTTAGTCTGTACTAGATCCTCCCGAAACATGGAAAGCATAGAGTTTGCTGAAGAGGGAATTCATATCACAGTATCGAAAATGAAGAAGTGTTCATTTCCCTTAAGGTACACATTTTAGAGCCAATATTAACTTTTTTTTTCAGATTATCATGATCCAAATATCACCATTATTTCTGGAACACCTTGTATTTGGCTCTAATGATGATAAAACCAACAATTTTTTTATCTGATTGGGAATATTTCAAATACCGTTGTAGTTACTTTGATTAACATGCTTTAAAATTCCTATCTGTGCTTTTGCATATGGCAAACATTTGCTTTTATTTCTTTAAGAAATTTTTGGTTTGGAAAACACTATTTATATCTTTCAAGTCACAAAAGTAGATAAAATCATTTATGTTCCAGGAAAAGAGTGCAGATTGTGGGTAGAATTTTGTCACTCTCAAAAAATACCTACAACAAATTACGTACGCCAACTTATAAATCTGCAAACTTTCTTAAAAATGGCCACAATGTAAAAAAACAGTTTTTAAAAATGACAGTTTACGTTTAATGTAAATCTCTTTTGTTTGTGCAAAATGTTCTCAATGGTTTGGCATTTAAATTTAAAAAATCAATAAATGAATTAATATCATCCAAATTTGTCATAATTCTAAGACGTGACACATTTTCCAATAATCAAGTAGTACAGTGTTTCAAAGGAAATACCATTTTCCTAGTTCATTATATTTTGCAGGGTGTGCATGTGTATCATTGGAAATATAACATGCATGTTGGAAAAATTTATCCACATCCCACTTTGGAGTTTGTAGTGCAACAGGTAGCCCATAAACTTCAATGTTAATGAGTATTTTCCTCATCAGGATTCTCTTCCATCATCTTCCTTTCCAACTTTCTCAATGAACTAATGGTCACGTTAGGTTCATACACGAAAATTTGAAGAGCATTTTTCAGTGGAATGGTCAGATTCTGGTCTTAAAATTATGAAGTACATCTTGTGCAGAAGCTCTGGCTAAAACCACACTCTTAAAATAGTGGGTACAAACTCTACTTCTGTTGCCATCAAAAAACTTCATGAATATAAAAATCTGACCTCTCTGCACCATTTTATTTGATGATTCATAAAAACATAATACAAAGTCATCACATTGATGCAGTTTATTTTTTAGTTTATCCAGAAAAATGGTAGCAAAACCATAGTTTATAACATATTTGCACTTTGTTGCACCCATTTCTGAAGTTAGAAACAGCATAACTGTCTGGAAAAATCAGTCTGAATGACTCTCCAACACCTGAACATGAGCTGAACAAAAACCTAATATTTAAATTTTCAAATCTGATGTTGCTTCAGTTTTTGAAACATCAAGCTTTGTAGAAAATAATTCAACTGACTGTCAAGCAGGTTTTGAAACCGATAGATTGTCTCAGGTTTGGTTGAAACTTCAGTACTATTTTCGAACTGATTGGATGATTAGGTTTCAATTTTAATTGTACTAACAATATTTTCTTTTTCTCCTGGAACATTTTTAAGTACACAAAAACACTTTTAACAAAAAACTGGCAGTCTTTTAAAAACACTTCTGGGCTTTTTCTTTATAAAGAAATATTACAGCCTGATGTCTCATGTTGGATATATCAAAAGATGTTTTGATGTATAGCAGTAAGCCTGTACATTGGTAGGCCCTTATCTTACCCAGCCAATAAATAGAGGATTTATTTCTGAGTCTAACCATTGTTCATTGATAAAGATCATTTTGACATCTTGAGAAAGTACGTTTTGATATTTTGAGAAAGTACCTGTAGAGAAAATTACCAGAAACAGAAAATTTATCAGTTTATAAAAGTGTGCTTAGTTAGAGGATAGGCTCTTTTACATAGCCAAGTATTATGAAAGTGATAGATTGCTACTCACTGTATAGCAAAGATGTTGAGTCACTTATAGGGACAACAAAAGGACTACTAAACACACAAGCTTTTGGCCAGAAGGCCATCTTCTGAAATAGATAACAAACACACACAAACCTTGCCCAGGCACATGTGACCACTGTCTGGCTGCTGGTGCCAGACTAGCAGTCTGGCCTCAGCAGCTAGAGATAGTGGTCATGTGTGTGAGAGAGAGAGCTGTGTTGGATGAATGTTTGTGTGTGTGTTTTGCCTATTTCAGAAAAAGGACTTTTGGCTGACAGTTTACATGTTTAGTACTTTTTGTTGTGTGTATCTGCAACTCAAGATCTCTTCTATATGGTGAGTATCAATCTATCCCTTTCATAATATTATCGTTATTTCATCCTGGATCTTTCATTGTCTGACATAGCCTAGAATGATATTTGAAGATTTAATAACAGTTCTCATCCTACCTCGGTTCAAAGCATAGAAAGAAGGAAGCTGGTAATGTTGTGCTGACCTTCAGCATTTTTCTAAATGTTTCCAGATTTTCATTGACTTTTGTCAAATTAGCAAATTTTTCCTGGTCTTCCCAGACTTTCTAGAAAGTTTGAAACATGTTATAATCTTTTTTGAAACTTCAATTAATAAATTCAATATTTTGGATTTATTTGTTAGAATAAGAAAAAAAGATATACTGCCAAAACTAAAATCTAAAATTAATGACTGATAAGATTTTCTCACTTTCTGAGTCTTATGTTTAGCAGTCAGAACAGCATGGTCAGTCACTGCAAACATGAGTTCCATGTCACAGAGTGTGTCAAGTGTTTGGAGGCCTGCCTTGCCCCACATCAACAGAGTTTATCATCACTGAGACTGCATTTCGATAAATTAATTTTGCGCCTTATCATTCCTGTTCTCAATCTGTTGAGAGTCTTCCAAGTCTCTTACTGGAGATGGCAGCCTGATGGTAACTTCTCTTTTGCTGTCTATAATCTTTCATGTGACTTTCTTTCACACAGCCCAGTTCAGCAGGCTTCTATTGAGGTTGGAGCTGGACTGTTGTAAGGAGGAAGTGTTTTCTGTATTTCAGTTGTAATGGATATGTTTGAGTTCCACACAGCGGATGCCTTTATATTGTTTCTTCCTTCTTATTTTCACTTTCTGCTGTTACCTGTCTTCTTACAGTTGGAGGTGCTATTTCCATGAGTGAAAAGATCTGATTGACGAGCTGATCTTAGGTACCCTGAGACTATGCAGCTTTTCTCATGGTGAGCCATATCAACATGATTGGCAGGTGCAGAGTTCCTCCAGATGGGAGTGGTTTAGTCCACAGCAGAGAAAAGGCCAAGAGCAGAACACTGGGCAGTACTCTCCATGTGTTTGTCAGTTTGCAGATGAGATTGTTCCTGGTGCACTCCTTCTGTATGGTATCTAAAAGTGTTGTTTGTTAGTTAACGCATGATCAAGTCTTAACCAAAGGTATTTGGGCTCAACATGGTGATTTCAGTTGCATCATATCTCCATAACTTTCAGTTTTTGCTTCCTAATTGTGTAGGTGGAATGTACACACTTGAGTTTTATCCAGGCTGGGTTTCAAGTGGTTGTATTTATAGCAGATTGTATTTTTTGAGTGCAGATGTTAGATTGGAATCAAATTCTTCAAAAGTCATTCCTTGAGCAGTGACATCTAAGTCAGCAGCATAGGATCAAGGACCATGTTTTAGTGTTGAGTACCTAATCTTAAGTATGTATGTTATATAACATGAGATCCAGTGCACATCCTAGAGTAGACCCTTTTTCTGCATTTAGAGTAACAAAAATCACCTGTTCCACGCACTGAATAATCTGCATTTGCTGGAAGTCCTTGGTTATTTTGTGCAGCTTCTTTGTTAGTTTCTTGTGATTTATGGTATAGTAAGTAGCTGCGAGATCATGAAAAGCAATTCCTATAACCTGCTTTCTTTCATAACCTTGCCTGATCTGTTGGTTTAGATTAAGTATCTGAAAGCAGCCATTATAACCAAATGCTAACAAAAAAGATGGTAGTAAAAGTAGAACTTAGCACCAGTTGAAAGACATGAAAGAAAATTAACTAACTGGAAAATCATTTGTTCCCAAATAAAAGTAGGTTTATATTAAAAGTATATAAATTTTACAAATCAACACTACAACAAACAATGAACTGTTTGAATTTGTTTATTAGGTTTTCTTTTAAGTTAAAATTATCAACAGTTATGTCGAGTTAGTTAGAGGGAGAAAATTTGTGAACCAAAATACGATTTATGGCCACTCATGCCTTGTAAAGAAGATGTAAACATCAACAAAGTTAATAAAGGAAACTAAGGTGAAAATTGCACAGGCGAAGTTTATTTCTTTGAAACATTTACAACCAACAAAAAATCAGTAAATCACTGAATTAAGGAACTGGAAGATAAGGACCAGGGAGAAAACTGTGATGGAAAATGATCAACGATATTCACTCTCAACAATCAGTCAAGTATTTTATCAACATTATTGCGCTTCCCATTCAAAGGAATATTTTTCACATAATGTGCACCAAATCCATTGAAGTATCGAACATTGTATTGATTTGGCTTTTGATAAAAAAACAGAGAATGTGGAAATTATGATCAGTGGACTATGAGTTGGTACCATTTCATGATTTTGAAATAAGATATAAACAGGTTTATTAACAAGTGCCTCCAGAGTTTTAGTAGGTGTCTGTGAGAAATTTACAAGATCTACACAAAACAAACACTTGTCAGTGGATATAACATCTCTCCTAGTTTGTAATTCACATTACAGGTGCTCAATATGGGTATCATTTGTGATGCAGCAATGTCAAAACTTTGTTGAAGTCACTGTTATGAATTGCATAGGAAGACATGACAGCAGCTTGTTTTGTAAATCTGTTCATTGATTTATCTATTGACAGGCATGAACTAATTTGATGTGAAAATACAGAGTGGAAAATAGTGCAAATGTTGTGCAATCCTTGCCCTCTAATAGAAATACAACACATTGATATTCACCATTATATTGTGTGCCTGCCAACAACGGTGTTAAGACGATAGATACTTAAATTAAATTTTTATTTTCCTTGTTTCATGTTGTGTAAAGTGAATAATAATGAAAAACTTTTTGTGCATTTTCATATTTTCTGAGATGGCGGCGAAAAAAGGTTCACGAAAATCGAGTTCTGCGAAAAAAGAATGAGTCTTTATGTATTCAGTGCAAAAAAAAGTATCGTTGTTCGACCTGGAAAATGTTACTGCTGCGAAGTTAAAGCAAAAAACGCAAACGAAATCATTACAAGATCAAAATCTAGTGAAAAAACCGTAGCAAATGCAAATTCAGTGACATTGACATGTAAACATTGCGATGATTTTCGTCTCGTTTTAACTGCAAAAAACAGTGAAATCAGTGAACTTAAAAGGACTGTAGCCTTATTGGAGAAACAGCTGCAACATCTTGGCTGTAAAACTCAACAAACAGAGCACGGTCTGAACCTGGAAGAAATATCGGCTACGAGTGATGTAATCAAAGGAAGAACTACTGTGGAAACTAGTACAAAACTTGGAAATAATAAAGTAAGTGCATCAAATAGTTATAATGACAAACGTGATTCCACAAACAATGTCAATCAGGAACATATGAGTCCAGATAATAATTACAAACAACAACAGCCGTGCACTGTAAATTTTTCGCGCATGTCGCATCCTAAACAAAGAAATGTGATTAAAAAATCAGTCGACTGGCCTAAAGTGTGCAAAAAAGAACAAAAAGTGTTGATTTTTGCCGATAATCATGGACGTCAGATAGGAGAAAAGGTAGCAGATACACAAACTAACGCAAGTGTCCAAGCCTTTGTCAAACCAGGAGCAGGCATTGCAGAAGTGACAAAAACAGTGGTAAAATCGTGTGAAAACCTTAACCCAAAAGACTGTGTCGTAATTTTTGCAGGTGCGAATGATGTTGCCAGAGATAAAGGTAGTGAACTCATCACTATTCTTGAAAGTGTGCTACCCAAATTAGGCAACACAAATGTAGCTGTTGTAAATCAACCACACAGATACGACCTTCCTCCTTGGTCATGTGTAAATAAGTTAATAGAAAGAGTAAACAAAGAGATAGATACTGTATGCAAAAAGTTTCTGTACGTGAACTTAATAAATGTAAGCATGTTAGACAGGTCCATGCACACCAGCCATGGCCTTCATTTAAATCACATTGGGAAACAATTTTTGGTTGAAGAAATCTGTCGTCTAGCAAATTGGAATCACAATAGGCCTAATATAGAAGCAGTCCAAAGTACCTTGGACAAATGGGTCATAAAGAAAGATGCAATGTCTTATAAAAAGGGTGAAAGCCATTTTTTAGGGAAGTAGACTGTATCACAAATAAATGTGATGCAGAATTAAATTGCAAATATAGACTGAAGATTGTACACCACAATGTACAGTCATTAACAAACAAAGTTGATGAAATAAATATACTCCTCAATAGTGAATGGAAAGATGTTTCAGTGTTATGTTTTTGTGAGCATTGGTTACAAAATGAGTATTTTCAGTACTTAAAAATATTACATTTTAACCTTGCAAACTGCTTTTGTAGAATGGAATCAAAACATGGGGGAACTTGTATATATGTAAAAGAAAATGTAGATTATAAGAGTATAACATCTGTTTCCAAACTTGGTTGTGAAAGAGACTTTGAAATCTCAGCTGTAGAGTTAATGTCTGAAAACACTATTATTTTATGTGTGTATAGATCTCCTGTTAGCAACATAAGTGTTTTTTTCAAAAAATTGGACCTTGCTTTAGGCAAACTTAAGACAACTGGGAAAACAGTGGTACTATGTGGTGATTTTAATATTGACTTTCTGAGCCATAGCCCTCACAGGGAAACGTTTTTAAATATTATACAAGCCTACAATCTTTGTCTTACTGTTAGCTCTTCAACACATGTAACTAAAACTAGTGTCACTCTCCTTGATCAGGTATGTGTAAACATGGACAAGTGTACATCAGAAAACTTTGATACCGGCTATAGTGACCACCTTTCACAATTACTGACCATACCTGTAAATCACATTTCGACCAGTATAGAAAATGTTATCCATAAAAGGATTTATAGTGGGAAAAATATTGAATGCTTCCAGTACCTAATCAGTGAACAATCTTGGAGAGAAGTATGTGATACCTCTAATACTAATGAAAAGATGGAACATTTTTTGAACATTTTCAAGCATAACTGTGACATAGCTTTTCCACAAAGGAAAGTTATTTCCAAGAGCACAGATAGATTCAGAAACTGGATTACATCAGGCATCAGAGTATCTTGTAAAAGGAAGCGGGAACTTTTTCTGCAGTCAAAAACTAACAGCAGTCCAGAATTTATTAATTATTTCAAAAAATTCAAGCTAGTTTTGAAACGCATCATTAAGGAGGCAAAAATTAAGGAAAATGACAAATATATTATGAAGTCATCAAATAAAACTAAGTCCATGTGGAAAGCTGTGCAGGATCTTACTGGGAAGAAGACAACTCACAAAAATATTGTGATATCACATGATGGCAAGAATGTCACTGACCCTAGGGAAGTTGCAAATAGTTTCAATTCTTACTATGCAACTGTTGCTGGGAAATTAGTGAAGGAAAAATTTGGAAATCCACCTAATACAACATGGAAAGAACTTTCATCTATTGAAATAAATAATATATCCACGTTCCTCAGTCCAGTAAGCCCAACAGAGCTCCTAAATACCATTAATTCACTGAAGAGTAAGTACTCAACTGGTATTGATGATATTCCAGATTATATTATAAAAATAACAGCAAGACAAATACTTTCACCTTTATTGGACATATGCAACTCATCCTTATCATGTGGTGTCTTCCCTCAGCAACTGAAAATGGCAAAAGTAATACCCCTATATAAAAAAGGTGATCATCAATGTATGGGTAACTATAGGCCTGTGTCTCTATTGTCAGGGTTTTCGAAAATTATTAAAAAAGTGTTCCTTTCAAAACTAAATACATTCTTCGACAAGAATAATATTATTTCTGGATGTCAACATGGCTTCAGACCACAGAGATCAATTGAAACTGCCACTTTCAATCTGATAAACCATGTCGTAAATGCAGTGGACAACCACAGAAATATCTCAGGTTTATTCTTGGACCTAACAAAAGCTTTTGATGTGATTGATCATTCTATACTCCTGAGGAAGCTCGAAAGGTATGGTGTAAGAGGTGTGCCTTGGATCAAATCATATTTGGAATATCGTTCTCAGGTAACTGAAATTAAGTACACGGAAGGAAATGAACTCCAGGTACACGTTTCAGAACCATGTGGACTAACTCATGGTGTTCCACAGGGCTCCATTTTAGGTCCCTTTCTTTTTTTGGTCTACATTAATGATTTCCCATCACACGTTAGGGATTCTGAACCAGTACTGTTTGCAGATGACACCAGTCTATTGATTGAAGGAAATAATGAAGAAAATCTTACTGCATCTGCAAAAGATATTACAAAAGCAGTGTCTGAATGGTTTACCAGAAACAGGCTAATAGTTAATCCCCAAAAAACTGTACTAATGAATTTCCACACTGATCAAAATAAAAATCCGGCACAACCTGTAATATGTATAGATAACCAAAACATTAGTTCTGTCAATGAAACTAAATTTCTTGGGATTCATATCCAGGAAAATCTTAAATGGAACACTCATATCACAGCCCTAAATTCAAAACTAGCAAAAATGAGCTACGTGGTAAGAATTCTCTGCAACATTACTAGTGCAGAAACAGTTAGGGCTGTATACTTTGCTCGTGTACATTCAATACTGAAGTACGGTATCATTTTCTGGGGAAATGTACATCAGGCCATAACAGTTTTCAGGAAACAAAAGGCAATTATAAGAATAATGAAACAAGTGAGCAGCAGAAAATCATGCAAACCTTTCTTCAAAGATCTAAAGATCCTACCCCTTCCCTGCATTTATATACTGGAAATAGTCACGTATGTCAAAAAAAGCATACTGAGAAAAGAAAACCTTTTTCCTCAAAACAAAACTGTTCATGATTACAGTACCAGGTCAGACAGTGACATACATGTCAATCATTGTAACACCACATTATGCCAAAAAGGTGTATATCATGCAGGAACAAAACTTTACAACAGATTACCAAGACATATAAAATCTCTTACTGAACTACAAAGCTTTAAAAAGTCTGTGACATCCTACCTTCTGAAAAACTGCTACTATTCAGTCTCACAGTATCTTATGCAAGAAAAAATGTAATTTGTATCTTTAATTGTAGAAATAAGTTATAAATATACAGTATTTCAAAAATTTGTAATTATTAACTGTATAGATCCCATTTGTCATAAAAATTTATGTTTGATATTTGAAAATCCAATAGCCAAAAAATGTTTTCTGTCCAATATCCTGTGTACGATATATGTACTTAAAAAGAGATTTATATGGACAAATAAATAAATAAATAAAAAACATTTTCATACATGACAATTACCAAACTAGAGCCTCAACTGGGTCTAGGAGATCAAGAACAATGGGGCAGAGATGTCTTGAGAGCAGCACTGGTTTTTGTTTTCTTGAATAAATTCTGTACTGGAACAGATTTTTAGGGATACAGAAATCTGATAGTAGACACAATTTCCAAAGTAGCAGGAACTAATATGTAATTGAATGATCAGATGAAGAAACAAATGACAAGACAGAAGAAATAAATGGCCGGACAGTAGAAATGTAACACGAACTGCGTGGTCCTGTGGCAGTTACAAGCAGGTAGGTAGACACTTAAACTGTAATATTCCTTGTGGAAAAGGTGTTCAACATAAGAGTTGTGTGTCAGCTTTGGTCAGAAATTTGGTAAATGTTCAAAATCAACTCAGAAAAGTGCAAGATGGAGCAGTCTCAAAGGGTGTCTTTAATTCTAGCTGTAATGTTTGTTCCCATCAACCAGTGAAACATTTTTCTTGGTATGTGAATTTGCATCCAGTAGATTTCGGTCAACACTGCAAAGACAGTTTCATTCATGATATAATAGCCAACTTGGAAACAAAGATTGTAAAAAAAAAACTTTCTACACAGGATAGCATTATTCTGAGCCAAACAAACCAGTTGTCAACAGTTTAGCTACTAATAATCTGGGTAAGCATTTTGAAACAAATTTCTGTTGGAAGAATATCATGTTAGAATAAAGAGTGAACTTTTTAAATGGGCCATGTTAAGGAGAACATAGATGAAGATAAAATAATTTTGCAGATATCAATTAAAATGACTGGTTCATTTAAATCAAGTTTTTGAATATTAATGCACACAAATGCCTTACACAGGAGACTAAAGGAAGACATAGATTGGGAGTTAGTGGAGAACAATCAATAAATATAGATAATTTGTATGAAAATACTGTTAACATACATGAATGTCACTGTTTTGTGTATGGAGTTAATAGGAAGGGTAAATTATTTGTCAAAACTAAAGACAAAAATGATAATGTGATAATGACACTAAATTTGAAGAGCCTGAAAATGATTTATTAAATGAAAACACTGATGCTACTTCATGTAAATCAGTAGGAAGTCCTTTTTGGTGATTAGGAAACCTGTAACTGACACTGGTAGCAAAATATTGGAGATCTTGGAAGCACTTAGAAGATTTAGAGAAATGTGAATCACACTGAAATGCCAGTGGTTGTGATTTGAATTTGGGGAACAACAGAAAGTTATAGAAATTAGTTAAAATGCATGCCTTTTGGATATTTGAAATTAATGTTGCAATATTCAGTCATGGTTGTCCAGTAATTTCTGTTGAGGGAACACACACACACAGAAGGTATACTCACGATTATTTCGGGTAATGTTGGAGAGAAGATGCACATAATCAAAAAACACAAATAATTGAGATATTTTCAAACATTTGTTCTTTGCTTGAAAGATTACCCAATTTCTGTGCATAGGTAGTTTAGGCCTGTTTATTTCTTAAAATAGTCTGTGATGTTGGTCTGTTCTTGAGAGGAGTTGACGAAGCAGCATTCATAACTTTGCCATCACTCATGTGCCGAAAACCAGGTTCCCATGTGTCAATCTTCAGCCACTCATTCAAGTTTTCATTATTGACCTCTTCAAAACTATTTAAACCTGTTGACAGTTTCATATTTGTGCAGTTGTTAACCTTGAAAATTACTGTCTTCTATATCTGGAAGAATTTTACTCCATGATCAAACTAGTGTGTGTAGCTTTAATTCCTGCCACACATCAAAATCCCATGTAAGGCTTGTAGAATTGTCATATTCCAGAATGCCACCAAATTATCCCATCAACTAGCAGTCACAGTAGATGAGGCCAGTAGTCCATTTTATTAATGCAGTTATGCTTTGGTTCATTGACTGTATAATGGCAGTCACATTAGGAGGTAAAAACTTACAAGGGAGCATTCCCAGGTCTCAATAAACTCTTGATGAAACTTGGCAGGTGTGCAGAGTGGGCAAAATAGTGTAATAAGCATTTTTTTGTTTGTGACAATTTCACTTAGAAGGGGTAAAACACACCCTGTAATATAATTTGGCATTTTAGGTTTTGAGGGAATATCTTTGACACAATGATAAACAAAAAACTGTTTTTATATAAAAGTTGATACATAATTAATGTTCTTAAAAACTGTATAATCGACTTTTGTAATAAACTGAAATTTTGCAAAATACCCCCCCCCCCCCACCCACCCACCATTAACCAATTTAATAAAATGAAAACTTGTTACAATATAAATTTAACATGCTTTCAAGCCACATAGATCCATATATAATAAAAACTACATCTTGAAATACCATTTTTGGAAAATAAGCTGTACACAAGTGCTGTCAGAGTTTTTTCAACATACCTAATTAAAATATCAAAACATTCATTACTATTCTAATTATTTATTTTATTTATACTTTTGTGGTGTTTTAAGCTGCTGCTTTACATTTTTAGTTTACCATTTCACATATGTGTATTTTGTTAGTTGAAAATAATGAATAACTCACTATTATGATAGAAAATAATTACGATAATGATAATCTGTAAAGAAATGCTTTAAACATAGCATTTTTTATATTATTAAGGAAATTTTTTCCATAATATACATGACATTGAAGACAACACAAAACAAAATTCAGCAGGATTTCCAATCATTGTGGGTGATGCTGTGCATATTCTGATTTGTATGAGGCATATTTCATTACATTGGTAAACTTGGAAAAGAGAAATGACTATGTACTAATGACTGTAGTTCGATTATATAGTGTTTCGCAAGTTGAGATTGGCATCATTATCATACAACAGAGCTAGATCTAAAAGGCTCCAGCTTTATTACACATACACGTTTCTAGCTTTAATATTTCTTTAATTTATGTCACAAGCTTTCATTTTTCAGAATAAATAATGGTGGTGGGGTATTTTCAAAATTTCAAATTATACTTGATTCTACAGTTTTCATTAGTTATATATCAACTTATATGTAAAAACATTTTTTATAAATCATTGTTTTAAAGGTATTCCCTCTAAACCTAGAATGCCAAATTATTTTGGGGGGTATGCTTTACCCCTCAAAAGTGGAATGGGGCACAGATAAAAAAATAAGTATTGTACTATTTGCCCCCTCTACACACCTATAAAGCTTCATCACGATCATTTATTGACAGTTGGGAATGTTCTCTCGTTAGATGTGATGAGACCATTATCAGGTATGTGAATCATCATCTCATCGGGATGTGGAGGGGTGTTATCAAGCAATACAGCACTCTACTGCAGCATTCCTTTCACTCCTAGAAATCTTAGAACTTAAGGTACAAAATGTGTGTGGAACCAATTTTTGAAAATTTCACTAACCACCCATGTTCCCTATTGGTTGTAATAATTCACAGGGAGATCCTTAACTGCAATATCCTTGAAGGCTCAGTGTTTTCCTCCAATCACTAGTACTTTCACGTTGTGGTTCCCAGAAGCATTAGCAGTGCGCAAAAGCTGCTGGAACATTTGAACTAAGCTGCTCTCCTGGCATAGTAAATTCATGAATCCCATGACAATGTTTGAATCTGGTCAGCCGTCTAGATGAATCATTAAATTCTCCCTCTAACCCTAGAGCTTCATGAAAAAATTCAGCTTTTTTGGCACACATTGTGCCTGAAATAATGACACATTCATTGATTTTTTGGCTACATCACTGCAATAGAGCAGCATCTAATTCATCAGATATAGATCTCTTCATGCTTTTTAGTGCAGACAATCCTGAACTAGAACTGCATTTCCTCATACAATCCAGTTTCTTATGTTTATTCTTTTTAATGCTGCAAACCATCTGTATTCCACTAGCATAATCAGCACTTACATGTTAAGATGGCGACGCATATAGATGTGGTAGTAAATCGGTCCATAAATTGCAAGTATTTAGCGTCAATAAGGTGCAAGTTATGCAACAAAATCGTATCAAATGGCATTAGAATTTGTTCAGTGTTGCATATTTGGTATCATTCGCAGTGCTTCGCGAAAATAAATCAAGAAAACATCTCGTGTACGTGTGGAACAAAGTGTAATGGACGTCTGGCAGCGAGTGAAATGTGCCGCGCAAATCGTGAAATCATAGTACTCGAATCACTGCAGAAAGAACTGAAAGCCACAAGAGAACATGCTCTGTTGTTGGAAAACATTATTAAAAGTCTATCTGACCCATCACATAAAGAACTCGGTCAACTTCAAGAGTACAGTGAACCAAAGAAATGTGCAAAACCTAAATTTGTTTCCAGTGCGTTAAAAGTTCCGTTAAGAAATCGATTTCAACATCTTATTACGGATTGTGAACTTAAAAATGTTGAAACAAGCAACTCACACCAAGACTACGAATCGGAATCGGCGGACAGGAAATTTACAAACCGCAATAAGTCAGTAAAACGTAACTGTCTCGATGTTGCAAACAAAGTGACTCCTAAAAACTTTAGTAGGCCTACAGTTTTGCTTGCTGACAGCCACAGAAGAGGAATTGCAGGAATTCTTCATTTCCAACAGGATCTCAATGTGACAAGTGTTGTGAAACCTGGAGCAGGCCTAAAAGAAGTTTTGAAAAACTATAAAAACAATAATCACGTGACACAAAGCGAATGCATTGTAATATTGGGCGGTGCAAACAATGTATATAAGAATGAACTAATGGTAGCAAACAGAGTGCTAAGAGATGCGCTACGTACAACAGAGGATCAAAAAGTTATTATTGTAGGCATTCCACACAGACATGACCTTACTGAATCTTCTTGTGTGAACAGAGAAATCCAAAAAGCAAACAGGTTGTATGAAAAGATCTGCAAGACCACTTCAAATGCTTTTTTCCTCAGTATTGACGATCTTGAAAGACAGCACTTCACAACACATGGTATGCATTTAAATAAATGGGGCAAATCGCTGCTCAGTCAAAAGATCAAAATGGTAGTGGATATTGTTTCTCCTAGATGTAAGAAAAGTGATCCTATTCCACTACCACTGATAAAGGACGCCTGCAAAGTATCTTCCCTACCATGTACTCCAGTTGCAGCAGTAACACAACATCAGGTATCACTGATTACAAAAGAATGTGCTGGGAGAGAGGAAGCTGTAACTACAGTTACAACAGGTAGAACACCTCATTCAGGAACTAGGATAACAGAAACAGCAAAAGTGGCAGCATATTCAGCAACAAGTGTACCAACAGGTGATCCAGCTGTTCATTCTGCAGCAACATTTGAACTACCTACAGTGGGAACCCAGCCACTTAGATTATGCCATGAACAAGAAGACGCGAAGAGACCTCCAAGAGTAGAAGCAGTATCAAGTGTAGCGGGCAAACGGAAAACTGTACCTCCATTACGTCTAAATGATTTTTTAGTAGAAGGCAGCAAGGGGAAGAAGCCCATAAGATAAATAGTGCCAGAGATTTAATAGGCTCTCAGCAAAATAGTGCATCTGTAAAGAAAGACAGGTTTGATTTTATAATCTGTTATCTTAACATTGAAGGAGTAAGGGATAAAGAATTTATTGTCAATTACTTTGGATTAGAAAATAAGTTTGATATCTTTTGTTTAAGTGAACACTGGGCTAGTGAGAGTGAACTTACATTTATTAAATTTGATGATTATATTCTAGCCAGTAGCTACTGCAGAAAATTGCATTTAAGAGGTGGTGTGGCAATATATGTTAACAAGTCACTTAGCGGTACATTCAATAGATTAGATCTAGATTTTCTGTGTGATGAACAGAACTTTGAAGCTGCTGGTATAGTAATAGACAGTTTTAAGTTAGTTGTAATTTCCCTGTACAGGTCACCTAAGGGTATAACCAATGTATTTTTAGAAAAACTGGACCTGCTGTTACATGTACTTACAGATACTAGATGGATACATTATGATATTGTGATAGGTGGAGATGTGAATGCTGAATTCGATGTCACAACACAAAAACGTACTGTCACTGAACTCCAAAACCTACTAAGACAGTGCAACTTACATTCAGTCAATAACAAACCTACAAGAGAACATGCATGTCTTGACAATATTTTTGTAAATTTTAAAACAACAGAAGAATCATGTTTTGTGACAGTATTTCCATATTCTGATCATGATTCAGTATCTTTAAATTATACAAGTAGGTTCCCTCTTGATAAGAGTTATGTAAATAAGTTTGTCCCAGAAGTTGTGGTCACTAGACCGGTCACAGATGAGAAAATTGACAGGTTTCGTACGTCCCTTTCTAACAGAGATTGGTTTGGCCTGTGTTATGAGATGAGACACATTATACTCTAAGCAATTATCTGCCAGCAAAGGTACTATTTGATAGGTTTCTCAAAGCATTTTTGGGACACTTTAATGACTGCATACCAATAAAGAAATGCAAAGTAACTGACAGAGTCCTAAAAGCAAAAGTTCCAAATAGACAAAATACATGGTACACAAAACAGCTGTCTACTATGAAAAATCAAGTTATGTTGTTGTTCAATATTTATAAAAATCTGAAAACCAACCATGCTAAACTAGCCTATGTCAGATCTAGGAATGAGTACAAAAAAGCAATTGTGGAAGCCAAACAAGCACAAAATCTCAGAAGTATTGAGAAATCCACCAATAAGTGCAAAACAGCATGGACTCTAATAAATAGTGTCGCCAAAGATAAAAGAAGTGACAAAATTAGTATCTCTCCCCAGGAATTTAATGACTTTTTTATTAAATCAGTTGAGGAAGAAGGAAGTGCTATAATTAAACCTGAAATCAGCTCATCACAGTTACTGTCAAAAAATATTGCTAAGTCATCAACAAACACAAGTACCTTCAATTTTTCTGAGGTCTCACCTGGTTTTGTGTTAAGAATAGTGAAGCAGTTAAAATCATCAGACAGTGTAGACATATATGACCTGTCTTGTAACATGCTTAAGAAAGTAATAGACTGTATAGTGTACCCCCTAACATATTGGATAAACAAGTGTATACTGGAGGGTTTCTTCCCGGATGAGCTTAAACTGTCTAGGGTAGTTCCAGTACATAAAAAAGGAGATAAAAATTCTGTCTCAAGTTACAGGCCAATATCCATAGCCCCAGTTTTCTCAAAAGTTCTAGAATGCATAATTTACCAACAATTATCTGTTTACTTTGATAACATAGGATTAATAAGTGGATCACAGTATGGCTTTAGGAAAAACCTGTCAACCATTGATGCCATAGACAATGTTGTTAAATACATCCATCAAGTATTTGAAGATAAATGCTTTGCCCAAGTGACTTTTTGTGACCTAAGCAAAGCCTTTGACTGTGTAGAACATACACTACTACTCGAAAAAATGGACTTTTACGGTGTTAAAGGTAACAGCCTTAAGCTATTAAGATCATATTTACAAAACCGTAAGCAAGTCGTCTGTGTTGGGAAAGAAATGTCCAGTATAGAACAAGTTGAGGTAGGTGTTCCGCAGGGATCCGTGCTGCGCCCTTTCCTTTTCCTAATAATGATAAATTACCTGCCATCATTTATCAAATCCGGAACAGTACTCTATGCTGATGATACAACATTTCTGAACAGCAGTAATGATCTTAATAGCCTTAAAACATGTGTTACAGAGACAATTGAGCAAGCTTCACTCTGGTTTAAAGCAAATGGGTTCTTGCTTAATGAAAGCAAAACCCAGCAGATGGTATTTAGTTTAAAAGACAAGTTTCCATCAGATGATCCTAGTTGTGTTAAATTTTTGGGGTATATTTGGATGATAAACTTTCTTGGAATCCACATATTAAGTATATTAGCGGTAAATTGTCTAGGGTAATCTATTTGTTACGGCGATTAATGCACTGTGTACCTAAAAATTATGTTAGAGTATCTTACTACTCATTTTTCCAAAGCATCATATCCTATGGCATTATTTTATGGGGAAACTCCACTTGTGTGCATGATATACTATTGCTGCAAAAGAAAGCTATTAGGATAATTACAGGCTCACCATACAAGGCTCATTGCAAACCTTTGTTTACGCAACAAAAAATCATGACAGTAATAAACCTATATATCTATTATGTTTTAATCTACACAAAAAAGAACTTACGTAAAGTAAAACGAAGGGCAAATATACATTGTTACAGCACTAGGACAAACAGCTCTATCTATACGCCCTACCACAGACTGTCAAAATCAGTTATGAACTTATGGGCCACAAATTATTTAACAAACTTCCACAAGGTATACAAAATTTACCAGAGCAACAATACAAACAAACACTTCATGACTGGTTAGTTGTAAACCCATTCTTCAATGTAAAGGATTTCATGACCTGTGATATTAAACTGTAAAGTTCTTAACAATTCTGTCCTTCTATAGCATGTACTGTACTGTATTGTATTATATGTATGACTTTGTCTATTGCTGTAATGGCTTAAAGACAATAAAATTATTATTATTATATTATTACTTAGTTTTCCAGCAGTTTCCGCTTTCTCAAACCTTTCAGTTGATTCTAATTTTTGTTTTAATGTGAACACATCTTTCTTCCATTTCTCCATCATCTCTTTCATAAATTTCTTTTAACTTACTTTGTTGACACTTACACATAGATTAACATCAGATCTACACAGAACATGTAGGCTGATAACAATACAAATGGCTGTTGTCACACATGGTGGGTTTTATATTGCATTTTGTTAGAGGAAAATACTGAACATTCTATTCTTCCATGGTGTGTGTGTGTGTGTGTGTGTGTGTGTGTGTGTGTGTGTGTGTGTGTGTGTGAGAGAGAGAGAGAGAGAGAGAGAGAGAGAGTGCGTGCGTGTACACACGTATGTGTCAGCAGATAGCTGAAGTAATGGAAATAGCACTGGATAATGAGTAGCAACAAGAGAATAAAAACATACTTATTTTGCTTAAGGAGAAAGAAAGAAGCTTTCTGGTGTATTTAAACAAGTATTTGTGTATGGACTAAGTACAGACACTGGGAATGCCTTGAGGGTGAATTGTGGGAGTTTAGGGAAAGTACTATTCATTATACATATTAGGAGTATCTTTGAAGATTGTTGCATCCAGACTTATAATTGAGGAATAAATGAGTAGATTTTGTTAGATAGTTTATGCAAATAACTTCATCAGTGTTTGAACATAAAAGTAGACTCATGTTTAGCAATTTTGTTAAGTAATAATAGGTTTACTCCCATTCTTCAATATCTAGATTTTCACAAACATTACAGTCAATGTACTAATTCAATTAGTAGTAAGGAAAATGTATGCTTTTCTGATTAATAAAGACATGAAAGTGATAATGTTTTCCTTGATATAGATGTCTAAAGCATATCTATAAATTTTAAATTAATGTAAAAGGGGTTAATTTATGTTTGAAGAGCAAAGTTTAATTCATAATACAGGATAAGCAGCAACAACTAAACAAAATTGCAGTCATTGTAATATGAGTACATATTTGGAAGCAATGTATAAGTTTGCACAAGAAAATAGCCTCAAAAGAAAGGTAAGTGTAAGTAACACACCACTCTTATCAATAATAAATTATCTGCAAACCGTAACAATTTTAAACTGTTACATCCAACTTTGGAAAATTCTCTTAAAAATTTGCATTCTTCCTTACAATTCATGTGTAATCCAGTAATTAGAGAGATCATTTTCTTATACATCTGCATCTACATCTACATCTACACTCTACAAGCCACCTTGCAAATAGCGATGTGGAGGGTACTTTGCATACCATTGTCACTTCTCCCCTTTCCCATTCTGTCTGGGAATGATTCGCAGGAAAAGCAACTGCCAATAAATCTCCATGTGCACTTGAAGCTCTCTAATTTTATCTTCATGGTCTTTCCACAAGACATATGTAGGTAGAAGCAATACATTTATTGACTGTTCTGACTGTTCTACAAACACATGCTCTCAGAATTTTCACAGTAAAGCACACTGTGATGCAGAATGCCTCTCTTGCACTATCTAGCACTGGAATTGGTTGATCATCTTCATGACAGTTTCATGCTTACTAAGTGAACCTGTAGTGAAATGCACTGTTTTTCTTTGGATCTTCTCTGTTTCCTCTATCAGTTCTATGCAGTGCAGATCACATTCTTATATTCTGTTCATTAGTGGCAGTGCAGAACTGTATTGAATGTCAATGAACATACCATCTACTTGGGTACCAGTATCTATCGCTTTCTATGTTCCTTGGGTGACTTCTCCCCATTGAAGATGAAGTGCTGTGCTCTGTTTGCTAGAAAGACTTCAATTGAGTCATACAGTTGGTCTGATATTTCATACACTCATATTTTGTTCATTAAAACAGTGCAGAACAGTATCAAATGCCTTAAGGGAGTCAAGGAACATGCTATCTGCTTGGGTGCCAGCATCTACTGCCTTCTGGGTCTCTTGGTTGAACAGAATGATCACACAATTTTCCTTTATAGAATTGATGTTGATCCCTACTGCGGAGATTTTTGTCTTCAGAAATGTCATAATACATAAGGATAAAACATGTACTAATATTCTACAGCTGACCAATGTCAGAGGTATGGGCCTATAATTCTGTGCATCTGTTCAATGATTCTTCTTGAAAATGAGAATTACTTGTGATTTTTTCTAATCTTCTTGAGAAGTTCACACCTTCAGAGACATATGATAGAGTACTGTCAGAAGAGGGCAATTTCTTTTGCATACTCATGTAGAATCATTCAGGTATCCCATCAGGTCCAGTGACCTTCCCTCTGTTGAGTAATTTCAGTTGCTTTTCTATATCATTGGTCACTTTTATCAGCTGTTTTGTTTCTCATGAAAAGTTTTACAGGAGATACTACAGAGTGATCTTTCTCTGTGAGATAGTTTTGGAGAAAGATGTTTAGTATTTTCACATTTATTGTGCTGTTCTCCATTTCAATGCTATTATAGACACAGTAAGTCTCGGCAGGTAATAATTACTGCTTGTTCAATACTAATTTGTCTAGAGACTAACAACATTACTAAGCTTAAATATAAAAGACAGTATCATTAATAACATGCCTTAGAAAACCACATGCAGAAGCTATAGTTAGGATAACATAAACTACTTCAACGTCTTACTAAACAAAGAAACATGGTCATAGGTTTATGAAATTAATGACCTAAGTGAAAAATTCAACACCCTCATTTCTCCCTTAACCCATTTCTTTTACATCGCTTTGCCACAAAAAATTGAAACCATAAGTGGAAATTCTAGAACAAATATTTGTATCACAAGGGGAATAAAGACTGTGTGGAAGAAGGAGAGACTACTTCATAGAATAGGTAACTTGTATTGTATACTATAAAAAATATCTGAAAATGCTAAGAAAATTAATACATAATGATGAATACATTTGTAATTTAAAAAATAAAGGGATGTTTACGTGGAGTGTTATGAAAAAAGCATAAAAATGCTATGACAAGATAATATAAAAATAACAAATCCATTACATGTTGCCAACAGATTTAAAAACTGTTTCACAGATATTCCTGGCAACATGTTAAAATCAGACGTAAATAAGGATATCCAATCCAGCAAATATAAAAAAGTGCATGTTGTTACTCAATGTACATCAGCAATGTCTCTCCAGATCAAGTAGCAAAATTAATAAAACAACTAAGAAACTCCAACTCTGCAGGCAATGATGGTGTGTCTGCAACAATCTTAGAGAAGCATGCTCCAAACCTAATTGAAATACTTACATACTCTCATGACAGTTCATTCATTCATTCATTCATTCATTCATTATCGATCCACTGAATCATTTTGTGTACAGAGCGTACTACATGATATGTTAAACATTTTAAAAATATGTAACACCAAATCAAATACACCCAAACTTACACAATTCTATGACAGTTATAGATTACAGGGTACAGTACTGGTATATTCACAAGTTGTTCAATATTAAGGTGAACAAGGCCTAAGTAAAATTAAAATTTGTGGAGACATTTAAAATCAAATTAAGTATAGATAAGAATTATGTAATTTATACAATAGCTAAAATTTACTAGATAAATATAAAAAGTACATACATGTAGATCAATTTTTAACAGTTGGTTAGGCCTTATTAAAATTTACATTTTTAAGTTAATTATAGCAGTGAAATATAAGTGTGAAAATATATTACATAGAAAAATCACATTCAAAATATTCATGAACAATTTAAGCCTTATTTTAATATGTCCTGGATTGCTGATGTTTTTTATGCGTAGCAGTGGATGATTATAAAATTTAATCCCCATGCACTTTGCACTACTAGCATATAATTTGGTGGAATGAGGAAACTGTGTCAGAAGTATTCCCTCTAGTGTCATGCTGGTGATACTCCAGATTCTGCTTCAGGCTGTCAATATTTAGCTTCGTAAAACTTAGTACCTCCAATATGTACTGGCTTGGAAGTGGAAGAATACCTAGTTTTCAGAATAATTATTTGTTTCAGAATAATTGTTTGTTTCTTTGTTTCAGAATAATGGTTTGTTTGTTTGTTTCAGAATAATTGTTTGTTTGCTTTTTAAATAACATTATCCAGACAACTTTCTTTTGAAGCTTAAATATTTTATTGCACTCAGAAGTGTGGCCCCAGAATATGAGGCCATATGTTAGGATTGAGTGAAACAGAGCATGGTACACTGACCTTAGGATATTTGTACTCTTCCCTTCCCTGACTGACAGAAGCATAAAACATACTTTACTTAGCTTTGTAGCTAAGCTGTCAGTGTGGCTTTTCCAGCTTAGAGTGTCAGAGATAGATATTCCGAGGAATTTAGTTACGTTTACCAGTTCAGCCTATTTGTATAGCTGGGACAGTGGGATTTCTGTTCTGGACTGTATGAAATGTTGGGCCTACAGACTTTTTTGCATTAAGAAGTAGCATATTAACAGTAAGCCATGAATACAGTAGAGTTGTACATTGGTTGACTGCAGCTTCAAAGTGATCATGTGAGTCAGATATCAGAATATTGGTGTTGTCGGCAAAAAGGAAGGTACTGCTAGTCGGTAGGTGAAGAGGAAGATCATTAATGAACAGGAGAAATAGGATCGGGCCTTAAACTGATCCTTAAGGAACACCATGTTTTATGGTTTCCATACGAGAATATGAAACTGTGGATTTTCCTGAAGGGGTGACCTCACATAACTACACATAGTATTTTCTATTTAGTAGGTAGCTTGCAAACCAATCAAAGGCAGTGCCACTTATACCATAGTTATATAGTTTTTGTAATAGTATTCTGTGGTTTACAGTATTGAAGGCCTTTGTAAGATCAAGGAACAACCCCACAGCTGGCTAATTTCTTATATACCAGAGTGAGAGTTGTATCTAGAAATTTATAGACAGCACCTACTGTTGTTTTCCCCCTCCTGGAATAAAATGGTTCAAATGGCTCTGAGCACTATGGGACTTAACATCTGAGGTCATCACTCCCCTAGAACTTAGAACTACTTAAACCTAACTAACCTAAGGACATCACACACATCCATGCCTGAGGTAGGATTTGAACCTGTGACCGTAGCAGTCGCGCAGTTCCAAACTGAACCGCCTAGAACCGTTCGGCCACCGCAGCCGGCCCTCCAGGAATCCATATTAGGCTGGAGAAAGGATACTATACTTATTCAGGAATGATTTTAATCTGTCCAGCCACTACATACTCAAATATTTTACTAAACACAGTTCACTCCAAGCAGACACTTACCCTGTATTGAACACATCTTAGGTTATTCCATCATATAAACAAGTAAGAAAGATACTGTAAACAGCTTAAGACCTATCATAATTTCCTCTTGCATTTTAAAAATATTAGTAAAAATGATGTATGTTAGACTGTGTCCATGACCTTACTTGTATGCTTCTCAATCACTCAACACCTTCACTATACTGTACAATATGTGTATTCATTATCAAGTTATTCCTAGTCTCTGGTACAAACAGAAGAATTAGATGCAGAGTAAAGCACTACTAAGATAAACATTCAGAAAACAAGTAAAGATATTCATACATATTAGATGAATTTGTCACCTCTTTTATTTTTTTAAACACATTTTCCACCTCAGCTGTCCACCATACTTGATTTGCAGCAAGACACACCATTCCTAAATAATCTAACATCCAGTTTGTTCTGAAAAAGTACAATGCAATTAGTTATTTACCTGCTTCTGATTCAGTTGAATAACTTCATCTTTTTCATGTTACATTAAGCACAACACAAATTATTTTACTTTCCCTCTTCACTGTAACAAAATAACATGCCTTAGAAATTTTATTCACATCTTCATTACAAAAAATGCACCACACTGTAGCAGGATGTGTCAGTGTAAAGTAAAGCAACTACATGGTATAAAGTACTAAAATTTAAATTTTTATTTTCTCATACTGTCATTATTATATTTTATTCATTAATTGATAATATGGTTAACTAACCAAAAAGAATTTGCGAAAAATACAGGTAGTATTATGATTATAGTGGAAAATGGTAAAAGCAACAAAATGAAATAATTATGATTTGGTAGATGCATTAGGGTCAGAGGAAGGCAATGGCAAACCACCTCTGATAGGACCTTGACCTAGTCAGCAGTGCGGGTCTCCCACATCATCCCCCTATGCTCCTTGGAGTATGGCACTTCATCATCATCATCATCATCATCATCATCATCATCATATGCATTAGAAGAAACAGACACTTTGAAGGATAATGTGCTGTTCTGTGAATTTTATTTGTGTATCAGGTGGTCACAGTGCCCTCCTACCATCAAGGAAAACGCACACAGAAGAAAACTAGATACTCTATATATCTCACTGGAATAATACTGAAAAAAGCCAATTAGTGGTGATTTTTTATGAGTTTGTGAGGTTACCAGTTTGTATCAGAATAACATTGACTGGATATGCTATTTACCATTCTTTCTTTTGTATGATCTAAATGAAACATATTTTTAGCCTTGTGTCACAAACTACGTTATTACTGTATGACCTGGGTTTCGTGTTGTATATTCATTTTCTAGTACATAACTAACCCCAAAACCTACCAAAGATGAATGTGTCAACTTTTTAATGTATTGGCATAATCTGTATCACTTCAGGCAGGGGGGTTACCTTCATAGTCTTTGATATTATTGAATTTAGCATATGTTAAAATTCAGGAGTAAGTAAGAAACACATATATTTTTGTTTTCTCCAACAAAATTCTTGTCACAAGATACAGGCCTCCAAATATGACACTGCGAACACCAGTTTGAAGATGCTAATTTCAGAAAAAAAATTTAAAATGCTGTATCTCTGTAAGAGTTTCAGATATTTTGTTAGAGTTTTTCTTATTTGAAAGATAATTGCTTTATTATTACAATGGTATCCTCTGTTTGGACATATCTGTCAAAGTTCTTTTACTGTCGCCTTTTGAATTTTTTTTACAAATTACAGATTTTTTCAAAAATGTCAACCCAGAAAAGTTAGATTTTTTATGTTGATTAGTACTGTGGTGGATGCACCATTCAAATGCACGAAGCGCTGAACCACGGCACAGCCAACACAAGGTAGCGACACCCGGCATTCACAAGTGCAGCTATACCATTACGCCAAATTTTGGCAACGGTGCGTTGCACACCAGACCACATGGAACAAAGCAGCCAGACAGTGTCAGCTGGTCAACACAACGTGACACACATCTCCGACTTCTCCCGCAGCAGACCACATGCATCAAGTTAACGCAACTCCACCACAAACGTGTATGTGCGGTCCTAAACGCAGTCGCCCGTTTCGTGGTGTGCACCCTTCTGTTGGCAGTGACTTTCGCTCTTTCATGGGCATCACGGCGCCTCTGGTCACGCCAGGAGCTGAACGTTCGGTGACGCTGCTTTTGTCTCAGTCAGTCCACGCGGTCGCGTCACAGCTCATCACTGGAGTGAACACCCTCCTGGATCGGTGATTGAGGGGTACCACTAGTGCAACGCACCTGTATGGACGGAGATTAATGATGAATGGTATTTGTTACTTATTGTAAAATTAGTGAAGAATAAATTTGTCATGACCAAAATCTGTCCCAGTTGTTTCCGTCACCAAGCCTCTCTTTTGAACGCAGAGCATGGGCACGGCAATAAATCCAGTTCACTGCACATCATGACTGTAAGTGGTGGAACCACAGGTCCTTGCTTCACTGGTGACCCCGACGTGATACGAGGCTAAAAACACATAGTGTAGAACATTTGTCAGTACAAGTTATGGGGAATCACAAGTAGGCTGGCGCGTACACACTGCAACCGAACAGCACTCCATAGCGAAAAACTATTTTTTTTGCACAAACCCTTTTTTTTTTGTATATTTTTTGTGCATGTATGTTTCCTTCACGAGCTGTCTAGAGTTATTCTTTTTTTGTGTGTTTTCCTTTGTTGTGTTTGTGTGCTTTCCTCTTATGTGAGGATTCAACTCTGAGCTAAGATGGTGACGATTAGAAGTGTTGCTAAAGACCGTTGAAGACCTGCTCGCATGCCAAAAGGGGCTGGAGAGTGAGCTACATGCACGGACTACATGTGCAGACACTGTGTAGCCACAGACAGCCCAGGACAATTTTGGCGTGCAAATCCCCACCATACCGGCGCCGCCTCCTATGATTGCTGGAGTACCGACAAGTGTTGATCAGGCTGCCTCCCTTCTGGCCGCGTGATACTGTAATGTGTTTCAGTCAGGTGGAGGGGGTCTTTATGAGCAACCACATAACCAGCGACCTGGCAAGATTTGGACACGTAGTGAGCCAGCTCGACCAGAATTATGCGGCCGAAGTGCGGGATATAATCCGCCAACGCAGTCACCCTACAGACGGCTCAAGGAAAAGCAGTACTGGCGGATCTCATCGTCCAAAGAACAATGAGTGCACCAACTGCTGCAGCAAGAGGAATGAGGTGACTGGAGGCCCTCGCAGTTCCTGCGGCACTTATAGAGACTTGCACAGTCCGACATGGTGCCAGATTCGCTGTTACACACTATGTGGGTGTGCAGCCTCCCAGCTCAGGTGCAAGCAGTGATAGCAGCACAGACAGAGATGCAGCTGGACGCTGTCACTAACTTGGCCGACCAGGTGCATGATGCACCTAGTACCGCGGTCACAGCACCTTATGGCACTGCCCCACCACCTCAGTGGTGGCACACGAATCCTGCACCCGCATCGGATACCAACCTGCACCAGCTAGTGCAAAACTTGGCTGCACAGGTGGCAGCTCTCTGCACGCAAGTCAACCAGTTGGCACGCTTGCGGCAAGAGGGCAGCACGCATCACAGCGGTAGCAGACCAGGCTACAGGTAACGCGGCTCGCACAGACGGCAATGCAGCAACAGCCACTCCAATGGTACCCCGCAGATGTCACAGCATGCACAAAGCAGCTATTCCTGGTACCACGCCCGTTTCGGCAACAAAGCAATCAGATGCCAGGATCCTTGCTCACACCCAAACATCAGCTGTGACTGGACCTAGGGGCACCTGGGTGCAGTACGATATCTAAGCATCTGTTTGTCATGAAACGGGGTGCGGGCATGAGGTACCTTGTCAACACCAGTTCGGACCTTTCGATATTTCCTCATTCTATGTTATGAGACCAAGGCGGGTCAAGGCACTCACAGCGGAGAACAATTCAGCAATTAAAACTTACGGCACACACAGCTGTAATTTAGATCTAGGTCTATGCCACACATTCTCGTGGACTTTTACTGTAGCTGATGTCAAAAAGCTGATCCTGGGTGTGGACCTTCTCAGCCATTATGGGCTGCTAGCTGACATCACAAATGGCCAGCTCATCGATGTGACAACCAATTTAAAGATAGTGGAACAGCGCCAGCAGGCCGCATTCTACAGTGTTAAACCTGTGAAG
Organism: Schistocerca nitens; assembly: GCF_023898315.1. Lineage (NCBI taxonomy): Eukaryota > Metazoa > Arthropoda > Insecta > Orthoptera > Acrididae > Schistocerca > Schistocerca nitens. The sequence continues at coordinate 366,926,450 of NC_064619.1, forward strand.
TGCCCTGGACCTTATGCTGACATCCTTGAAACATTCCCCGACTTCACCTGCCCAGCAGGCGCACTGAGCTGAAAAGTTCGACGGTGCACCACATAATAAAACGCCCGGACCACCCACATCGTGCCGCCCTCGTCGAGTTGCACCTGATAGACTTGCAGCAGCAAAGGCAATATTTGAGGCCATGCTACGGCAAGGCATCATTCGACCATCGAGCAGCCCATGGTTATTGGTGTTACTTTTAGTGCCCAAAAAGGACAATTCGTAATGCCCGTGTGAGGACTACTGTGCCCTTAATTTGCAAACGGTACCGGACCGATACCCAGTCCCACAACTTCAAGACTTCAGTTATGCTTTGTCGGGCTACACAGCGTTCAGCAAGATTGCGCAAAGGTGTACACCCAAATTCTGGTGGCGCCCAAAGGTATTGGAAAAACAGCTATCGTAATGCCCTTCGGGCTTTCCGGAAGCCTGTTTATGACTTTTGGTCTTCGGAATGCTGCCCAGACTTGGCAGCGGTTCCTTGATGGCATCTTGCGAGGCTTCACATTATGCTTTGCATGCCTTGACGATGTTCTGGTGTATTCCAAGTAACCCAAGCTCCACCGCCACCACCTAACGACTGTATTTCAGTGCCCGAGTGAAGCCCACATCGTTATTAATGCAGCGAAATGCGAATTCGGAGTGATGGAAATCGAGTTCCTTGGCCATTTAATTACCCCCACTGGATCGACGCCACTACCAGAGAAAGTGCAAGCGATACTGAACATGCCGCGACCGCAGACACACAAAGAACTACGCTGTTACCGCGGCATGTTGAACTTTTACCTGCACAATGCTGCCACCATGCAAGAGCCATTGACTAAGGCGTTACACGGTCCTACTTCAAAGGGAAAGATCCCTGTGTATTGGACAGATGCAATGGAGCAGAATTTCACAGACTCAAAACGGGATATCGCAGAAGTGACACTGCTTGCACACCCAGTACATGACGCAGACTTACCTATAGTCGTGGACGCCAGGCAGGTCACCATCGGTGAGTCGTTACAGCAGCATATCAGCAGGAGCTGGCAGCCTCTCAGTTTTTTCTCTAAGAAGCTATCTGAATCACAATGCACTTGGAGGGCTTATTACTGAGAGTTGCTTGCGGTGTATGCAGCGGTGAAATACTTCTGGCCATCCATAGAAGTCCGGCAATTCATCATTTTCAACGACCACAAACCGAGTAGGCACACGTTCCACAACAACCACACTAAGTGATCACCGCGCGAACTCCAGGAATTAGAGTTCGTGTTGCAATATACAACAGACATCCAACACATTTCGGAGATAGACAATATTGTCGTTGATTGTGTGTCTCAAGCGTGTGCCATTTTGTCACCCCCTGCGAACTTTGTGGACGTCGCCCAAGTACAGGATAGTGATGGAGAACTGCACCATTTCCGTCACGACACTTCCAGTGCGCTGCAACTGGAGCTGGCACCTGTCCCCGGCTCCGCATGGAAGATTGGTGTGTCATCTCAACCGGCATGCATCAACCGTTTCTTCCAGAGAAATTCCGGCGCACTGCCTTCGACCGAGCCCATGGACTTTCACAACCTGGCAACAACACCACTGCGACGCTCGTGGCCACGCATTTCGTCTGGCCCGGGCTTCGGAAGGACTGCCGTGAATGGGCGTGCACTTGCATGACATGTCAGCACGCCAAAGTCAGGTGGCACACCCATAGACACCTTCCCTGACACGACACGCTCTCAAGGCAAGTGGTATTTCTTAACCATGGTGGACCACTTCACTCACTGGCCGTAAACAACGCCCGTCATGGACATCACTGCCGAGACAGTCGCCACTGAATTCGTTGACACCTGGGTGGCATACTTCGGATGTGCCAGTCACGTGACAACTGACTGCGGCCACCAGTTTGACTGTGCGTTGTTCACGCACATCACCAGACTGTGTGGCATCCGGCTACACAGGACAACAAGCTACCATCTGGCATCAAATGGCATTGTCGAACGGTTCCACAGGACTCTGAAAGCCGTCCTAACTTGCCACGACACGTCATGGTCAGAGACACTCCCACTGGTGCTGCTTGGCCTGCTAGTAACGCCAAAGGAGGAGTTTGGTCCATCACCTGCCGACCTCATTTACGGTCAACCTCTGACGATCCCAGGCGATTTTGATGGAGAAGTACCACTCCCACACGACGCCGCACCACCCACTCTGGCAGAACGCCTGCACACTCACATGGCCGGCCTCTGAACACATGCACCTCGAGTGCAACAGGAAGCCGTCTACAGTGTCAATCGACCACGTCAAGCCAGCCTACGTCTTGCCCACTCCAGCAGCCATGGATTTCTATGACCCGGCAGAAGATCTGATTACAGATGACAGTCCCTCTGCCAGCAGCCAGACAGAGCACCCATAGCCGCTGGTGATGCACAGCTGCAGCCTGCTGTCATCACGCTGCCACGTGTGCCTCCTACCACCATACCCAGGCAGCGGCATGGCTGTTCAGACTGCACCCACCACAGGCGCACCGGTCACCCCAACAAAGCCACCAGTGGACTACGTCACACATGCTGGCCACCTCATCTGATTCAAATGGCCATGCTGCATCACCAACGTACCACACCAACCAAAACAGAAAACACACGCCCGAGCCACCGAATGCCGTCATAATCCGGCATCCACAAGTAGCTGTCCGCTGTTGAGACCCGGTCTCCAGCTTCCCGCGCCTTCGGTCGGTAACCCCAGTCGAGCCCCGGACAATGCCTCCCGTGTCCGTCGCAGCTCCTGTACCCACGTTTTGTGTCCCTGTGCCTCCGCCACGACGGGCAATGAGGCCGGATCAGCACCCGCACCGGTTTACCAATTCGCATCACCATTGAGCTCCGGACATTACACTCCACACCACCTGGCTTGTCTGTAGCATCTCCTGGACCCGTGTTCGAGTCCCGATGGTACCATACTCACGCATATTCTCCGGACCTCCATTGTCTCGAACGTTGAGGGCGGTTCGAGTGCTTCACTGTGTTTCCGCAACTGAGTCACTCGGCGAACTTGTGGAATGGTGCCACGTGTTAACACTTCAACTTGTCACTCTCAACACTACTCTGAACAATGCAAATAGCATACTTCTTCTGTAGCTCTTGTGAATACCCGGTGCTGTTATTAAGAAGTCAGTGCCTTCGAGACGTCACACCAAATTACGTGCAATGTGCTCCTTCACCGTGCTTTGCTACGGACAGTTGTAGCCAGTGCCTGCCGCCGCTGTCACTAGCCGACTGCGCGAGGACACGCCCACCGCACGCTCGCCGGTCCGGCGCGCTGATGTCATGGGCTGCCGCCCTTCCAACGCTGACCGACCCCCACCAATGTTGCCGCACTGAGATCACGCAGTATGCGAACTTTAAATACACAAGTGGCACAGAACGATCACCACGTTGTTGCAGCTACATAGCTCCGCTCTCCGAGGGGGGATCTGTGTGGCAGCCGCACCATTCAAACGCACAAAGGGCTGAACTATGGCACAGTCAACACAAGTAAGCGACACCCGGTATTCACAAGTGCAGCTACACTATTATGCCGAATTCTGGTAATGGTGCGTGGCACACTGGACCACACCAGACAAAGCAGCCAGACAGTGCGAGCTCCTCAAGCCAACGCGACACATGTCTCTGACTTCTCCCACTGTGGACCACGTGCATCAAGTTAACGCAACTCCACCGCAAACGCGTACGCAATGTCCTAAACGCAGTCACCCATTTCACAGTGTGCACCCTTCTGTTGGCAGTGCCTTTCACTGCTTTGTGGGCATCACGGCGCCTCCGGTCACATTAGGAGCTGAACGTTTGGTGATGCAGCTCTTGTCTCAGTCAATCCATGTGGTCACGCTATGGCTCATCACTGGAGTGTACACCCTCCTGGATCGGTGATAGAGCCGTACCGCTCTCTCAATGCACCTGTATGGATGGACATTAATGATGAATGGTATTTGTTACTTATTGTGAAACTAGTGAAGAATAAATGTGTCACGACCAAAAACTGCCCCAGTCATTTTCATCACCAAGCCCTCCCTCGAACACAGTGCGTGGGCACGGCAATAAAGCTGGTTCACTGCACATCATGACTGTAAGCGGTGATACCACACGTCCCTGCTTCAGTACCATAAAGTATTATATTCTCTGTAAAAGAGAGCTTCCACTTTTAAATTGGACAGGTTTTACTTTAAAAATCTTTTTTTTTAACTCTCAACAGTAATGTATGTATTCACTGAAGTTGTTTCTTACTAATTTCTTTGTTACAATGTTTATTTCTACTGCCTGGTTGCAGTTATTTCTTATCACTTTCTTTGTTACAGTTATTTCTTTTCACTTTCATTGATGCAGATGTTTCTTTCATTTTGTTGTAGTTTCTTGTCAGTGTGTTTGTCATGGTCATTCTTTGCAGGTTTCTGTATTGTAGTTGTTCAGTGCTAATTCGTTTACTGAAGAGGCTTGTAAGATATCTGAGACCATCGAGTGAGTTCTGCGTTTTCATGAGGAATTTGCCAGTTGACACAGTTGCAGTGTGTTTTGTGAAAAGGACTGTTTGAAAAGTCTTCTGACTGGGGCAACAGGAGAGTGAAATGTGCTGACTATTTGCATATTCATAAAAGAGTGATATCTAACACAAACAGAAAAACAGACTTTATTCAGGTGGGAATAAGTGTTCCCATTTGAAGACTCTGTTTCAAAATAAAGATGTTTCCAGTGACGACTTTCTGTGTTCTAAATGTTTTGACAGAATAACAACAGTGATAGTATTGACAAAGCTGAAGCCTCCCATGGTGCAGATGATGCAGATTTTGCATCAATAGAGGAAGAATTAAATACCCTGAATCAGTTAACTACAGAGGTAGGTGTTAGTCCTGTTAAGAAACTGTGGTCAGTGAAGTCAAGTCATAAGCTCTATGCATCAAGAAAGTGCAGGGAACTTACTAAAGCTATGGATGAATACACTACAGCAAAACTGACAACACTCTTCAAAGTAGAAATTCTATCTTCAGAAGAAAATGAACCAAAGCACTCTTGCACCTCCTGCCAGCAATTTTTCACAAATATCAATTTAACTGTTGAATATTGTGCATCCAACAGTGAAAATGTGCAAGTTTTAACTATTATTCCAGAGACATTTTCAAAAATGGCTCTGAGCACTATGGGACTTAACTTCTGAGGTCATCAGTCCCCTAGAACTTAGAACTACTTAAACCTAACTAATCTAAGGACATCACACACATCCATGCCCGAAGCAAGATTCGAACCTGCGACCGTAGCAGTCGCGTGGTTCCAGAATGTAGCATCTACAACCACTCGGCCGCCCCGGCCAGCGACATTTTCAAAGAAAACACTTTTGAACCATGTTCCATCAGAGTCAAAAGTACATGGTAGACAAATCAAGAAATATGAGGTCTGTAAAAGGAGTCTTTGGAAGACCAGGCCCCTGTTATGGTCATGCTGTAGAAGCAGCTCAAGTTAAAATAGTGCAGTCATTTTATCTGTAAGATAAATGGAACTGTTCTCACCAGAGTGGCGACAAAAAATACACTACAACTGTAACAGTTGAAGAACAAAAATGTTGTGGAAGTGAAGAGCTACATCACTTGGGGTATTAAAGAAGGTTTTGAAAAATGGTTCAAATGGCCCTGAGCAATATGGGACTTAATGTCTGAGGCCATCAGTCCCCTGGAACTTAGAACTACTTAAACCTAACCAACCTAAGGACATCACACACACATCCATGCTCAAGGCAGGATTCGAACCTGCAAGCATAGCGGTCACGCGGTTCCAGACTGAAGTACCTAGAACCGCTAGGCCACACTGGCCGGCAAACTTTTGCAATTTATAAGAGCAAATATACAACTTCACATATTTGAAGATCAAAATTTTATGCACTATGACCTGAAAGTGTAGTTCCGCACACACCTAGAGATTTCTGTTTATGTGTGTACTACATGAATTTTGAACTTTGTGTGGTAAGATGTTTCCAGAATCACTTGCCCGCGAAAGGCAAGGGTCCCGAGTTCGAGTCTCGGTCGGGCACACAGTTTTAATCTGCCAGGAAGTTTGTGTGTTAACTTTGAAGAATTTACTGGGGCATGTGACATATGACACCTTGGTTGGGAGTGTGAAGTTGTAAGTAATTTGTGAAGTAAAGAGAGAGACTTGTTTGCTTCAAGAATGTGGTGACTGCCCTGGAAAAGGAGGAGTGTCTTTATAGACACTTGGCCTGGAAGACGTAGCAGATAACTCTGCAGAAATTACATATGCAACAAGGGAGGAAAATAAACTAATTAAGAAAACGGTTGCCTTTGACAGTTTCATTGATGAACTTGGTAAATGATCAGTGAAAGCAGTAATACACCAGCATGTCTAGAAATTTCAACAACGCATTGCAGAAGTGAAAGTGTTTGTACAGGTTGAAGAACTATGTTTATTGCTTTGCAGTGGTATTGCTGAGAACTAGTCTGTAATTCTCCCATAAGAAGTACAAAGGTATCATTGGAGTAATGACCAGGTTTCAATTTTTACAGGAGTGACATATTTTCAAAACAAGACCACAAGTGTTGCAGTTATAAGTGATGACACAGGACATGACTTGTCACATGCTTTGCTAGCAATGTGCAAAATTCTTCAACTGCAAACAGGGGCAGGGAAGATCATAATTATTTCTGATGGTACTCCTAGTCATTTTAAAAATGTATACCAGCTGTTTGAATTGAGTAAGTTGGTTGTGCCATCTGACTGGGTATTCAATGCTACTGGTCACGGAAAGGGGCCTTGTGATTGTGTAGAAGGCCTGCTGAAGCACCATGCTACAAAACATCATCTTTCCAGGCCCAATACAGCTGTGATTCAGAATGCTGAGGATTTTACAAGAGTCGTGAAATCTTACCCATCCACAGCCATCATTCTTTTGCCCAAAGAGGACATCGAAGAATTCTGTGAGCAGAAAAAAAAAGAATGGTCCAAACAAACTACTCCTGTGAAAGCAATTCAGAAGACACATTTTTGGACTCAAAGTGATGAACGAACTCATATTGCATGTACTTTACAGGTCTGAAATCAAATGATACATATATACTGAACTCAGTAAATAAATGCAAAGCTGCATGGGAAATTATTAAAACAGAAACTAACTGTGATGATAAAGTATACCAGACACCAATTCCACCTGATATTCTAAATGCACATTTTGTCAGTCCTCAATAAGATAACAGCATAATGGAGAATATGAGTAAGGCAGAGGCACTGCTGTCAGACATTACAGACAGACAGCTTTCACTGGACTTGTGTAACTGAGAAGATGGTCAATGAATCAATAGCTAAGCTCAGTAATTCTTGAGCAGGGGATTACTATGGTCTCTCAAATGATGTTATTAAATATATCAGAAAGCAAATTGTAATGCCACTGACTAAAATAATCAAGAAAATTTTAAATGAAGGTAATTATCCAGAATGTTTATAAATGTCTGTAGTTAAACCAGTACATAAGAAAGGAGATATAGCATCACTAGATAACTATAGACCAATATCACTTATACCCATAATATCAAAAATAGTAGAATACTGCATACATAAACAGATGAGTCAATATTTTGAACATAATGATATAGTCACCTCCTCACAGTATGGTTTCAGATTCAGCCTTTCTACAGTCAAATCAGTTGAGAGTATGGTAGCAAAAATAAACAATTGTTTTGAAAATAAAGATATCACCTGTGCAACACTGTTGGACATCAGGAAAGCTTTTGATGTGGTCTCCCACAATATTCTCATAAAAAAACTCTACCACTACGGAGTGAGAGAGAATGCCCTATGCCTAATGCAGTCATACTTGGACAGTAGAAAACAGTTAGTTAAGGTAAATAATCAAATGTCAGAATGTCTCCCAGTTGTAAAGGGCATACCTCAAGGACCTGTTCTTAGCCCTTTTCCTTTTTATTATTTATATAAATGAGTTACCTGCAGTTGTACCATGTGATACAGTGCTATATGCTGATGACACAACACTAATCACATGTAATACCAATCTTGAAAATGTGCTACACAGCATGGCAGTGGCAATGGAGAGGTGCACTACTTGGTTTGAGGCAAATGTACTGCAGAAGAATGATAGTAAAACTGAAGCTACTGTATTCAATCTGAATGCTCCCAGTCATGATAACAAAACAGTAAAATTATTAGGATTTCATATAGATCAAAAGCTCAGCTAGGACACCTACACAGGGAAGATAAATGGCAAATCGGCACGTGCCATATAACTGGTGTACAAGCTGAGGAGCAGTGTCAGTAAAGAATTTCTGTTATATGCATATTTTGCATTCTTCCATTCATACCTGAGTTATGGAATACTATTATGGGGCAATTCCATAGGCTCAAAATTAGTGTTCAAATGGCAAAAGAAAGCCGTAAGGTACATAGTAGAATGTAGCCCAGATGAATCATGTCAAGATTATTTTAAGAAAATAAATATAATGACAGTGTCTGGCCTGTATATTTACAGCTGCCTTGTCTTCATTAAAGAGAATCTGAGTAAATTTGACTTAAGGAGAACAGTTCATGACTATTACATACGAACTGGACATACAGTTAATATGCCATATACTAGGCTTGCAAAGACACATAACAGCTACAAATATCTTGGCCCTGTCTACTTCAACAAATTACCTGAAAATGCCTACACAGTGCCAGTAAATAAATTTAAAACTAGTCTTTCAAGGTGGATCAAAAGTAGAGTAATTTACTCTGCTCTAGAGTTTCTTGATTATGTGACAAATGACCCACTTTCCTAACGAGAATGGACTATAAATTAACTGAAAACTGTACATATTCCACACTGTGCAACTATTTTATTACTGTTTCATCTACTTATTGTTAATAATCTGTTTGATTATTTGTTTGTCAATCACTGAATTATGTAGTTGATTTATCTTGCAAATGATCTATTAGGAAAGTTCTTGTTGTTATTGACATTTGCACAAATATGTATTGTATCCATCTTGAATTATTGTATTCCAGTTAATAACATTTGTGACGTCAAAATTTATGTTATTATTATTGTTATTATTATTATGTTAACACTGACAACACCAATTGCATGTAGATATGCTTAACTGTGGGATAAAACATTTGTATCTAAAACATATGTATTTAAAGAGCATGAAAGAAGAAATTTTTTTCATTAGGCCAACACCTCAGAAACAGCAGGATAATATTCAGATTCACAACCTGAGAAGCGGGATGTTAGTTGCATGTATGTATGACTGTGACTGGTGGATTGCAGAGATTGTAGACACCAGTTATGGTTTAAATGAAATTGTAGTGAACTTTATGCTACCAAATGGACCAGCGGATGGATATAGGTTTCCAGCTGAAGGATAGCAACAACACCATCAGTGCTCACTTCCTGTTCACAATGTTTTGAAAATTGTAAGTGTTCCAGTTCCTATTGGTCCAACAGGAAGGCATCACTCTGTATCAAAGGAAGATACTGAAGCAGTGGAACACCTTTTTAGTTCATTGACTGGCTAATTTCAGGACAAAACAGAGCGCACAGAAGTTGAGTAAACTGAAGCTTTTAAGTTTTTGGACCTTTCACATACATTTTGCAACCATTTAAAATGCTTGAAAAATGAGTCTCTTATTCATCTTTCAAAACTAAAATTACATTAAATAAGTCTAGATTTGGTTTTTATGAGCCTGTTATGTGATAATGTGATAATAAAACGGGTTGTATGTATGGTAAAAATTTAAATTGTTTACAAATCCTGTTCAACGGAAAAGTTGAGGGTCTCCTTTCCAGGGAATGTAGAACTATATGATACAAATCAACAGGACAAAAACCAAAATTTTATGGATTGGCAATTAAAAAAAAAAAATCCAAAAATTATAAAAATGTTCAGAATGCTATAGAAAAAGAACTTTGACAGGAAATGGAGGATTTTTTTGTAATCATAAAACAATTATCTTTCAAATAAAACGAACCAACAAAATATCTAGAACTTCTCCAAAGATACAGAATTTTAAATTTTTTTCCAAAATTCACATCTTCAAAATGGTATGTGCAGTGTCATCTTTAGAGGACTGTGTCTCAGAGCAGAAATAGTTTTGGGGAAAACAAAAAAAAAAAAAAATACATGTTGCTTACTCAGTCCTCCATTTTAACGCATGGTAAACTCGATAACATCCGAGGCTATGAAGGTACGATTTTTTTCTCATCGTGCCTGAATTGATATGGACTATGCCTATTGATTCTTAACTTAATCTGTAAATGTTACTTCTGTTTTCATTGGTGACAAAATTACATACGCATTTACAAAATTCATTAGGGCAGCATTTACAATAATAATAAGTAAACATTCATTGGAGTAGAGCTATCCACAGGAGTGGAAATTTATGTTATGTGGATGAAGGCATTGAGGTTCTTCTTCTACGTATGGGTCGCAATATTCTCTAAACGAGATGAATAATATAACTGAGTTTGTTCGATTAGTAACAGATGAAAGGATACACACATCTGTTTGTGGTTTTCAATCACACAATGTTCAACAAACAGTGAATCTGGCTTCTTTGATCTACAACTTCTATGGTGTTCTCTGAGCATAGGGCAGATCAATCTCCGAGTTTGTCCAATATAGCAATACTGACACTCTCTGCAGACGATCTTATAAAATCCGTTTTTCATTATGTCTAGTTGTTAATCTTTTGAACTCGAGACTTATCTATCCACTGTCAGTGAGGCATACAAATGCACAGGGAAACTCTTTGACTTTAAAATTTTACTTATCCTACTCAAAGAATAAAAAGTAAACTGCACCATTTCCTTATAAATTCATTGGGTACAGTATGGATCTGGCTTTCTTCCTCAGTTTTTAATAGAGAATTTAGTCAATAATGTTGGAATCAAATTCATTTTTTGTGGCTACAGTTTTTATTGTACTGCTCTCCTGGTCACAGTCTTCTTGAGACACAGATATAGAAAGAAGATGGTGGATCAAGTGGTGGAATGCTGCATGTTTGTAGTCTGTGATATGCTGAGAGGAAGCTGGAATGAGTGTGCCAGTAAAGGAGTCCTTTTGGTGGACTGTTGATTTGTGGTTGCTATTTTCTGAAAGTTGATGTTTAGGAAATTAATGCTGGAACCCCTTGACTCCATACTGATATTTATGCTAGTATACCACTGATTCACCTTTTTATTTAGATTTTTTGTGTGGAGTCTTCAATATGGTGGCTTTTGCAAATGTCAATTACAGTTACAAACATAAAACACATTTACATTTTAGCCTTACAGGTAGTAGTTAAACAGTAAATTGACGCTTGTCAAAATACATTACATCTTACACATATTAATACAACCAATTATTTTTATACCATATTTTATAGCTCTTAAAATTAACCATTTAAAATTTGTTGAGAGAATAGAGACACTTTTCAGTTAACAATCCTTTAGTTTTGATTTGAATTGCTTTTTATTACTCTTTTTCACAAGCTCTGGCAGTTTATTATGCCATATCAGTCCACTGCACCATGTACCATTGGACATGTGGCAGAAACAGGTAACTGGTCACTGTGTTTCAGCAAACTGCTTGCTGGCATACTCTACAGACACAACCCTGTACAGCATATTGCTGCACACAGCTGACCAGCCAGTTCCATGAGCACCATAGGAACTGACATTGGCTCTTACCATCTCCTGAAAGTCAGTGCATTTCCAGCTGGACACCAGAGCTGCTGGGTCATTAACAAATGAGGACATGTATTGGCAGCTTGGCTCATTCTCACAGCAAAGAGCTCAGCAACTGGTCAGGTCTTACTACCAAAAACAATTCATCTAGTGATGCTTACAGGTAAGCATACAAGCACAAAAACATTGAGTACATAATAACATTCTAAGAAGTGAAGCCACATAATACTGTTAATATTTTTGACTTGTATGCCTTTATGATATTTGTTTTCAGAATAGTTGGTTGTGTAAATGTCATGTCCAAAACAGTGCCACTGTCTGATCTAGAGTCTCTTTGCAATACATACAATAAAACCATCAATAAGTGGTGCAAATAATTTTACCGTTTTTTGTCAATATGAAACCATCATCAGTACAACATTTTTGTAGAAATCACACACTATCATTTGTTGTTCAAGATTCTGTTCAGGCCAAGTTTGTTCAGTTGCAGGAACTAAGCATCATATCACTAGCCTCAACCACTTAATTGGAGACATATGTGGTTGTAATTAAACAAACCAAATGGGACTTCATATTTTTGTGGTGATGTCAAGACAATGACCACTGCTCAGTCCATCCAATCAAGTTCTGACCTCTACCCTATGTCTCGCCCACAGAATTTGTCAACAAATTTAGACAGGGACCACCTCTTTTCAAAAATAGATTTAAAAGATGTTTATCTACAACTCTCATCACACAGCAAATCAAGAGAACTGCTGGTCACAAATATGCTGTTCAGTTTGTACCAGTATAATACTTACAATCTGGGGTTGCTAGCATCCCCATCATCTTTGAAAAATACTTAGAGTGACTGATTCAAATTATTCCACATTGTGTTGAAATGAAACTAAACGTCGTGTGGCTAGGGCCTCCCGTCGGGTAGGCCAGTTGCCTGGTGCAAGTCTTTTGAGTTGACGTCACTTCAGCAACTTGCATATCGATCGGGATGAGATGATGATTAGGGCAACACACACCCAGTCCCTGAGCGGAGAAAATCTCTGACCCAGCCAGGAATAGAACCCAGGCCCCTTGGCATGACAGTCTGTCGCATTACCCAATCAGCTATCGGGGCAGACCACCAAATTGTGTTAGATGACATCATTGTAATAGGTATGATGCACCTAGAAAACCACAGGAACATTGAATCCCTTTTCAAACAGCTCTTGGAGAACAATTAAGTTGTCAATTAGACAGATGCAGTTTTTATTAGTTTCTCCCCGTTTGGAGGATGTGCAGATTCTACAGCTGTTTGTTGAGTTAATGAGAAACCACTCCAGTTGCTGATGAGTATTTTATTGAGACCTCTAGTGGTTTCAGCTGGTAGTGGACTCAATAATTTCTCAACAGCAACTGGAGCAGTTTCTCATTTATTGAGATGCAGTTTTCTCATCTTCAGCATTAAATACCTATCGTCAATTCTCAGTAGCAACAGTATTATGCACACAAATGACCATGTCAGTGTGATAATAAATGTCAGCATCCGATGACCAATGTCTTTTGTTCATCTACATCTACACTCTGAAAACCACTGTGAAGTGCATGGCAGAGGGTACACTCCATCATACCAGTTACTGGGATTTCTTTTGTGTCTTTCACATATGGAGCACAGGAAAAATGACTGCCTAAATTCCTCTGTGTGTGCTGTAACTAATCTAAACTTGTCTGTACAATCACTATGTATTGTAGTACATTCTTAGAGTCACTGTTTAAAAGCCCGTTCTTGATATTTTGAAAGTAGGCTTTCTTCGAATAGTTTATGTCTATCTTCAAGAGTCTGCCAATTCAGTCTCTTCAGTATCTCTGTGGCATACTCCCAAGGATCAAACAAACCTGTGCTTATCTGTGCTGCTCTTCTCTGTAAACGTTCAGTATCCCCTGTTAGTCCTATTGGGTATGGGTCCCACACACTTGAGCAATGTCCTGAAATGGATCATATGAGTGGTTTGCAAGCAATCTTCTTTATAGACTGACTGCATTTCCACAGTATTCTTCCAATAAACTAGAGTCTACCATCTGCTTTACCCATGACTGAGCCTATGGGATTGTTCCATTTCATATCCCTACAAAGTATTACAACCAGGTATTTGTATGAGATGGCCAATTCCAAGTGTGACTCAGTGATACTGTAATCTTAGGATACTATATGTATTTTCTTTTTTAAGTCCATAATTTTACATTTCTGAACATCTAACAATCATAGCAAGTTGCAAATATTTGCACTACTTTGAAATCTTATCAAGATCTGACTGAATATTTATGAAGCTTCTTTCAGACATTACTTCATTATAGACAACAGCACCATACACAAAAAGTCTGAAATTACAAATAATATTTTATGCAAGGTCATTAACATACAGCATAGACGCAAGGCTCCCAACACACTTTGCTGAGGCAGAACTGAAGTTACTACCAGAATCTGATGACTCAATGTCCAAGATAGCATGCTGTATCCTCCCAACCAAAAAATCCTCAATCCAATCACAAATTTCACTTTACACCCCATATAATCATACTTTTTCTTGACAAGATCATTTACTATGCAAAGTTTATTCCTCAAGTAGCACAAATTGTGCAACCAAGTCAATCAGCTGTGTAACAAAAGTATCAAATGATTGTCATCTGTAAATAGGTTTTCCAACACCTTGGGGATTGTCCCAAAACAGAACAATACCTGATGCATTATACATTGTGTCTGCAGTTGATGCTCCTGATGGATGTGTTCCAGCATGAGACTGTGGCACTTTTGTTACATAAATTCTCAAGTAGCTCTGAACACCTTCAAAATATTAACAGCAGTGCAAGTATACTGTTTCCAACTTGAGAATGAAGCTTTAGCAATATTTTACAGTGTCAAGATGTTTCGTGTGTATTTGAATGGCAGCAATTTTCACCTCTTACAAGCACAAACTTTTTGATACTGACTTTTTATATTGTGCATGATTGCATTAGCCCAGTGGCATGTATAATGGCCCAATACTGATGTTCATGTGTCTGCTTCTTGGAGCAGGCGGCCCCAGCACAATGTTTCTTTCTGTGGCTATGCCCGGAGGGGAAGCACACATTGATTTTTCTGGTAAATTTCAGGGAACTCTGTGGATGCTGGTGGTAGGCACTCTCTCCAACTTTCCCTTTGTGGCATAGATATTGTCAACAACCATGTTACCATCACTATAGCTTTTGTGGTTGAGGAAGTGACATGTACAAATGTGTCTGAAAATGGCATTCAGTTCATGTCATCAGAGTTCAAGGTTTTCTGTTTCTACAATCGCAGTGAGCCCATGGCTACTGCACCCTTCCACACAGTCTCCAGTGCACAGCCCGAGCCGATCGTCTAGACAAACAAAGCTTAAATGCGTATGTCTTTGCTAATGATGAAAACTGAGGAGAAAGTTTCCTTGCCACATGCCAGTCCACCCTTGTCAACATGGGAAGACCAGTCAAAATCATGCATAGGCAGAGGCATTGAACCCTGACAGATTTTCTGTGCCCCATGCAGCATGATCAGCCCAATTACAGGTCCACCTATATGCAGGGCACCTGTGTCTGTGCATCCACATTTGGTCAGCACCCAGAGTGAAGCCAAGGTGTCATCGTAGGTCATGGGTGGACTTCAGCTGTTTGAATCATGGCCAATCACAATTCCTGACATGCCACCAAATCCATCCACAATCACAGTCAGCCTCTGATGCAAGTACCTGACACCCCAGCAACTACCTCTGTGCCACTTCCCATAAACCTGCACTGCTTACTTACCAGTACAACCAGTGCCCTGTCACCTAACTTGTAAGTGAGCAAACAAGTGGGCCACTGAGTGGGAACCAATGGACATGATGCCACTCCCAGTGTCCATGCTTCTCATGCTTTTACTAGTCCCAGTTGTGTAGTATCAGCTCTCTGTCTACCACATGCTACCAGCTCCATGATGCTCACTGAGTTAAGATGAGTCACTTGTGTTGGCCAGTCCAGATGAGGCCATGTCACTCGATCCCTGGGCAGGAAACCTCGGATGCATCTCCCATCCTTTCATGTCAGCTATGGCACAAACCTCGCCATTACTGGCACTATGAGATGATTTTGGAAGGGTTTTCACTATTGTTATTCATTCTGCATGCAACTTACATCATCTACTGCTCTGCTAATGGTTTATGCTTTCACATTGGACATGGACAGGAAAGTGGTGTTATTAGTTTCTCCTGAGATGAGATCCTTTAAACATCTTTGTTTATGCAGTGAAGTTATGTTGAGGAATTTGTTTATTACTTAATCTGTTGCATTTACTTTTGTTATGCTCTTTCAGCACTCCAATAACTTCTGCACATGTGAGACAAGTTAAAACCATGAAATCAAAGAAATCCACTCACAAAGTCAGTAAAAAGGCTTACAAATTGTACTTCAATTGTGTTCATGATGACCAAGATAAGACATTCGTGTTGAAAATTACTTGGCGATCATGTTCACAGCCAATATGAAATGCTGTGCAGAGGTTACAGTGGAGATGGTTTATGATGTGACTGATTTCACAGGAAGACCAGGATATGCCTATGATAGGACTGGAGTCAGATGTGGCGGGTGGTTATATTGGACATGTCTTGCACCTTGGCCTTCCCTAGATGTTTTGATTGATGTGGCAAAAGGTTGGGAGTTGATGTGGTGCATAAATGGATTAGGATATATTTTGTGTCAGGTGGTTGGCAGAATACTTGTTTGCGAGTGGAGGGATGGACTGTGGGTACGATGTTCCTCATTTTGAGAGTTGATGAGAAGTAGTCAGAGCCTTGGTGAAGAACATGGTTAAGTTTTCCATGTATGGGATGATAATGGGAGGTGAGGGGATGGTCCTTTGCAGCTGGTTCTTGAGAGTGGTGGAAGTATTAGAAGTGCGTAAGGATAGGATGTGAAAATTTGTATGCAGATTGTGTTTGAGCAAAGTACTTGTCATTGATGGCCTTAGTAAGATCTTCAACACACCGGGAAAGGAATATCTGATCACTGTGAATGTGCCATCCTCAGGTGGCCACACTCTATGGGAAAGATTTTTAGGTTGAAGGGATGGCAGCCATAAAAATGCCGGTATTGTTGATGGATAGTGAGTCTGACATGGGCAGGGGTTTCTTTGGTGCCACTGGTGATGTAGAGGGCAATATCCAGGAGTGTGGCACACTAAGCTGAGGAGAACCAGGTGAAGTGAATGAAGGAAAATGAAAATTTCAAATAGATAAAGGAACAACCATTGTTGTTTGATAGAAGTGCTCAAGTCTTTCATATATCTTCATCTAACTACCTCTAGTGGCCCACTTACCAACTGGCAGTTCCCATTTCTATCACATGAATGTCAGGTTTAAATCTGAGTGACCCTGATTATTTAATATAAATTAAGGCATCTTTCTGTTTTATTGGCCAACAAATTTTGACAATAAATGTCCTGATACTTAATATCTTAATGTAAACATGTTCACATCAATGCAGATTTAATTTTTCTGTCTATGTAAAACTCAACAAACCATAGAAAATAAAACTTATTCATACATACCTTGGTCGCCTGACCTTCCCATAGTCATATATAGCTTTTTTGGTTATGTACCGGTTTGTTCGACGCATTTCTCCTAGCATACTTGTCATCCATAACTCAACATGCCCTGACGTCATTACAGGTTCACGAAAGTCCATAATTTCATTCTCACATGAGATCATTGCAGATGCTACTATTATATTATTCTGATTTGGTTCCAAATTAAGACTGGCAATATTATCAAACATCTGTAACATATGTATGTATGATTCAAACAACAATCACACAGAATGTTAAAGACCAGAAAACATTCATTAACAGAAAATACACTAGTGGCCATTAAAATTGCTACACCACATAGATGATGTGGTACAGACATGAAATTTAACCGACAGGAAGAAGATGCTGTGATATGCAAATGATTAGCTTTTCAGAGCACTCACACAAGGTTGGCACCGGTGGCGACACCTACAACGTGCTGACAGGAAGAAGGTTTCCAACCGATTTCTCGTACTCAAACAGCAGTTGACCGGCATTGCTTGGTGAAATGTTCTTTTGATGCCTCGTGTAAGGAGGAGAAATGTGTACCATCACTTTTCTGACTTTGATAAAGGTTGGATTGCAGCCTACTGCGATTGCAGTTTTTGAATCACGACATTGCTGCTCGCATTGGTCGAGATCCAATGACTGTTAGCAAAATATGGAATCGGTGGGTTCAGGAGGGTAATACGGAACACCGTGCTGGATCCCAACAGCCTCGTATCACTAGCAATCGAGATGACAGGCATCTTATCCGCATGGTTGTAATGGATCGTGCAGCCACGTCTCATTCCCTGAGTCAACAGATGGGAACGTTTGCAAGACAACAACCTTCTGCACGAACAGTTCGACGACGTTTGCAGCAGCATGGACTATCAGCTCAGAGACCATGGCTGTGGTTACCCTTGATGCTGCATCACAGACAGGAGCACCTGCAAAGGTGTACTCAATGACGAACCTGGGTGCACGAATGGCAAAACGCCATTTTTTTGGATGAATCCAGCTTCTGTTTACAGCATCATGATGGTCGCATCCATGTTTGGCAACATCGCGGTGAACGCACATTGGAAGCATGTATTCATGATCGCCATACTGGCGTATCACCTGGTGTGATGGTATGGGGTGCCATTGCTTACGCGTCTCAGTCACCTCTTGTTCGCATTGACGGCACTTTGAACAGTGGACGTTACATTTCAAATGTGTTACGACCCGTGGCTCTACCCTTCATTTGATCCCTGTCAAACCCTACATTTCAGCAGGATAATGCAGGACCGTATGTTGCAGGTCCTGTACGGGCCTTTCTGGATACAGAAAATGTTCGGCTGCTGCCCTGGCCAGCACATTCACCAGATCTCTCACCAATTGAAAACGTCTGGTCAATGGTGGCTGAGCAACTGGCTTGTCACAATACACCAGTCACTACTCTTGATGAACTGTGGTATTGTGTCAAAGCTGCATGGGAAGCTGTACCTGTGCATGCCATCCAACCTCTGTTTGACTCAATGCCCAGGCCTATCAAGCCCGTTATTACGGCCAGAGGTGGTTGTTCTGGGTACTAATTTCTCAGGATCTATGCACCCAAATTGCGTGAAAATGTAATCACATGTTAGTTTTAGTATAATATATTTGTCCAATGAATACCAGTTTAACATCTGCATTTCTTCTTGGTGCAGCAATTTTAATGGCCAGTAGTGTACAAAGAGGAATATAATAGATAATTGGATAGAAGTCATTAGTTACCAAATAGAAGAAGTGATGAGTGTGAGACAGGATTAGCCAACTTATTCTTATTCCACTACCAACATTAACATCATTTTCCCCTATATTTAATCTCATTTTGTTAATAACACTATTACCACAGAACTTTATTATTCAGTGCATAGTTTCTCAATTACTAATGGTAATATTATAGTTGGTTCACATTGTAATATTTTTTTAAGAGATATATGAGATTTACAACAGTAATGGAAATTCCTAGACAGAATAATATATAAAATAATGGAAAGGTAACCACCCACCTATAGCTGATAGATGTGTATTACATAGAAACATTCAACAGTCTCAGTATTTACACCGACTCTCCAGCTCTTACTCTTTCTCTAGCAAAAGTATACACACTCTCTTTCACACACACACAGCCACACAGACACCCATGATTGCAGCAAGACTGACTGTTCATTATTTATTTATTTAGCGTATGGCTAATACAGACATATCATTAAATTACATATACATATGTACATATTGACACACAAGAAACTTAAGTTTGTCTTTACAACTGAATATCCAGTCCTTCAATCCAGCGCACTGCATCTGGAGTTGCTAGCAGGAAGTCCTCTTTGGCGCCGTGATAGGCTCGAATCCTGCATTCACTGACAATGTGGTGAACAGTCTGGTATGGAGCCCCGCAGTCACAAGCTGGATCAGGCAGCTTCTTCCACTTAAAGAGAGCATCCCTGCATCGCCCATGGCTGGTACGGATTCTGTTGAGAGTAGACCACGTCTTGCGTGGTAAGTCGAATCCACTTGGAAGTTTAGCACCTGAGAAGATGTTATGCAGGTGCACATCTGTCACTGCTTCCCACTGACCTTTCCATTCTTCAAGAGGTTTGAAATTCTTAGCAACCATGTCAGCAGCATCGCACAGAGTTGGATGACGTGATTTCAGTCTCTTGCGATTTAAAAGTGGCAGGTCGCTATGCACGGGTAGGTTAGAATTCCTGGAGATCTTGTGGAATTCTCTCATAAGGGCAGTACATCTGCGTAGATCAGGAGGCATTATACCGGTTAACAGTGGAAGCCAATAAACTGGAGTAGATCTGATTGTGCCAGATATTATGCACATTGTCGTATTCGGCTGGGTATCAACAAGCCTTGTATGATGACTATTCATCCAAACAGGTGCACAATACTCAGCACTTGAGTATACCAAGCCCAGAGCTGAAGTTCGCAGGGTGGTTGCTGAAGATTCCCAGGTAGTTCCGCATAGCTTATGGAGGATGTTGTTTCGAGTCCTCAGCTTTTGAGATAAGTTAAGAAGGTGTTGTTTGAAGCATAGTGTACGATCCAGGATGACACCAAGATACTTTGGGTTCCAATTGTGACGAAGAATTCTGCCTCTGAAATTTACCTCCAGTTTTACGTTCGCCAACTCGTTATTTAGATGGAAGCAACACACTTCTGTTTTACTCACACTGGGTTGGAGTCTCCAGATTTTGAAGTAATTGTCTAATGCAGACAGGTCATTGGCTAAAATCTCTTCTGTTGTCTTCATTTCCTGGTGTTTGACGGCTAGAGCCAGGTCATCGGCATAGCAGTATTTTCTGGACGAAGTGTCAGGTAGGTCAGATAGATATAGGTTGAACAGTAAGGGTGAGAGAACTGATCCTTGAGGCAATCCATTGTTCAGCTTCCTCTCCTTACTTATGTTGCTTCCAGTGATTACATGGAACTTCCGATTACTTAGCATGCTGTTAATCAGTCGAGCCATTGTTCTGCAGGGTATGATGCGGAGAAATTTGTAGATAAGGCCTTCCCTCCACACAGTGTCGAAGGCGGCAGTTAGATCAACAAATGGCACAGATGTTTTCTGCTTCATTTGGTATCCTGACTCTATGAAGGATGTGAGAGACAATCCCTGGTCGCAGCAGCTACGCCCTGGTCTGAAGCCTGTCTGATCAACTGGAACGTTCTCTAAGATAGCGCTACTTATTCTGTTATATATTAGCCTTTCAAAAAGCTTGTAGCAGCAGCTGAGTAGGGAAATGTTGATTGTAAGTTAATGAGGGCACTCATCTAGGTAGATAGAGGTGGGGAGGAGATAGGAAAGGATCCACAAGGCGTGGAGAAAGTCTTTCTGCAGATGAATCAAGGGCTGCATAACAATACAAAAGGAGTACAGAGGGCAGAGCATTTAAGGGCTAGAAAGAGGGGGGGGGGGGGGGAGACAGAGGTGAAGACGAAGGGGCAGACTGTATGGGAGGAGAGAAAGGGTAGAGAGATGGGAGGGAGAGGGAGGAGGGAGGCAATATGCCTTCATGGGGAGGGGTGAGGAAGAGTGGTAGGGGGAAGGCAGTACACTGTCTACATAGGCAAGAATTGGCAGGGACAGAAGAGAGAAGGGAAAAGGCAAGATGAGACAGTGAGAAACAGGTTAGCAGAGGTTTAGGCCAGGAGGATTGCAGAAGTGTAGGAAGAGACAATTATTGCACTCATCATAGACCATGGACAATGAGCAGGAAGCAATAGGGAAAAAAAAAATCATGTTAGTATTTTTTCCTTTCCAATGTTAATTATGTAGAGCAATAATGGTCAATACTTAAACTAACATGCAATGACTTTGTTTGATGTTCAACTTTATGACTTACTGGTATGAGAAAAGAAGTTACAGGGTGGACAAGGATTTTGTGTAGATTGAGTAGGTAGAAGAATACTGAACCGGGAGATATGGGTAAGATTGTTGGGAGTATGTTCCACGTTTAAGGACATGGAAAAAGTTAAAGGCTAGACAGAGAATTTGGTGCTGAGTCAGATTGGATCAATACTTGAGGTAGTTACTATTCAAGAAGGTGGTCTGGTGACCTGAGGAGAACTGGATAGAACAGATGATGAAGATGGGTTAGAAGGAATAAGGTTATGGCACTGACAGTTGGTACTGGAATAAAACAGAACAATAAAACCTTGCAAAATTTTTCACACCTGAAAATAATTTTCATTGCACTTGCAAATGGAGATAGAAGTTGAAGGGCCACAACAAACCTGCCAAGGAAGTGAAGCTTATGAAAGATCCACATCTAAAGACTGGGAAGTTGCAAAGTCACATCAGTATACAAGAAAGGATATAGAAGTAATCTGCTGAATTATAGACCAATATCATTTACACTGATTTGTAGTAGGATTTTGGAGCATATACTGTTTGCCAACATTATGTAATACCTCAAAGCAAGTAGTCTATAATCCTTACAGGTTCAGATAATACCATTGTTGTGGAACATATTTTTTTTTTATTTATTTCACAAAGGAATGAGCACTTCTAACAGGGGCTCTCAAACTGATTCCATATTCCTAATTTTGCAGAAGGCTGTTTGACAGCATCCTCACA
The DNA here is from genome assembly GCF_023898315.1 of Schistocerca nitens. Classification (NCBI taxonomy): domain Eukaryota; kingdom Metazoa; phylum Arthropoda; class Insecta; order Orthoptera; family Acrididae; genus Schistocerca; species Schistocerca nitens. The sequence continues at coordinate 366,948,862 of NC_064619.1, forward strand.
AGCTACTTCTAAGGAAATTGTCACAGTACATACTAATTGATAGGAGTTCGCCTGGTGAAATTGAAGGCATATCTACCATTCCCCAAGGAAATGTTATGGGCCATCTGCTGTTCTTAATCTGTATAAGTGATTTAGGAGACAGTTTAAACAGCCCCCTTAGACTGTTTGGTACTGATGTCATCATTTTGCATCTAGTAAAATCATCATAAGGCCAAAACAAATTACAAAATGATTTAGACAAGAAATAAGCATTATATGAAAAGTTGCAGTTGACCCTGAACAATAACATGTGATAAGTCCTCCAGTTTTATTAAATGTAGGTTACACAGTCAATCACACAAACTTAAATGCTGGTATTTCAACTGAATACCCAGGGATTACAATTACAAACAATTTAAGCTGGAATCATGATACAGAAAATATTGGGGGAAGGCAAACAAAAGACTGTGCTTTCTTTGCAGAACACTTTAACACTGAAATAAACCTACTAACAAGACTGCTTAGCCTATGCATGCCAGTGATTTTCCAGATTGTTGCTACATGGTATGGGAACCTTAACAGATAGGACTGACAGAAGATTATAAAAAAAATTCTAAGATGGGCAGCTCATTTTTTATTATCTCAAAACAGTAGAATGAGTGTCACAGATATAACATGAACTGGGCTGGAAATCATTTAACAGTGACATTTTTCACTGCAGTGTGGTATTTTAATGAAATTATAACTAACTTTTTCCTCTGAATGCAAAATCATTTTGTTGTCTCCCACCAACATAGGAAGAAATGACCATTGTGATAAAATAAGAAAAATTATAGCTCTCCCAGAAATATTTGCGTGCTCATTTTTGCTCCTTTGTTTTCAAAAGTACTATAGCCACAAAATACTCTGAAAGTGGTTTTATGAACCATCTGCCAAACACTTAAGTGTGGATTGCAAAGTAATGATGCAGATGAATACCATGATAAATGGCTTTATATGAATTTCTCCATTCTATATGGGTAAAAATTTTATAAAAGTGCCAATACTAGCCGTTTACTAAGATTTTATGGTTTTCCAATGTACGTAACAGATAATTATCAAACTTTTATTTGCAGTTTCCATGAGTGGTGAGTCACATGTGGTTGTTAACCATCCACAGCAGACAGAAAGTTGTTGAACCATGACTGCCAACCAGCATCCATCACTGGAGAAGGGACTACATACGAAACCAAAGAATGTCATAGAAGGGAGTAATTTTGTGCTATCAACATTCTTATGAAATTTAATCAGTGGAAACATGACTGACTGAGGCCCACTTGGGATGGAGGTTTCCAGTTAGATAATGCAAGGGAACATATCACATAAAAACTTAGTGCTTGAATAGCCAGTGCCGTTCAGCAGTTTTACATAGGGAACATGTTGCACACTGTTCAGTACGACATGGCAGAACACCAGTGGCATACTCATCTCTCCCAGCCAGCAAATCTCCTTTTGCAGGAGACTGCATTTCTACTGGTCATTTAATGAAATACAAGGAAACAAACATTGTGGTCCATACTTCATAATTTTTGGAACTCTGTTATCATCGAATCAACAGAGATACAATTATCTGAGGCCCTTTTTATTTGGGGTGGCAGTTTCCAGTTACTTAATGGATGGAATGTTGTCACAGAAAAACATCATGCTCTGTGTATCACACATTGTTCTGCAATTTTACCACATAAAGACTATTAATCTGATATCAGTGAGGCAAGCTTTCACCATGGAGGATGCTCACAGTAGCACACAGATTTGCAGCAGAAACACATAAACTCTATCAATGTAAGTGCAATGATGAATAGGTTCACCACACATGTGCTGGTGGGGTCTTAAATAGTCGAACACAGTGTACTTTCACTGCCGGCCGGTGTGGCCGAGCAGTTCTAGGCACTTCGGTCTGGAATCGTGCGACCGCTGCGGTCGCAGGTTCGAATCCTGCCTCGGGCATGGGTGTGTGTGATGTCCTTAGGTTAGTTAGGTTTAAGTAGTTCTAAGTTTTAGGGGACTGATGACCTCAGATGTTAAGTCCCATAGTGCTCAAAGCCATTTGAAACATTTTTTGTACTTTCACCCATATACAACTGAAGATGGTCAGAAGACTCTGTGCCAAATTATTGTGGCAGCAAGTTACTGACATCAAGCAGTTCACCCAAAATTTCATAGAACAATTGATATTCATGTTCATCTTTGTCAAATTAATATAATGTAGCAATTGCTCATGTGATATCTGCAGAATCACATCTATGTACACTCCTGGAAATTGAAATAAGAACACCGTGAATTCATTGTCCCAGGAAGGGGAAACTTTATTGACACATTCCTGGGGTCAGATACATCACATGATCACACTGACAGAACCACAGGCACATAGACACAGGCAACAGAGCATGCACAATGTCGGCACTAGTACAGTGTATATCCACCTTTCGCAGCAATGCAGGCTGCTATTCTCCCATGGAGACGAGCGTAGAGATGCTGGATGTAGTCCTGTGGAACGGCTTGCCATGCCATTTCCACCTGGCGCCTCAGTTGGACCAGCGTTCGTGCTGGACGTGCAGACCGCGTGAGACGACGCTTCATCCAGTCCCAAACATGCTCATTGGGGGACAGATCCGGAGATCTTGCTGGCCAGGTTAGTTGACTTACACCTTCTAGAGCACGTTGGGTGGCACGGGATACATGCGGACGTGCATTGTCCTGTTGGAACAGCAAGTTCCCTTGCCGGTCTAGGAATGGTAGAACGATGGGTTCGATGACGGTTTGGATGTACCGTGCACTATTCAGTGTCCCCTCGACGATCACCAGTGGTGTACGGCCAGTGTAGGAGATCGCTCCCCACACCATGATGCAGGGTGTTGGCCCTGTGTGCCTCAGTCGTATGCAGTCCTGATCGTGGCGCTCACCTGCACGGCGCCAAACACGCATACGACCATCATTGGCACCAAGGCAGAAGCGACTCTCATCGCTGAAGACGACACGTCTCCATTCGTCCCTCCATTCACGCCTGTCGCGTCACCACTGGAGGCGGGCTGCACGATGTTGGGGCGTGAGCGGAAGACGGCCTAACGGTGTGCGGGACCGTAGCCCAGCTTCATGGAGACGGTTGCGAATGGTCCTCGCCGATACCCCAGGAGCAACAGTGTCCCTAATTTGCTGGGAAGTGGCGGTGCGGTCCCCTACGGCACTGCGTAGGATCCTACGGTCTTGGCGTGCATCCGTGCGTCGCTGCGGTCTGGTCCCAGGTCGACGGGCACGTGCACCTTCCGCCGACCACTGGTGACAACATCGATGTACTGTGGAGACCTCACGCCCCACGTGTTGAGCAGTTCGGCGGTACGTCCACCCGGCCTCCCGCATGCCCACTATACGCCCTCGCTCAAAGTCCGTCAACTGCACATACGGTTCACGTCCACGCTGTCGCGGCATGCTACCAGTGTTAAAGACTGCGATGGAGCTCCGTATGCCATGGCAAACTGGCTGACACTGACGGCGGCGGTGCACAAATGCTGCGCAGCTAGCGCCATTCGACGGCCAACATCGCGGTTCCTGGTTTGTCCGCTGTGCCGTGCGTGTGATCATTGCTTGTACAGCCCTCTCGCAGTGTCCGGAGCAAGTATGGTGGGTCTGACACACCGGTGTCAATGTGTTCTTTTTTCCATTTCCAGGAGTGTATGTCACGACTTAAATAAATATATGGAGCCTCTCGTATTTCCTCAGAATCAAGTACCTCAATTCTGAGGAATTACTTTACTGTCTGATAGCTGTGAATTTGAATATTAATACTCTGCATTTTGTAGAAGTGCAGATGTGAGAGTAACATTTATTCTTGATCCCTGGTAAAATATTAGGACAGGCTTTCAAGAAAATTGATCTGAAATAGGAACTAGTTTAATCGAAAGCTTTGAAACCATACACTTGGTGACCATGAACTTGGCACCTTCTTCTATAAACAATGGAATAAAATATAAGTACATTAAGTCAAATAGTTTGAAGGGAATCAAATAAGAAATATGTGAAGAAGAAAGTAGAGAAGGATGTGCAAAAAGTGACGCAAAGGAAAAAAGATCACACCTATTGGTTCAAGCTATAGGAAAGCCAGAAGAGATGAAGTTATACAGTGGAAGTGATTCTACTGCAAATAAATCTGAATCAATATTATTCAAAAGTAAGACACCTTACTGAATTTTTGACTCTGCACTGGAGTGTGTACCGACATGAAACTTCATAGCATATTAAAAATGTGTGCCAGATCAAGACTTGAACTAGGGACCTTTGTCTTTCAGGGGCAAGTGACCTATCAACTAAGCAGGGGAAAGTGACCTATCAACTGAGCTACCAAAGCACATCTCAGGATCCATCCTCACTGCTTTACTTCTGCCAGTACCTCATCTCCTACCTCCAAATTTCACGAAAGTTATCCTGCATAGCTTGCAGGGCTAACACCCTTGGAAGAAAGGATACTGTGGAGATATGGCTTAGTCAAAGTGTGGGGACTGTTTACAAAATTAATTTATCTCCTTGCAGTGGAGTGTGAGCTGAAATGAAAGCTGAGACTTGAAGACCTTAGCCTTTCACAGGCAAGTGCTCTACCAACTGAGCTAACGAAGCACGATTCATAATCCATCCTCACAGCTATACTTTCAACCAGTACATCTCCTACCTTTCAAACATCCCAAAAGTTTTGCCACACAACTTGTGAGACAAGCACTCCTGGAAGAAATGATATTGTAGAGACATGGCTTTGTCACTGCCTGGGGGATGTTTACAGAATGAATTTTTCACTCTGGAGTGGAGTGCTCTGACATGGAAGTAAAGCTGTGAGCATGTGCTGTGAGACATTCTTGGGCAGCTCTGTTAGTAAAGCACTTGCCTGCAAAATCCAAATGTCTAGAGTTCAAGTTATAGTCCAGCACATAGTTTTAATCTGCTAGGAAGTTTCAAGACTCCATATAATACTGCTCCAAAAGAACAGAGATGACAACTAGAAAAACAAACAAATGTTCATTGTCAAATTTTTATGCAGAGAAGATACATAAAGTATATATTTCAGACTATGAGAGATATTTTTATAATACACCATGCCTGATTGTCCACAACAAGAATGTATGGCAACTGAGCAATGTGTTGTAGAAGTAAACAACGCTTCATAAAAATACACACATCAAAAAAAGTTTTGTATCACCCCGGTTACCAGAACTCCTGAAAATAGACATTGATGGTGGGTAATGTATCACAGTAGAAGTAAACAATGCTTCATAAAATACACATCAAAAAAAGTTTTGCATCACCCTGGTCCCCAGAACTTCTGAGGGCAGATGTTGACTGTGGATACTGTATCACAGACACAGTCCCAGTGACTGTTTAGAGATGTCACTACACCAACCTAAAGAGTAAACAACCACACATGTGCAGCACCTATTAGACAGAGGGGGTCCAACAGCCAATCCATTCCAGTCATTCCACCAGAAAGGAGGTACACAGCTCATGTTGTCTGTAGTTCAACCATGCCTAGACGGTGGATACTGTGGCTTGATCACATCCACATTGTTACTTTGTGGCAGGAAGGGCTGTCAACAAGGGAAGTGTCCAGGGGTCTGAACCAAGGTGATGTTGTTTGGACATGGAGGAGATACAGAGATACAGGAACTGTTGATGACATTCAGGCTGCCTAAGGGCTACTACTGCAGTGGATGACCGCTGCCTGTGGATTATGGCTCGGAGGAACCCTGACAGCAACACCACCATGTTGAATAATGCTTTTCGTGCAGCCACAGGACGATGTGTTGCGACTCGAACCATGTGCAATAGGCTGCATGATGCACAACTTGACTCCCGACATCCAGGATGAGGTCCATCTTCGCAACAACAACACCATGCACTGTGGTACAGATGCACCCAATAACATGCCTAATGGACCACTCAGGACTGGCGTCATGTTCTCTTTACCGATGAGTGTCACATATGCCTTCAACCAGACAATTGTCGGAAACATGTTTGGAGGCAACCTGGTCAGGGTGAATACCTTAGATACAGTGTCCATCGAGTGCAGCAAGGTGGATGTTCCCTGTCGTTTTGGGGTGGCATTATGTGGGACCGACATACGCCACTGGTGGTCATGGAAGGCGCCATAATGGCTGTATGATACGTGTATGCCATTCTCTGACTGATAGTGCAACCACATTGGCAGAATATTGGCGAGGCTTTCATCCTCATGGATGACAATTCGCACCCCCATCATGCACATATTGTGAACGACTTCCTCCAGGCTAATGACATCGTTCGACTAGAGCGGCCAGCATGTTCTCCAAACATGAATCCTATCAAACATGCATGGGATTGACTGAAAAGGGCTGTTTATGGACGACATAACCCACTAACCACTCTGAGGGATCTATGCCGAATCGCCATTGAGGACTGGGACAATCTGGACCAACAGTGCCTTGATGAACTTGTGGATAATCTGCCACAACAAATACAGGCATGCATGAATGTAAGAGGACATGCTACTGGGTATTAGAGGTACCAGTGCGTACAGCAATCTGGGCTACCACCTCTGAATGTCTCACTGTATGGTGGTACAACATGTAATGTGTGGTTTTCATGAGCAATAAAAAGGGCAGAAATTATGTTTATGTTGATCTCTATTTCAATTTTCTGTACAAGTTCTGTAACTCTCAGAACTGAGGTGATGCAACACTTATTTATGTGTGTACATAGCTCTACAAATTATTTGCACTATGTGCAATACCAGTATGGTGTGTTCCCTCTGGATGATAAGTAGACCTTGGAAAGTGTATCAGTGTATGTTAATTTGCTGAATATGAGGTGTTATGGACGCTATTGAATTTATTAAAATTCTATTGGGGTCCTCTATATTTCATGACAACATTAGTTACAGAGTGCTACAAAAGATAAAGAGTTTACTTGACAGTGTACACTAATAACTTTTCTATAGTGAGATCTCTTTGAGGTTAAAAGTACACTTAAAGAACAGGATGAACTGATTAGAAAAAACAATTAACTATAAGGATAGGTAAATGAATGAAACTGTTTAATGACTGCATGGGCCAGTCACAGAAAATACTTGCAATTTGGTGGGAAGAAGTAATAGAGGCCACTGCAATCAAGTAATTGATACATTTGTACTGTCACACCTGACAGGTCAGAAAATAAAGGGAATGACCTCACCAATTTGGAAAATGGTGTCAGTGTAAACGTTAAGTTCTACACCTCATAATCTAAAATGGAGAGGCTGTTAAGTTTTCTAGAATGGTATAGAATACAAATATTTAGATGAAGTAATTAATGAAGGAATGAAGACCACTTCATAGGAGTGATTACAACCAAGCCACCACACGGAATTAGAGAACAGCTGCTGTAAAAGAAGTGGCCCAAAGTATAGAAGTTGTTAGGGTACTTAGTACAGCTACTGCTCCAATCAAATAAGGGAGAGCAGTCCTCAGCAATAGTACACAATCTGTACAGAGCATGTAGTGCAGTCTATTTCTTGTGTGTTTTTGTGTAGGAGTGAACAGTAATTGTCTACTTACGAATGTCAACAAACATTTATAAAGTTTTTCTACGCATCTGCTTATTTTGCAAGTGTTAATGTTGTGTGAGCTGAATTTGGTGTGCAGTCATCACCAGGAGGAACACAGTAGTAGTAGTGGTAGTGCATTTTATTAAATTATATATAGTGACAGATGGATTAGCGGTGTGTTTCTTATTGTACAATAGAATCTAGTATTGCGGTACATAGCACTCCAGAGGAGTAAAGTGCATCCCTATTTATTCATACTGATGAATGATAATCATGTAAGAAAACCAAAAAATAAATTATTGTAGAGGAAAGCACAGATCTTGTAGAGATCTGTTATTTTATTTGCAATCAGAGAATAATACGAAAGAGCAATGAAGGTCTCCAGGATGGTACAGTGACTGCAATAACCTCATGAGAGAAAGAACCTACAGTGACATAAAAATAGCTGCATGCATTGCCAGCCTTCTTACAAGAATTAAAAAGTCCTCAGACAATGTACATGGGATTGCTAGCTGCTCAAAGCAGAACACATGCTTTGTTGCTGCTCCATAGTTTTCATAATTTTGTCTGACATAAAGTGATGCTGCAGTGTTCATTTTGAACACATCAGTGCAGACTGTCACAGTATCAACTAAGTAAAAAATCTGTTCAATTCACACATTTATGTACATATAAAAGCCAGCTTCTGAAATTTCCTTTCTATGTAACAGTTTGCACCAAACTTGTTTCTCGATTAAAAGTTCTAGATTCTAATAATTTACTGTTCACACCTTTTCTGCATAACCTTTCATTCATTGCATCAGTACTCATGTGTCTCATGATATATTACAAAATTTTAAGCATTTGCGAGTGCCGCAATAAACTCATACTATTATCATGAGGTGCATTTTAGAAATCTATGACAACAGGTCTATTCTCATTCAAAAACAATTGTTCCCTAATTACACTGTACATTTATGTGAGAAATATGTTTATTTTTTGAGTTTTTGGCATTTACAGAAGAACATTTTTGAAATTTTGCATAAGTTACTATTGGAGAACCTATTTCATAGAAATTCAGCCTTGTGATCTACAGATATTGTCAAACAGTAGGTCACCCACAATTTCAGTTGTTATCAATGTGAACAAAAATATATTTTTGAGAATTTTTGGAAGTTACCATATTTGCGAGCATAAGCTTTTTCGCAGTAAATTGGCTTTTGTGATTTCATTACTACAGGACATATTATAATTAACATATCATGTTACATCTAGTTTCCTCTCCCAGAGGTGTGTGTATTATCTAAATTTATCATAAATTAAGGCTATTTTCAAGTTTTTGTAGGGAATATAACTTCAAAAAGTTTTAGGAATATGGTATCTTTTACGAAATAGAAATCTTCTTTTGTGTATTAACTGAAGCAGTTCTTAAAGGAAATCAGTAATATTTTTAGCTCTACAAATAAAAAGTTAAGCAGCAGCCTTAGTTTAAAGTTATTTGTTCACTGACCTGTATAACACTGCACCAGCCACAATGCAGCCCTACTGTCAGTGCTGTTCTCGAACATGGGATGAGTTAGTTTTCATCAATATGCAGCTGCAAATCATCCTGACAACTATCAGACAATTGGCAGCTGCTGCAATGGGTCAGTTGGGAGAGCTCCTGAGAGTCATGTACAACAGGTCCCAAAGACACAAGTACTATCCTCTCCTGCACATCCAGTCTCCTCTTGTTGTTGTTGTTGTTGGTTGTTTTTGGGGAAGGAGACCAGACAGCGTGGTCATTGGTCTCATCGGATTAGGGAAGGATGGGGAAGGAAGTCGGCCGTGCCCTTTCAGAGGAACCATCCTGGCATTTGCCAGCAGTGATTGAGGGAAATCACGGAAAACCTAAATCAGGATGGCCGGACGCGGGATTGAACCGCCAGTCTCCTCTGCAGGAAGTATGGGGTCTGGCACTACTTGTCCACTTGACTGAGTGTGGCTTGTCAGTGGTAGTTCCAGGCATCCTGTACAGGACAAACAGGGATCAGGGGGGCTTAGTGTGTCCACCTAAGCAACAGTCTCAAAGTGCTGTCTTCCATAAAAACTGAATTGAACCACAGGGATTCACGTCACCTGTTGGGAAACCTGCTTTGTTCTGGGTCAAGAGCAGGCAAACATGAAAAGGGTAAGAATCGATTAATCATTGGTTGTTCAAATGTATGGTGAATAATGGGTATTGTAGCAAGGGATGGAGGGAACACCATGTGCACCCCGTGTGTGTGTGCCTGGGGGCCTCAATCAACATAGAGAAGAGGCTTTTCCAGCAACCATTGAGGGTGTGTGTGTGTGTGTGTGTGTGTGTGTGTGTGTGTGTGTGTGTGTGTGTGTGTGTTGGGGCTTATGGGCGCTCAACGTCGAGGTCATAAGCGCACTGACACACATTAAAAGAAACAAATGTGGACAAATTTAGTAAAATGGAAGCATACATGTAAAGAAAGTTGGAAAAGATGACAAATGCTATATAGGAAAATGAAACTTAAGGAAAATGAGAAAGGAGCGCCAAGGATGCCACAGGAAATTGTCATTGGCTGACCACTTACATAAAATATGGGCAAGGCAGTCACCCTGTGAACAAATGAAGACCCTCTCCCCAAAATCTTGGTAAAAACATTGGACAAGTCACAGAATTTTAAAACTTTAACCACATTTGTTTGAGTATTTCCTACAAGAGATGGCAGATCTGCTGGCAAGTTAGCCACAGCCCGCTAGTCAGAAAATAAAATTCAATCCAATAAAATGTAGCACACAGTGACCTGGATGCCACAAGTACCACACATTGGAGGGTCCTCTCGCTGGAGCAGGAAGCCATGTGTCATAGGACTGTGGCCTATCCAAAGTCAAGTGAGGAGAACCTCATCCCGGTTACGTGGCTGACATGAAGTACACCAAACACATGTTGTGGGCTTGATTAAACAGAGCTTATTGTCAGTCATTTCCAGCCACTCATCCTCCCACCAATGCATGACTTGTGAGCCCAACAGCGAGGTGTGTGTGTGTGCAGGGGGATGGCACACTCAAATGCCTGCAGATCGAGACATGCCTCCTTGGCCGCAACATCTGCCCTTTCGTTCCCAGCAATGCCGACATGCCCTGGAACCCAGCAGAAAGCCACCTCCTCCCTCAGTCGTTGTGGTTGGAGGAGGGCATCCTGGATAGTCTGGACTATTTTATCTGCTGGATACAAACATTGCAATGAGTTAAGGGTACTTAGTGAATCAGAACAGACAAGAAATTTAGAACGCAAAGATCATCTCTTCTGCTCCAATGGCCGCAAGATCACAGACAATTCTGCATCAAAGACAGTAAGCGCTTGAGGCAGTCAGACCTTGAGGACACAATCCAGAAAAACAACAGAGCAAGCAACAGAATCCCCTTGTTTTGACCCATCTGTAAAAACAGCTATATAGTCATGGTGCTCAAATAAAATGGCAGTAAATGTTGCTTTAAAAATGGAAGCAGGAGTGCAATCTCTCTTGTGCCACACCAAATCTAAAATCACTTTGGGCCTCTCTAGTAACCAGGGTGGCAAGGTTAAAAACCTGGATTTTGGGCCATACAGGCTCCACACCAAGTGACTTCAGCACATGTTCAACACGAATCCCAAACACCATCGTGGCTCAGTGACGGTGGGAAAAAAGCCGGTCCAGAGGTGGATGAGCAGCAATATGGTGAGTGGGTGAGGTTGGAGCTCCAAAAAACTTACACACCTGACGCACCATGAGGAGCTGCCACCGGATTGTAAGTGGCAGTTCCCTGGCCTCAGCACAGAGGCTAGATATGGGACTGGTCCGATAAGCACCCGTGACCAGTCGAATCCCTGCATGGTGGACAGCATCAAGGATCCGCACATAAGAGGGCCTCGCTGACCCATACACCATGCACCCATAGTCCAGCTGCGAACACACAAAAACCTGATAAAGCTGGAGGAGACAAGCCCTGTCCACTCCCCAAGATCTGTGGCTGAGGCACTTGAGGATGTTCACTGCCTTCTGGTTTCTGGCTTTCAAGTCTTGCAGGTGTGGCAACAACAACAATTTGGAGTAAAAAATGAGGCCCGGTGTCTCTAAAATGAAGGATAGTGTCCCCTATGTGCAAGTCAGGCAAATTAAAAGGACAACAAGAACGATTAAAATGAACACACATACACACTACTCGGTAGAAAACTGAACACCCGTCTTTGCAGCCCACTTCTCTAACTGCTGCACTGTTAAGTTGCAACTGATGGCTCACCGTTGCAACACTGGAGGAGGAACAGAATACAGCAAAGTCGTCCACAAATAAGGAGTGCTGTATTGGACTCCTTACCGTAGATGTTATACTATTGATGGCTATAGCAAAGAGGGTAACACTTAAAACACAACCCCGGGGACACCATACTCCTGCTCAAATCAATCAGACAGAGTTTGACCAACTCAGGTCCAAAAACCTGCTGAGACAGGAAAGATTGAATGAAAATGGTGAGGTGGCCATGAAAACCCCATCAATGCAGTTGTGTGAGAATACAGTGTCTCCAAGTAGTATCATACACCTTAGTGATGACAAAGAATATATTAGTACAGTGATGCTGATGGAGGAAAGCCTGCTGAATAGCCACTTCTAAGAGGATCAGTTTGTCGACCGTGAACTGAAATTTTCGGAATACACACTCAGAGTGGCTATGGAGTTGCCTGGTCTCTAAAAGCCAGACCAGACAACGGTTAACCATCCATTTCAGGGTCTTTCCTACACAGCTTTCAAGGCTACAATAACTACTGGGATATGTGCAGTTCTTTCCTGTTTTGAGGAGAGGGAGTAGAATTGCCTCCCTCCACCAGTTGGGGAAGACACCTGTCTGCCATATTAGACAAAAACATTTGAGGATGATTTCCTTTGATGCTGCTGGCAGATGTTGAAGCATGTACTACCAGTTGTGATCGTGACAGAGTGGGGTGTCAGAAGTCTCAGTCAGGGCCAATTTGAGCTTCCACATGGAGAAAGGAGAGTTGTAGACCTCAGAACTGTTCAACCTGAAGTCCAACTTTTCCCTCCTGACAGTCACGCAGTAGTGACAAAGTGCTGGATCCTGGCTTGCATTGGCAGAAGTTTGTGCAAAATGCTCGGCCAGCATCTGAGCAATGTTTCTAGGTGTTGTTTGGAGGCACCCCTGGTTCAACACTGCAGCTATCAGTAAACGGTTGTATTTACCGAAAATTCTCCGTATGACTTCCCATGCTTTTGAGGAACAAATGGAATGATTTATGGAGTTCAGGAACTCATGCCATGACTGCTTTTTGCTCTCTTTAATGACAAGGTGAGCCTTGGCTCTCGCAATTCGAAAGGTTGAGAGATTATCTTCTGTAGGGAGGCATTTAAACCGTCGAAGAGCCACACGCCTGTCCTAGACGGCTAAATGGCACTCTTCTGTCCACCAAGGGACAGGTTTCAGGCTCTGTCTCAGGCTGATACTGATCTTCGGCCTGACATGGCTGCTTGTCCTGTTCCAGAGGTTGCCCCTCAGTCTGCAAGATCCGGGCGGTCACAGAGGGTGGGCTTACTGGTAGTTGGGAGCTGCAACGTCAGGCGTGTAATGGGGCCCCTTAGGGATATGGCAGCAAGAGAGGGGAAGAAAACCAATGTGCACTCCGTGTGCATACCAGGGGGAGTCATTCCAGATGTGGAAAGGGTCCTTCCAGATGCCATGAAGGGTACAGGGTGCACCCATCTGCAGGTGGTCGCTCATGTCAGGACCAATGATGTGTGTCGCTATGGATTGGAGGAAATCCTCTCTGGCTTCCGGCGGCTATCTGATTTGGTGAAGACTGCCAGTCTCGCTAGCGGGATGAAAGCAGAGCTCACCATCTGCAGCATCGTTGACAGGACTGACTGCGGACCTTTGGTACAGAGCCGAGTGGAGGGTCTGAATCAGAGGCTGAGATGGTTCTGCGACCGTGTGGGCTGCAGATTCCTCGACTTGCGCCATAGGGTGGTGGGGTTTCGGGTTCCGCTGGATAGGTCAGGAGTCCACTACACGCAGCAAGTGGCTACACGGGTAGCAGGGGTTGTGTGGCATGGGCTGGGCGGTTTTTTAGGTTAGATGGCCTTGGGCAAGTACAGAAAGGGCAACAGCCTCAACGGGTGCGGGGCAAAGTCAGGACATGCGGGGACCAAGCAGCAATCGGTATTGTAATTGTAAACTGTCGAAGCTGCGTTGGCAAAGTACCGGAACTTCAAGCGCTGATAGAAAGCACCGAAGCTGAAATTGTTATAGGTACAGAAAGCTGGCTGAAGCCAGAGATAAATTCTGCCGAAATTTTTACAAAGTTACAGTCGGTGTTTAGAAAGGATAGATTGCATGCAACCGGTGGTGGAGTGTTCGTTGCTGTTAGTAGTAGATTATCCTGTAGTGAAGTAGAAGTGGATAGTTCCTGTGAATTATTGTGGGTGGAGGTTACACCCAACAACCAAGCTAGGTTAATAATTGGCTCCTTTTACCGACCTCCCGACTCAGCAGCATTAGTGGCAGAACAACTGAGAGAAAATTTGGAATAAATTTCACATACATTTTCTCAGCATGTTATAGTCTTAGGTGGAGATTTCAATTTACCAGATATAGACTGAGACACTCAGATGTTTAGGACGGGTGGTAGGGACAGAGCATCGAGTGACATTATACTGAGTGCACTATCCGAAAATTACCTCGAGCAATTAAACAGAGAACCGACTCGTGGAGATAACATCTTGGACCTACTGATAACAAACAGACCCGAACTTTTCGACTCCATATGTGCAGAACAGGGAATCAGTGATCATAAGGCCATTGCAGCATCCCTGAATATGGAAGTTAATAGGAATATAACAAAAGGGAGGAAGGTTTATCTGTTTAGCAAGAGTAATAGAAGGCAGATTTCAGACTATCTAACAGATCAAAACGAAAATTTCTGTTCCGACACTGACAATGTTGAGTGTTTATGGAAAAAGTTCAAGGCAATCGTAAAATGCATTTTAGACAGGTACGTGCCGAGTAAAACTGTGAGGGATGGGAAAAACCCACCGTGGTTCAACAACAAAGTTAGGAAACTACTGCGAAAGCAAAGAGAGCTTCACTCCAAGTTTAAACACAGCCAAAACCTTTCAGACAAACAGAAGCTAAACGATGTCAAAGTTAGCATAAGGAGGGCTATGCGTGAAGCGTTCAGTGAATTCGAAAGTAAAATTCTATGTACCGACTTGACAGAAAATCCTCGGAAGTTCTGGTCTTACGTTAAATCAGTAAGTGGCTTGAAACAGCATATCCAGACATTCCGGGATGATGATGGCATTGAAACAGAGGATGACACGCGTAAAGCTGAAATACTAAACACCTTTTTCCAAAGCTGTTTCACAGAGGAAGACCTCACTGCATTTTGTGATTCTAGAGCATTTTGTAAGAAATTATACAGGGCACTGGTTGTAGATTTATTTTTCTGAAAACTATGTTGGGCATCAGTGAGGATTTTGTTCTTATCCAGAAATTCCATTAATCTGTTATATATGATTCTTTCAATGAGTTTGGCAAAAACTGACAATAATGAGATTGTCTGGTCTATAGTTTCCCAAATTTGCTTCATCACCTTTTTTATGAATAGGGATCACTTTGGCAATTTCAACACATTCAGGAAAGATTCCAATTGAGAAAGACACGTTGATTATCTCTGCAAGGGGTGGTGCAATTTTTATAGTACATTCCTTTATGATAAAATCTGGAATACTGTCAATTCCTAAGGATGTTTTTCTGAAGGTTTTGCTGTGTGAATGATTTCATTCAGGGACAATTGTGTGGAGGCAAGAATTTACTTTATTGTGCTTGTTGATTGGGCCATCTTTATTACTATTAATAAATAAGTTTACTCAGCAACTGAGACAGAACTTCAGTCTGTTGTTTGGAATCTACAAAAACTTCAGACTCTAGTATGGGATTCTAAAATACAGACCATCAAGCTTTAGAATTCTGAATGGAAAATTATTACATTATAGATTGATGAGATTGGTTTTATTTTCACAGAAATTTAAATTTGAAACTAATTAGATTAAAGGTTCCATAAATGTGGTTCTATTTGCACTTTATCATTTTCTGTTAAGTATGAATAATGATTACAGAACTCAAGGACATGGAGCCATTTTAAGAGTTAGTATGTCAATAAGTTACTATCATAATGAGGTAAGATTGTTAGTATGAAGAATAAAAGAAGGTTTAAGATCTGGTTAATATTTTAGTCCTACTGTTAGATCTTGCTACCAAGGAATGTTATCAAAAATGGATAATATTAAGCTGTGGCTCAGGTAGTGATTTTATTTTGAAAATTAGAAGAAAGTTCAAAGCATTGGAGGGTAGACTATGAATATCTTCACAGCAGATCCTGATCTCATGTAATATGAGCACTTCAGACATATTATTAAGAAGAAAAGTAAAATAAATTTTACATACATGTGATTCATGTCAGAGAATTAATGAAGGTAGTAGCAGTTTAAATTACATAATGTATCCAATAATACTTAAAGGACTGAGTGATTTGAAAACAGGAGATTTATCTGTATCTTTACCAGAAGGAAGAGAGAGAGTGGCAGATATTTTTGTAGCAGCTGAGCATTGGTTGGAATATATCAAATTATATCCACTTAAAACAGTAAATATTACCACAGCAGTAAATTGTTTAACATGAAATCTATGTAGTTACATTCAAATTTAACAGGTGTTGAAAAACCTGGGAGATTATTACATATATTGGTACACAGTATAAAGCAATAATTTTAAGCAATGTGTAGCTTGGGAAGAGGTATTTGACAGCGGTATCTACAAATACCATCCACATTCTTATCCATCCAAAAGATCAATGTAGGAAACTGGGTGACTTTATAATATATAGTGTATGTGTTCATGTATTATCTAGGACCAACTGATGGCCAAATTTAACTAATTTTAAATGAGTCATCTCATCTATCTACTGGACTTTTGCTAGTGGATGTATTAACCTTAAGGTGACCATCTGACCCCCCCCCCCCCCCTCCCCCCGGACAGTCCCGATTTTTGTGTGTCTGTCCCGAATTTTTCAAAGGTAATTTGGGATACCTGTTTGTCCCAAAATCAACAATCATGACCCAATTTGTCCAAAATTAGACATTCATTTCACCTGTATCGGTATATTTTATTATTAGTTTTAGTTATGGTGGGAAATTGTTTGACAAGAGGGTACGACAATGTTATCAAACTGTTTCTACTGTGCAAACACGTGTTGGCCACAGCTCGAACAGCTAATGGGCAGTCAGAGACCACGGCAACTGGGAAAAAGTCGCACTTGAACACATTCGCGCCGTCGAAACGGTTCTAAATTGATAAAGAAAATTCACAGCACTGATAAATACAGTTGCCCTGATCACACTCATTCATCTTAGAAGGTATTAATAAAATGTCAATGTGCTTTTCTTTGTAACAAATTTAATTGATATTTTGTATTTATTACATTTAACTGAAACCTTCTTCTCATATAATAAATAAATATAGCCTATTTTGCAAAATTTTTAATGTGTCCCGGGTTTGGGCCTAGGAAATATGTTAATGTCCCGAATTTGAGTCTAGAAAATATGGTCACCTTAATTAACCTGGAAGTTTATTATTGGATAGTCTTTATTAAAATTATTTCAGTGGAAATGGCAAGTAATACAAGAACGGATAAGACGCATGACTGCCTGGAAGATAAAGAGCCACAAGACAGTAAAACAGCATAATCATGAGGCCATAACTCCTGATTTTGTGGTGGATGATATGGTGTTAGCTACAGCTTATCACCAGAGTGCTAACACAAAAAAAGAGACTAGCAAATTTTTTCATAGGTATGAAGGTCCTTATAGAGTGGCAGACATTCCACTCTGAAAAGCAGTATTACTTGCACACCCACTGAGAGGAAAAGTTAAAGCATTATGTAACACAGAGACTGTTAAAAGCTTAATAATTTAGAATATTACCCTCAGTGGATTCATGTTCTTTGCAAATTTGTAGCCTGGTGAGTACATGGTCCTGAGCCAGTCATTGTATTTCTTCATTTTTTGCTTTCTGTACAATAATCCTGCTATTCAACTAGCCTGTATACTTTAATCACATTTTCTCTACCTATCATGCCATATTCAGGCTAGGATTATTTTCAAATAGAGTGTACATAATCCACACTGGCCCACAATAGGAGGATGTTGAGGCCACGTTTTGGGGACTGTGGGGTGAAGTTGGTATGTTTATCCTGTAGTATTGATGACCATCTCTGTCCTTCAACTCACCAGTAAAAATCATCACTGGGAGGGGTCCTAAGGTGGGGAGTGGAAATGTTATCTGTTTTTGGGATTATCTTCTTTCCTTCTTCAGTCTCAACATTCCTTGTCTTTCCTTCATTTTGTACTTCCCTCTTTTGGGTACTGGTTCTATCATTTCCTCTTTCCACATTCATATGTATTCTTACAAGACCCTTCTTTCATTTATTAAAATTTCAATTTCTAATTTTTGAATTTTATCAGAATTACCTATTTGCTACCATAAATGTTCCCTTCATGACCCTCCTCCCTTTCTATTTTCTTCCAAGGGATTATTTCATAACTGTACCAGGATTGTTTTTCACTAATAACAAAAAATTCATTAGCATAGGTATAATAATTTTGTTGTGTACTGTGGCAGAATTTGTTTTTTGGATGTTACAAATGTCACATTGATGAGGGGAAGACTCAGAGAGTAGTTGATTAAATGCATAATTTATGATGTGCTGCACCAATGTTAAAATTAACAATAATCATGTGTCTTCACAGATACAAAAATAACATTATGGCAGATTAATATAATATTTTAAAGGGTATTTAATGGCAAGAAGTGCTAGCTAAAATAATATACATGTACAGTATTTACAATAATTGCTGGGTAGATGATGTAGATGGATACTTAGAAGATGGATATGAGATAAAACCACACAAACAAGTGGTTTAATATTGTGACACAACCTGACTGGAAGAAGGGCTCAGTTCATAGGACACATTCTGAGACATCAAGGGATCAACAATTTAGTATTGGAGGGAAATGCTGGGTGTAAAAATCACAGAGAGAGAACAAGAGATAAATAAAATAAGCAGATCCAGAAGGATGTAGGCTGCAGTAGTTACTCAGAGATGAGGAGTCTTGCATAGCACAAATTGCATGGAGAGCTACATCAAACTATTCTTCAGACTGAATACCACAGCTATAGCAACATGTTAACAACTGAAAAGTGTGTTGCAAATGATCACCAGGATTCAGGATGATGCCCTGGGTACAACGGCATGGAAGAACCTGCAGCAAAATCTTATAACATTCTGATGACTTAAATGTAAGTGTGATCTGGGTTATATTGGCTTATTCCTCCAAACCACCTTCCACTTCTTTACGAGGTGACTTACTTCGAATTTGCAGCCACTCTTCTTTACTGAATAGCCAGCTGCTGGAAACCCTCAACTTCTCCTCTGTCGAATAACACTAGGTACAAGAATTTTTAAACTCTTTCTACTTATGAAATAAGTAGACATACAAACTTTACTTTTTGTCAACTAACAATGTATTTGACCTCCATACACAATAAAAATTTCACTTTCCACATGAATATGTAACTTCCTGCAAGTCTCTCATACAGTCGGATGTTAGAAACAAACTAAATTACAGTTAAAAGAAAGTTGGCTTGGATACCATGACCTTTCTTAAAATGAATTATAAAATGAGTCTTGCCTCTAACAAGGTTGCGTCAAGATTCTACAAGAATACTTTTTCAACTGTTCTTGTTTTAATAAGAATAGCCAATGACACAATAAGCACAGAGCTGCATATAAACTTCATGGTTCTTCCTTACACACTCACTAAAACATCTATGGAAGGTCCAACAGGTACATGTCGGTGCTGTCTGACCGCCGCATCTACCTTCTTCCCATGACTGATTTTAAACCTGCACACACAAACATCTGACGTGCAGTAGGCAGGATTCTACCATCTCACACTCATATCCAGAATACAGTGTGTTCGAGACAGTAGAAAGCTGAGTGGTTCTACAATTTACACAGAAATTCTCAAATCATTACAGTGTGTGTGTGTGTGTGTGTGTGTGTGTGTGTGTGTGTGTGTGTGTGTATTAGAGAGAGAGAGAGACGCAATTCTGTACTCAACACCTTAGTGCACAGGCCCAGGTCCATCTGTGATAAGGCAAGTTTGCCAGGAGAATTGCAATCCTCAAGGACACCTTCAAGAAAAATGGATACAGTGAGACACAAATAGGGAGAGCTCTGAAGACAGACCACAAGAAGAGAGAAGAGAGAGCGCATGAAGACGAAGTAATGGGCTGTGCGTTCTTACTATATGCAGGTCCTCCAATGGCCAAGATCGCGAGAATTCTCAAGAAACATAAAGTGAAAACCGTTTTCCGCACAGTAAGAAAAATCAAAGACCTTCTCGGTTCAACCAAGGATCCTCTAGGTATGACGGCACCTGGTGTGTACAAGATCAGATGTGAATGTGGGATGCAATATATAGGACAGACACAGCGTTGCATCTCACAGTGCCGCATGTACACATCAGGCATATGCTTGGGCCACACCAACAAATCTGTTGTTGTGGAACATAGTACTGATGAGAAGCACACCTTCAATTTCGAGGACTCAAAGAAAATATGCAGTGCAAACGCATTTTGGGACTCAGTAATCAAGGACTCCATAGAAATACGGTTACACGACAACCTAATCAACCACGACAGTGGCTATCATCTCAGCACAGCCTGGGAGCCTGCAATCAGGAAAATCAGAGAAGAATGTTCCGTTCCACCAATGGCCATCTATGGAGCAGACCGAGATGGATGCAGGAACTCGAACCTTGCACATGCATCCCTCCCCACCACCAGCCACTCCAGATGCATCAGGCAATGCCGCGGATGGGTGATTGGTGGACGGCAGGTAGCGGAGAATGGTCCAGCAGCGATATCAGCCCGCGACCAATGATATCCCAACATTTTGCCTGGAGATGATGGAGATGCATTCCATGGAAAAGTTGCTATGAGACGATGATGCTACTCTGCTGACAACCCGTGAAGACTTCTTATATATATCCAAATGGCGTGTATGGGGAAACAGGCACTGAGGTCATTATTGTCATGTTGTAGAGCATGTTCTGCAACAGGTTATTGCATATTGCAACTATACACTCTCTGCCTATACCCATTCATCCTCAGTGATAATTTGGTGATTGTTATGCCAATGTACTAAGGACATCACTAGGGATGTAAAGAAATGTAGTAAGATATTCCTGCTTAGTAAATGTCACAAAAAATAGATTGCAGATAACCCTGAGCAGTCAACATCAAATATTCATCTATCAGACTGGTATTATTAAGTGTAAATGGAGAAGTACAAAAGCTTTGTACAATCTGCCTTATATAGTTATATACTGAGGAAGGCTGTAAGCAATGGGAAAGACAAGTGCAATTTGACAGGCATGTTAAAAAGCTGCTCAAAAAGCAAAGTGAGCATAACACAGATACAAATGCAACCAAAGTCTCACACACTAACAAAAACTGAAATAAGCTGAAATGAGCATAAGAATAGCCATGCCTGAAGTCTTCATTGGGTTCAAAAGTTAAATTCAAACTACCGACCTGACAGAGAATTCTAAAAAGGTAGGATCACACATTAAGTCAATAAATGGACAAAAGACATCTGTCCAGTCACCATACTAGCACAGAAAAAGAGGATGACAAGGAGGAGAACAAAATATTAAATTCTGGTTTCTGAAATTGTTTTGTCAAGGAGGATTATACTGTATATACTCTTTTCAACTACCACAAAATATAAAAAGACAGATATGAAAAACATCTGAAAACACTCAACAGAGGAAAGTCTCCTAAACCTGACAGAATGCCCATATGACCTGCAGACCAAAATGTCAGTAGGTATCAACACCTGGCTTGGTGCCATGTCCCTTGACTTCCAGAAAGTATTCAGTACAGTTCCACACTATAACTGAATGAACAAAATATGAGCATACAGAATATCTGATCAGATGTTTAATTGACTTAAGAGTTTCTAGCAAATAGAACACAACCTATCATTCTTAATCCAGAAAAATCTTCAGACATATAGCCAGTTCACGCATCCCTCAGAGGATTGGTATAGCAGTGGTACTATTCAGAATACATAAACTGATGGGAAAAAATTGCATCACCAAGACAGAGCTGTGTGACATAAGCAAAAGTTGATAGGCATGTTTCTACATCTGAAAGACAATGTCTGTTCAGACTTCACACCAGCCACTTAAGAGTGGCGTCAGTAGTGCCACTATGAGGACGCAAATCAAGTTTGCTTTAAATGCATGTAGTAATGGTTGTGGGCATTACTTACCTTTGAGATAGGATGTGGTAGTTGATGTTAATCAAGAATGCCTTTAAGGTGACAAAGACACCATTATCAACATTTCACTGAGTTTGCATGAGGTCGTGTAAAAGTGCTACAAGAAGCTGAAGGTTCCTTTTGCGATATTTCAGAAAGACTTGGCATTAATGTAACGACTGTACATGATTGTGGCAGCAGTGTTCATAAAAATGTATGGTCATGAGAAGACCAGATTCCAGATGGCCACATGGCACTACTGAGAGGGAAAACCACCATGTTCGATATATGGCTCTGGCACACCATACTACATCTGTATCAGCAAACTGAGCAGCACGTGGCACCACAGTGACAGAATGAACTGCTACAAGCTGTTTACTTCAAGGAAAGCTATCAGACAGAGGTCTTGTACCGCGCAGTCCACTGACCCCAATGACTGCCACTTGTGACTTCAGTGGTGTCAACTGAGAGCTCATTTGAGGGCAGTGTGGAGATCTGTTGTGTTTTCTGATGAAAACTGGTTCTGCCTGTTGTATGTAAAGTACATAAGCAGGAAGACACAGTCAAAACCTTCGCTGCGCAATGCCAATGGTACTGTTACCGACGACTGTGCCGCTAAAGCGGAGTTATTGAACGCAGTTTTCCGAAATTCCTTCACCAGGGAAGATGAATGGAATATTCCAGAATTTGAAACACGAACAGCTGCTATCATGATTTTCTTAGAAGCAGATACCTTAGGGGTTGCGAAGCAACTCAAATTGCTTGATACGGGCAAGTCTTCAGTTCCAGATTGTATACCGATTAGATTCCTTTCAGATTAGGCTGATACAATAGCTCCCTACTTAGCAGTCATATACAACCGCTCACTCACCGATAGATCTGTACCTACAGATTGGAAAATTGCGCAGGTCGCACCAGTGTTTAAGAAGGGTAGTAGGAGTAATCCATCGAACTACAGATCTATATCATTGATGTCGGTTTGCAGTAGGGTTTTGGAGCATATACTGTATTCAAACATTATGAATCACCTCGAAGGGAACGACCTATTGATACGCAATCAGCATGGTTTCAGAAAACATCGTTCTTGTGCAACACAGCTAGCTGTTTATTCGCACGAAGTAATAGCCGCTATCGACAGGGGATCTCAAGTTGATTCCGTATTTCTAGATTTCCGGAAAGCTTTTGACACCGTTCCTCACAAGCGACTTCTAATCAAGCTGCGGGCCTATGGGGTATCGACTCAGTTGTGTGACTGGATTTGTGATTTCCTGTCAGGAAGGTCGCAGTTCGTAGTAATAGACGGCAAATCATCGAGTAAAACTGAAGTGATATCAGGTGTTCCCCAGGGAAGCGTCCTGATCTATATAAATGACCTGGGTGACAATCTGAGCAGTTCTCTTAGGTTGTTCGCAGATGATGCTGTAATTTACCGTCTAGTAAGGTCATCCGAAGACCAGTATCAGTAGCAAAGTGATTTAGAAAAGATTGCTGTATGGTGTGGCAGGTGGCAGTTGACGCTAAATAACGAAAAGTGTGAGGTGACCCACATGAGTTTCAAAATAAATCCATTGGAATTCGATTACTCAATAAATAGTACAATTCTCAAGGCTGTCAATTCAACTAAGTACCTGGGTGTTAAAATTACGAACAACTTCAGTTGAAAAGACCACATAGATAATATCGTGGGGAAGGTGGGCCAAAGGTTGCGTTTCATTGGCAGGACACTTAGAAGATGCAACAAGTCCACTAAAGAGACAGCTTACACTACACTCGTTCGTCCTCTGTTAGAATATTGCTGCACAGTGTGGGATCCTTACCAGCTGGGATTGACGGAAGACATCGAAAGGGTGCAAAAAAGGGCTGCTCGTTTTGTATTATCACGTAATAGGGGAAAGAGTGTGGCAGATATGATACGTGAGTCGCAATGGAAGTCATTAAAGCAAAGAAGTTTTTCGTCACGGCAAGATCTATTTACGAGATTCCAGTCACCAACATTCTCTTCCGAATGCGAAAATATTTTGTTGAGCCCAACCTAGATAGGTAGGAATGATCATCAAAATAAAATAAGAGAATTCAGAGCTCGAACAGAAAGGTTTAGGTGTTCGTTTCTACTGCACGCTGTTCGGGAGTGGAATGGTAGAGGGATAGTATGATTGTGGTTCCATGAACCCTCTGCCAAGCACTTAAATGTGAATTGCAGAGTAATCGTGTAGATGTAGATGTAGATGTAGATGCCTCAGTTCCAGCAATGGCCATGAGTTGAGTAGGACGATGACAGTTGAGGATCTGCATCCAACCTGCCTGCAAGCAAAGTGTCACAGAGATGCTTAAACTACTCTATCAGATGCTGTAAGATAGAAGTTCTGCATCACAGTGTAATCTCAGAGTGTTTGTTCCCAGAAGAGTCAACCATTTACTGCTTCCTCTTACATATAAACTGTGAAAAGACCATGATGATTAAAGCAGAGAAACTTGAGCCCACAAGGTGGCTTACCAGTAGCCACTCTCCTTGCGTATCATTTGTGACTCGGGAAAGAAAGGGTTGAAGTAACAGTGAAACATGAAGATCCCTAAGCCACACACTATAAGACTGCTTGCAAATAACAGATATAGATTTATAAGTATATAATTAAATGTTTCAGTTGCAGCGTTTTTACAAAAACTGCATCAGACAACTGGCAGTGATGTAAGTAGAGCTAGTTGTAATAAATACAGGGATTCATGTGGTACATTATGATATTTCAAGACGTTATTCGCATTAACTCAGAAGTAAAGGATCAAAAATACATGACCACTGCTCTGAACGCTTTGACTGATGTGGAAAATTTAACTTATCATGCATGCTCTGCCACTCCCCAGATCCTGAGGAGGTGTTTAAAGAGCAGCCTCTGGGTTTTCCTTAAATGCTATTGATGTGCTTACATGTCCTGTTCTGACAACCCTCACAGTGTTGCAGGAAAGTTACTTCCATACCTCAGTGAATATAAAAGTTTCAAGTATTTGTCATATTTTCCTTTTTTTCATGCTATCATTTGCAAAAGATCCCATTTCTTTATCTTGAACCTTTTATAAAATATGATGATATATGTGACCAGATAATTCCCAATGCACAGGGACAGAATTGGGTGTGCAGTGTGTGGTGTCACCACCAGACAGCACACTTGCTAGGTGGTAGCCTTTAAATCGGCCGTGGTCCGGTAGTATACATCGGACCTGCGTGTCGCCACTATCAGTGATTGCAGACAGAGCGCCGCCACACGGCAGGTCTAGAGAGACTTCCTAGCACTCGTCCCAGTTGTACAACCGACTTTGCTAGCGATGGTTCACTGACCAAATATACTCTCATTTGCCGAGACGATAGTTAGCATAGCCTTCAGCTACGTCATTTGCTACAACCTAGCAAGGCGCCATGTTCAGTTACTATTGATATTGTAAATAATGTACAGACAAGAGCTACGTTCAACATTAATGGATTAAAGTTAAGTATTCCACCAGTTACCTCCTTTTTTCTGAAGTCTAAATTCCTTGTCCTGTTCCAGACCTCACGCCAGCCTGCGTGAGCTTAAACACGTGCCTTTCGGCTTCCTCTAAAATTCGTGGGTTGGCTCTCCTGCCAATCCACAACATTTTGGCGATGAGTCCAAACCACGTTCGTACCTATACTGCCCTGATTTACTTGTGTAATGGCTTCACCACCATCTCCAGATGTACTGTCCGAATTTTACCGCTTACACAATCAGCAGACACAGGCCTTACTGGATGCCCTTGGACAGCTCGTCCAGGGTCAACGTGTGATGCAAATCGATGCGGCAACCGCCGCTCCACCGCTAACGCAGCCACAACACGCAGTTGCACCAACTTTTCGACCTTTTTATGCTGCACTGGAAAGCTGGACAGAGTGGTCACGCCAATTTGGATTCCATCTCACCGCCTACAGGATTCAAGGTAACGAGCGGCAGCCATTTTTGTTGTCTTCCGTCGGCGTCCAAACGTACCATGTGATCGTCAAATTATTTCCCCGACGCGACGTAGCAACTTTGTCCTACGACGAAATTTTGTCTGCATTAGATGCATATTTCAAAGAATCAGTCAATGTAGTTGCCAAACGGTATACCTTCTTTCGCACAAAACATACGGCAGGTCAGACTAATAGGGAGTGGGTTGCAACACTGCAAGGCCTTGCTAGGGATTGTGCTTTTGAATGTCAATGTGGACTCCCTTATTCACATACTATGGTACGTGATGCAATTGCACAGAACATTTCTGATGTTCGTATAAGGGAACAGATTTTGAAACTAGTCAATCCCTCCCTTCAACAAGTGATGGACATATTGGATCGGCAGGACACACTTGACTTTGCTCGGGAATCTTTTGAAACTTCACCAGCCGTGTGTCACGTTAACCGGCCCGCCGGGAAAGCTGCACGGAGCAGTAAACAGCCCTCGCGCCCGGCTGCGCAGCTGCCACCAGGCTCTCAGCCACCTGTGCTGCGCAGGCAAGCAAATGTAGTGCTAAAATCATGCCCGCGGTGTGCTACTAGACATTCGCATGAGAATTGCCCGTTATGCTGAGCTATTTGCTTTTTCTGTAATAAAAAGGGACATGTTCAAAGTGTTTGCCACAAAAAGCTCAGATCGGTCACTCAGAACCATTCCAGGCCCTTTGCTTCACGCCAGAATCGGAATCAAACCAAGGATACTCAGGCTCACGAAACTTCGCCCATGGAAATTCATGTAGTTCATTCCACTCTGCCCAGTGCCACTCTCTCTAACAGTGACAGTGTTTGTCCCACAAATAGTGTGCGTCGACATCGCCGGAAATCCCGTCAAGTCGCAAGTGATTTTGTACCAGTGTCAGTTCACATTGCACGAGACAGTCGCTCTTGTCGTCAGCAGGACAATAAACTTTTTGTAGACTTGGACATTATCGGCAAAGTAATACCATTCCACCTCGATACCGGAGCTGCAGTTTCACTGATCAATCAAGACACGTACAAAAAGCTGGGCACACCTCCGTTGCATGCCGCAAATGTTAAGCTAACTACATATTCAGGTGACGGGCTCCCTGTGTTAGGACAGTGCAGCCTTCTTGCAACATACAAGGGACAAACAAAACTTGTGTCATTGTACGTCCTTCACTCTTCTTCTGCAGTGAACTTATTTGGTTTCGCTTTATTTCAGTTGTTTAACTTGTCTATAGTAAATCAGGTCCTCTCAGTGAACCAGACTGTGCCTTCAGACAGTGTTTCTCGTCTATGTGAAGAATTTGCAGACATTTTTGCACTGGGCCTTGGTTGCGCTAAGAACAATAAAGCACGTTTGGAACTGAAAGTAAACGCGCAACCGAAATTTTTCAGAGCGCGCAATGTTCCCCACGCATTGCGTGATGAGGTCGCAAAAACATCACACGATTTGGTATCACAAGGTGTGATTGAATGTGTGCAGGCTTCTCTCTGGGCATGACCCTTAGTCATTTTGCCAAAACCTTCAGGAAAATTGAGACTTTGTGTGGACTTCAAGGCAACAATGAATCCACAACTAGTGATTGCAACTTTTCCTTTACCCCACCCGGATGATCTTTTTGACAAACTGTGCCCGGGTAAATATTTTTCGAAGTTGGACCTAGCAGATGCGCACTTGCAAATACCGGTGGACGAAGACTCCCAGCGCGTTTTGGTGGTTAACACGCATCTTGGTTTGTATCGATTCCAACGACTGCCATTCGGGTGTGCATCCGCCCCTGCATTGTTTCAGCAATATCTACAAACTGTTTGTGCGTCGGTCCCTACTGCAGCAAACTATCTGGATGATATTGTGATCTCCAGAAAGACGGAAGAAGAACATTTAGTCAATCTCAGAACATTATTTCAGGTCTTGCGACAAAATGGTCTTCGCTTGCGGAAGGACAAATGTGTGTTTTTTGCTCGTGACTTACCCTACCTGGGACATGTACTCAATGCCCAAGGCATACATCCCAGTCCCGAGCACCTCCGTGCCATACAAGACTTGCCTTCGCCGCAGAATTTGAAGCAGCTACAGAGTGTGCTGGGAAAAATTAATTTTTATCATCGCTATGTTCCCCATGCCTCTTCCATTTCAGCTCCGCTTCATCGCTTACGCCGTAAAGGTGTTCCGTTCGTCTGGACGACGGAATGCAAACGCGCCTTTCGCCAGTTGAAATTGGCGTTACTTTCCAATACTTGCCTTACACCATTCGATCTCCAGAAGCCCCTTTTGTTGATGGTGGATGCATCGGATTTCGGGATCGGTGCTGTGTTTGCGCACACAGATGGATCGCACGATCACCCTATTGCCTTTGAGTCCAAATTGCTCTCGTCTGCGCAAAGAAATTATTCACAGATCGAGAAAGAAGCTTTGGCTCTCGTATTTGGTGTTACAAAGTTTCATGATTTCTTGTATGGTCGTCACTTTACCATCATCACAGACCACAAACCTTTGACATCGCTTTTTCATCCGAACAAGCCTGTACCTCCACGTACAGCGCAGAAATTCATTCGCTGGTCTATTTTCCTCTCGCAGTACCGCTACGATATCTTGTATCGGTCCACTGCTAAGCACGGAAACGCCGATGCATTGCCCGTTTGCCTGTTGCTGAGGATAGAGCATTCGATTCTTCCGAACTTGCTTGCATGTTCATTGATTCGGAAACCGATGACGTGGTCGAATCATTTCCGATTGATTTTCGTCGTGTAGCTACAGCCACAGCTGCTGACCCTGTCCTTGCTACCGTTCTGCGTTTTGTTGCTACGCAATGGCCCTTGTAAAAGTCATGGATCGGGGATCCGTTAGTTCGCCGATTTTTTGCTCACAAGGAGAGACTTTTTGTACGACGTGGTGTTTTGCTTTTGCGTTCTGATAATGATCAGTCCAGGGTCGTGGTCCCACGTTCGTTACAGTCCTCTGTCTTACAGCTTCTCCACCAACGACATTGGGGTATAGTGAGAACGAAACAACTTGCTGCTCGTCAGCACTGTACTTGGTTCAGAATCGATGCTGCGATTACGAATATGTGCTCTTCCTGCATGGTGTGTGCCAAAAAACAATCCGCACCACCGCGGAAATTCTTTGCATGGCCAAAAGCCACTTCCCCTTGGCAACGCTTACACATCAATTTTGCTGGTCCATTCTGGAATGCTCGATGGATGGTTGTGGTAGATTCATTCAGTAATTTTCCTTTTGTTGTCCGGATGTCTTCCATGACGTCATCTGCCACCATCCAAGCATTGTCTGCTATCTTTTGCATTGAAGATCTTCCACAGACTATTGTTTCCGACAATGGCCCACAATTCATGTCCGCAGAATTTCAGTCATTCTGCAAGGCCAATGGTATTCAACATCTGACGTCCGGCCGTTTTCGCCACAGTCAAACGGTGCCACTGAACGATTGGTCAGGACTTTCAAGTCACAGATGTTGAAGTTGAAAGAGTCGCATTCTCGGGAGGACGCGTTATTGCTCTTTTTGTCCTCGTATCGCTCTCAGCCCCGAGATGGTCACTTGCCGGCTGAGTTGCTTCACGGTCGCCCTCATCGCACCTTGATGTCTTTGCTACATCTGCCGCATCAGGATCCTGTGCAGCAGAAGACACCTGCTTTTGCTCCAGGCGACGTTGTCTACTACCGCCACTATCGAGTTTCACAGCGTTGGCTTGAAGGGCGCATTCTTCGCTGCCTCGGCCGCGCTATGTATCTGGTTTTGGGGGCCTCTAGTGAGGTGGGCCGGCATCTCAACCAGCTGCACCTCTGTCGTCGCATGGGATCTGCCGCTCGCTGTCTGCTTTCAGCGACGGTGCCGTCCGGTCAGCGCCCTGGGGACCCATCTACTGGCTCGCCTCAGCCCCAGGTGTTACCGACGCTGCCTTCTATTTTGCCCCATGGCGACGCGCCGCCACCACCGCCACCGCCGCTTGTTCTCCCACCGGCGACGCCTGCAGTGGATGCGTTGCTGCAACAGCTGGGCGCCTCCCTGGGTCACATGCCGCCGATCGCTTCCCGTGACCAGTTGTCCTCCGACATGGAACTCTTGCCCACTTCGGACCATATGTCGCCTTTGCCCATCGGGTGCCCCGGCCCGATGGAGGTCGACCCTTCGGCCCGTCCTGTCTCTCTGCGGGCGAATACACCGCATGTTGGCGTGCACCCTGGAGCAGGTTTTCAGGCGTTTCCTCCCTCCCCGCGGACCGAATGGCAGGGTGCGGGTGGCACAGCCTCGCCTGTTGTTAGGCTCCCCACCTCGTCGCATACGTCAACATGGGGTCCTCCCCATGGCGGGCAGAAGCCTTATGCCACAACCGTGTGCCGATTTGTGGGGGAGGAATGTGGTGTCACCGCCAGACACCACACTTGCTAGGTGGTAGCCTTTAGATCGGCCGCGGTCTGGTAGTATACGTCGGACCCGCGTGTCGCCACTATCAGTGATTGCAGACCGAGCGCCGCCACACGGCAGGTCTAGAGAGACTTCCTAGCACTCATCCCAGTTGTACAACCGACTTTGCTAGCGATGGTTCACTGACCAAATACGCTCTCATTTGCCGAGACGATAGTTAGCATAGCCTTCAGCTACGTCATTTGCTACAACCTAGCAAGGCGCCATGTTCAGTTACTATTGATATTGTAAATAATGTACAGACAAGAGCTTCGTTCAACATTAATGGATTAAAGTTAAGTATTCCACCAGTTACCTCCTTTTTTCTGAAGTCTAAATTCCTTGTCCTGCTCCAGACCTCATGCCAGCCTGCGTGAGCTTAAACGCGTGCCTTTCGGCTTCCTCTAAAATTCGTGGGTTGGCTCTCCTGCCAATCCACAACACTGTGTGCAACCATCCACCAGTTATAAAAACCAATTCAAGAATGAAATGAGATATTGTTCTGCTTTCAGTTTTAAATAAAATTTTGATACCTTATTTTCATTTCATACACAGCAATGTATGAGCTAAGATCAACCATATGCAAAGTCTACACAATGAATTTTTACCTGTGCAAACTTTTTAATATTTTGTGCAATACTTTACTTACTTTGATGCATTACAATAATGACAATGATTAATGAAAAGAAATTCAGTCATTTATCAAGCCAAGAGATCAGACTAATACAACAACAAAAACAATCAATTATTGATAAAATTATTTAATTGGATAGATAAAAAATCTACTCACCAAACGGCAGCACACATAAAAGACTGTTGTGATTTGCAAGCTTTCAGAGCCAGTGGCTCTTTCTTCAGGCACAAGGGTTGAAAGGAAAGGAGGAAGGAAGAAGGGTGAAGGAAAAGGACTGGAGAGATCTAGGAAAAGGGGTAGATTTTGAGAAAGTCACCCAGAACCGCAGGTCAGGGGAGACTTACTGTACGGGATGAGAAGGAAAAATATCAGACTGTAAGACATGCAAAATTCAAATTTTTTCACTGGATGATTTTCTTAAAATCAGATGATACATATTTCACAGTTGCCAGAATTCCAACTCTCAGCACAGGTAGCAGCATTACAAAAGCAGTACAGTGACAACAAAGACATACTCAGAATGGATTGCAGAGAGCATGTCTATAGCAGTCAAAGGGTTAAAGGATTTTTAGCCTCAAAAGAAGTTAATCAGATGATGACTCCAATGTACTAACTATAAGTGACTTCAACAGTGAGAGTAATGCTTAAGAATTGTCAAATTCAGTAGGCCTACTGCACTGTAAGAGACCACACATAGTCTGAACAGTAAACTGAAAAGAAAGAGACATGAACCTCTATCAAAGCCACAGCTGTGCAATGGAAATCTCTTTTAAGTGTATTCCAGGCAGTGTAAGGAGTGTTGAAAAGATGACTACTCAAATGACTGTATTGTGGTATTAGTCTAATCTTGTCTTTGCGGGCACTTTGTAAGTAGCACATATTATATCCCTAAATTGGTAACTTAATATTGAGTCTTGAAACGTTGTAGATGGACTTTTGCAGAATAGTTGACATCCATCCCCAAGTATCTGTCACTTCAAGTTTTCAGTTTTTCAATATCACTCTCTTGTGGGTCAAACAAATCTACATCACTCATGTTACTCTTCTTTTATATGTTAGGATTATTTGGTATAAGCACAACACACCTAAGCAATAATCTAGGATGGGCAGAATGAGTGTTTTGACAGCAGTCTCCTCTGTAGACAGACAGCATTTTCTCAATGTTCTTCTAAGGAACCAGAGTCCACCTCCTGCTTTCCCTATGACTGAGCACATGTGATGATTTCATTTTATGTCACTGTAAATTATTAGTTCCAACAGTATTAACTAGGAAAGTATGCTACTCATCATATAAAGGAGGCATTAAGCAGCACACAGGCACATTTAAAATTAGACAAAGTTATCAAACACAATCCTTCTTCACATTTAGAAAAGCTGGCACTCATTCTTATACACACACAATTCAAACACCCATGGCCACTGTCATCTCCAGGTGAAGTGAGTAGCTTTCTCAGGCGTTTGGGCAGTGGGGCTGCAGAAGAGCCATGTTGTGGGAATTGGACAGGTAGCCAGGCAGTGGTGGGGAAACAGTCTGTTGTAATCCCTACAGGAGTGTGCAGGGACATGGGTTCCTAGTTGCAGCATCAGGAGGATGTGCTTGGGATGGAGGAGGGGAGGGAATGAGGGAGGAGAGAAAAAGAGAAGGCAAAAGGATTATGTAGGTACACTGGAGGACACAAGGCATCTATGAGGCTGGTATGGGAGCAGGGAAGAGGATAATAAGAGGGGAGGAGGAAAGATATGTTGTGGAGAGAGTTCCTACATTCACAGTTCAAAAAATCTGCTGTTTGTGGGACGAATCCCAAAGGGGTGGGCTGTGAATCAGTCACTGAAGTCAATTACATTGTGTTGTGTAGCATACTTGGGAACTCGGTGGTCCAGCTGTCTCTTGGTCACAGTTTGGTAGTGTCCATTCATGTGGCCAGACAGCTTGTTGGACATACGGGGCAGGTCTGGCGATTAGGTCTTTCACAGAGATATGAACTATTTGGTAAGATATTAGGAACAGCAGTGGAACAGGGATAGACAAGTATACTGTGCAGTTTGAGTGCGTGGTGGAATACCACTGTGGGAGTGGTGAGGTGGATAGTAGGGAGGACATTTATCATGTAAGAGCATGAGGAGAGATAGTCAAAGCCTTGGTGGAGAACATGATTCAGCTGCTCCAGTCCCAGGTGGTACCAAGTCATGAGGGGGCCACTATTCTGTGGCCAATCAGTGGGCATGTGACGGATGTTAGGTGACTGGGGAGACAAGTTGTTTCTGGACAAGGTGTGGATAATAATTTCTACCTCTGAAGGCTCAGAAAGACCCTTGACATATTTTTATAGGGACTGCTCATCATTGCAGGTGCAATGGCTTTTGGGTGGCTATGCTGCATGACAGAATCTTTTTG
Organism: Schistocerca nitens; assembly: GCF_023898315.1. Taxonomy (NCBI): domain Eukaryota; kingdom Metazoa; phylum Arthropoda; class Insecta; order Orthoptera; family Acrididae; genus Schistocerca; species Schistocerca nitens. The sequence continues at coordinate 366,982,240 of NC_064619.1, forward strand.
CTGTGGAATTGATGACAGCTGTCGAAATAAAGGCGTTATTGGTGGTTGGTAGGTCTGATATAAATGGAGGTACTGTTTGTGGCATTCATGACAAGAATGTCAACACTATGGAAGATGGCTTTTGAACTGAGGAGGATGAGGTGAAGCAAACGGGGAAGAAGACGTTAAGGTTTTGGAGAAATGTGGGTAGGGTGTCCACGTCATGAAGATCATGAAGACATCATTAATGAATCTGAACTGGATGAGGGATATGGGATTCTGGGTGGCTAGGAAGGGATCCTCTGGATGTTCCATTAATGTGTTGCCACAGGATGGTGCCATGAGGCTGCTCAGTAGCTGCACTACACAGTTGTTTGCAGTGCCTTGAAAGACTAAATAATGAGTTTGGTTCCTTTTGATGCTGTTGGTAGGTGGGATTTCACTAGGCATGGCCTGCACCTCAATGGAAATGGAAGGGTAAATTGGCATGGTTGACAGCAGAATCATTATGGGGGTCTTTGCAAAGTGCCTTGAACATTCATCAGGGTTCTTCAGTGTGCTGTTTCACGCTCATCATGGTTGTGGTCATCTCCTGCATTGGGGTCTCCTCCTCTCCAAAAACTGCCAGCTATCATGGTACAGCCTCCCCCAGGACTCATATGAAATGTCTGATTCCACCTTTTTTTAAATATATACATCCGGATAGTTATCAGACAATTCAGTGCTTCCTAAGGCCTTGTATGTGTGTTTATAGATAACATTCTGTCCTACTTGATAAAAAAAATATATTCATTGCAAAAGCATATGGAATGTTCCCGAAGGATGTGCATTTTCATAATTATTGGTGGATTGTTGTCATTGATAAAATGATGTACATATACTAAATTGAGTAAGTAATCAAGAAATTGAAGTAATAAGTCCTTAGAAATAAATAAGGAGAGACTGCAGATATTTTAGCATGAAAAATCAATGCTTCTAATTAACAAAATGGTAATCTAAAAATCCAGTAACAGAAGACCTCACTATTTTGTGAAACAGCTTCAAAGGTATTACCAAGTGATGAATTTTCATTTGTTATTTATTTTTATGTCTTCCTGTGTAATTAATATTCTTTGTAATTACATTCACAATTAAAAATGGTTCAAATGGCTCTGAGCACTATAGGACTTAACATCTGAGGTCATCAGTCCCCTAGAACTTAGAACTACTTACACCTAACTAACTTAAGGACATCACACACATCCATGCCCGAGGCAGGATTCGAACCTGCGACCGTAGCGGTCGCGTGGTTCCACACTGAAGTGCCTAGAACCGCTCGGCCACTTCGGCCAGCATTTATAATTAACCCTCCAATTGTTTACATCTCACAGTTTTCCAATTTCCAGAGTTTGAAGCCTTATTTGTGCATTTTATGTATGTAATCAGATAAACCGCGAGCTCTGTACTGCCACTCAATATTAGTAACCAAATACAAACTGTAATTAATTATGCAACTAAAATAATACAAGAGGCATTATTGTAATTAAAGTTCAGAATGACTTTCTTATGGAAAACTATAGATATTACTATAAAAGATTGTCATTGAATATCGTATTTTATACCTTATTTGGCTGTAACATCAGTTTCTTTACGATGTGTAAATTTTAATTGTAACATCAAAATTGTACAAAATTAATAATGCTTTATTTTGGAAGTTATTGTTAAAATTCTATAAAAAGCAATGCAGCGACACTGCGATAAGTCAATTTTGAAGTTACTTTTGGAAGTCAAAGAGATCAGTGAAGTCTGCCAGTGTTTTGTTTACGTGACGAGTGTGCAGTTCGGATGTCAATTTATGTGAATAAATTTTGTGAAACACGAAAATTTCGCATTCATTCATCAATGGAACAGGCAGAAGAAACTTACATAACATTCTACATGAATTGTTGCACAGCTCTTCCCTTTGCTGCTCCCCCCCCCCCCCCCCTCCTTGTGCTTTGGTTGGATTCTTCTGGTGCTCCTGTTCTCTGGGGGCCACTTCTCCCTGATGGCTCCACCATCTCCTCCATGGGGAAGAGAAGAGGTGCTTTGTCTTTGGCTGCTGTCTCTGCGACAGCCACCATCTACACAAAGAGATGGCTGTACCATTTCCTCCAAAAGAAAGAGAAATGTGGCATATGGCTGGCGCCTCATAATCCAGCCACACATCACACGACACAGTGCAGCATGTTGCCACCCTGTCAGAAATCTGTAACCTAGTGCAGCTCCTCGTTACCTATGACAACTGCTACAGTATTGATGGTGCCACATTCTCTGGATAAGTCACCAGGCAACTCCCCAGTATCTCTCCACTGGGCAGCCTATACAGGACCGAGCCCAGTAGCTTGTCAGCCAGTGTGAGTCCCGGCCTCGACAACAGTGTTTGGAAAGGCCACAAGTCTATTTCTAAAAGTGCAGCATACGACTTCAGAACCTTGGACATCATCGGTGCTGTCTCCAATGACCGTGCCTACTCCAGTGTTTCTCAATCATAAGAGAGTGAGTGCTCAACTTGGACCTTCAGGTACTGTATGATACCAGTGACTTTCTTTCACTAGATCAGGATTATCTTTACATCATTAATATGATGGAATAGAAAAGAAGTACTTACATCACTGAATCTTTTCTTTATTTTTCAGTGTAGTTTCCTTGTAGATTAATGCACTTGGTCCAACAATGTTCCAGTGTCTTGATCCCATCTCGAAAATGAGTTTCCTCCAGGGCTGCAAAATAGTTGTCAACTCCGGCTATCAATTCTTCGTTTGAAGTTAATCTTCATTCACCAAGAAAAATTTCAGTTTTTGGAAGAGATGGAAGTCTGATGGAGCCATATCAGATGAATAAGGTGAGTGTAGCAACAATTCATACCTTAGTTCATGTAATTTTGTCATGGTGACAGCACATATGTGCAGGCGTGCATCAAGATTCACGGCACTCATCTTGCAGATATTTTTTCACTCCGGCATCTTCAGTTAAAATGTGATATACCCTTTCAGACGGCATCTGGCAAGAGTGAGCAATTTCATGCACTTTCAAACGGTGATCCTCCATGACCATTTTGTGCACTTTTGCAATGATTTCTGAAGTAAATAAAGTAAATAAAATGGATTGTGAATTGATAATCTGTGGTGACTTCAATATTGACTTCCTCATGAATAGTAGAAATAGGGAGACCATTTTGAACCTCGCAACATCCTACAATTTAAAGGCTGAAGTAAAAGCAGCTACCCGAGTATCAGAAACTTGCCAAACAGCTCTTGATCAGTTTCTAGTCAAGAAGAGTTTACACAACACCTCACTAAAAATTTTCAATGCAGGTTTTAGTGATCATCTTGCTCAAATATTAAGCATAAAAGTACAAGGCAGTATTATTAACAACATGTCTTTCAGAACAGCATATCGAAGTTATAATCAGCTTAATGTGAACTACTTCAACAACTTATTACAGGAAGAAAAATGGCTAGGAGTGTACAAAATGAACGATATAAATGAAAAATTCAACACTTTCATTGATACATTAACCCATTTCTTTGAACTTGCATTCCCACTGAAAACATTAACTCTACAACAAACAGCTGGATCACAAAGGGAATAAGGGTTTCATGCCAGAAGAAAAGACTACTTCATGAAATATGTAACTCCAAAAATTCCTCACCTGCAGTACGTGCATACTATAAAAAATACTCCAAAATATTAAGAAAAGTAATAAGAGCAGCAAAAATAATGCATAATGATGAAATCATTTATAATTCAGCTAATAAATCAAAGGCTGGAGTGTTATAAAAAAAGAATGAGGAGAATACAGACAACCTTGCAAAAATATAACACTATCACATAAAAATAAAAAAGTAACAAACCCCTTAGAAGTAGCCAACACATTTAACAACTTTTTCACAGGTGTTGCTGAAAATATGTTACAATCAAACTTTAAGAGCACCCAGGCAAACGAATATAAAATACGTGCATGTAGAGGATCAATGTACATCAGTTCTGTTTCACAAGATGAAGTAGCTAAAGCAACAAAAGGACTAAAAAATTCCAAATCGGCAGGTATTGATGGTATACCTGCAACAATGTTAAAGAAGAGCACATCAAACCTAATTGAAGTACTCACACATTTATGCGACTGCTCACTTCAGGCAGGCACTTTCCCCGATGTGTCGAAAATATCAAAAGTTATTCCTGTATATAAAAAAGGGGATAAAGACAATGTAAATAACTACAGACCCATCACAATTTCCTCCTGCATCTCTAAAGTACTGGAAAAAGTTATGTATGAGAAACTTATGAAATTTATAAATAAAAACAGCATCCTATATAATGAACAACATGGATTCAGAAATAAGAGGTCAACGACTACTGCAGTCTATGAGTGCATCAATTCCACCGTAAACCTGATGGACAAAAACCAGGAAACAATAGGAGTCTTTATTGACTTGTCAAAAGCTTTTGACATGGTGGACCATAAAATTCTGCTATCAAAGCTAGAAAGATATGGTATTCGAGGTCTGTCCAACAAGTGGATTAGTTCCTTCCTGACTAATCGTATGCAGGCAGTGTGCATCAAGCACACAAATATTGAACTAAAAACTGTATCTAATCACTTATCTGACTATAAACAAATAAAATGTGGTGTACCCCAAGGATCAGTATTGGGGCCCCTTCTGTTTCATCTGTACATAAATGATCTCAGCTTAAATACTAATGCACACAAAACATCATATTTGCAGATGACACCACGATTCTACTAAAAGGAGACGATGATGAACAGTTACAGCAGACAGTAAACACGGTCACGTAATAACTTAGCAGCTGGGCACGGAGAAATCAGCTTGTAATAAACAGTAACAAAACCGTTGCTATAAAATTCCACAATGTTCTTAACAAGGACATGTTTATCCCATCAGTCTCTATCAATGATGAACCAGTTGGTAACAGTACTGAAACCAAATTCTTAGGACTGTGGCTACAGAGTAACATCAGATGGAATAAGCATATTGAATATCTCAATGCAGAACTGAGCAAAACATGTTACCTTCTTTGTTCATTAAAATCATGCTGTAGTGAGAAAACAGTATTGAATGCATATCATGCATACTTTCATTCTCGTCTTAGATATGGGGTCACCTTCTGGGGAAACTCTAAAACAACTAATAGCACTTTTAAACTACAAAAAAGGGCCATTAGAATCTTGTTTGGGTGCAAGCCTAGAGACTCTTGTAAACCCCTGTTTAAGAAATCTGGTATTCCACCATTACCATGTGCATACATTATGGAAACCCTTTTGTTCTTTAAATTAAATGTAATAGGCAAGGACCGGAGACTGCAAAAAAACTGATATACATGAGCACTTTACCAGACAAAACAGAAACCTACATATGACTCAAACCAGCACAGCACTGTGCCAAAAAGGTACTTTCCACATGGGAGTTAAGCTTTATAACAAACTTCCTGAAAACATAAAAGCTATCACTGAGGTCAATACATTTGGAAAATCTCTAAAGTCATATTTACAGCATCACTGCTTTTACTCCATTGAAGAATATTTAAATTTATGAAATGTGTTATATAAATACTTACGTGTAAAGTGTATTATTCTAAGCTTAAATATGTATGCCTTGAAATGACTTTCATCCTGTAGATTTATAACTTGACTTGTCCAATGTCTTACGCAAAAGCTGCTATGTAGACAACAGGACCAATAAAATACAATCTACAATATTGGCCGACCACCGTGCGGATCATCATCTAAGCTCTAATGACCAAATTTAAATTCATGTGTCCACTTGGCGACACTTGATTACAAAGGAGCAGAGACCCCCAGTGTATTCTGAAAATTGACATGAATGTCCTTTGCTTTTATACCTTTCTTTACGAAGTACTTAATCACTGCTCGAATCTCAATTTTTTCCATCTTCGCAAACCACTATGCGTGAACAACAACAGAGCCACATCAGTGCCACAGTTCTCTTCCAAGAGCACTGACGTGGCATGTGTTTACAGGAAACAGTCCAATGAATGTCACATGAACAACTCGTTGTGCTAGCACTGACCTCTCATGGTGATTCCGAGAACTTTTCAAACCACCCTCATACTAGGAAGATCTCACCATTGTTCACGATATTCTGTATTTCACTGTAGTAATCCAGCACATTGTTCTAGGTTACTTTGGCACCTTTCTCTGCTTTTGCATGCATCTCCACAGTGGGATAATTTATCAGGAAGATCCAAGAATTGTATCACACAACTTTGTTGCAAGGGTTCCGTGTGGTCCTCCAGCCATGTGGGAAGAGAAGCATAATCACTCTCAGTGTTCACCTCAAAAATAATCTGCTCCATATTAGTATCTGGTTTGGAAAAATGTACCAGCAACCTTTGTCTAGTTTCGCATTACATTGTTCGATGGGACTGTAGAATTGGGCATTACCAATGTACTGATAATTCAGTATGCTTGTCTTGAGTTACCAGTCCAGGAAATACCATGCAGATTAGTAGGTGCAATAACACTCGCATAGTGTCATAAGGAGGTTAAATGACACTCTATTAGCATAATCATCAGACACTAAAAAACACAAACAAACTTAAGCCAGACAGCAAGATTGGACTGAACAAGCAACTTAAAATGAAGATATAAAACCACACATTTTGTCCCCTAATCTCTGATTTCAGATGCAACATCAAACTCTGCAGGTCATTGTCCCCAGAGATGAAAGAGTATTAACCTACACAGCACAGAATGAAAAGTCCTAAAACAGCACAAAGTTAAAACACACTATATTAAAATATACAGGTTATATGAACATAGAACAAACAAGTAGAAGGAAGAGGGAAAAAGTACAAGATTTACAAATTATGTTATCAAGAATACATGCACCACAATGCAGACATCAATTGTACACTACAGATTTAATGCATGTTAACTATATTCTAGGAAAGAAAATCCAGATATTCTATGGGAGGCAAGGAGTACAATAATGGTAAAGGTAAGGTAAAGTTCCTTGTTCTGGCCCGAAGACTGACCAATCAAGCCAGACCACCCACTGTATAATCCTCTGCCAGTGACGTCATTGGACATAGTATGGAGGGACGTGTTGTCAGCACACTATTCTCACAGTAACTAGGTTACTTGACGATGTAACTGCCACTAATTTGATGAGTAGCTCCTCAGTTAGCCTTATGAGTGTGAGTGCACCTTGTACCATTTCTCCCACCAAGAATCGAACCTGGGTCCTCTACATGACAATCAGCCATGCTGATCTTGCAGCTATCCAGGAGGACAAAGAGTACAATAGACACAAAATTAAAAGACAAAGAACTGTATGGAAAATGAAGAAACAAAAAATAAATGCTCACTAAATTATGGTGTAAAGAGCTGAATACGGTTCACTGCAGTTAAGGTCAAAGCATGTGTGGTTAGTTGCCTTGGATATGTGAAGCTCATTTTGTGTCAGGTTTAAATTTTGGGCAGTTAACCTATGAGTCCTATTTAAATGGATGTTCAGTCATGAAAAATTGAGACACACCTTTCAAATTTCACAAATATTACATAATTTGCATTGAAACTTGTTGTGTATATTTTCCAACCTATGCACTTGTCAATTTAGAAATATATTTTAATATGGCAGTTTTTGAGATAATCTCGTAAATAGTGAGTGACCCATTAGCTGTAACACTTGTACTGAAATTTGTTCCTTATTCAGTGGTCTTTATTCACAATGTGTTTTATCCATTCTCAACCTCTTTAATTGGCTAGTTGTACTACATTATAGTAAGTAAATGCCACTAATTAGTTGTAACATATTTGAGACGTCACATAAAATTATCAAGGAAAGGAATAGTTATCACAGAAAGAATAGTTACTGAATTCAGACTTTTTGTCAAATTATGCTGCATATTTCTTCTCTCTCTAATTTGATTCAGTACTTCTTATTAGTTACCCAATCTACCTAGTATTCCTATGTAACAATAAATTTCAAAGGCCTCTATTCATTTGTTTCTGCACTTTTTATGTTCCACATTTCAGCTTCACAGAAATACTTTTAAAAATACTTCCTAGCACTTTATTTTTACATCAGAATGTTAAAATATTTCTCTTTTTCAGGAAAATATTTCAAGTTGTTGTGATTCTTCACATTATAACCTCTTTGCTTTACCCACTGTCAATTATTTTGCTGCCCAAGTAGCAAAATGTAGTTTCCCCATCAATTCTTAATCTTATAATATATCAGCACCCTCTGATTTAATTCCAATACACCTTGTAGCATTTGTTTTACATTTATACATGTTCATCCCATTACCTCACTGTCCATTCAATTAAACTGATGTCTGCCTCTGACACCTGTGGTGAGTCTTTTCCAGTCTTCTGCAACCTCCTCCCCCCCCCCCCCTCTCTGCCCAAATGAAGGAACTATTAGTTCTCTGAAAGCTAGGTAGGGTGACTCTTGGAGGTACTACTTGATTTTGTGTCGATATCTCTGTACTCACCTGATCAGATATCATTTTCTTCCTGCCATTACCTTTTGCTAAAATCCATTATATCAAAATTCAATCCATTCATTTCTGTTTTCAAACTCTCTGACTTACCAATACGACTAAGGAAGTTAAAATTCCATTCTATGACCCATAGAATACCACATATGGATTTTCTTCTGAAGGCACTCCCCCAAGTTGGCCCAACCTGGGCAGCCCATTTTATCTCCTGAATATTTAACTCAAGAGAATGCTGTCATCACTATACCAAGCAATAGGGCTGCAGGGCCTTGGAGATTATATGACTTATAGTTACCCCTTGTTGAGCTGTGTTCCATTACTAGCATGGCATGACCATATTGGCTACTATTAAAAAGCCAGATCAGTCAATCATGTAGACTATTACCTCTGCAACTGCTTTAAAGCCTGCTGCCCACCTCCCCCCTCACAAGGACTCTGGCATCTCTACAGATAACATCGCAAATGGTTATGCCTACACTATGGCAATCTGTAATGTTAAAGCATACAGGCAACACTTCTATGACAAATTCCATAGCTTGTTGGAGGCCTATCAGTAACAAACAAATATTGGTGAAACAGAATAAAATTTTTTTGCTTTTCACTTTTTAATATGAAACTGTTCTATCAAGAAAGGACAGGAGAGTCCACTAATATCAATAATGATATGAACATGGTATAGAGAATGACAACTTACTTTAACCATGTGTTCTTGAACACAATCTGGTGAACTGCTTCCAAGAATGGAGAGAAGTTCATCATCTGATACAAAATAAAATCGAGAAAATGCATTTCTTTTAGAGTCCAAGAAATCATTGAGTGACTTTTGGCAACGTTCAAGACCAGCACTCAGACCCTGCAGTACAGTCAATCGGCCTTCCACCAGACAACATTCAATTACAAGTGGTTTCTTCGCTGTTTCCAGCATTATCTGAAACATAGATCCACAGAGAGGTAAAAGCATAATTAAATTTCTAAATGAGATATAGGCAGATCAATGAATAGCCTTATTTTTATTATTTTTATAAACACAATCAGAGGGTGACGCTGACAAACCGTATTACAGAAATAAAAGTAAGTTCAGATTGGGGAACCACATAGTGTGCATCCATTCCTATTATTAACCTACATAAATTGATTTTAATTTTATTTCATCCTGTAGGGTTACACCGAGTACAATGAGCATACACGCAAAATGGGACATATCAAGAATACAGAACATTCAGTATCACATATTTCTTAACATGCAGCAATTCTGCTGAAACTTTCAACTATCAAAGGTGAATCCATAATTATTTTTTTCTGTTCAACATTGCACATGTGTTTATGTTTCAAACTGCACAAGCATGCATGCATATTCGCACATGCATAATTTGTTCTAATTTGGGGGTGTGGATCATAGTGCATTCCTTCCCAGGTTTTGCGTGTAATGGTCCGCCTAGTCATTGATATCTCTAGTTGCTGTAATCGCACTATTTCACTCCCATTTACGGAGCTTGTTAGCACTTGATGTTAGGTTGGCGCCATTACAATGTATTGTATTGTAGTAATCGCTGCTGCTTGCTGGATCGCTGCTGTGTCTCGTTGCTGATGCTGGCTCTAAATCTGGTTGTCTAGGGTAAAAACATGAGGTCCCGTGTTTTTCATGTGCTTTTGATGATAAAGAACGAGCGAAACCAACACATATGTAAACATCAAATATTTATTACTTTAGTGGCCATATTAATTCCACTGTCCACCAAAGACCATAACACAACACAAAGTAGTACTTCCTTTACATGTTCTTTGCATTGTTTTGCCAAACAATAACACAGAAACACACTTCACCAAAGTGACATTCCGACTGCCCCCGACTGCTTCCGACTGCTCTTTCGACCCTTCTCGCTGCTTGTATTTATAACATTGTCAAAGAACTACTAAAAAGAGATATAGTTTATGAGTCACACGTACATCTGTTATCATAATTTGTGCAGAAAAGTTATTAATTTGCATCGAGTGACATAATTTAACATGTTATGAAAATGACAGACAGATTTGTTGACTTGACAGAATAATTCTCTGTTACAAAAAGGCCGTTTTTTAGAAGTTTGTCAATTGACTTCTCTAATTTGCATAAATAAGTAAGTAACATGAATTATTAAGAATTACATTGGTTTTCGTCTAAAATAGGATTGATTACGTGAATACTGAGTGAAAACGCTCCTAGTGAACAAATAGGTTTCACTGGGTGATTTTTATTTAAGGAGATCCAAAATACCTAAGTTGGCCACTATTTTTCGTACTTCATATTAATTATTTAAGATGAACTTAGTGTTTTTACATGATGACATTTGCTGTATCAGTGATCAAGTGATATTAACTTTTGTGTGGGTCAGTTATTCAGTATAATTTAATGGGTTGACTGTTTATGGAGACATGTTATGCAATCATTGTTAACATACACAATAACTTTTCTATAATCATAAATACTCATTAAACTGGTTGAATTTGGAAGGGGTCGCATACTTCATTAAAGTAAAGCCTTTAATATGTTCCGTTACATGCGGGAGATTTACGATATTTAGCAGACAACAGGCAGCTGGTGCCCAAGTTTGTTTCATTGGGTTCTGTGTTGTGGTTATGCTTTAAAGAGATTTAGGTGAAATGATGCCTGTTGACTCAAAAGAATAAATACTGAAATTTAAAGATGATCACAGACACAACAAAGTCCTACGGAATTCCACTTTTAAAGATCATTTGAACAAAACTTTGAGATGCAATGTCCTGAGAGCCAAGAATGGGTCTGGCCAGGCAGAAATTAAAAACAAGAGAAAAAGTAATCAGTATTTTTTTCTAAAGAATAATACAAGCCTTGAAGCAGGAAACAGAGAAACAGCAGCCTAGTAATTTAAGAAAAGTGTATGTAAAAACTGTGGGTGAATATTCATGCTTTGGAAACTCAATAGCACAACAATTGAGGATCCTGACTTCTGGACTACTAACAATATATCACAGTTGGAGCTCCTCAACTACTAGAAGTTGAAATTCAGGATATAAATGATAGAAAAGATACAAATTTGTAAATCATTACCTCTGTTGTACTGGAATCTAGGGTCTACGACATTCACCAATTTGTTGAGTCCAAGGATGCTAATTTACTATCTTTTATAATTGAATTTGAGTAAACAATTTTTTAAATGAAATTTAACTTGTAAATGGAATGAAGTCTTGTAACAAGGAAAATTAATGTTACCTACAGGGATGAAAATTTGATAATCTCTGAATGTAGTGTCAGGAAAAAATAATACACCAAATAACCACTAAGAAAATTCCGTAAGTATTTCCTACTTTCAGGTGTAATCACTAAAATGCTTTGGTTTGAAAAACAAAATAAATAGGGCAAACTGATACATGAACTGTCCATTGCCCTATGCTAAAATGCTATTCCCATCCTTACCACTGCAGAAATTGGATTACGCATAACAGTATCTTGTCAAGAGATAAAAGTTCTCAGTTTTCCATGCAGGAAAGCAAAATGTTGCTGTGTCAATCTTCTTAAATTTGCCTACAAAACATCACCGTCACTTTGTATTCCTCACATTTCGTGTCTCTGTCACTTAAGTACTGTTTTGCTGACAGCTGCCTCCACCATGTTTTCAGTTTTCTATTGCATTTAATCACAATAAATGCAGAATAAAGTGTTCAGCAAAGAAGTGGATGCACAGTTGACTGTCTAAACAAGGAGGCAAGATGTGAATGCATACAGTCTCCTCTATTACTGATTTTTGCACATGCGCTTTTGTTTCCAACCATCTGTCCTTACACATGAGAAAACAGGCATAATGTGACATATCTTAATGATTATATACAACATTATTAACAGATTGTAGTAATTAGGTAATATTCAAAGCTATAACATTCATTTTCCACTAGATACTCTTTAAACTTGTTTTGAAACATATTGATTTGTACATCAACCTGTAGGTTTTTGAGTAGATTTCTTCTTAATTTGATGCCTGAGTACCAAAGTTAGTTTCAAGTTAATGTCATATTCTACTTAAATTGGTTCTCACTAATTTTGTTTCCTATATATTTGAGTTTCTCCAGACTGTTACTTCATACGGTCCAAAGGGGACACACACACACACACACACACACACACACACACACACACACACACACAGCATACTGAATGGACCAAGATCCACATAGACGCAATGTTTCCTGACTTCCATAAGCCATTTGACTCAGTAGCACATATGCTATGCACCATTATCAAAATTATGACTGTTTGGGTTATCAAGCGAAATTTGTTGTCGGAGTGAGGATTTCTTCATAGGGAGGGTGCAGTATGGTACTTTGGATGGAAAGACATCAACAGATGTAGAAGTAGCTTCAGGACTTCCCCAGGGGGTGTGAACATTTTAGTAAGGCAATTTCTAAGAGTAACAATGTATTTTTTGAAATGCTTGCCACACAACCATTTTTATATTGTGATGATAGTGTAGTACCAAAAACGGTAGCAACAGTGCACACACTAGGGTAATGTGTTAGTCTCTTGCTATTCACTTTTTATATTACCGATTTTACTGACATTATCAATACTAACGACACACTTCTCACAGATGATGCAGTTATCTATAATCCAGTACTGCCTGAAAAAATTGACTCAAATATTCAATCAGACCTCGATAAGAGTTTAAAGCAGTATAATGATTCACAGCTTGCATTAAATTCATAATTTTGCACTTACAAAAATGCTTCTGTCAGAGCATAAAAAAGGTGAATATGGTCCTCTTTTCCCAGAAACGAGAAGAACCAGCTGCCACAGTCCTAATTCTGCATTACTCACCAAAAAATTTGGCACATGAATATATTTGCATTCTTTGAACACAGAATGTTCTAAATGATTTTAGCCAGTCTAATAAATTAATTTTTGTCAATTAATTAAGTACTATGAAATTTGTATCCTTGATCTTGATATATTAGAGTCAATGGATTAATTTCATTCTCATTTCATATGAAACAAACTCATGTGTGTGCCTGAACAAATTCCCCAATCTAATATAGATAGGACCACAGATCAAAGAAGTCGATGGCCTCAAAGTAATAGGCTGCTTCTTAATGCAAAAAAGACAATTGGAATAACCTTCCACACTGCCCAAAACAGAAATCCATTACTACCAACTATATCACTGAAAAAAATAATGTTAAACTTGAAAATGAAATAAAATTTTTGGGGGTCACTATTACTGATACGCTCACATGGAAAAGGCACATTGACGTTACCAGCACAAAACTTAGTAAAGTATGCTTCACGATTAGATCAATAAGGAACGTCACTCACACAAGTACTCCAATCACAATACCATGCACTCTTTCACTCTGTACTTAACTACGGAGTCATCTTCTGGGGCCAAAATTCTGAATCAATTAAGATATTCAAACTGCAAAAGAAGATAGTCAGAACAATTATGTTCAAAAAACAAAGAGACACTTGTAAACATTATTTAAGAAACTAAATATTTTGCCCCTCCCATGCCAATATATACTAGAATTATTATTCTTTACCAAAAAAAGTATCAACAAAATTAGCAAAAATATGGATTACCACGATTATGACACAAGATCAAAAACCTCTCTAAGAATACTTCCCCACTCAACTAAACTGTACAGTGATTAACCATGTCGATTTTTTTGTTTATATATTCTTTGTCGAATCTTTTGGGAATTGGATGCAAAATGACATTTGTCTTGTTTCTGAGTTGCAGAACACTTGGTAAGACGTTATCAATGCTTTTCACAATGTTGTTGTAGGAGCCTTCAATATCGTTTGACTCACATTAATGTAAGAGTATCACTCGCATTCAAGTCTTTTGCTAATTTGTCAATTTGATTAAAAACTTCACGGACAGGAGCATTTGGTTTAATAAAACTCTGAATGTCATATTTTGTGTCTAGTTTTGTCTCCAGAATGTTTCTGCAGTACCTGCCTTGGTTGTCACTCACTATTATAACTTTTGGATTCCATACTGCATTCCTTAACCCATAACATTGTTTCATATGTTCAGGTGCTTTATCTTCTGCAACACTATTGGTATGATTCATTACAGTTTCATTTTCGCTGATTGCTGTGTAAACACTGCCTTCAGTTACACTTACACATTGCACTGGCTTTTTACCAGCTGACATTAGAAAGTTTCTTTATCTGAAAGTGCACTTACTTGTTTAGACGCACTTTTTCTGGATACCGTTGGCATTGCAGACACATTATAACACAAGTGCACCTTTAGTTGTGATTTTAAATTGTGTGTGTTCCACACACTTTTTACAGTACACCACTTTTCACTGCTTACATATTTGCTTGGTTCTTGTTCTAACTCACTGATTCTCACTAACAGAACATTTCTATCCTCTTGCAACACTTTAATTATTTTGTCTTTCGATGTTGACTCTGTTACGAGTTTGTGATCTCCATGGGCACCAAAACACAGTTCATACCTTTACAGTTATTTACTTTTACGGCACACAAGTAGCACAGATTGTCTTTATCGCCAACATTTTTTACACATTTTGCACATAATAGTCTTGTATTTATATCAGTTTTCGTGAGCTTTGAATATGTTACAATTTTACTCTGTGCCATCTTGTCTTGTTCACAATTCAGTTTAGGTTTCCCCTCTCCAGCAGGGTTTTTGGCATAGCAGCATGTATCAGGACTTTTGTCTTACACTGTACATCAGCAAAGATAACTGGACCACATTAGTGCTGAGAAAAAAACAATTACATTTTTTCTTGGTAGCTACATTCACACAAAATGGGCTTGTTATTTGAAAGAAAATCTCAGGTGTTAACTAAAAATAAACAAGGAGCCATAAAATTAATGTTTTACAAATAAACACATCCAGTTGTAATACCCTAAATAGGAAGCAACTTTGATTCCATCATAAACCACTGTGCACAGCAACTATAGATTGTAGGGAAGGAGAGGCACATAGCAGTCAGTTACAATACCATTAGTTTTTATTATGCTTGGTAATCTAGATTTTGGCTATAAATAGCCATCTTCAGTGGTAAAATACAAGGAAAAATTACAGGATCAAAATTAATTTACTATAAATAGAACATAAGTAAACACCATGTTATTCAATAGCAGCTATCCACTCTTGTCAACATACCATTTGTGTTATGATTAAACAGACTCATGGCAGTTCACATCACCATATGCTCTTACAGGCGTATAGGCAGAAAGACACTGAGGTTTTGTTTACAGCAAGTACAACAGCCTTAGTTTACATCATGTAGTACAAGTAATGGCCTCTATATTATGAATTAACTAACATAGTTTTGTTCCAGTACAGTAGTTAAAAAAGCCTTGTTATATGATATCTAAAATCAGAAAGGATATTTACATATCACTTTGAAATAATCGAGAAATGCTGAATTAAACATACTTTCTCATATCTTAGTGGTGGAGCAATCAATCAAAACATATGCAAAGGATTATTAATTAGTTATTTACCTATCTTAAACAAAATTATTACATCACTTTCGAAATAAAAATTAAAAGATTTGTTGAAGACTGTCTTGATAAAATAGAGTTACAATTTACAATATGGTTATAATTATATCACAATACAGTTATAATTTATTCATATGTTGTCTTCCACTTTGTTGGTACTGTCCAATGTGATATCTAGTTTACCACCAAACAAGTAAATTAATATTCAATTTTAGCTTCAAGAATAGGTATAATGGCAGAGTGTTTTATCATCTTTCAGCAAACACCATAACGCAGTTGCAACTACACTATATGTTTATGTATGAACTTTTACATCAATAGAGGGCATTTGTGTGTTTTATTAAATATGCCTGATTAGATCAGTCTTGTCAGTTTGATTATTTTACTATAATGTTAACAGATGTTTATAAGAATTGTCTGTAAATTCTTCATGTCTGTTATATTAAATATTTAGTGGATCACACAACCACTATAATATGAGTGACTACACTAGGTTTCAGCTTCCGATGAATTTCAATTTCAGATACTGTATTTTATCAAGACACTCTTCAAAATCTTCAACAGATCTTTTTAATTTGTTAATTTTATTCTAAAGTGATGTAATAATTTGTAAAAGATAGTTCTATGAAGTGATTAATAATCCTTTGCATAGGTTTTGATGGGTTGCTCCACCACTAAGCTATGAGAAAGTACATTGTAATTTGACATTTTCTTGAATATTTCAAAGTGATATGTAAATATCCTTTTTGGTTTTAGATATTATACAACAAGGCTTTTGTAACTACCATACTGAAACAAAAGTCCATTAGTTAATTCATAACATAGACAGTTTTACCAGTACTACATGATGCAAACTAATCAAACAATGGAAAATCCAGGATGGAATGTAACAATACGAGAGAAGGAAAGTTGCTACTCACCATATAGTGGAGATGCTGAGCCGCGATAGGCACAATAAAAAGATTCACACAATCATAGCTTTTGGCCACTAAGGCCTTTGTCAGCAGTAGACACACATACAAATGTGCACACACATACTCTCGTGCAAAAACAACTTGCACACACATCTGCAGTCTCAGAGAGCTGAAACTACACTGCGAGCAGCAGCACCAGTGCATGATGGGAGTGGCGACTGGGTGGGGGTAAGGAGGAGGCTGGGGCGGGGAGGGGGAGGGATAGTATGGTGGGAGTGGCGGACAGTAAAGTGTTGCAGTTTAGACGGAGGGTAGGAGAGAAAGGGGGGAGGGGGTAAGTAGCGGAAAGGAGAGAAATAGAAATAAAAATAAAAGAAATTAAAAGACTGGGTGTGGCAGTGAAATGATGGCTGTGTAGTGCTGGAATGGGAACAGGGAGGGGCTGGATGGGTGAGGACAGTGACTAACAAAGGTTGAGGCCAGGAGGGTTATGGGAATGTAGGAAGTATTGGAGGGAAAGTTCCCAACTGCGCAATTCAGAAAAGCTGGTGTTGGTGGGAAGGATCCATATGGCACAGGCTGCAAGGCAGTCAGTGAAATCAAGGATATCATGTTTGGCAGCATGTTCAGCAACAGGGTGGTCCACTTGTTTTTTGGCCACAGTTTGTCAGTGGCCATTCATGCGGACAGACAGCTTGTTGGTTGTCATGCCTACATAGAATGCAGCACAGTTTGTCGGTGGCCACTCACTGCTTTCATCTAGGCTTTGAGGTCAAAAACACCACAGCTGTCAGCAACTAATGCTGCAGTTGCCTACACACACACACACACACACACACACACACACACACACACACACACACACACACACACCACTGCCAGTTGTTGCTTGGATAGTGAACACAGATTTTCAACATGCAGTAGCAGACTGATGCAGCCAAATTTGCCAATATGGTAGCAGATAATGCTGATGCTGACAATGAGCACATGCTGGGTGATTGTAAAGGTGAACAAAGTCCAATGGAACTACTAGTGAGTGTGTTTGTGAAACTATATCAGCGAAAGAATAGCAAAAAGAGAGAAAACTAAGTAGTTCCTTCTTAAAATTTAATCACTTCAGTAAGATTAAACATGGTCAGTAATATCTTAATAGAAATTAAAAAGCTAATAATAGATTTAAACAAATAATTATGCTGGCAGATATTCCATTAAAGTAGAGAGTTTAATCATAAACTGGACAGTTTAAATAAAGAATTAAATGGTCGTGCAGAAAACTTGAGAAATGATTGGAAGATCTTATTGCAGAGTTGAGAATAATTTAAAACTTACATTAAGAGATCTTGGTTTAAAATAACATATGTTTGAAAGCGGAGGCACAGAGCAGGGGAACATGGTGTACAGTGAAACATGGGGCACAGTAAAACAAAGCAGTTTTCCCACAAAATTTTTGAATCTGACTAGTGGCACTATTATTGAGTAAAATGTGAGTTAACTACCTGCTATTGATTTAGTTTCAAAATGGCTGCCATTGAGTAGAGCCATGTTGAGTCAGAGTGTTTTTTCCTGATAGATAGTAAATTTTGCACATTTTCTGATAATCTGTATTGCATAATTTTACTGGTGTTTATAGAGTACTGTGTTATATATTTGAAAACAACATTGTCTGCAGTACAGACACAGGTAAGTAACATTAATGTTAATCAATTAGTTTTTAAGTCAAAACATGGTGTTGGTTATTCGGGTATGTGAGGCACATTGAAACATGAATCATTGAGGCACAGTGAAACATTTCAGTCTGCCCCCATATGATTTAAAAATACATTATTATTGGCAAACTAAGATTTCTTAAAAGTAATTTTACCACATTAAAGTATATTTATGTCCCTAATGTGACCTTTGATGCTAAAAATGTCTTATTTATTTATTTAGATACGAAAAATGTGTCATAATTACAAAAGAACTACAAACATTGGTTCATCTTCTGAAGATTCGATGAAAGAAGCTGTCAAATTTATCCAGAGCAGAATGAGTATTCATGCAGCTGCTGTAATGAAAGGTGTGAAGTATCCAACTCTTTTTCAGGTGTGTACGTAAGTCAGAAATCTACGATGATGAACAGGGAGAACTGAAGTGTAGACTCAACTATAAAGGAGAAAAGAGATTTCTGTTGAATGGGAGAAGATATATGGAGAGTACATTCTACAATGTTCAGAAATCTTATATGGTCTTTCAACTGAACAGTGTGGAAGTTAACCTATGAAATGGTGGTTGCTCTTGAAAGTCACCACCCTTCAAATTGTGATGAGTACAAGACAGTGAGTGCTGATTGGTTTAGAGGATTTTTGGCAAAGAATTCAAAATTAAGTATTCACACACCAGAGGGATGTAGCCTGTCTAAGGCCACTTCATTTAACAAATCAAATGGTGAGACATTTTTCAGTAATCCAGTCACTTTATAAAGGTTGCCCTGAGCTTGCAACTGGATTCAGAGTATTTAATCCAGATGAAACTTGCACCAGTATGGTACAAAAACCTCAAAAAGTAGTTGCAGAAAAAGGTGTAAAACAAGTTAGTAAGAGCATGAGTGCAGAAAAAGGAACATCTGTGACAATGTGTTGCATTGTTTCTGTTAATGGCAACTCAATTCCATCTGTGATTATTTTCCCTAAGGTTTACTTCAAACCTTTTATGACTGACCATGCCCCTCCTGAACTCTAGGGCTAGCTAACAGTTCTGGCTGGTTGACAGCTGAGCTCTTCATACAGGTGGTGAAGCACTTTATTAAACATTCTACAATTTCAAAAGGGGAACCAACTTTAATTCTCTGTGATAACCAAGAAAGTCATTTATCAAAGTGTTAGAAGTAGCAAAGAACAATGGAGTCACAGTTCATAAGTTTCCACCAATAAGCTGCAACCTCTAAATATTGGTATTTTTAAGTTGTTTAAGACATTTTATAATTCTGCTGTTGACAATTGGCTTATGGAACATTCTGGTCAATCATTCTCAATTTATAATGCGAGCTGTGTAAATGTAGCTCGTCAGAAAGGAAATGACACCAACCACCAGGATAGCATCAGTTCATATAACAGCAATTTTAATTTTTCATAGACATGTTTTCACAGGAGCAGACTTCCTGGGTAGTTATGTTACTGACTGTTCTTTTGAAGCTTTGGTGAACAGGAGTTATTGTTGATGGAAAATGAACTCTAACAGGAGGCTTCATGTGCAAATGAACCCACCTCATCTAAGGAAAATTCACAAGTGTTCAAATATTCTCCTGAAAATGTCAGTGCTTACCATAAGGCTGATGAAAGGAAAAACAAAAGATGTGGCTGCAGGAAGGGGAAAAGTATCGTTACTACCAGCACACCAGAAATGAAAGCATGACAAGATAACTTAATGCAAAAAAAGTAATTGCAAGTGAAGAGGTCACTTTTTGCATATAGAAAACAGCAAGATTCAGATTCTAGCAATGACAACACTGATGAAATTATCCTAGATGATTCTGACAATGATGAAGAAATGCATGAAGAACTAATGACATCATTAACGCCAAATGAGTTTGAGGATCTGGAGAGGGATCCAAAAGCAGAGGATTATGTTTTGGTGCAATTTGAAACCTCCAGCAGGAAGAAATTTTACATTAGTGTTGTAACCAAAGAAAAAGACTATGAAGTAAGCCTTTTTAGGACCAGCAAACAAAAGGAGAATTCATTTCAAAAACCACAAGTTGAAGACATAACATCAGTGCACCACACCCAAATAAAACTGCTTCTCCCAAAACCTATTCAATGTGGACAACAAAAAGGCTCAAGAACTCCCTATCATTTGGAATTGACTTTTCTTCTACAAGTATGGTATAAATTTCAATGAATGTTTTTGTAAATTTATTGAAGTGTTGTATTTATTTGGTAGCTGTGGACATTCTTATTCTAGTATTGTGAAACATTCAAGTTTTTATATATAGAGCCTAAGTAGCCTACATAATTTAAGGGTTAAGAGTATAATTTTTTTAAATAATAATGTCCAATAATTATTATAGTAATGTGTTTTTGGTTTAAAAAAAAAAAGAGATAAATGATACAAGTTGAAATGTTACAAATGTTTGTTATCACTGTGTCCATCACTTCTTTCAGTGTACCCCACACATGGGGCATAGTGAAACAAATATAAATGTTGATTTCGAATTATAATTACAGTTACTAGGAAAAATTTCTCAGCTGTAGAAGTTGTGTTCTACAATGTGCAAACAAGTATCTATTCATCCTATGTATTACAATGTCAATGAAATAAATAAAAGTGAATTTACAACTACATTTGGATTAACTGTTTCACTCTGTCCCGTGTTCCACTAACATCAAAGTGGACGTGAGTGGAGCAAAAATCCTGAACCACACTAATTTTGGAGAAGTATTTAAAATGTTTACTGATGTATCAGATATTGGATTGGGCTGTAAAATCTTTCAGGAAGGGCTAAATGATGAAGAAAAACATTACAATGCTGTATTTGCCAGTAGATGCCTTAATAAACATGAACATAATTATATAATCACTGAAAATGAAGCATTGGCTGTAATATGAAGCTTTAAACTTCCAGTACCTTTTAGAAGGGCATGAAGCAATTATATAAATGTATCATCAAACATTTGTCATTTTTAATGACAAGTAGGCTACTACTTCATAGTTTAATGTGATGGTTTTTGTTCCTACAACAGTTCAATTTTGAAATTTGATATGTGAAAAATTCATAAAATGTAATACTGGGTGCTTTACCTCAACTTCTAATAGGACTTTCTGATGAAGAAAGGTTATAAGTAGAATTGCAAGTTTACTTTCCCAGTACAAGAGGGCACAAAAAATGGTAAAGGTATTAGCAAATAATGTCATGTATCTGCAAGTAGAGGATCCAAAATTTTAATTAATTATTCAGAAAATTCAAGAAATGTCAGGAAAACTGAAAGATTTAGATAAACATAAACTCTTATAACAATGTGTCTTACTGTAATAGAACTACAAATATCCAACATTGGCATATTTTTGTACAAGATGAAACTGTCTAAGACCTTCATTGTGTACATACAAGATGGATATGGTCACTTTAGATTAGATTAGTTTTCGTTCCATAGATCCGTGCTGAGGAGATCCTCATCGATGTGGAACATGTCAATTTTTTAAAAAAAAAAAAAAAGCTGAAATTACAATACTAATAGTATGAATATATACAATACATCATTTGTTTCTACTAAAAAATTCGTCAATGGAGTAGAAGGAGTTGGCCACTAGTAAGTCTTTCAGGCTCCTTTTAAACTGATCTTTATTTGTAACTAAATTTTTTATGTTTACTGGCAAATTATTGAAGATGAGTGTTCCTGAGTAGTGGACCCCTTTTTGAACTAAAGTAAGTGCTTTTAAGTCCTTGTGCAGATCACTTTTGTTCCTGGTATTGTATGTATGAACTGAGCTGTTTGTTGGAAAAAGAGATATATTATTTAGGACAAATTTCATTAATGAGTAAATATACTGAGAGGCAGTAGTTAGTATACGCAGTTCTTTGAAGAGGTTTCTACAGAACGTCCGTGAATTTACTCCACAAATAATACGTATTACATGCTTTTGGACTCTGAAAACTTTTGTTTGACTTGAAGAGTTACCCCAAAATATTATACCATATGACATTATGGAATGAAAGTAGACAAAGTATGCAAGCTTTTTCATTTTTATGTCACCTATGTCTGCTAACACTGGAATTGCAAATACAGATTTGTTAAGGTGTTTCTGCAGTTCTGTGGTGTGCTCTTCCCAACTGAATTTATTATGCAGTTGTAATCCCAGGAATTTAAGACTGTCAACCTCTTCTATCTGCTCTTCTTCATATTTTATGCATATGCTGGGTGGAAACCTCTTACAGGTTCTGAATTGCATATAGTGAGTCTTTTCGAAGTTTAATGTCAGTGAGTTGGCTTTAAACCATTTATTAATATCCATGAAAATATCATTAGCAGATCTTTCTAGAACTACACTTGACATACTATTTATTGCAATACTTGTGTCATCTGCAAACAAAACAAACTCTTTTTTCTGGCAGTGTAACTAATGAGAGATCATTAATGTACACAAGAAAAAGAAATGGCCCTAAGATGGATCCTTGTGGGACACCACATATAATTTCTTCCCATTCTGATGATGACTGATGACTTAATTCACTAGTCCCTTGCACTGACACCCTTTGTTTCCTGTTAGTGAGGTATGACTTGAACCATTTTGCAGCACTGCCCATGACACCATAGAATTCTAATTTACTTAAAAGGATGTTGTGGTTCACACAATCAAATGCCTTTGACAAATCACAGAAAATACCTGCTACTTGTAATTTGTTATTTAATTAATTAAGAACATTTTCACTGTAGGTGTAAATAGCCTTCTCGATATCAGAACCCTTCAGAAATCCAAACTGTGTTCTTGATAATATGTTATTTGTGGTCA
The DNA here is from genome assembly GCF_023898315.1 of Schistocerca nitens. NCBI lineage: Eukaryota > Metazoa > Arthropoda > Insecta > Orthoptera > Acrididae > Schistocerca > Schistocerca nitens. The sequence continues at coordinate 367,005,625 of NC_064619.1, forward strand.
GATGGTTGAGCAGCTGCCTGTACATTATTTTTTTCTAAAACTTTTGAGAATGCTGGCAAAAGTGAAATCGGTCTGTAGTTTGATGGTATCTCTTCATCCCCTTTCTTGAATAGAGGATTAACATCTGCATATTTTAGCCAGTCAGGAAATGTCCCAGTTATAATTGACTGGTTTCACAAGTAACTTAGAATTGTACTAAACTCACAAGAACATGCCTTAATTAACTTTGTTGATATTTCATCGTACCCACTAGAATGCTTTGTTTTTAAAGATTTTATTATGGAAGTTATTTCTTTTGGTGAAGTGAGTGATATATTCATGTACTTGAAGCTATTTGTGAAGGCTAGTTTCACATATTCAAGGGCATTATTTACTGATCCTGAAAGTCCCATTCTATCAGTAACGGATATAAAGTGCTTGTTAAATAGATTTGCTACACTATGCCCATCAGTTACTAATGTGTCATCTACCCTTAGTGCTATTTGCTCCTGTTCCTTTCTGGTTCTACCAGTCTGCTCTTTCACTATATCCCATATTGTTTTTATTTTGTTCCCTGACATTGCTATTTTCTTCTCGTAGTGCATTTGTTTAGACGTCTGAATTACTTTTTTTAATGTTTTACAGTATTCCTTGTATTAACTAAATCATCAGCACTGGAGCTATTCTTGGTCAACAGATACATTTTCCTTTTTGTCTTACAGGAAATCTTTATTCCTTGTGTAATCCATGGTTTTATTATAGACTTCTGTTTAATTTGAGTAACTTTTAGAGGAAAACAGTTTTCAAACATGGTACTGACATTGTTCATGAATGTGTTATATTTTTCATTCATGTCATGAGCACTATAAACATCTTTCCAGTTCATATCTTTGAGCAGTTTTCTAAAACACTCAATTTTTGGTTGATTGACTACTCTCCTGTACTCAGATTTAGCAGTCTTGATAATCTGCTTAGAATTTACATCTAAAACAAGGAGCTGCATGTCATGATCTGATAGTCCATTTATAACAGGTTTTATGATATGATTTTGTTCCTTTGATTTGTCTATAAAAATGTTATCAATGGCTGTCCTTGAGGATTTAGTGATCCTAGTTGGAAAGTTTACAGTGTGAGTTAGATTGAAGGACAACATTACTAACTGCAGTGAATGTTTACTGGAAGACTGCATTAGAAAATCTGTATTAAAGTCACCAGCAATCAAAATTTCTTTCTTTCTTCCTGTTAAATAACCCAAAAGAGCTTCCAGATGATCTAAAAATAGATTATAATTTCCTGCAGGTGCTCGGTAAATAGTTATTATTATATAGGATCTGTTATGGAACTCTACTTCTGTTGCACATGCTTCTAGATGCTGCTCTAAACAGAATTTATTAATGTCAATGTTCTTGAATTTATGGCAGTTTTTGATAAATGTGGCAACTCCTCCTCCATCCATATCCACTCTGCAGAAGTAGGAAGCTAGCTTAAATCCTGAAATGTCCAACATATCTATATCAGTGGTCACTTGATGTTCAGAGAGGCAGATTATGTCAATTTGGTTAGATGAATTCATTTCGTCGATACAAATGAGTAGTTCATCAACTTTATTTCTAAGTCCCGGAATGTTCTGGTGTAATAAAGATAACTGATACTGCATACTAATGGGATTGTAACTGCTTTGGCGAAGATGAACTGGCAGTTTCTGATTACTTTCTGTTAAACACTGTTTAAATGGAGGTTGTATGATAAAATCTGACTCCTGTTCATCTGTTTTCTCAAACTGAGTGTGTCTGCCAATCTCTCTTAAAACTCGTTTTCTTTCCCCCTTCCCTATCCTAAAAAAGGCATCCCTCTGACACCTGTGACCACTGGTATTTTACCACTTGTGCCAGTGCCCCCCCCCCCCCCCCCCTTAGGTTTTCTGCAATCAACCCAGACAGTTTCCCCTTCCCTTTCCTATTGAGGTGAAGGCCATGCCTAGTGTAGTCCCATCTATCGATAGCATCCACAGGAATCAAACCAATATGGGACCCTATATCCGTCCTAAGCAGCCACTCCAACTCACCCTCCCTACGGAAGAGTTCAAATGAGGGCGATCATGGCGTCTCAACACAGACACAAATCCCACACTCGTATGCTTCGTTGCTGATGCTATCTTCACCAGGTCACTCTCTATGGAATATTCAGAGTCTCTGCCAATGCTATTTCCCGGACCACCCACTATAACCACGGCATCCTCCTTTGTGAAATCCTTGCATAAAGCACCTACATCCTCTGTTACCTGACCCAGATCTGCACTAGGCTTGAAAAAGTTTGTGACCTGGTACTCTGGACCTAGATTTTCCTGCAGTAGTTGGCCAACACCTCTACCATGGGAACTACCTAACAACAGAACTTTCTTTCTCTTTACAAATTTCCCTACCTTTTTCAAGTCCTTGAAAGCTTGTTGTGCCCTTTCTACAGCTTCAGCTACATTGGAATTAGAAAACATACACAGCATATGCACAAATTCTACTATCTTAAAAACCTGGGAATAAAGGTAAGGAGCATCATCTGTGCCTTTCTGTTATGCCAAAAAGTTAAAATCATGCTGCCATTTCCAAATATAAAGATGTATCCCATAATGCCAACAATGTATGTTTCACATTAAGACCACGAGATAAGGTAAGATAATTAGGGCTCTTATGGAGGCATTATAATGTTTCTTCCTCTTGGACTTCTTCTCATGAGCAAGTTAAATCAGTTTCAAGAAAAGGTAGCTAATAATTAGAGCAGTATATAACTGTGAACTCAATTTTGATCTACTTTTATCACTGACATCTAAAGAATACAATCATCTTTCCTAATTAATATTAATATACTTTTTCATATGAGTTGCAGATTGCTCAGTAGAGTAAACTGAACTTTTTCTGAAACACTTCTCAAGAAAAGTTAACACATAATTATTTGACATGTTACAGAGTCATGCTATACATCTCTTTGGCATGCACGTCAGGCACAAGAGTGAACAGTTAATACTAAATGGGTGACTTAGATTCAAAATGGCTCACATACTTCAATCAGGCATGACACTCATATACCGCTAAAAAAAATTTATATATATATATCCCTTTGAAATATAATTAAAACTCAAATAACTGTATATTAAAAGCCACGCATTTCCCATGTTTGCACTAGAAGCAGGATTATGAATGTAAATGTGAACAATTCTGCGATGTTACACCACACAGGCATCTGTTTTTCTGTCACTTTATCTGTGAGTGGGACAGGAAAGGAGATGACTAGTAACGGCACAGAGTACCCTCCAAAATGCACCATGCAGTTGTTTGCGGAGTATGTATGTAGATGTAGATGTAGATACATTGCTACTCACCACATACAGGAGTGGCTGAATTGAAGATATGCATAATGGAAAAATACGTAAAATATAATATTAAACCTTTGGACAAAATTCTTTTTAAGAAATAAAAGAAACAGACACATCTACACGAGCACAGCTTCCCCCCCTTCTCTCTCTCTCTCTCTCTCTCTCTCTCTCTCTCTCTCTCTCACACACACACACACACACACACACACACACACACACGCACACACTGCAGCGATTCGAGAATTTCTGTGTAAATTCTAGAACAACTCAGCCTTCTACCGTATCGGTCTCAAACACACAATATTCTGGATATGAGTGTGGGATGGTAGAATCCTACCTACTGCACCTCACACGTTTGTGTGTGCAGGTTTAAAATCAGTCACAGGAAGAAAGTAGACATGGCAGGTGGATGGCACCAGTAAGTACCTGTCGGGCAATCCATGGATGTTTTAGTAAGATTGTAAGGAAGAAACATGGAGTTTATATGCAGCTCTGTGCTTATTGTGTCATTGACTATTGTTATTAAAACAAGAACAGTTGAAAAAGTACTCTTGTAGACTCTTGATGCAATCTTGTTAGAGGCAAGACGCATTTTATGATTCATGTTAAGAAAGGTCATAGTATCCAAGCCAACTTTCTTTTAATTGTAATTTAGTTTGTTTCTAACATCTGACTATACAAAAGACTTGCAGGAAGTTACATATTCAAGTGGAAAATGAAATTTTTATTGTGTATGGAGGTCAAATACATCGTCAGTTGATGAAAAGTAAAGTTTGTATGTCTGCTTATTTCATAAGAAGAAAGAGTCTAAAAATCCCTGTACCTAGCGTTATTCGATGGAGAAGAAGTCAATAGGGTTTCCAGCAGTTTGTATGTCTGCTTATTTCATAGAAAGAGTCTAAAAATTATTGTAACTAGCATTATTTCATGGAGGCAGAAGCCAAGAGGGTTTCCAGCAGCTGGCTACTCAGTACAGACGAGTGGCTGCAAATTCCATATAAGTCACCTCATAAAGAAGTTGAAGGTGGTTTGGGGGAATAAGCCGATATAACCCAGATCCACACTCACACTTTAAGTTTTCAGAGTGTTAGAACACACCCACGGTGTCACTGACTGATGGAACAGAAATTCGACTGAACCTAATGTGAGAAACAATTTCTTTGGTTGTACGGTGGGGTTAAGGGGGTGTCATGGATGGGGCAGGAAAATGACAGCAGGGTAGGGGTGAAAGGAGATGCTGTCTTTCCTGTGGGATCATGCAGGGGTGTGATGGGGACAGGATAGTGCCGATAGGTGCAGTGTCAAGAAGCTGCACTGGATCAGGGGTGAGGCATTGAGGAGGGAGAAAGGGTGGGAGAAAGGAGACAAGTGGAGAAGAGCAGTAAGTCTAGTAGGAGAGTTGATGGAACAGAAGATGTGTGTAGAGCTGAGTGGGAGCAGGGAATGGGATAGTTGGATAGAGGAGAGAGACTTGCAAATGGTTAATAGAACAAAGGATATTTTGTAGGGAGAGTTCCCATCTATACAGATCAGAAAAGCTCTTGTTGGTAGGAAGAACCCAGATGCCACAGGCTGTGAAGCAATCATTTAAGTGAGGCACATCATTTTGGACAATGAATTCAGCAAGTGGGGGATCCAGCTGTTTCTTGGACACATTTCGGTAGAGGCCCAACATATGAAGAGACAGCTTGTTAATTATTATACTCACATTGTAAGTGGTACAGTGGTTGCAGCCTAGTTTGTAGATAGTGTAGCTGCTTTCACAGGATGGAGTATGAGATGCAAGCAACAGGACTGGAGTAGGTGGGAGTGGAAGGATGTGTGTTGTTGTTGCGGTCTTCAGTCCTGAGACTGGTTTGATGCAGCTCTCCATGCTACTCTATCCTGTGCAAGCTTCTTCATCTCCCAGTAACTACTGCAACCTACATCCTTCTGAATCTGCAGGTGTTTTCATCTCTTGGTCTCCCTCTACGAATTTCACCCTCCACACTGCCCTCCAATACTAAATTGGTCATCCCTTGATGCCTCAGAACATGTCCTAATAACTCATCCCTTCTTCTAGTCAAGTTATGCCACAAATTTCTCTTCTCCCCAATCCTATTCAATACCTCCTCATTAGTTATGTGATCTACCCATCTAATCTTCAGCATTCTTCTGTAGCACCACATTTCAAAAGCTTCTATTCTCTTCTTGTCCAAACAATTTATCGTCCACTTTTCACTTCCATACATGGCTCCACTCCATACAAATACTTTCAGAAATGACTTCCTGACACTTAAATCTATACTCGATGTTAACAAATTTCTCATCTTCAGAAACACTTTCCTTGCCATTGACAGTCTAAATTTTATATCCTCTCTACTTTGACCATCATCAGTTATTTTGCTCCACAAATAGCAAAACTCCTTTACTCTTTTAAGTGTCTGATTTCCTAATCTAATTCCCTCAGCATCACCCGACTTAATTCGACTACATTCCATTATCCTCATTTTGCTTTTGTTGATGTTCATCTTATATCCTCCTTTCAAGACACTATCCATTCCGTTCAACTGCTCTTCCAATTCCTTTGCTGCCTCTGACAGAATTACAATGTCATTGGCGAACCTCTAAGTTTTTATTTATTCCCCATGGATTTTAATACCTACTCCGAATTTTTCTTTTGTTTCCTTTACTGCTTGCTCAATATACAGATTGAATAACATCAGGGAGAGGCTACAACCCTGTCTAACTCCGTTTCCAACCACTGCTTCCCTTTCGTGTCCCTCAACTCTTATAACTGCCATCTGTTTTCTGTACAAATTGTAAATAGCCTTTCGATCCATGTATTTTACCCTTGCCACCTTCAGAATTTGAAAGAGAGTATTCCAGTCAACATTGTCAAAAGCTTTCTCTAAGTCTACAAATGCTAGAAATTTAGGTTTGCCTTTCCTTAATCTAGCTTCTAAGATAAGTCGTAGGGTCAGTATTGCCTCACATGTTCCAACATTTCTACGGAATCCAAACTGATATTCCCCGAGGTCCGCTTCTACCAGTTTTTCCATTCGTCTGTAAAGAATTCGCGTTAGTATTTTGCAGCTGTGACTTATTAAACTGATAGTTCGGTAATTTTCACATCTGTCAACACCTGCTTTCTTTGGGATTGGAATTATTATATTCTTCTTGAAGTCTGTGGGTATTTCGCCTGTCTCATACATCTTGCTCACCAGATGGTAGAGTTTTGTCATGACTGGCTCTCCCAAGGCCGTCAGTAGTTCTAATGGAATGTTGTCTACTCCCGGGCCTTGTTTCGACTTATGTCTTTCAGTGCTCTTCAAACTCTTCACGCGGTATCATATCTCCCATTTCATCTTCATCTACATCCTCTTCCATTTCCATAATGTTGTCCTCAAGTACATCGCCCTTGTATAGACCCTCTATATACTCCTTCCACCTTTCTGCCTTCCCTTCTTTGCTTAGAACTGGGTTGCCATCTGAGCTCTTGATATTCATACAAGTGGTTCTCTTCTCTCCAAAGGTCTCTTTAATTTTCCTGTAGGCAGTATCTATCTTACCCCTAGTGAGCTAAGCCTCTATATCCTTACATTTGTCCTCTAGCCATCCCTGCTTAGCCATTTTGCACTTCCTGTCGATCTCATTTTTGAGACATTTGTATTCCTTTTTGCCTGCTTCATTTACTGCATTTTTATATTTTCTCCTTTCATCAATTAAATTCAATATTTCTTCTGTTACCCAAGGGTTTCTACCAGCCCTCGTCTTTTTACCTACTTGATCGTCTGCTGCCATCACTATTTCATCCCTCAGAGCTACCCATTCTTCTTCTACTGTATTTCTTTCCCCCATTCCTGTCAATTGTTCCCTTATGCTCTCCCGAAACTCCGTACAACCTCTGGTTTAGTCAGTTTATCCAAGTCCCATCTCCTTAAATTCTCACTTTTTTGCAGTTTCTTCAGTTTTAATCTACAGTTCATAACCAATAGATTGTGGTCAGAGTCCACATCTGCCCCTGGAAATGTCTTACAATTTAAAACCTGGTTCCTAAATCTCTGTCTTACCATTATATAATCTATTGAAACCTGTCAGTATCTACAGGCTTCTTCCATGTATACAACCTTCTTTTATGATTCTTGAACCAAGTGTTAGCTACGATTAAGTTGTGCTCTGTGCAAAATTCTACCAGGCGGCTTCCTCTTTAATTTCTTCCCCCCAATCCATATTCACCTTCTACGTTCCCTGCTCTCCCTTTTCATACTACCAAATTCCAGTCACCCATGATTATTAAATTTTCATCTCCCTTCACTATCTGAATAATTTCTTTTATTTCATCATACATTTCTTCAATTTCTTCGTCATCTGCTGAGCTAGTTGGCATATAAACTTGTACTACTGTGTAGGCATGGGCTTCATGCCTATCTTGGCCACAATAATGCATTCACTATGCTGTTTGCAGTAGCTTACCTGCACTCCACTTTTTTATTCAATATTAAACCTACTCCTGAATTACCCCTATTTGATTTTGTATTTATAACCCTGTATTCGCCTGACCAAAAGTCTTGTTCCTCCTGCCACCGAACTTCACTAATTCCCACTATATCTAACTTTAACCTATCCATTTCCCTTTTTAAATTTTCTAACCTACCTGCCTGATTAATGGATCTGACATTTCACGCTCCGATCAGTAGAACGCCAGTTTTCTTTCTCCTGATAACGACGTCCTCCTGAGTAGTCCCCGCCCGGAGATCCGAATGGGGGATTATTTTACCTCCAGAATATTTTACCCAAGAGGACGCCATCTTCATTTAACCATACAGTAAAGCTGCATGCCCTCAGGAGAAATTACAGCTGTAGTTTCCCCTTGCTTTCAGCCGTTCGCAGTACCAGCACAGCAAGGCCGTTTTGGTTAGTGTTACAAGGCCAGATCAGTCAATCATCCTGACTATTTCCCCTGTAACTACTGAAAAGGCTGCTGCCCCTCTTCAGAAACCACATGTTTGCCTGGCCTCTCAACAGATACCCCTCCATTGTGGTTGCACCTACAGTATGGCTATCTGTATCGTTGAGGCACGCAAGCCTCCCCAACAACGGCAAGGTCCATGGTTCATGGGTGGGGATGTATAGAACATGCTTTGCATCTAGGTCTATTGCAGGATATGAACCATGATGCAAGGGGTTGGGAGCGGGGGTGGATAGGGATGGACAAGTACTGTGCAGCTTCAGTGGACACTGGAGTACCACTGTGGGAGAGATGGGAAGGATATTCTCATTTAATGGCATGACAAGAGATAGTTGAAACTCTTGTCAAGACTGTGATTCAGTTGCTCCAGTCCTGGGTGGTGGTGAGACAAGGCATGGGAGATTTGTTTCTGGACTCAGTTGTGAGGGCAATTTCAGTCTGTCAAGGCCTCAATGAGACCCTTGGCGTATTTAGAGAATAACAGCTCGGCACTACAGATACAATAACCACAGGTGACTAGGCAGTATGGAAGGAATTTCTTGGCAAGGAACGGATGACAGCTTTCAAAGTGGAGATATTGTTGGTAGATGGTAGGTCTGACATGGGCAGAGGTATTAATGAAGCCATCTTTTAGGTAGAAATCAACTTCAAGGAAAGGGTCGACAAGGAACAGTCAAACTGAGTAGGGGAGAAGGTACTGGGGTTCTGGAGGAATGTGGATAAGCTGATAAGGGGTTGTGGAAAGGACCTAAGGGTTTGTAGAGGGACTTAGGATCCTGATGCATTTGCATTAATGAAATGCGACCCACGTGGCAGAGGCTATAGGCGATCGTATCTGAGAGCTGGCAGAGTGCCTCTGTAAGGCAGTGCCTGTAGTTCATAACCACAATGACGCAGCCTTTGTTGGCTGGTTAAGATTAGAGGTTGGGATCAGTTTTTAGGTGACTGATTGCAGTTCTTTCTGCAAATGTTAAGGTGGTTCCCACACTGAGGTATTTGAGGAATGATGATGAGGCAAATTTTGAGGTTAATAAATTCTGAAAAGTTAACAGGGGGTGATGTTGGGGCAGAGATGGTGAATCAGAGTTGGATGGAGGAGTGAACTGACTCAGGTCTTTGGAGGCATCTCCTAGAGACAGACCTGTAGTACAGCAATGGGCAGGCACATGGCACCACCTTATGGCAACCTTTCATGGGCCACCAAGAAGGACCCCTCCTAACCACCCTGAATCTCAAACCCATAACCTGGTTCAGATTCATTGATGACGTCTTCATGATTTGAACCAAGGGTGGGGACACATACACATTTCTCCTGAGCCCCCCTCATTCGCTTCAGCTGGTACTCCTCAACACAACAAGTCAGCTTCCTAGAACTTGATCTCCACCTCAAGGATGGTTACATCATTAAATCATCCGCATTAAACCTGCCTATGACTAACTACTAACTTCAACAGCCATCACCCATTCCATACAGTCTATCCATCTGTGTTCATTGGATCTGTAGTGACGAGCTGTCTGTCTCCAAATATGCCAAGGGTCTCCCTGAGGCCTTCACAGATTGGAATTACCATCCCAACTTTGTCCAGAAACAGACCTTCATTGCTTGTCTCTCAAGTCACACACCACCTTCCACATATCCATTGTCCAATCACAAAGGAGCACGCCTTTCGTAACTCAGTACCGTCCAGGGCTGAACCAGGGTTTTGACTACCACTAGTCATGCCCTGAAATAAGGAATATCTTACTGACTATCCTCTTCCCCCCCCCCCCCCCCCCCATCCCCTCTCACATCAGTATTCTGCTGCCCACCAAACCTATGCAATATCCTTGTCCTTCAATATTCCACTCCCACTCCCAACCCCCTGCCTCGCAGCTCATATCCCTGCAATAGACCTAGATGCAAAACCTATCCTATACATCCTCGCACCATCACCTACTCAGTTCTGTCACAGGCATCTCATACCACATTGAAGGCTGGGCTATCTGTGGAAGCAACCACGTGATCTACAAACTAAGCTACAACCCCTATAACACTTTCTACATAGGCCTGACTAACAAACAGTCTGTCTGTACAAATACCCATTGGTAACTGGGCTAAGAAACAGCTAAACCACCCAGTTGCTGAACATGCTGCTCAATGTGATGTGCTTCACTTTAGTGGATGCTTCACAGCCTGCACTATCTGGATTCTTAACACCAACACAAGCTTTTTTGAATTTTGCAGGTGAGAACTGTTCCTACAACATATCCTTCATCCCATAATGCCCCTGGCCTCAACCTTTACTAGTCCCTGTCCCCCATCCACCTATCTTCTTTCTCCCACTCCAGCACCACATACACCCTCTATCCCGCTAACAATCCTATTTGAATTTTCCTGTTCTGTACTTCTCTCCTCTACTCTCCCCATCTCTTTACCCTCCACACTTACCTCCCCCCACCCCCCCTCCAGCACAGCCAGCCGACACTGCACCTAGTAGCTGAATCCTATTCCCACCATGTCTCTGCATGCTCCCATAGGCAGCAGAGACTCTTCCTCAGCCGTGCCCTGCTGTTTCCTCACTCTCCACCCAATACTACATCCCAGCCATCCCAATGGATACCAGTTCACATCTGATACAGACACATTTGTACTCTAGTGCCCAGACACGGTGGCTATGTCTGCGTAAGTTGTGCTTGTGTGATTGTGTGTGAAAGCTTATTATTTTAGCCATCTTTTTTTTATTGTTGCTGTCTGAAACTCCATGCTTCCTCTATGTGGTAAGTAGCAACCCATCCTTTCCATATTGTTGTTAGTAACATTATGAGTAGACTCAAGTTTTAAGGATCTTAGGACAGCTTATGCCCTTGACTAGACGTGGTCACAGTATGAAGTATCTTCTTGAGCAGATAAGGGGGGTTCTCCAGCACTTTTGTACAGGGAAGGGGGGGGGGGATATCACTCCCATAGACTGTGTACACATTTGTACTTTTACCTAGAATCTGTCTGTGTACTGCATAAGTAATTTACTGAGTCTGAAAGTACCCAGAACTGCTCAAGAAACAGAGTTCTCTGTTGAATGTAATACGTAATTTTACTGCGCTGTTTAATCCTTGGAGCACCAAAACTGTTGTTACTCAAAAGAATAAGGTGTGACTCAACAAGTTCCTGAGAGAATACCCAATGTATTATCCAAAACAAATAACACAAATCTTATTAAGGGGCTCCGGAAAGGCTCAAAATCATGAAAAGTTCAATTTTTATTTTTTTGCGTTTTCTGAATCTGCAGACTATTACCTTTTAATAGATATATAATTTATTCAATTCCAAAGACTACAACTATTTTTAAATTTTTTTTCAAATGTGTTCTACATGGGTGTGACTCACTGTGGCGCTGTTAAACTGCTGTCAAATGGTGTTATTATTAACGTCCGTGTTCATCAGGTACATTTTAGTGATGTGAGATAAAGTATGTGTTGTGGCTAATCTGTGATGGTTCAATATATATCGCTGGTGTGATTGTCGATTGTTTCATGTTTATTTACTCTGTCGTTATCTCAAAAATATTCGTAATTAATTCTGTTTCTTGAGTCTCTGTTTTGTTGAAGTATAATAATGAGTAAAAGAAAAGTTATTAGAAATCCTCTGAAGGTTTTTAAGAAAAGGAGAAATGTTGGAAAGCCAAAGGTATGTGTTATTACTGTAAACAATAAAGACGATGGAAATCCCCAACATAGCTTGTGTCCCAAAGAAGAAGACAGTTGGTGTAAATATAACAAAGGATTGCTAACTGGTGCAGTGTACACTCATAAGCATAGTCTGCCTCATGCAATAATGGAGGTGATAAAACCTATTTTCAGAGACTTAGCAGCACCTGAACTGTTGAAAAAGTGTATTCACGGAAAAACTCAAAACCCCAATGAAAGTGTAAATAGTGTTATATGGTCGAGAATCCCCAAGATTGTATTTGTTGGAATAGAAACACTTCACTTTGGTGTGTATGATGCTGTTGCGACTTTCAATGATGGCAACATTGTAAGGTGCACGGTATTTAGAAATATGGGAATGAAGATAGGTTCTAACATGGTACGAGCGATGCTTGCTTTAGACAAGGAATGCCTTCGGGCTGCAGAGAGGGCTGTAAAGAGTCTAGAAATACAAGCAAGAGTAAACAGGAGGAGGAACAAGAGGAAGCTGGAGGAGGAGTTTGCAGAGGATGAAGATAATCCATCCTATGGACCTGGAATGCACTAAAAAGTTAATCCAATCTTTGTCGCTTGATTCCCAAAACTTTTATTTTCTCATACTAATTACATGTTTTCTAAGGATTTTCCAAACATATTTGTTTCAAACTTTCAGTAAATGTTACACAGTACCTTCTGCATAATTTAACACAGCCTTTTTCCAAAAAACTGTATATTTTTGAATATATAAATAAAAAATTGCAAAAAATGTGAATTTTCATTACAATTGAAAAAAAATCATCTTTAATAACTGAACTAAAATTTTGTAAAATCCCTGTGTTAAGTTGTAGCCCATATTCCAATAAATAAACTGTAAAAAGTTCAACTTCCTACCTCAAATACTTTGTGAGGAAAGATGTAATTTATAAGCGTTATTTTAACATTGCAAGTATAGGGCATTCCGGAGCCCCTTAAACAATATCTACACTAGAAATTTCCTATACTGCCCCAGCCCAGAATGTTTAAACCTACAACTAGCATTTTAATGGACCACAACGGACTTTATGTTATGTTGTTGAAAAGCGAATGGACAGCATTTTTGTTCCTATCAGGTGGCCAATGACATAAAATACTAATGAAAATATATATTTTAGCTCATTCCCACAGACAATGCAACATACATGGTTGGAAGGTTATTGGACTGATGGGAAGATGTACTTCCGATTCAGGCTAGTATATGGAGAGATATCTTTGCAGATGCTTTTCATAGGAAGATGACACAGTGTGATCATTACTGAATGATTGTTCTATTCACTATAGCATTTTATAACTGTTAAGGAATAAACTAGAGGTTTATCTCTTACAGTTGCTAGAAAATTAATTTGATGTTATAGTTGATAAAGTAGTAGTAGTAGTAGTAGTAGTAGTAGTAGCAGTTGTTGTTGTTGTTGTTGTTGTTGTTGTTGTGGTCTTGATGCAGCTCTCCATGATGCTCTATCCTGAGCAATTCTCTTCATCTCCAAGTAACTACTGCAACCTACATCCCAATTTTTAACCCCCACACTTCCCTCCACTAATAAATTGGTGATCCCTTGATGCCTGAGAAAGTGTCCTATCAATGTGTCCCTTCTTTTAGTCAGGTTGTAATACAAATTTCTCTTTTCCCCAGTTCTATTCAGTACCCCCTCATTAGTTATGTGACCAAGCCATCTAATTGTTAACACTCTTCTGTAGCACCACAAACTGTTTACCATCCATTTTTCACTTCTATACATAGCTACACTCCGTACAAATATACTACTGGCCATTAAAATTGCTACACCACGATGTTGACATGCTACAGACATGAAATTTAACTGACAGGAAGAAGATGCTGTGATATGCAAATGATTAGCTTTTCAGAGCATTCACACAAGGTTCACCCACCGATTCCATATTCTGCTAACAGTCATAGGATCTCGACCAATGCGAGCAGCAATGTCATGATACGACAAAACGCAATCGTAACAGGCTACAATCCCACCTTTATCAAAGTCGGAAACGTGATGGTATGGATTTCTACTCATTACACGAGGCATCACAAAAACGATTCACCCGGCAACGCCGGTCAACTGCTGTTTGTGTATGAGAAATCGGTTGTAAACTTTCCTCATGTCAGCATGTTGTAGGTGTCGCCACCGGAGATTGTTCTATTCACTGTAGCATTTTATAACTGACCACGAATCAACTAGAAGTTTATCTGTTACAGTTGCTAGAAAAATTAATTTGATGTTACAGTTGCTAAAGTAGTAGTAGTAGTAGTAGTAGTAGTAGTAGTAGTAGCAGCAGCAGTTGTTGTTGTTGTTGTGGTCTTGATGCAGCTCTCCATGATATTCTATCCTGAGCAATTCTCTTCATCTCCAAGTAACTACTGCAACCTACATCCCTGCATATGCCACCAAAGGATGCCAAATTTTTATTACCTCACTGTCCGCAATTGTGATTGGTCTGGACATCTTTTTAAGCCACTGCACTCAGATCTCCGACTCAAATTATCGTCAGATGACTCTCAGATTATGCAAAGCATATGGATAAGAATGCATTAAGGCTTCATGAACATAGTTCCACACTAGTCAGACCTTACAGATGTAGCATAATGTCAATGAGGACTTTAAAAACCTAGCACAACACTACTACTCTGACAGCTAGTGAAAATTGTAAACTAGTACTTGTGGAGGCTGAGCGCTCCGGGGTACAAAGTTATGTATGCATTATTCTGAATATCTCGATATATTGTAAATAAATACATTTATATTTTAATCATTCTAGAGTGTTTTATGTGTTCTAGAGTGTTCACCAATTAGTTACACCAAAGGACATGATGGACATTTCAGCCAAAGAGTTGGCAATATGTGACTACTTGGGATTCAGGGAAGAAGAGTCAGCATCTCTGCACACTGAACCAATCAAGAGTTCTTTCAGTGTCAGCAGATATAACTAAAATTTCCTTTTCTATAAAGAGCCAGGTGAGGAAAGTGTCTAAATCACTTCATTTTTGCATTATTATTATATCATTCCTAATTTTTTTATCTACTCAAAAAGTGATTTAAATTTTGTAGGCAATGGCAACTTCAGGAGACCAAATGCTCACTGCACTTATTCAGTTCAGAGTAAACAAAGCAACAATTGGTTAGTGAGCATAAGCAGATTTGTGAAAGCACAAGTTCAGTAAGCAATATTGACTGAAGCACAGAATTCTGGTTGCCAGGTGTAGTCTCCTCCCTTCCACATCATCGCCTGCACTCATACTTTGCGATGACTTGGTGCAATTTTTGGGGGGATGAACATGGGCTGCACACATCACATCACGTGCCACTCATATGTCTCCAAAATAACAGCCACTGCAAACTGCTACTATAGATGGCTTGCCAGGCATCACTAGGTGGCACTACACATGCCACTGGAGGACAGAAAATTTGCATCACCTACTACCTGCAATTGTGATTGGTCTGTGCGTCTTTCTATACCGCTGTACTCAAAGCTTTGCTTCAGATTATCTTCAGGTTATCACAAGACTACTCCCACATCATGTCGGGTACATCGATGACAGTGCAATGAAATCTTACCACACTGCAAGACACCAGTGGGATCTTACAAACCTAGCACAAAGATAGTGAGAACTTTACAAACCAAGCACAATGCTATTGGTGCTCCAACTACAGTACTAATGAATACAATGAATATTATAAACAGTACTCGTGGAACAGAGAGAGAGAGGGAGGGAGGGAGGGAGGGAAGGAGGGAGGGAGGGAGGGAGGGAGGGAGGGAGGGGGGGGCTGCAGAGACACTGCTGGACACGAGGGCATGTATGCTTTATACTGAATATATTGATATTCTGTAAATAAATACAATTATTTTTTAATCATTCTATAGTGTATAATATTTTCTAGAGTGTTCATCCACTTCATTGCACTAAAGGACACAAGCATTACTTTTTGTCACAACAGCATCAAGTACGAGCACTTTTAGTGGTGTGCTTATTTTGATTTAAAACTATTGGAGAAAGACCTATTGTATTTACCTTGCACACATCAGATATATATCACTCTCAGAAGCATTTGAGGGAAATATGAACTGTAGGGGGAAAATTTTCAACAGTACCAATGTAGAAAAAGAATTCAAAGTGTTTGGTTTGGAACTGATCTTAAGAAATTCCATTCTGGAATTCAGCACAGTAAGATCAAGAAACACTTAAATCTAGTTGATATCTTGAACTCATAATTCTTTTGAGGTAGTGTAAATACCTTTATATTACATTTTACAATTAACTGCAGTCTTTCTTGTTGAATCACCATCTCATTGAGTATGTAAACGCAGATGCACATCTTTCTGTTCTCCAGGTTCTATCCATCATTCAAAAAGGGTGGTGAGAGCTATTGATTATTTGAAATTCATCATGTTTCATACTGCATTTAAATTATAACTATAAGAAGAAAATTCAGTTTATTGTATTTTCCTTATCACAGTGTATGCTGAAGCATGGTTTGTGGTCCTAAAGTCAAGGCACTGTTGTTTGATTACAGTATTCTTTGAAAACTTTATAAACATCAGTCCTCTGATTGCGATATCCTTCATACTGCTCTATAAATACTGAAAAAATATTTATGTTGCCTGTCTCCTGTTCTGTTGCATTAGCCTCGTGTGATCCTAACTAGTCTTCTGAGTAAAAAATGAGAATAGTCAATCAATTGAATCAAGACACAAAGCATCAAATGAAAATATTAAGAGGATAAGCAGAAATCACAAATGTTACCATTAATTGGATTAAAAAATTTGTTTCAAATAAAATAATAATATCTTCATATCATATCTGATTTCAGTATAAATTCCTTATGATAGATTCTTCATAGTGGTATGAAAATGAAGAGTTCAATAATGCTCTCAACTTAGTTATCGAACTGAAAGCTTTAAACTATCTGGTCAAGAGAGATGTCATATTCTTGGAGTACTCCAAAAAATTATTTTCAAAAAAATGGGATACAAAAGCAGTGTGTGATTCAGATTGTATCTGAGTATCGCCTATGTACCCATAACATAAAAAGAGACTATCTCAACAAATAGAAACTTTTAAAAGGAAACGATGTTCTTGTCATACTGCTTCTCAAATGCTGTACCTACTAGCTCTGTAGATTGTGTCATTAAAGTTAATACATTAAGCTGAAGTTGAAAGTAATAAAGTTACTGGGTAATCAGCTAATTCTTAACAATGTTTTTAAGATGAAAAATGAATAAAAATTTTATGCTAAATATAGAGATGAGGGGGCATGCTTTCCCTATTTCATGTTGAGCCTAAATTACACAAAATTAATTTTCTTGTGAAAAGGAAACAAACTGCAAGTTTCACAAAGTAAAGATCAAACATGAAAAAGAGACTCATTATCATCATCATTGTATGATATTGTATATACTGATCAGCCAGAACATTATGAAAACAAACCTGCTATCAATATAAACCTGTTCAGATGATAGCAGCATCACCTGGCAAGGAAAGACTGCTAGTCACACATACACATGGTGCATGTAGTATAAGTGAACATGCTGTCCGTGTGCAGAATGGGGAAGGTGCGTAATTTATCTTAATTTGACTGAGGGCAGATTATGATACAACAGGTGCTTGCATGAGCATTTCTGAAACTGCATGACTTATCAGGTGTTTGAGGAGGGTTGTGACGAGCGTCTTCAACATGTGGCAAAACCACATTAAAACATCATGGGGGTGGGGGGCCACCCCTCATTACAGATGTCAGATGTCATAGGCTGGCCAGACTGGTAAAACAGGACAGGTAGTGAACTGTGATGGAACTAACAACAGACTTTAATGCTGAGCAGAGTACAAATGTGTCTGAACACACAGTGCACCAAACACTCCTAACAATGGGCATGCAGACAAAACATGCATGTGCAATGTTAATACCATGACATTGGCAACTACAACTGAAATAGGCATGTGACCATTGGAACTAGGCACTAGCACAGTGGCAGAGCATTGCATGGGCTGAAATCATATCACATTGATGGGAAGGTGTGAATCTGTCGTCATCCAGGGGAACAGTTCCTTGACACCTGTAGACAAGTGGGTGGGAGCTCCATTATGCTCTGGGGAACATTCATGTGGGCATCCATGGGTCCAGTGGAGCTCGTGAAAGACACCATGACAGCCAAGCAGTATCATACACTAGTTGAAGACCACATAACAATCATGTTTCCCAATAGTAATGGCAGTTTTGAGCAAGATAATGTGCCATGTCACAAGGCCAGGAATGTGATGGAGTGGTTCAATGAACACAGTGGCAAATTCTAATTCATGTGCTAGCCCTCAACTCATCAGATCTCAACCAGATCGAACACATTTGGGATGTCATGATACACGGCATCAGAGCTGTTGGATCCCCTCCTTGGAATTTATGGGAATTAGGTGACTTGCATGTGCAGATGTGATGACAACTCCCTCCAGTAACCTACTAAGGCCTCACTGCTTCCATGCTTTGACACATCACCACTGTTATCAGTAAAAAAGGTGGATATACCAGGTATTAAGTAGACCAGTGTACAAACTTGGTACCTTGCGAAAGGTCTTGTCAATCTCATCAAATTTTCGTGCTTCTTCTGGGAGCTGAGTACGAATGTCACCACCAACAAATATCCCTTCCAAGTATAACCATTTTCTCTGCACTAGAAACCATTCATCCATAACATCACTAACTGTGCTTAAATCCTTTTCCCACTTTTGCACAGTTGGTAGGAATGGTCCAACAAATCTGCAACAAACAAATTCAGTAATTTTCAAAGACATCCAAGACTAATTTATCAACATGTATTAATGACCACAATATTGTTTCCCAAGTGAACAATTGTAAACTATTTTTTTTTATTCTATTCATATAGAAATTCATATTAGAAATCAGCTGGACAAAGTAAGTGTCTCAGATTCACTAGGTATTCATATTAATATTTATTCTCAACAACTGATCATGTACATTATATGAGTTTTGATAACTGCACTTATGAATGTATACAATAATAAGATTTTACCTTAATATTACGTATTAGATTTAGATTAAAAATTAAATGTTAGTTTTAGAATACCATAATATTATAGAATTCTTACCTCATAAACACAGCTTTTGACTAAAAGGTTTTGTAACTACCTCTCACTGCCAGAGATAGTCTATTATACAGTGTTATGCCAGTACATTTAAAACTATTTTGGCACATAATTAGTATATTCTAAATCCATATTATTTCTGTTTCTTGTTTCATAACTGTGGCTAGAACTTTTGTAAGTTAGTGTATCTGCCTGCTTTTTCTTTGAAAGGAGAGACACTTTAACATAGAAGGAAAATATAGTTAGTACTTTTAGTTCTCTGCAATGTGACCAGCAGGACTCGCTAGAATGCTTATAATTATTCTCAGTGTATTTTCTTCCTTCCCTGCCCCTCCTGAGATAAACACTGTTTTCACACGAGAAGAACTGTGGCCATGAAATTTTCCGTAAGATAACTTATGGAAATATTTCGTGGGCACAAAAGAGTGGAAGAAAGCATTACACAGGGTGTATATGCAGACAAGGAAAAAAAATTCCAGGATTTTTCTCAGATCTTCCAGTTAAAAATACATTTTCTACTGGGTGAAAATACACTTATTCCATGTTAAATGACAGTATTCATTCCGTTGGAACAGTAAAACTTATCAATCCTTTGAATGGATATGGTTTTATACAGCAGCGTAGAATTTCTCGGCACTTTAGAAAATGAAAATCTGGGGAGAAAAACATGTTTTGGAAAGATCTTTGATCTGCAGCAACATGTACGCTGCAAACTTTCGTATTACGAAAGTATAAATTCTAATTCCACCAACAGGAAAAGTTAATGGTTTAAGTTAATATACATAGTGTTGCTACAAGAAAAGAAAAGCTTTTGCATATAATATTTGTCTCGAAGATTAATAAGCTACAAGAGAAGCTAAGCTTTGACATATAATATTGATCTGTTTAACGCATGTTACACTTTAAGATACATCACACAAATATGCCAGTAAAATTTTTACAACCACATAAATCTCTGGCTGACCATTGTGACCGAACGGTTCTAGGCGCATCAATCCGGAACCACGCTGCTGCTACGGTCGCAGGTTAGAGTCCTGCCTCGGGCATGGATGTGTGTTCTGTCCTTATGTTAGTTAGGTTTAAGGATTTATAAGTCTAGGGAACTAATGACCTCAGATGTTAAGTCCCATAGTGCTCAGAGCCATTTGAACCATCTGAACATAAATCTCTGATCTTCTAGGATCGAAATTCTTCTAAATGGCTCATCATCAAAGAGTTGATTTTTAAATGAGAGTAAACGATCTGTGACCTAAGAAATTCATTGTACACTCTCGCACATAGTTCATCTTGCATAAAAGGAAATTTACTTTGAAAATAACAGTTTCGAACCACAATTCGCAATATTTTCCCGCGACCTGTTAGATTCATTTCACCAGTTGCCAGAGAGTCCCATATAAGAGGTGTCACCGCGCTTGTGCAGCTACTGTGACGCAGGAAGCCCGTATGTTCGTACATGTAAAACATTAAAAGATCTTGCTTACTTTATGTCATAAACAAAACAAGACATCAGAGGATACTCCAAGAGCATTGGATTTCGGAACCATTCTAAAATGCATAGATTGCCTTAAAGTGCACATTAGTACATCCTGATTCCCAATGACATAGGACTCGATCTGATATTATGCTTTTAGGTGTGGTTTTTTGGATATAAATTTTCTTGGAGTACCAGTACTGTATTATCTCATGTTTGGTTCTTTACTATGACATAATGCCATACGTGCTAGAAAATGAAAACGTGCACTTGAAATGCAGCGAACAGTTGAAACTAGCCAACAGTGTGGAATTAAACACTTCAATTCCAATAAATTTACTGCCTCAGCAGGAAAGCTTGATAAAAGCCAAATTTCTTTAGCAAACCGACAAAAATAACTTTATTGTTCTGCAAGGCGATTAATGCTTGACTGTCAGAAAGGTGGAAATAAAATAAAATCTGAAACTAGTAACATATTTTAACCTTCCATAATTATGTGAATGTATTTTAATTCACTTGATAGCTTCCAGCCACAGAAATCCGTCTTGTTTTCATTTGACGTGAGAGCAGTAAATGAAGAGGAAACAGAAAAATCACTAAATGTAAACACGGGTCACGTGGAGACTACCCACTTCCCCACCCTAACTCAGACTGCTCTGCGTATCAGAATATCAAACGATAAAAAAAGAAAAGAAAGACTTTTCAAAGTTCATTTTGTAGGCACATCTTTCTGAAGAGTCTGATAAATAAAATATGTATCTTCGAGGAAATGTAAGACATGCTATTTGGTCTTAAGTGTGCCAAAGTGCAGTGCCATGCCTCTTCAAACAACATTCTTATACCGTATGTCACTGTATTTTGCTCTGTAGAACTCAAACATGTATATTTTGCAATGGATGCCATTTAACTATTTCAGGACAGTGGAAATTAAAATGTCTTGTAGTGAATCTCCTGCTCCCAGTTGGCCGGTTTGACATCCTGCCCCTCTAAAAAATAAAAAAAATTAAAAAATCACAATTAATACTCAATGAGATTATTTTTGGTTAAAAACACGAGCTCTTTAGTAAATCTGGACTCTTTATTGCCTATCAGCTAATAGCCTGCTCTTCTGTGTGACATAAAATTAAATATAGGGCATCTAAAACCAGTAAAGACAAGAGACAGGCAAGACAGTACACATTTCTTCAATACTTAGGTACTAGCAATTTTTCTCTCTGATCTTGCTACCACTTTACATTATGTGCTTTCCTTTCTGCAAAAGAACTATTACCTCATAAAAGCTCATCAAACTTTTTGCTACGTGAAAAATTGAAATGTCATCGTCTAATACTGAAAAAGCTGTTAACACAAATAGTACTGAAGACTGATATGGTTTCTCGATCCGATTACGTCTATTTTGTCACCATGTGCTGGATAAAACAAAACAGGCCTTTGTAATATCGCAGCAATTGTAACACACACCAAATAAGTGAGACTGTTTTGGGAATAATGATCATTGTTTATAGTGCAATATAATTCACAAAGTACCTATATGAAATACCTATTTGGCCTAATACAATCAAAAGCTTTATGTTAGGAAATAGTTCCACATTTCATTCATACGCTCCAGTTTCTCATGCACGAGACCGAAGATAGTAGAACAAAATTTTTGTATAAATTTGTTATGAAGCATTGCATAGTCTTCCTAAAGCCTTTGACACATTTTGCTGTTGACAGACAGTTGTACGCGCACTTTGTTATTTTATATGGCGCATTTCCTTTGCAGTTTAAGTTTTATTTTCGTTTTTTTCTCTCATTCATGTTTTAATGCTGCAGTATTATTCTGCAGTAGCGGGATACAGGATGAGTATCAGTTCTTACCAGTCAAAATTACAAAAATTTAACTGAAAACTAAAACAATGAAAAATGTCTGGAATTCTAAAAAATTCCTGGGTTTTTCCCAGTTTTCTCCCGGATGAAAAAATTCCCGGGTTTTTCCTGGATCTCCCGGGTCATATACACCCTGTTGTATGAAAACAGAAGCTGTTCCATACTACCACAGGGCTTTAATTTGGATAATAAGTAAATCAGTTGTGATAGTTCAATGCACAACTGCTCCATGTGTGCATCTCATTTAAGCTGTGGGTCCAAATGAAATCCTGATAGCTTGACAGATTCTCACCCATTTACCTTTTCATTCAGTTTATGGAGAAAGAAGTGCATAGTTTCAATTTTGCTTTTATTTAGTATTAGTGTATTATGTGTAGCCACTGTGCAAACATATTGACCATAATCATTGTTCCCTTTTAATTTTATTTACATTGGGATCATTTATTGTAAAGATCATATCAGTAGTATATGGTATTGCCTTGTAGAACAAAGAACTAGGCAGATCATTCACATACATTAGAAGAAGAAAAGACCTCAAGACAGAACCTTGTTGCACTCCTGTAGTAAAAGGTAGAGCATTTGACCTACAATTATTTACCATGGTAACTTGTTTTTGATATAACAGATACAATTAGTTAATGATAGTTCATTGTTCTTGACACCATATAGTTCAAATTTAGATATTAGGATATCATGTCATGTTGTTGTTGTCGCTACTGTCTTCAGTCCAGAGACTGGTGGACCCTTCCCACCAACACCAGCATTTCTGAATTGTGCAGGTGGGAACTTTCCCTGCAATACAGCCTATGTTCCTGTAACCCTCCTGGCCTCAACCTTCATTAAGTCACTGTCCTCAAGCATCCATCCGCTTCCCTGTTCCCACTCCAGAACTACACAGCCGGCATTCCACTATTTGACCCCCCCCCCCCCCTCTCACCAGCCCACCATCTAATCTGGAGGATTCCTCTAGATGGCTCTTGAATGGGTTGGCACAGCATTCCTCCTTCCAAAAAATCCAGAATTCTAAACCCCTCGTCTTGTTCAAATTCATTGATGACATCTTTGCTATCTGGATTGAAGGTGAGGACACCCTATCCACATTCCTCCAGGACCTCAATAAATTCTCCCCCACTTGCTTCACCTGGTCCTGCTCAATCTAACAAGCAACCTTCTTAGATGTTGACCTCCACCTCAAAGATGGATACATCAATACCACTGTCCATATCAAACATACTAACCACCAGCAACACCTCCACTTCAACAGCTACCACCCATTCCATACCAAGAAATCCCTTCCATACAGCCTAGCAACATGTTGTCATCACATCAGCTGTGACGAGCAGTCCCTCTCAAAATATACTGACAGTCTTCACCGAAGCCTTCACTGACTGTAATTATCTTCCCAATCTTGTACAAAAACAAATCTCCCATGCCTTATGTTTCCAGTCTCCCACCACATCCTAAGGTTCCACCATCCAGCAACAGAGGAGCATTCCCCTCATAAATTAGTACCACCCTGGACAGGAGCAATTATATTACATTCTCCACCAGGGTTTCGATTACCTCTCGCCGTGCCCTGAAATGAGAAATGTCATGTCCACTATTCTTCCCACCCCTCCCACATAGCATTCTGCTGTCCTCCGAACCTACACAATACACTCATCCATCCTTACACAACCCCTGCTCCTAATCCCTTACCTCATCGCTCATTCCCCTGTAATAGACCCAGATGCAAAACCTGTCCCTTACATCCTCCCACCACCACTTACTCCAGTCCAGTCACTAACATCACGTATCCCATCAAAGGGGAAATCAGTCATGTGGTCTATAAGCTAAGCTGCAACCTCTGTGCTGCATTCTATGTAGGCATGACAACCAACAAGCTGTCTGTCCACATGAACGGCCACTAACAAACTGTGGCCAAAAAATAAGTGGGCCACCCTGTTGCTGAACATGCTGCCAAACATGATATCCTTGATTCAATGACTGCCTTGCAACCTGTGCCATATGGAACCTTCCCACCAACACCAGCTTTTCTTAATTGCTCAGGTGCAAACTTTCCCTGCAATACAGCCTATGTTCTTGTAATGCTCCTGGCCTCAACCGTCATTACTCACTGTCCTCAACCATCCAGCCACTTCACTGTTCCCCTTCCAGAACTACACAGCCATCACTCCACCACCAAACCCAGTCTTTTTATTTCTCTCCTTTTCTGCTAATTGCTCGCCCCCCCCCCTCCCTGCCCCCCACCATCTCACCAGCCATTTCCCACCCCAGACGCCTCCTTACTACCATCCACTCACAACTCCCATCATGCACTGGGGCTGCTGCTCCCAATGTCGTTTCAGTTGCCTGAGACTGCAATCGTGTGAGTTGTGTTTGCATTTGTGTGTGTCCGAAAGCTTTAATTGTGAGAGTCGTTTTGTTGTGGCTATCTGCGACTCAGCATCTCCACTATATGGTGACTAGCAACTTTCCTTCACATAACATTGTTACATTCCATCCTGGATTTTCCATTGTTTTAAATTGAATTACTTTATTTTCATTCTTACAATTGATATGTATTAGCTCTGTATATACAGTTAATTTTTTTTTTTTTTTTTTTTTTTTTTTTTTTTTAGAAACATTTAAAATTAAGAAGTATTTGGTACAGTTTATTATGTTTCTTTCTGGATTCATGTATAAAATAATAGAAATTCATTTGTCAAGGAAATTTTTAAATCCTTCGGAATATTGTTATTACCAGAGTACGATGAAGTAGCAGTGGGAATGCCTCTGATGCGATCAAACTTGTTTTTGTATTTTGGAAGAACAATGTAATTAACAAACACAAACATACACACAAAATTCAAGCTTTTGCAACCAACAGTTGCTTCATCAGGAAAGAGGGAAGGAGAGGGAAAGACGAAAGGATGTGGGTTTTAAGGGAGAGGGTAAGGAGTCATTCCAATCCCGGGAGCGGAAAGACTTACCTTAGGGGGAAAAAAAGGACGGGTATACACTCACACACACACACATATCCATCCACACATATACAGACACAAGCAGACATATTCAAAGACAAAGAGTTTGGACAGAGATGTCAGTCGAGGCGGAAGTGCAGAGGCAAATATGTTGTTGAATGACAGGTGAGGTATGAGTGGCGGCAACTTGAAATTAGCGGAGATTGAGGCCTGGTGGGTAACGGGAAGAGAGGATATATTGAAGAGCAAGTTCCTATCTCCGGAGTTCGGATAGGTTGGTGTTAGTGGGAAGTATCCAGATAACCCGGACGGTGTAACATTGTGCCAAGATGTGCTGGCCGTGCACTAAGGCATGTTTAGCCACAGGGTGATCCTCATTACCAACAAACACTGTCTGCCTGTGTCCATTCATGCGAATGAACAGTTTGTTGCTGGTCATTCCCACATAGAATGCGTCACAGTGTAGGCAGGTCAGTTGGTAAATCATGTGGGTGCTTTCACACGTGGCTCTGCCTTTGATCGTGTACACCTTCCAGGTTACAGGACTGGAGTAGGTGGTGGTGGTGGGAGGGTGCATGGGACAGGTTTTACACTGGGGTTGGTTACAAGGGTAGGAGCCAGAGGGTAGGGAAGGTGGTTTGGGGATTTCATAGGGATGAACTAACAGGTTACGAAAATGAAGACAGATAACAATAGTAAATTAGACAAAGTACAATATCAAATAGACCAACTTAGTATACAAGTTTCAGAGATAAAAAATTGTTTCTGAGAGAGGTTAAAAAGAGTGAATGAAAAAGTTGATATTTCAGGAAAATAAATTATTGTTTTGGAAAATGAGCCGAGAGTTGAGTCAGCGAGACAATTGAAGAATGTTATTGATGTCAGAGTTGAGCAGAAGGCCATAGTGGAAAAAATGGAACAAAACATCTCCAGTTTAAACCAAAAAAATTTAAATGTTGAAGACAATATACAAACTAATGTAACTGTTTTAGATCAAAAATCTCAGCCGTTCAGCAAATCACACTCACAAAAATCTGTGAGCAAAGAATGGTATTGTGTGGTCCAACACTCCTATCAAAAGTTTTCCATAAGACAATTTACATGCAGTGGATTTTCTGCACCACTGTAGAGAGAGTTTTGTGTCAAGCATGAATGACAATCAAAAAATTAAATTTGCTAAAGGATGGCTAAAAGATTGGTTTTTGAGAAAAGTTTTTTTTAAATAAATTTTGGTGGGAAGCTGAACAGGGGAGAATCAAAAGTGAATCTTTGAATGGTCCTAATTATAGGAATAGGGATGGTACTCTGAAAGAAACCACCTTAAAAAGTAACACACCTTGATAAACCATTTGACAAAATGATCTTGATTGGTGCACTTAAAAGGCTGCAGTGGAATTTAGTACACGGACCTGATGATTGTCATCAGAAATTTTTATGATATGTTGACAGGCCAAATAGGGCAGTAGAAAGAAGTATGTACCACAATAATATATTAAGAAATCACAATGGGAGTAATTACAGAAAATGAGATAATGATAACTTCTATCAGGATTGAAGTGTCAACAGAGAGAGAAATTCTGATCATCAGCAGGTGAATAGTGGCAGGGGGACTAAAATGTGACATACATATATTGAAATCTGATTAAAACTACTGCTTAAATAATTAAAAGGGAATTCTAAAAGACTAATTGAAAGAAAAAGGAAGGTACACATATCTTGAGTGAACTTTAACTGGCATTAATATCAACAGACCCACAATATTCAATAAATATATTCAGCATTTAAATTTACGTACTTCTTTTTCTTGTTACTGCCATTGTGCACAGAGCTTGGTATGACAATACTGGTTCCGTATCACCCCTCTTCTGCTCACATAAATTATTCTTGTCTGCTTCAATCATCTTGTTGCAGGATTCTCAGCACGTCGTGGAATGATGAACAGTCGGGTATGGTCATGGTGAATGTACAAATAAGCTTTTCTATCTCGATCAGTTTCTATTACACCTTTTAATGTATAATTGGAGTACACATTTTTAACAACATTAACTCGGCGGAACTCGTCACACATCCACCCGCTACCACTTAGAGAGACAGCTTTTTTAACAATATTAACTTAGCAGAACTCATAATATGTCCACCTGCTATCACGTATAGAGACAAAACAGAGATTAAAAAATTGAAGAGCGTATCTCTACTTGTTTTGTTTGTGACCCAATAGTATCGCTGATACAAAATTAACTTACTATTTTATAAAAAAGAAAAGAACAAGGGGTAAAAGAAACGAGAAAAATAATATGTTACATCACAATTGGCCCCTAATGTGCACTGATGTCATACAAACGTGCACAGAGACTGAGCTTATTTCTCTTTTTATGGGTTGATAACTCTGGCCAGTATGGGCATAGCCTTTATTTTTCAGCCATTGTAGTTATCCTGTATGGTTACCAGTTTATATAAACATATCAGCTCCCTTAATACATACACACATAAGTTTTCCTTCATAACAAAGTGCTTGCTGTAAGCACATAGTCCCATTATTGTCATTCAGTATCTGCTTAGTGTTTACCTTGCAGAGCATGTGTGCCAGCTCAAGGTCTGTTACCATCCCTGATCGCTTGTATGTGTTTAATACAAAGTCAGGTTGCCCATGCCATGTGTTCACAGTCTTCACTTGTGAAGCTCGTGTTCAGCAGCATGATCCTTTGTGAAATCTTCGATGCAGTGACAACTGGTTTCTATATCAGCAGCCTGAGAAATGTATTTCAACTCATTGCTTGCACTTATTCAGTGGGGCACCAGCAGTACATCCATCATCTGCAGACAAGGTAAGTTTCTTTCCGCTTCTATGACAGTGTCAAGCACAGAAAATTGTATTTACAACATTCCTGAGCACAGAAAATTCATGTTTTTACGACATTGTCGAGCGCAGAAAATTCATGTTGCAAGAAGGATTGACATTTTTAGTTTATCATGCACACACACACATACCTCACACTCAGACTTAACACTTTGCAGGCAGGTTTCGTATGTTTTTACACTTTGTTTTTGAGCATCTTTCATACCGTTGCAGTACACAAAATTTCTGTAGTGTCCTTTCCATATACTATACACATAACAAAAAAATACAACGGCAAGAATAAACTTATCCTATTCATTTGTGGACATGCCATTTTCACTACTTATATACATTATGGTCTGATTGTCATTTTGTTTAGTACATTTTGTTAAATTATATTAGTTCACATTTTACTCTCATTTGGTTTTACATTCTGTACATAATGTTCACACAATAATAGATTTGATTTTCCTTTTGGCATAAACTGACATACGTTTCATTCCAATTCACAGAAACTTCTTGTCGAAGCATATTTATCAATTTCAAAGAATTAAAAAAGTAAACAATAGTTGCTACAACAGGTTCTATGCACTGCTAGCCTGTCTAGCATTCTCCAGGAACGATCTACACTCTACAGGGTTGAGGAAATTTCATGGAAAGTCATTTATGTGCTCAGTTACATCTCATTATTAGACTTAATAGTGATCCCCAGAACAAAATAGTTTGTTGTTTATAAACATAATGCAAACCTGATGATACCAATCGTATCGAATACTTATTCAGTATTTAAAGTGCACCTCAATATTTACTTGTTATGTTCATTGTGTAAAGGATAATCATTTCATATGCTGAGATATACAGAGTTATATCATCAATACTATATGTCGTGTACAATGTGAGTAAAACAGTGTTTATATGAGTAACAAATGTGTATAAAAATTTGAATGTAAATCAGGTGTTTGATGCTTTCATGAGTAGTTGACACTCAATAGTTAGGTTTCAACCCCTTGATTATTTGGTAGTGCTCAACCTTAGTTCAGCATCGTGATATGCAACGTACTGCAGCTGTATTCTTCTACATATACTTTCACACTATCACATTCATACATATCATAAACTTACAACTATATTTACTTACCTCATAAATCTGAAATATAGTGTATTATAGGCATGGTCAACCTCTTATTAAGCTTGTAACTTATATTGTACTCGTGTGTTTACCTGCAGCAAGAGTTTTCTGGTCCCTCAATTATAATTAGTGCATGTACTTTCAATACACAAGTTTGTAAATACATAACTTTAGTAAATATTTTGTAGTTTAGGATCACTTTCCGTGTATTTAATCCCTTAGCTTATCTCTGTTTGTGTGCATTGTGCAGACAGTCGTAGATGTAGTCTAGACTCTACATTAATATTCTATTTCCAGTTTATGCACTAGGCTTTAAAAATGCTCATAGGGTTCGTTTGTTTTGGGTGCCCCACCCTTTTAAGCTGTGTCTGGCACGCATTCATTTACCGTTTCTTGTGTCGCTATGTTACCACTAATGTCGTGGCAAGTTGTGTATTGCAGTGTGCACTACTGTGCATTTCACAAGTTTGTTTATTCATTTACAACTGGGATACACACCAGTCAAAGTGTTGTGTTTAAAGTATCATTGTCTCTAGACACATAAAAGTAAACTCTTCCTTGTTACATCCAGTCACCCTATCATTTACACATTTTACATATAAGAGGAATCCTAAACAAAAATTTTCCTAATCAACTAACATAATAAAGTCTGGAGTTTGATTTTCCAGCTTCCTGAGTTTAATATTATTATACATATGTAAAACTTAAAGGGTATACAGCCCTTTTTCAATATATAAACATTCTCAAGCCATTGTGGGGGTAAAGGCCCTTGTCTTTACCCGCGCTCACATGTGTCAATCTGCAGGCTCCCGGGTAGGGGATTTTGCTAATTGTGTACAGCCCAGTGTATAGCAATTGCCACTTATGGTTTAGTTTTTCAATTTTTGTGGATTTAGGATGTGTTCCAAGAAACACCTTTTATCCTATGTAAAACTGAGTTGTACATTTCAGCTTCCTGTCGTAAATCCCCTTCCTATATTTGGCCAAGGTTTCAAGGTTGATTACTGCTTGTCATATTTTATCATCCAGTGATAATTCTGGTATCGGTATCTTGGGTAAAGGTTTTTTGCATTTGTCTACCTGTTTACAATTGAACATCAGCTCATTTGTTGTAAATCCAGTTGATGTATGGGGAAGGTTGTTACAACTTGTAAGAAAGGAGCGACACATTCAATCTACTTAGTATGTTTACTTAGTGTGTTTGGATACTAAAATATGTTTGATTTGGTTAGAATCTACAAACTCTTTCCATTTACACCCCACAAAATATGAGGCATTATCTGTTAACATAACTTCTGCTTTTCCTACTGCTGAAAAATAATCCTCTTTGAATCATCTTATAATTGAACTGGCTGTAATGCATACAGTTTTACATATTTTGTGAAAATGACATACATACCTATTCCTCCCCTTACCTCTGGGATAGGGCCCAGCCACATGTAACGATACCTTTTCTGGAGGTTTCTTAGCCACAATGGGATGTATTTCTATCTGTTTGGAGATGTTACAATGCTTTGCTTTCTGGCAAACAACACACTTTCTTACCACCAGTAGTACTCTTCGTCCAAGTTTGGGGAAATAACAGTATTTAGCTATTTTATCAGCGCATTTTGCAGTGCCACAATTGCCCCAAGTATTGTGTGTGTACAAGATAAAATCATCCACATGTTCCTCTGGCAAACACATGCACCATTGTTCTAGTTCGGGATGGTTCCTAAGGAAAAGAACACCTTTGTGAATAGTGAAAAACCTTTTTAATTTTTCATCACGGTTATGTGTAAGTTTTACTTTTACCTTACACCAGCGTGTGTCTTCCTACTGTAATTGTTCCATGTGTTTACACATGTAGACATAGTATGGTCAGAGTGTTTGGTCCTCCATCAACATAGCTCTCATTTCACCTTCCTGCTCTAAAATATTGTTTAATTCCTCTAAGCCTTGTGGTAGTCGAGACAGAGAATTAGCTATTATGTTTCGATTTCCTTTTATGTATACCATTTCTAAATTGATTCTTGAAGATACATATACCACCTGGCAATCCATTGGTGTAGCAATTTACAAGTTAACAAAAGTGATAGGGGCTGATGGTCACAGTATACTTTTGTGTGTTTATCCCAAAGGAAATATTCAAACTTTTTAAAGGACCAGATTACAGCCAAACCCTCTAACTCTGTGACTGAATATGAAAGTTCAGCTTCAGATAAGGTGCAACTGGCAAATTTAATTACTTTAGGTATGAGATTTCCTTTTTCTTCTACCATTAGAAAAAAGGCATGCACCTAGAATGTTAGAAGACACATCAGTGCATAAACATCTACATCTACATCCATACTCCGCAAGCCACCTGACGGTGTGTGGCTGAGATAAAATATTAGCATTTAATAGGGTTCACTTGATGTTTTTGAAATTGGTTTGACATTGCTTGTCCCATACCCAGGGTCAGTTTTTCACGAGAAGACTGAGTAGAGCATCACTGTTCATAAGTTGGTTAGGGAGGAATTCTCTGAAAAATGACACTAGGCCTAAGTGTGCCTTTAATTGTCTCTTGGTTTGAGGAATAGGGCAGTCCCTAATGACATCAAGTTTTTTAGGATCTGGCAGTAAGCCTTCTGAAGAGATTGTGTGTCCTAAAAATTTTACCTTTTCTTGTCCAAAATTAGATTTCTTGAGATTTTCTCTTACTCCATATTTGGAAAAACGGCTCAATAATTGTTCAATTAATCTGAAATGTTCTACCCAAGTGAGTGTAGTGACTAATAGGTCATTCAAGTATGCTGTTACCTTACTCAAAAGTTTGGGCAATAGCACTCTGTCGTGCACAGATAAATACACCTGATCTTACGTTCAATCCAAACGGTAATACTTGAAATTGAAAGCTCCTGCCCCCACATATGAAGGCGGTATACTTCCAACTTTCTTCATGTAGCTTTATTTGCCAATATGAAGACTAGAGGTCATTTATAGTAAGAAATTTAGCATTATGGAATTTTATAAGCTGTTCCTCTGAATTGTCTGGATGTGTTCAGACTGGTACAATTAACACTTAGGCACCGACGCCCGTAAAAATACGGGCATGCGCGGTCTGCCCGAAAATCCGGCGCCCGTAATTTTATGGGCGCGAGTTCTCGTTCTACCCCTTCCTTCCTTTGTGTGTTCTTATGGCTCCTGCTTGTCTGGGAGGCACTGCATGGACTGTAGTTCGAGTATTGGTCACTAGATTATGTGGGCATGCTTTGGAAGGGTGTGTTTCCCTTTTCATTTGTCATGTTTTGTGAGCGGCGATTTTTCCCCACACGGTCTCAGTAGCATCGACATGGCGAAGCGTGACTTAACGGACGAAGAAGTTGCTTGCGAGTTACATCGTGATTTAGAAGAACGTGACGTTGATTTGTCAGAGGAAGATATTATAGATGACTCTGATGATGATGTGGACTATGTTCAAGAAGAAGTTTCTAGCAGTTCAGGTAAAGAATTCTGACAACAAAACATGTATAATTTTTGTTCAGATTTTCAATGAAAAACTCTCAGTATGTAATTATGATTTTATTTGCAAATACTACACTTCTGATAGATTCAGAAGAGGAGAGCAGGTGTCCAAGCACTTCAGCAGCAAGTAATCCCGTCGATATTGTGCCTGAAGAATGAGCAAGACTGATGGCGAGGGGGAAGCCGAGACCTGTGCGCCGCACCGATTCTGAGGAAGGTTGGACGACTACTGATCGTGCACCAGATATCGATCTATTCTCAGGACAATCCGGAATATGCAATGTTGTCAGTTTAGACCAGAACAGTGCACCTCTAGAATTTTTCTCATATTTCCTGACAGACAGTATGATGAAACATATAAAGGAGCAAACTAAT
This sequence comes from Schistocerca nitens, assembly GCF_023898315.1. Classification (NCBI taxonomy): domain Eukaryota; kingdom Metazoa; phylum Arthropoda; class Insecta; order Orthoptera; family Acrididae; genus Schistocerca; species Schistocerca nitens. The sequence continues at coordinate 367,038,855 of NC_064619.1, forward strand.
CTGTATGCTCAACAATGCATCAGGAAATTACGAAGCACAAATTCCCTTTCACCCACCTGCTCATTATCAAAGTGGAAAGGTGTTACACTTATGGAAATAAGGAAGTTTCTGGCAATTGTAGTCCATATGTGTGTAATTGTGAGGCCACGTATACGAGAGCACTGGTCCAAGAACCCTGTTGTGTCGTGTAATTTCTGTACAAACATCTTGAGCCGTGACGGATTTATTTCTATTTTGAGAAACTTCCACATTAGTGATAATTCCTTAGATAAGAGGAAAGGAGAAACTGGCTATGACCCACTGCACAAGGTGAGACCCCTCCTAGATAATGTGTGTGATAATTTCCAGCATGCGTATACACCATCTCAAAAAATTACAATAGATGAAGGCATGTGTAAATTTCGAGGTCATGTGTATTTCAAACAGTACATGCCACAAAAACCAAATAAATACGGTATCAAACTGTACATGTTATCCGAATCTGACACAGGTTACATCTGGAATTTCTCTGTTTACGCGGGTGAAAGGTCTGACACAGTGACTCTGGTAAAGACATTGCTTGCAAATCTGTCAGGAAAAGCCTACACTTTGTTTACGGACAGATTCTACACAAGTCCAATACTTGCTTCAGAACTTGAAGCTGCAAAAACTGCTCTTGTGGGAACAACAAGAAAATCTTGGCAGGGATTGCCTTGTGCTATAAAAGATCCGAACCTTCAGTGAGGCGAGCTTATTTTCAAGCGTAAAGAACATATGTTAGCACTGTGTTGGAAGGACAAAAGAAATGTGCATATGATAAGTACATGGCACACTGCTGAGATGGTCACTTTCACTGATCAGAGAGGAAGAGAGAAGTCAAAGCCAGCCTGTGCAGTGGACTACAATAAAAACAAGGTTGGTGTTGACTTATCAGATCAGCGATTGTCATACGGCGCATTTCAACATAGAACTGTGAAGTGGTGGAGAAAGTTGGCATTCCATGTTATACTAATGGTGATTGTAAATTCCTGCATATTATATAATAAGGTTACTGGAAAACACCTCACAACATCTCACTTCATGACAGTTATCTGTGCAGATCTTGCACAAAGCAAAGATCTTGAACCCCGACCTGGTCCATCTGGACTCTCAAGATTATCAACTAGAAATCATTTCTTGGCAAAGATTGAGACAGAAGTAGGTAAGAAACAGAAACAAAAACAGTGTGTAATGTGTTCTCTGAGAGGAAAAAAACTGTCTGGAAAAGTGTGGCGAAAAGACACAAGCTACCAGTGCAGTGAATGTAAAGTAGCATTGTGCAAAATGCCGTGCTTCAAAATTTACCACACAAAGAGCAAAATTGCATCCTAAAATAGTTACAGGAAGTTACTGAAGATAACACATACTGTATCCATCATAATTATAATTTTTGTGTAAAATAAAAAAATTTCCTTCTAGAAAATAAGGGGAATATACCTTTGACCAATTTTTCCTTTTTTCAAAAACAATGTTATAATAATAACCCTTGTCAAAAGTATGTATTCATTCAAGAGAAAGGTATTATACATGGTTTTAAACAAGAAAGTCTAGGTCTTTCAATAAGAGTAATTTTATTGCTATAACTGAAATTTTCATGAGTTGTAGTAGTTTAAAATATGTTAAAATCAGCCAGGCTTTATGGTAGACACCCGCGCGCAATGGCTCAGGACCCAAAGTGTTAATGTTACACACGTTGATGACCAAGTGCACCTTGCCATCTGGCTTACTCACAGCCACGATGGGACTACAGTAAGGGAAAAATGATGGTTGTATTATGTCCCATTCAAGCATCCTATTAATCTGTTTTCTTACTGCTTCCCTCTTTGTCCATAGTATAGCGTATGAGATAGAAAAAAAACTTTTGTGAGGATTCACTTTCATTTTGTACATGAAATCCTTAATAATACCTGCTCTTTTTTCAAATACAAGTATCAGTTCTCTAAGTTCTACTTGCTGTTCTTTAGACAAACACTTTGATTCACTTACCTTTGTGCTTACTGTGTCAATGTTTATTTCTTCTACTGACGACTGTTCGTTATTGCATGTGTTGACAAACATAACTATTGGATTTGGTTATTTAAATTCAAAGTCAAGAGTAACTTTAGTTTTACATCTATTAGTACTCCCCTGATTAGGTCTATTACAAATTAATTGTTTATTTACAATGAAATGAGGAGGCCAAGGAGACCGAGGTCATCAGTCTCATCGGATTAGGGAAGGATGGGTAAGCAAGTTGGCCGTGCCCTTTCAAAGGAACCATCCCGACACTTCCCTGGAATGATTTAGGGAAATTACAGAAAACCTAAATCAGGACGGTCGGACATGGGATTGAATCATCGTCCTCCCAAATGCGAGTCCAGTGTACTAACCACTACACCACCTCCCTTGGTTTACAATGAAATGACATTGGCCTTTTCCTATATCAATTTGTACTTGTTATGTCCTAAATTTATCCATACCAATTAAACAATCAACTATTAATTTCTCTACTATCAAAAAATTGCATCATACAGAAAACTGTCCTAATTGTATGGGAATTACGGCATGTATCTTGACTCCTTTTGATTTCTGACCAGTGTGAGTTTGTACCTTGCAATTTTGCACTGGCAGTGTAGGTACGCGTCCACTTTTCTTCAATTCTTGAAATAATCAGTGTGACATCAAATTAGTCATAGCACCTGTGTCAAGCACAATGGGTACATTAAGGTCAAATATATTGGCTTTAATAGTAGCTTCTATCTTGCTCTCTACCAAGTTTTTTTGCATACCCTCATTACCTTGATACAGATAATTTCTCACATCATTATCATGATCATATCTGATAAAGCAAGTCTTCATCAAGCTCGTGCAACCACTCCCTTCCAAGGTCACAGAATGGGGTCCTACTGTGACTGGTTCAAGTTGTCTGGTGTTGCATTGGCATCGATCTCTAGTTTCGGCGTAACTTCCACTATGTTAACCGTTGGTGTTTGGTTACACCAATTAGTGTCCTGAGAGGCATTCGACTGAAATTCTCTTTGCCTCTGTGTGTTATTCGGCATATGTGTGTTACTTTCCTGGTTGGGTTATTCAATTGTCTGTTATTGTTTTACATTTGGCACATGATTGGCTGATTATTGCTGATAGCTTGTGTTTGCACATATTGTACACACTGGCCATATGCTACTCGCCCATTGTAATTGCTTTTGCTAAATTTTTGCCCATTTCTTTTATATCCACCTTTGTACTTATGGCTTTCTCCACTGCCATTGTGTTTACCGTTACCATTATCATAGGTCTGCGTGGAATAAGGTTGCCATCCATGTTGTACTACGAATCCATTGTTGGTCGGTAAATCTCTGTGTCACTATCGGCATATTAACAAGCTTCGGTTGTACTGGTTGCTCCTCATATATTAAATCTATTGAGTCCAGTACAAATAGAAAGTATTCGGTATCATATTCTGAGATGGCAATGAGTTCTTCCCTAATGTGGTCAGGAAGATGGCTCTTTAAAATTGTCAGCATGTCTCCTTGAGATAATGGTTCATCCAGTATCTGGTTTTATTCAAATATTTTTCAAAATAGCCCCTTAAGTTTACATCCTTGCTATTGAATGGAACTGGGTTGAATACTTCACGTCTGAGACTCTCTTGTACGGCCTCAGACCAATACTTACCCAGAAATGCTCTCTCAAACTGTTCATAATAGTGGCAACGTTCTGCCCTGTCTGTAGCCCATAGCAGAATGTCACCCTGTGTGTATCCAACAACAAATCTAATTTGCTGGGCTTCAGTCCAGGTACGAGGTAAAACATTTTTGAAATGCTCTGATAAAGACCACAGGGCATGTACTTTTCCCTTCAGAAGTAAATATCAGAAATTGTCTGCAAGTAATGACAAACATACCATGCCTTCAGTGACAGGTATGTTCATGTTCACTTTTGGGGCGTAGCACAGCCAACAGCACTTGCTCCACAGGTGCAACTGCCGGCAAGTGTTGTTGCATTGTGCAACTTTCGTTATTTTCCTTCTACAGGCTAACCCCGTATTGTGAGTAACCAGTGAAGATACCTATCTAACTTCAATAAAAGCATAGGTTCGTTTTCTGTCATATGTTGTTTTGGAGTGTCAGTAGTTTTAGAAACATGCCTCCTAACCTTTCCTCTGCTTCCTTTAAACCCGAGTCTATTTCAGCTACAAGTTGACCTTCTTTCTCTTTTAGAGGTTCTTCTACAGTATCTACATAAATTTTGCATTCTGACACTACCTTTTCAGCAAGGGTGCTGCCCTTAACCAGCATCCCGGCTTCGTCTTTTCAGTTATTTCCTTTACATCTGCAAAAAACCTTATCTCCCTGTTTTTTGGAAAATTCTGATGCTAAACGTAACTGATTTACTCTTGGACTCAACTTGTGTAATTCTGTAGGTAGGTTTTTGCATACGTTCTTGCAGCTCGCTGACTGCGTTCGTCACACATTTTAGCAACGCATCCACCTGGGATTGCGTCTCCTGAATTTGTGAATATGCTTCACTGAGGTTTTGCAATTCAGCTGCAAGTTGTTCCTGTTTACAGTCTATGGATGTTACCTTTTCCATTAACATATTTACATTGCAGAACATGTCAGTAATTATTTCTTGTTTTAGTTGTTTACCAAGCTCTGTCAACTTCCCGGACAGTTTGTCAGATAACTCAGATAGTTTTGTTCACCTCATTGAATTGTTGACTAATACTATTCTTAAAGTCATTAAATGCCTTATTTTCCTGTGTAAACTGTTGTCCTATATTTTCCTGATGTCTTGTGAACTGATGTGTTACACTCTTAAGTTGTTGTGTCACACTTTCTTGCAATGCCTGTTATCTTGTAAGCTGTTGTCATTAAATGCCTGATTTTGCTATGTAAACTGTTGTTCTATATTTTCCTGATGTCTTGTGAACTGCTGTGTTACACTCTTAAGCTGTTGTGTCACACTTTCTTGAAATTCCTGTTGTCTTGTAAGCTGTTGTGTTATTAGCTGCATGAATTGTGTCAAATTGTGGGTGTCACTAGTATTTACATTACTTTTTCGAACTGTTTCCTGCTCTTGCGTTTGTGATGCCATGAGCGAATAATCAAAGGAATTTTCACCATCGCACACTTCAGTTTCATTATTTGGAAAAATGTTTCCTGGTGAGAACTGAGAAATTGTCTCATTGATTGTCATAAAAGTGACATCATAATTAGTTATATTACCAGTAGCATCATTTTTTAATTGTGGCCCGCAACCTGGTTGCTTTGGTAGACACTGGCCATTTCACGAGTTGCTGCATTACTTTCAACTGTTCCCAAGCTTGGATTTCCAACATCTTGGCATATTGCATTTTGCAATGAGTTTTCAACAATGGCCATTTCCTTTGACTCCATTTTGAACAATGTTGAACAAAATTATGAAAAAAATTATTTTGTTTTTATCAGTACCTCTCAATTAAAGCAGATTTATATGCATATTCATTAATGATCCTTATTATTCTCTGATATGTCCTTACAGAATTTGAGTGAATTATATTTCACTTTAATGTTGGCTTTACACAAATTCTAGTCTTTCATATAGTAATGCATGTCCATAAAGGATACTAATAGGAAGGAAAAGATATTATCTACTGCGAGAGATATGGCACCAAGTGCAGCAGTCTAAGCAGCTTCCTACCTTTACCACTGAAATCAGCATTCCCGACACGTCTCATTTGCAGGCAGTTTTTAATTTTTAATTTGCTCCTTCAAGTTGTTAATGGTTCCAATCTCAAGGACATTAACAGATGCAACAAAGGCCTCATTAGTTTCTTCTAATGATAAAATGGATCATTTATCTCAAAAAAATTTTATCTTAACAATTGAAAGGTCTGTTCACATTCCACTTGGCGTTGTCCTCTGTCACAGTTGCCATTCAATAGTGGCTGTGGGGGGAAGGGGGGGGGGGCAACTGCTGCTTGAATAATTAAAATAAATGGAATTTTGAAAGACTAATTGAAAGAAAAAGAAAGGTACACAGATCTTGAGTGAACTTTAACTGGCATTAATTTCAACAGATCCACAATATTCAATACACATACTCAGCATTTAAATTTACATACTTCTTTTTCTTGTTACCTCCATTGTGCATAGGGCTTGGTATGAAAATAAATACAAATTCTTGTCTGCTTCAATCATCTTGCTGTAGGATTCTCAGCGCATCGCGGAATGATGAACAGTCGGGTATGGTCGTGGTGAATGTACAAATGAACTTTTCTATCTCAATCGCTTTCTATTACACCTTTTAACGTACAATTGTAATACACATTTTTTAATAACATTAACTTGGCGGAACTTGTCATACGTCCACCCGCTACCACTTATAGAGAGACAGACAGCTTTTTTAACAATATTAACTTGGCAGAACTCATAATACGCCTGCCTGCTATCACATCTACAAACAAAACAGATGAATATACAGAGATTAAAACTTTGAAGAGCATATCTCTCCTTGTTTTGTTTGTGACCCAATAGTATTGCTGGTACAAAATAACTTATTTTTATATATAAAGAACCAGGGATAAAGGAAAAGAAGAAAAAGAAAAAAAAATAATAATATGTTACATTACACAGGATAGGAATAACTGGGATAACCATGGGCATTTTAATAGAGGAAACAATCATAAAAGTAACTACTCAGGAAATGGCAGTACACCTCAATGAAGGTCCACAGTTTTGGGGTGAGGAAACACAACAAGCACAGTCCCCCAAGTTACACTTGCAATTAGGCAATAATAATGGTGTGAATGATATGGCACATATATCTGAAATTGAACAGAAGGTGCATCAGATTTCTCATTTATGTTTTGATCAAAAGTTTTGGGATACTATGTTTAATTATGGTGATGTAGGTGTCAATCACAATCCAGAATGTGAGAGTAGTGAGAATTTTGACGTAGTATGTACTAATGATTTCTTCTCTTCATTGGAAAATAGTGTTTTGATCTATGCACACCAGGTGATGACCATATTGGATCTTAACTAGGTGATATTTTTTAAGCAGATGTGAATGAGAGCTGTGAAATAACAGAGGTCGGTCAGTCTGGGACTGGTGTATTCTTGCAAATTAATGTAGGTGAGGTAAGTGACTTTGATGGAGAAAAGACCTGTATCATTAGTGATGTTGCTGATGAGCTAATTTTGGAGGAGTATGATGAAGAAGAGCATCACATATTTGTGGAGTTTAAGAATAATGAAGTTTCAGAGTTATTTCTGAATGATGTTGAAAATACAGATAAAGTAAGTGATGTATGTAATATTGTGAGTGAGAGTCATGGAATACCAGTCCAGTCAAAACAGTTTTTCATTAATGTCATGCAGAGTTATGTTCCATACAGTAAAGGCGAGTTATCTGTGAACCTAGAGAATATAGGTGAAAACTTTTTTAAGTTTGTTCGGGTCCAGATTGATGATAACATAGATAAATGTGCATTCTGGTATAGGTTAGCTGTGGTTAGTCAGAATCTGTATCCCAATTGGTGGAATGAAATGAAAGATGATCTAAGCAGGAAGTGTAATTTTGCCAGTAATGCGTTTTCTGTTCCTTCTCTAACAAGTGATGTTAGTTGTGTCATGGGATCCATTAATTGTGTTCAATCTTTACCTAGCAAAATGAATAACCAAATTAATGCTATGATATCAGTAAAGTTGGTAAAACCCTGTGAAGACAGTGTGGATGTAGCATTTGATGAAACTGAAAGTGATCTTTTGCATGAAGTGTCTGACAACAGAGAAAATGACTGATATTTTGGGTGTCCTTACATTAAAATCAAGACTGATCAGTGGGAAGGTAACTGTTAGATTGATAAAGATAGCCCAATTTGTGGTATATCTGAAGAATTTAGAGACAAGATCAAGTATAGTAAGAATTTTGTGGAAATGCCCATTGTAGGAGTAAAGATAAGAAGACCTACAGGTAAGCAAAGCAATTTGGTAAAATGTCAGGTACTTTTAACTTTGATTAGACTAAGGATCTGGATTTTGAAAGTGTAGTAGATTCTAAAGTAAGGGAAGCTACAACTCTTAATGATCAACAAAAGGAACAACTCAGGAATTTGTTGTTGGGGTTCAGAAATGTGTTTAGTGAAAGACCAGGGAAAGTGAGAGGCTATCAGTGCATGCTTTACCTTAGAGACCATCAATCTTTCTGATTCCATATACGAGGTGCATTCAAGTTCTAAGGCCTCCGATTTTTTTTTCTCCGGACTAGAAAGATATAGAAACATGCACATTGTTTTAAAATGAGGCCGCGTTCATTGTCAATATGGCCCAGAGATGGCAGCACCGTACGGCAGATGGAATTTTACCGCCAGTGGCAAGAATGAGAACTGTTTTAAATACTTAAAATGGCGACGTTTTTTTTAACTTGAACAGCGTGCAATCATTCGTTTTCTGAATTTGCATGGTGTGAAACCAATTGAAATTCATCGACAGTTGAAGGAGACATGTGGTGATGGAGTTATGGATGTGTCGAAAGTGCGTTCGTGGGTGCGACAGTTTAATGAAGGCAGAACATCGTGTGACAACAAACCAAAACAACCTCGTGCTCGCACAAGCTGTTCTGATGACATGATCGAGAAAGTGGAGAGAATTGTTTTGGGGGATCGCCGAATGACTGTTGAACAGATCGCCTCCAGAGTTGGCATTTCTGTGGGTTCTGTGCACACAATACTGCATGACGACCTGAAAATGAGAAAGGTGTCATCCAGGTGGGTGCCACGAATGCTGACGGACGACCACATGGCTGCCCGTGTGGCATGTTGCCAAGCAATGTTGACGCGCAACGACAGCATGAATGGGACTTTATTTTCATAGGTTGTGACAATGGATGAGACGTGGATGCCATTTTTCAATCCAGAAACAAAGCACCAGTCAGCTCAATGGAAGCACACAGATTCACCGCCACCAAAAAAATTTCGGGTAACCGCCAGTGCTGAAAAAATGATGGTGTCCACGTTCTGGGACAGCGAGGGTGTAATCCTTACCCACTGCGTTCCAAAGGGCACTACGGTAACAGGTGCATCCTACGAAAATGTTTTGAAGAACAAATTCCTTCCCGCACTGCAACAAAAACGTCCGGGAAGGGCTGCGCGTGTGCTGTTTCACCAAGACAACGCACCCGCACATCGAGCTAACGTTACGCAACAGTTTCTTTGTGATAACAAGTTTCTGTCTTGGGAAGTGTGTATTACATGATGACACACCCCCAGGATATCCTAAAGTAAAAATATATTAAGAACAAAACAATGAAACACTTATGGACCATAGGCATTGGCAAAGACATTAATTATGAATGCGCGGTATGGTGCAGACAAATGAAAAAACCATCATTTATTTTTTTGGACATGATTTTGTTTCTCACTCTCTTTTATGAAGAAGTTCTGTTAAAAAGTACTATTTGGAGTATGATGGGCTATGAGTGTTTTGTAGCATATATTTTTCAAAATAAGAAAAACTTTCATACCAGCATTAAGTATTTTGTATTCAAGTGAAGTGAAACCAAGGCGTATTTTCTTACTTATGACATGCACTGGTATTCTTGGGTTCTGCTGCCAACATCTACAATTGAAATGTAAGAAAAGAAGTCCAAAAGTTTGTACAAGCACAGAAAATTTCTAATAACGCAATTGTATTATCCCTTTCATAAATGATTTTCATATGTATATTTCATATTCTTTTTTATTTATTGCAACACAACAGTCGACATGTATGCCAGGACTTCAGGACACCGGTTGTGAGTAGGGTTTGTTAACTACTGTTACAGTAAGAAATTTCTATGACATTGTTATGAATCATAAAAACTAATTGTCTGTATTTTCTGTATGCATGAAAGACAACGGTCAGCAAGTAATGCATAAAGGCAAAAACTGAGAAGAAAATTTTGGAAAGGAATAAGAATTGGACCCAGGTCACATAAATTTTTGTTTGGTGCAGCAGAGGTATGACGGCTACACAAGTTGCTTGCATGGTTGTGATTGGTAGCACCTCTTTTGATATAGATAGAAACCGTTTCCTCGTTATTCCCCTTCCTTGAATTTTATGGTGGAAAATTTACAGGAATTTTTCAGTGTGATAGGCGTGATCTGTAAAATATAAAGGATTGCGACACAATAGTTTGTGTATCATAACAGACATAAAACAGGCTTTGGCATCATGTAAATTACAATTATCAAGTGTAATAGTTAGCATATGAAATTTTAACATTTTTGTGAAAATTTTATTTTTGCATATTCAAACAACATGACAGAAAAATATACATCTATTGTTCATAGCAATAGTGAAAACGCAATCAGCCAAGATGGTGTACAATTGGGTGATTGAACAATTGAAGTTCAGGTGCCATGCAAGCCTACGGCAGAAAGTTTAAGTAGAGATAAGTGTCGCAGGTGTGACAAATGATAGTGATGCTCCACAGCAAAATAACCTTGATGATACATTATTTACAATTGATAGACAATGTCATGCGTCTACCAGAGTGATATACCGCTCATGAATGAAACACTGGAGAGAGATCCAAATACAAATCTTGACAATTTGCTACAAACACCACTTGGCCACAACACAAACATTAGCTCGGGAAGTACAGCTGACAGCAACCATACTAGTACAACTGATGCACGAATATGGCAGTTATTATCTAACATAAACGTGAAATTTGATAATATGACACCAATCTGCGATATGAAACACAATATGAACACCAATTTCAGTGATATGAGACTGGATATGAATACCAAAAATGATAATATGACACACAGTCTGAACACCGTCACACAAGATCTAAATATAATGCAACAAGAACGAAAACAAGTATTAAAGGATTTGCAAGACACAGTCTCACAGAAATTCAATGACTTAGCCAAAAGTTTTTGTGCTGAAATCGACGAAAAATTGAATGATATGAAAAAACAAGTAAAGCATGAAGTACCTTCTGAAGTTAACAGCAACATTACAGAGTTAAAACAGAATGTAGATCCTTTTAACAACCATCACGATTTAGTAGAGCAACAGATAATCACAGATACAAACACAAATATTGAAGCCACACACAAGCAGTTGTGTTCGACAGTAAAAAAGGTAATCACCATTGTTAACACACTAAATAAAGACTATGAAGGTGTACCGCTAGCTGTAGAAGAGCTTTCTTTAATGGTAGCAACATTAGGAGTTGACTCGGCATGTGCTAAGAAGGAGAGAGAGAAGATCAATGAAAATCTAAGTGATATCACTAGTAAAGCTGAAGCAGGTATGTCAGATAAGGGTAATACCATTGCAGAGAAGTTAGTAACAGATTGTAAGTTATACACAGATGTAGTAGAAAAGGCTATTCCGAAAAAAGAAAATTAAATAGTGAACAAAGTAAATGTTAAGCTACAAGCACGGGAATATAGAATCTGCAATCTTTTAGAAGAAAATATTACAATATCTCGAAATATGCACGTAAATAATACACAGACTACAGTGAACAATACACAACCTGTCGGTATTTATCCACAAATTGTTACGAATCCCACAGCAGGTACCAGTGACAGTTGTACAGTGCAAAATGTAAACATACCCACAACGCCAGTATCTCAGCAATTACCAACCAGAAATACAGGTAACTACAATAACCACATAAATACGACCAAAAATGCCATGTGTCTATCGACTATTTTTGCAGAAGAAGACTTGCTGAGACATCGACAGTGTCCTACATTCACTACCAAAAGTAAAAGAATGAATCCAGTAGTATTTATCAGTGATTTTTGTCATGTATTTCCATGTAACTGAACAGAAGCACAAAAAATCATATTTGTCGTGGGGTATACGCAAGGTGACATTATTTTATGGGCAACTGAGGTGGCTGAGTGTTGCAGCACTTATATCCAATTTGAACGAGCTTTCCTCGACAAATACTGGTCTGTGACTGTGCAAGAAAGACTCAGACATGAGGTTTTCAACCCCACACCATTCAATGGCAAACATGGTAGTCTATGTGGCTACTTTGAAAAATACCTGAACAAGACACACTAGTGGATGAAACCAATATCACAGTTAGATGTGTTAAAAATTTTGAAAAGCCATTTACCATTGCATGTTAGAGAAAAATTAGTCACAAGCATGACACTAAATATTTCTGTCAGGGTTTTATTCTATTGACTTAATCTGTGATGAAAGATATGTAACCAATAGGGCAACAGAAAATCAGGCACAACAACAACTTAGTTATGTAAATCAGTCGGTACAATGTGATCTAAACAAACAGCAAGGGTGGTCGAAACAATAACAAAATTACACACCCAGAGGTAATGAGTACGGTAATGGGAACGGAAAAAAAAAATATATTTAAAGGAAAAAAAAAACAGGAGTAATTTCAATGCACAAGCAAATTACAATCCACCATAACAAGGCCCTATGCCGAACATGAACAGAAAGAGTCACCCGCAGCAGTGGCCAATGTGCAGTAACAATGCCATGCCTTATGCTGTACCGCAGCCAACCTTGGGGCAGCAAAATAACAGCACAGCCGCTAACGACACAAATTGGCAGAGTACCCACACAGTGCAACTAACTGAAATTACTCCAGGTAATGAATTAAGTCACTCTACACAGTCAGAAAACACCAACCGGTCATAGTTAAGCCCCAGGCTATTGACCTCATCTCTGGGGCTAGGGGCATGCTTGTTCCAGACGTGAGAAGAAGAAGGTAAGGATGAACCCAAGGTCATCAGTTTTGCTAGTAGCACATTATCAGAAGCACAAAGATCTTACTTTGTGTCAGAATTGGAAAGTTTAGCTGTAATATGGGAATTTAAAAAGTTTGAACATTTTTTGTGGGGCAAGAATACCAAAATTTCCTTTGAGCATCAGTCACTGTCATTTCTTTTAACATGTAAACTATTGCACTCTAGATTAGCTAGGTGGTGTCTATATTTACAAGAACTGAATTTTGAGATCATTTATATTAAAGGAAGTCAGTATGTTACTGCAGATGTTTTGTTTAGGTTACAACAAGGTTTAGAGGAATTTGGTGAATTAAAACAGCAAGAAATAGAAACCAAAGTGTTATTAATGCAAGGTACAACACAACAGTCAGATTACCGTAAGTTTTGTAAGCAAATGAATATTATGCAACAGCAAGATCTCAGATGGAGTAAAGTCATGCAAAACTTTAAGCAGGATGAAGGTGGAAAGGTAAGTAAATGGTATCAGGAGTACAAGGGCGTTTTGTTTCACGAGAAACATGAAAAATCTGATCAGTGGTGTGTGTGTATTCCTGAAGATTATGTCGATGAATTTATAAGACACACACATGAAGTATGGGGAAATTATGGAGTAGGCATATATACTGAAAAAATTGCAACACTTTGTTATTTTCCAAATTTGAGAAGGTGAGTCCTACAGGTATTAAGAAAACATGAAATATGTCAAAAATGAAACGAGCCCAATGTGTCAATATATACTGAGCTACACCCAATACTCACAAAGAACCCTCTAGATATAGTATCGCTGGACATAGCTGGTCCAAGAAGTAAAGGAGGAGTAAGATATGTAGTAGCACTATATGACATTTTCTCGAAACATATCAAAATGTATGCCATTAAAAATGCAACAGCCACAAATACCAGAAAAAGAATTGAGGGAGACTTCTTGAGAAGAGTTGGTAAACCAAAGGTACTACTAACTAATTATGCTTTATATTTCATTGGGCAAAAGTGGAAACAATTTATGATCTCACAGGGCATAAAGCACGTATTAGTATGCTTTTTTTCATCCAGAAGCAAGCCCAGTAGAACGAGTCTTTAAAGAATTTAACCGTATTATTAGGACATACGCCCCTCACAAAAACACCCGATGGGTAGAATACATAAAGCCTTTCGTGCAAGTTGTCAATAACCTTTCACATTCCTCAACAGGTTTCACACCTAACAAATTGATGTTTCGGATAAAACAGTCAAATGAGGGGGAGTCACCCATACCAAAGGTACCCACTACAGAAATGACACTACAAGACAAAATTGAACAATCCATGGCTACACTAGAAAACAGGGCTGGGTGTAGAATTAAAATTTATAATAAGAAACTGAAACATGTTACACAATTTTTTGAAGGGCAATGAGTCTTCTTACAGACGAACCCTAATTCGATAAAATTTGGCAAACTGATTTAGATGTGGCAATTACTCTACTCAGGACCATACATAATTTCCAAAATTCCATACCCTGGGACGTACAGAGTAGTCAATGAGAAAACAGGGAGAGACAAGGGTCTCAACCCCCACAAAGATATAAAAACTTTTGTAGAATGGTGAAGCTGTTAGCATTTTTTCTTTCTATCACAAGATAACTGTACATAGTGTACATGAATCTAAGTGTAATTTTTCTTCTGGAGTGTATTTTAAGATAAAGTAATGTGTATAGTCATAAGTCATTTGTTTGATTTGTAGTCACAGGCATAAAATTAACAGCAATGAAAGTAATACACCGCTTAAAGTGAATCGAATGTATAAACAAAATTAGCTTATGGCTCTGCTGTCCATGCTCAACAATACACACTGATCAGTAGTAGGAGAGGTGGCATTGACCTGTGCGTATGCGCTACAGACTGGCAGAAGGCGGAACTGAATAGGAATGCAATATGCACAAGTACTTTATGCACAAGTACTTAACTTAAATACGACGTAAATCGAAATACTATGCAAATACATCCACTGCCTAAGAACTAAGGAACCTATTGATATATGTACACAGAGATTTAATTAAATACTAAGCTATATACAACTTATTTACAAGCAAAAGGAATCATTATGAAAAATTATACGAGATGTGTAAGCTAAGGACAAACAACAAAATACAATAAGAAATGTCAAATAATTTTCTTTGCAGAGTAAATGATCATAACGGGTAACAGAATAAACGAATGTTTCTGAATTTAAACAAAGTATGCTCTGCGGACGGATGTAATGACCAATTATATCAGTGGCCACCGAGCTACGTGATGAAATTAGTTTATGTTAGTTTTAAGGTTCTCTCTCTCTCTCTCTCTCTCTCTCTCTCTCTCTCTCTCTCTCTCTCTCTCTCTCTCCAGTGACCAGTGCTTTGTCACACCACAGAAGAGGAGAATTACATCAAGAGTATCAGGTACCAAATTGAGAAACAGGCCACACCTCAAGTAAACAATTTAGTTATAAGGATATTTATACGAAGGTCAGAAGGCAAAAGAAAAATGAAATATGTATCGTCACAGTGTATCTCCATGACAATTATCAGTACCTATTCACTGCAGAGTACACATAAACATTTAAGCATAAGATTTTACAAAAATCAATTAATTTTTATCATGTCACGTGAAACCTTGAATAATGATATTTTCCAAGTACTTGAGAAAGGCATGTCTACAATGGTTAAAACATCATATATCACACTAAGCTACATGTGAATTGAAGTAAATAGCACAGCTACACGTGAATTGAAGTAAATAGCACTAGCACATGAAGAAACATGAAGAATAATTATAGTCAGTACACATTATCTCCATGAAACAAAAGTTCCTTGCCAACTAATCAATGACTGTACAAGTAACATTTCCTCATAAATTCTTCTTCCCTCCCACGAAGCGTAATTAGGCCAGAAATGCGTAATGTTTTAGTCCTCTTTCCAATGGTCCCTCCCCCCCCTCCTTCTACCTAAGGAAGAAATGAGCTCCATTAAGTGATAAAAGTCTATCTATAAAATAAGTGTATCATGTGCTTGTATTGTACCATGATAATGTGTATGTAATTAATTTTTATATGTGATGTGAACCAAGATAAGCTGAAGCTAACAAAGAAACTGTAGTAACAGAAACCAGCTAATGAAAATTTTATGATGTTTCAAAAAAAGAGATATATGTGTTCATAGTATAAGCAATGGATGGAATGTCAACCATAGGTATAAGCTATTATGTTATGTATATTTTTGTAAGTCAGTACTTGTGTGAATTTTTATTGGAAACCAATCTCCATATGAAGAAATGAACTTTAAAGGTTATTGTTTTGGACAGCTATATGAGTCTCTCAACAAGTGGATGGTCAAGTGGGGTAACATGCATGTGCAGCAAAATAATTTCTGAGTATCATGGCTCAAACAAATGAACTATAGTTGTTCGAGCCAGTACTTACCTCACCAATGGGTGCTGTTGGTCGGGCTTCTCTCTGCTGAAAATGCGAGTACGATATGTAATAATGATGCCTGGGCCGTAAAAATGGAGATCTTCTGCCACAGTGTCAGATTATGAACAATAAGCACAAACCCACTGCACCCAGAATGAAGACAGACGTCAGAGCAATTCTTCAATATGTGACACTCTGGTGAAAGTGTGACACTCAATGTGAAATCAACACTAAGAAAATGAGTGCACTTAAGTGCGATGGTAGCAGCTGACACGTTGACCATTGGCGACTAGTACTTTGCCACCAAATCAGCCAGTGCACAAGCGCAAAACCTAGCAGTGAGAATGGAACAAACTGAACATTATTGTTAGTGTGCTAAATTCAGATATTTAATGCACTATTATATTATGTATCTCATCTTTTAATTTCTTGTAGAACTCTAACGTACATAGAATAAGCTGACACACCCATTCGATTAAATAAAAGAGAAGCCGACAAATAAAGGGTATTGACCCCTGTCGGCAAATGTAAACATGTACAGGCAAAAAGCACTGTACATCTCCATACCATGTCAATGTACAATGTGGGGCAATTGTGATGAAGGATATCATAAAACTAAAATTTATTAAGAGCCAAAAAATGAAACACCGATCGACCATAAGTGTTGGCAAAGACATTAATTATGAATGTGCAGTAAGGTGCAGACAAATGAAAAAACCATCATTTATTTTTTTGGACATGATTTTGTTTCTCACTCTCTCGTATGTAGAAGTTCTGTGAAAAAGTGCCATTCTGAGTATGATGGGTAGAGGTCTACGCGGATAAGAAAAGTGCAGTCCGCATCCGCAAGGTCCTAATCCGCAACCGCAGCAGTTAATCCGCATCCGCAAGTTCCTTATCCGCATCCGCATATTTTTTAAGTTTTGAATGAGTAATTAATAGTAATAGACATTAGTACTTAGAATTATGGAATGTAATGACATAGTTATTGTTAGGGTGCCATTTCTGTGACAACTTAACTACTTTTGGCTTCTTAAATCACAGGAAATGCTCTATACCTACTCTAAAGCAGACCATTCCAAACAGGAAAGCATTGGCGCTCCAGAGCACACACAGTAGCGGCTCGGATCTCGTGAGATTGGAAACGCTATTTAAAAAAAAAAAATTCAATGTAATAGTATAAAATGATGAAAATACGTGTATAGAAACAATTATATTTCGCTGCTCTTGTGCCAAGGCAGCTGAAAATGACGATGGTTTTAAACTGTTACTAGCACATTGCATCATTTACCGATAGTTTTTTTTGTATTCACTGCTCGGACATGTCAAAATTTGAAGCCATTCATGTCAGCTGATGATTATATTATAGCTACGCGTTCAGTCCTCGTCATTTCCAGGTGAAAATATTTACAGTATTAGGCCTACACTGCAAAACGCTGGCACACCTGTGAAAAGTTAAACTGCTAGCAATAATTGACGTTTTCTGGAAGAAATAACTCATCTTACGTAGAGTCACAACAAAATCAGTGGTTGTAGAAATTAGGAGTCCACTTAGCTTTAGCTAAAAATACGATTGAAATCTCGAACCTCACCTTTTGGCTGATTTATCGAATTAAGACCTGGCAATAAATGAAATGTCTGTTTCATTCTCAACTAAACAAAGTTCTTCACACTTTAAAACATCCTCAACATTGGTCTAAATTACTAAGAAAAATTTGCAGTAGATTTCGCAGTTAATACTTTCAATGTTAAAAAATAATTTTTTTCAGAGTTTAATGGAACTGCAAACGATTTCAGGATGTCTATACAAAAACCACTGTCCCATAACTTCAAATGTTAGGCACTGTCCCCTCTTAAGCAATACTGAGTTACAGTTAAACTGTTCAATTTTGTTACGAATTTCAGCTCTTATCTTTACTAATTGGCTTGTAAATTAAAAGACACATTATTGTTTTGGATGATTTGAATATTTTGCAAGTTCTCAATGTGATCAGAATAATCTTTCACGGGCTATCGCAGTCACAGCTTGTTGGTGGTCGTGAGCCGTAGTTTGAAGTCCCACTTTTAATTAATTACAAGGCCTGCTGTGTCACCGCTCCGGCCGGGCTGTTTCACTGTTCACAAAGAGTGGCAATGCTCGGCGGCTGCAAATGTTTCTGTAGTGCACGCTAAAATTTAGATAGGCACTTATGAGATCATTATTACCTAGTTTAATAATATTGACGTGTTAGCTGTTGAATGTTCTTGTTGCGAAGAGTAAAAATTTTAAATTGAGCTCTTTAATATAAAAATTACAACAAAACAAATTGCTTGTTAAATATTTCCTTCTTTTACCTAATGTTACTTAAATGTTCTTGTTGGGAATAGTAAAAATACTAACAATATGTCGAGGAAATTCTTTACTATAAATATTACAATAAAAACTCACAGGGTTCAGATTAAATATTTTCATCTTCTAATTGCTTCTGATTCAAATTCTGTAAAAGAAAGAATCAGAACAAAAAAAAATTGTAACTAATTCAGATAAGCCCAAAAAATACAGTGAAGTAAGAGAAGCTGTACAAGTACCTTTTTACTTTGGAAGATTACTATGCAGGAACATAATGTCATCAATCGTCTGTGACTTCAAAGATGTGCGTCGGTCCTGCATTATTTATCCCGCAGTAGAGAAGCTTCTCTCAGATGGCGCGCTGGACGCTGGAATGCAGTGCATGAAGTGTGCAAGTTTGGAAAGACGCGGATAGACGTTTTCACGTCCATACCACCAATCTATCAGGTCGATGCCTTTCGAAAATTGGACTTTATCATTCTTATATCTGAGAATTTCATCTGACGCAAAGTCAAGATCTCTCATCGATTCATCTTCTGAGGAATCTTCAACTTCATTAAAAAGTATGTCAGACTTCTGTTTTTTTGCAGGAATTCCAGATGTTGTTTCCTCCTTATCTTTTAACTGTGGACAATTTCTCGCAACATAATTTTTCGCTTCCTTTACAACTTCATCCTTTTCAGCACTGCGAAGAAATTTTAGGTTTTTATATTTTGGATTCAAAAACGTTGCAAGTTTATGGGTTACTGTTATGTCCCATTTGCTGATTAAAATAGATTTGGCTGTACTCTTTAAATCTATCAGAAACGGGCTGTCGCCTCATTTTTTTTCAAGGAAGGAGAGAAGTTTTAACTTCCCCAACACACATAAATAAAGCGTAGGGCTTTTGGAGGCTTCGAGATCACAAGAAGCTATTTTAAATGGTGTCAGAAAGGTTATTATATCTTCCAACATCCTCTTGTCTATAGACTCAATCAAATTATCTTGATTTTTCTCTGACAAAATTGGCAGAACTTCAAACCATTGTGAATTAATAGACTCAAACATATCCAATTTACTGTTCCATCGTGCGTCTATATCTCCTTTCAATGACTTCTGAAGGCGATACTGAAGATCAGATGTTTTAAAGAAAGTTGTAAAGCTTGACAGGAATTTATTAGTCGCTGCACATCACTCTTCTCATCATTCGCGTCTCCTTGAGTCGTCTGCTTCAGCACAGTATTAAGAATGTGTGCTGAGCACGAGAGCCTCTTGTATTGGCAAAGTGGTGCCACAATATTTGGACCTCTATCCATAATGAACATGATGTTATTCACAGCACTGAATAAATCGAACGACCATAGTATCTTAATTAATTCAAGTTTAATGTTTTCTCATGTTTTTTTTTTAATCTCGCTGTCAAAATTTCTGGTGCACAACACTCGATCCTCAAGTTTCACTTCTTCATAATTAACATAATGTGCAGTCACTCCCATATAGTTTATTTTATGGTACGAATCAGTCCATAAATCAACAGTTAGTGCTCCACCTATATCTCTGAATATATTCTTCAATTCTGCGGAGATAGTTACACGCAGACGATCGGCCATTTCCTTCAAATTTCTGGATATGGTGGTTGGATGAGGTAGCAGTTCCTTAGCACTCATTGCACCGTACTTGGCCCCCACATCAATAAGAAACTGTGCCGTCTCGAGAAACCCAGATCCACATGCAACTTCGAATGGTAAAATGTCTTTGCTAACAAGATTGATGAGTTTTTCTGTCACGGCTGTCTTCAAATTTGGCGGAACTTCAGGAACTTTCACGTCTCGCTTGGTTTTTAAATAAGTAATTATGCTACTTTGTCCAGCCTCACATGAATGTTTTAGCAAATTTGAAGTTCCACTTTTGTGTCCAGTGGAGGAATATACTTTTTTACATGCAAAACAAGCCACTATATCTTTTATCTTTTCGTTGCCATCAAATACGTATCCTGATTTTTTTCCAAATTGGCGATTTCAATTTGTTTTCCTTCACTAATGTAAAATCACCTTTTTTCACCTTACACGAAATTGTATCCATCGATATGGTGTTCATTTGAAGAAAGAACCCTCACTGATATTTGCTACGATGCACGTTGTCACTCGGTCACTACAAAGTGCTAACTGAAGGCAGTGGAAAATTGCAACGTGCACCTGTCTGGTAGACAGTGTGCAGGTTTGCCACTCAGAGAGCACTTCACAGGCCACACAAAAGACACGGTCGTGGAAATGGATTAGGCGCAGGTCTCTTGCGTACAGCTACGTCGGTTGTAGCCAGGGGCTGAGGACAACAGACATCCGCTCTACCCGGGCCCTGAAAGATTCCAAGAATGTCAACAGACTTGAAGTTTTCAACTAACATTGCAACATACGTACTGGGCAGATGCCTTGCTCATTATCCGCAGATGACCTGCGGATATCCGCGCCCGTCGCGATTTTATCCGCCAAGTAACAAATATTGCGAATATCCGCGGATATCCGCATCCGCGCTACAAGTGTTTTGTAGCGCGTATGTTTCAAAATGAGAAAAACTTTGATACCAGTATTAAGTATTTTTTATTCAAGTGACATGAAACAAGTGAGGAAGATTTTCTTATTTATGACACACACTGGTGTACTTGGAATCCACTGCCTGCATCTACAATTAAGATGTAAGAGAAGAATCCACTGCCTGCATCTACAATTAAAATGTAAGAGAAGAAGTCCAATAGTCTAAAAATTCATACAAACATAGAACATTTCTAATAACACAACTGTATTATCCTTTTAAATGTTTCTCATATGCATATATATTTTGTATTTTATTTATTTTTTTATTACAACACTGAAGAGATGGGAGTTCAAAATTATTTGTGTATGTTGATGACATTTTGGTCACTGACAAGACTTGGGAACAACATTTGGATCTGTTAAGAGATGTGTTTTCAAAATTGGAATCAGGAGGTTTGACTTTAAAAATAGGTAAGTGTGGAAGAAGCTAAATTTTTATGACATGTTAAATCTGAGAAAGGAATTGCACCTGATAAAGAGGAATTTGATGCTATTGCTAATTTTCTTACTCCACGCAACAAAGAAGAGCTTAAATCATTATTTGGGTTAACTAGATTCTGTAGAAAATTTTGTAGCAGCCGATCTCTGAATGCTTCATGCCTGTGTGAACTTTTGAAGAAGAATACTGTTTGGGATTGAAATCACGAATGTCAGGATGCTTTTGATGAGATAAAAGGACAGTTGTGCCAAAGTCAGATATTGTTCAGACTGGATTTGTCTCTTTCTTTTTGTATTATGAAAGACAGTAGTGATGTTGGTTTGGGTGCTCATGAATTTCAGAATATTGAACATAGGTCTCATGCATTTGCTAGTAGACTATTGCAGAAACATGAAAAAACATACACTGTAACTGTGACGGAACTTTTGGCTGTACATTGGGCGTTCAACAAGTTTAAAAATTATCTACTGGGTCACAAAGCCATCATCTACTCTGATCATGAAGAATTATGTTATCTCCAGGTGTGTAAGCTGTACTATAACAGCATTGCTCATTGGGCCTTGTTTTTACAGGAGTTCAATTATGAATCAGATACATTAAGGGCACAGACAATGCAGTTGCTGATGCTTTGTCTAGGCTACCTTTAGGGAGTGAATCATCTAACAACTTAAGAGAAAGAGTTTAAAATTATGTCTTTGAGAAGTGTGAAAGAGGAAAAAGAGATCTTGAAAATCTGCAAAGACATCCACAGCATTCAAAATCATGATCAAAATTAGAAATTGGTTAAGAGCATGTTGGGTAAGAAAGGAGAAGAAAAGACGGAACAATATGATAAGGCACACAAGGTTATTTAATTCAGGAGATATAAGACTGATTGGATGATTGGAAACTATGGTGGCAGGAACAATCTATTCATACTTTAATAACTTACGCACATGAAGAGTTTTGGTCATTGTGGATCAACCAAATGTACAAAAAATATTCAGGAAAACATCTATTTTTATAACATAGGAAGGAGAATATAGAAGAAGATTGCCAGTGTAGTACCACAACCCCTTTTGGGATCCTATATCCTATTCCAGTCTCATCTCCACTCTCCCAATGAGGGAATATATGTAACACTAGTAATTTACATCAATTTAAGCTGTTGCTTTGACAATTTCTACATTGCGTCTCACCAGTATACAGAATGAAGGAAACATGTTTCTGGTTATCTGGATTTGAATACTGTCATACACCAAAGATTCTTAATGCAGCAACTTAGTAAATTACCCTAATTTAAACTGTTGTTTTGACATTTTTTACATTGGGCCTCACCAGCATATAGAATGAAGGAAACATGTTGGATTAAAAAGTAATGTACCATCATAATTTACACACAATACAAACTACAGGCACACTGTGGGAATAAATTTGCTATTGTAATTATGGAGTAATTAACGATTAAAGTACCGATATTTCAAGTCATCGAGAGACAGCTATTTTTATTTTTTAAGTCAGAAATTGTTTATTCTCCTAACGGAAGTATAACACAATGATTTTTCAATCACAAGCAAACATGCTGATGTTCTAATTGGTGTTAGTTAATAGAACTGTAATTATGACCATATATAAATATAAAACTTTACTCGTACAAAATTTACTTAATTGATTCTAGGCCTTCCATTCAATAAAACTAATTGCACTGTTCACCTGAAAATGATAGGATAATTTTCCTTAAGTCAGTAAAATAATATCTGCAAATTAACAAAACATATTGTTGTAATGATGAAACGTGATTTATAGTCTTAACAGAAACAAACCCTTTCCACTCTTTGTATGAAATGATTCACTGTTATTCCATGTAATTTTCTATGTAATTTGAGGAGATGTACGTAAAAACTTTAATTGCCAACATGCAAAATTCAATACATAACAATGACAGTAATTGTTTAAAATCATACTGTCGCAGAAGAAGCTGAGTAGCACCGGGGTGTAGTGGTTATGATACTAAACTGTTGCATCAGGGGTCGTGAGTTCAAAAATCACCTGGACTGTACAATTTTAAATTCTATATTCGGTTCGAGTACAGATTAGAAGTATCCACAAATGTCAAAAATCATTGTACTGGAGTGTTCTGTAGCAGTATATATACTGTATGTGTTCTGGCCAGAGGCAGTTCGCTCTGCGCTTTTGTATGTGCAAGTGCTGAATAAACCGTCATTAAGTGAAGTTAGTGTTCATCATTCATCTAATTGCACCTTCTTCTATGTGACATTATTCTGGTGGAGATGATGGGTATTGGAACTTGTGATAGCGCACATTATCAATGACACAGTGGCTCCCATCAAGCTATGACAGAGTCGCTGTTTACATGGTGAGAAACCCGAGTTCGAGCCATATACAACAGACCGCAATTTATCAGAAACAGAAAAAGAAGATGACATTACGAGGACAGAAACTGTGTGCCACCACATGAGACATCCTTCCGGGTTCTCGGGTGATGATGTCCAAGATCGAAACAAGGGGCTCAAGGTATATGAGCGTATTGCCAGATTTAACAAATGGGATGACACCATGTGTTTGACTAATGTATTTTTCTACTTGGAGGGCACTGCCAAGCAATGGTATGAGAACAACGAGGAGAAGTTAACAAGCTGGGAAGTATTCCAGGCGGTACTATGCAAGTATTTTGGTGACACACAATGACAGAAGTGCAAGGCTGAAGATAAATTGAATTACAGGGCACAGCGTCCAGGAGAAACTACAGCATCCTACATTCAAGACGACTTGGAGCTGTGTAAAATAGTGGGTCCTAGAAAGGAGGAGGATGATAAGGTTGCACATCTCATGAAGGGTGTTGCTGAGGACACATATTAAGCCCTACTCCTGAAGGAGGTTTTGACAGCAGACGACTTCATAAAATGGTGCCACTATATCGAGACAATGCATCAAAAAAAGAATTACACGCAAGAAGTTTGAATGGCTTCCAAACATTGTATTGATGTCTGTGATGGAGGAAGCAACTGATTTCACAAGTTTTCTTTATCAGATAGTGAGAGAGGAAGTTCAGAATGCACTTGGATTGCACGGCGAGTAAAATCCCGAGACACTTCAAGAGGTGATAAGGGAGAAAAAGGAACAGACATTGAACCCAATCTCTTGCCCTTCATTTCCCTTTAAAACGGTGAAAAAGTCAAGACCCAGGTGGAGTTACATTCCCACAATGCCGCATGAGGAACCTGTTTGGGCACCAAGGAAGACTGACGGCTGGAGGACCCAGGACAACCAATCAATATGTTTCCACTGTGGACGTCCGGGATATGTGATGCCTATAGTCAACAAAGGCGGCGGATATTTGATGACGCCCACACCAGAAGACAACAGACTGATCTTAACCAATGCCAACTCAGGGACAATGAAGATGAACAAGAAGAGGTGGGTGCAGGTGTAGGACGACATAGGTCACCAACGCTGCAAGCTAGCCGCTGGAGAGAACGCTCCCCAACACGCTGATCAAGGTCTCCATCACCATTTAGAAGCTCCAGTCAATCACCTAGCTGCCATAACCTGGAAAACTAAAGGGTGCGAACTTTCTTGGAGGTGAGGCCACTGAAGAGAAAAATCCTCCACTGTCAATCACTACAAAAATGATACGAAACTACATCAAAATCCTGATAGATGGCCGACCAGCCCAAGCTCTTGTGGACTCTGGAGCATCATATTCAGTCATTTCGGAGAAGTACCATTGCCAGTTGCAGAAAACCGTATTCGTAGACAACAAAACATTTCTGCTGAAAGTGGCTAATGGGAAATATGTAAATCCTACATGAAGATGTACCACTCATGTGGGTATAAGTGGCCATACACAGCCCTTAGAATTCAGCATCTTACAAGAGTGTAGTCATGATGTCATTCTCGGATGGGACTTTTTGAAAGATTCTCAGGCAATTATAGATTGTGGTTGCTCGAAGATTATGCTAGATGAGATGAGATACTGTGGACAGGAAGATGCGCATCCGAGTGTGTGGATACTATGTGTGCTGGAGGAAATGATCATTACTGCAGTCAGCGCTAGAAAGGTAACTGTCACGTGTCATGACATGCATAAACCCATGGACCTTATTGTGGAACGTAAAAGAAGCATACCACTGAAAAATAACTTGGTTCCCCAGCCTCTGTCATCTCATTTACTAATGGATTCAGTGAACTGTGGATAGCTAACTGTTGCCAAGAACCGCAGATCCTTCCAAGATGCATATGGGTAGCAAACGCTGAGCCATTAATTGAAGAACAGTTGAGCGTCATAGAAACCTCCCATGCTGTGTCTGTGGGCAAAATTAGAGCTACCACTATGAGACAATATCTCCTAGCTCAACTAACCACAGATCTCACTAAAGAACAGCAAAAGAAGCTACTTGTCATTCTTCAAGAGTTCTCTGAATGCTTCAATCCACAGGTGAAGAGCAAATTAGATAAATCGACGGTGAAGCACCAATAAGCCAGAGAGCATACCATGTGTAAAGCTTAATAAGATAACTAAAAAGTACGTTTACCCTCTTCCACGAGTTGACGACACACTAGATTGTCTGAAGGGGGCCAAGTTTTCTTCAACCATGGACATGTACTCAGGATATTGGCAAATCGAAGTAGATGAGGCTAATCATGATAAAACTGCATTCATCACCCCTGAGGGCCTGTATGAGTTTAAAGTAATGCCATTTGGTTTATGTAATGCACCAGTAACTTGGATGGATGATGGATAATCTTTTACGTCACCTGAAGTGGACGATGTGCCTTTGTTATTTAGATGACATTATAGTGTTCTCAGAGACATTTGATGAACACATAAAAAGACTGAGGGCCGTTCTTAAGTGTCTCCAAGAAGGCAGACTGAAACTTAATCCAAGAACGTGTCTCTTTGGAGCAAAAAACAATCAAAATACTTGGACACCTTGTGTCAAACGAAGGTGTGTGGCCAGACCCAGAAAAGGTGAGATCTATAACTCCAAGAGTTGTTAAAAGCTGATGCTAAATTTATCTGGGGTGGTGCTCAACAAGACTCTTTCAGTGTGCTGTGAAAAGCTCTGACGACTGACCCAGTACTTGGTCTGTATGATGAGAGAGCACCTACAGAACTACACACAGATGCTAGTGGGTATGGGATCGGTGCTGTTCTGGTGCAAATTCAGTCAGAGGATGTCAAAGAACAATTTAAGGTAGTTAATGGATTACTTTGCAAGAAAAACTTTGATCCGTTTGGAAAGAGGTGGCTACCAGTGATTCTTAAACACATGAACTTAGATGTTCTACAGAAATTCCATGACACACCTGAGGTCAGACATTTAGGATTTGTTAAGACATATGATGGAATCCACAAGAGATTTTTCTGGTCAGGTTTACTTAGGAGTGTCCGTCACTATGTGTCGCACTGTCGAGACATTTTTGCCAAGTTTTATTACATGAGACAGGTGTCAAACAGTGAAGGTAAGTAACCAAACAAGTAGAAACCAGATGCAAAACATACTGCCTAGTGGTAACCTCAATCTCATGTCTGTGTACATTTATGGACTTCTGGCTAAGTCTAAGAATGGATTTTGTTATGTTTTTGTGGTGGTTGATGTATTTTCGAAGTTCATAAAGCTGTTTCCTCTTAAGAAAGCTACCAATAAGCAAATAATCTCTTAAGTTTGAAAACACATATTTTCATCAGGTGGATATTCCTAAAACAATTTTATCTGACAATGGTTGTCAGTTTACATCACAAGTTTGGAAAGATTTTGTTGATCACACAAAAATAAGGCATATTCTAACATCGGTGTACCATCGGTCATGTAACCCAGCAGAAAGATATATGAGAGAAACTGGAAGACTGTTTAGGACATATTGCAGTAAGAATCATACCAGTTGGACAGATTATGTCAGTGATTTTGAGGATATTATGAACAGTTTACAACATTCTTCAAAAGGTTTTTCACCATCTGAAATCATATTTAATCATAGACAAGCTAACTTTATTTCTGAGAATGTTGAGTTTCCTCCACGTAAAATTCTGTCACTGCAAGAGAGGGAACAGTGTGTCAGGGAAATGATGAAAAACCAGAAGGATAGCAGAAAGCAGAGACACGATGGCAAAGGCAGATTTTCTAAGTTTGGGGTAGGAGGTATTGTGTTGGTGAAAGCCAAAGAGAAATGTAAAAAGTGTTGACATCTGAGATAAATAAATTTTTTGATATTTATATAGGACCATTCAAAATTCTTGAAAATCCGCATCTTTATGCATACAGACTTGTGTATCCTACACCGAAGTAGATGTTTGGATTACGCTATATCACTGAGCTGAAAGCTTATAGACATGATCCATAAGTATCTATTTTTGTTTCCTTTTCTTTTTTCATTGTCAGGAATGTAGTATGTAAGATCATATGATTAAGTTCTATCTTATATACTGACTGAGTTTAAATCTGTGACACACTATATTTGCAGGTTCATATAACCATATAATTACATTTTGTAATAGATCTGTGCTTTAGAATTTGATAAATTTATTCCATGATACTAAATGAGTAGATCCTTTTACAATTTTGAAATGAGACAATGCCATTAAATATTCAGTAATAAATTTTCATATTTTGTACTGTAAAAATTAGGAACAGTATCTTAGTATATCTGTGTGTATCACCTTACTAGTTCATTCTTCATTGCATTTAGCTCCGTTTATTAAAATTTCATAAGTGAACACTTTTTAATCCAGTCTGATGTATACCCTGTATACTTATTTATTTATTTTCAATGTAAATAAGCAGAGCATATGCCATGTGATGTGAGGGAGGCATTGAACAGCATACTTAGTACACAAAACAATGTTGCAGAATTTGATGTGAATGCTAGAAATGAAGTAATCTATCCATTGGAGTTTGTGATGAGAAATCTAGGGAGGAATCTGAAAGATATGGGTGGATCCACTCCCACACTGCTGTATAGCTGTACCCTTGCTGTTCCAGTTGACTTACAAGAGATCATAGGTGCTGGGTAATGTGCTCAATCATCTGTCAACTACATCAGTGATGTGACTGAGATTTGTAAATCATTAGGCAAGAAATTATCCTATATGAAGAATTCATAGAACTATTTGTTTAGAAACATTATCACTGGGATGGACAGTGATAGTCCAGACAAATGTACGTTTTTTCAAGTAGGGGATTAATTCCCAATACATTATGTAACTTTAAATCAGTATGTATTTTTGTTTTCTGTTATAAATGAATCTTTTGGGCCTCTATGTATGTAGGTTAGTTTGTATGAACAATTAGCAAATAGTGTGGAAGACATTTATGAGTATAGATAGTATAACAAGATGTATGCATTTCTGCGACTGCAGTCTTTCTCAGCCTATTCCAGTGATGAATTCTTCTCAGATTATCGGCCGAGTGGTGGCAAAGTCTTGTCGCAGTGTTTCAATGAGTTTCGTACCCCTCATCTTCTGGCTTCGCCACCACTTGGCTGATAATCTGAGAAGAATTCATCACTGTATGCATTTCTGATTTCACACACTGATTTTGGTCCTCAAGGTACTCGATTATGACATCATTCATAGCTATTTATGACTCTGATTATCTGTACTGCAATATTGTATCTCACTGGAACTTGAGTTGTGGGCAAACTCGTGCTTAAATCTGTTCTGGTACTCTGGTCATTGCCACTGTGGGTCTGCTCAAGCAATTATTGACTTTGGCTAGATGCTTCCTATAATTACTCTTTACATATGATTGAACTTATTGATATATGATTGTGAACTTAATTCATTTTGTTGTGTCGAAACATTTTTGCTGGTCTGTACCTGGTGTGGTTTGGATTCACGGGTTGATCACCATATTGTAAGCTTAGGCCCTAATATTTTTTTCATTATTTTCTCCTTTCATGAGTCAACATTTCCTTGCTTACTGTGATTTAAGTGGCTGACTGATTTTGTGCTATATTCCTACTCATGATTGATTATATGCTTCTGGTATGTACCTGTCGTGAGTTTTTCAAGTTGGCTCACTCATCGTACACTTACGCTGTGAATTTTTTTCTTCTCTTTTGAAGATTTTGAAGGTGTGACTTTATATAAGTAAACTTGCAATTTGTAATTCTAGTAATTTACATTGACTCTGTACTTACTTCTATACTTTCAGCTTTGACTTTGTATCATTTTTCTTGTGACAGAATGTTCCTCAGATCTGAATACCATGCCCTGATATATCTATAAATTACGACTTGTATAGCAGATATTTTTCTTATATTTTCTGTAATATGTTATGTATCAGATACTTCTATACATCTGTATTCTATCTTTTGGCATCACTTTGTATACCATGTGGTAAACCTTATAGTAGGTCAGAAAATATTGTAGACACATAGCTTCAAAATTTTGCGAGGGGGATATTGTAATGGGACACCCCCCCCCCCCCCTCTAGCATTACTTTTCCTCAACAGAAGTAGTCGATACCAGAACTAATTATCAAATTTTGGGCAGGACAACATTAACTCAACCATTTATCTGAAAAATTTCGTATAATTTTATACACACTATGTTATATTTCAAGCTAAAAACTATAAAATTGAATTACTTTATTTTCGTTGTTACAATGGATGTGTACTAGCTCTGTATGTACAGTTAAAATAATTTTTTTTAGAAACATTTAAAATTGTGAAATATTTAGCACACTTAAATTTATTTTATTAATTACACAATCTGGTACAGTTTATTATGTTTATTTCTGGATTCGCTTATAAATTACTAGAAATTCTTTTGTCAAGAAAATCTGAAAACCCTTTGAAAAATTTTTATTACCGCAGAGTGAGGAAGTAGTAATGGGCGTGCCTCTGATGTGAACAGATGTGTATTTGAAATTTTGAAGAACAATGAAATTTCAGCTGTGTTAGTGTGAAAATTCAAAAGATAGTATGATATAGTAAAATACGAAGCGCATATGTATATATATACAAAAACAAAAAATCTGCATAGGCATTCATCAAATTTGTTTACGTAAATTGGAACATGAGAACCTAAAATGTGAAAATTTCAGTTTCAAAAATCAGACCCTTGACATGAAGAACTGGAGCCAACTACGAGAAAAGAAGATAAGTAAAAAGTTTTTTGTAAATACTACTCCTCTCGTATTTTTTGAAAAGATTTTACCATTGACAATAGTAGTAACAAGAACAAAGGACGAAGCAGGAGATTACAATTGGGATCACCATTTGATGTCCATGTCTTGCTTTGCTAACACTTTTTACCTCCCTCAGCACCGCATGCACAAGTTAACAATGTGAGTCCTGAGTGAGCAGTGCCAGTGACAGCTACAGAGTGTGTTCCATAAGTAATGCGACCAATTGTAACCAGTTGGGCTAAGTGGAGGGGGGTGTTAGCTTCAAAATGCTCTTTGTCTCATTCAGCTGTGAACTGCCGGAGAGACAGAACGTTCATTTCCGTCAACCCCATTTTGAGTTTATGTAACACAGCACAATGGATCATTCTGTAGAACAAATGGTACACTATCAGATTTTGCATTAAACTTCGTAAGTCCACCACCGAAATGTTTCCATTACTTCAGCATGTCCAAATCACATGTTTTTTGATGGCGCAAGTCGTTCATGGAGGGCCGAGAGGAGATCACCGACGAACCTTGCAGTAGACGGCCATCAACCACATGAGTTGACAAAAATGTGATGCTTGTGGGCGACTGTTTGAACTCTGACAGACAGCTGAGCCTTCAATTGATAGCACAAACTCTAAACATGTCAAAAACAACCGTTTTCTGCATTGTGACTGAAGATTCAAACATGAGAAAGATGTGTGCCAAACTTGTCCCAAAAGTATTGACCGACGAACACAAGCACATGCGAGTGCTTCAGTGCCAAGAAATGTTGGAAATGTGTGAAAATGATCCTCATTTTTTAAACTTAGTTATCACTGGTAATGAGTCATGGATTTTTGAGTACAACCCTGAGACAAAAAGGCAGAGTTCAGAGTGGCACACCCCATCATTGCCCCATCCCAAGAAGGCACGCATGAGCAAGTCCAGAATCAAAACCATGCTCATTGTCTTCTTTGGCATCACAGGCATTGTCCACCACAAACTTGTACCTACTTGGACTACAGTGAACTCAGCTTTCTACTTGGAAGTGCTCAAAAGACTGAAAAGGAGGGTCTCACACTGCCGAAGCGACATCAAGGACACGTGGAAAGTTCACCAAGACAATCTGCCGATTCGCAGCGCCTTCATTGTCAACGACTTCCTGGCCAGGACCAAGACCCCATTGGTTCCCCAGCCTCCCTACAGTCCTGACCTGGCTCCCACTGACTTTTTTTTGTTTCCTTGGTTAAAAGGACTCATGAAGGAAAACATTGGGACATGATTGAAAGCATCCGGGCGGATGTTGCGTCAGCTCTAAAGGACATTCTGGAAAAGGCATTCCAGGATGCCTTCCAGGCATGGAACACCGCCTCCAGAAGTGTATCGATGCAAGAGGGTGCTATTTTGAAAATTTTTGATTATTTGTATGAATATATTCAATAAATGATTTTGTATGAATTTGGTCACATTACTTATGGAACACACCTTGTACATCTGCTGAATTCCCATAGGTGGCCATGGCTGCAAGGTTAGAAGCTCACCCTGCTGGAAATACCACACTGGACGTAAACTGCTGCTCTCCAAGGCAGAAGTTTTTCAAGCAACAAAGCTATGGAAGTAGAGCACATTCCCCTCTAAAATTCCCAGCCCATTGGCTCCAGCAGTCCTTAAGCTATTATAAAAACCTCCATTGTTGTTGAAGCTGCCTCTTATCCATTAATCTCTCCAAAACATTAAACAACAATTATATGAATATTCCCTATTTACACTCTCATGGAATCTTGTACAGTAAGGAACAATGCCCATTTCACCACTACATATGATTTCTTGCCCATTACTAATTGGAAAGTGTTCTAGCATATACAGTTTCAATAAATGTGTCCTGATTTTGACCCCTGCATGGTGATATAATGGTACAGTTGACTTTTCTGGTTCAACCACAAGTTCCCATTGTGCCAGCAATTCCTTCCACACTTTCCACAGGCCTACCAAGAACTGATCTGGACTGCATAGAACTTGACCCAGCCACTCACATTCCATATGTAAAATTGCTTCCTGCAGCTCTGTTACCACTAACTAAAGTGTCCCAGAAGCTATCAGCCAAAGACTGCAACAGTCTTACTACTTCTTCTGTCCAAAGCGTCCACCTGAGCCCATGAAACTTCCAGGTCCCAGTTCACTATGTTTACTGTTGTCTTACCAGGAGTGTTATCTCTGTTGCTAATTTTCGCAGTACCGGGGTATTGTTCAATACCTCTTGTTCCAAACTGGTTAACTGTGTGGCATTCTATGGTGGTCTTATTTCTCCTTGCTACACCACTCTCCCCCCCCCCCCCCCCCTCTCTCTCTCTCTCTCTCCAGTGTGTGAAGTTTTGTACAGTACACCTCACATTTATCCCAGCTCCATAAGAAGAAGACATGTGGTGTCATGTATGGACTTCCCACAGGCCACTCATGAAATCTGTGTCTTCAATCTGTGTCTTCCCAGCCAATGTCCTGGATACTTCTCTTGCAACCATATACACATGACATTTACAGTGTAAGATGGTGCACCATCTTGCATAAAAATAATGTCTTCAATGTTATGTCATGCAGGTACAGCGAGCCAAACAAAATTTTCAAACATCTGTAGGTAGCATTCTGCATTCATTGTGTCATGCAGGATAAATCACCCAATAACATTTGTGGCAGTTGTTCCATACCATACAGTTGTTTCCATGTGATCCTGCATCTTCTCTGATGTAATACAAAGATCTTGTTCTAGTCAACGATGGCAATAATGTCTGTTTATAAAACCTCTGACATAGAATATGGCCTTGTCACTGCAAGAGGATGTTGTTGAACAAGTGAGGCCAATTTTCATGCCAAATTCAAATTGACTCCCCATACCCCGCTCTGTGATTACAGCCTTCCAGCTTCAGCTGTTGCATATGATGAAGTTTCTATGTTTGATAATTCAGTTCTTTATGCGAGATCTGACATTCTAACTACCTTGTGAGTCCCCTTTTGTGTGCTACCTGGCATGTTATTTCAAAGGGATGCATAGAAACATTTCCTGCACAATCATCACTTTACCATCAAATTGAGACATGGATGACTGACCAGTTTTTCTTGCATCTTTTACCAAGCTTGTGCATATTAACAATTCTTCATAGTCTCTGGACGAATTGTGGCATTCATTCCACTCATAGTATGCCACCATCTCTGCACCTGCTTGATGGAATTCCACACTTCATAAAGTGCAGTGATCTGTGCTTGCTGTTGGATAGGAGACTGGCCATCTTTGTAATTGCTATGTGCACCATTTCCCACAGCAACTGCTGTACTGCAGAAAATGTAAAAACAAGTACTGATCAAGGGTTAAATATAGGACAGGCAAGAAGCAGGTAAGATGGAACAAATTATGAGCATGGAGCACAAGGTGGGGCTAGCAGACAAATGTTTGCAGCTGTATCAATGCCACTATGGTAGAATGACCTCCGAGCCAGCTGACACACACCCAGGCCATGACTACAGAAATCCTAGCCTTGTTTAATGACCTGTATGTGCAAACTATTCCTATCATGATTCCATTGATATCAAAACATCTACAGCCATTTTTAATACCTAGTTACTTCCAAACACCTTGTACAGCTTTCATACAAATGAACAGAAAAGTATAATACTACACGGTGAACAACACTTCTTCCTTCTATCCTCATCCTACACTGTTATATTAATTGCTTATGCCTCTAAATAAAACATCCATTCTCACCCAACACTAACCATTCCCTCCTACTTCCTTGGTCTTAATCCATAGGGAATCTCCTGTCCTGGTTGTGCAAGGTTCCTGCAGTTCCTCTTTTTCTACTACCCATATTCCTACCCTCACTGGACGTCACCTGTGTCAACACATCTTGATTACCTCAATATGGCTTGAGACACCCAACATGCATGATAGTTGTATGAGTCAGTAACTGAAGCTTGGCATTTACCAGTGATATTGTTCAACAACCTGATTTGGCCCATGACAATGCATTACAAATTTCTTTTTCATACCTGTCAGAATGTAGCTGTTTGATAACATTATCCACTGACTGATTTTATACTATGGTAATCTGCCCACAATTCCCCAACACTGTATATGTGATATTCAAGGGCTCTGGTGTTTGCTCCCTGAATACACTTCCCTGACAATTCTTAGCCAATTTCACCAAACAAAGATGGCATGGGCCTCCCATAAACTACCGGTACCTCATATGGTGATAACTGTATCACAGAATGGATTTTTGAATTATACGCACTCACAACAAAAGATTAATACACATCGCTATCATTATAACGTAAACTCATATAATGACTTAACATCCTTTCGGTTGTGTGATGTACCCCCTCTGTAATATTAGCCTGATGGCCCAATGGACTTACCTTTAACTTCTTAACCCTTAGCAAATTACACAGCTGCTTTAATGAATTGGACATACAGTTTGTCCCTTGATCAGTGATCATAGTTTCTGCCATTCCACTCAACTGTTGACTAACGCTTGTGCTACCATTGCTGCCTTTTGGTTAGGGATTGCAAATCATTTCCACATAGTTAGAAAAATGATCAATAATGATTAACACAAATTGATTCTCAACTGGATTCTTTTTGAATGGCCCAAGAGCATGCAACCCAATCATTTTAAAATACTCTGCTGCTTCTGGTAACATCTGCAGATATTACCTTATGGCTCATATGTGCTCACTGACCGCATTGCATCCGTTGTTCTACCACCCCCAGTTTCCTGACAACAGGAGGTTGTAATCTACCCTAGACTCACGCCTTTTGTTGATTGTTGCTGGCTTCATAATACATTCTTATAATAAGCTTCAATAGGAGTAAGATTTACAATAAACTTTTTACTTATCTTCTTTTCTCATAGTTGGCTCCAGTTCTTCACATTTGAGGGCTGATTCTTGAAGCTCAAACTTTTGATATTATGGGTTATCATGGTTCCAACTGATGTAAGAACTTCTGAAAATTGCCTGACCAGTAATTTCTGTTTTTACATTAATTTTATTCTCTTACATTTTTTCTATATCACACTGTCTTTACAATTTCCACTTCAACAAAACAGAAAATTACATTGTTATTGTCAAAAATAAAAACATGTCTTATCACAGCAGAGGCAAGCCCACTACTAATCCACCCTGTGTACTAACAATATTCCAAAGAGTTTACAAATTTTCTTGACAAATGACTTTATACCATTAATTTATAAACAAATCCAGAAATAAATTTAATAATTAGTGTCAGATTGAATAATTAATAATAGAAATTTTAAGTGCACCAAATATTTCACAATTTCAAATGTTTCTAAAAGAAAAGTAACTTTAACTGTACATTCAAAGCTAGCACATATCGATTGTAACAATGAAAATACATTAATTGCTTTTTATACATTTTAGCCTGAAATGTAATACAGGGTGACAAAATCATATCCAATTATTTAAAAAAAAAACAGTTGAGATAATATTAACCTGTTTAATACTTCGTAATTATTTTTGGTATCGACTACTTCTATTGAGGAAAAGTAACGTTAGAGGAGGGTGTCCCTTTACAAGGTATGAAGTTCTTTCAACATTTCCTCTTTCAGCTGTGCTTGCATTACTACCTGTGGTCCAAACCTCATTGTCTTACACCACAACCCATCCCACACAGCGAACTGTGCTGTGATTCATACTGTTTACATTCCAATGTTCCTATCACAATGTCTGCCATTAGACAAGATTGTGACTAAGTGCTTGTATCACTGCTACTTTTTGGCTTAAACTATCAACATTTGCATGCCTATTACCAAGCTCTTGTATAACTTCATACTCAAATTCACTTAACCCCAATGCCATCCTGGTAGAAGGTTCCTTGAACCCCAACAATCACTAACGGCTGCATGGTCCTTTAGTACTTTAAACCCTCTCCCTTACAAATAACACTTGAAATACTTGCTGCCATATATCACACTACGCATCCCTTTTTCTGTTGTTAACTAGTTTTTCTCTTTTCCTCTGCTCTGTTCAACTTCGTAAAGGCATATGCTACTGGGTGCACGTCTCCATCTGCCACCTGACAGAGAACACACACTGTAGCCTGATTGGAAGCATTGGTTGACAGAGTAAACTCTTTCCCATAGTCCAGAAAAATAAG
This sequence comes from Schistocerca nitens, assembly GCF_023898315.1. Taxonomy (NCBI): domain Eukaryota; kingdom Metazoa; phylum Arthropoda; class Insecta; order Orthoptera; family Acrididae; genus Schistocerca; species Schistocerca nitens. The sequence continues at coordinate 367,075,636 of NC_064619.1, forward strand.
TACTGGACTTGATGTCAATGCTCTCTTTAACTCACCCAGTGCATCTCACTATTCCTTTGTCTATTTAAATCACTTTTTTAAACAGTTGCATAAATGGTCCGCCAACACTGCACACCCTTTAATGAATTTTCTATAATAATTCCCTAAACCTAAAAAAAGATTGTAGCTCCTAGACATTACTAGGATTCTAAATTCCCATACTGTCTGTATTAACCTAGATCCATTTTAACCCCTTCACTGGAAATGACATGTCATAAACATTTAACTTCTTCCAATGCAAAGAGAAATTTTTCCATAATAAATGAAAAGCACCAGTTTGCTTTTGTTCTACAATATATTCATTTATTATAATGTTGTTCTACCAAGAACTGACGGAAGATTCTGTTAACATAAATTTTCCCATGTTTAATGTTAAATTCACTGCTCATAATCTTCTAAAAACCTCTCATAAGTGATGCAAATGATCTGACATATTCTTTGAAAAAATGATTACAACAACCAGGTACACCATGCACTGGTGAGTTATCAACCACACTGCATCCAGTAAAAACTGAATTGTTGCCAGAGCATTCTACCAGAGCATTCTATGGTATTCTACAATAGTTAGAATGGCCCCAGAGGATTGATACTGCTGTTTCTAAATAGTCCTTTGGGTGTACCTCTATCTGATGGTACCCCCACTCCTCAGATATAAGATAGAGAAGTACTTAACACTGCTCCCAGATTGTCAATAGTTCCAGTGCGGTTTTAAATCAGATACACATCGATTATGGTTTTGCTGTTACAACGTCTGTAGCCACAAAAGAATCTATCTCTTCTGCTTCTATCTGGCAACTTTTCTGGTACAACTGCACTGGCTGCACTTCATGGACTAATGCATTCCTCTATTATCCCATCCACATACTGTTGATCAGCTAATTTTTCTAATACTGGTTGCATACATGGTGGTATATGGCAAGGTCTGCAGTATACCGGGGATTCAGTTCTTGTAGGGGTACGGTGCTGCATTATAGGCGATGCTGGTGTGGCCCTTGAGGTGAAAACAAATCCTCAAGTTCAAATTATAATTTCCGCATTTCCAATCTATTCGTACCACTAAGATGCTTTAACTTCCCACAAATGCAGTTTTATCAAAAGTTTGCACATTATCCTGGTTCACACTGACTGAGTCCCTACCCATGTCATTCAGATTTCCTAATAAGCTACCAAAATTCCCTTCATGAGCTGTATTCCATTGGCACCAAATTTGCTTCAATTCAAAGCAACTACCTTCCTGTCCAATTCCTACCATGTGCATATTAAGCTTCTCCTTACAAAGCAACATGATTACTCTAACACATCATTTCTGCCAGCAGTCCTATGAAGCAAAATGCATTAACAGATCATTCCAGTCCCACATTCACCCAGACCAACTTCCAGTGCCTTGCAGCACAATAACATGCAAATTAATTCATAGAGCTTTTGACTGCAGTTTAAGTGGTTCACACCTTGACATTGGTAGACCTTGCATTTGAAATTCACAGGTGACCATTTATCCAATAGTCCAATCACCTTACCTCGTCACTGTTTGACAAAACGGCAAGCTGTAGTTGTGAAGCCATGCTACATGAAGGTCGACTGTGCAGGCACCAGTTGCCAGGTATGGACCACAAGTACTCGTGACATCACTCTACAATGATCAGGGGTTATGGGGGCTCCTATGGTTTAGAGATGGTCTTGTGGTGTGTTGCGGAGGTGGTGGTGCTGGCCAGAGGTGACTAGGAAAACTCCACTGCAAGATACAAGTTATTTTATTCATCTTGAATTACAATGCTCGAGTGCTACACTGCCCTTGGATTCACCTTCTGCAGGAACATGGTCCACAGGTGATGCCATTGACATTGGAAGACTGTGGTGGTGGGATGGCCTTTTGATGTATTGTGTCCTGCTTTTCTGCCACTGTTTACCCCACTCAGTACCTCCTACCTGAGCTAACACTATGCAGCCCTGAATGAGCACTGTCATTGATGTGTTAATCCCCTGAATTCCCATACACAGCTGTGGCTACTGGGTTAGAAGCTAAGCCTGGTGCAAAGGTATGGAGGAAGTACAGCATAAGGTATGAACCATTGCCCTCCAAGGCAGAAGTCTGGTGCTGCTGTGCACCTGGGGGATGGCTTCCCATTGTGTTGCCTAAGTCCTACATGGTGAACTTAGAACAGTGAGCTGGTCTGTTGGAGCTGGCTGGTCAGACTGGTGTCAGCTGCTGGCTAGCCCAAAGCATGTTGAAGACTGATATGTGGAGAGTGCTGCCAGACTGTGTATAACTGTGTTAGAAACAGAGAGTATTTATGGAAATTAATAGCACCCTTGTTGTGACATTAAACTGCTTCCAGGAACATACAGATCAATGCTTCTGTTGGGTAATAGTGTGGAAAAATATCACAGGCCAGCCTGTCATGGAACAGCCTTTCTGCAATGTTGTCAGAAGTGGCTTAACCCTCATGCCTTACAGTGTACAAAAAGGCTTGCTTGAGAAATTACATATAGCACCTCTGTATCTGCCAACTTGCCTCACACATAGCTGCAATACAGCTGCTTTAAGTCAGTAACACTCAAAATTTAGCAACAGCATTACAGTACTGTCACAAAGGGATTTTATTGTGTACTAGAACTGTGGATATGTATATGTAAACAAAATAATTATACTGATATTTTGATATGGTATGTTTCAAGATTATCTTGTAAATGTAGCATGACACAGCATTCCTTTCATTATCAACCACATATTGAAATTTAAAATTTTCCCGGCGAATTAAATGTTCAAAGAAATTTCAGGATTGCAGCTGGTTGTCATAAACTTCACTCCACAATATTTCAACTGGACACATTCCAGTTGTCTTCAGGCGAGCCATCAAAAACTGATGAAGACATTCTCCACTCCATCCTATATAGCACACTGAAAGTATTTTGCACATGCTTCCGAGTCAGAGTGTCAGAAGGACCATACCACTGGTGGCAGTGCCCTTGCTGGTGGATCTGCATTGGTCATCTGTCTTTGGCACTGCTACTCACCGCAGTCATCAGAGTATTCTGGCACCTTCGCCTGGGGCAAATCTCGTAGATGATGGGATTCCACGCATTATCCAGCAGGTAGCTGCTGTCATGGTTCATTAGATTTTCCGTGATGGGTATTTCAACACATTCTTTTATAATAGAGTCCCAAAAGGATGTTGCTGTGGCCAAAATTAATGTTCCGCAATTGCATACTTTCTGGGTTGCAGTGCAACATTTATGTTCTGTGCAGCATTCTTCCACTATTATGTATTCTATATAGGCCATACACCATTCTGGCAAGATATTTTGTAAATTCCCACCTTCTGCAGCAACAAGTCATCCTTTGCTGATCCCAGCAGGTCTGAAATTTTAGATGGTGGGCAGAAAATCACTTTCAGTTAAAAATTGCTGTCCTTCCTCTACCTTAGCACTTGCACAATGTTTTGTTTCATTTTGCATCTTTTCAGTTGCTGGAGTGCTGGGATATTCACCAAAAGAGAGAGAAGAGAGAGACAGGGGGGGGGGGGGGGGGGAGTCCAATGCTTTTGCTTGTAAATGCATAGGAGTAGAGGCTAAGAAGTGTTCTCTTCTTGTTCCTTCTCTTCTGGGAGCTGCACAGATTGTAATCTGTATCCTGTAATGTTTTTAAAAAAAATCTAGGAACAATTTCTTCTTCTAATGTGTGAGTTTATATGCACAATATAAACATTCAGTATTTATACATCCAGAATACAGTTGTCCGGGTCATAGTCAGGAACATCTCAATATATCATATTACTCAGGGACAGAGGGACCTAGTGAGTGTTAGGAACTTAACGTTAAAAATATCTAATGGCAGGCTGCTCTTAAGCAGTGGATAGAAAATACCAAGTGTATGTGACAGGTGCTAGTGATACTGATTGTATGGCTATAAAATTTTCTGAATTGGCAGTGTCTATTACACATATCAATTGCTGCATTAACGGAAAAAGATATTGTAACAATGAGGAAGAAGTATCTTTGGCAGACTAAATTCATAAGAAATTGCCCTTACTGTGGTTATAAAGTGTCATTAAAGTAGAAATCATCCAAGAAAAGATGCACAAAGTCAGTTCCTTAAACTCAGTAGCCAGAGTCAATGAATTAAATGAACAATGTGAGAACTCAAAGTTCACAATCTTGTGAAATGTTTCCAGAGATAAGTACTCTGCTTCACACCAGTCTTGTTAATTATGAGTCAGCCTAGAATTATATTACCATTTAAGTAAAACATGCTACATAAAATAAAAAATAAAAGTTTGCCTTCATACTTGAATTCCATGCACTTATAAAATCTTTAAAATCATGAGAAGTTGACCACCATCCTCCACTCAGTTCTGAAGCTGAAATATTCCCAACTGCTCATCCTACTGAGTGCAGAATTTTCACAACAATTAATACAGGCTTCATTACAACAGGAACAACTTTTGAACAACAGAGTGCAAAATGTTAACATCACTGACTCCAAAAATTTGACATTTCAAAGTTAGCATTAATGATTCAAGTAGATGAAGAATAGCCTACATACTAAAGTATATAAACCACATAGAAAATTTGTTCTGAAAGCTCCTTTCCATTTTGTTCACCATATGTCTAAGGCAGTGCAAAGAATAGGTAGACAACTCAGTGTTATAGAGAAAAACTCCACTGATAGAACCAATAAAGTCTTCTTTTCTCTTACGTTTGCAATAAGTAGATATTTTTTACATGCATATTAACTATCTAGTTCAGACAGTTGTTTATTTCTTATAGGGCAAGAAAATATTTAGAATCAAATTTAAGACCCAGAGTTATCGAATATCTGAATACTTTTGGGCTGTTTTGAAACTCAGCCTCATGCAAACACAATTAGTTTATTTTTGTATTTACCCAGACATGTTTCGAGACCTATGTGTTATCTTTTTGTGGGACAAAATTTTTATTTCTTAAAATTACATCACAGTTCTAAGCAAAGAAGGGAAAGCAGAGAGGTGGCAGGAGTATATAGAGGGTCTATAAAAGGGGATGTTCTTGAGGACAATATTATGGAAATGGAAGAGGGTGTAGATGAAGATGAAATGGGAGATACGATACTGCGTGAAGAGTTTGACAGAGCACTGAAAGACCTGAGTCGAAACAAGGCTCCGGGAGTAGACAACATTCCATTAGAACTACTGATGGCCTTGGGAGAGCCAGTCCTGACAAAACTCTACAATCTGGTGAGCAAGATGTATGAAACAGGCAAAATACCCTCAGACTTCAAGAAGAATATAATAATTCCAATCCCAAAGAAAGCAGGTGTTGACAGATGTGAAAATTACCGAACTATCAGTTTAATAAGTCATGGCTGCAAAATACTAACGCGAATTCTTTACAGACGAATGGAAAAATTAGTAGAAGCCGACCTCGGGGAAGATCAGTTTGGATTCTGTAGAAATATTGGAACACGTGAGGCAATACTGACCCTACGACTTATCTTAGAAGCTAGATTAAGGAAAGGCAAACCTACGTTTCTAGCATTTGTAGGCTTAGAGAAAGCTTTTGACAATGTTGACTGGAATACTCTCTTTCAAATTCTGAAGGTGGCAGGGGTAAAATATAGGGAGCAAAAGGCTATTTACAATTTGTATAGAAACCAAACGGCAGTTATAAGAGTTGAGAGGCATGAAAGGGAAGCAGTGGTTGGGAAGGGAGTGAGACAGGGTTGTAGCCTCTCCCCGATGTTACTCAATCTGTATATGGAGCAAGCAGTGAAGGAAACAAAAGAAAAGTTTGGAGTAGGTATTAAAATCCATGGAGAAGAAATAAAAACTTTGAGGTTCGGCGATGACATTGTAATTCTATCAGAGACAGCAAAGGACTTGGAAGGGCAGTTGAACGAAATGGATAGGGTCTTGAAAGGAGGATATAAGATGAACATCAACAAAAGCAAAACGAGGATAATGGAATGTAGTCGAATTGAGTCGGGTGATGCTGAGGGTATTAGATTAGGAAATGAGACACTTAAAGTAGTAAAGGAGTTTTGCTATTTGGGGAGCAAAATAACTGATGATGGTCGAAGTAGAGAGGATATGAAAATGTAGACTGCCAATGGGAAGGAAAGCGTTTCTGAAGAAGAGATATTTGTTAACATTGAGTATCGATTTAAGTGTCAGGAAGTCGTTTCTGAAAGTATTTGTATGGAGTGTAGCCATGTATGGAAGTGAAACGTGGACGATAAATAGTCTGGACAAGAAGAGAATAGAAGCTTTTGAAATTTGGTGCTACAGAAGAATGCTGAAGATTACATGGGTAGATCACATAACTAATGAGGAGGTGTTGAATAGGATTGGGGAGAAGAGAAGTTTGTGGCACAACTTGACTAGAAGAAGGGATCGGTTGGTAGGACATGTTCTGAGGCATCAAGGGATCACACATTTAGTATTGGAGGGCAGCGTGGAGGGTAAAAATCGTAGAGGGAGACCAAGAGATGAATACATCAAGCAGATTCAGAAGGATGTAGGTTGCAGTACGTACTGGGAGATGAAGAGGCTTGCACAGGATAGAGTAGCATGGAGAGCTGCATCAAACCAGTCTCAGGACTGAAGACCACAACAACAACAAAATCACTCAATACTGCATTTCAAGAAATAAAAATTTGACCCACCAAAGATGACACATATGAGTTGAAACATGTATGGGTAAATACAAAAATTAACTAATTGTGTTTGCATAAGGCTGATTTTCAAAACAACCCAATTTTAAATCACAAACACGGAAGAACAGCAAGGAGGGCTTCAAACCTTAGTAAAAGGAGTATCTGAATATTCATTACTCATTAATTGCTATCATAGCCAATCGCTATTGACATCATCAGAATTTCTGTTTTGATTTATTTTCAAATTGTTTGAATATTTGGTAATTTAATTATTTTAAAATATAATGAATATTACTATTAGAGAAATTATATGTTTGTGTACTAACTGTGATGCAGCCATACTTTGCAGATTCATAGTGTTATCTTCGAGCACCTGAACCACTTCTTCAACAGGTCCAAGTATGTAACCACGATCTTCACCACCTTTAGTATGTTGGATGACAATGAAATTCAGAGAACTCCAAACTTCTGACACCTCACGCACACCCTTCTCTATCGACAATTCCTTCACTGCATTGTTGATAATCTCTTCAGCAATATCTTGGTATTTATGAAGTTCCATGGCAAACATGTTCTCCAAAGTGAAGCGATCTGCAGCCATGTCAAAATGCTGTCCTAAAATAGAATATAGCTGCATATTATCCTCTGTAAGGTGATCTTTGATCTCATAAAAGAAAGATAAGAAAAAATAAGGCACCACGCTCTCATAAGGAGATAATGCTTAAGAACTGTAAGTAAGTTCCATTTTCTACATGAATGCACAATTAGACAGAATTTGAAATAGATGTCATGTAGGATGTGAGATAGCCCTTTGCTGTTCACTTCATTGATATTACTTCTCTCCTTATTGGTGATGGGTTATTTCATCATTATTATGTAATAAGGACTGGGTGAAGTTTATTAAATGAAAAGGATTATGATGTCACTGTTATTTCTAATATCCTTTTTCAAAAGACATTACAGAATTCCTTGTTGTCTTCCTATCTCCAGTGCCCTTTATCCAGTGCCAAATACACGCTATTATTAGGATAGGGTCATCACTCCCAAGGCATTTGTAAGGTACTTCCAACTTCTCTTCAGGAAGAAAAATGTGTACCCATTCTGTTTGCATCTCCTCTAACTTCATGGTCAAATGTGATACCAGTTTTCAGAGTGTACGTACAACATGTATGTGAGCCAGAACATGGGAACCAACACAGTATTTATCTTGGTAAATGTGGTAAACTGCCTGAAAACCATCCAGGCTGACCGGCACATCAATCCCCAATGTTAATGCATGATGTGGATTCAATCCAGGATCAGTGTTCTGTCTTTTGCCCTTAACTGGGCCCTTTAATACACTTGGATAGATAAGCAGGTGAATTATTGAATTACAGTACAAAAATTTGAATAAAATTACAGCTTTCATGAATGCTTCAATCTAGGACTGCTTGTGAACTACTGTTCAGTAGTCTTCCAAGATGCAATTGTAAAATTCAGTAAAATACTTGGTTTTCTATCAAACACTCCCTCCAACCAAGTATTCATGACTTACCACTTCTATAGACTCTACTTTGATGGCTGCCTTGCTGATGCATACTCATACATAAGCAACCGTAAAAGAATTTTTTGAGCTGAGAGATGCTTAACCATGCATTGTCAGCCCTCACAGAGGTTGTATTTGTCTTCATATTGATAGAGATGCAACAATAAGGACATCACGTTGAGAAACAGGGCTCCTCAGATGATTGATGACTCCTGTTTTAAAGGAACTTCACTACATGATTGTATCTTTAAATGCAACAGTTAACTTATCATATGACCATGATATTTGTATTGGCAATGTGGAAGCTAACAATCAAAAGTGTTTTTGTGACTGTGAAGTAGCAGTTACAAATGAGAATGAAATGTTATTAAATTAGATGATGATGCTCAGTCGCGAGCAAGGAGAAAAATGGGAAGTGTCCTGATCTTTGGTTTACATAAGGGAAATGATATATCTAGTGACTATTAAACTGCATGTAGATTGTCTTAAATGAATAATTTTTAATTTGACATTGTAAAAGTTTTTCATTTGTCAATGGTAAGTCACTGAGGTATATAGTGTACTATGTTTAAGACTATCGTACAGCATAGCATGAATGTATAAATAAATTTAAATAAAGCTAACAGAAAATAAAAGAATTAGATCACTTTTAAGGAATTACCAAAAAAAAATTTAAAAGAGGAAAATATCTTATTTCCTAGTTGATCAGACTGCAGAGGAACTTATCTCATTGCAGAAAACAGTATCTGAAAGCCAAGTTTCAAATAATAAATAAAATGGAACATAAAGGAAGAGGCCATTGTACTGGTGTCTCCTGAATAAATGTGACTTTATAATGACTTACTGAATTATAGGTGACTCAAATATTCCTCAAGGTTTTCATTAGCACAATAACTCACTAAACTACAGGTGACTTAATTACTGTAGGAAGTTTCATGTTAAACCAGCTGATATCATCACATATTGCAGATCCTTGTGAAGGCAGTGAATCACTGAATAGCCCAGATACAAGAGTCCTGCATTCACAATCATGGCTAGATAATTTGCAGCAAACATATGGCAGACTTTAGTATTAAAATTATGCAGGCATTTTGCTTTCCATGGACTTCTAGTCACAGGGTAAAAAACACTGAATGCGGTGGCATTGCTATCATACACTGGACTTATATGCGGGAGGACAGTTGTTTATATCTGCATCCAGACATTCCAGGTTTAGCTTTTTCTGCAGTTCCTGTAAACTGCATTAAGCAAATTCCAGGACCATTCTTTTGGAATAGACATACCTGATTTCCTGATTCATCCTTCTCCACTTCTAATTATCTCATTGTCAGTGGGATTCTAAACTGCAATTTTCCTTTCTTCCTTCTTCCAGCTAAAACATCCATTATTGTCAACAATGTATGTTGACAGATGTAGCAGACAATAAAGATGGATTTCATTTTACAATTTATTCTTTGAGTGTAAATCATTATCTCTGAGAAATGAGTGCAGGGCCATAAAATAAAAGGCTGTTAGTGGAGAATGGACCATGTAAGAGTGCAGAAGTGGATGTTTTAGCTTCTGTTTGGATCAGATAGGTATTCTGACACTGTACAAAGCCCTACAACACATTGTGTGCATTAAAAATCTACAAATTTATACAGTCATATTAGCTGTGTAACAAGATCTGTGAAGTTTTTACTGTAAACTACTATTTATGATGAACATAACTTATAAGCTGTAATAATGTATTCTTTAGTAAGGATATGATAAAAAAAGACAGTTCAATAATTACCATTACGATTAATCATTCCTGGTGGGGAAAGAAAATTATGGAGAGGTTTAGGGTCAAAGTAGATCCAAACAGGGGATGGAAACTGTAGAATATGCTGATGATTAGAAGTAATCTTTAGAAGTTTAGTACATATCTTAAGCACCTCGGTGTTAGAACAATTCTTCTGCATTACATGTGAATGATGAGCATTTCATTAGAATGTCATTGTGAACATACTTTTAAAAAATGCCATAAAACCCTTTTTATCATAACTAATCAGCATATAACCACATGTATTTTACACATCACTGATTAATTATGACATTTACTTGATGTCTCAAATATGTATTTTCTTACCAGTTTTATCCATAAGTTCATTCCAGTGCCGCTCACGAAGTGCCTCATTTTTCAGTTCAACAAAAAGTGGTATAGAATTTTTAAACTGCTTCAGAATAAGATTCAGCTCCTGTCCAACAGGTAATTTCTTGACATTTGGTGGCAATTTGCGGAATTCTTTCATGAATGCCTCAGTTCCATCAAGAAGAACTTGTGGGTTCAAGTTTACCCACAGTGTCTTTGCCCATGCCTCACGAGCAGTCTATTAACATTTAAGATAAAATAATAGCATTACACAGCATTATGTTTATGATAGAAGCTAAAATGCATTTCAGATTTCAGGAAAGATATTTGTGTGGCTATTCATGTAATACAGTAACAGAATTCAGCTAACCTTCAATATGATTTTCCAATGACTTCACAGGGCAGTTCAGAACCAAATAATAATTAATACAGTCATCCATAAATTCATGGTAGCAAAATTCAGTTACAGAAGTATGACAGTGGAATTAGTAGAAAAAGCAGTTCTCAATTTTTTCCCCCAATTAGGTACGGTCATATATTTAGGTGCTGGTTTTAGGGTATTTTCAGTGCATGTTCTGTCTTTGAGTCTTTTCTGAATTTTGAGACATTGCTGGTCCATTAATTTTGTTGATTAGTGATCGTTTGTTGCTAATTATTTGATTAGGTTTACTTGTGATTGATGTGTGTATTGTTCTAGCAACAAATTATGCACTCTGTGTAATATGAATCTGAATGCTGCCTGTTAGTGTCAGTTAGGACGATGTGATACATTGTCTATTGTGATGTCTGTGGCTGTTAATTTTCTATATACAGCAAAATATGGCATTTTCACTCCTGATTGTTAGAAACAGGAAATTTATAGAATGTTTCACGTAATATTCTGCCACAAAATTTGTGTTATTATGTAGGGAGTTGAATTCAGCTAGTAGCTGATCTATTTCATTTGTGGTGGCATTCATCAGTAGTAGGTTGATGACTGCTGACACTGTCAATACCATAACTGAGAAGGAAGGAATTCATCTTTGTGTAAATTGATTTAATTTTTCCCTCTATTAAAGTATTTTTGTGGCAGTGCCTAGTTATCCAGATGGCTACCTGTTTATTACCTGCCACACACTGTATGCCACACAATACCCATGACTCGTGGTAGTTGAATGTACCAACTTTGCAAAAACGATGTCCGTTCATTGTACATTATAAATACTGGGTGAATTTTCAATAGAAGATCCCATGAGCACAAAGTGCTTTCAGATATAGCCACACGGTAAAGCCCACAGCAGCAAGCCACATGCACAACAACAAACATACAATGAGAGACTTAACAGACCTTCTCACTATCCCGTATACTGAAAACAATGGGTGAAATTTAGATTTTGTTACAGCTACTAGGAATATACTCCAGAAGATGAAATTCAATGACCATATACCCAATGAACAAACGGACTTTCAGAGCAGTAACTATTTCAGCAATATTTATGGAGTATTTCATATAACAATGCAAGTGATTAGATCCAACAGTTAGCTCCTCTGATTTCTCAAAAAGTAGAAACATTTCTGCAGGTATCCCCAAAGCAGTAAAAATCAAATTATGAATAATGTGCCTTATAAGCAAGAAGCAAGATCTTATACTTGTTATTATACTCTGTCATAGTACACACCACTCCAGAGGAGACAAATGAACCATTATTTTAAAATGTCTTTCCACGTAGAGAACCCATGTTGGGACTTATAACTGACAGAAAATAGAGATGTGATAAGTCCAATAATTTATATATATTTTACACTAATATAAGGCTTATTATGATGGGAGAAGGTCTGATGTTCTTTAAAAGACATTAGAATTGTGGTAAAAGTTTCCAAACAGCAATAACACTGCAGCTGGAGAAGAAGCCCTGATGCAGAGTTTCCAGAGGTCACAGTCAATAGCAAAGAAAAGGTAACCAAGAAACTACATTAAACTATACACCTTCCAGCAGAATACCACATTTGAGGTGACTGTGCTGGAGAACATCCATTCAACCTGCAAGAGGTTAAGAAATTCAAATTATGTCATGCCACTTGGAAGCACTGAGGTACAAGGCTTAGGGCTGAGTAACTGTGCAAAAATAACATTACAATAACAAACATTTCATTTACGGTTCCCTAGTGCAGGAAGCAGATCAAATTGTTGCTGAAAGTATAACATAAGCTCAAACAGCTAAAAAAT